>NC_089612.1:0-1445226 GCF_039881205.1 Euwallacea similis
TACCTGAACTAACCTGAACTAACCTGAACTAACCTGAACTAACCTGAACTAACCTGAACTAACCTGAACTAACCTGAACTAACCTGAACTAACCTGAACTAACCTGAACTAACCTGAACTAACCTGAACTAACCTGAACTAACCTGAACTAACCTGAACTAACCTGAACTAACCTGAACTAACCTGAACTAACCTGAACTAACCTGAACTAACCTGAACTAACCTGAACTAACCTGAACTAACCTGAACTAACCTGAACTAACCTGAACTAACCTGAACTAACCTGAACTAACCTGAACTAACCTGAACTAACCTGAACTAACCTGAACTAACCTGAACTAACCTGAACTAACCTGAACTAACCTGAACTAACCTGAACTAACCTGAACTAACCTGAACTAACCTGAACTAACCTGAACTAACCTGAACTAACCTGAACTAACCTGAACTAACCTGAACTAACCTGAACTAACCTGAACTAACCTGAACTAACCTGAACTAACCTGAACTAACCTGAACTAACCTGAACTAACCTGAACTAACCTGAACTAACCTGAACTAACCTGAACTAACCTGAACTAACCTGAACTAACCTGAACTAACCTGAACTAACCTGAACTAACCTGAACTAACCTGAACTAACCTGAACTAACCTGAACTAACCTGAACTAACCTGAACTAACCTGAACTAACCTGAACTAACCTGAACTAACCTGAACTAACCTGAACTAACCTGAACTAACCTGAACTAACCTGAACTAACCTGAACTAACCTGAACTAACCTGAACTAACCTGAACTAACCTGAACTAACCTGAACTAACCTGAACTAACCTGAACTAACCTGAACTAACCTGAACTAACCTGAACTAACCTGAACTAACCTGAACTAACCTGAACTAACCTGAACTAACCTGAACTAACCTGAACTAACCTGAACTAACCTGAACTAACCTGAACTAACCTGAACTAACCTGAACTAACCTGAACTAACCTGAACTAACCTGAACTAACCTGAACTAACCTGAACTAACCTGAACTAACCTGAACTAACCTGAACTAACCTGAACTAACCTGAACTAACCTGAACTAACCTGAACTAACCTGAACTAACCTGAACTAACCTGAACTAACCTGAACTAACCTGAACTAACCTGAACTAACCTGAACTAACCTGAACTAACCTGAACTAACCTGAACTAACCTGAACTAACCTGAACTAACCTGAACTAACCTGAACTAACCTGAACTAACCTGAACTAACCTGAACTAACCTGAACTAACCTGAACTAACCTGAACTAACCTGAACTAACCTGAACTAACCTGAACTAACCTGAACTAACCTGAACTAACCTGAACTAACCTGAACTAACCTGAACTAACCTGAACTAACCTGAACTAACCTGAACTAACCTGAACTAACCTGAACTAACCTGAACTAACCTGAACTAACCTGAACTAACCTGAACTAACCTGAACTAACCTGAACTAACCTGAACTAACCTGAACTAACCTGAACTAACCTGAACTAACCTGAACTAACCTGAACTAACCTGAACTAACCTGAACTAACCTGAACTAACCTGAACTAACCTGAACTAACCTGAACTAACCTGAACTAACCTGAACTAACCTGAACTAACCTGAACTAACCTGAACTAACCTGAACTAACCTGAACTAACCTGAACTAACCTGAACTAACCTGAACTAACCTGAACTAACCTGAACTAACCTGAACTAACCTGAACTAACCTGAACTAACCTGAACTAACCTGAACTAACCTGAACTAACCTGAACTAACCTGAACTAACCTGAACTAACCTGAACTAACCTGAACTAACCTGAACTAACCTGAACTAACCTGAACTAACCTGAACTAACCTGAACTAACCTGAACTAACCTGAACTAACCTGAACTAACCTGAACTAACCTGAACTAACCTGAACTAACCTGAACTAACCTGAACTAACCTGAACTAACCTGAACTAACCTGAACTAACCTGAACTAACCTGAACTAACCTGAACTAACCTGAACTAACCTGAACTAACCTGAACTAACCTGAACTAACCTGAACTAACCTGAACTAACCTGAACTAACCTGAACTAACCTGAACTAACCTGAACTAACCTGAACTAACCTGAACTAACCTGAACTAACCTGAACTAACCTGAACTAACCTGAACTAACCTGAACTAACCTGAACTAACCTGAACTAACCTGAACTAACCTGAACTAACCTGAACTAACCTGAACTAACCTGAACTAACCTGAACTAACCTGAACTAACCTGAACTAACCTGAACTAACCTGAACTAACCTGAACTAACCTGAACTAACCTGAACTAACCTGAACTAACCTGAACTAACCTGAACTAACCTGAACTAACCTGAACTAACCTGAACTAACCTGAACTAACCTGAACTAACCTGAACTAACCTGAACTAACCTGAACTAACCTGAACTAACCTGAACTAACCTGAACTAACCTGAACTAACCTGAACTAACCTGAACTAACCTGAACTAACCTGAACTAACCTGAACTAACCTGAACTAACCTGAACTAACCTGAACTAACCTGAACTAACCTGAACTAACCTGAACTAACCTGAACTAACCTGAACTAACCTGAACTAACCTGAACTAACCTGAACTAACCTGAACTAACCTGAACTAACCTGAACTAACCTGAACTAACCTGAACTAACCTGAACTAACCTGAACTAACCTGAACTAACCTGAACTAACCTGAACTAACCTGAACTAACCTGAACTAACCTGAACTAACCTGAACTAACCTGAACTAACCTGAACTAACCTGAACTAACCTGAACTAACCTGAACTAACCTGAACTAACCTGAACTAACCTGAACTAACCTGAACTAACCTGAACTAACCTGAACTAACCTGAACTAACCTGAACTAACCTGAACTAACCTGAACTAACCTGAACTAACCTGAACTAACCTGAACTAACCTGAACTAACCTGAACTAACCTGAACTAACCTGAACTAACCTGAACTAACCTGAACTAACCTGAACTAACCTGAACTAACCTGAACTAACCTGAACTAACCTGAACTAACCTGAACTAACCTGAACTAACCTGAACTAACCTGAACTAACCTGAACTAACCTGAACTAACCTGAACTAACCTGAACTAACCTGAACTAACCTGAACTAACCTGAACTAACCTGAACTAACCTGAACTAACCTGAACTAACCTGAACTAACCTGAACTAACCTGAACTAACCTGAACTAACCTGAACTAACCTGAACTAACCTGAACTAACCTGAACTAACCTGAACTAACCTGAACTAACCTGAACTAACCTGAACTAACCTGAACTAACCTGAACTAACCTGAACTAACCTGAACTAACCTGAACTAACCTGAACTAACCTGAACTAACCTGAACTAACCTGAACTAACCTGAACTAACCTGAACTAACCTGAACTAACCTGAACTAACCTGAACTAACCTGAACTAACCTGAACTAACCTGAACTAACCTGAACTAACCTGAACTAACCTGAACTAACCTGAACTAACCTGAACTAACCTGAACTAACCTGAACTAACCTGAACTAACCTGAACTAACCTGAACTAACCTGAACTAACCTGAACTAACCTGAACTAACCTGAACTAACCTGAACTAACCTGAACTAACCTGAACTAACCTGAACTAACCTGAACTAACCTGAACTAACCTGAACTAACCTGAACTAACCTGAACTAACCTGAACTAACCTGAACTAACCTGAACTAACCTGAACTAACCTGAACTAACCTGAACTAACCTGAACTAACCTGAACTAACCTGAACTAACCTGAACTAACCTGAACTAACCTGAACTAACCTGAACTAACCTGAACTAACCTGAACTAACCTGAACTAACCTGAACTAACCTGAACTAACCTGAACTAACCTGAACTAACCTGAACTAACCTGAACTAACCTGAACTAACCTGAACTAACCTGAACTAACCTGAACTAACCTGAACTAACCTGAACTAACCTGAACTAACCTGAACTAACCTGAACTAACCTGAACTAACCTGAACTAACCTGAACTAACCTGAACTAACCTGAACTAACCTGAACTAACCTGAACTAACCTGAACTAACCTGAACTAACCTGAACTAACCTGAACTAACCTGAACTAACCTGAACTAACCTGAACTAACCTGAACTAACCTGAACTAACCTGAACTAACCTGAACTAACCTGAACTAACCTGAACTAACCTGAACTAACCTGAACTAACCTGAACTAACCTGAACTAACCTGAACTAACCTGAACTAACCTGAACTAACCTGAACTAACCTGAACTAACCTGAACTAACCTGAACTAACCTGAACTAACCTGAACTAACCTGAACTAACCTGAACTAACCTGAACTAACCTGAACTAACCTGAACTAACCTGAACTAACCTGAACTAACCTGAACTAACCTGAACTAACCTGAACTAACCTGAACTAACCTGAACTAACCTGAACTAACCTGAACTAACCTGAACTAACCTGAACTAACCTGAACTAACCTGAACTAACCTGAACTAACCTGAACTAACCTGAACTAACCTGAACTAACCTGAACTAACCTGAACTAACCTGAACTAACCTGAACTAACCTGAACTAACCTGAACTAACCTGAACTAACCTGAACTAACCTGAACTAACCTGAACTAACCTGAACTAACCTGAACTAACCTGAACTAACCTGAACTAACCTGAACTAACCTGAACTAACCTGAACTAACCTGAACTAACCTGAACTAACCTGAACTAACCTGAACTAACCTGAACTAACCTGAACTAACCTGAACTAACCTGAACTAACCTGAACTAACCTGAACTAACCTGAACTAACCTGAACTAACCTGAACTAACCTGAACTAACCTGAACTAACCTGAACTAACCTGAACTAACCTGAACTAACCTGAACTAACCTGAACTAACCTGAACTAACCTGAACTAACCTGAACTAACCTGAACTAACCTGAACTAACCTGAACTAACCTGAACTAACCTGAACTAACCTGAACTAACCTGAACTAACCTGAACTAACCTGAACTAACCTGAACTAACCTGAACTAACCTGAACTAACCTGAACTAACCTGAACTAACCTGAACTAACCTGAACTAACCTGAACTAACCTGAACTAACCTGAACTAACCTGAACTAACCTGAACTAACCTGAACTAACCTGAACTAACCTGAACTAACCTGAACTAACCTGAACTAACCTGAACTAACCTGAACTAACCTGAACTAACCTGAACTAACCTGAACTAACCTGAACTAACCTGAACTAACCTGAACTAACCTGAACTAACCTGAACTAACCTGAACTAACCTGAACTAACCTGAACTAACCTGAACTAACCTGAACTAACCTGAACTAACCTGAACTAACCTGAACTAACCTGAACTAACCTGAACTAACCTGAACTAACCTGAACTAACCTGAACTAACCTGAACTAACCTGAACTAACCTGAACTAACCTGAACTAACCTGAACTAACCTGAACTAACCTGAACTAACCTGAACTAACCTGAACTAACCTGAACTAACCTGAACTAACCTGAACTAACCTGAACTAACCTGAACTAACCTGAACTAACCTGAACTAACCTGAACTAACCTGAACTAACCTGAACTAACCTGAACTAACCTGAACTAACCTGAACTAACCTGAACTAACCTGAACTAACCTGAACTAACCTGAACTAACCTGAACTAACCTGAACTAACCTGAACTAACCTGAACTAACCTGAACTAACCTGAACTAACCTGAACTAACCTGAACTAACCTGAACTAACCTGAACTAACCTGAACTAACCTGAACTAACCTGAACTAACCTGAACTAACCTGAACTAACCTGAACTAACCTGAACTAACCTGAACTAACCTGAACTAACCTGAACTAACCTGAACTAACCTGAACTAACCTGAACTAACCTGAACTAACCTGAACTAACCTGAACTAACCTGAACTAACCTGAACTAACCTGAACTAACCTGAACTAACCTGAACTAACCTGAACTAACCTGAACTAACCTGAACTAACCTGAACTAACCTGAACTAACCTGAACTAACCTGAACTAACCTGAACTAACCTGAACTAACCTGAACTAACCTGAACTAACCTGAACTAACCTGAACTAACCTGAACTAACCTGAACTAACCTGAACTAACCTGAACTAACCTGAACTAACCTGAACTAACCTGAACTAACCTGAACTAACCTGAACTAACCTGAACTAACCTGAACTAACCTGAACTAACCTGAACTAACCTGAACTAACCTGAACTAACCTGAACTAACCTGAACTAACCTGAACTAACCTGAACTAACCTGAACTAACCTGAACTAACCTGAACTAACCTGAACTAACCTGAACTAACCTGAACTAACCTGAACTAACCTGAACTAACCTGAACTAACCTGAACTAACCTGAACTAACCTGAACTAACCTGAACTAACCTGAACTAACCTGAACTAACCTGAACTAACCTGAACTAACCTGAACTAACCTGAACTAACCTGAACTAACCTGAACTAACCTGAACTAACCTGAACTAACCTGAACTAACCTGAACTAACCTGAACTAACCTGAACTAACCTGAACTAACCTGAACTAACCTGAACTAACCTGAACTAACCTGAACTAACCTGAACTAACCTGAACTAACCTGAACTAACCTGAACTAACCTGAACTAACCTGAACTAACCTGAACTAACCTGAACTAACCTGAACTAACCTGAACTAACCTGAACTAACCTGAACTAACCTGAACTAACCTGAACTAACCTGAACTAACCTGAACTAACCTGAACTAACCTGAACTAACCTGAACTAACCTGAACTAACCTGAACTAACCTGAACTAACCTGAACTAACCTGAACTAACCTGAACTAACCTGAACTAACCTGAACTAACCTGAACTAACCTGAACTAACCTGAACTAACCTGAACTAACCTGAACTAACCTGAACTAACCTGAACTAACCTGAACTAACCTGAACTAACCTGAACTAACCTGAACTAACCTGAACTAACCTGAACTAACCTGAACTAACCTGAACTAACCTGAACTAACCTGAACTAACCTGAACTAACCTGAACTAACCTGAACTAACCTGAACTAACCTGAACTAACCTGAACTAACCTGAACTAACCTGAACTAACCTGAACTAACCTGAACTAACCTGAACTAACCTGAACTAACCTGAACTAACCTGAACTAACCTGAACTAACCTGAACTAACCTGAACTAACCTGAACTAACCTGAACTAACCTGAACTAACCTGAACTAACCTGAACTAACCTGAACTAACCTGAACTAACCTGAACTAACCTGAACTAACCTGAACTAACCTGAACTAACCTGAACTAACCTGAACTAACCTGAACTAACCTGAACTAACCTGAACTAACCTGAACTAACCTGAACTAACCTGAACTAACCTGAACTAACCTGAACTAACCTGAACTAACCTGAACTAACCTGAACTAACCTGAACTAACCTGAACTAACCTGAACTAACCTGAACTAACCTGAACTAACCTGAACTAACCTGAACTAACCTGAACTAACCTGAACTAACCTGAACTAACCTGAACTAACCTGAACTAACCTGAACTAACCTGAACTAACCTGAACTAACCTGAACTAACCTGAACTAACCTGAACTAACCTGAACTAACCTGAACTAACCTGAACTAACCTGAACTAACCTGAACTAACCTGAACTAACCTGAACTAACCTGAACTAACCTGAACTAACCTGAACTAACCTGAACTAACCTGAACTAACCTGAACTAACCTGAACTAACCTGAACTAACCTGAACTAACCTGAACTAACCTGAACTAACCTGAACTAACCTGAACTAACCTGAACTAACCTGAACTAACCTGAACTAACCTGAACTAACCTGAACTAACCTGAACTAACCTGAACTAACCTGAACTAACCTGAACTAACCTGAACTAACCTGAACTAACCTGAACTAACCTGAACTAACCTGAACTAACCTGAACTAACCTGAACTAACCTGAACTAACCTGAACTAACCTGAACTAACCTGAACTAACCTGAACTAACCTGAACTAACCTGAACTAACCTGAACTAACCTGAACTAACCTGAACTAACCTGAACTAACCTGAACTAACCTGAACTAACCTGAACTAACCTGAACTAACCTGAACTAACCTGAACTAACCTGAACTAACCTGAACTAACCTGAACTAACCTGAACTAACCTGAACTAACCTGAACTAACCTGAACTAACCTGAACTAACCTGAACTAATCCTTTATATGATACCGAAATATGTTGTTAAAAACACTAGAAAACCACTATGAAATTTACAGAAAACCCGAGAAGTATCTCTGAAATCAGTAACAAACCCGAGAGAATTCTACAAAATATCCTAATTCTTTATGAAACACTCTCAAGTTGTATCAGAAACACTAGAAAACTACTTTGAAAGTATGAGAAAACCCGAGAAGTATCTCTAAAATCAGTAACAAACCCGAGAGAATCCTACAAAATATCCTAATTCTTTATAAAAATACTCTATGATGTTGTTAAAAACACTAGAAAACTACTATGAAATTTACTAGAAAACTCGAAAAGTGTCTTAAGTATCATAACAAACCCGAGAGAATCGTATAAAGTAAAGAAACACCGAAAAGTATCTAAATTTACGAAGTTTATACTCGGTTAGTTCAGATCTCCTTTGTCATTCTTTTAAAAAACAAGAAAAAGTGAAAAGTATCTCAATATCCTAACACACCCGAGAGAAGCATAGAATAGTACAAGAAATATACGAAGAAACAGAAAAGTTGTTTGTACCCGGTTAGTTCAGATCTCCTTTGTCATTTTCAGAAACAAGAAAAGTAGGAAACCATGAAAATATAAGCAAATCCTACAAAATATCCTAATTCTTTATGAAACACTCTCAAGTTGTATCTAAAACACTAGAAAACTACTTTGAAAGTATGAGAAAACCCGAGAAGTATCTCTAGAATCAGTAACAAACCCGAGAGAATACTACAAAATATCCTAATCCTTTATAAAAATACTCTATGATGTTGTTAAAAACACTAGAAAACTACTCTGAAATTACTAGAAAACTCGAAAAGTGTCTTAAGTATCCTAACAAACCCGAGAGAAGCATAGAATAGTACAAGAAATATACGAAGAAACAGAAAAGTTGTTTGTACCCGGTTAGTTCAGATCTCCTTTGTCATTTTCAGAAACAAGAAAAGTAGGAAATTATGAAAATATAAGCAAACTCGAGAAAATCTACAAAATCCTAGAAAAGTACAAAGAAACACAAAAGTGTCTAAATCCGAAATAATCTCAATATCCTAACACACCCGAGAGAAGCATAGAAAAGTACAAGAAATATACGAAGAAACAGAAAAGTTGTTTGTACTCGGTTAGTTCAGATCTCCTTTGTCCTTTTAAGAAACAAGAAAATATAAGCACACCCGAGAGAATCCTAGAAAAGTACAAGAAACACACAAAAGTGTCTTGATCCAAAATAATCTCTAATGTACCAAGTTTCTAAAATTACCAAGAAACACAGAAAAGAGTCCTTTTTTTTTTTTCTAGTTTACACTCGGTTAGTTCGGATCTCCTTTGTTATTTTTTAAGAAACACAAGAAATGTAGAAGTATCTAAATATCCTCATCCTTTATGAAACACTCTAAAGTTGTATGAAAACACAGTTAAAACTACTTTGAAAATACTAGCAAACCCGAGAAGTTACTAGAAAAAGTAATAAAAGTATCCCAAAATCGTTACAATTCCGAGAGACTTACTAGAAAAATGTTAAATAATCCCTCAAAAATCTCAGAAACTAGAAAATGTTCAAGTCTCTACGAATCACACACCGAAAAGTATCTCAAATTTCCTAGAAGCTCGAAAAAGTATGTTACAGTCGGTTAGTCTTGTTCTTTAAGAAAAATGTCAAAATCCGAAATAGTCTACGAATCATAGCAAACTACAAGAAATATACAAAAGTACCTAAATCTACGAAGAAACAGAAAAAGTGTTTGTACTCGGTTAGTTCAGATCTCCCTTGTTCTATAAGAAACGCTAGAAAAGGGAAAAGTGAAAAGTGTGTCTTAATATCCTAGCAAACCCGAGAGAAGCATAGAAAAGTACGAAAATATCCTAATCCTTCTAAAATAATTCAAAATGTCAAAATTCTAGAAGAATACGAGAAACGTACAAAAGCATCTAAATTTATGAAGTTTGTACGCGGTTAGTTCGGATCTCCTTTGTCTTATAAGAAATAATAATCTCAAATAGTAACAAACCCGAGAAGTTAGTAGAAAATAAGAAATAAGCCCTACGAATCATATAAGAATACAAAGAAATACATAAATATCCTAAGCCACTCGAAAGAGTCATAGAAGAATATAAGAAACACCGAAAAGTACAAAGTTACTAAAAAAGTATATACTCGGTTAGTTCAGATCTCTCTTGTTCTATAAGAAACACTAAGAAAGAGTGAAAAGTATCTAAATTCACGAAGTTTAGTTCAGATCTCCTTTGTCCTTTTCGGAAACGAGAAAAGTAGGAAACCGTGAAAATATAAGCAAATCCTACAAAATATCCTAATCCTTTATGAAATACCTAAATATGTTGTGAAAACACTAGAAAAAAAATAAGAAATAGTCTCTCGTAATCTAAGCAAACCCGAGAGACTTACTAGAAAAGGGAAAAAAGTCTCCACGGATCTTAAGAATCTAAGAAACACAGTAAAGTATCTCGATTCGTCAAGAAAGTGTTATAAGAATCCTAGCTAACTTGAGAAATATACTAGAAGACGCATAAAAATATCCTAATTCGTAATAATCCGACACCGAAGTTCTAAGAAACACTAGAAATACCCAAATCCTACTCAGAATATATAAAATCCGAGAGACGCCAGAAAAAAAGTAAAAAAATCTACGAATCCTAGCTAACACAGGAAAATCTTACGAAGAAAGAAAGAGTGTTTATAATCGGTTAGTTTTGTTCTTTAAGAAAAATGTCAAAAACAGTTAAGTATCTAATTATCCTAGCAAGTCCTAGAAAAGTACGAGGAAACACAAAAGTATCCTAATCCTTCAAGAAATACTAAATTATGTTGTTAAAAACACTAGAAAACCACTATGAAATTTACAGAAAACCCGAGAAGTATCTCTGAAATCAGTAACAAACCCGAGAGAATTCTACAAAATATCCTAATTCTTTATGAAACACTCTCAAGTTGTATCAGAAACACTAGAAAACTACTTTGAAAGTATGAGAAAACCCGAGAAGTATCTCTAAAATCAGTAACAAACCCGAGAGAATCCTACAAAATATCCTAATTCTTTATAAAAATACTCTATGATGTTGTTAAAAACACTAGAAAACTACTATGAAATTTACTAGAAAACTCGAAAAGTGTCTTAAGTATCATAACAAACCCGAGAGAATCGTATAAAGTAAAGAAACACCGAAAAGTATCTAAATTTACGAAGTTTATACTCGGTTAGTTCAGATCTCCTTTGTCATTCTTTTAAAAAACAAGAAAAAGTGAAAAGTATCTCAATATCCTAACACACCCGAGAGAAGCATAGAATAGTACAAGAAATATACGAAGAAACAGAAAAGTTGTTTGTACCCGGTTAGTTCAGATCTCCTTTGTCATTTTCAGAAACAAGAAAAGTAGGAAACCATGAAAATATAAGCAAATCCTACAAAATATCCTAATTCTTTATGAAACACTCTCAAGTTGTATCTAAAACACTAGAAAACTACTTTGAAAGTATGAGAAAACCCGAGAAGTATCTCTAGAATCAGTAACAAACCCGAGAGAATACTACAAAATATCCTAATCCTTTATAAAAATACTCTATGATGTTGTTAAAAACACTAGAAAACTACTCTGAAATTACTAGAAAACTCGAAAAGTGTCTTAAGTATCCTAACAAACCCGAGAGAAGCATAGAATAGTACAAGAAATATACGAAGAAACAGAAAAGTTGTTTGTACCCGGTTAGTTCAGATCTCCTTTGTCATTTTCAGAAACAAGAAAAGTAGGAAATTATGAAAATATAAGCAAACTCGAGAAAATCTACAAAATCCTAGAAAAGTACAAAGAAACACAAAAGTGTCTAAATCCGAAATAATCTCAATATCCTAACACACCCGAGAGAAGCATAGAAAAGTACAAGAAATATACGAAGAAACAGAAAAGTTGTTTGTACTCGGTTAGTTCAGATCTCCTTTGTCCTTTTAAGAAACAAGAAAATATAAGCACACCCGAGAGAATCCTAGAAAAGTACAAGAAACACACAAAAGTGTCTTGATCCAAAATAATCTCTAATGTACCAAGTTTCTAAAATTACCAAGAAACACAGAAAAGAGTCCTTTTTTTTTTTTCTAGTTTACACTCGGTTAGTTCGGATCTCCTTTGTTATTTTTTAAGAAACACAAGAAATGTAGAAGTATCTAAATATCCTCATCCTTTATGAAACACTCTAAAGTTGTATGAAAACACAGTTAAAACTACTTTGAAAATACTAGCAAACCCGAGAAGTTACTAGAAAAAGTAATAAAAGTATCCCAAAATCGTTACAATTCCGAGAGACTTACTAGAAAAATGTTAAATAATCCCTCAAAAATCTCAGAAACTAGAAAATGTTCAAGTCTCTACGAATCACACACCGAAAAGTATCTCAAATTTCCTAGAAGCTCGAAAAAGTATGTTACAGTCGGTTAGTCTTGTTCTTTAAGAAAAATGTCAAAATCCGAAATAGTCTACGAATCATAGCAAACTACAAGAAATATACAAAAGTACCTAAATCTACGAAGAAACAGAAAAAGTGTTTGTACTCGGTTAGTTCAGATCTCCCTTGTTCTATAAGAAACGCTAGAAAAGGGAAAAGTGAAAAGTGTGTCTTAATATCCTAGCAAACCCGAGAGAAGCATAGAAAAGTACGAAAATATCCTAATCCTTCTAAAATAATTCAAAATGTCAAAATTCTAGAAGAATACGAGAAACGTACAAAAGCATCTAAATTTATGAAGTTTGTACGCGGTTAGTTCGGATCTCCTTTGTCTTATAAGAAATAATAATCTCAAATAGTAACAAACCCGAGAAGTTAGTAGAAAATAAGAAATAAGCCCTACGAATCATATAAGAATACAAAGAAATACATAAATATCCTAAGCCACTCGAAAGAGTCATAGAAGAATATAAGAAACACCGAAAAGTACAAAGTTACTAAAAAAGTATATACTCGGTTAGTTCAGATCTCTCTTGTTCTATAAGAAACACTAAGAAAGAGTGAAAAGTATCTAAATTCACGAAGTTTAGTTCAGATCTCCTTTGTCCTTTTCGGAAACGAGAAAAGTAGGAAACCGTGAAAATATAAGCAAATCCTACAAAATATCCTAATCCTTTATGAAATACCTAAATATGTTGTGAAAACACTAGAAAAAAAATAAGAAATAGTCTCTCGTAATCTAAGCAAACCCGAGAGACTTACTAGAAAAGGGAAAAAAGTCTCCACGGATCTTAAGAATCTAAGAAACACAGTAAAGTATCTCGATTCGTCAAGAAAGTGTTATAAGAATCCTAGCTAACTTGAGAAATATACTAGAAGACGCATAAAAATATCCTAATTCGTAATAATCCGACACCGAAGTTCTAAGAAACACTAGAAATACCCAAATCCTACTCAGAATATATAAAATCCGAGAGACGCCAGAAAAAAAGTAAAAAAATCTACGAATCCTAGCTAACACAGGAAAATCTTACGAAGAAAGAAAGAGTGTTTATAATCGGTTAGTTTTGTTCTTTAAGAAAAATGTCAAAAACAGTTAAGTATCTAATTATCCTAGCAAGTCCTAGAAAAGTACGAGGAAACACAAAAGTATCCTAATCCTTCAAGAAATACTAAATTATGTTGTTAAAAACACTAGAAAACCACTATGAAATTTACAGAAAACCCGAGAAGTATCTCTGAAATCAGTAACAAACCCGAGAGAATTCTACAAAATATCCTAATTCTTTATGAAACACTCTCAAGTTGTATCAGAAACACTAGAAAACTACTTTGAAAGTATGAGAAAACCCGAGAAGTATCTCTAAAATCAGTAACAAACCCGAGAGAATCCTACAAAATATCCTAATTCTTTATAAAAATACTCTATGATGTTGTTAAAAACACTAGAAAACTACTATGAAATTTACTAGAAAACTCGAAAAGTGTCTTAAGTATCATAACAAACCCGAGAGAATCGTATAAAGTAAAGAAACACCGAAAAGTATCTAAATTTACGAAGTTTATACTCGGTTAGTTCAGATCTCCTTTGTCATTCTTTTAAAAAACAAGAAAAAGTGAAAAGTATCTCAATATCCTAACACACCCGAGAGAAGCATAGAATAGTACAAGAAATATACGAAGAAACAGAAAAGTTGTTTGTACCCGGTTAGTTCAGATCTCCTTTGTCATTTTCAGAAACAAGAAAAGTAGGAAACCATGAAAATATAAGCAAATCCTACAAAATATCCTAATTCTTTATGAAACACTCTCAAGTTGTATCTAAAACACTAGAAAACTACTTTGAAAGTATGAGAAAACCCGAGAAGTATCTCTAGAATCAGTAACAAACCCGAGAGAATACTACAAAATATCCTAATCCTTTATAAAAATACTCTATGATGTTGTTAAAAACACTAGAAAACTACTCTGAAATTACTAGAAAACTCGAAAAGTGTCTTAAGTATCCTAACAAACCCGAGAGAAGCATAGAATAGTACAAGAAATATACGAAGAAACAGAAAAGTTGTTTGTACCCGGTTAGTTCAGATCTCCTTTGTCATTTTCAGAAACAAGAAAAGTAGGAAATTATGAAAATATAAGCAAACTCGAGAAAATCTACAAAATCCTAGAAAAGTACAAAGAAACACAAAAGTGTCTAAATCCGAAATAATCTCAATATCCTAACACACCCGAGAGAAGCATAGAAAAGTACAAGAAATATACGAAGAAACAGAAAAGTTGTTTGTACTCGGTTAGTTCAGATCTCCTTTGTCCTTTTAAGAAACAAGAAAATATAAGCACACCCGAGAGAATCCTAGAAAAGTACAAGAAACACACAAAAGTGTCTTGATCCAAAATAATCTCTAATGTACCAAGTTTCTAAAATTACCAAGAAACACAGAAAAGAGTCCTTTTTTTTTTTTCTAGTTTACACTCGGTTAGTTCGGATCTCCTTTGTTATTTTTTAAGAAACACAAGAAATGTAGAAGTATCTAAATATCCTCATCCTTTATGAAACACTCTAAAGTTGTATGAAAACACAGTTAAAACTACTTTGAAAATACTAGCAAACCCGAGAAGTTACTAGAAAAAGTAATAAAAGTATCCCAAAATCGTTACAATTCCGAGAGACTTACTAGAAAAATGTTAAATAATCCCTCAAAAATCTCAGAAACTAGAAAATGTTCAAGTCTCTACGAATCACACACCGAAAAGTATCTCAAATTTCCTAGAAGCTCGAAAAAGTATGTTACAGTCGGTTAGTCTTGTTCTTTAAGAAAAATGTCAAAATCCGAAATAGTCTACGAATCATAGCAAACTACAAGAAATATACAAAAGTACCTAAATCTACGAAGAAACAGAAAAAGTGTTTGTACTCGGTTAGTTCAGATCTCCCTTGTTCTATAAGAAACGCTAGAAAAGGGAAAAGTGAAAAGTGTGTCTTAATATCCTAGCAAACCCGAGAGAAGCATAGAAAAGTACGAAAATATCCTAATCCTTCTAAAATAATTCAAAATGTCAAAATTCTAGAAGAATACGAGAAACGTACAAAAGCATCTAAATTTATGAAGTTTGTACGCGGTTAGTTCGGATCTCCTTTGTCTTATAAGAAATAATAATCTCAAATAGTAACAAACCCGAGAAGTTAGTAGAAAATAAGAAATAAGCCCTACGAATCATATAAGAATACAAAGAAATACATAAATATCCTAAGCCACTCGAAAGAGTCATAGAAGAATATAAGAAACACCGAAAAGTACAAAGTTACTAAAAAAGTATATACTCGGTTAGTTCAGATCTCTCTTGTTCTATAAGAAACACTAAGAAAGAGTGAAAAGTATCTAAATTCACGAAGTTTAGTTCAGATCTCCTTTGTCCTTTTCGGAAACGAGAAAAGTAGGAAACCGTGAAAATATAAGCAAATCCTACAAAATATCCTAATCCTTTATGAAATACCTAAATATGTTGTGAAAACACTAGAAAAAAAATAAGAAATAGTCTCTCGTAATCTAAGCAAACCCGAGAGACTTACTAGAAAAGGGAAAAAAGTCTCCACGGATCTTAAGAATCTAAGAAACACAGTAAAGTATCTCGATTCGTCAAGAAAGTGTTATAAGAATCCTAGCTAACTTGAGAAATATACTAGAAGACGCATAAAAATATCCTAATTCGTAATAATCCGACACCGAAGTTCTAAGAAACACTAGAAATACCCAAATCCTACTCAGAATATATAAAATCCGAGAGACGCCAGAAAAAAAGTAAAAAAATCTACGAATCCTAGCTAACACAGGAAAATCTTACGAAGAAAGAAAGAGTGTTTATAATCGGTTAGTTTTGTTCTTTAAGAAAAATGTCAAAAACAGTTAAGTATCTAATTATCCTAGCAAGTCCTAGAAAAGTACGAGGAAACACAAAAGTATCCTAATCCTTCAAGAAATACTAAATTATGTTGTTAAAAACACTAGAAAACCACTATGAAATTTACAGAAAACCCGAGAAGTATCTCTGAAATCAGTAACAAACCCGAGAGAATTCTACAAAATATCCTAATTCTTTATGAAACACTCTCAAGTTGTATCAGAAACACTAGAAAACTACTTTGAAAGTATGAGAAAACCCGAGAAGTATCTCTAAAATCAGTAACAAACCCGAGAGAATCCTACAAAATATCCTAATTCTTTATAAAAATACTCTATGATGTTGTTAAAAACACTAGAAAACTACTATGAAATTTACTAGAAAACTCGAAAAGTGTCTTAAGTATCATAACAAACCCGAGAGAATCGTATAAAGTAAAGAAACACCGAAAAGTATCTAAATTTACGAAGTTTATACTCGGTTAGTTCAGATCTCCTTTGTCATTCTTTTAAAAAACAAGAAAAAGTGAAAAGTATCTCAATATCCTAACACACCCGAGAGAAGCATAGAATAGTACAAGAAATATACGAAGAAACAGAAAAGTTGTTTGTACCCGGTTAGTTCAGATCTCCTTTGTCATTTTCAGAAACAAGAAAAGTAGGAAACCATGAAAATATAAGCAAATCCTACAAAATATCCTAATTCTTTATGAAACACTCTCAAGTTGTATCTAAAACACTAGAAAACTACTTTGAAAGTATGAGAAAACCCGAGAAGTATCTCTAGAATCAGTAACAAACCCGAGAGAATACTACAAAATATCCTAATCCTTTATAAAAATACTCTATGATGTTGTTAAAAACACTAGAAAACTACTCTGAAATTACTAGAAAACTCGAAAAGTGTCTTAAGTATCCTAACAAACCCGAGAGAAGCATAGAATAGTACAAGAAATATACGAAGAAACAGAAAAGTTGTTTGTACCCGGTTAGTTCAGATCTCCTTTGTCATTTTCAGAAACAAGAAAAGTAGGAAATTATGAAAATATAAGCAAACTCGAGAAAATCTACAAAATCCTAGAAAAGTACAAAGAAACACAAAAGTGTCTAAATCCGAAATAATCTCAATATCCTAACACACCCGAGAGAAGCATAGAAAAGTACAAGAAATATACGAAGAAACAGAAAAGTTGTTTGTACTCGGTTAGTTCAGATCTCCTTTGTCCTTTTAAGAAACAAGAAAATATAAGCACACCCGAGAGAATCCTAGAAAAGTACAAGAAACACACAAAAGTGTCTTGATCCAAAATAATCTCTAATGTACCAAGTTTCTAAAATTACCAAGAAACACAGAAAAGAGTCCTTTTTTTTTTTTCTAGTTTACACTCGGTTAGTTCGGATCTCCTTTGTTATTTTTTAAGAAACACAAGAAATGTAGAAGTATCTAAATATCCTCATCCTTTATGAAACACTCTAAAGTTGTATGAAAACACAGTTAAAACTACTTTGAAAATACTAGCAAACCCGAGAAGTTACTAGAAAAAGTAATAAAAGTATCCCAAAATCGTTACAATTCCGAGAGACTTACTAGAAAAATGTTAAATAATCCCTCAAAAATCTCAGAAACTAGAAAATGTTCAAGTCTCTACGAATCACACACCGAAAAGTATCTCAAATTTCCTAGAAGCTCGAAAAAGTATGTTACAGTCGGTTAGTCTTGTTCTTTAAGAAAAATGTCAAAATCCGAAATAGTCTACGAATCATAGCAAACTACAAGAAATATACAAAAGTACCTAAATCTACGAAGAAACAGAAAAAGTGTTTGTACTCGGTTAGTTCAGATCTCCCTTGTTCTATAAGAAACGCTAGAAAAGGGAAAAGTGAAAAGTGTGTCTTAATATCCTAGCAAACCCGAGAGAAGCATAGAAAAGTACGAAAATATCCTAATCCTTCTAAAATAATTCAAAATGTCAAAATTCTAGAAGAATACGAGAAACGTACAAAAGCATCTAAATTTATGAAGTTTGTACGCGGTTAGTTCGGATCTCCTTTGTCTTATAAGAAATAATAATCTCAAATAGTAACAAACCCGAGAAGTTAGTAGAAAATAAGAAATAAGCCCTACGAATCATATAAGAATACAAAGAAATACATAAATATCCTAAGCCACTCGAAAGAGTCATAGAAGAATATAAGAAACACCGAAAAGTACAAAGTTACTAAAAAAGTATATACTCGGTTAGTTCAGATCTCTCTTGTTCTATAAGAAACACTAAGAAAGAGTGAAAAGTATCTAAATTCACGAAGTTTAGTTCAGATCTCCTTTGTCCTTTTCGGAAACGAGAAAAGTAGGAAACCGTGAAAATATAAGCAAATCCTACAAAATATCCTAATCCTTTATGAAATACCTAAATATGTTGTGAAAACACTAGAAAAAAAATAAGAAATAGTCTCTCGTAATCTAAGCAAACCCGAGAGACTTACTAGAAAAGGGAAAAAAGTCTCCACGGATCTTAAGAATCTAAGAAACACAGTAAAGTATCTCGATTCGTCAAGAAAGTGTTATAAGAATCCTAGCTAACTTGAGAAATATACTAGAAGACGCATAAAAATATCCTAATTCGTAATAATCCGACACCGAAGTTCTAAGAAACACTAGAAATACCCAAATCCTACTCAGAATATATAAAATCCGAGAGACGCCAGAAAAAAAGTAAAAAAATCTACGAATCCTAGCTAACACAGGAAAATCTTACGAAGAAAGAAAGAGTGTTTATAATCGGTTAGTTTTGTTCTTTAAGAAAAATGTCAAAAACAGTTAAGTATCTAATTATCCTAGCAAGTCCTAGAAAAGTACGAGGAAACACAAAAGTATCCTAATCCTTCAAGAAATACTAAATTATGTTGTTAAAAACACTAGAAAACCACTATGAAATTTACAGAAAACCCGAGAAGTATCTCTGAAATCAGTAACAAACCCGAGAGAATTCTACAAAATATCCTAATTCTTTATGAAACACTCTCAAGTTGTATCAGAAACACTAGAAAACTACTTTGAAAGTATGAGAAAACCCGAGAAGTATCTCTAAAATCAGTAACAAACCCGAGAGAATCCTACAAAATATCCTAATTCTTTATAAAAATACTCTATGATGTTGTTAAAAACACTAGAAAACTACTATGAAATTTACTAGAAAACTCGAAAAGTGTCTTAAGTATCATAACAAACCCGAGAGAATCGTATAAAGTAAAGAAACACCGAAAAGTATCTAAATTTACGAAGTTTATACTCGGTTAGTTCAGATCTCCTTTGTCATTCTTTTAAAAAACAAGAAAAAGTGAAAAGTATCTCAATATCCTAACACACCCGAGAGAAGCATAGAATAGTACAAGAAATATACGAAGAAACAGAAAAGTTGTTTGTACCCGGTTAGTTCAGATCTCCTTTGTCATTTTCAGAAACAAGAAAAGTAGGAAACCATGAAAATATAAGCAAATCCTACAAAATATCCTAATTCTTTATGAAACACTCTCAAGTTGTATCTAAAACACTAGAAAACTACTTTGAAAGTATGAGAAAACCCGAGAAGTATCTCTAGAATCAGTAACAAACCCGAGAGAATACTACAAAATATCCTAATCCTTTATAAAAATACTCTATGATGTTGTTAAAAACACTAGAAAACTACTCTGAAATTACTAGAAAACTCGAAAAGTGTCTTAAGTATCCTAACAAACCCGAGAGAAGCATAGAATAGTACAAGAAATATACGAAGAAACAGAAAAGTTGTTTGTACCCGGTTAGTTCAGATCTCCTTTGTCATTTTCAGAAACAAGAAAAGTAGGAAATTATGAAAATATAAGCAAACTCGAGAAAATCTACAAAATCCTAGAAAAGTACAAAGAAACACAAAAGTGTCTAAATCCGAAATAATCTCAATATCCTAACACACCCGAGAGAAGCATAGAAAAGTACAAGAAATATACGAAGAAACAGAAAAGTTGTTTGTACTCGGTTAGTTCAGATCTCCTTTGTCCTTTTAAGAAACAAGAAAATATAAGCACACCCGAGAGAATCCTAGAAAAGTACAAGAAACACACAAAAGTGTCTTGATCCAAAATAATCTCTAATGTACCAAGTTTCTAAAATTACCAAGAAACACAGAAAAGAGTCCTTTTTTTTTTTTCTAGTTTACACTCGGTTAGTTCGGATCTCCTTTGTTATTTTTTAAGAAACACAAGAAATGTAGAAGTATCTAAATATCCTCATCCTTTATGAAACACTCTAAAGTTGTATGAAAACACAGTTAAAACTACTTTGAAAATACTAGCAAACCCGAGAAGTTACTAGAAAAAGTAATAAAAGTATCCCAAAATCGTTACAATTCCGAGAGACTTACTAGAAAAATGTTAAATAATCCCTCAAAAATCTCAGAAACTAGAAAATGTTCAAGTCTCTACGAATCACACACCGAAAAGTATCTCAAATTTCCTAGAAGCTCGAAAAAGTATGTTACAGTCGGTTAGTCTTGTTCTTTAAGAAAAATGTCAAAATCCGAAATAGTCTACGAATCATAGCAAACTACAAGAAATATACAAAAGTACCTAAATCTACGAAGAAACAGAAAAAGTGTTTGTACTCGGTTAGTTCAGATCTCCCTTGTTCTATAAGAAACGCTAGAAAAGGGAAAAGTGAAAAGTGTGTCTTAATATCCTAGCAAACCCGAGAGAAGCATAGAAAAGTACGAAAATATCCTAATCCTTCTAAAATAATTCAAAATGTCAAAATTCTAGAAGAATACGAGAAACGTACAAAAGCATCTAAATTTATGAAGTTTGTACGCGGTTAGTTCGGATCTCCTTTGTCTTATAAGAAATAATAATCTCAAATAGTAACAAACCCGAGAAGTTAGTAGAAAATAAGAAATAAGCCCTACGAATCATATAAGAATACAAAGAAATACATAAATATCCTAAGCCACTCGAAAGAGTCATAGAAGAATATAAGAAACACCGAAAAGTACAAAGTTACTAAAAAAGTATATACTCGGTTAGTTCAGATCTCTCTTGTTCTATAAGAAACACTAAGAAAGAGTGAAAAGTATCTAAATTCACGAAGTTTAGTTCAGATCTCCTTTGTCCTTTTCGGAAACGAGAAAAGTAGGAAACCGTGAAAATATAAGCAAATCCTACAAAATATCCTAATCCTTTATGAAATACCTAAATATGTTGTGAAAACACTAGAAAAAAAATAAGAAATAGTCTCTCGTAATCTAAGCAAACCCGAGAGACTTACTAGAAAAGGGAAAAAAGTCTCCACGGATCTTAAGAATCTAAGAAACACAGTAAAGTATCTCGATTCGTCAAGAAAGTGTTATAAGAATCCTAGCTAACTTGAGAAATATACTAGAAGACGCATAAAAATATCCTAATTCGTAATAATCCGACACCGAAGTTCTAAGAAACACTAGAAATACCCAAATCCTACTCAGAATATATAAAATCCGAGAGACGCCAGAAAAAAAGTAAAAAAATCTACGAATCCTAGCTAACACAGGAAAATCTTACGAAGAAAGAAAGAGTGTTTATAATCGGTTAGTTTTGTTCTTTAAGAAAAATGTCAAAAACAGTTAAGTATCTAATTATCCTAGCAAGTCCTAGAAAAGTACGAGGAAACACAAAAGTATCCTAATCCTTCAAGAAATACTAAATTATGTTGTTAAAAACACTAGAAAACCACTATGAAATTTACAGAAAACCCGAGAAGTATCTCTGAAATCAGTAACAAACCCGAGAGAATTCTACAAAATATCCTAATTCTTTATGAAACACTCTCAAGTTGTATCAGAAACACTAGAAAACTACTTTGAAAGTATGAGAAAACCCGAGAAGTATCTCTAAAATCAGTAACAAACCCGAGAGAATCCTACAAAATATCCTAATTCTTTATAAAAATACTCTATGATGTTGTTAAAAACACTAGAAAACTACTATGAAATTTACTAGAAAACTCGAAAAGTGTCTTAAGTATCATAACAAACCCGAGAGAATCGTATAAAGTAAAGAAACACCGAAAAGTATCTAAATTTACGAAGTTTATACTCGGTTAGTTCAGATCTCCTTTGTCATTCTTTTAAAAAACAAGAAAAAGTGAAAAGTATCTCAATATCCTAACACACCCGAGAGAAGCATAGAATAGTACAAGAAATATACGAAGAAACAGAAAAGTTGTTTGTACCCGGTTAGTTCAGATCTCCTTTGTCATTCTTTTAAAAAACAAGAAAAAGTGAAAAGTATCTCAATATCCTAACACACCCGAGAGAAGCATAGAATAGTACAAGAAATATACGAAGAAACAGAAAAGTTGTTTGTACCCGGTTAGTTCAGATCTCCTTTGTCATTCTTTTAAAAAACAAGAAAAAGTGAAAAGTATCTCAATATCCTAACACACCCGAGAGAAGCATAGAATAGTACAAGAAATATACGAAGAAACAGAAAAGTTGTTTGTACTCGGTTAGTTCAGATCTCCTTTGTCCTTTTCAGAAAACAAGAAAAGTAGGAAATTATGAAAATATAAGCAAACTCGAGAAAATCTACAAAATCCTAGAAAAGTACAAAGAAACACAAAAGTGTCTAAATCCGAAATAATCTCAATATCCTAACACACCCGAGAGAAGCATAGAAAAGTACAAGAAATATACGAAGAAACAGAAAAGTTGTTTGTACTCGGTTAGTTCAGATCTCCTTTGTCCTTTTAAGAAACAAGAAAATATAAGCACACCCGAGAGAATCCTAGAAAAGTACAAGAAACACACAAAAGTGTCTTAATCCGAAATAATCTCTAATGTACCAAGTTTCTAAAATTACCAAGAAACACAGAAAAGAGTCCTTTTTTTTTTTTCTAGTTTACACTCGGTTAGTTCGGATCTCCTTTGTTATTTTTTAAGAAACACAAGAAATGTAGAAGTATTTAAATATCCTCATCCTTTATGAAACACTCTAAAGTTGTATGAAAACACAGTTAAAACTACTTTGAAAATACTAGCAAACCCGAGAAGTTACTAGAAAAAGTAATAAAAGTATCCCAAAATCGTTACAATTCCGAGAGACTTACTAGAAAAATGTTAAATAATCCCTCAAAAATCTCAGAAACTAGAAAATGTTCAAGTCTCTACGAATCACACACCGAAAAGTATCTCAAATTTCCTAGAAGCTCGAAAAAGTATGTTACAGTCGGTTAGTCTTGTTCTTTAAGAAAAATGTCAAAATCCGAAATAGTCTACGAATCATAGCAAACTACAAGAAATATACAAAAGTACCTAAATCTACGAAGAAACAGAAAAAGTGTTTGTACTCGGTTAGTTCAGATCTCCCTTGTTCTATAAGAAACGCTAGAAAAGGGAAAAGTGAAAAGTGTGTCTTAATATCCTAGCAAACCCGAGAGAAGCATAGAAAAGTACGAAAATATCCTAATCCTTCTAAAATAATTCAAAATGTCAAAATTCTAGAAGAATACGAGAAACGTACAAAAGCATCTAAATTTACGAAGTTTGTACGCGGTTAGTTCGGATCTCCTTTGTCTTATAAGAAATAAGCCCTACGAATCATACGTAAACATCCTAAGCCACTCGAAATTATCTCTCAAAATCAGTCATAGAAGAATATAAGAAACACCGAAAAGTACCTAAATTTACAAAGTATATACTCGGTTAGTTCAGATCTCTCTTGTTCTATAAGAAACACTAAGAAAGAGTGAAAAGTATCTAAATTCACGAAGTTTAGTTCATAGGAAACCGTGAAAATATAAGCAAATCCTACAAAATATCCTAATCCTTTATGAAATACCTAAATATGTTGTGAAAACACTAGAAAAAATAAGAAATAGTCTCTCGTAATCTAAGCAAACCCGAGAGACTTACTAGAAAAGGGAAAAAAGTCTCCACGGATCGTAAGAATCTAAGAAACACAGTAAAGTATCTCGATTCGTCAAGAAAGTGTTATAAGAATCCTAGCTAACTTGAGAAATATACTAGAAGACGCATAAAAATATCCTAATTCGTAATAATCCGACACCGAAGTTCTAAGAAACACTAGAAATACCCAAATCCTACTCGAAATATATAAAATCATAGCAAATCCGAGAGACGCCAGAAAAAGTAAAAAAGTCTACGAATCCTAGCTAACACAGGAAAATCATACGAAAGTATCTAAATTTACGAAGAAAGAAAGAGTGTTTATAATCGGTTAGTTTTGTTCTTTAAGAAAAAATGTCAAAAACAGTCAAGTATCTAATTATCCTAGCAAGTCCTAGAAAAGTACGAGGAAACACAAAAGTATCCTAATCCTTCAAGAAATACTAAATTATGTTGTTAAAAATCACTAGAAAATGTAATACAAGTCTCTTTCAATATCCTAACAAACCCGAGAGAATCCTACAAAAATATTCTAATCCTCTATGAAATATAAATCATGTTGTTAAAAACTCTAGAAAACTCGACAAGTCTCTCAAAATCAGTACAAACCCGAGAGAGAGAGAGAAGCATAGAAAAGTACAAGAAATCTACAAAAAATCAAGTGTCTATACTCGGTTAGTTTAGGTCTCCTTTGTTGTCTTAATCCGAAATGATCTCTAAATATCCTAGCTAACGCGAAGTCATATAAAAGCACAAAGAATGTACGAAGTATCCTAAATCCTTTTTCTAGTTTATACTCGGTTAGTTCAGATTTCTCTTTAGTCTTTAAGAAACATAAAAAAAAAAAAATCCTATAAGAATACAAGAAACATACAAAAGTGTCTAAATCTACGAAGTTACAGAAAAGTTGTTTTTACTCGATTAGTTCAGATCTCTCTTTAGTCTTTAAGAAAACACAAGAAATGTAAAAGTCTCCACGAATCGTTACAAATCCAAGAAAAGCACAAAAATGTCTAAAAGTACAGTTACTCAAAGAAATATCTCAAATTACAAAAAAGTGTTTGTACTCGGTTAGTTCGGATCTCCTTTGTCATTTTTTAAAAAACACTAGGAAAGTGAAAAGTATCTCAATATCCTAGCAAATCCGATCGAAAGTTCCGTAAAGTACACTAGAAATCCTAGAAAACTACTCTAATTATATGAGGAAACACGAAAAGTATCAGTACAATCCTGACAAGTTACTGGAAAAAGTGAATAAAGTATCCAAGTCAGTTAGTGTCGTCCTTTAAGAAAATACGAGAAATGTCGAAAATAATGTGTGATCGTGTAAAATCCACAAGATAATAATAAGTATAAGTTTCTGTAAAATAATAGAAAACACGAAAGTATCTCAAATCACACAAAAGAGTTCTTTCTTTTGTTTATAATCGGTTAGTTTAGGTCTCCTTTGTCATATTTAAGAAACACAAAAAATGTCCAAGTATCTAAATATCCTAATCCTGTATAATCCGACTCTGAAGTTATAAGAAACGCTCGAAAGAGTCATAATTTACTAAAATACAAGAAAAGACAATAAGAATCCCAATTCACTAAGAAACACAGAAAAGTATAGAAGTAGTCGGAAGCTGTGAAATCCCCAAGGAATTCAAAAAGTTCTCTCTTTTATTTTAGTTCCGGTTAGTTAGGATTTCTTTTGTTCTATAAGAAATCACACGAAATGTCGAAAAGTGTCTAATTCTAGAAATCCTTAAAAAATATCAAAAGTTACAAAAGTACAAGTTCCTGTAAATTCCTAGAAATATAAGAAAGCGTCTAAATATCCTAGCAAATCCGAAAATCATCTCGATTACTAAGAATCACGAAAATGTACAAATAGTCGAAAAGTGTGAAATTCTCTACAAAAGACGAAAAGTATCTAAATTTACGAAGAATCATAGGAAATGTCTAAAGTGCTATAAAATTCCTAAATCTATAAGAAGTGTGAAGAATCCTAGAAAAGTGTTGTTTTAGTTAGTTAGTTCGGGTTTCCTTTGTCTCTTCAAAATTACAAAAAGTGGAAATCATAGAATATATCTAAAAAGTACCGTGAAAAGCACAGTTATCCGAAAAGTCGTTTATAATCACAAAAGTCTAAAAAGTTCAAGTTCCTATCAAAATCATACAAAATGCAAAAAGAGTCTAATTCTAGAAATCCTTAAAAAGTACAAAGTTCCCATGAATCCTACAAAATCCATATAAATTGCAGAAAGTTCAAATCTCTGTAAAATGTCCAAATCATAGTAAATTCCTAAAATCACAGAAAAGTATTCTTTTGTTACAAGTCCGGTTAGTTTCGTTTCTTTTCAAAATACGCGAAAATCGAAAAAAGTGTCTTATCCTAGCTAAATCGACAAAGTGTGAAAAATGTTACAATCTATGAAAAGTACAAGAAATGACAAAGTTACTGTGAATTCCTAAGAAATGTCTAAAAGTGCAGTTCTCTATAAGAATCCTAGAAAAGTGTTAAAGTTACTAAAATTATGAAGAATCATAAGAAATGTCGAAATACTGTAAAATCCCTATACTTCCAAATTTACAAGAAGTGTGAAGAATCCTAAAAAAATCATCAAGTTACTCGAAAAGTGTTGTTAGTTATGTTTCCCTTCTTTTCCTCTAAAAGTTCCAAATTCGTCTCTTCTCCCTTCTTCTCAAGAATAGTCGATTCCTATGTTCTTATAAAATCACGAGGAAATAAAATAAGCAAATCGTAGCTAACCTGAGAATTCCTTCAAATTGTACAAAAAGTGTGTTCCTGTAAATTCCTAGTCGTACCGTTTCAGTCAGTTAATTCAATTTCCTTTGAGAATCCTAGAAAATCATCGAGTTACGAAGAAATAATCTAATCCTAGCTAACCCGAGAAAATATCCTTTAATCCATCCATCCCTTAAATTGTACAAAAAGTATGTTTCTGTAAATTGTTTACTTCGAGTCAATTTTGTCTTTTCTAAGAAATATCATAAATTCCAGAAATCCCTTAAAATTTCAAAGAAATAAATTAAATAATCAAATCCTGTACGTATCTGTTAATTCCTAGAAAATATTCAGTTACAAGATACTATGAAATTCCCAAAAAGTGTTGTTTTAGTCGATTAATCATGTCTCGTTTCAAATCAAGTCATCACGAAGAGATACTGAAAAATAGCAAAGTTACTATGAATCCTAAAATTGCAAGAAATAGTCGCAATTTATCTTCATTTAGTCAGTTGATTCAATCTCCTTTGAGAATCGTAGAAGTCGTGAAAAGTGTCTAAAAGGTAGTTTCCGTAAATTCCTAAGAAGTTTCAAAAAGTGTTGTTTTCCTCAAATATCCTAAAATGCTAGAAATGGTCTAATTTATCTTCTTTTAAAATTTATTGTTTTAGTTCAGTTTTCATTAAATTATGCAAGTTCCTATAATTACTTTGTTTCAATCAGTTGATTCACACTCTTCAAGAATCCTAGAAATCTCAAAAATAGCTGTTATCTTCCAAAGTTGTATAATCGGTTAGTTAGGATGTATTGTGTTTCTTTTTCAGAATCCTAGAAAATACGAAAAGTATCATGAAGCCCAAGTTTTTGTAAATTCCTTCGAAATGGTATTTTAATCATCTAGTTCCAATATATGCAGTTTCTTCAGAAGTCCCAGAAATCACACAAATGTTCAAGTATCTGTATATTCCTTCGAAGTAGTGATTTATTCATTTAGTTCCTATCTCTCCAATAATCCTAGAAGTCACACAATTGCCCAAGTTTCTTGTTGATTCCTAAGAGCACTAAAAGTTACTGTTTTAGATAGTTAGTTCAGATCTCCTTGTTTTCTTTCTATTTCAATAAGTCCGAAATGTCCGATTCAATCATCAATACTAGTACTTATTTCCACTATCTCATATCTTCCTTATCTTCCAGTAATTTCACACTATCCTATATCAATCTAATCCCTTCATAATATCTTCTGTACGTTTCGATACTTCCCCCCTTTCCATCAAATCCAAAGAAATACACTGATATCCATCCTTCCTTTCTAATCAATACTTCTCTCTAGCTACTTCCAAATAGTACCTACATTTCTTATAATATCCATAGTTCGTTCATCTTTCCCTATGTTCTCATAAGTTAGATTAGTTATCCCCATCGCCTAATATCTCTCTCAAATTCAATACTAGTATCTCTATTCTCCTCATTCCCCACGCTGTAATATCTACAGTCTTCTTATAATATAGTCATCGGACCTATAATCCTTCTCGATAATCATCAATATATCCTTCTAATCTAGTAAAATATCAATGTTCTCATAGTTCTCTTAATAATCCATCATCTAGCTATCAATACACACTCAAATCTCTCTCTCATTTATCTAATACTTCACCATCCTCTATAAATCTCACAGTTTTTTTAATAATCCATCCGCTTCTCATCTCCCCTAAATCATCCGTCTCTCAGTAGTTCCCTATCCGTCAGGAATATAATCTCATAATAATATCCCATCAGTGTCTCTTCTCTACAGTTCATATAAATCCCTAATCTAGTTCCCTTCTTCCTAAAATATCTCTCATAGCTATCCTCTCAAAGCTCAGTAAATCATCCAAAGAGTCTTCTCTCAAAGTTACTCATAGTAGCTCTCCTTTAAATCCTTCAGAAATAGCCCTCTTACTATCAAAGTTCAGTTACTTCCTTCAATCATCTCCGTCTCCTATCCCTACAATAATAGTTCCTTCAGTGTCTCTCTCTCTCTCACAGCTTCTAATATCTCTCTATCCATCCCTTTCCTAGTTCTCTTCACTCTCTCTAATCCCTACAATCCCCCGCTTGCGAGTTCCCTTGGAAATATCTCCGAATCCTTCCCTATATCCTCCTACTACATCCCAGTTCTCTAGTAATATCAATACTTCCTTCCCTAATCCCCCATCAGTACACGTCCCTTCTTTCCAGTCTCTCCCCTTCACCCTTTCCAGCTCATCTCATCACTTTCCGTTCCTTCTCTTATCCCCACAGTAGCACTATAATCCCCTTCTCACTAGTCCCCTATCCATCATCCCTTCTAATAATATCTACACACTCCTGTCCCTCATCCCTAGTCCCCCCTGCTCACTTCTTAATCCCTTCCTTTCTCAATCTCTAGTTAGCTTACTCCTATCCATCATCCTCTGCTCCCCCCGTTGGAATACTCCGCTCCCTCATCGTTCGTCCCCCTTTGTATCAATACTCTCTTCCCACACCAATAATAGCAATACTTCTTTCCCCCAATGTTCTAGTACTCCTGTCCCTCATCGTTCGTCCCCGATTGTATCAATACTTTCTTCCCTCACTGTAATATCAATACTCCTTTCCCTAATGTTCACAAATTCCTATCCTTCATCCCTTTCCCTTCCCAATTCAAATACTCCTTTCCCTCATCCCTATAGTCCCCCTTTCCCCTCTCGCACCTTCTTAGCTCCCTTCCTAGTCCCCTCACTTCTCATCCCTATCCCATTCCCCCATCCTTTCCTCGTTCCTTTTCCATCCCCTTCATAATCCCACCTTCCTTCCAAAAGCCTTCAATCCCCCTCTCTCTCTTATCCTCCCTTTTCCTTCTAAAATACTCACCTTCTAGCCTTCCTTCCCTTTCCTTTAAAGCCCCCCTTCCTTCATCCCTCATAAAAGCCCCCATTCCCCCTCCTCCTTAAAATCTATATCCTCTCTAGTCCCCCTTTTCTGCTGCAGCATCGTCGTCGTCTTCTCCTCCTATCCTGCCAATCCTCTCTGCTCCTTTCTAATACTCACCTTATCTCTCATCCCTTTCTAGTCCCCCCTTTATCCTCCTTCTTAATCCCTTCTTTTCATCCTCTATTCCTTCCATCCCCTCTTAGTACACTCCTATCCTTCATCCTTATTCCGTATACTCCCATCCCTCATCCCTTTTTTATAATGTTTCCATACTCCTCTCCCTCATCCCTTTTTTTTTAATGTTCCCGTACTCCTGTCCCTCATCCTTTTTTTATAGTATCCAAATACTCCTGTCCCTTATCCCTCATCCCCCTTTATAAGTAAAACCCCCAATTTCCCTCCATAATGTCCCTTAATCCCCCATCTTCTTCTATTCCCTTTTTTTCTAAAATCCTCAGTTCCCCCTCCCAAATCTCATCTTCCCTAAGAATGTCCCTTTTTTTTTAAAATACTTTCCAAATCATCTAATCTCTTTCCCCGCAGTATCAGACAGACAAATAAGTAATACATCATCTAGGAAATAAACAAATCTCAATAGTTCTATCTAAATAATTACAAATTAATACTAACACCCGTGAAAATCTAAAAAATTCAAAATCACACTGGAAATGTCCCCCTAAATCTACTACACACTTTAAGTCAAACAATAATCTCCCCTTTACATCAAAATTCAAAGTTATTCAATTTCCCAATAAACAGTCAAATCAGAAAAATACAAATTACTTTAGTTTCTCTATCTTCCCTCTATCCCCAAACTTCCACAGTGCATCCTGACCCTCACAATACAATTTAATAATCAATATATACCACCCTTTAATGTGTCACTTTTTTTTAAATATCTAAACTATCCTCTAATTATAAATAAATAAGAGTACATGTCTTTAGAAACACTTTACTCATCTCTCAATATAATGCAGACCATGTATCTCTTCTTCATTCATAGAAACACCAATAATATCCAATAAATAAATACAAAATATCAAAGTACAAGCTCTAAATCAGTCATAATACTGCGGGGAATGTTTCCAAAAATATAGACAATACCTATAAAAAGTTACTACATTTCCACAAAATAAGACAAAAATGCATAAACCCAATCCTCTCACGAATCCCAAAAGACCACTTTCCTATTCATCGGGTAACAGGTTTAGAAATAATCTCACACAAAATCCTTCAATTCTGCTTTTATTACTTGCAGTCAGAAGAAACACCCTTCTTTTAGTTCTAAAAGCTTCTTAAAAAATAATAATAATAATAATAATAAAAAATATACAGTTACCAAATATACCACCACTCTAATGTATCACCTCGACAAATACTCTTTCGAGTCATCAAAAGTAATACAAAAAAAGTCACAAATTTAATAAATATAATATCCAGTTAGTAAATTACAAACAAAAATGTTATCAAAAATCAGTTAAATAATACATAAACCATAGAAAATTAATTGTTTCAATTTTAAATTTCATCTTTTATCAAAAATAACACATTTCATAATCATAAAATCGAAAATACACTCATTTCCTAACTAGGAACGAAAAGTTTCATTGCACTTTTACTAAATTCATTAAAAAACTAGTACCCTGCAATGTAGTTTCAAATGCTTTCATTTATTTATCCCTTAACCCCTTTTACAATTCAAAACAATCCACCATTTCTACTTACACGAGCCATGAGCAATGCTAAAGAACCACACAATATCACAAACTGTACTGCTCGAGTACCAATTACACATCTACTCGACTCTCAAATTTAGAGGAAAAAGTACAATTCACTTTTCGTTCCTCACAAAATACTCTTCTTCTCAAATCCCTCGACCTATCACTACTTCTTACTTTCATCACTTACCTACCATTGGGTCCTTCCATTTCTCCCTTTTCCTTTCTCAGTTCCTCTATGCATTTCATCTGTTTTCTCACAAAATTAATTAAGCTGCTTGAAACCTCCAATGCTTTCTTGAAGACATTGTCCCCTCGACTTCTCTTGTGGCACCTATCACCAAATGCAAGTGTTCCGAGTACTTCATCCTTCGGAATCTGAAACAATGACAATTCATAGCACCTAGTCCCATGAGACACCACATAATACACATAATAATCTTCTGAATCCATCATTCCCAACACTCCTCAGTCATAATACCTACTTTCATAGCTCGGAATGTGCAAATTCTCAAACTATGCAAATCTAAAATACAAATAATCCTCAAATACTTTGGAAAGAACCATTACTTGTTCCACAAATACCTTCATCCGCACACCCTGACAAAGTACGATGGGGTTATGTCCGAGGTGATGGAGCCATGACTCGTATAACCTCAGTTCATCTTCGAGAATGTTATGTGGAATCCTTCGACCAATTCCAATTTACACCAGTGGGTTACTTCTTGTCCCCAGTTTTCAAAAATTACTTCCGAGACAATCGACACACGTAATCAAAGCCCCAAGGAACGAATTGGGGCAGTGTGCAATTATCACCCCACACAAGTTCTCGACAATGTCTTCAAAAGTATCAAAGTTCTGGTAAACTTCAACTTTCAAATGAGTGGACCGCGTTTTCCACAATTATTATCAATGTTTTAAACAATTACACTTCTTTTCTTAAAAAATTGCCTAAATTTTCAATCGAAATCTTCAAACTTAAAAATAGTAATAAATAAATTAATATAACCTCACTCCACTCTGTCATTCCAAATCGCATGATCGAATTGCAACTTACTTCTCATCTTCTATTTCTCTCGTGTAAATTACCACGGCTGACTGCTAATGCTAACCTAAAATTCGTCAATCGAAACCCGCCAAGAATTATACACCTACAGTAAATGTACAGTGTTGGGGAAATAACTTTGCTACCTTCGTACTTCCCATTCTAATCCTGGTTAGTTCCGGTTAGCCGTTCTAATTTTCTAATTCTAAATAATAATTCCTCAATTTACAAACGGTTCTCTTTCCTGTTCAAAAGAACTCTTCGTTCCAAATAATGTTCTCGATCGTCGGTTAAATTTGACAAAGTTATTTCCCTATACCCTGTACAATTCAAGTAGAACCTACGTCCTAATAGTCTATTTCACACAAGACTAAAGCACTAATAAATTTCTAAAATAATACAAGTTATATCTCACCCACACAGTACGTGAACTACACAAAGAATCTACTACTATAGGAAACGCAGTATAAAATACTAATCAATCATAAAATGTAGTACAAATTTGGAAAAGTAAACGAACAATTCCCTACCTCTCTTTTTCTTAACTTTCCCAATTCTAATAAATCCTTTAGAACCGTAAAAGTACCTACTAGTAGTGCCAGTTTAGTGTTACCCCAATAATTTGCACACGTGGCCCACTTGTGTGCAAATTATGTGAGGCATCTTAAAAAGGCCCCTTCAGCTTACCCTCCTCTTCCCTCTTATTCTCTATTAATGTCACATTCACAAAAATTATCCTATATACATAATATCTTAATTTAAAAATCGTTCAAATTCATCTTCCTTTCAATGCTTTCTTAAGAAGACCTTATTCGCTATATCGTTTAAATTCATCCTATCACTTTGCCCACCATATTCAAACTCTCCTCAAAATAAACCGACCCTGTTATACACCTTTTTTCTTATCTCTTCTCTTCTCCAATGAATACTGCACCACAGTGCTCCAATCTCTACTTCTCACTTGACTTGTCCACTGCTGGAAATGCTTTTTTCTTCCAAGTCTTTTTCCAGTTTTTCTCATCTTTCAAAATAAATCTTATCTCCTTTCACCAGTTCCGGCCCTTCCTAAGCCTCTTTCAAATTCTCCCCTTCGCTAAATCTCCCAAGTTCGTCGTCCCTAGTTCCCGTTATATCCCTTCTAACACCTCACAATTTCGGTGAATAAATTTCGTTCACCATTTTGTCCAAGGATCCCCAAGTATTGCTTAAAATCAGACTTTTTTCCAAATATCCTCCGGGAAAAATTCCTCAAATGGCTTTTCTACGCCCTAAAGTTCCTCTACAATTTTAGGAAGCTCCTAGCTGACACATATCTAATGACTACATACTAACACTAATGAAATATAATAATGCAACTTCCCTTATTCTATCCCTCCAAACGTGTTTCTCACAAGTTACCTAATACCCTTATAAATATCACTAATTTTAATATACATATTACATATTCATTTGTTCCTTCTAAAAGCTCTAATTACTTCCTTCTGAAATACATGTACTTTCTTACTCTTATCCTTGAAATTCACAAGAAATAATCTTTACTTTCTTATTAACTATAAATACATAAATAACCTAGTGGCAAATTCTACTTTTCCAATATACATTCCTTCCCATTTTTCTTACATATGCTCAAGTTATCCTTCCATATAATAAATAATGTCCTATTCTTATGTTTAAATCCCTCCTCTTCTTTCGCACCCACCATTTACTTCTAATTCCTATCTTTTCCAATTTCTCTCAAGTTTTGCAGTTTTACATTCTATGTGCATGTTTCTGTTACATTTTTCCACCTACATCCCCTCCTTCAAAAGAAAAATTGCCTAAAAAGTCCTTTCCTATGTCCCTACCTACTTAAACTTACTATGAATATCCCTAATATCTTAACAGAATTACTTCACCTAGCATATGCATCGACAATTTCAAATACATAATTCCTGTACCTTCACACTATACTTTCCTATCTTATATAAATATTCAAATCATCTAAAAAATACAATTTACTTTCTATCCTAAATTACTACATCTTTATCCCTAACACTTAAATAATAATCACAATGTAATTCACAATTCTTACAATATCTACTAATTTAAAAATAATATGCTTTCCCTATGTGTATCTAAATAAAATCTAATCCTTAATTATTTCAAATAATACTTATAATGGTGAATCTTTCACCTTACATTTCCAAATATCAATAAAACACCATATCTACTGTGCTAAGTTACAAATTCCAAATAAAATCACCCTTTACAGTAATATGGTGCCCCAATTAAATACTCTACTTTCTCAAATTACAATTCCACAAGTCAATCCATTAGTTATGGTACAATTTTTCACACATTTCCTTTTAAATTAATCAAATATCTTTCTGATACATCACTAGACACTAGGAAATTCTTAATTCACTTTCAAAACTAAACCCACAAATTACTTATTAACTACTAGCAAAGTCCTATTCTTCTTAAGACAAAAAAGCAATCTCGTAATAGTACACTTACTTGCAATCCTCCAAATCTCAAAATCTCCTTCCTTGTGAAAAAATACTTTGGCCCTTATCTTTTTCCCTTTCCTGGGCCCCAGTCAGCTTGTTCGATCATTTTCACTTTTGCTGTTCTCGTAATTTCCTACTTCTCTCTTGCCAAAGTTCCATGTATCTATCTAGTGAGCTTCCTCTTTGCTTCCCTTATAAATCTTATTCTTTTTGCTAAGAGGAAATAAATAAACCACTGTCCTTCGATAAAACTACAAAGTACTACCTTGCTATCTTTTTGCCCTTAACTTAAGTTCTTTTGAATCCGACTACTCCCGTGAAAAATCTATCCTTCCTATCCTTGAATTTGGGCAATAATCCAACTTTCGATACAAGTTTTTGGTAAAGTTCCTTGTCTATATCTCTGGCCCCTCCGTCATTGGTGATCTGTCGAGGAAATCCACTATGATCTTAATGGTTCCATCATTTTATGTCAAAACTGTGGGGCAACCCACCTTCTTTCTTCCTAATTTGTAGGTTAAATGTTCGATCCTTCCTGCTGGGTTTTCTGTTGAAGAACCTCACTACTAATCTGGTGCTCGTAAACCTAACCTAAAAGGTATTTGCTCCAGACCCTTTCTTTCTGTGTTCTGTTTTTCCGTGAGCCCCTCCGTTTGCTTCCTGTAAATGTTTGCTTTTAGGTCTTTAATTTACCTCTTTCTTTGTAATATTTCCCGATCCACGTTTCCATTTCGAATTCCACTGTTCCAGTAAATATTATCCAAAATTCCGGTATTTCTTTACTTTTTCTTACTCTGTAAATTTCTGGATCCCAATCTTCTCATCTTGAATCCCGTAGATCATCCATTCTTTTATTTTTTAATAAATTAACGTCCAAAATTTTACTTCTTTATTTACTTTTTCGGAATACTCGTGACGATCCGAGAGGTTATCCCGTTCTCGTCTTTTACCGTTTTAACTTCCTTTCCGAACCCTTAAAAGATGGAGCCACGCGAAAAACCCACCGCTTCCAAAGAAACGAGCGTATAGACATTCGCGATTTTCACGATTCCCTTCGTCTTCATCTACTCGGGATTCGAGACCAGTTAACGGCAACGACGCATGTCGCCGCCATCTTATCGGAAAGTGCCGGGAACTAAGGCATCTTTCATGCTGGCCCCATGAAAGATTCCCGCGTTCCCCCGCTTTCTAGGGGATGGCTCCGATGTGTTCTCGACGGTGTCGTTCTGCCGAATCCGAAAAACGAGGGTGAAGACCCCCAAAGAGGGGTCGGTCCAAAGTGGCCGACTCCTCGCCAGGTTACCTGGAGGCCAATCGCCTCCACGTAACTTTGCGTCGCGTCTGTCACTTTGCCGGGCCCTCTTTGGGCCCGGTGTCGTACAGTGTTGCCGGCTTGTGCAAGAAATCCTAAAATTTTAAGAAATTCTAACCCGGATCGAAATCCCCAGTTTCCTCTGCCAACAGTTCCCAATTCCCCCTTTTCTCTCAAAATAAAAAATCATTTTTCAAACCTTCCCCAAATTCACGGTGAAATAGCACATTCGATCATATCTCAATTAGACAAAACCACCCCAGAGGTGTTTCGGGCAGTAAATGTGTTTAAAAACCACTAATAAATCGATCATGTATCAATTATTACCGTTCCTTCATCGGTATCCTTTACTACACGTGTTTCTGTTTCGAAATTTTCATAATAATTGTCAAAAGATCTATTTAAATCGAGTAAATACAAATATTCATGACCCAATAGTAATAATTGATACATCTTCGGTTTATTAGGTGTTTTTTAACACGTTTACTGCCCGAAACACCTCGAGGATGGTTTTTCCTATTTAAAATATGATGATAAATAATTTCCCTGAGCAATTAATTTGTTAAATGTGCTATTTAACCGTGAAATTCAAAGATCAAATGAAAATTAAATCGTTCATTTTCGTTTTGGGAGAAAAGGGAGGAACTGGCAACGTCGCAAAAAAAACCGCGAATCCTCATCTAGGTTAGAATTCCTTCAATTTTAGAACTTGCAATAATAAAAACACATCCATGCAATACTAAGCTAAATACTGTGGCCCACTTTTTTGTAACAAAACTTTAAGCGTACTTAGGTAATTTTAATTTAAGAAGGTTATAAATAAAAATAACCTCATTGTTCTAAAATTTTCCACACCCGAAATCTTCAAAACAAAACGTTTACGAGCCTATGTTGGTTTGAAATGTTCTTCCCAGTAATTATTCTATGTACTCTTAAAGTCCTGCTACAAAAAAGCAAAAGAACAAATCCAGATAAAAGCTGTATCATAAATCACAAAAACCTTAAGCAATCTTACCTGCAAAAATTATAACTGCATGCAAGCAAATTCGAGTGAAAGCTTCGATAAATATCAAACTTTAAAAACAATTCACTTTATTCTTATTCCACAAATAATAAAGGCCCTTTGGAATAATTAACATCTTAATAAACAATTTTTCTTTGATACCTTTAATAAGGAAACATCTTTTTCCCAAAACATTTAGTAACGAAGCTTCTTTACTGTTTAGACATCATTTTTCCCAAAAACCTTTCTTAACGAAACTTCTTTACTGTTTAAACATTAATTTTCCTAAAACATTTAGTAACGAAGCTTCTTTACGGTTTAAATATCATTTCTCCCCAAAACTTTTAATAAAAAGACAAAACATTCTTTAAAAAATTAGGTATCACTTCACCTATTTAAAATCTTAGTGGTTGTTTCCACCTCTGCTAAAAAGTACTTGCAATTTAATAGAAAACCCCAAAAGAAACTCCTTTTGAAAATAAAATCCACTTATTTTTGTATATTTACACTTTTCCTATAACCCCAGAAATATCAGAGGTGGTTCGTTTTCATATTAACACCCTGTTAAAATACTCTTTCCAATTCTTATCAATATTATTTTCGTCAACTGCTTAACCCTCAAATCTGGCACCATAAGAATTTTAAATTCCTACCTTTTTCTGTCGCCTTCGGGAACACTTCCTTTACTGGACACCTTGCACTTTCCCAGATCACACCATTTTTATCGCTGCATTCGAGGTAGACACACATACACACAATTTCACATCCTTTGGCTGCAGTTCTTGTCCTGGAAGGAAAAGAGAGGCTACTATAGCACATACTTTCCTCGAAGAATTTAATATTCAATATCCTTAAACACGAGAACTTTGAAATCTTTACATTTCATCTTGGCAAATCACACTACATGACCTCAGAATATAAGACTCAAAACAATTTGATCTTTATCAAAAAGCTGCTTTACTTGTTAGACAAATTCCTTCATCCACAGCTTGAATAACCTTACTTTGTCTTCGAGAATGTAGTCATTCCTTTAATAAGTTCCTGTACCGAGCATATTTACCCACCTGACACCCCTGGGTGAGTTGCTTCTTGTTCCCAGTTTTATAAAATAACACTTTTACACCGTAAGCACACCTAATCAAAGTCTCAAAGGACGAATTTGAGCAGTGTGCAGTTATCACCCCACCGGTTCTCCGCGATGTCTTCGAAAGTATCGGAGTTCTGGTAAATTTGTACGTTCAAGTGAATGGACGACATTTTCTACAATTATTGTTCATTTGTCGAACGATTAGACTAATTTTGTTAAAAATTAGTCATACGCCTTAACTTCTTCGAAATACAAAGTAAATATGGCGACGTAACCTCTCTCCGCTCTGTCAAAAAGTTCTTTTTGACAGAAAATGGTCGAGCTACGCGATGCGTTCCTCGCGACCTACTTTTCGTCTTCCGTTTCTCTCGTGCAAACTTCGAACGTCAATTTTCGGTGCAGATGTCGGTTCTGATGGTTCCCTCGGTACGATAACTTCCGAAAATGCGCGGGAATCATCCCGTCCTCTTTCTTTTCGTTACTTCCTCGTCTCCTTGCTTATAAAAGCAATGTTGCAATTTAATATTAATTTCGTCGTCCTTCACAAGTAACTAACGATGACACCCACTTATCCTAATTGTACGGAGTGTTAGGGAAATAACTTTCCTACTTTGATTTCTCCTTTTCTAAACAAGTATCCAAATGAAACAAACTAAAAGACACATTGCCAATTCTTCAAATGTGTCTCTCTTTTTCCAAAGAAATGAAAATAGTTACGTTTACGAATCTTCTTCCTTTCCCATTCCGAAGTTATTTCCCCGACACGATGTATAATTAAAATAAAATGACAAATATATCTGATAATAAAATAATAATCTCTCTAACGAAAGACCAAAGCACTCGTGAAAAAATTCTTCCATTTAAAAATAATGTGTAAAACGCACAAATATAAAATACTTTTCCGTGTTTCTTCAAAACGCAGCATAGAAAAACAAACTAGCAATTTTAATGTTACCCCAATAATTTGCACACTTGGCCCACTTGTGTGCAAATTATGTGGAGCCTCCTATTATTTTAAAAAGGCTACGTCAACCTACCCTTCTTCTTTGTCCCCTTAACTGTCTCTTTCAATGTTACATTTACAAAAGTTAAAAACTAATAAATATCCTACTTATCCCTAAATAGTATTCTAATTTAGAAATAATTAAGACCATTTCTTTAAAAATCCTTAAAATCTCTAATGTTCTATAATCCATCTTCCTTTTAATGTCTTCTTAAGAAGACCTCTTTCTCCACATATCGTTCAAATTCATCCTATCACTTTCCCCACTCTCCTCGAAATAAACCAATCTTGTTAATTGTCTTTTCTCTTATACAATGACTACTGCAATCTCTACTTCTCGCTTCACTTGCCTAATGCTTTTTCCTCCAAGTCTTTTCCACTTCTCTTCTTTCAGAAAAAATCTTATCTCCACTGACCATTTCCCTTCCTTCCTGAACTTCTTACAAATTTTTAAAAGCACCGAATCCGAATCCCTAAATCCTCTAAATTAATCATCCCTAGTTCCAATTAGACCCCTTTTAGGACTCCACAATCTCGGTTTTTTCCCATAGTCAATTTTCCTGACTCCACAATTTCAGTCAATAAATCCTGTTCACCATTTTGTCCAAGAATCCCCAAGTTATCCTGAAAAAACAGTGTTTTTCCAAAGATCTTCCAGGAAAAATTCCCCAAATGGCTTTTCTAAATCCTACAAATTTCTTCTCAAATTTGAAAAAACTCCTAATTGACAACGACTGCTTACTAATACTAATAAAATATAATAAAGTAATAACTTCCCTTATTCTATCATTCCAAATAGGTTTTCCATAAATTATCTCTAATTTTAATGTACGTGTTCATTTGTTCCTTCTAAAAGCTCCTCTTATTTACCTCTCAAATATACATAAGTTCTTCCTCACCTCTACTGTTAAAATTCAAAAGTAACAATCTTTACTTTCTTATGAACTATAAATACATAAATGACCTACTGGCAAATTCTACTTTTCTAATATACATTCTTTCTCATTCATTCCCATTTTTCTTACAAATGCTCGTATTATCCTTCCATATAATAAATAAAGTCCTATTCTTATGTTTAAATCCCTACTCTTCTTTCGCATCCACCCTACACACCTAATTGCTATCCTATCTAGTTTCTTTGAAGTTTTACGTTCTGTATGCATGTTTCTCGTACATTTTTCCATCTACCTCCCCTCCGTATCTTTTATCCACTCCCTCAAAAGAAAAATACCCTGAGAAATCCTGTACTATATCCCTACCTTTACTTACTATGAATACCTAATATTTTCACAGAATTACTTCACATAACATATACATCTACAATTCTATTTTATGCACATAATTCCTATATTGTGACAAAAATCATTAGTACCTTTACACTATTTCTTCTTACCTTATATAAATATTAAAATCTTCTAAAAAATTAAATATCAATACTTACAGAAATCTATCTAATTTTTCTCCTTAAAAAATAATATACACAGTTAATTTTCTATCTTAAATGACTACATCCTCCTTACCTATAACACTTAAATAATAATCACAATTTAATTTCCTACAATATCTACTAATGTAACAATATATTTTCACCATTTCTACATAAATCAATTTTAATCTTCAATGTGTAATAACTTCTGTTGTCTCTTACCTTTTAAATAAATTATTTCCAATAAGACAAATAATACTTATAATGGTGAATTTTCCAAATATCCATTAAACACCCTACCTACTATACTCACATACAAATTCAAAATAAAATTACCCTTTGCGATAGTACGGTGCTCCAATTAAATACTCTATTTTCTCAAATATTCAATTCCAAAATAATCCATAAGTTGTGGGACAATTTTTCACACAATTCCTTTTAAATTAATCAAATTTCCTTCTGATGCATCAAAATAACCGGGAAATTCCTATTCCTCTTAAGACAAAAAGCAATCTCCTAATAATCCACTTACTTGCAATCCTCCAAATCTCGTATTTCTCCTTCCTTGTGAAAAAATACTTTGGCTGCCTTTCTTTTTCCCTTTACTCGGCCCCAGTCAGCTTTTTCGATCATTTTCACTTTTGCTCTTCTTGTAATTTCCAATTTTTGTCTTTCAAATTTCCATGTATCCAAGTAACGACTCTCTTTCCTTCCCTTATAAATCATATCCTTTTCGCTAAGAAGAAATAAATAAACCACTATTCTTCGATAAAGCTACAATGTACTACCTTGGTATCTTTTTGCTCTTAACCTAGATTCTTTTCGATCCTCCACTCAAAAATGTGCCTTTCCTATCGATGAATATGAGCAATAATCCAACTTTCCTTACAAATTTTGGATAAAGTTAAGTGTGTCTACCTCTGGCTCCTTCGTCATTGTTGATCTGTCGAGGAAATCCACTATAATCTTAATGGTGTATCTTATTTATATCAAATCTGTGGAGCAACCCACCTTCTTTCTTTCTAATATCTAGGTTAAACTTTCCATCTATCCTCTTAGGTTTTCCTTTGAGGACCCTCACTACTAATCTCCTGCTCGTAAACCTAACCAAAAAGGTACTTGTTCCAGACCATTTCTTTCTGTGTTCTGTTTTTTAATAACTCCCTCTGTTTGCTTTCTGGAAATGTATGCTTTTAAGTCCTTAATTTACCTTTTTGTTGTAATATTTTCCCATCCACGGTACCATTTCAAATTCCACTGTTAGAGTAAATTTTATGGAAAAATCCAGTATTTCTTTACTTTCTTCTTACTTTGTAAATTTGTGGATCCCAATCTTCTAATCTTGAATCCCGTAGATAATCAATTCTTTTATTTTTTAATAATTAACTTCCAAAATTTTACATCTTTATTTACTTTTTCCGAATACTCGTGATGATCTGAGAGGTTATCCCATTCTCGTCTTTTACCGTTTTAACTACCTTTCCGAACCCTTAAAAGATGGCGCCACGCGAAAAACCCACCGCTTCCAAAGAAACAAGCGTATAGACATTCGCGATTTTCACGACCCCCTTCGTCTTCTTCTACTCGGGATTCGAGACCAGTTAACGGCAGCGGCGCATGTCGCCGCCATCTTTTCGGAGAGCGCCGGGAACAAAGGCCTTATTCATGCTGGCCCCATGAATAATTCCCGCGTTCCCCCGTTCTCTAAGGGGATGACTCCGATATGTCGACGTTGTCGTTCTGCCGAATCCGAAAAACGAGGTTGAAGACCCCCAAAGAGGGGTCGGCCAAACTGGCCGACTCCTCGCCAAGTTACCTGGAGGCCAATCGCCTCCACGTAACTTTGCGTCGCGTCCGTCACTTTGTCCGGGCCCTCTTTGGGCCCGGTGCCGTACAGTGTTGCCGGCTTGTGCAAGAAATCCTAAAATTTTAAGAAATTCTAACCCGGATCAAAATCCCCAGTTTCCCCTGCAAAAATTTCCCAATTCCCCCTTTTCTCTCAAAATCATTTTCACACCTTCCCCAAACCGGGAATTCACTCATCATCATATCTCAATTAGACAAAATCACCCCCGAGTTGTTTCGGGCAGTCATGTCAATGTGTTAAAAAACCACTAATAAATCAATCATGTATCAATTATTACCATTCCTTCCTCGGTATCCTTTACTACACGTGTTTTTGTTTCCAAATTTTCATAATAATTATTAAAACAACCATTTAAATCGAATAAATGCAAATACTCATGACCTAATAGTAATAATTCGGTTTCTTAGGTGTTTTTTAACACGTTTACTGCCCGAAACACCTCGGGGATGGTTTTTCTTATTTAAAATAGGATGATAATTAATTTCCCTGAGCAATCAATTTGTTAAATGTGTTATTTAACCGTCAAATTCAAAGATAAAATGAAAATTAAATAATCCATTTTCGTTTTCGGAGAAAAGGGAGGAACTGGCAACGTTGCAAAAAAAACCGCGAATCTTCATCTAGGTTAGAATTCCTTCAATTTTAGAACTTGCAATAATAAAACACACCATGAAATACTAAATACACTGGCCCACCTTTTTGTAACAAAACGTTAATAGTACATAGGTAATTTTAATTTATGAACGTTATGAAAATAACCTCATTGTTCTAAAATTTTACACACTCGATATCTTCAAAACCAAACGTTTACGAGCCTATGTTGGTGTGAAATGTTCTTCCAAGTAATTATTCTATGTACTCTTAAAGTCCTACTACAAAAAAGCAAAAGAACAAATCGAGGTAAAAGCTGTATCATAAATCACAAAAACCTTAAGCAAACTTACCTGCAAAAATTATAACTGCATGCAAGCAAATTCAAGTAAAAACTTCGATAAATATCAAAGTTTAAAAACAATTCACTTTATTCTTATTCGACAAATAATAAAGGCCCTTTGGAATAATTAACCTCTTAATAAACAATTTTTCTTTGATACCTTTAATAAGGAAACATCCTTTTTCCCAAAACATTTAGTAACGAAGATTCTTTGAGGTTTAAACATCATTTTTCCCAAAAACCTTTCTTAACGAAACTTCTTTACGGCTTAAACTTCAATTTTCCCAAAACCTTTCCAGAAAACCAAAAAAATTTTAAAAAAACCTTTCGAATAAGGTATCACTCAATCTTGCTACCTATTTACAATTCCCAATTTTATTCTTAGTGGTTCTTTCCCTTCGTACTAGAAAGTACTTGCAATTTAATAAAAAAACTCCAAAAGAATGTCCCCCTTGAAAATAAAATCCCCTTATTTTTGTATATTTACACTTTTTCTATAATCCCAGAAATATCAAATGTGATTCGTTCTCAAATTAACTCACTGTTTTAATACTCTTTCGATTCGTTTTGAATATAAATTGTTTCTTTGATAACAATTATATTCTTCCTTTGCATAGTAACACTCCCTCAAATCTAGCAGCATAAAAATTTTAAATTCCTACCTTTTTCTGTCGCCGTCAGCTATACTTCCACCAGCAAACAGCTTCCACTTTCGGAGATGGCACGATCATTTCACTGCATTTAGGACGAACACAGACACACACACACACACACTATTTCACATCCTTTGGCTGCAGTTCTTGTCCTGGAAAGAAAAGAGAGGCAGCTATAGTACATAGGTTTCCACGAAGAATATAATATTCAATACCATTACTTAAACACCAGAACGTTGGAATCTTTGCAACTCACATTAAATAACCCCAGAGTACAAGTACCGATTAACTCAAAACAATCACATCTTTATCAAAAAGTTGCTTTACATTTTAGACAAATTACCACACGGTTATGTTCAACATAATATAACCACAGCTCTTATAACCTTAGTTTACCTTCGAGAAGTCAATCGATCGTTTAATAAGTTGGTGCACTAAGCATATCTACCCACCTTGGCCCCCGCACATCACACCTCTGGGTTGCTTCTTGTTCCCAGTTTTATAAAATAACACTTTTACACCGTAAGTACACGTAATCAAAGTCTCAAAGCACGAATTTGGGCAGTGACCAATTATCACCACAGAAATTTCGACACTGTCTTCAAAAGTATCAAAGTTCTGGTAAACTTGTACGTTCAAGTGAATGGACGACATTTTCGACAATTATTGTTCATTCTTTAAACAATTCGACCTCTTTTCTTAAAAAATTGCTTAAATGTTTAATCGAAATCTTCAAAGTTAAAAGTAGTAATAAATAAAGCAATATAACCTCACTCTACCCTGTCGTTCAAATTCGTACGATCCCGCTGCGACCTACTTTTCATCTTCTATTTCTCTCGTGTAAAATTCCACAGCTGACTCTACCAATGATTCAACTTCGAATGGCCATTTTAAATGACTCAGTTTAATAGTTCCCTTCTTTACGACGACGTCCAAAAATTAAATCTCCTCAAATATCACGGTAATTTCCCCATTTGCTTTACTTTCTCATTAAATACGAAAGCAACGTTACGTTTCTAGCTTCGTCAATCCCAACTCGCCGCCGAGGATTACACGCACCCGCCGTAAATATAATATACAGTGTTAGGGAAATAACTTTGCTACCTTCGTACTTCCCATTCTAATCCTGGTTAGTTCGGGTTAGCCATTCTAATTTTCTAATTCTAAATAAAAATTCGTCAATTTACAAACGTTTCTCTTTCCTGTTCAAAAGAACTCTTCGTTCCAAATAATGTTCTCGATCTTCGATTAAATTTCACAAAGTTATTTCCCTATACCCTGTATAATTAAAATAGAACATACGTCCTACTTTTCTATCTCACAAAAGGCTAAAACACTAATAAAATTCCGAAATAATACAAATTATATCTCACCAGCACAGTGTGTAGACTACATAAAGAATCTACTACTGTAGGAAACAAAGTATAAAATATTAATCAATCATAAAATGTAGTAAAAACACGAAAAAGCAGACTAGCAAATTCCCAGTTCTAATAAATCCTTTAGAACCGTGATAGTACCTGTTGGTGCCAGTTTAATGTTATCCCAATAATTTGCACACTTGGCCCACTTCTGTGTAAATTATGTGGAGCATCCTATTATCTTAAAAAGGCTACGTCAGCCTACCCTCCTCTGTCCCTCTTATTATCTCTTTTGCGTTAGTTTACAATTACAAAAGTTAAAAACTAATAAATATCCTACTTATACGTAAACAACACTATAAAAAATTATCATACATAATGTTAATTTAGAAAGAATTAAAATAATTTCTTTCAAAATCTTTCAAATCTATGACGTTCTATAATCCATCTTCCTTTTAATATTTTCTTAAGAAGACCTCATTTGCCATATCGTCCAAATTCATCCCTTTATTTTACACACAATTCCACTTGTTCAAACCCTCCTCAAAATAAACCAATCTTGTTTTCCACCTTCTCTCTTTTATCTTCTCCAATGAATACTGTACCCCCGTGCAATCTCTACTTCTCACTTGACTTGTCCAATGCTTTTTCTTCCAAGTCTTTTTTCGGCCCTTCCTGAGCTGCTTAGAAATTTCCAAAAACACCAAATCGCTAAACCTTCCAAATTCGTCGTCCCTAATTCCACTTAGACCTCACAATTTCGGTTTTTTCCTGTAATTACTTTTCCTAACTTCACGGTTCCAGTGAATATATCTCGTTCACCATTTTGTCCCAGAATCCCCAAGTTATCCTTAAAAACCAGTGTTTTTTCAAAGATCTTCCGAGAAAAATCGCCCCAATGGCTTTTCTAAGCCCTAAAGTTCCTCTACAATTTTAGGAAGCTCCTAGTTGACAATGACTACATACTAACACTAATAAAATATAATTAAAAAAATAATATAACTTCCCTTATTCTATCGTTCTAAACAAGTTTTCCATAAGTTACCTAATACCTTTATTAATATCGTTAATTTTAATATGCATGCTCATTTGTTCCTTCTGAAATAAATGTTCTTTCTTAGTCTTATTCTCGAAATCCAGGAGGAATAATCTTTGCTGTTAACAAATAATCTACTAACAAATTTCTCCATTCTTTTATGCAGCTATTTGCATTCCCTCCCATTCTTCTTACATGTCTTTATATTATCCTTCCATATAATAAATAAAGTCCTATTCTTCTGTTTAAATCTCTCATCTTCTTTCGCATCCACCGTTTACTCCTAATTGCTATCCTACCCAGTTTCTTTAAAGTTTTACATTCTATATGCATGTTTCTCGTACATTTTTCCATCTACCTCCCCTCCGTATCTTTTATCCACTCCCTCAAAAGAAAAATACCCTAAGAAATCCTGTACTATATCCCTACCTAATATTTTCACAGAATTACTTCACATAACATATACATCTACAATTCTATTTTATGCACATAATTCCTATATTGTGACAAAAATCATTAGTACCTTTACACCATTTCTTCTTACCTTATATAAATATTAAAATCTTCTAAAAAATTAAATATCAATACTTACAGAAATCTATCTAATTTTTCTCCTTAAAAAATAATATACACAGTTAATTTTCTATCTTAAATTACTACATCCTCCTTACCTATAACACTTAAATAATAATCACAATTTAATTTCCTACAATATCTACTAATGTAACAATATATTTTCACCATTTCTACATAAATCAATTTTAATCTTCAATGTGTAATACCTTCTGTTGTCTCTTACCTTTTAAATAAATTATTTCCAATAAGACAAATAATACTTATAATGGTGAATTTTCCAAATATCCATAAAACACCCTACCTACTATACTCACATACAAATTCAAAATAAAATTACCCTTTCCGGTAGTACGGTGCTCCAATTAAATACTCTATTTTCTCAAATATTCAATTCCAAAATAATCCATAAGTTATGGAACAATTTTTCACACAATTCCTTTTAAATTAATCAAATGTCCTTCTGATGCATCAAAATAACTAAGAAATTCCTATTCCTCTTAAGACAAAAAGCATTCTCCTAATAATCCACTTACTTGCAATCCTCCAAATCTCGATATCTCCTTCCTGATGAAAAAATACTTTGGCTGCCTTTCTTTTTTCCCTTTGCTCGGCCCCAGTCAGCTTGTTCGATCATTTTCACTTTTGCTGTTCTTGTAATTTCCAATTTTTGTCTTTCAAATTTCCATGTATCCAAGTCACGACCCTCTTTCCTTCCCTTATAAATCATATCCTTTTCGCTAAGAAGAAATAAATAAACCACTATTCTTCGATAAAGCTACAATGTACTACCTTGGTATCTTTTTGCTCTTAACCTAGATTCTTTTCGATCCTCCACTCAAAAATGTGTCTTTCCTATCGATGAATATGGGCAATAATACAACTTTCCGTATAAATTTTGGATAAAGTTAAGTGTGTCTACCTCTGGCTCCTTCGTCATTGTTGATCTGTCGAGGAAATCCACTATAATCTTAATGGTGTATCTTATTTATATCAAATCTGTGGAGCAACCCACCTTCTTTCTTTCTAATGTGTAGGTTAAACGTTCGGTCCATCCTTTTAGGTTTTCTCTTGAAAATCCTCACTACTAATCTCGTGCTCGTAAACCTAACCAAAAAAGTATTTGTTCCAGACCCACTCTTTCTGTGTTCCCTTTTTTAATACGTCCCTCCGTTTGCTTCCTGGAAATGTATGCTTTTAGATCCTTAATTTACCTCTTTGTTGTAATATTTCTCCATCCACGGTACCATTTCAAATTCCACTGTTAGAGTAAATTTTATGGAAAAATCCAGTATTTCTTTACTTTCTTCTTACTTTGTAAATTTGTGGATCGCAATCTTCTAATCTTGAATCCAGTAGATAATCAATTCTTTTATTTTTTAATAATTAACTTCCAAAATTTTACATCTTCATTTACTTTTTCCAGACACTCTTGACGATCCGAGAGGTTATCCCATTCTCGTCTTTTACCGTTTTAACTACCTTTCCGAACCCTTAAAAGATGGAGCCACGCGAAAAACCCACCGCTTCCAAAGAAACAAGTGTATAGACATTCGCGCTTTTGCCGATTCCCACCGTCTTCATCTACTCGGGATTCGAGACCAGTTAACGGCAGCGGCGCATGTCGCCGCCATCTTTTCGGAAAGCGCCGGGAACAAAGGCCTTATTCATGCTGGCCCCATGAATAATTCCCGCGTTCCCCCGTTCTCTAAGGGGATGACTCCGATATGTCGACGTTGTCGTTCTGCCGAATCCGAAAAACGAGGTTGAAGACCCCCAAAGAGGGGTCGGCCAAACTGGCCGACTCCTCGCCAGGTTACCTGGAGGCCAATCGCCTCCACGTAACTTTGCGTCGCGTCCGTCACTTTGTCCGGGCCCTCTTTGGGCCCGGTGCCGTACAGTGTTGCCGGCTTGTGCAAGAAATCCTAAAATTTTAAGAAATCCTAACCCGGATCAAAATCCCCAGTTTCCTCTGCCAACAGTTCCCAATTCCCCCCTTTTCTCTCAAAATCATTTTCACACCTTCCCCAAATTCACGGTAAAATAGCACATTCGATCATATCTCAATTAGACAAAACCACCCCCGAGTTGTTTCGGGCAGTAAATGTGTTAAAAAACCACTAATAAATCAATCATGTATCAATTATTACTATTCCTTCCTCGGTATCCTTTACTACACGTGTTTTTGTTTCCAAATTTTCATAATAATTATTAAAACAACCATTTAAATCGAATAAATGCAAATACTCATGACCTAATAGTAATAATTCGGTTTCTTAGGTGTTTTTTAACACGTTTACTGCCCGAAACACCTCGGGGATGGTTTTTCTTATTTAAAATAGGATGATAATTAATTTCCCTGAGCAATCAATTTGTTAATGTGCTATTTCACCGTGAAATTCAAAGATCAAATGAAAATTAAATCATTCATTTTCGTTTTGGGAGAAAAGGGAGGAACTGGCAACGTCGCAAAAAACCGCGAATCTTCATCTAGGTTAGAATTCCTTCAATTTTAGAACTTGCAATAATAAAACACAACATGAAATACTAAATACAGTGGCCCACTCTTTTGTAACAAAACGTTAATAGTACATAGGTAATTTTAATTTAAGAACGTTATGAAAATAACCTCATTGTTCTAAAATTTTCCACACCCGATATCTTCAAAACCAAACGTTTACGGCCTATGTTGGTATGAAATGTTCTTCCAAGTAATTATTCTATGCACTCTTAAAGTCCTGCTACAAAAAAGCAAAAGAACAAATCGAAGTAAAAGCTGTATGATAAATCACAAAAACCTTAAGCAAACTTACCTGCAAAAATTACAACTACTTGCAAACAAATTCAAGTAAAAGCTTCCATAAATATCAAAGTTTAAAAACAATTCACTTTATTCTTATTCGACAAGTAATAAAGACCCTTTCGAATAATTAACATCTTAATAAACAATTTTTCTTGAATACCTTTAATAAGGAAACATCATTTTTCCCAAAACATTTAGTAACGAAGTTTCTTTACGGTTTAAACATCATTTTTCCCAAAACCTTTCAATAAAACGAAAAAAAATAAATAAAAAAATTAGATATCACTCAACCTATTTAAAATCTTAGTGATTGTTCCCATCCCTACTAGAAAGTATTTGCAATTTAATACCAAACCCCAAAAGAAAGTCCCCCTTGGAAATAAAATTCTCTTATTTTTGTATATAAACACCTTTTCTATAATCCCAGAAATATCAAGTGGTTCGTTTCCAAATTAATACACTGTTGTAATACTCGTTCAATTCTTTTCGATATAAATTACTTCTTTGATAACAATTATTTTCTTTCGTTGCATAGTAACTCTCCTTCAAATCTAACACCATAAAAATTTTAAATTCCTACCTTTTTCTGTCGCCATCAGCAATACTTCCACCAGCAAACAGTTTCCACTTTCTGAGATGACACAATCATTTCACTGCATTCCGAGTGGACACACACACGCACACACAATTTCACATCCTTTTGCTGCGGTTCTTGTCCTGAAAAGAAAAGAGAGGCAACTATAGTACATACGTTTTACACGAAGAATATAATATTCAATAGCATTAGTTAAACACAAGAATATTGGGATCTCACCAATCTTGCAACTCCACACTAGACAACCTCAAATTACAAGTACAAGTTGAATCATAACAGTATGATCTTTATCAAAAAGCTGCTTTAAGGCGGTACCCAAAATAAGTTTTCCTTGCGTTAGAAAAAAGTCAAATTTATCTAATCTGCGAATACTAAAATAGTTATTGAAAGTTGACAATTACTAAAAACTCCTTTGACAATTAGTTTCTTCTCTTTCTTACCTCTTAATTTCTAATTCCACGGATATTCTATGGATCGACTAAGATGACACCACTTTTATTGTTGTGCTTTTCAATTTTAAATTCCACATTTTCTTTTCAAACGCACGCTTTTAAGTTAATTTGTTAATTTCCACATTTCGATATAAATAAACAAACGAAAAACTCTTACAGTACAATTATAAAAAAATGTCATTATTGTCATGCACGATGTACAGAAAATTACCACAAACAAGAAATCTACAAGTTTACACGAAGAAGAAATCTGCAAAAACACACCAAAAAGAAATCTGCAAAACCACACAAAGAAAAAACTTGCAACGCAGACTCCCAGATGGCGCCACACATAAAAATCTCTTCTCTCGCATCCACCATTTAATCCTAATTGGTTCTGCTATGAATACCCATTGTCTTAACGCAATTATTTCACATAACATGTGCATTAAGCAATTCTAAATTTACAATTCTATTTTATACACATAACTCCTGTATCGTGATAAAAATCATTAGTACCTTTGCACTATGTGTTCTTATCTTATATACATATTAAAATCATCTAAAAAATTAAATATTAATACCTACGGAATCTCCTTAAAAATAATATGTAGTCTATTTTCTATCTTAAATTACTACATATTCCTGATCCATAACACTCAAATAATAATTACGACAAAACGTCGATAGTTCATAGGTAAATTTATTTTAAGAAAGTTATGAAAAATAATTAAAATTTCTTCTAAAATTTTCCACACCCGATATCTTTAAAACAAAAGGTTTATGAACCTATATTGATATGAAACGTTCTTAAAAGTAATTATTCTATTCACTTTTAAAGTCTTACTGCAAAAAAGTAAAAAAATAAATTAAACGTGACATCTATATAATAATTCACAACAAGCCTTAAGTGAACTTACCTGGAAGAATTATAACTACATGTAAAGAAATTCAAGTAAAAGCTTCTATAAATATCAAACTTTAAAAACAATTCGCTTTATTCTTATTTAACAATTATCATTTTTCCCAAAAAACCTTTCAAATTAGGTATCACTCAACCTTGCTACCCATTTAAAATTTAAATGGTTGTTCCCACCACTGCTAGAAAGTACTTGCAATTTAATACAAAACCCCAAAAGAAAGTCCCCCTTGAAAATAAAATCCTCTTATTTTTGTATATTAATATGTTTTCTATAATCCCAGAAATATCAAAAGTGGTTCGTTTCCAAATTAATACACTGTTGTAATACTCGTTCAATTCATTTTCGATATAAATTACTTCTTTGATAACAATTATTTTCTTTCGTTGCATAGTAACTCTCATTCAAATCTGGCACCATAAAAATTTTAAATTCCTACCTTTTTCTGTCCCGTCAGCAATACTTCTACTAGCAGGCAGCTCCCACTTTTCAAGATGACACAATCTTTGTCGCGGCATTCAGGGTGGACACACACACAATTTCATATCCTTTGGCTGCAGTTCTTGTCCTAAAAAGAAAATACAGGAGGCTATAGTACATACATTTCCACGAACAATGTAATATTCAATATCATTAATTAAACACAAGAACATTGGAATCTAACCAATCTTGCAACTCACTCTAGATAACCTCGAACTATAAGTACAAGTTGAGTCAAAATAATATAATCTTTATGAAAAAACTTTTTTATAAAGGTACCAAAAATAAGTTTTCATTACGTTAGAAAAAAAGAGAAATTTATTTAATCTATAAATTATACAATAGGTATTGAAAGTGGAGAATTACTAAAAACTCCTTGGACAATGAGTTTTGTTTCTTTCTTACCTACTAATTTCTAATTCCACAGATATTCTATCGATCGACTAAAATGACATCCCACTTTTCTTTTTTGTTTTTCAATTTTAAATTCCACATTTTCCTTTCAAACGCACGCGTTTATGTCAATTTCCACATTTCAATATAAATAAACAAACGAAAAATTCTTACAGTACAATTATAAAAAAATGTCATTATTGTTATGCACGATGTACAGAAAATTACCACAAACAAGAAATCTACAAGTTTACACGAAGAAGAAATCTGCAAAAACACACCAAAAAGAAATCTGCAAAACCACACAAAGAAGAAACTTGTAGCCCAGACTCCCAGATGGCGCCACACATAAAAAATCTCTTCTCTCGCATCCACCATTTAATCCTAATTGGTTCTGCTATGAATACCCATTGTCTTAACGCAATTATTTCACATAACATATGCATTAAGCAATTCCAAATTTACAATTCTATTTTATACACATAACTCCTGTATCGTGATAAAAATCATTAGTACCTTTGCACTATGTGTTCTTATCTTATATACATATTAAAATCATCTAAAAAATTAAATATGAATACCTACCGAATCTCCTTAAAAATAATATTTAGTCTATTTTCTATCTTAAATTACTACATATTCCTGATCCATAACACTCAAATAATAATTACGATAAAACGTTAATATTTCATAGGTAAATTTATTTTAAGAAAGTATGAAAAATAATTAAAATTTCTTCTAAAGTTTTCCACACCCGATATCTTTAAAACAAAACGTTTATGAACCTATATTGGTATGAAACGTTCTTAAAAGGAATTATTCTATTCACTTTTAAGGTCTTACTACAAAAAAGTAAAAAAACAAATTAAATGTGACATCTATATAATAATTCACAACAAGCCTTAAGTGAACTTACCTGGAAAAATTATAACTACATGGAAAGAAATTCAAGTAAAAGCTTCTATAAATACCAAAGTTTAAAAACAATTCACTTTATTCTTATTCAACAAATAATAAAGGCCCTTTGGAATAATTAACATCTTAAACAATTTTTCTTGAATACCTTTAATAAGGAAACATCATTTTTCCCAAAACTTTTCAATAAAACGAAAAAAAAAAAAAAAAAAATTAGATATCACTCAACCTATTTAAAATCTTAGTGATTGTTCCCATCCCTACTAGAAAGTATTTGCAATTTAATACAAAACCCCAAAAGAAAGTCCCCCTTGGAAATAAAATCCTCTTATTTTTGTATATTAACACGTTTTCTATAATCCCAGAAATATCAAGTGGTTTGTTTCCAAATTAATACACTGTTGTAATACTCGTTCAATTCTTTTTCGATATAAATTACTCTTTGATAACAATTATTTTCTTTCCTTGCATAGTAACTCTCCTTCAAATCTAATACCATAAAAATTTTAAATTCCTACCTTTTTCTGTCGCCGTCAGCAATACTTCCACCAGCAAACAGTTTTCACTTTCCGAGATGACACAATCATTTCACTGCATTCTGAGTGGACACACACACACGCACACACAATTTCACAACCTTTTGCTGTGGTTCTTGTCCTGAAAAGAAAAGAGAGGCAACTATAGTACATACGTTTTACACGAAGAATATAATATTCAATATCATTAGTTAACCACAAGAACATTGAAATCTCATCAATCTTACAACTCACACTAGATAACCTCAAAATACAAGTACAAGTTGAATCAAAACAAATTAGATCTTTATCAATAAGCTGCTTTACGACGCTACCATAAATAAGTTTTCATTGCGTTAGAAAAAAGACAAATTTATTTAATCTGTGAGTACTAGAATAGTTATTGAAAGTGAACAATTACTGAACACTCCTTCGACAATGGGTTTCTTTTCTTTTTTACCTCCTAGTTCCTAATTCTACAGACATTCTGTCGATCGACTGAGATGACACCACTTTTGTATTTTGCTTTTCAATTTTAAATTTCACATTTTCATTTAACGCACGCTTTTAAGTTAATTTCTACATTTCACTTAATATAAATAAAAAAACAAAAAACTCAGGATACAATTACTGAAAAATGTCATTATTGTCATGCACGATGTACAGAAAATTACCACAAACAAGAAATCTACAAGTTTACACGAAGAAGAAATCTGTAAAAACACACCAAAAAGAAATCTGCAAAACCGCACGAAGAAGAAACTTGCAACGCAGACTCCCAGATGGCGTCACACATAAAAATCTCTTCTCTCGCATCCACCATTTAATCCTAATTGGTCCTGCTATGAATACCCATTGTCTTAACGCAATTATTTCACATAACATATGCATTAAGCAATTCCAAATTTACAATTCTATTTTATACACATAACTCCTGTATCGTGATAAAAATCATTATTACCTTAGCACTATGTGTTCTTATCTTATATACATATTAAAATCATCTAAAAAATTAAATATTAATACCTACCGAATCTCCTTAAAAATAATATATAGTTCATTTTCTATCTTAAATTACTACATATTCCTGATCCATAACACTTAAATAATAATTACGACAAAACGTTAATAGTTCTTAGGTAAATTTATTTAAAAAAAGTTATGAAAAATAATTAAAATTTCTCCTAAAGTTTTCCACACCCGATATTTTTAAAACAAAACGTTTATGAACCTATATTGGTATGGAACGTTCTTAAAAGTAATTATTCTATTCACTTTTAAGGTCTTACTATAAAAAAGGAAAAAAACAAATTAAAAGTGATGTCCATATGATAATTCACAACAAAGCTTAAGTAAACTTACCACTACATGCAAGCAAATTAAAGTGTAAATTTCTATAAATATCAAAGTGTAAAAACAATTCACTTTATTCTTATTTGACAAATAATAAACGCCCTTTAGAATAGTTAACATCTTAATAAACAATTTTTCTTCGATACTATTAATAATGAAGCTTCTTTACGCTTTAAACATTATTTTTCCTAAAAAAACCTTTCAAATTAGGTATCACTGAACTTTGCTACCCATTTTAAATCTTAGTGGTTTTTTTCACCTCTACTAAAAAGTAGTTCCAATTTAATAAAATAATCCCAAAGAAAAACATCCCTCTTGAAAATAAAATCCACTTATTTTTGTATATTAACACATTTTCTATAATCCCAGAAATATCAAAAGTGGTTCATTTTCAAATTAACTCACTGTTGTAATATTCATTCGATTAATTTTGAATATAAATTATTTCTTTGATAACGATTATTTTCATCCCTTGCATAGTAACTCTCATTCAAATCTAATATCACAAAAATTTTAAATTCCTACCTTTTTCTGTCGCTGTCAAGAATACTTCCACTAGCAGGCAACTTGCACTTTCCTAGATATGGTACAATCTTTTTCGCTGCATTCATGGTGGAACCACAATTTCATATCTTTGGCTGCAGTCCTTGTCCTGAAAAGAAGAGACAGGCAGCTATAGTACGTATCTTTCTCCGAAGAATGTAATATTCAAAATATCATTAATTAAACACAAGAGTATTGGAATCCCACCAATCTTGCAACTCACACGAGATAACCTCCAATGACAAGTACAACTTGAGGCAAAACAATGATCTTTATGAAAAAACTTCTTTAGGACGGTACCAAAATTAAGTTTTGATTGCATTAGAAAAAAGGGATATTTATTAATAGTTTGTATGGTCTGTAAGTATTAGAATAGGTATTGGAAATGGAGAATTATTGAAAACTCCTTCGGCAATGGATTTCTTTTCTTTCTTACCTCCTAGTTCCTAATTCCACAGACATTCTATCGATCGACTAAGATGACACCACTTTTGTTTTTTGCTTTTCAAGTTTAAATTCCACATTTTCCGTTCAAACGCACACTTTTAGGTTAATTTTCACATTTCAATTAATATGAACAAACGAAAAACTCTCACAGCACAATTACTGAAAAATGTCATTATTGTTATGCAAGATGAACAGAAAATTCCTATAAACAAGAAATCTACAAATGCACACGAAACAGAAATCTGTAAAAGCACACAAAAAAGAAATTTACAAGTATACACAAAGAAAAAATTTATAACCCATGCTCCCAGATGGCGCCACGCCTAAAAAATTCTTTCGCATCCACCATTTAATCCAAATTGATCCCGCTATGAATACCTTATGTCTTGACACAATTATTTCACATAACATATGCATCAACAATTCCAAATTTACAATTCTATGATATACACATAACTCCTGTATCGTCACAAAAATCGTTAGTACCTTTACATTATGTATTCTTATATACATATTAAAATCATCTAAAAACTTAAATATCAATACGTACAGAAATGTATCTTATTTTTCCCCTTAAAAAATAATATATCACCGGTATCTTTAAAACGATTCGTTTATGGGCCTATATTATTTTATAATTATCCTATCCACTGTTAAAGTTCTACTACAAAAAAGTAAAAGAACAAATGAACGTGAAATCTGTTTAATAATTCATGTTAAACTTTAACTGAACGTACTTGGAAGAATTACAGCTGCGTGTAAGGAAATTAAGTAAAGGCTTCTATAAATATTAAAGTTTAAAAGTGATTAACTTTATCCTTATTTAACAAATAATAAACGCTATTTAAAATAATTAAGATCTTAATAAACAATTTTTTTCCAATACAATTGATAATAAAGCTTGTTTATACTTTGGACGTGATTTTTTAAAAATCTCTCAATGAAAAAAAAATATATATTTTTGGAAAGGTAAATAAAACACCTTTCAAGTGGGGTATAATTCAAACTCCATTAGTGGATGCATGCAATTTATTAAAGAACCCTAAAAGAATATTCCCCTTGAAAATAAAATCGACGTGTTTTGGTACATTTACGTATTTTCTGTAATCGCTAAAGGTTCGTTTTCAAATTGATATACTGTATTGTAATAGTGGTTCAATTCATTTTATATGTAAATTGTTTATTCGATAACAAGTTTCTTCAGTTGCATAACTTTAACTGAAGTCTAGCACTGTAAAAATTCAAATTTTTACCTTTTTACATCAACGTCAGGAATGCCTCCACTATCGAGACTGATAGAATCTTTTTCGCCGCGTTCTGATTGGAACGACAATTTCATATTTTTTGGCTGCAGTTTTTGTGCTAAAAAGAAGACAGGCAGCTATAGTACGTACCATTCCACGAAGAATGTAATATTTGATATCGTTAATTATACACAAGAGTATTGGAATCTCACCAATCTTGCAACTCAACACTAGACAACCTCAAATTACAAGTACAAGTTGAATCAAAACAATATGATCTTTATCAAAAAGCTGCTTTACGACGGTATCCAAAATAAGTTTTCATTGCGTTAGAAAAAAGACAAATATATTTAATCTGTGAGTACTAGAATAGTTATTAAAATTCCACAATTACTAAAAACTCCTTCGACGATGGGTTTCTTTTCTTTCTTACCGCCTAATTTGTAATTCCACAGATATTCTATCAATTGACTAAAATGATACCCCACTTTTTTTTGCTTTTCAAGTTTAAATTCCACATTCATTTCAAACGCACACTTTTAAGTTAATTTGTTAATTTCCACATTTCGATATAAATAAACAAACGAAAAACCTCATGGTACAATTACTAAAAAAATGTCATTATTTTAATGCACGATGTACAGAAAATTACCACAAACAAGAAATCTACAAATGCACACGAAGAAGAAATCTGCAAAGACACAACAAAAAGAAATCTGCAAGGGTACACGAAAAAGAAATCTACAAATCACACAAAGAATAAATTTGAAACCCTAGTTCCTAGATGGGGCCACACATTTAAAAAAAAATCTTTTTTCTTTCACATCCACCATTTGATTCTAATTATTCCTGCTATCATTTCTGTCTTCTCTAAAGTTTTGCATTCTATTATATATATTTCTCGTAAGTTTTTCCGCCTTTATGCACTTACCTACCCTCCATATCTTTTAGTAACAGTAATCAACTTCCTCAAAAGGAAAATTGCCTAAGAAGTCCTTTCCTATATCCCTCCTTGTACTTACTATAAATACCTATTGTGTTAACAGAATTATTTCACTTAGCAGATGCATCAACAATTTCAAATTTTCAATTCTATTTTATACACATAATTCCTGTATCGTGACAAAAATTATTACTACCTTTGCACTATGTATTCTTATCTTATATAAATATTAAAATCATCTAAAAAATTAAATATCAATACGTACAGAAATGTATATAATTTTTCTCCTTAAAAAATAATATGTAAAATTTATTTTCTTCTTATATCACTACACCTTCCTCATCCATAACACTTAAATTATAATTACGACAATATAATTCGTTGCAATATCTACTAAGTTAAGAATACAGTAGACACTCGATACCGTGAACAAATTAAAACAACGCACGTTCACGTTAGCGATTTATTTATGTAATCGGGGGTTAATCTAAATAGAGTGGAAAGCAGATTATTGGGTGACAAAAAAGTCTGAAATTTTAGTTTGCTTCTTAGGATTTGTAATTTTTTGCACAAGGGCTGTTTCTCTTAGTCTTTTTAAAATTATGAGGTCTGTGAATTCCACACCACTATATTCTGCCCACTGGATTGCAGTATTTATTTAATGCAGTTATAGCGCTGTTCAGTAACACTTTACTTGACGTTTCTTGAAAATTCTCGACTACATGAACTTCACATTCTTCTTGATCGTTTTCACATTCCATTCCAATACATCAGTTTCCTTGAATGTGGCCTACAAATATATATAAATTACATATGTAATAACAGATTTAAATTGTAAAGATAAATCTCTTACTTGTGGTGCTAGTGTATTTAGAAGATCACAGGATTTGGAGATTAAGCCTGCCTTATCATCGTTCAATCGACGTTTTAAAACAGAAAGAGGTAATTCATCATCGTCATCCTCGGACATTTCAGTGTTCTCTAAAATATTTCTCCAACATTTTGCAATAATTTGTGAATCGAGTCGATTCCATGCAGCCGTTAAGTTGACAACAGCTTCCTTAATAGTCAAGTTTTTCAATGTATCAGTTACGTTTGAATTACTTGCTATAACATCGGCAAGAAGGCTATTCCTGTAATATAATTTTGATCCATAGGTTGGATAAGCGGCGTAACGTTAGGTGGAAGAAACATTGTTACTGTCTGTCCATCTTCGCTCTTTAATTCTTCTTCGTTTGAATGAGATGGCGCGTTATCTAGCAGAAGTAAGGCTTTTATCGGGAGCCCTTTATTTGACAAAAAACGTGTAACCTGTAAAGGAATACGTAAATTTATGCTACGATTTCAAGAAAAATACACAACAAAATTTACCTGAGGTACAAAGGAATGATGGAACCATTTTTAAAAAATCCACACACAGCAGTCATCCACGCTGTCTTGGAGTGTTCATAATCAAGATGACCTTGGATTAGCAGCCTTACCGATAACTAATGGTTTTACTTTATGTCTTCTAGTAGCATTTGTGCAAACTGTTGTTATTCGTTGTTATTCGTTGTTTTTCAGTCTTTCAATGTTTTGTCCGGTAGAAGTTTCCAGTATAAGCCCGTTTCGTCAGCATTATAAAGTTGATATAATGTAATTCCAAGTTTCTGCATTTTATTTTTTAACTGCTTTTTGAAAGGGTCAATAAGTAGTTCCGGTTGGAAAGAAAGTTTTTCCCCGGAAATTTTTGAAAACCGAATTCCAAATCTTTTTTTAAACCTCTGTAGCCATCCCTCACTAGCCGTAAATTCCTTATCAGTTTCCTTTATTTCAGAATGTATGGATTTGGCTTTTTGCTTTATCATTTCTCCGCTTACGACAAAATTTTTATTTCGTTGATTTAGAAACCATTTGTATAGCTGTTTTTCCATTTGTGGTAATCCAGACCCTTTAAGTGTTTTTCTTTTACTTGATCCAACATATGTATCTGTTATTACTCTTAAAATGGTTTCTTTTCTTTGCTTTATTTTGCAAATCGTAGATTTAGCTATAATGTATTTTCTGGATAAATTTGAAACACTTGCACCTTTACTTAGCTACTGAATTACAAGAGATTTTTCATGGAGAGTTAAACACTTTGATTTTTTCAGCAACATTACATATAACAACACGTATTCACTAAACCTTTCGACAACTGTTCAAAAGCAACAGGCAAATGTTGCAATGCAAAAAATGAAACTACAAAGTTAAACTGGGGAAATACCGGGCACGACCCGGGGTCGGGGAACCCCGTATTGAGCACGACTGCCAGGGAATCCCCAGAAGTAGTTCCCCCGGTAATGGAAATCATTTGTTCACGTTATACGATGGTTAATGTGATAGAAAGGTGATTCACGTTATCCGGAGGTTTACGTTATCCGATGTTCACAGTATCGAGTGTTTACTCTAATATAATATTTCCACTATATGTATGTTTCACTTATGATAAAAAAGGTACTCTTTGATTACTTAAGTTTCGATGATAAGTTTTTATTTTCAACAGTCAGTCGAGTATGAATTTATGTGCAGCAGACTTATTTGTGTGCGCAATAAATAGAAAAAAGGATGAAACAGTTCCTTAAGAAAGGGAGATTAAATAAGACTAAACTCTTATCATCAATTCTTGATCCCCTTAAGATGTTATAATTTTCACTATGAATAATATTAACTACATGATTCGAATGTGTTTAATTCCTCGAGCATGACTGCCTAACGAGATCATATACCATTCCTCCTGACATGTACATAAATTCCAATCTTCAATGTGAAATACTCTCTGTCATCTTAACTATTACATAAATTATTCCAAATATGGCAAGTAATACTTTTAATGGTGAATATTTCAAATATCAATGAAACATCCTATTATACTAAGTTATAAATTCAAAATAAAATAATCCTTTATAGTAGTACATTGTTCCAATTAAATACTCTAAGCTCTCAAATATTCAATTCCAAAATAATCCATAAGTTATGATACCTACATTGTTTTCTTCCTCAAATATTATCTTTTACACAATTTTCTACTCTTTTTAAATTGGTAACTTAGTAAACTTAAATCTTATTTATAAATTAGTGAAATATCTTTCTGTTGCATCGGTACGGTAACTTAAATCGTGAGAAATCTAGTGTTAGGAAAGGTTTTCCCTTGGCGAAAATCAAACTCACGCACGTCTTGCTTAACAACTTTTTTATTCTGTCATCTCCCGGAATTGAATATATCCCACCATACTAAAAATGCAACAGAATCACTCCCGAGTGCATCTGTTTACCTTTCAGAGAATTAACACACACCATTCCACCTTCTTCTCACGCTCGCAACCCTCTATCATTCTCTTCACACTTATGTTAGAACAAACTGATAGGTAAATTCTTTTCTGCATTTTACGTTCCAGCCAAGATGATAAACGGACTCTATCTTTTACGACAAATGATTTATTTTAATTTAATACAAAGATAGGTCAATCTCATAATTAAGTGTATATATCTCTTATTGTTTTAAGTACTAGTTATAACACTAGACAAATATTTGCATCTCAATTGCAGTGCTGAATGTGTTCCATCCATTTTAAGAAAAAACAATTATAATACTCAAACTATTTGCAAAAAGTCGTTTATATCCACAGTTAATAAAGCCAAGAGGTTGAAGTATGCTTCGAAACTTTTAGAATTACGTCGTAGGTATTAAACGACGAAAGTAAGTTTAATATATACGGATCAAATGGTAAAAAAAAGGTTTGGAGAAAACCGAATTCAGAGTTGAAAATTAATCTGCAACTATTAAACACGGAAATGGAAATGTTATGGTATGAGTCTATTTGTCGACAACATACAGGAGCAGGAATTGAAAATTTGGTATTTGTCTATACAATAATGGACAATAAAATACATTTGAATATTAAACGTGAACAAAATTTTCTTGAAGAATGTTAAGACCCGTGTTTTACTAAACCCAAATCAACGATGTAAACAGTTCCTTATATTTCAACGAACGTTTGAATAACTTTACACCCTTTTTTGTGAGTATACAGCTCATCGGTCTAACCATGAAAACGATAAACACGTTGGCAAAAATATTATAGTAGTCTAGCTGCCATGTACCAATCCATCGACTACAAGCACATATAATATCCAATACAACAGACAAACTTCAAGGATACATTTTTCTATATTCTCTGTATATAATAAATAAACATCAATATATTTCATAATAATAAAAGATATCCATAAAAATTGCACTAAAGTTCAATAATACTCTTTGTAAATTATCACTATTTTTAACACTAATATGCTGTATTATCTAAATAATGGCTTACTGCGTCCCCTTATTATTAATAACTATCCATAGTATTTCACTTACTGCATTCTTTTAACTGCTATGCTGATCACTGAAATAATTTCATTGCTAAAAAAATCCGATAATTGCCAACTCACTCACTCACTTATGCCCATAATATCGGACTGCTTTCATCTTAAACGCTGTAGAATTCTCTTTACATTTATAGGCCAAAACTTGTTTTATTCTACTGATTTCAACCATAGGGAATCTGGCTGCAACATATGCTAGGAAGCAAAAAAAATAGAATCATAACATTAATTTAAAAAAATCAGAGTTCAGGTAATTTCCTCGAAAAGATAATTGCCATAAAAATGGTGAAATTTGTTTCAGGCGGAGTAACAAAATTTGACTGTCTGAAACTAACATATAATTGCCTGAACTTTGGCTCGATCCAATGCAGGCTTCACAGGTCTTTCACCATTTCCAGCACGACTCCATCTTTGCCCAGTAACGGAGCAAGTTGCCAATTCTGCAGGGCTAAAAAGTATCGTAGCCAGGCCTCGGGTCAACTTTCTGTAATCCGTTCCTTTTATACTGCGCAACTGTTCTTCGCAAATTTCGATACCATCACCAAGCTTAATCTAGAAGAAGTTTAATTAGCACAATAATGGAAAAATATTTTTCGTTGCATACCAATTTGTTTCTTCTCTCAGGCTCTCTTTTATCGAACAATCTATGCGACATATCGTTGAAGGGAATACCTATAGTCTGGCCGTATTGATGTAAACTATAAGGTGACCAGTGCTCAGACATTCTTCGACGCTTTAATCTAAACCCTGAAAATTAAAAGGTAACATATGAAAAAGTAACATACATCGTTATAAAGTACTCGTAGAAACATTCATAAATTCATGGCGATAAAGATTATAAAACATCTCAATGCAAGAAAAATTCAATCAGTAATGTAGCATGTAAACAACAACCCACAGTGAAAGCAACGTACATAAAATACACGAAAGTTGGCCTTATTTTAACTTTCTTGCGTATAACACGGTAACTAACATCAAAACAATTCATTTTAATATATAATTATACACACCAAAAAAAACGCATTTTTGAAAAACACCCCCTAGCTCTGAAATGGTAAACTACATCCAAGTGAAAAGCCTTTCAATTAAATAGCTTGATAAATATTGAAGAAAAATATTTTTTAGTTAAAGTGATATATTCTGAAGTACAAGTGATACGTTTTAAAATTAAAGTGACCATTTTAAAATGTAAATGAAAATAACAATTCCAAAAACCGAAATGGTTATTGAAAGAGAAAAATACTTAATGGACGCGATACGTATTTGCAAATTCTACAGGTTAATAACTCCTTTCGAACTTTTCTAGTTCGTTATATTCTTCGTCGTCGGTAAAACATTCAAGTCTATACGATGATTTAGCTCTGACCGAATATCAAATATTTTAATTCAAGATTATTCATTTCTGTCTTTATTAAAACCTAAGCAAATAACACAAGACGATACTTATTACTGGCCATATATTAAAAATGAATACGGTAACAACCCACATTGCTGAGTGCTTCTTAATTACAATTATTAGTATCTACCGCAGTTAATACTTAATTATGATTACTCTGTATCTCAAGTAGGATATAAAATTTTTTTCGTAACATTGCCGTACTGTCGGTGACTGCTCTGGATATGTCTCCGTAAATATAAATCGGTTTTAAATTGTTTATTACAGAAGGAGCAAGTGACGTAAGTTGGATGGTGAATTAATTTTACGTGTTGACGTAAATTCGATAAATTACTATAGATTTTCCCGCATTCGGTGCAAGGCCGTGGATCCAGCGAATGCAGCTTTCTGTTGTCTTTGCCTGCAACAAACAAAAGATTATGTTAAAACTAATGTTCGTTGCAAGCAAGACAATAAAGCCAATATAATTTCCACAACAACGCGTTTTAAACCTAATTACGTACAAATTTCATTTATGATTATCAATATTAAATCCCATAAAATTTAACTATGATAACGTAAAAAGGTATAACAGATTCATAGACAATTATTTACTTACCCTGTGAAGCAATATCACCAATGGTATCATTGAAACTTGAATCTTGAGCTGAGACATCAATACCATCTACAATAATAATACTCAAACATCTATCCAATATATGAGACATTATTTCACCTGAGCCGGCACCACTTCTATTTCTGTCATAAAAATTCCCAGAACTGTCATTCCCATCCTGCTCATTGTCCTCATCGCTAATGTAATCTGGTAATTCGACTTTCGGCAATAAGTCGATTGCAGTCCTAGATTCTTGAATGGCAAAGGGGTTTACGGTCATTGAATCATCTTTCCTTAATCTAGAGAGAAAGTACTCATTTATTTGAAAAACTGCATTGTGTTGTAAAATACCTAAAATCAGTCTCAGATTTGCTCTTCTTTGGTGGTTGACTAGAAAAATTTGGCACATTTAAATCAGGTAAATCTAATGGCACATCTTGACTATAAGTTACGCTACTTGTACTTGTAGACATTACTTGTACACTCTTTGGCTTATTTTTATTGACTAGAATATTATTCCTGCAAGACAAAACGCTCTTAATCGTCAATTAATTCATTCACTTAAAAACTACTAACCTAAAGGACCTTAAAGCTTGAGGTTTCATATACAAACTATTCTCTTCAACCATTCTATCAGATTCTGAGGAAGTATCAGTGAGGCCTCGAATTTTTAATGACTCAGCCGTCTTGAGAAATGATGACAAATGAGTTTGAGATACATTCACTTCACCCACATACATAAATTCCATTAGGGCTATGATGTGGCGTGCCTCGACGTCTCTCATGAAGACTATTGGATGTGAGCAAGGATTAGTCTGTAAAAACATTTTTGGAATTGTACACTGAAATTCAAGTCTAACCCAAACCAACCTTAAAGAGTTCTTTGAAATAAGGACTACATGCTGAAAGGACTACTTTATGAGCTAATAGTTTTTGGCCATCACATGCTATAGTAACATCAGTGAAATCCTCATTGCACCGAAGTGCTTCAAACTGGGATGTAATATTTGAATGAAAATTATTCCATCTTAAACAAAAATGTTGATCGGATATTGTATCATCCAAATCAGCCATGCCTAGTTCAATTCAGCTCTGACAACATCTGTAACAATTAAGTAGTTTAATTAAGGGGGCAACATATCTTGATCAAATCTTTCTTTACTTACCCAATTTCATGTTTGAAAAACCTAGGCTGCTCTTTTATACGTATTTTTAATATAAAATGTAAATATTAATCGTCTCACCAAATACTTTGGAGCTCTCTTTAGCATTTAAAAAAATCTTCACATTTCTAAAAAAAGAGAGGAATCAATTTATACTGTAACACATTTTCTTAGGTATAAAGTTGTTGATTTGAAATTTGCAAAATAGGTGACCAATATTAGATTTTTATTACAGCCAAGGTCTTACCATTATTATTTCTAAAGAAAATATGAGCACCCCCTTATGTAACAGAAATATGATGTATAATGCAGAGCAAAAGGCTTAACCCCACACAAGTAGACCTCAAGTTGCAACTATAACTAACTGACCCCATATGCTTTTTAAAACGTCATTTTAATTATGTATTGTGAAATTAGCAAAAGCTGTAAATGCATTGTAACTTAGTACACCATCTAAATTTTACCTAACCCTTGAGTTATAATATGATATGTAAGATCTTATAAATGTGCTTCCTTTTGATCAGTAGGCTGGAAATGCACCTCATTTAAAGTACATTTTCACACCAAAATTGAAATATTTAACAGAGTTTTAAACAATCAACTTTGAAACCTTCTACCACTGACATGAAATAATTTCACACATAATAGATAAATTGAGCTAAATCAGCTTGTTTCCACCTTGGAAATTAGCAGCATTCTGTTGTCCATCTAATTCTGAGACATCCTGAATTGTACCTAATGCCTTGAACTGCTAATCCTTATACCTAAGAAAGTGAATATATTTTTGGTCATAAATTCCTAAATTTTTGTAGGCGTATTGTAATGTATATAAGGATATGTTGGAAATGTAAACTATATGCAAGAAGTAACACAGAACACAGTGGACTTCTTTCCAATCTATTCTTAAAAATGTCTGGATGGGATATAAATCTGGATTCTGAATAAGGAACTGAGTTCAATAATAAGATTCACTTGACAACATTCTCAATGAGTATAATTTTAGTACAGGTGTTTTACTTACTACGTCCATTTTTTGCAATCAGTTGTGTATTCCTTGATAACTGATTATAACTAATTAATGGTGATAAGATTTTTATGGTTCGTGTATTTAGTGATGTGAATACCAGTAAATATTTAAAATGGCTGCGATTGTGGTCTGTGGTGACTTTGACAGATGAGATCATTACTAGCTCGGCATAATTGGTAATATTTATGTTTATTGTATTACATTTAATTGTAAATGCATTTCTTTTATTAACAAGCTTAGATTAGCTAAATTTTTTTTGAAGAATATAAACCAAAGCGCCGAAATCCGAATGTATCGTTATTTCTCTTCTGAACCCACTGATTTTCGGCATCCCATCGGCCATGTTAAATTTAAGTTTTATGTCATCCTGTCTTTGTTTCTCAATTCAGATAAAAAGAGAAAGCAAATATTACATGGAAGCAACAATTTCGACACATGCTGAAAATGGATTGAAATATAATCAGCTGTAATACGTCAAAATTAAAAAAATAATGCATTATGGACAAATTTTCGTTTGGAAATTGTTAAATTTGTTACATTCTCAGAAACCAAGAACTATTTATTGTCTTTGGAGGTCGGTTTAATATTTCGCAGCTATAGTGTTCATATCACATGGGGAACATTCCCGATTTCCGTGTTCTGTATTATTTGTTAAATTCACTTTGAAGGACACTATCGATTTTTGGCATTTTATTTATTTTCAAAATTTTTAATTCTAATTCCTGGATTTCGAAATATGAAATGCATAAAAGTAAGTAATTCATAGGCATGGTGCATGCTTTGGGAATCTTTTATCATTATCTTTTCACCTTTTCCCATGTAGATATTTAACCTCCCACATGTTATTATGACTCATTTGAAAAATGTGCTAACTGTAAGTTAATGAAACCTACTGGCCTAATAATATGCATGTTGATTTTTTCATGACAGAGTTCTTGAAGATAGCATTAAATTCAGCATTGTAATACCCTGTGCTTTGGGCAGGCCATCCATAGTTATGTTTGCAGGGATGTTAAGATACAAATAGCATTTAATAATGCTACCAAAGTGTTGAATTATTGCTTTATAAAGCTGAAAATGTGCGACATTAAAAACACATACATATAGACAAATCTAATTTTAACAGGCTGGGTTAGCAAATTACCACTTTAGGCCAATAAGTTCTTGGATGAGTAGCAAAACCATCTTATAATATAGAACTTTGCCAGCAAGATATTTTCCACAGAAAAGGAGAAATTGACTACTGCCGTGCTTTGATTTTGTTGTTTATTGAAATTATCTTGCTGGCACTGTGAAAAGCTGTATATTAAATATCAATGAAACCCATTTTCAACCTGTTACAATTTTTCACTCTTGGTATTTGAAAACTATCTGAGTAATAGGTTAACGAAGAATTCTATAATTTCTGAATATTTTTTTTGATAAACAGTAACTATTAAGGTAACTATAGATCCAAATAAATTTTGACACCTTCTACATGTATATGTATATTAGCACATCTAGTTATTTTCCATTGGGTCTGTATGAAATGTATATGTTATGACATTTACCCAATATCCCTAATTACTCACATGCAAAATAATATTAAGTTTAAGTAAAATGTTGAAATATAATAATATTTAAAAATGAGTAGTATAAGGCCAAATATTTTATGAATTTTTTACTATTTTAGTTTACCTTGTTTCGACGTCTGACAATCAAATAATAATGAATTCTAATATTAGAAATGACTATTTCATACCTATATGTATAAATAAATTTGTAGTTTTTTAAATAAATATCTTAATTTGTAAGTAATTTATCACCTCATCTGTCAATAATAATGTCCATTAAGTCAATTAACTTAAGAAGGAAATAAGGTTTTGTATTCATCCTTGAAAGAAAGCGAAGAGCATTCTACCCAGGACGTGAGCTACTATGGGTTAATCAATCAGTTGACTGCAAATTACCAACCATGATACCATGGGTGTGTTAGTTTCAAGTTTCCATTTTGTGCTTTGTTAGATAGTTTTCACGAAATTAAACTCCAACTTTTTTTGTAAGTTTTTATCATTTATTACATTAGTATTAAATATTCAAAGGCAAATTCCCTTAAACCTGCTATTATGGTTCCATTCTAAAGGAATTTGTTGTTACATTGTCCCATAATCTATAAAATGGTAATTTATATTTTATTAGTAAAGAATTAACATCAGGAAGTACAGGTAAGATTTATTTTAAAAGACCTCAAGAAGAGTAAGGTAATGCGAGTGATTGTTTGTTGACTTACCATTTTCTGAAAAATTAGGCCTCTTGATTCAAGGGTGACGAACTCTGTAATTCACATTGTTTTCATAGGTGCTTGGGTTATAAGAAATACTGACTTTGCGTATATAACACTCTGCACGTATTCACGTTATTGTTTTGGTACTGTCAGCAAGGTATAATATCTGTGAAAGTCTAAAACCACATGATTTGATTTGGCATCTCGCGAATAAGATCCTCCAGCTACGTGATTTTTCGCACATATCGCATATAAGTCCGATGGTTGGACTTCAAATCATAAATTAGAAAAAAAAAGAATAATTTTTTATGTATTAAAACAACAGAAATTAGAATTTTTTATCAGAATTTTCCGCTTCAACTGTGAAAACTACGAAGGGCGCCAGCTTATTACTAACCCATTACATGACTGTATAAACCAGTTTTTTTAATTCATTTTTATTGAAAAAAGTTAATTGGTCAATACTTTTGATTCTCACCGTCTCCAAAACATCATTATTTTTATATTGTTTTATAACATTAGTCAACTAAAATAGGAAATAGAATCCCTCCGACAAAGATTAAGTGGATTTATCTTACTTCTAATCGACAAGTATTTAAATTCTGATAAATATCACACTATCTGGTGTCAAGTATTCTGGTCTTTGAAGGTTGGGAGCAGGCCCTACATAGGTTCGGTGTTTGTGTGCACATTGCGTACCTGTTTAATAAAACTTTGTGCTGTTTCGTTGTTTGGGAATTACCAAGGAATATGTGACAGTTTCTTTTTTTTGGGAGAGCCGATAATATTTTTCTTTGTAAGTTCAAAATCTTGTTTTATTTTTAGTTGTCTTTGATATGTTGTTCGTTATTAGTTCATTGTAATTTCTAACGGAATTTATTGATTCACCTGATTAAGGGGACTTTATGTGTTTGATTAAGAATTGAGATGGGAATTCATCTTACTCATATGAAAACGAATTCCTAGTAACAATAAATTATGAATAAATGTGTTAGTGTTTAGATGAACTGCAACTGTATGGACGGTTTTGCTGTAGTCCAATGGTATATACAAATAATAGTAACAATTAGTATATTTATTTAAAGTCACTGATAGAGTAAAATTAAGGTACATATTGTTATTTTTCTTTGATAAATTGGCCTTTTGTTATTAATTTAAATTTGAAAGCGTTTTCTTTGTTTTTAGGTACAGTGAACTGTGTTGAATTCCAAGCTGGCAGCCCAGGGCGCAAGTGGCGCCCCGTGCGCTGCTACCTCCACTAGCGCATCTGGCAGAGTTGATCAAGCAACGCTGACAGGTAAAAATGTGCCGCAATAGGTACAAGATATCCCTTAATAAGTGAATAATTAATTCATTTGAGCTGGTATAGAGACAACCTTTTTTTAAATTCTTCAATCCATATTTAGATAATTATCTTAAGAAAGACTGTTATTTTAATTACTTATCTTATACTTAACGTAGTTACTTTAACTGAACGTTCATGAGTTCATGGTCTTTTACCTACCAGCACCTCAGTTTTTTCCTAAAATTTTCCAGCAGGTATTTCAAAAAATATTTTTTCCGAAGCTCAATCGCTGAAAATTAAGCCAAGAAATTGTTAATATTGACCAAGAAATTTAAATTTTCGATTTCATCAACTGTGCAATAGCTGAACATAAGATGTTTGAGCTGGAAAGGGAAATCTTGAATTTTAAAAATATTTTTTCTAATTTTGATGTTTAAAATGACCCGTTTGAAAGTTCCTTGAAATTACGAAAAATATTATTTTTCATTACTGGTATTGAAAAGTTGTGAAACATTTTACTTTTCGTAACTAGTTGTGAAATATAAATCAAAACATTTTGATACTGTATGACCATGTTAGACGTATGTTGAAGTTAAAATTAGAAAAAATTACGTATGAGACACGTTCAGAAATTATAAAAAGTCAAGCAACATATTTTTATAATGAATGATGATAGACAAACTACAAAGTGACATTAGGAGAAACATTGTATGAAATATGTTGGAAAATGAATATTTTGTATAATTTATATCCTTTTGTAGAACTTTCTAAGATTGTTAAACAAATATCTGTTGTTCACACAAAAGAGTATTTTTCCCAACTCATTACATAAATTACCATTATTCCATTTTCCATTTACACATTATATTTTTAATTTATTCTCATTGAGAGTACCTACAAAAGATCAAATAATTGTAATTTTCATTATTTGAATTAAGTTTTATAACTATCGATTCTTAAACTAATGGAATTAATACCTTCTTATATCTTTTAAATTTTTAAATGATTCGTTAGTTACAGAAAACCTGTAAGTCTTTAAATTCTTCTCAATTTTCAGAATCTCCTTAGGGTTCTGAAATGAAACTTTTTGTAATCATATTGGTAGAGATTTTTGAGATTTGTCACAAATTTTTACAAAGTTCAGAACGTGTCATAATTGAATATAAATTTAACCGACTAGCCGCATTTTTTCTTTTAAATTTTCGAAATATACCTGTTTTCAGATCTCCTTGATGATTCAGAAAGTAATAATGAAAATTGAATTTTCACAACTTAATTTCAAAATTCTCTATATATTTGATAAATTAAAATTGACCCAAATAATTGACCTTAAAAATTTAAATGTATTTATTTCAATTCAACAGTTTTATAAGCTCAATCACCTTAAAAGTATTCTAATTTTAATACATGTAAAGAATCACATATACTCACATATTACCATATATGTTGTAAATCACTTCATTTACGTCATTTTGTCATTACTTTTATCTAATCAGCTTTATCTGAAATTTCGCACCAAAATTAGATTTTATATTCCTTTTACGTTGATGCTAATTGGTATGGAATTATGCATAGCCTATTATGGGAAAAGTACATTATTAATGAATTTTCAGAAACTATTAGATATAATATTAGGTCGTATAGTATGAAATGATTAGAATTGAATTGAAACTTTAGTCATTTTTTTTTCATATGAAATGTTTTTATTGTCAATCGAAATATGCACCACCATTATCAATACACTTCTGCCATTTAACGGGAAGCTCATTGATTCCCCTGCTGTAAAAGCCTGCAGGCCGGGAGTCGATAAACTCTTGGAAGGCAGCTTTGATAGCCTCGTCGGAGTTGAATGTTTTCTCTACCAAGAAGTTATCCAAATTTTGAAAGAAGTGGTAATCAGTGGGTGCTAAGTCGGATGAATACGGTGGATGACGAAGAGTTTCCAATTCCAACTCCTGTAGCTTGGCCAAGGTGACTTGTGCGGTGTGTGGCCGAGCGTTGTCGTGCAACAATAGCGGTGCGCTTCGATTGACTAATCTTGGCTGCTTAACCGTCAGTTGCCTCATCATTTTGGTCAGTTGTCGGCAGTAGACATCAGCCGTAATCGATTCACTAGGTTTCATGAAGCTGTGATGGATGACACCTGCGTTGGACCACCAAACGGACACCATAAGCTTCTTTTGATGAAGATTTTTTTTCGCACAATGTTTTGGTGGTTCATCTTGATCCAACCACTGCGATGAACGTCTGGTATTGTCATATAGGATCCATTTCTCATCACAAGTAACAATCCGATTCAAAAATGGATCGTTATTATACCGGCACAACAAAGAAACACAAGCTTCGAGACGTCGTTCTTTCTGTATGTCGCTCAACTCATGCGGTACTCACTTGTCCAGCTTTTTCACCTTACCAATTTCAGCCAAATGAGTCAATATTGTTTTTTTGGTTACACTGAATATTAACGATAATTCGCTTGCACTTTGACGTGGATTCGCTTCCACCACGGCTTTCAGATAATCGTTATCGACTTGAGTTTCAGGTCGTCCACGTGGTTCATTTGTTAGGTCAAAATTGCCAGAACGAAATTTCATGAACCAACGAGATGCTGTTTGCTGTGAAGTGACTTCAGTACCAAACACATCATTAATATTGCGAGCCGTCTGAGCTGTTGTGGTTCCACGGTGGAACTCATATTTCATTAACACACGAATTTCACTATTTTGCATGGCTGCACAAAAATTTTTATAAAAATAAAAGTTTTCAATAATTTTTAACACTTTAAACTCTCATCGAAAGAGGAAGAATGTGCCTTTTTCACATAAAAAAGTCAAGTCCAAATATAGATTTAGAGTGAAGTTATTCACAGTTGAATTTGTCATTTCGAGAATCTACTCATTTCATACTACACGACCTAATATATAGAACCTCATATCATTCAAATCGGCTAAAAAAGATCTACCCAATGAAGCAATAAAATAACCAATAAAATAGCATTCAAAAGAAATATAATTTTATATCAAAATTGAAAAACCATAATCGATAGAAAAATTTTGTACACGCTATTGAATTGAGACCTAAAATGTCTAAAATATTTCCATTAAAATTTTTCTCTATTTACTATGTCCTTCCACATAAATTCCTAAAAATGGCACCACACTATATATTTGTTGAGTTAAGAACGGTTGCTGTAGTGCTATAGAAACAGAACACAGCTTGAATATATTCAAATTTTGTCTTATACTTTTGATTTTTTTCTCGAGCAGCAAATTTAGAAAAATCACGAATTACTTTTATTAGTAAATGCAATTTTACATAACTCACGTCATATTGCGTTAATAGCTCATCCATCAAAATTTCATTCATTGCATCAAATTATGCATTTTCCGCCTAGTTATATTCACTGCTATACATATATCTATAGTTTGCTTATATGTATATTTTATTTATCGATTAATATTTCGAAACTATATTCAAGTTCCTTTCAGACATATCTATTTTAAGAAATATATTGATCTGAATAATTCTCGGAAAATACAAGCCGTCCTCCTTCAGGGAAGGGCTAACCTAGTTTTCCGCAATATATCCTTTGAATAAAAGTATGTTTTCATTAGTTAACTATGATAGTGCTGGACTTTTGCATAAAAACTCCTTGCAAACTATTCTATGGTGGTTAAATACAAAGTATAACATAATAGTATGGAAAATGTGTTTTTTGGGTCTAAAAACTTCGGAAGTAGCAAGTATGTAGGATGTTAATATTATCGCTGCAATATGATTAACATATTTCTCAAGTCAGTCTTTGTCTAGTGTTGCTTACTTTTTTCTTACTTTCATGAAATAATTCTCGATATTATAAACTTTAATTTGTATGTATGTTAATTTTTTTTTTTCAATTTTTAACTTGAAGTTCGTATATTACTATTAAACCTTGTCATCCTGAGATATTGTAAGGTTTCGTAGCTTTGTCTAAAACGAGACGTTCAAGAACCTGGAAGTCTAAAATTAAAATTAAAAAACAAATAATGCGTGGGAAGGATTCTTAAGGTTCTTGGTTAGATCCAGATATAACTAATACAAGGTCTATTTGAAAAGATCTTTGATTTACAGCAAAAGCAGGGGGATATTTCAGAATTATTATAAAAATAAGTCTGAATTATTGTATATACATATGAGGCTCATTATAGGGGTTATGTGGATTTTCATGGATTTTGGTCTTCAAAAGTATTGACTTCTCTAAACAGTAAGCTAATTTTTTTATGAAAATACTAATGATACATTTTTTACACAGATAAGTTTTATTCATCTGTTTTTTTTTGAATGGCTTTATTTTTGATAGGAGTGGTTTAGTAATTGTTAGTCATATTGTTAAGTAATTTAAAACACATTCTGATCATTGCTAGTAAATTCTAAAACTAACACAATCGATGCCTCAATCGTGCTATTACAACGATTTTAAGTACTCGATTTTTTTTCAAGTACGCGACATGAGAACTGCAGTAATGAGATAATACATTTTAATTTACTTATATGTCTCAGAAAATATTCACGTGTCGCAACATTTGATAAGGAACATGGCTGGAAATGAATTTATCAATCCTAAATTGTATCCTTCAAATTTTATTAGATACAATTTCCAAAGAGCAAAAATAACAGTAATATATATTATTCTCTGAGACTTATTTGAAAGTTTCATAATCATGTCAGCATTTAAAATAGATTGCAAATTTTAAAAATATCTAGCATCTTTTTAGTTTACAATAAATAATCGTATTTGATTATTGGGGTCACATGGCTGGTTTAATTTCGATACGCAGTTTTTTTCAGAAAAATACTGTCGCATTTTAATGAAATATTTACAACCTACAACAGTCTGATCATTGTTCTAATGTTAATTACCTTAATAAATAATTTTATTAGCAATTTCTTGACAAACAGATGCAGGAAAACTTTGTGGTGTTGCTGTATTATCATTATTACAATAGTCCATGTTTCTAGGTTTATTTTTCGCTCATTACTGAAAATTCTAATAATAAATCGTTATCTTATATTCATTTATTAATATTTCTTAATAATTTAATTATCTTGAAATTCAAACAATGCCAAAATAAGGTATACTCGCCGCGTTTACCTACATCTGACGAACCAAAGTAAGTGCACTTTGCGTAATCGAAAACTGTACATCCCCATTCCATATAGGTTGCATAAAAAATACTTAAAATTCAAGTCGATCATTAACAATTATTATCGCGGTCGGTAGCTGTTTTATTTTAATTGTCGGTTATTTAGAAAGTGAAGTCATCGCGTAGAGTTAAAAATCTAAAAAAAGCTAACCAGTGCTTCTCAGGATCAAACTACTGCCAGTCTCAGGGTCGTAAATTGCTCTATTGTGTATTGAGTGCATTGTGCCAGGATTTCCTGATATGGTTGAGTTTTCAGTGTCATAAGTGCGAAGTTCAATAAAAATGTCAGAAGTAAATTAATGCGGGAGATTAATTTAGTTCTGGAAATGCCTATTTTGTGTTTTAACTAAAACTAAATTGTGTATATACAGAAGTTATAGATCAGTATTTTAATAAATAATTTAAACATTGAAATTCCACTGTACTCGTAGGTGGATGAACCAGTATTGCGAAGCCTTGCGAATTCGCCAATTTTAAATAGTTGTGTTACGTAAGTTTTGCGTGATATAAGTAGCTAATCACTATTATTTTTGTCCCTGGAAATGTGGTCTGTGGTCGAATCTAAAGGAAGTTCTCTATTTGCTTAATTGTCCCCTCATCACAGTGTTTATGTTTACTAATTATTATTTAAATGAACTCAGTATGTACGTAGCTGACTGTATAAGTTTTTTTATGGATAATGAAAATTAATAAAAATAAATTTGATAGTTCACCCCTCATTTTCCTTAAGGTTGCCGTTGTTTATTGCCCTCATAACGTTATTGCCTCTTCATTCATATTGCTTCCAGTTTAATTCATACGTGCATCAACGGGCACGTTCCCAAAGACGTTTACTCGTAGGCTGAAAAAATAAAGTTGGCTAAAGTCCAAAAAAGCTGTCCGATATTCACACCTTTCTAATCCAGAGCTAGTATTGCTTTGGCCGATTTCTTGCTGTAGCTTGTGCTCTTTTCGGTCACGCAATCGGCGCCTAGACAATAATCGGTTTAAGTTCCTGAAATTTTTAAAGTTTATTTAGAGATTTGTGTAGTCGTAGTTGTTTATTATTTTCGAGCAACATACTTCGTAGTAATTTGGTCTTTTAATCGTCCAGAAGAAAGGTTTGTTGTCAGTTTTGTATCAACCCTACGAGTTTTCAATAATTGGTTTCTAGTAGTGTTAGATTGTTATGTTGATAGGTTGTAATTGATATTTTTTTAAAGTATTTTAACAATTTAGATAAATTCGATAATTAAGTAGATAGTAAAGTGTAACTACATTCTTGATATAATGGTGAATGCTCTTTGAGGTGCTTATAAAGCATACAATAGTAATACCTTAATAAAATGATTAATTTTACTTTTCCTATGTTTTCCATACTAGTAAAATTTATTAGTTTTTGTGGTTTTATGGCAAATTAAATGTTCACTAATAGTTTGAATACAGTATTAGCCAGATTCCCATGTAAATTTGAATAAGTAGCGGCTATTTTTTATTCTTTGTTCTGCATCCAAGTATTTACTTATTATGTACCTCCAACAAAAAGGGAGTAGTGGTAGATTAAAGGGGACACCATTAACCAAAATTTTTTATTTTACTTTTTTAGGAATTAAATTCTGAAAATATCTCAAATTTTGCATGATATTATTCGGGGAACGTGATTTTGAAAAGAAAATTTTTAGAATTCTTTCCCTATATAAGTCGGAAAATTTTTGCAAAATAGTTGTGTATTACCAACGTTTGTAGTGAATTGTGTTTAAACTTCTTCCGAGATTTTCCAGTCATCTTCAAGAATTAAAGGGCCTTCAAATGTATGCAAACAATACTCAAAATAAGTTCATCTTTGTAATAAGTAAATTGGATTAGACATCTGATGAAAACCCAGAGTACTCGGGCGCCTACAGCCAATTTTCACTCACGGCCTAACGATTCTTATCTTGCAAATATCAGTATCGCCAAAAAACTAACTTCAATTTTAAAAATAAATAATTATAAAGTGTAATGTTTATTTTCTGTCTAAGAGTTATTGGAAGAGATAACACACACACTCTTGTTTTTTTCAAGAAAAAGCAAGGATGGTACTTATTATATTAAATTCAAAAGTATAGCAGCAGGTAATTTTTATTTTCTTTCGTAATAAGACTAACATCTGAACTACCAATATCGAAAATTGAACATTCCCGGACGAGTGCAAATTAGTGATGAGGAATTAAAATGACTATTAGTGATTGGTCCGATTTAGTGTTCTACCAGCATGCAACGAAGGTTTCCGGGCAGGCCTAGAGTAAGGGCAGGAAGGTCCGTTAATATCCGGGACTGGCAGAAACAGGGAGAAGTACTGTCAACCTGGAATGATGGTAATTTTGTGCTGTAAATGTTTGGTTTTAAGCATGTATGTGTTTTTCGTTTTTTTTTTTGGTTCTCAACTTCTCCTTAAATGAATTTACTTGTACTGTACTATCTAAATATGGTGGTATTTCATATTAAGAAAATCTGCAAACTATCCATACCAAAGTAGCTACTATACCATGATCTTCAACGACCTGTAGCATCTAAGATACCGGTTTAATAGACCAGGCAATCACATAATATCGAAGATGACAGCTTTCTTTCAGAGACAAGAATGCCAAGCATCTGAATTCCTCTTTCTTCACTCAAGTTCAATGTTTTGTTTATATCTCGTACATACACACATGGCTCAATTCCTCATGATCTATGATTCAATGAACCATTATCTGTAACTTAATGAGTAGTAAACATGTCTTAACTAGTGTAACTGTGGTTGTTACGAGATTCAAGCTTGCAGAAAATGGTAGTTTGTTCAATTGGTTTTTGGGTAGAGATCTGATTGAAAAACAATGAGTGTTGTTGTTACCAAGTTTATGTGATATAATTACTTGTGTTATCAGCGATGCAATTGTCTATAGTTTGTGTATCGCTTTTTCAATTTGATTGTATTTATACAAATAATTTGATTGGACTCAAAAAAATCCCATTATAATAAGCACCTAATACCATATTATCAAACCTGCCACTCGACCGGTCATAGACCAGCCTATTCGAATGCATTTCTTCCCACCTGACATAGAGAATGTAAGGAATTCAGTTCCTTCCTTCTTGTACCGAGTCAAGTTCAGTATCAAGAAGGTAGACAAACAGTCGACTTAAGATTTCCTTAATAGAATCCAATCACTTGTAAAATCACGTATCTTGACATCTAACAAGTAAAAATGTGCTAATGTTTGCCAATCCGGTTGTTAGTGTGTGCAAGCGTGTGGAAGACAATGGGGTAGGTCAGGGAAGACAGGTTTTGCGGATTTGCATCAATTTGTTCTATATTGACTAATTATTTTTGTTTGTTTTTGGTGTTATCTAACCAATTTAAATATAGGTATAATTCTTCAGATGTGATTAAAAATGTATAATCTATTGAACTTATTAATTTGTTCATTTTGCCAATACCATAGAGTTTTAGCAAGATATTTTTTCCTAATTTCAAAAATAGAAATTAATTTATAAAAATTTCTTATGGTAAGAAAAGTATAACAGGTGACTTACATATTCATATTTTTGAATTAAAAAAAATACTACTTCTAAATTTAAAGACACCTCTTCATACGGCTTAAATTTTTCGATGATGATTTAATTTCCGGCGTAGCCGCTATTTTCTTCCTAATTAACCTTATTCCAAAACAAAATCCCGAATTTTCTGCTGAAATTATCATGAATTCAAATTGGAAAAAAAATATACAGAATAATGAAGAGCCTATAACTTTTACAATAAAAATGTTTTTGGCAAAAGACCTGGTAGCCTAAATAACTTACACACTCACACCCTATATTAATATCTACACTATAGTTAATACCCAGCTCATTATACGTCACTAGTACTCTACTCAATCACCAAATTGAATACAAAATTGATCAATTATTGAAAACCATCAAATGAGAATCCACAAAACCAAACGTAAAAAATGGAAACTTACGTTAACTAGTCACATTAGGCAAACACAACCTTCACTACTTCTCATGAATGATCTTAAAAGATTGTTAACATTACTTGCACTATCAGGAGTTTGACATTTAGCGTCGTGTAAATTGTTGTAGTTTTTAGGTTCGAAAGTATGATAATCTAGTATAAAGATGCGTACTAACTAGCCATTGTTTCTGGTCAAATATATAAAAAAAGGTCACCACAGTGACTTTTGAATCTTATATATATATATATATATATATATATATATATTCCTCTAGTATATATGATCTACTGTATAGATAATATTACGCGTATTATGTTAATAACGAGAGGAAATTCCGTTTTAATGTCATGGGAGGTCCGAATGTCTAATAATGAGATGCAAATCTCATTAGAGATCTGTCCACTCGTTTATTGAGATATTATATTTCGCTCTTAAATTGTTTTCTATATTGAATTTCATCTTAAATACACACTATTTTAATTCTATATCTATGCGAAACTGGTTATTATTTCATACTCGAATCGAAATGGTCAACCGGTATTGACAAAATCCTGTTATCGTTTTATTGAAACCTAAAAGAGTGTTAATAAATCAATCTTATTAGTAATGAATCACTAGATAGTTCTAATTAATAATTAAGAAATGGGGAAAGCATGGTCTTGAAACTATTGCTAAAAAACCCTCAAGTATTGACAAACTAATATTTCCTCAGTTGTTAATTGCACTTGGACCACAACATTATTAAAGATGATGTCAGTTGTTAAATTTACACTTCCATCTGATCAGGTGCCAGTTTATTTTTCGGTTTAAGTACATCCGTAAAATTCCTCTTAAGTCAATAATGGATTATGCAATTTGAAGTTGCAGTTTTTACGTTGTAACGAAAAAATATTAATATTATTCCATTAATTATTGCTATGTCGATAATGTTGGGTACACTTGCCAGGTATAGTTGTAACAAATAAGAGAATGTTGCCTTATTGGCACACCTACTTAAAGGCAGAGAAATACATTGTTGCATATTGCAGTCTGACAAACGGCTATATTCAAATTACCCATTCTAAAATGTGAATATAAGCTTTTGGACTCAATCATCATCACCAACATTAGAGAGGCCATTTGTTAGTTATGACAAAGATGCCTAGACATACAAGTTTTGGAGCTTATAATTAGCTATCAATTACATTTTGCTTAACTAATGAGACTAGTAGGTTTTGATATAAATATTTTTAAATTACTGAAAAGCATAAAAGTGGATTTCTAACTAGGTACGAGGTGCTCCAGTAATTTGGAAATTAACACTCCTTTAAATGTTTCAAAGTTAATCAGATTAAAATAGCGATTAAGTTAATTGCAATAAATCATGTCAATTTCATAAAAAATAATAACTTTGGAATGGATCATTGGAAAGAGGTGACTTGATCGATACCTACAATACTTTTTACCATTTTAAATATCTATCCTACAATGCATTTGTAAAGCTCCCGCTATATTTACTTACTAAAACTTGCTTTAAAACAATTTCCTTATAGTTTTAAACCGGTTCTTTAGTTTACATTATCAGGAGAACTGTTTGTTCTCTCATACATTAATCGCTTTCATAGTGCTATGATGTTCTGCAAGCATCACTATTATAAATGTTCTCATACCTACCTTTTACATTTCCCCATTGTGTCGGAGATTCCCAGGGTATGTGCTTATTTATCTATAAGATAATTATTTAACTTTCCAAGTCAACAACCATTTTTTTTACAATGCGTTATTAATATTTAATGTGATAATTTTGTGTAGACGTAGGTTTAGGTTGTGCTGTGGGAGTTAATACATTCTTGGTATAAATTAATGACCTATGAATATTATAATATAGTTTCTTGTAGAGAATCTCTAGTAGTATATTGGTCATGATCTACATAAAGACCAAGGAATGTTTGTGGAGGACCAAGGAATGCGAAATGTTTATAATGAGATAATAATATGATATGAAAGATTTGTCAAAACTAAAATGCTTATTATATGCGTATGCGTAATTTTAATTCTAGAAACTTAAAACTAACCTAAGGCCACTAGACATCAAATTATTCTTTCATATAATGAAAATTTGCGACTTTCTGCCAACAGTGTTAGTGATATCTCACTTCTTCACTAACAAGTAGAATTTTAACAATGTTTCTGCTAACTGTAATAATCTTGATGGCTATAGTAGAAAAGTGTTTCGTTAACGTTGAAATCTGGGAGTTGGGAGGAACGATAAATGGACTTGTGTGGAGTCAAAATCCAGAAATGATTTAGGTCTAATCGACCAAAGTCTTGTCAATTTTACTAAGAAAATAATATTCATCAAAACGTCGGAATAAATACAGAATAGTGCTGAGTTTCGTGATTTCCATGAGGATTATCTTCAAGATAACGTTGTCAGTATATTGGTCTAGTAACCCTTAGTATTGGATATTGTAGATTTTAAACGTTAAATAATATAAACCTGTAGAGTTTTTCAAATCAAAATCATTTTTATTTCTGAGTTTGTTAAAATTATGTTACTTCTTGTATAACAAGAAGTAATGTAAAAAGAGCAGATTTTTTTTCCAACCTTTGGGCTGTGAGCTTTAAACACAATGTTAATAATGGTTTAAAACAAAAATAATGGTATTGTAATATAACTGCGTTTAATAATTACTATATTAATTAGTTACTATTAATTATTTATACTTTCGATATACAGGGTGTTTCAGAATTGCACGGCACTATTTTAACATACACCAGTGGCGTACGAACAAATTTTTCTAAAAAAATTTATGTAGGAAGATCTCAGAAAATACACTACCCTGTATAGTAGTTAGAGACAATCTCGTATTAAACAGCTCCTATTACCTAATACGAATATAAAATTTGAAAGCTCTATCTGCGGTAGATGAAGCACAATAAAATAAAAACCCAATTTTTAAAAAATTTTTAACACCCTGCAAATCTGCTACTGATCGAGATCGGACACATGCTTATATGAAATTTCTCCCCTGTTTTGTACCAGAAAATATATAATTTAAATGGTGCTTTGCAATTCTGAAACACCTTATATTTGCATTGTTACACTTAATTTGGAGGATACTACCTAGATCAGAATGAAATCACACACAAACTATGTTAATTTATTTACGGTCAATAACGATAAAAGTATTAAAAATGTTTTTTAGCTCTATTACCTCGATATCTGAGCAACCTTGGTAATTAATAAATAATTTCTTGTAAAATTCTTATTCAATATTATATTTTTATCGACTAGACGAACTAGTGAACTGAAACAGAAAATATAAAACCTTAAATCCAGATTAAAAATAATGCTCTCCTTTGAAAAAAATTACTATTATCCATCAACCAAACCAAACGTTAAACTTTGATCTTTCATAAAAATCTGCTGTGAACTCAAAACCTGATTATATGCAAAGGCTCCTTTGACATTGAAATATTTGTTCACGTCCTGAAGGCAAGATGAAAACATGAGCAGATCTAATTTTAAGCATTTATATTTATTTTTAAGCTTTCGCAAATCATCTGTTGGGGAGCAGGAAGTACAGTTTAAGTAATGTTGCTATTTTCATGGGTAAATCGTAAGTTATTTTGATTGATTTTTGCCTATCGCATTGATGAAATTAATGTTTTTATTGGTCGTGCTGATTTGTGAGTTTAATCTTGTTTAAAATTGAAGAGAAGTATGAGCAGAAGTGGGTCTTGCCTATGAAAATTGCGGTAAGTTCAGAAAATAAATTGATGCAGATGGTGTAGAGTTTTCATAATTCGGTTATTACTCCTTTCCTATACATGAAATTAGCTAAAGGTGAAGAAATTCTTCAATTCAAATATTTTTATCGCATGACAAAAGTGTAAATTTGGAGTAGGTATAAAGCGTTAATTTTTCGCACCTGCTAATAATCGGGCGACTACGTGATTAAACGATATAAGATAAAGGTTTTGCAGTTTTAAGTCTAGTGTAAAATAAGGCTTCAAAATTGTAACATGTAGAATCAAGGGCAGGGTAAGTTTTTTGATTTCTGTCTTGCAGGGATGAAATTCCGCTTTCATTTGGCATATTGTCTCTTGCTTCAATCATATCTGTTCAACAATGGTAGAAAATTGCTATTACCCTACTAAGACTGTAACGCTTAATGAAAGAATCCAAACAAAAAGGTTATTATTCTTATAGCAATTTTTTGAAGGCAATTGTAGTGAAGAGTTATCAACTTTATTACAATTAACTTTTTCATGTGAATCTCCCAGGGCTGATAAATGCTAATATTGGGAGAAGGAGGTCCTCATAAGATCCGTATACAACTATATTCTGATATTGAACTAAACAATTTATTGCTATTTTGCATAAAATAATAACATAGTTCGGAACAAAATTGTGTGTTAAGATTTAATGTCTATTGAAATTCCACTTCTCAAAACACTTTATAATTATAGTTTCCAATAGAGATATGGTTCTCCATTTTGTATAGGCTGTCACCGGGCCAGTATATTTTTCGTAAAACCATTTTTAATTTAAAAACAGATTTCTTATTGGACCGAAAAAAATGATTGGCACGGATATTTTAAACGGCACTTTGGACCGATTTATTGTTATACAAGAGCTTATTCGATTATATTTTTAGTCCACTTCCGCTTATCCAAAGCTACTGCCAACAATTAATGAACTCAACGATCCTCGCCATAATTAACGATCTGGAAAAAATCCCTATTATGAAAGATTTCGTTACTTGACCACCTAAAACGCAATAAAGACCTATTCTTTTCTAATGAATGGTGCATAAATAATTACTTTCCAGCCTAGCTTATTACTTTCTATGCCTCTTTATCTCGGTCTTAAGTAATTTATTGATTAAATCATACCGTGCATTGTTTGCTGACAGTTCCGTGGTTTTTTTATTAATTGCAGATTTGCAATTTTTCCCATCACACAAGACGGATGATTCTTTGTCTAATGTTTTCCCACCTAGAAAGAATAAAGTGTTCTACGAAAACGGTTTTAGTTCTTGTACTTACATTTAAGAACTGCGTTTTTAGTATGTTTTGAGTATAAATTTTTGTTTGTTTTAGAGAATTTTTATATGAACTATTTCCGTTTTTGTTTTAGAATTGTGCAGCGGTGAATCGCTTCCTGAAGTTGAGATAATCAGCCTTTTGGAGGAGCAAATTCCTCAGTACAAGCTGCGGGCTGATACTCTTACTGAATTTGGAGGTAAGTTTCAGTATTTTTGTTGCTATGTCTGTTGAAAAACTTAATATTTTGTCTTCTGCTGAATATGTCGTGTTTAAAAAGAAGAACTAGAATATACGAGTTATTGCAAAATGCTAGTTTAACTAAGATGTTATATCGTGTATATCTTTGAAAGAGTAGTAGTAGTAGAGATACATATACAGTGTGGAAGTTTTAGATGGAACAGATCCATATAACTAAGATGCCGAACATATGCGGCCAAAATCCTCGGACACGGTACTAGAATTGGTGACAATTCGTTGGTTTCTATAATGTGATATCTTTTTGAAATGATATCGCTTCGTTGAATAAACATGTATACAGCTCATCAAACACTACTCCTATCTGAACAAAAAAAAAGAGTGTTTAAAAGTCTTAATTTTTCTTCATTATAATCACAACGTTTATATTTACAATATCAATAACCTAAGTCCTGAACTAACTGTAATAATAATAACAAAAATTTCTAGTTAGACCCTGGTGAAGTGGCGTATCCTAAAGAGCACTGACAAAAACGTATTTTTTGCGCATTTTTGTTGTTTGCACCGCACATATTTCTCTCAATAAATACCGAAATTTATACCAATACTGACCGTTCATCATTTGAGTACTGTCCAATTTAAAATTCTTTAAATCTCAATTTGCCACAAAACGCTCGCGAATATGCACAGTGGTATCCAGGATGTGCCTGAAGGCTTCATGGACGTTCCCGAAGAACCCGTCCTAAAAAAAGGGCTTGACCATGGCCTGAACACCCAAATTAGTACTGTAAGTAATACAAGTGATGGAGCCTTATTCTGCGACATTTGCAATATCCGCGTGACCAGTACCAAAATCCTTCAAAGACACTTGGAAGGGCGGAAACACAAGTCCAGAGCTGAAAGAAGAGGCAAAACGTTCCATTGTGACATTTGTGATGTGACCGCCAATAGTGAAATTCAATTGAACATCCATTTGTCCAGTACCAAGCACAAGTCACGTGTCGCCAGAGAGGAGTACAAGGAATTCTTTGACGTGTCTGCATATTCCAAGAGCATGTACGTTTTGATGTTCGCTGTATTTTGTATTATTTTGAACCTCATTATTTTAGTTAAAGTTGCCATGTAGTTTATCTTTTTTTATATGCAAGTTTTCTTTCACTATGAAAAACAACTGTTTTTTAGTGCTCTTATGAAAACTCACATGTTTTATTACCCCATTCAAATAATATTGGTGATAACATGCTTTTAAGTGTCTGGTTGTTTAATACAACCAACCTTTATGTTAGTTTCCAGTTGTATTTACGTTGGTTCGTTTCAATTTTTGTTTTAGTGCTTATGTTAAGTATTTGCAGATCAGCTTCTAAAATTTGTTTAATAAGTTGTATCTTTATTTTCAAGGTACCCGAAGGTAGTTGAAAATAAGTAGATTTTTAGAAATGATGTCAAACGAACAGTCATCTAGTTTATATTACATTATTTTTTTGCTTTTACCAGGTTTTTGGCATATTTAGTGCCTGCATGTTAATAATATTTTAGATAAGTATTTTAAATGCATCATTTGTCAGTTTTGTTAAGACATTTATTTTCATATTTAATATTTCTTCTTTAATGTCTTTAATTAAAAACATGTTTAAAGAATCTCAAGACGTTTTATTTTATTAACGTATATAACAGTTTTTCAATTGATTGTGATTATGCATGATGATTCAAGATCGATAGTAGATCAGACGTTTGCGGAAAACCGGACACAATCATTCTGAAAAATTCAAAATATTAATAAGTCTTGTTCTATCGGCCTTGAATATTTCTAGTAATGCAACATTGCCGGTTATATAAAAAAGTAGCACTAACTGCAATATACTAAATAGGACACCCTGACCCACTTCCTAATCCGCTTCCATACATCTTCTCTTGTGTCATATTTCAACGTCCAAAATAAACGATCTGGCCCATATGTTATTTTTTTGCCATTTTAGCTGCCAGTCTGCAAACAATGCGTTTTTGACTATCTTTGTGAAGTTTTATTTAATTTTTGAAGATTCTGAACGTTTCTTTACTTTTTATTATCATTTCAAGGTATAATTGACATGGTTTTTTTGTTTAATGTTATTGTGTCGATTGTCAAGTGAACTTAATTGATTTAAAATTTTTCTTTTTTTTTAAGTAACTGTAACAACCAGATGTGCTTTAGCGATTTGAAAATTTCCGTTTTGATTTGTCAAGTAACCTGAATTTTTTGCTATCGATTTTCAAATTATCTCAAATATTTTCCATCGATTATAATGATTATAGTTACTTGAACTCGTCTTATTTTTTTTTGGTTTCATTTTTCTAGTGACTTGAACTGACCTTCATTTTTTTTTTATCTCAGTGTAACCTACATTAGCCAGATCTGTTTCTTTCATTTGTCCAATATTAACTACTATTTTAACGTGATTTATGTTACAAAACCGATTTTTCTCTCAAACAAATTTCCTTTAATAGTAAAAATTTGACAATTGTATAATCTTCATTACGATTGATTAATTATAAATAAATAGCAGTATCAGTGGTTGTTCTCCTAACTACATATTTGAGTTGTTACCTAATAATCATTACCCGTTTTGTCCTAGTTTTATGGTCAGTATGACCATAAAATGAGTTTTATGCATATATGAATATAATGACAAATAAAGGGCGATTATTTAAATAACACCTGAAGCAGACATTGAGATATGAGTGGTATGTCTTGGATAAATTCATCTGTTATAACGTGTTGTCAGTCAAGTGTTTTACGGAAAATAGCAAATGGCTTAGCTAACGCCTTACGTTAACGGTTCGTTACTTCCTTTAATTTTTTTTAATAACTACTTGTTACTAACACATTTTTAATTTTTTAGCACTTTTAGATCTTTCTTCATTTACGCATCTCTCTCACGGATATAATTCCTGTTGTCATCATTCAAACACTTGAAATATATTAAAACCCAATCAATATCACGATAGTCTGTTTTATCTGCATATGCTTGAAATTAACAATGGCTTTATCGGTTAATAGATAGTTACGGCACAAAATTTCTGTTGAACACGTGTCAGTCAGTGCTTATGACAAATCTCGAGGTAAATACCACCTATGCATAAATGGATCCTTTAAAAATCCTGATGTAAAAAAGTAATTAAATATTCAAAAATTTGGCATTTTATTTTCTTAATTTTTACTTACGTTTTTAAAAACCTACAACGCAGTACACAGGACAATTTTACAAACATTTTAAAGTTAATGATTGAAGATAAACATTTTAGATTAAATTCGCGATTCAATTTTATTGTTATCGATGCCTTATCGAGTTTTGGATATCCTAATATTAGAACTTATTATTTCCAACAACAATATTGTTCTTAACCTAGATAATTGTCTTAGTACATAGTACTTCGATGTTTACCGTAATAATTGGCAATAAAATTCTTATTTATGTCTTGCATTTTGAGCATGAAATTATAATATCTGATGTTATATTGTAGGTCATAACATTAAATACTTAATAATTAATGAGAGAAACGCGAAATCCAGGAAGTGTCTTTACCACATATAGGTTACCTTGTTGGACCTGTCATGTCCAGCCGAAGTGAATTTTCAGTATTTCCGTGAACTTCATGAAATCGACCTATTGGGGGAAAATCCCTGATCTTGTTGTATAATAGAATTGATTGTTCTAAATACAATATTCTGGCACGCATCCCACGATCGATGGAGGCCTGTAGGGTATTGTGTCAAACCACAGGGTGAATAAACAATCCTCGTTGCCCGGGACCCAAAGGAGACAATTTTGTTTTATTTGCCCTGTGGAGGGTTTCCAGAACACCTTAACCTTCCATAACCAGTTGGACTCCACGTCGTCAGTAGTATTAGTGGCGTCTCAGATCTCATGGCGTGCTAAACGATAGTTCGAATCCTCATGTGAGAAAGATTAACATTTCAACCTGGAATACTGTGATGTGAGTCAGTCCCCACAACTAAGTGCTGTTCCGTTTCACTAGTAGCCAGCATATACACTCACATCAGCCAATCTGCTTAGTTCAACTTAGATCCATCTCTGTACCAGCGGATTCTATCATGGACTATATCTGGAGAGACATTTACGCCCCAGTCTTGGCGGTCACCATTAACCTCTTAATTCCCTTCTCGAACTTAGACCCATGGTTCTGGCCACGTGTTAAAGTGTTTATTTATTAACAATATACATATATGAATATATATACAAAACAGATTAAAAATATAGACATTGATAAACAAATTTGCTTAGAAAAATGCTCTGAATTCAATATAATCCGCTGGATAATGCACGCTCTTGAGTTTTTATCATGATGTAAACAGCAAAATTGGTCCACCTATGTTACCTTGAAGATAACATATTTTTAACGTGATGCGAAACAGATAAATACTTGCGGAATTATACCTATTATTTAGTACGTTAACAAACTTAACAGCGTAATTAATTATGTCTTTAAACAATGTTATTAAAACGGCGTTTATCTCGGTCTATGGAAGATATAGTTTTTTCATGGCGAACTGGTAGGATTTTTTCAAACTGCTTTTGTCATTTTTCTTAAATTCAAAATGGTAATTGTGCACATTTTATTGGCCAATGTTTGGTGGTTTAATTGACTGGGGTTATTACCTTGGTCGAACAAAAAAATAATTTTATAGGTTCTCTGAACCATAAAGATCTTCGTTTTCCTGTAATCACGCAGCAGCAATTACCAAATCATTTTTACCAACTTTGCAGTAAAATATTGGATAAATATTTTCAAGGCCTTTAACTAGTCTTGCATTGTGTCTAGGCAGGTAACTGCAGTACATTTTTAGCGTACATTTGTCGCTTGTTAGTGCATGACTATTTTGTGTGTAAAAATTCACATGATGTCTAAAGTGTGTTTGGATTTATTAATTACATTGGCAGGAACATGGAAAAAGAGTATGTAATGCTCAGTGAATGTTGCTTTTTTTCTCTTTAAGTTATATATAATAAAGTTAGTTTTGTGTTAACAGGCAATAATGATTAGTTGAACGGTTTTTGTGAACCTAACCACATAACTATGAGGTAATAGTCATGCAATAGACTTGTTTATATAAGCGGAGTAACCATATTATCATGGGTGCAGTATTGGCTGCCCAATGGTAACCCAAACAACACAAGTTAGTCTAAAGGAAATCTAATGCACAGAAATTTTTGGGCATTCGCATATCCAATAGATTATACAAATGTTGCTGTTGCTGTTTTGTTGTTGTAAGTGTTCTGCTGTTGTAACTGTTTTAACTGTACTTAAAATGTCCACCCGAATGGTTATTACTTAAGAAGTATGAAATGGATTTTACATTATCACATATTTTGACATTTCGCTCCATTTTCTCAGTTTCTTAATCGCTAGCATTTCGTAGTATCGTTTGAATTATCTAAAATTTTATTTAATTTCATTTGTGCAAAAATGTAGAATGGGAGGAGAATGGCGGAAAAAACAAACCCCCAACTATAGGTATGTACGTGCCCGGGAAAGGAAGTACGACGTATTGCTCTCTCTAGATAGAATAGTCATATTGAAGCAGACTAATTCCGTAACCGGACAATCTTATTTTCAAATAAAGTGTGTTTTGGCCACAGGATCCAGAAAGTGAAAAGAAAATACTATAAAGAACCAAATTCAACCTCTTCAAAAGTTTTAACTCGTCCATGTCTTTCAAACAGTTTAACGGAAGTTCTTTTTAGAATGCCATTTTATAGTATAGTGCATTTATTCAATAAGAGGTAAAGAAAGTAAAAAATGAGTTTTGATAAAGTGTCTGCCATAAAATCCAGTGATATAGTTCTTTTTTCGCACAATATGGTTTAGGTGCAATAGTTTCCATCGTTTCCAAAAATGCTATTTTTTCTTTTTTTTTTAAACAACAAAATTTAATTTAATTGAAAAAGTCATGATTATGGTTGAGAATTTAGTGTGTCTCTCCTAAGCAACTTTTTCGTAGATATAAAAATAATCCATACGAGCGTCAAAAAATATTACATACTTATAGTGTGAATAAATTATAATATTCTGCAGCTTCACTTCTTTCTGATGCAGAAATCTGATTCCAAGACGCCCTAAACCTATTAAAATTAAACAAAGCAAAGCAAAGCTTAAATGTATATAATTTTATAAAATAATGCTCTGTAAGCAATATAAATGTGACAATGTGCAGTAATTAATATTTAAAATTTCATAATATTTTTAAACAAATTTGGGTCTTTTTGAAAAAGTTTTTCGAACCTGCGTGCATTTCATGAAATTAGACAATCCTTGTATGCAACCGTGGATTTGTGGAAACCCCTTAGTGCGTTATTTTCGCAACAAAGCAAATACAAATGTGAATTAATTCATCATTTTAGATATACATATGTATATATCGTTAAACGCTTATGCATTTATGTACTTCATTGCTCCATAAAATTTGCTGTTCTAATCGGGCAATAATAAAATCTCCTGAAAAAACCAATATTATTTTTCATTATTCTCTCTAATATGCATTTTACAAAGAATAATCTAATTTTTTCTTCAAATTTCATAAAACCAACATTATCTCCAATTTAAAAACCTTTTTCGTATTTGTAGATATCTTGACATAAAACATTATAAATGAGCTCCTTTAGTTTGCTTGAAGATAAATGAATCTTGTATAAATTATTGTTATTTATTTACGATTATTGTAAAATAAAATTATGCATCCATAAGTCTGTAAATCTGTAGTGCGTCCATATTAACATTGTCTATTATTGTGCAATATTTAAATAATTAACAATTGTCTTTTTTTGCAGGATACGAAAATCAAGACTGGTTCATCCCCTCCCCAGCACTTCAGGTTGACGAAGCAGATTTGAAACTGTCCCCGGATCAAATCCGAGAAACTCTTAACTATTTTCGTAAGTTTTAATTCATACCAAAACCTCCAAAATGACTAGCTTTTTCTTCTAGTTCTATGTAGTGACCGTGTGAGCCAAATGACAAAAACTTACGATGACATAGAAGCGGTAACGAGGCTTCTAGAAGAGGTAGTTATCACAATCAATACATTTTTCGCAATTTTTTGATAAACATTTTTAGAAAGAAAAAGACTTGGAACTAACCGCAAGAATAGGAAAAGAACTATTACAGCAGAACAATAGACTTGAAAACACAGTCGCTTCATTAGAAACAGACTTAAAAGCCGCATATGAGAAGATCACCCAGTTCAGCCATGAAATTCATAAGAAAACGGAGCTCATTCAGATCCTTACAAACGACATGGACGAGTCTACGTTTGAGGCGGGGTCGTCTGGAAAAATTAATCTGGAACTTATGCAGAAGAGAATTGGTGAGTTTATTATTATCCACAAGTGTTTATAATTTTTTTTAACTTCCATTAACAAACTATTAATACCGCCAACCTGATTTCCGTCAAAATGCATTACATTAAGCAAGAGTAATCATATTACATATGAGGTTAATTTTAGCAGTGCATTTCCATTAAAAAAATAAACATGAGGGTGTTCGAGTGTTAAGCGGAGGTGTGAGATTTGAAAATATATATTTATGTTAAAAAATGTTTCACTGTTCCATGTGGATCTGCAGCAAATTCTTCTAGAAATGCGTTAATTCTATCTGGAGGATAGTATGTTATTTAGCAGTGTTACCAAGAATTGCATAACTGTCGACTCTGCCGAACGGAAACAATGTTAAGAGGACACCTTCAGCTGAACAGGATTGTTAAGTTCAACCTGTAATGGGGTTATTTCGAACATATCCAATCTCGGACTTATGTGTGTGGATCACCTGGCCTTCTTCTCTAATAATATTTGAGGGCAAATTAAGCTAAGAAGCTGCTTTATAGCAGCGATAGATGTGAACCAATTAAACAAGTCTCCCCTGCACATCCAAATGACTTCCATTTAATTTTATTAGTGGGTTTGCACAGGCTATTAATACATTCTAGTTAAAACTGGCCACAGCCGCAAGCCTGTTATTTCACAATGGTTAGGCTTCTTTCTAAAACAAATTTTACGTGATATTCTCATTGTCTCGAATTCAAATTACACTCATACGTACAGGTATCTCTTAAATCTACTAACAATTTTGCTGAAAAAGTGTATTTTAATGATATTTTATTGTTTATATGTAGTTATTTATTTACAATGAGGTAAACTTATAAGAGGCTTATCTCTTTAAGTTTTGATAATTTTGACTAATGTGCTCTGTCCGAATGTCTTGTGAAATAGTATACAGTACATTACCTAATATCACAAGACTTTAGTCTCTAAAACAAAGCGAGAGTAGAAGCATAAATATTTATTTTTTATTCGCAGCATCCCTTCAAGATGAAAACAAGTCCTTAAAGTCAGAGTATTGCCGATTAGCTTCTACCGCGGATGATATTGAAGCTCAAGAACAAAGATTGCTGAAGGACTTAACTGGACAATTAAGTAAGTGTCTTCACACCAAAGATTTTCGAATTAACATCGATCATCGACGAAATGTTTATAATAATTTGCAATATGCAGCTTGTGCTAATTCAAGTATGGGTTATCTGGAAGACGAATTGGATAGGGTGAAAGAGGAGAACCGTTTCCAACACGAGCAAATATTAGCTCTACAAGCTCAATTGCAAGACACTGAGGATAAATTAAGAAAAGTAAGTAATCTAGATGAAAATACATTGTCAAGAATTATTCTATCAACTTTCTTTTTAAAAGCTTTTGACAGAAAACGATGAAACAAATAGTCTCCTGCAAATTACCAAAGAAAATCAAGGCAGCTTAGCGGTGGAGCTATCAGAGTTCAAGGCGAGGTATTACGAGGTGCAGGCGCTGTTGCAGGATGCTCAAGAGCAAATCAGGAAATTGAGAAAGAAACAAATGCCCGGAGCCAGGCTTAGCATGTTCTCGGCTTTGGGGGCCACCGGAACTGGCCAATATGACAGTTTACAGAATGAATTGGAGATGTCTATGCATTCGGAGTTCAGTACTGATTCGGGAATATCTAATGAAGTTATGTAAGTAAATAGTCATTTAGTCCTTGTTAGCAAGACAAGCAAGGTACCATGTAACAATAAATTTCAATATTATTTTGAAAAATTCACAAATATGATTTCTTTTTGTAAAACCTAGTTGCCACGACGTGTCAAATAACCCCATCAACGTTTGAAATATCATAACAGTATTAGATGCTTATAGCAACATGTCTTTTCAGTCCCCAATATAAAAAGGTGTTTCACACTGTCCGCTGCGCCTCACAAAACTCCCTTAGCAGTGCAGAGAGTCTAGGAAGTCTGCACTCCTCAATGGGAGGCTACGTGAGCACTTCTAGTGTTCCCGGAGGCACCGGGCTGCGTATAAGCGCCATGTCTCAAGGAGGTTTCAACAGATATCGCAGGCCATCTTCCTCGATTTACAGCAGCAGCTCATTGGGTTATCCCAGTTTGGATTCCATCGGGCATTCTGATAGCGAGTCTTCCATGCCAACTACCGATTCTGAAGAGGGATATCCGTAAGTTTTCTTAAAAAAAAAAGAAAGATTGTTGTGTGATGCTTTATTTAGGGGTAAACCACAAAAAGGAGTTCCGGGGGTTCCTGGAGCTACAGAACTAGAAGCTGCTCTGCAGAGACTAACTCCTGGGGCTGTTTTAGCCCGAAGGGCCAATCTCCAATCAGGCACCGCCTATGGCGGTTATGAGGGAGACTACTTACCCTTTGGTTGTCGTACTCCTGACAGTTTGATGTCTACGGGGTCCGGAAACTTTTACAGTGGAAACTGGAAAATTCCGGAGAAGCTGCAAATCGTAAAGCCTATGGAAGGGTCGCAGACTCTGCATCATTGGTCACAACTCGCGCAACCTACTTTCGGTGGATTGTTGGAGGAGCGGCCTGGCGTTAAGATAAGGTATTTACCTTATTAAGAGCCAAATTATATCTTATAATAAAAAATTTTCTGGTATTGTTACCAGTATCTAAAACTATCACAAATTAATACTACCTTCTTTTATTTATTTAGAGGTGGAAAAGAATTGGAAGAAATGGGCCTTGAATCTTACGGTCTAAGCGACTTGGAAGAGGATGAAGAGTTCAGCAACCCTGGAAAACTCTTCGACACTTCAGTTCACACCTTCACTTACACAAATAGTACAGTGATGCATCCAGATGACGGTACATTTGTGACACCCAGTAACATGGGCAGCAGAGTGGCATCTGTTTGTAGTAGCATACAAAATTCACCACCGCGAACGCCAGTTACATTGAGCAGGCGAAATTCCTGCAGTACTTTCTCGACTACTCTTGGATTGGCTAAAATGCTCAATGAGAGGGGTAGGTTTTGTGTTATATTATCACTGTATGATTTATAATGTCATCGTGAATCATCATGATTGTAAAAATACCAGCGAACTATAATTTTAACTGAAAGGTGAATCCCATTGGTTTAGAAAACACCCCAACTATCAAAGAGTATTTTTCACCAGTGGAATTGCGTCAATCTTTTTTTTTTTTGTTCATTTGTGATGCAGCTAAAAAAAAAATGATACATTAATTTTTTGATCAATAACACGTACTTATTTTAAATTCAGGTATTAAAGCAGTGACACCCTCAGCATACAACACACCCAGTGGTATCAACAGTTTCACTCCAACTGCAACTCCGCACAATAGCCCGGACGGCAGTCCTCTGAGTACAAGAGCAGGTTCTCCAGAGCCTTACGAGGCGTTCAGTTTACCTCAGCTTCTTCTTAGTTCCGTACCACAGTTCCTCAGAGACACCGTAGGTGGTGGCAGCAAAAAACCTAGTTTTACTAAGGGAAAGAGGAGATCTAGCAGGCAGGAGAAACCAGAGGTAAACGATTACTTTCCTCTCTTGAAAATGACAATATTTGAATCCATGTTTGAAGTGTGACGAGATTGATTTGAGTTTTTTATGGTGACAGCCTTAATTTAATGGAATTGGGTACTAATAATAAATAGTGTATATTCATTTCGATTTCGGTTCAGAAATTTCCAAATTGGGTTAGCGAATCTCTACTGAATTAGTGAAAAGCAAGAATCTAAATGTGAGTAAGTAATAAAATGCACATGTATGTGTATATAAAATAAATATAAAAATGATATGGTTTGAACGCGCAAGTTTCATAATTTTTTCACCAATAAAAACTCATTTATATTTATAGTGTTTTATTTCAGTTCGGAACTATCGTTATTCCTAAATGATACCGAAAGCATATTATTGTTCCTCAATCGAAATAAAATATTCAAAAGTATTAAAGGTCAACAATCGCGCTACATGAACAACAATTTTTGAACTTTGATCAGTTCACAATAAATTTTATTCAATAAAGGCTTACTAACCTTTGAGTTACATTTTTTTACTAGTTGTCTTTGATTGTTATAAAATATGTTGTTTCAGAGCCTCGTTGGGAAAATAGAAAAAATTGGCATTAGTAACTTAATGGCAGGTCCAGCTGCTCTGTCCATATCAGGGGGGATGTACACTAGACCGGCTATTACTAGTCCTATGGCTCAACTAACGTGTTTGCTGCCTAGTTATACCAATGAAGGTGAAAGTTCTTTATCAGGAAAGGGTGGAAATAGTATTGAGAAAACGACTGAACCTGGTGAGTTAAATTTATTAAACGTTTGGATAATATCGAGGTTAATTCGGAAACTGCTGAGGTATGTCTTGAATAAGTTCGTTATCTATTGTCAATGTCAGATGTTCGAAGATAAATATCAAATTGTATAATTAAAGGCCTACGTTAGTAAAAACAGTAGTTGAAGCTGTTAATAGAAACAATAATTGAAGTAAAAAACATGGCTTAGTTGGTTTGAAGCCGATTTACCCGTCTCAACAAATTAAAAAATAATTAATATTAACCACTACGATGTTGTTATTTCTAACTACAGACTTGCAAGACCCGAAGAAATGTTTAATGATAATCCTGGAAAAAGAGAAAAGGCCCCTAAGGGGTCAGTTATTCCATGAAAAAATGGCAAACCGGCATTATGTCGGCCCCTGAGATGGTGTTGTGTGAATCTGCTGATAGATTTGCTAATCCTTTATAAATAAAAAAAAAGTAATAAAAATACATATATTTATTATATTCATCCATTTTAGGCAATTAATACAACCATGAAAATAGGAGCCTAGATCATAATTTAACTTTATGCCCGGTTTTCTACCGGACTAGATAAATATAATCATAAAACTAAGAAATCATCTATGAATACGTTGGCTTAAATTAGAATTATCGTATTTTTAGTTTAAACTTGATTTACCGAACTAAGGCTAAGAAATAATACCAAAACCATTGGTAAACAACAACAATTCAGTCACCTACCACCATTCAAATTATTCTGACAGTAAATAAACAAATCAAATTTCAAACACGCTTCCATTATAAAATATCCCCAAAATGTGTCCCTTAATTCTTTTCATGACGAAAGAGGAATGTCTTCGATCTCTCAGAGAGTTAGAATTAGAGGCATACTCGATGCTTGTGTCTACCTTGAGGGCCCAAGGACCCCTTACTAACGAAAAACGACGGACCCTTAAAGACTTATGCAAAACTCTACATATTAGCTCAGAGAGGCACAAATGCGAAGTAAGAAGAGCTATTAATGACGAAAGGTTGAACACTATTGCTTATCACTTGAATGGAATGGCAATCAATTCTCAAGATTGGTGCCAGGAAGGACGTCCTATGTTGCCAATATTGCAGAAGGTTTCTCCGCAGACTTTACATCCTATTATAAGTGACAATTTGGGCTTCACTTATCTGGATATGGTTAACGAGGGGTATGACGGAATTCAGAAGGACCAAAGAGATTTGGTAGTAGAAAATGAAATTCACGAGAAGAGTGAACAATCTAAAATCAAATGTTTGTGTGGGGAAAAAGTCGATAATGGGCATTCTGAGAAGATGCTACGCAAGAAACAGAAAATTATGATCGTTTCCAACTGCGAAAGCATTCCTACTAGCAGCATTTTACATAAAACTCTCCCAGTTCCATTCACTAAGGTCACAAAAATAAATTTAAATAAGTTAAAAATTATTCCCAGTTTCCCTTCTCCGGCGTTGCAAGTCTCCAATACTAGCAAAAACTTTAGTGGTAACAAAGGAGGTAAACGCATCATTCCCATATCACAACTGCAAGTTTTGAATCAGAAACTGAGCTCTAAAGGCACGATCAAATTCTTACCTATTAGCGGCAAGATATTTGGGAAAAATATTACAATGAGTACTATTGGAAACCAAACCGGGCTGAAGACGCAGGTTTTGCAGCCATTTTTATCAAACTGTCATAAAATCCCGCCCTTGTCCAAAATAAAAGTGAAAAACATTGAAGTAATAAACAAGACAACGAGTCAGAACAAGGAGAAAAATAAAGGGGAAGAAGTTAAGAATTATTGTGGTCTCAAAGAGGAAGAAATTGACCAAGATGAAGAGAATGGGATAAAGGAGGTTTACAATGGCCAATCAGGGGCAAATCAGGGAAGTGGAAATAAAGTGACAGGAGTCAAAGAAGTAGTACAAGATAGTGACCAAGATGATTTAGCTTCGCTCATGGAAATAGATTCTAGTGAATTAATTAAGCCTGAAGTTAAAAGGTCTTTAGTTGCTGCAAAGAAATGATGTATTTTCATATTATTGTTTGATTTGTGTTGAACTGTTAATAAAACTAAAATGTTTGTTTGCTTTGAGTTTGTTCGTTATTTAACTTATAAAATATCTGTTATGACTTTTATGTCCTTTGATTTCAGTCATAAAGCCAAAAACCGATCTTGGAGTTCCTGGTAAACCTGGCAGTGGAGCCCTAAACCGCCGGTTGGAACAACTGAACGCTCGTAAACAACGAAGACAAGTAGGTTCAGGGCAGACAAGGCCAGATCTTGGAACTGTCTCCTCAAGAAAAACTCCTGAAAGGGAACAAACTCAGTCCCAAACCTCAACTTTAGGCACTCTGAGTAGTCTACTCTTCGGTAGAAAGGGCGGGTTATTCTAATTCCGCCAAGGAATAATGTTATTGGCCATATTTATTGAAGATAGGGTTACGTTGACCATCACGAAGGGTGTATCTAGTCAATATCTGTTTATTTAACCGCAATAGGAGACGATAGATTTTAGGTGGACTGAAATGCACAAGAAATCCCTAATTTTTTCCCTTATTTATTCATCGCAATAAATGAGTGTCGAGAAATAGGTTTCTCAGTTTAGACTCAAATATTTGATTCAGTTACAAATTCCTGCCTTTATTCTAACGTTTGGCACTCAAAAATTATGATTTTTAATTATTTATATGTTAGAGAAAAATGTTTTAAGACGTTGTGAAAAGAAGCTCAAGTAATTTAATGCAAATTGATATTATTGAATTGTGATTTACTATTTAAAAATGAATTAGGCTTTTTTGCTAAGTGTTTGGATTTTCCCGTCGCTTGTTGCTTCTTAGTTTGTTCAATTTCAAAATGAAATTTTATGTTTTTTTTCTTTTATATACTCATTTTGGATCTAATATTCTTATACCCTTCCAAAATTTTTCTTAAACAAAAATATCAAAATTAATCTGAAGTATTTTTGGTGCTGCTAGGGTTAATGTAAAAAAGCTCGTGTACATAGTGAGAAACGAAACTGATAGATTTTTAGGCAAATGTACAAAGTGTTTCCTAAATACGTGTAAAAAATTTAAGAGCGTAATCCTAAATGAATTTCAAGTGGAAAATGTCTAATAAACAAATGTCCACAAACGCTTCGTTTTCCAAATACAGGGTTTTAAAATGTATTTAAAAAAAAACATTTTCCTTGAATATTTCCAATTTGGCTCAAATTTGATTTTTTATTAACATAAAAAATAATTATGTAAAAGTTACATAATATATAAATATTATTTTTTACTAACGTGTAAAATGGCAGCTAATTTCTAATCAGTGCAATGTTTACTCAAGACAGATGTATTATAAATAATGGTGGTCATTTTCAACAGTTCTTATAATATTCAATTAAGTTATTTTTTGTTCTTGCCATTGAAATAAATTAACTTTGCACTGATCGTTTATTAATAAAGCGTTCCTGCAATTTTTCCTGGTTCTGTTTGAAACAAAGAACATAAAAATCGGTCTTAACTAACGGCAAACGTAGCGTCATACATTTCGCGTGTAAATAGTATGTATAATAAAGATATTCCAAACGTACGCCACTGTCGCATAAAAGAAATCTGAATACATATAAATATGAGGCTCTTTACTACACATTCGCCTGCTAAAATTCAAAAATCCAATTTGAGTCAGGTTGGAAATTTTCAAATAAAACGGTTTTTTTGGTATATTTTAACACCTTGTATTTTAAAAACGAAGCATTTGCGAACATTTGTTTATTAGACATTTTCCACTTCAAATGCGTCTAGGACAATTCCCTTAAATTTTCTACAAATAATTAGAAAACACCCTGTATAATAGTTAATAATAAGGCGAAGTATTGTGTAAATCTAAGTTGTATGAGTTTTGAGTTTATTACGAAATTAATAGAAACAAATTTTCTGTCGTAATTAAATGATTTTGATTCCTAACTTGATTAAGCGAGTATATATGCTGACCGCTTATTTATTACAATAATTACTTAATAGATGATTTGATACTAGAAAATATAACATTTAGAAATTCAGTCATTATTAAGTATAAGTTTAGTGCTTAACTATTTTATTAAATATAAAGGATGTTGCCTGTTGAATTAATTGAATAAAATTTCGAAAATTATCTTGCTTTCTATTATTAGTGCCAATTTGGGGTTTGCTTATCTAGATGTGGCTAACGGTGGAGCAATATGAAGAAAATCAGAAAGACCGAAATGGCTTGGCACTAGAAAGTGTCATTATAGAAGGGGGGAAAACAATGTAAAATCACATGTTTTCTTGTCAAAACGTTGGTAATGGGTATTCTAAAAAGACACTTCAAAAGAATCGACACATTATGATGATTTCCAACTAGGAGAGTATCTCCACCAGCAATATTTTATATAAAACCCTTTCAGTGCTATTCACTAAAATCACAAAAATAAATCTGAACAAGTTAAAAATGGTTTCCAGTTTCTCCTTTTCGACATTCTATACCAACAAAAACTATTAGAAGCAAAGGAGGCAAACACGTCATTCCCATATCGCAACTGCAAGTTTTGAATCACAAGCTGAGGTTTAACAGCACGATCAAGTTATTACAACCAATCAGACAAACGGGCTGTGGAGAACTATGAAAAAAAAAGAAGGAAAGTGAAAGTTGAGAAGAAAGAAAATGGCCAGTGTCAGAAGAATAAGATAGTAAAGGATATCGACAATGAGGAATCAGCGGCGAAAGGATTCAAAGAAATAGTAGAAGATAATTTGATTTCTCTTATGGAAATAAGAGTATATTCACTAGGTAAAGGAAGTCTTGATTTTTCTATTTTATGCATTTTACAGCTCATCCGTATGTTTGTTTTTCTACTACTCACTTTAAAAGACGCCAGTATAATGTGTGTTGAATGACTAAAGTGCTTTTTGCCGTTTTCAAACACTTGACGTTTGGGTCATAGTAATATACTTACTGGGGTATAATATACTATTAATAGTGGTTGCCTCTAATTTTTTGTTTTATTCTTGTTCAAAAAGTTGGTACAAAGTAACAAAAAATGTCATTAAATATTTCTGTTATTTTAAAACACAAATTCTCATTTGAGAATAAAAATTCTGCATTTACGGAGACTTACTGTAATTATGATGAAAGAGACCTACTAAAAGGCAAAATGAGGAAAAAAATTATTTTATTTCCCTTGAGGTAACCATTTTTTACTATAAAGTCTAAAAAGACAACTGTAATTTCTATTCGAGGAACTATTAAACAAAAAATATTTCACAATCTCGAACTCCAGTTAAGAATAAAAAAAAAACAAAGAAAAATATACATAATTAAACAAAGACATCAAAGTATTCACGAAGCTCTGCATATAAAATCGCCATATTATTGTTTTGACAACCCAAAGACCATGTAAAAGTATGCAGACAAAAAAGAGCAGAACATTAGTTACAACTGGAGGAAAAAGTGCCTTCGTGTAGGTAGGGACTCCTGCAGTTATCCCAGGATGACTTATGCCTTGAGCGGTCTCTCATCATCGGCGAGTTGCTCTCCTAAAATAAAAAGAACAACAAGATAAAAAAAGAACCACTTGTGTTTGGTTAGTCCGATTCGGAATAATGGGTTCAAAAACGATCGCGGAGTAAATACTTTCGACTTGGACCGACTACATGGAGGAAAGTTTCATTAGTTATCATGATAGGTATATGCTCACGAAGCAGAAAATTTCTCCACGGGTGAGAGCAATACTAAATTAAAAATGTCATTGTTAATTGAAATCAAATAATAGGCCATTTAGCCCAAAATTGTTATTAGCACATACATCACAGAGTTTTAAATAGCACATTTTGATAGGACCATAGAATTAATATTGATGATATAAACATAGTCAATGTTATAAAAAATAATGCCTAAATGTAGGCCACTAACCATACGCAATGTACACCCACTGAAGGAAACGCTGTATTGGCTAGATTTACCTAGTAGATTGTTTAAAATTTTAATGATTTCTAATATTAAGAATGTTATTAAATGAGAAAATGTGGCATTATAAAGGACGTCAGTGTCTCTTGTGCATATGTGTGGCTGTATAGGTGATCAAAACGGAATATTTAAACACTCGTGTAGTTTGGTAGTATCCTTAATGCATCTTCTCGATTAAACGTTGCTCCAAGAGTTCGGCTAAAGACAGGCCAGCACATCTGGGATAATTAATTGTTTGTCGAAGCCCGTCAAAGCAAGCTTGACTAAAGTTTGCGTTCCTTCTTCATTCTCGTCTTCTCGAAATTATTTCCCACAGGTACCTACTACTTATAAAGTAATTAGAAATATTTGTTCGAAACGGTACTATAAGTCTTTGGTAGGCACACACTGTAAGAGGTACCCAATCAAAGAGTATTGTCGAATCAAATAACTTTAGAATATCAGAAAAAATACCATTGAAGACCTAAAAATATGGTTTCATTATTGCTTCACACTTACACCATTTTAAAGCAACTCCATTAACATTCAGGCTTGACTAGCTGCAGTTTTCAAATGATTCTAATTTCTTGGCAAACATGGCTAATGGTTTCCAAATGACAATATGCAGTCGTACAAATTCAATTTACATATGCTATTTGAGTTAAGTAGCTTTTATGTGAGTTTGTAAATGGATGTTTTGCTTTATTATTACGTAGATGTCTAGAATCACATCAGAGGTCGGTGGTAGTCGAGAAAAAAACAAATAGGGCTGTCGCCCACGGTGAAAAAAACACATCAACCGGATTTGGATATCATATCTGAAAACCTTTTTAATGGAAAGACAATGTATTGATGCCATTTTGCATATTCCTGCCGATAACTTCGGATACCTGCTCAACTGTAATCTGGGCAGGGGGTTCTTTCTTAATGCAAGTCCAGGTCATTAAATTACGATAATTCGTATAAATTACGACGTGATTTAGATTAGAGAGAGGGTTCCTGCGGATTTCGATTATTTGCATAATGGTTTTAATTTATATCAACGTTATATCAGTCGTGTTGGTCACAGATACCGTTGTTCGTACAAGGCATATTTGGAAACATATATATGTATGTGAGAAATTTCTTGAGTTCATAACTTTTAGTATTATGAAATTAGAGTTAGTAAAACTGATAGAGCCATCTGGAGATGAAGCACTGTCGAACGACTACCGCTACTACCGCCACTACCGAATGGCTAAGTGTCGAGGAATCCCATTTGGGACTAGGGCATGCTTAGATAACGGAGAAGGAAAAGTAGAAACGGAAAATAGAAGTCAGAGTATAGATATGCAGATTTGCAACCGGACAGTAGTAAATTCGTTAGTTTATCTTTCTACATTTTCATAATACAATTACATTTCTTATGGACTACGGAGGATATGCCGAATATTATTCCGACATGTACATATACAGGGTAGCGCACCAAAAAGTTTCTACTGAGGTTTTTCCCTTGTAAACGAATAGATAAAAATATGCTCTGACACATAAAGATTAGTTATCGAGGAGACACATTTTTCACATATTCGCTCCCACTCTGCCCCAAACCTTACGAAGGGGTGGCTGTCATCCTTAAATCTTATATGAAAAGGGGGAGGGAGAACAAGTGATATTTTCTTTTAAGGAGAATTAAATTCCCTTTGTTATGAGATCTTCTTTGTATTAGTTGATAGATAAATAAAATGCACAAAAAAGGGTATTAATGACAGTGAAATAATTTCAACCCTTTCTTCAAATGTATACGTCATTTTATTCCTGAATTATTGAATAAAACAACAACGTTTAATTCTCGCTGCGACTTTGATCTTTACAAGGAACAACTGGTAATAGCAGATTTTTCGAAGAAATAAGTGAAATTCCAAAATATTATTATTAATACTCCTTTTTGTACATATCATTTATTGGCCAAATAATACGAGGAAGCTTCTATAACAAAAGAAATTTAACTCCATTTAAAATAAGATATCACTCGCCTCCCTTTTCACTAAAGATTTTAATGGTGACAGCCATTCCTTTGTAAGGTTTGGAACAGAAAGGGAACAAATATGTAAAAAATGTGTCTCCTCGAAAACTAAGGTTTCCGTATCCGAGCATATTTTCATTTATTCGTTTACAAAAAAAAAACCTGGTGGAAACTTTACGGTACGCCACCCTGTATATATATAATATAATACAACGACAGTTTGAATAACTTTCTAAATTAGTTCCAGTTGAGAATTTTTAATGTTTACGTAAAAGTATGTGAATCAATGCATATTAAATCGTATAAAGAACCCAGTTTAATAAATAAAAGCAATGAATATAGAGTATGAAATAAAAGTAACTTCCAATTTTCCAATTTGTAATCGTAAGACGTACTTTACTCGATGATACACGAACAAAATGTATGTAATTTATTGCTCCTTATTATTAAATATAATCTTTCTAATACAACCTTGTCAACTTTTATCATAAATAATTTTTTTCAACCGTCATTTTCTCACAAAGAGATGAATATCTATATAGGGTATGTTAATAAAAAATACTCGAAATTTTAGGTAGAATCCATAAATGCAACAAAAAAACAGGGGTTCTCATTTGAAAATTTCTACTTGATGATGAAAAATCCACTTAAGAGGGTCGTATCTCAATTTTGGAACACCCTGTATATTCAAATTTTTTCCTCAACAAATGCGCACTTAAAAAAAATAAAATACATGTTCGAACATTTTTCTGAAAGAAAATTCTTAAATTTTAATCGAATTTATTCCTTATTTTATATACACACGCTATGTATATTTTCCTTTATTTATAACAATTGTAGTGTAACGAAAATTCCTAAAAAAATTAGAATCAGAGTAAAAGTCTTTTATGGTAGATGTCGAAACTTCTAAAAGCAAAATTATGTAACAATATAGTGATGTGATCCAAATTAGATATACCTGAGAATACCTCCTTACCCCTTTGATTGACGTTGTCTCAAAACCTGACTTTTACCTACCTCCGAACGTTTGATGATTTATTATTTGTTTTAAAAAATGCCCGACAATCAAATCAATTAAGGTCTAAAAGCATTATAAAAAGACGGAGGTACCCAGGGACGGTGTGTTTTAGCTTTATCGCATGACTCGATAAAAAAGAGATATATTGATGAGTTTGTGTTCTCGTAGCCCGTGGTAATTATAAACATCTCCCTGCCCGGCGGGGAACCAGCGTTCAGAGACTAACAAGAAATGCCAACAGTGGCGTTCAGAACAAGGTTTTATGTAGTCGCAAAATCCCTTAGGTCTCCTATTTGATCTTAGATAATTGCCACACAAATTCGTATAAAATGAGATTGGTCTGAAGTATTATACGTTGCTCTAGGCTAAGAGGAAACATCGATCCAGGTTTGGTAGAAATTTAGAGCTTGGACGTTTACAATTACTGCTGTGGCCAAGGGTTTCTTGGGTATCTTCACATATCTATAAGTGTTAATTCTATGCATTTAATTCTCATGAAATCATTGTTGCAAGCCATATGGAACTATGTTTTTTGTAACAAACTTTTGTGCACCTACCTTCATTTGGAGGTTCATATTTCCTAGACTTCAACCACCTAAGCTGGGCTTGCGTTTTCATCAAGAAGAAACTGAAACTTATTTTGTGGAATAGATTTAACCTGCTGGAACTTTCACTTTGAAAACTAGATATACAATATTAAAAGAACTGCAAAGCTAGCCCTACATCTGGATAATTCCATAGATCTATTTCCTTTCCCAACGATCTTCAGAGGATCGACTATAGCATCGCAAGTATCATGATTTTTTAGAATTTGACATTATTTTTTGAACAACAATACAGCAAATTACAATCGCACAAACTTAGATCTTGTAGAAGAACCTTAAAAAGGTATTCAAACAGGGTCCTCCCCTGGTTGCAAGTTCTTCATGCACTTTAAAATATTAACATTCAATAGTGTTTTTTCATCATTTTCCGCTTGTGTATGATCAACTGGAGACTATCTGAACTGATGAGAGCTAATAGGCTCGAAACCAGTCATCAGAGTGCTCGAGCCGATCGCGCAGAAATGAAGTAAGTATTTTAAAATGTTCTGTTCTATCAACCACTCCTGCAACAGGATGGAAATGTCTAAGACATGCAACAATTCCTTTTTGTACTCGTCTTGAGACTATATTTGGATAAAATAGTCCTATCTCAGCTCGTAATCGGCTTTTAACACGTTAGCTGCTAGACGGAAATACTACTTTTCTGTTATGCTTTATAGGTCGCCGGACAACGATAGGCAGTCTACCATTAAATACCATTTCAAATATTTTGTTATTATCAAATATTATTTACAGATGTCTATTTACTTTAGTGGGGAGCGAAAGTTGGGCTCTATACCGGTGTCGGGCGACCGATATCGCATGCCGCGTGGAACGGTATCATCAATTTAAAGCTAAATCAAAGATTGGTTTGATTCAACACAAAGATAAACCCATTCCGGATCGTCAGAAACAGATACAAATATGCACTATATGCCAATAGGGGTTCCTCTCACATATATATTTTTCACAATCCGAAATCGGTTTTCTACCCTGTTGGAACACAGTTATTATAAGTAAATCAAGTCGAATTGTCACGAGAGAACAATTCGGTCTGGTTCAAACGAGAAGTATAAGGAGTCAGTTTGATTTGCACGAAAAGTAACCAGTCAGTGTACTCGGTGTAAATTATTGTATAACCGATAACGTATAGGTCCCCAGAGACCTATGCCACATAAGAGTAATAATTAATATAGTTCATTGGTTATAGTAGATTGGCTGCGACCAGTAAATTAAATAAAATAATAAATTTGCTTTAGAAATCACGCATATAGTTCACCTCAAAGATCTGTCACTGAATATCGCAAACCAAACAAATACTAAGTTAGACAATGGTTCCAATCCATCTGTGTCATATTTTTTAATCGAAAGGTCCTCATGTCTACGCCATTGCTTCGCTGCGTCATGCACTTAAAACAACAGCATCGCCCCAAGGGGTACCCTCGGAACGGCCTGAGCAATCTGGCCATACCGAACTGTCGGGCCTCACGGTGAGTGGCACTCTGGTTCTGTGGTTCTGTACACATACGAGTGCTCCTGACTAACTCGCTATTTGCAGCAGTCAGTAGCAATTTGAAAAATTCCGGCTATTCACTTGAAAGGAACGAGATGGCCTGCTTTTATGTATGATGATGGCCATGAGTGGTAAAATGATTTAGGAAAATATTATGCCTTACTGGTCCAAAAAAATATTTTCCACAGAACCTAAAGAGTATATTGCATCACGCAAAGCTAGGTAGGTTCTTAGGTCCTTTAAGCATTCCTTAGTATCTCTTTAAATCAAAAAGAAAGTTTTAAAAACAAATACCTACAAAAGTCGGCAGTTACGAATTAACAGACAAATACTAATCCTGAGTACCTTTAGCAATGAATTGATGACAGACTCGCGAATACTATTGTGTAATTCGCATATCAAAATTTATGGTACTGCAGCACCGCTCCGAAAGTAGGCAAACAAGAGGCGCTTACTTGCGAAACAGACCCACCTTCAGGCAAGTGAACTCTAATCAAAATCAATTTCAATTTCGGTCTTCCGTCCAACTCAGCATTGTACTACTGCGCTTCATACGCCAGCGCCAGTTCGAAGTAAATGGTCGTACTGAGAGGTCGTATCAAGTAGTGCGCAAGTTCCGCAACAACGCGCGATGTAAAAGTTCGAATCTTGAGTTCTATTGACTAAGTTTAATTTTCTTCTCAAACTTAAATAGTCTGTGAAGTTAGTTAGTTTCTGCAGGTACTTAATATCATTTAGACTGCGTGCAAAGCTGTACCGTGATATCAATAATTGTTTTCCTGCGATAGAGAAAGTGCCGGTTAATTTTATCTACGAAATTTCTCACCCAACAAATTAAGAACAATAATGCTGATTGGAGAGTTCATCAAAATGTACGTTCTAGGTGTTTTATCTGTGATATTTCCCTGCTTGCTAGCTCAAGAACAGCTATCAGTCAGCATTAACAAACCAAGAACCAGACTACCGAAACCTTGGGAAGAAACAAACACAAACACTGGTAAGTTTTTTAGCCAGTTTTAATGATGTTTATAACATGAATCTTTTATGAAATCTCGCCGAAGTTTATATGAGTTTTAATTAAATATTGTTGATTAATGTCAGTGATGAAGAGCTTGGTGTGAATAGTCGCACCTATAGATGATCGGTTTAAACAGTTATCTATTGTATAGTCGGAGAAATACAAATACGGGTCATATGAGAACTTTGAAGATTTTTCTTGTAAGTGCCGATAAGTTGCAAAATAAAATTACAATACTTGCTCACAAGTGAAATCAAAATAGTTATTTAAGCACTTGACAATTTAGGGTAGATCTGGGGCTAAAAAGTAAGCTGAATTCCGGTTAGTTCCTGTTATAGGAAATCCTCGAGAGAACCCTTTGATTCTAAACACTTAATGTTTCTTCATAGCGCCTAATTCAGAATACAGAAAACACTTACTTTGTACATTCATCATTCAGTATATTGTAACTGAAAACTCATAATCGAGGTGAGTTTAAGTTACGGAGATTTTCTAGATTTCAGGCAGCTCTGGTTACTTTAACATCCCCAACTCAGGTTAATTGAAAACGTCTTATGGTTCTTCAGTTACGGAATTTCTAACTTGTAAAGCAATTCCGTATCGTCAGGAGTTCTTTTGCTCATCATTCAACACGTTAATGTAATGTTACACAATGCGCCTGAGTATTCTCAATGTCATCCATCACGATGTGGCCTCAGATATAACCAAATAATTTGATTTAAATTCAGTTAGCCTTTTGAAGTTAAATACCCCTTTGAAAGTTTGTAAATAATCGTTTTCACAATATTGATAAGTTGTGAACTAAATCAGGCTCTAAAAATTATGCAGATCCAGAAAACTAATTTAAGAACTTGCCAAATTTAAGATAACTGTATCATAAACACTGAGAGTTAGATAAAGAAAAAATTTTAACGCCCTTAATTTTGGAAATCAAGTCCCAACGTTTACATGAGATAGTCGAAGAGAAAGTAACCTTATCTTACACCAACAAACGTGCCCTTAAAATTGATTGACATCCATTAGGGAACATTCAGTACTTATACAGGGTGTAACATATCAGGGAGCGGTAGTACTATGCAAAATAAATTTTAAAAATGTTAATAAACCCATGATCAAAAACGTGCTATTTTCGATATACCAGGTGACAAAGTTTCACATTCAAAAAAATTCAGTATTAATTCCTGAAAAAAAACTCAAAACAGTTAGTTTCGAATTCATTTCGACTTGAAGCAGAGGCGTACACAGTTGAGAGCTAAAGTGTAAACAATTTTTAAAAATCTTCGAAACAACTCAAGTTGCTATATCGTTCTTCGGCCATGTCCTAAGAAGGTCTGGAAGGTCTTGAGTACCTTCCAGAAGAGTCAAAATGATAAATAATTTCGATTTTGAATTAAAATTCCAATTACACCGTTTTCATTTTCACCCATTTTCACTCACTGAGTCATAGATATACTAATGGCGTATCTCACGAGCCTTTAGAACAAAAGGAAACTAGATTATCCCAATTATTGGTACGCCACGCATTTCGAATATTTTGTTCATCGCCGTTCTAACATTCGAATGAATCATCTACGAAGTGATATCGGTACGAAAACGTACAAAAAATTTACAACCTGCCTTTTGTAGAAGTACAGTTGATCAGTCTTGCAAACAATATGCGATAGGAAGTAACATACGACGTTTCGAGATTTAATAAAAAAGGGAAAAATTTCGAATTCAAGGTAACAATTTCATTATACAAACATTCCCCAATGGAATAAAAAATACATTTCCTATTGCAAAAAACTTAATCGAAAAAGAAGTCTGAGGTACTTCCAGAACAGTACTAATTCGGAATTTCATACGGTATTAAATACGTCCTGTTGATAATTAATATACGTATGTATATAATAAAGATGAAGCCATTATCAATCTTAACATTTTGTCTCGGTCTGTTAAAAACTTAACAATCTCAACGGCTGAATAATACATGTATGTGTATGTGAACTTATAAATTTAATTCTCTTATGAACAATAGCCATAAGCACTGTGTGATCCTGCAGTGGCATCTCTTTTTTCATCAAATTCTAAATAATTTGATGAAGAAGAATTTATAATTTTTATTAATTCTGACTTATGCAGACAATTATTTCAATATTGACGATAAAAATGTATATGTATAAACATAATTTTACTTCGCTATGGACCTCCTGAAGGCTTTCTTACCATTTATTTTTATATTGAGTATTATCGGGAACTAATTAGGAATGGGTTCTTTGGAACTTCCTACTTCCATAGATATTCTACTAGTTAACTGAGATGTCACCACATATTTTCTTATCAGTTTTTGGAGTTGGCGTCTTCAATTAACACTATTTGAATTAAAACTACCCATTTCCCTAGGTTGCCTTTCGATACTGGCAAAAGTTTGATGGTTCGGAATTTTACGATTTGGATATTTATTATGATAGACTTTGACATTCGTACATTCATTTTTCCTCATAGAATCCATATACTAGAAGCATGCCAAGCTTCTCAGCGATAGAATAATGCTTAATTTTAAAAGACCAAAAAGTATTCAATTTACAATAAACTCAACTCCGATCAACAACAACCATAGTGAACACTGACGGTATGTCAAATGTACGGAATATTTATTTTATTTTTGTCTGCGAAACACAAAACATGATTTTTTTGGCTGTGTTTGTGTTTTCACAACAATGATAAATTACCAGACATCGTAAATAATTTTTTTGTTGAGAAACTGTGTGCCTAACGAAAATTTTACAGGAGACAAAAATATTTCAAAATAAAGTTAGCTTGTGACAGAGAAAAAAATTAAAGTCATTTGTATAGGCGGTAATAAAAATGCAAACTTTTATTTACGAATCTTGTGCCATTTTTAATATTTCCACGCATTAAATAAAGATCCTACTCATGTCAAAACACGCCAATTTTTGTAGTAACTCTTAGTTCCAAAATAAATGACAATCAATAAAAGCATTTAGCGATTATTTCGAAAAACCAATATTAATTTGAAAACTTTGACACCCTGTAGCGGCAAAACAAAGTTACATTGGATAGTGATAAGTGTACCTAAAACGCCTTATGTTTGGATTAGGAATTTTTGATCAAGTATTGCACAGTTATTTCAGAGATATCCTATATATGCCTAAATCGGCTCATATGCAGGATCCATCCAAGGAATATGACGTTTTATGTTATCTAATGCAAATATAAGAACTTACTTTTAAATATAAGAAAAATTAATGGCAAGTACGCAACAGGAATAGCGCATTAAAGTACAAATGGAAAAAGCATCTTGGGTTACCCGACGACACGTGTTCCTACTGAAAGGCGTATGTACGTACTAAGTACGTACACACACACACATCATGTCCATAGCATGTTCGAACACATACATACATATGCGGGTGTAGCCTGGAAAAGATGAAAAGGAAAAAAATAATTTACATTTCTATTTGAATGCTCTATTCCTTTTGCGAATTTGTACGACGTATGTCTTGAAGTATGTTACTCTTTAACACATTGAGAGTACTGGGCTTGTTCAAATACACTTTCGACTTTAAGTATGCCCATAAGAAACTATCGGGTGCCGTTAAGCCGGGAGAGCGAGCGATCTGGCCATGTAATGTTATGTCTCCATTTCAGGAAATTAACGCCGTCATGGGTAACACTCGTTGACTCACGGGATAGTTTATCATGATTATTAACTACACTTAATCAGTAATGAACATTCATCAGTTCAATCTCCCTACTGTACCTTTATCAGAATGTAGCGAGTCAAAAAGTGGAACAGGAACCCTGCAACCCCCATACTGAAGCCTGAATTTGGTTTTGAACCATGAATATAATACAATTAAAACGATCGCTTTAAAGGTAATTAAAGAATAACTAAAAGGTACCTTTTTAAGGTTTTTCAAATTGTTTCTCTCAGGCAAAAATATTGGGAAACCCATATCAATTGGAGTTCTGCCCAATCCATCATGTCCCAAATGTACAAAAATGGTCGATTGTTTTATAAAATACATGAACAGGTATTAATGAATTCTACTCTTAAACTGGCCTCTTCAATCTTGAATTTATTCTCAAAAAGGTACCCTTAAAGCAAGGCTTAAAAGCCGTACTTTAAAAAGCATTTGCTCACTAAACGGAGGTTTTCATATGTCGTTTTAGTTAATGAATTAATAAATAATTAGAAATCCATAATTTTCAAACTTTACCGTGATTTTTAATGGTTAGAAGAGACTCATCCAAATTTTCCCGGAAAGTTTGAACATTTAAAAGAGGGAAATGTTACGATTTTGCATTAATACACCTTCATCCCCTGTTCATAGGGCAGTAATGGAAATTTCTACGTCCAACCTGAACGATTTCTTTCCCTTTTCTTGTTTTCTTTTTTTACTTCCTCATGGACAGCTCTTTATACTTGCTTGCGCATCGCTATACAGGTATTATCCTTCTAAACTTACCAGGCATGTTCTCAATTTGGCCTTAACAGCTTGAAAGTATAGGAGTTGATATACGAAATATTTACTTAACAGACTATAAAAATCCATCAACGATGGATGAAAATAATTTCAAAATTACCGACTTCATCCGGCTTTCAACTGCCATCAAATTAGTATGCAATAAAAAACAGGCGATCATACAATTAAGTCTTCTGGAGGCTCAACCGAATTCTTGCGGTGCACTGTTATTATTGAAATAGCACACTGATGGGCTCAAACACAGTGGCGTGCCAGAAGATTATTTTTTAGAATTTTCTCTCATGTTCAATAATGAGCCAATAAAACACATTAACTGCCGAAAACAAACACTGATTTATTGGCGATATTGATACTGCCACGGTAAATAACTCAATGCCTTCATCTTTTATGATAAGATAAAGAGCGGTATTGAAAGTCCTTTTGGAGCGTCAGCAACCAAATCCCTGCAATTTGTCAATGGCACTTACTATATCGAATCAGATTTAGATCTAATTCCTCTGGCACACTTAGTAATCTTTTTATTGCCAATCAAACACCTATAACTCGATTGAACTTCATCTCCAGCCGTTATCAGTCGCCCAATAAAAGTCTTTACAAATAATAGAGATATGTGACTGATTTTTTTCTAAACATACGCCACTGTTAGACTGAAGGCGAAGACTAACTATGGTTTGTCTAATTACGTTTAACAAGTTACCCGAAGCAAGACAGCGTTTGACCGAAGCCCAGGTAAATAATAAGCGGGCAAGCTGAAGTCTGGGCCTGGAAAATTATAGGGCGCATACGCCCGCAAGAACCCATGGCCCCTATTCATCCCGAAGTTAATTTTTACGTGATGGTCCCCGCCATAAAATTGCATTGTAATTCGAGACCTAATGGGGCTTTTGTCCCATGGGAAACTTATCATTTGACAACCGATGTAATTGCCTTAACAGTACTGTGTGAGGTCTTGTTGCCGATAAACGTTATTGTTATTATTATTATTAGTAGTATAGTATTATCACAACAAAATTACTAAGGAGAAACATAAAAGACGAACATTTCTTTCCGGGGACATGAGCACGAAGTTATTTCATAAGAAAGATAACGGTGCCCTGTTAATGCCGCTTCAAAGAAAAGATTTACACAGATTATTTCTGTACGGATAGATTGTAAAAGCGGGACATCAAAGGCAGTATGTAGAATTTTATTCAGATTAATAACATTTTATGACATACTTTACATTCAACTAGATACTCCATTGAATGTGGCGAAAATTATTGCTGTTTAATTGCTTGATGAACTCGTTTAGGTATAATGTAAAGCGTGGAAGGTAAACTCAGTAATAATTCAAAATGTAGGTACCTCCTTTCATTACTTAAATTCACTCTACATATAGTCTGAACTCGGAAAGAATCGCTTGGGGGAAGTTGAAAATAAAACTAACAACGAAGTCAAAAAGTTCGTTTTAAGAACAGTGTTTTAGTGATTAGAACTCGTGCCGAATGCTAATATACAAGATGTCCCTGAAATGACTGTACAACGTTTAACTAAAAATTCCTGAAGCAAAAATAAGGCGTTCTAGGCAAACATATTTATATCTAATAAGGCTTTCTTTTACCGCTACAGGGCACCAAAGTTTTAAAATTAATGTAATTTTTTCGAAATAATTGCTAAATGCTTTTACTGATTTTCATTTATTTTGGAACTAAGTGTTACTACATAAATTGGCATATTTTGACGTGAGTGGGATCTTTTATTAATGCGAGGAAATATTAAAAATGGCGCAGGGTTCATAAATAAAAGTTTGCATTTTTGTTACCCGTTGTACGAATGATTTAAATTTTTTCTCTGTCACAAGATGATTTTATTTTGAAACTTTTCTGCTTCTCATAAAATTTTCTTCAGACATACAGTTTCTCTACAAAAAAAATATTTACGGTATCTTGCAATTCATCATTGTTCTTTAGTCGACACGAAAACATAAAAAAAAATTAAATTCTTTATAACTATCAACTTAGTTTGATTCTTATAACAACTATTTAAAAAGTTGCCCGTTTCCCTGAATACATAAATAAATTCGTTTCAAAAAATTAATCAGTACTTTGGGCATCGCGTCGAGCTTTTTTTTAACATTGCTCTCACAATACACACTGGACTGTATTTAAACTGTATTAACTTTCCGTCCTCGTTTCCACTTCAAGCCAGTTACTTCTATAATCAACGATTCCTCAACTTTCCTCAAATGATATTCAATTACTGGTTTCTCCACATTTCAAAATTTCATATGCAGTCATAAAACAAACCAATAAACATAATCGAAGGCACGGCATGATTCTCGGAAGAAATCGAGTTTTACTGACCAGACCTCACGGGCCGAATAGATTATATATGGAGCCCCTCTTTCGGATGTTTGCTTAGTTCGTTAATTACGAGTTATGACAAGCGGTTTTTCTTCGGTGGCTTCGGATAAAGCCGGGAGCCCATTATCAAAAAATAACTGTGGACAATTTTTATTATACCTGCTCGAGGTTAAACAATGCTTATTTCTTTGTTTGCTTTTTAGTGCTTTAACCCAAACGAAAACTTCCTGTTTATTTTTTTTATGAACTTCCATTCTTCAATATTATTCAAAAAATGTGTGAATAAAGGTAAGCTTTAAGTGGATCAACTCATACAGTCCTTATCGATACGTTTTGGTGGGTTCAGGTCATAAAATTAAAACCCTCATGAAAAAAACAATGCATACCGTCATTCTCTCTAAGTGCAGAACTTCGTCGTACCACCATCAGGTAGGTATAATACCGTCCCCGAGATACCTCCGGCTGGGTACAGAGAGATAAGGTAAAAGCCTTGGTATCTTTTTTACAAGCTAAAGCACTCAGGATGGCTCCGTGGATCTGGTATAGTTTAAATGATACCGTGGGTACCACTATTTTTGTAATTTTTTCCTTTGGATCCAGAACGAGTGGATTCCATTACATCTTTAATGGAAGAATATTTTGAAGAATTTAACTTCTGTCTCAAAAACATTGTAGATTAGAATAAACATCATCAACTCATTAAGTCTTATTGCCAACAAATGTTATCACCGAAGTTTTCCTCTTCAAAATTCTTTGGGTCCACTAAACTCTACCATTTATTTCTGCACATATTATTGCCACTTCGACTATTAATTATTTCTAGGAATAACTATTTGCTTAGTTCTTTCAGAAGAAGATAGGTCTAAGCCCGAGAATTATGTCATTTTGACCGAAAAAACGGTGCGTTTATTACTCAATTCGAATACCCCATAATAAAAATTCCGTAAATTCATTTATTTCTGTCCGCACTCGATCGTTCCTAAATTGCCCGTGGAAAAAGGCAAAAAAACTTGCACCGACTTGTCTTCAAAGTAATTAATTAGACCACCGTCGAATAACGAAGAATGTACCTGTCCCTCGACATCTCATCGCTCATCCGCTGCTTCCTATTGAGAAATAAAAAGTACCTTCTCAAAATAAATAGCGGCAAAGCCGATTTGCCAGATAAGCCAGTGGCGACAATAAAGGATAAAGGGCACATTGTCTTACTACATTTCTACCTGAAGGCAGGTTCGGACTGGTCACCTTAAAACCATCACTTCAGTGGCGACAAAACGTATTAGCAAACATGTAAGAGACCGTGACTTGACTGCCCTTCATAAATGAGAACCAAGAATAAAAGCACCCCATGATCAGCTTTATCAACTAGTCATACTGGGAGATATAAATGTCATAAAATGTTCTTGGTACTGGCCATTACTAGGTGCCACAACACTTAAAAGAAACCAGTAGACTTGGTTTACTGGCACCTAAATACCAGGTAAATGGAACAGCAATGGAGACTCAAAAATTCAGTCGAAGGTTATTCGCATAGACAAAAGTCGGCGCCAGAACCATTATTGACGCAATTAACAGCTTTATGACCGGTACCATGACAATTATTTATGTGGGTATTCCACTTGAAATTGCTTTATTTACGCTTGCAATCAGAGATGGGTGTTTGCGGCCATTGATAGGTACTTTAAACTGCTGCTTAAGTTGCAAATATTTGCCTAAGGAATACCTGCAAGACAAGTTTAAGCATGTTTGGTTTATTATTTGTGTGCAATAACAATAACAATATCATGTTAAGAGGAATTTAGGCTTCAGGTATCGTTACCTTAAGTTCGATAATGCTTTTAAGAAGTTGCTGCTGATACCTGCTTTTCCTTTTGATGCACATTGCCCCTGTTTGTTTTTAGTGTTTTCTGAGAATTTTATGTACAAAATTATAGTCTCCTTCTTGTAAGCGTAATGTACCGCAGTAACGTTAGTCTCCACATTGTCGTGTTCGTCTCTCTTTAATACAATGTTCTGTCTCTTGTCTTCAACTTTGATACTGATTCAACTTTGCCCTCAAAAGCTTCTTTACGTTTTGAAGAAAAATCTAACTAATTATCAGGTACATACTTATTTTCCCTTTCTCTTGCTATTGACATATATATCCATTCTGAATAAATTTCTTATAATTTGACCAAAAAACCAATCGATCGAAAACTTAAGAATCCCTAGAATTTGTTGGGACTTTCCACATAGCTCCGCTATTCCTAAAATAAAATGATAAATCGATGGGCCGAGATCGTAGGATCATCAGCATTCAACTAAACAAAAACTCAGGGTTAATTTTAGTATTATTAGTACGTTATTAAAATACGAAGATCCTATGTCACTCTGAAATATTTTGACGAGTATGCTTAAGAATACACTATAAAAATCGTCTTATCAAGAATATAAAGTTACTTACATAGGTTAATCAGAAGTCAACCAAGCTTAGCAGGTCATTAATGCTACTTTTGTACAGGGTGGCCAAATTTGCTGATTTTAATGTTATAATGACAGCAATCATTCACAAAATAAGATTTTTTTCAAATTATTTGCTCTAATTCAAATGATACCCCACTTTTTATAATTCATTTTCAATAAGAAAAAATATCTTTCTAGTCACCTATGATTTACATTAAGAAACAAAACCTTGTGTTGTAACTAGAAAAATAATTTATTTTCAAAAAAATTTACATTTGTCATCGTCAACTACTAAGAAAAGTAATTTAAGAAGGTAAAAACCGTTTGCGTATAGATAACAGCAAGACAATTTATGAGACACAATCAAAAATGATAAGTGCGATTTTTTATTTATTCTAGAAAAAAGAAACAAGATTCAAAAATTTTGTTTCTGGTAATAATCTTATCTCGAAAAAAATATCCTAAGAACTCATTTTTATTTTTTTTAATTTACAGTAGTTAATTACGTTTCCATCTCAACATGCAAACTTGGCTACCGTGGCTGTATATCATTAAATTATGAAGGTCTGATGTCTATTTTGAAAGAGTGACATCAAAAATGTCTATTCTTAAGTTTTAAGAAACGTGTCATTGTGACAAACTGGTTGATTTCTAACGGTAAATACTTTAACAGGTCTGATGAATTACAATAATTGTTCTGGTGTCCATTCGGAACTTCTGAAGGACGAATCATTGGCGACAAGTTTGGTTGAATAATAAATTAGTCAATATTCCTCTCATTTGTATTAATGATTCTGACGAATTTCACACAAAAAGACGGTCGAATAGGACTTGTAGATTTGATCGATAAATGGATTAATTCACCAGCTTCAAACAATTTAATATACATAAAGTGATCTTGTAACGCCAATTAATTCAAACAAGACTCTAAAAAAGGAGTTTATGTTCCGGCATAAAAGCCAGTGTATCGTTAAAAAGACAGTAAAACGACTGATGGCAGTTAGTCACACCGGATACAAATCGTAGAATGCAAACCCCTCGGCCCTTGAATAAAAAGAGACACTTCAAACCAAACACAGGAACGAGCACTTAGCGCCAGACTTTCGCTTGGCGCCACTCGTTTCGTCTTTGTCTGACTCCAGGGGGAATTGAGATGCGGCAACTACAAGGGCTTTCCCAATCGTTCTTCTTTCTTAATCTAAAGGTTCGTTGGACTTAACTGCTATAATACTGTCGTACATTTTTATTTCACTACAAAATACCTCCTTCAGTTATCTCTAGGAGTCTGATTTGGTTTGTTAAGAAATATTGCAATGATTTCGAGAGGTTTATAGTACAACCCTGGTATAAGGGCCCAAACCTTAAGTGGTTCTATTCCGGGAACTTCGTCTCTGTAAAACCGTCTAGCTAGAGACAGCAAAATTTTTAATTGACGAGGAGCCTGGCGCCTGTCTGTTTATTTTTGGTGATACCAAAAGTCAATTTATGTCGACTTTTTAATTATTGTTATCACAGAACCGGCTACTGTAGTCAAGGAGGTCATAGTCAATATAACATCTGAAAATTTCGGCATTGATAAAGAATATTATGTTAGGTCATTCTGTATTATCACAATATTATCTTTTCCATTCAACTGAATCTCCCGTAAAATCTAGTTTATTCGAATTTCCATTTCAATCAACTAAATTTGATGACTAGTAAGACAATATGTCTTCCAATCTTCAAACCATATGATGACGTTTAAACATTTAATATTGGGTGTCGCAATTGAATTCTTTAGTTCACAGTTTAAGCCTAACGAGATTTAGGCGAGCTTATATTTTTATATCATGCTGGAGATAACAAATCAAGCTGCGAACGGCAAAAATCATATCCAGTACAACAAAAAAAAAACGATAAAACATTCATTTACTTACACAATGACTCATGTTAATTCCGCCAACATTCAGGTTGTAATGTTTTATCTGAATTTCTTGCACTTTTCGTTTTTAAATTTCTCATTTTATCTAATTCAATATGTATCTACGTATTGTTTTTTGACCAGATTAGAGTAGGAGATTAAGTGTATTCATCGCTGAGTCACAATAGCTTTGTTTTTGATATATTCTACAGTTCGGCCCAAATTGGACGAATGCGGGTGTCTTGAAAATTACAAAAACTAGAAAATGAAAAATATGTATATGCCCGACTCCATGCTGAGTTCAAAATGATTTAATATTGTTTCTTTTTTCGTGTATGAGTTGTTTTCAAAAAACCAATAGCCTTCTCCAAAAATTACTATAATTTTCTGTATTTGAAATATGTTTCAAATCCGTAAAAAGTTTCCCTAGCAAGGTTTTTATAGATTTGAACAATACTTTGAATTTGAGAAATTACAGCACTCCTTCGAAAACTCAAGTTTTTTATTTTGAGAAAATAACTCAAAAACAAAAAAATTTAAGATCGCTTCCAAACCAGCGTGGAACCGATCTTAAATCCCTTTTAACTTTTTTCATTTAATCATTTTCTACCTCTTATAGATCTCAAGATACCCATACAAGTAAACCACACTGTGTAGGAATATTGGGTTTTTTGTTTTTAATCTTTATTTATCATCTTGTTCAAATTTTGCGTTTTTTTCTGGCCAAACACCATCTTGCAAGCACAGGTCAAACCATTACATGCGCAACGTGAATTTATCATTAAGCAAACAACTTCATCTAAGTATATGATTAATCAATATGCGAATAAAAAGTGAAAGCAATCTTTGCTTCCCGATAATAACTGGCGCCTGCAAAAAAGAACAGACTGAATATGTTAATAAATACGACGACGACAATGCTATTTTTGCTTGGCTAAATAGCGATAAAAGCTAACAACGGTCCTAGATAAGGTAATTACCAGCGATTGTAACTATATTAGTTTCAAACAAAGCCCATTTATCATGGCGATTTTTCTCGATGTAACCGTGCTTTGGAACGGATGATGATCATAGTATCTTCACAATTACGCTTCAATACTATTGCTTATTCTAACAAAACCTGTATCGGAAAGATAGAGACAGGTGGTAGATGTTACCTAAAATTTGGAAGTGCAGGAAGCATATGGGTTTTAGAAAATTTTAGCTTTAGCATTTTAATGATTAATAAGCAATCAAAGAGATTCAGATAAAATGTTTCAACTGATATGATGTTTTATTATGTTAACATTATATGATTTTAGCACTCATAAAGATTTATGGCCTGCTCGGTAATTTGAACTCATCGCTAGTTTGTTCAAATTTATTATTAAGAAAATTTATGCTTGTATTTAAATGTTTTTTTAACGTTCATTTAAAACTAAGAATCATTAAGATTTCAATTTAAAATTTGAAAAAATTAATTTGAGCAGTAACTTCTACATCTAGCATATCTAAAACGGGGAAAAAGATGAAATTGTAATTCTATAATGTACAGTTTTTAAGGTGTATACGAAAAAGTAAATCAAGAAAATTTAAGTGATACTGAGTTTTCACTGGTATAATTAGGAAAGAAAGCTTGACAGGTTGAAAAACATGATTAATAATTTAAAAATGAGGAGGAAAATGTGGAAAATTAAGCTATCAGAGAATATTCAAGTGTACGATTCTGATTCTATCTTCACAATAACACGTGTCTTTTTTATTCTTTTACAATTTTTTTCTATTTACTTTTAAGCTACGGATGTAATTCACTGTAAGGTATTGGTCAAGAAATTCCTTAGTAGATTCTCCTACTTCCCTGCTATTTGTACAGCTTCCTCACACATCTTAGGGTCACTCGAAAATACCTACTGCTTCCCTAGCCTATTTAATCTAATTATAAGAAAAAATTCAAGGAAAATAAATATATCGTGTTTCAATTTTAGTCTCCAAAGTGGATCGTTCAAAGCTCGTCTTGTAAGATAAGAATTTAATTTGTATCTTAGAAGCCGTCGTGTTTTACAGTTAATTTTCAATATAGATCATAAAAATAATAAATAAAGGAAAGTGAAATTAATTTACTTTATTACAAATGAATAACACTGCGTTATATATTATGAAACTAATAAAGTAGCAAGGTCTGAAACCCAATTTATTCTTGTCCGTGTCTTGATAGGTTAGCATAACAAAATTTAATGAGTAAAAATGACTGCATACACTGCTATTAATTATCGATATTGAGGCCTAAAAATTAGCTCAGCTAGATTTCATTCAGCGCAGGGTGTGGCATAAAATTATTTTTTAAAATCCTTTTTACAATCGCCAAGCTCTTGATGAATTGTGAAGAAACTTGAAATCAACATTCGCAGCAATACATCAGCTGATTGATTTCACCAAGTTTCTTGGACGTTCATCATTATTTAGATTGAAAGTACGAATTTTTTACAAGTTTCTTTTCTATAGTTAATTCATTTATTAGCCAGATTCCGGTTGTGACTATGATTACATGGAATGCATAACAGAGTAATTTATTTTTAAAATAACAACCTTTTGAACTGTAAAGAAACTTGTCGACTGTAAAATAAAGGAACAAAAAATGTTCGTCAATTTATCCAAGGCCAAAAACTTGCAACAAGAAAATTAAAAGAAATCTTGACTGTAAAACAGACTTAAAACACAGTTTCATAATTAAATAATTGACAAAATTTGTTGAATTTCGTGAATAAAATACCGCAAATTTCAGCTAATCATATCAGATATATTATAATATTATCAATAGTATAAGTTATGATTATGCTGTTTAACAACGTAGTATTTACGTCATCTTTAGGATATACCCTTTTTGCACTAGCAGTAAAAGATTATTGCTCACAGTTTCATAATGGAATTGATAAGCAGCGTAATTGGCGAAATATTGCACAATGATTATTATTTGGTCGATCGGATAAATAAACCTGTATCCGAGTATCTCGGAGATCTCGATAACTTTTCAGCGGAGGGTTTTCGAATTCAAGCATGAACGATTTGTAGGAATAATATTTATAGAACCATTCAGATCCGCTCGATTAAATTGAGTTATGTTTCAAATAACCATAATATAAGTATAATAATGTCGACCTCTTTAATTCAATGAAGGGCGCAAAAAGGCTGCAACTGCATTACGGTCTATGATGACAAGCAACCCAATCACGCACCCAATAAAAACTTGATATAAAACTAATTTGTTCTGAGATAAGGAATGAAAAACAAAAGAACCGTTACGGTTTAATAACGCAGGACAAGATAATTTCCGCAAGGGAAAATTACATGGAATGTGGTTCATGGAATTAATAACCTGATGGGCCCGAGAAGAACCACTGAAAGAGACATATAGAGAGAGGCAGAAAAGCAAACGCTATATTCACAAGTAACATTTCAAGGAAAGTTACAATTCGCTTAAAAATCAATTAATCAATCTTAATTATTTTTAATACACAACAAATCTTAAGTGATATAAAAGAAATTTATCAAGATCACGAAAGAATTCCTTATTGAGCATTTACTGTGTACGTTAAAGAGCAGTCCACTACACCTCTCTTCTGGGGATTGGTATTATATATAAAGAACTCGGTATATAGCAAGAATTATTATTGCTCAATCGTTAAAATTATTCGAAAGTTTCTCATTCGAAATTCCGTTCGTTTTATACAACGAGAACCCATGATGTATGGGTATTTTCAGATAATCACGCTAGGCGTCCTATTTTCATGTTCTCAAGATTATTTGAATATTTTCTTGTCATTAATTTATAATGCCACACCATCGAACAGCGGTCGCTCAAAAATCGTAAACAATATAATTAAAGAACAAGTTATACTCGCAACAGTGATTGTTTATGTAGGTCTCAATTTTTGTAATTGCTAGTAATAAAACAATGTTTATGGCTTTCTGATGAAAGATAAATTGCTAATTGAGAACGTGCCACCATTCCTTTGTACCGTCAATTGTCTCTATAAGTGGAACATTATTTTCTTTTGCGCTCAATACCAACGTTAAAACCAATATTTGCACTAAAGTAATTGAGAATTTCTTTTGCAGATCACGTTAGATGTTTTTGCAACCTGCCCTTGTGTGTGACCACTGGGTACATGTGCAAATCCACTTCTGGAGGATGTTTCTCTGAGCTTTTAGATGTCACCTCAAAATCTGGTTACAGGGCACGGCATGGATGTATAGAGCATCTTTCAGAGTAAGTATATCTAGAAAACCCTTTTTCATGTATGGAATTTAGTCTATATTGAAGGACTATAAAGGCACTCCCTGTAATTATTTATACACTATTCGTTCTATCATATCTACTTTCTCATGCACATTCCTTCTTTTATGACTCACTGTTATTATTAACATGGCAAATTGCGAAGTTTTCTTTCTTCTTATTTTACTTTCAATAGATTTTCATCCCATTCCATTAATTTTAAAATTTAAGGCCATGGCTTCCGTAGATCTACTGGTAGTACATCTCCTAGGTGAAAGCCTGAAATCCGACCTTTCCCATATATGTATAATGACTGAAAAAGAATTATTCAAACGCGCGTTCCTGGTTAATTACTGGATGTAAATCAGTGTTTTATGTAAATCAAAAAAACTGAGGACGTAATGCCCAATTCGAAATGTGAACGTTCTTCAATGCATAAATGTAGACAGTGGCGTTGTCTGTGGCGTATACTTATTCACTCGTTTGCCATTGTTTATTGTATTTTGGCGCCAGTTTTTTTCACAGGCGCCACATCCTTTATTACTAACCCAGCCGTGCATATTAATAGAATGTTTTATTTACCAGCACTATAAAGACTTGTTTTACTTGAACTTAAAGCTGGTGAATTTATTGGCAAAGTAACGGAATTTGGTTAAGTGAAATTTGTTTTATTGTCATTTTAATGTGCTTGTGCATGTCTTGGCACTTCTCTGTTATTTTTTTCGCATCATTTAAATGTTATTTTGTGGACAATGAAAACAATTTTCATTTGCGAAAAAATATTCAGAATAAGAAGAATAATTCGCATTTACCAAAGTCATTTTACACCTTTAAATCCCAATTAAATTCTCATTTTTCTCTGATTATGAGTGTAAAATCGGAGTCTCGCACATTAGATTTCCGACTTCCCATGTCCATTAGAAATCACAATCTTTAGCTGATTTTAAAGTTGAACATTTGTCTTGTCCCGAAAGAAACCTCAATTTTGTGTTCCACGGTGCTATCCAATTCCATCTTTTGTTAGTGTTATTTGTCTCATTCTTGTTTGAGTGACTTAGATGAATGAAATCGCTGCTTTTTCCACGCTTAGTAGCGAAGAGTATATCCGAAAATAAAATGTATGGAGACTTCGGCTTAAAGAAAATAATATTCTCTGCAAGAAAATTCTTCAAAAACATATTTTCTCGCAATTCGTGGATCTTGCAACTGCAATTTTGGAAAGTATGATTTCCCCAGCTTATTAGACAAATAACTATTTTCTCTATTCTCAACGACAATTCTATCAAGGTCGGATGTGATCCACATAGACAACACAAAATTTGCGTTTTTTCTTCTCTATGTCAAAGCATTAACTGGATCGTCAAGGAAATGAACACTTACTTCTTACATCGCCAGACCAAATGTTAAATTTATAGTGAAACCAGTTATTTAAGTAACAGCTTTATTATTCTCGTTTTTATATTAATAAACTCTGTGCATCCGCTGATTATGTGTTGACCAACACGACACAAGTAACAGGTCAAGAATTTTAATAAGCAAAAGTACCCGACTATTGACAGGTGAATGCGTTGGCTTAAAAAAATAGCGGTAATGCAATGCCGTTGATGTACGTATGTCGTTAGATCTGCAAAGAATATTAATTGCTTCATTTTTAGGCGGTGTTACATAGATTTGATGAAAAATTGCGTTGGCCCTGAATAGCTTGCAATTTGGAGACTTTGGTGAAATTTACAAATGGTATTTCCTTGTTTTCAACTTGCGATCTTAAAACTTCTTGGTACAGTTGATCTAATTTTATATAGAGTGCACAGATATTTATCTCAAAATTTACTATACCGATAAAACTTAACGAATTGAGTATAATTTTTGCTGCATGTATAAAGTATCCTTGAAAATAAGATTGCTGACGTGAGAGATGAGAATTACGGTTCATTAGTTACTATTCATATATCGGGTGACAGAACTTACTAAGCAAGCAATGATTTCTTCGGTATAAAACAATTTAGGAATTTGCAATTCTGGAGGTGAAAATAGAAAGTTCGTGCTCGCGAATTGTACATATGGATGCCTGGTTTCCATAACTGATTTCACCGAAAGTGACATCAAATTTCTTATGTCAAATAGCACACCTTGTATATTAACTCATTTTTGGGCTCTACATTAATGAACATAATATCTATCTCTAAAATTTATATCTTATCATTTTCGGTTTTTTGAAAAGACATCCAAAATTAGTTATATCAATGATGAATGTAGAATTTTTTCAGAAATGGTAAGAGAAAGATATAGGTTAGGCCATAAATTTTACTTACCTAGATTTAAAACAACCGTGTACTGGAATTTGTACGAAAAGAATCACCCTCTAGTGCCTATTATAAATAATGAAATTCAGATACTGCACAAACTGATGAATTCAGATACTGAGTTATCAGGCAAAGTCATGGTATACTAAGATGGGTTTTCCGGAGATTTCTGAAAAAGTTTTGAAAGAAATTTCATACTTATAAGTTTCATTATTTTAATAAAAATTATTTAATGTTCTTTTAATAAAAATACTTCGAATGGGTTTATGACTTACAGAAAACTCGAGACTTTCTGATAGCTTTGAACGCATTACGATAGTTGTAATATAAAACTCATAAAATTTCCTCATGTCGGATTTCGAAAATTGAATTTTAAAAATTCACTTGAACTGTAAACTGTTTCATCATATTTGATAAGATCAATTAACAATGTATTGAATACTTTTGCAAAATTTTTCACAACTTAAATGCTGAAGACATTTTTTAGGGAAAATTGTTTATTTTTTCTTATCATTCAGGAATGTGTATCAGTGAGACAAAAATGCTACTATCTACATGATGCCTTTATGTATACATATATGTATATGATAGGTAGTTCAAGATATGCTCTTTCGAGAAGTACGTCCTAACTTCTATTTTAAATTAAATCTTAAATTCGATTAACGGAGCCTTTCATCCTTAAATATCCTGAGAGTAGTAAAACTCGGCCACAAGGAATGGGGTACCAATGTCTTCCCCAGTCATTTCCGGTAACGAGGAGGTATACGTCTGGTCAAATTCAACTCTAGAACAATGCCATATAAGGTTGAGCCGTTTATAGACATCATGGAGATCTTACCACTAATAATAAGATCGGTGATTGAGCGGATGTTCTTCTAATGTCCAAATTCTGGACTGACGAAGCTTCTTCGACTCAGAAGAAAGAACTTGAAGAGTGTGATAGGCATTGTCAAGGATCCTAAATTCAGGGGGTGAAATGACATTTAAGCACTTGCTGGCCGAATGCAGTAGGTACTTAAGACAATCAATCTTATTGCCCACTGAGATCAAAGAATAATATTCCAGTGTAGGCTCGTTGGCTTGATCAAGTTTACGAGATTATTATTCACTGGGGGGGGGACCATGCTCGGGATTTCTAGGTACCTAGAAACATTTTCGTGCAAATAAATATAGCCAAACCTTATGTATTCAGCAGTGAATAGCTAAATCTCTCTACCCTAATATCTCGTCCAGCACTACCATAACTACACATAATATCTTTTCCTGCTATTTTCCATATCACGACAGTTAACTGACCTGGAATAACGCATGATACATTTTAGATTAAGCTGGCGGAACACTATTATTGTTATTACCATAACAAATTATCTCTTATTGCTGCAGCGTACAGGAATATCATTAAATTACACCGCTATTCGAAGTCCGGTCGATTTTTTCCTATATAGTGGAACCTGCATGAATCGATAAGGAAACATTCATCTTCTATAATAATTTATACTACTTTCCAAGTGTGTAATTACCAATACACGTTTCTTCATAAGCTAGGTACTGCGTAAATGGCACTTAAAAACAAATTAATTAAATTATACTTCGCCTGCTATTGATTGAGTTTTTTTCTAGATCTCAGTTGCCACATTGTCCAATCTCCGACAAAGGGCTTCTTCCTAAAAAGGACAAAGATCATCAAAAATCGTCCTTACTGTGCTGCACAAACGATATGTGTAATCATGTGGATAATCCTTTGACTAAGAGTTTCATTAATAGAAGTTTAGGCAAGTTTCCTTACAAAATGATACTGACTAAATCTTATTATTATTTTTTATTTATTTAGATGATGCAGACAACAAGGTACACCGCGACGATCATGAAGCTTTCCTGTATACTGATTCAGAAGTTTGGTTCAGGGCAGCCACAATTGCCGTCCCTATTTGTGGAGCTGTGATATTGTTTGCACTCGTCGCTTTGGCTGTGAAATTTCTAAAAAGCGAAAACAGAAACTCCCTTCAACATAACAAGTTAGGGTAAGTCTTGCAGAATAGCTTTCTATTGGAAGCACAAATAAAACAGCTCTTTGTTTCATTTCAGCTCTACAATGTATGTACTAACCTCCGCACAAAAAGACTCCAAATGGACACCATCTCCCTATAGGCCGTGCACAACGAAGCGAACGCCTTACTACGCCCAAGTTCACCCCAGCGCCTTTCTTCATCAGAGACCTGAGGAGGGAAGGACTAGCAGAGACTCCCAAGCCCCTCTGTTATTGTCCAGCGAACGGGACATTCGAAACAGTGCTCCCATGAACGTTTGCCTCAACAAGAATGAAGCAAATGAGAAAGGGCTGCACTACCAATCCACTCAATCTTTAATTTTAGAACTAGGTAAGGCTACCCCGGATTATTCCGCAGCTGCCAATATGAATGTGAATAATAATGAGGATAAATTTAGGAACGATTCGAAGCCGTTTATTGCTTAAAAGTTTCGAACCGCTTCCAGTACTGAGTTTAATTTTGCTTATTGTTACCCAGTCTGGCATCTCAAATAATGCTGAAAAGCACACTCTCACTTTAAGTAAATAGGACTGTCTGTTTTAAGTGTGAATCTCAAGATTCAAGACATATGGTGTCTGTGCCATTGTAAAAAATATACTTACGCGAAGTAATTGATTTTTGTACTTGCAATAATTAATAGAAATAGTTACCAAAGAGAATTGGTTTAAGTCTGTTGGTTATGGCCGAACTTATGTTAATGTAAAAAACCTATATTTATATCGGAATTTTTCATATGGAACGTATATGCGAGACAAAAAAAACCATTAACCAAAAACCATATGACAAGAATCACCTGTAAAACGTGCTTATCCCATATACGTAACTAATGTGGTACCTGCGTAAAGAACTTTTTCTCCTCTACCTGTATCCTATAGTGCTACCCAGAATCTGACAACATTCCTCAAGCCTTTAATAATTTTTTATAAATATCCTAAAAAGTAGATTATCATCAAACTATTCTGCTAAATTCAAACGTTTCTTATTGCTAAGAACACTACTCCCATATAGAACATTCAATTAAGTATTAAGGAATATATTTAACATCGAAATCTTCCGACTGTGACTGAATATACCGATTGTACAGTGCAATAACAAGATTTTCAAACTTACTCTATATAATATCAATTAACGCTTACAGACAGCAAAATGTGATTATTACTAAAAACACAACCAATAGTATGCTGGACGCACGCGTAACTTTCCATTTCCATGAAGAAGTTTGATACATTTGCTAATTTACATTGTAAATGTTGTAAATACCTAGTTTTAGCTGTTCTAATGCAATGTTAAGTTGCCCTCTACTTATTGAAAGTTTTTGTATGCAAGTACATTCGAACCATTAGCCGTATAATCTGTTCCTGGATTTCTCTGTATATATTCGATATTAGATAGGTACTTAAGGGATGTACATCGTTAGTTATTTATTATGTTTTTGACTAAATAATGTGAAATAAACAATATTTTAAACTTCATTGTAAGAAGTATACTGTATATTATGTTATTTGAATATATATATTATTTATATCAAATTATGATATATTCTTTTATTTTCTTCACCCATAGCTACGCGGACAAAGCTCTTTCGGCTCCAGAGGGACTGAAATCAATCCCAACGGTTCTTTTCATTTCCCCACTTGGCCGTATACCTCCCATTTCATATTGCTTAATACTTTATCGGTTTTTTAAGTATCCCTAAGATCTTTTCAACTATTTAGAAGGTAAAATGGCACTACTGTAATTCACAGAAAAGTTGTAAATTATTTAGTACGGATGCCATGTCGTCTTCATTTTTCTTCTTTTATCCTAAAATGAATTTTTATTTGCAAAACAGTGGATCAAGTTTTAAAAAAATCAAAAAAACCACACATAACTTTATTTTAGCGATGTCTTAACATTGACCACCAAATTTTTAAATGCTCATAGAATCATTTCAATTTTTGACGAAGCATTAGTTTTTGTCTTAAACCGCAGAACTCTTTGACGGAAACTATTCACATTGATGCACCTAATAACAATGTATAGATTGACATCTGGGTAATTCTATACATTAATTATTCATTGTAACCACTTGGTGTGGTGAACTTCACTAATTGGCGTGAATGAGCACGGTTTCTTTAGTCGAAACCACTTGGCTTTCTGCCTAAGGTAATCCAAAATTAATTGATTTAAGGCATCATTTAAAGTCTTAAGACTTAAAAGTATTTAATATTTGAGTACAGAGACCGAATAGTGCACACTCACATCAAATTATCCGTGTGAAAACATCAATGATTTGACCCTACAGAAACGTAATAAAACTCGACTTTATTGTATTTTTAATGAACAACTTCGATTCTTTTCTCTACAGCCGGTAAAATTACATATCTGACAATACTAATATATGTAGGTTTGCGCCCTATAAAGCAAAAGTCTATAACTATTGATTCTATATGGCACATCCAGAGAAATAGTAAGAAATAAAAGAAGTATTTATAAAGTCTGTCTTCTGTAGAGATTCCATAAAATTTTTATTAGAAACACATTTTCTGGATGCGCAACTGATATTCCACGTAAAATACATTAAAACTTTATTTGGGTGTACAACAGAGCAATTTAATAGGTGTGAATTTAACTTATAGCCAATCTTAACACATATCATTCAAATTGGTAAAATAGATCTTGCTAGAAAAATAATATTGTCGTGTATTGTGTAAAAAACTTCGATCGATGCTAGGGCAGCAATAATTAGAAGCACAAGGGAAAAATACATATGCGCCTTCTACTAAACTAAACCTAATCGAATATAATCAATATTAAAGCTCCTAATATCTATTATAGTCAAAATAGTCTAGATTTGGCGTGTTTCTGCTTCTAATGAAGATACTAATAAACCTGTTTATGGAACTATTAGTTTTTAAGTGCATTGATAATGTAACAATAAAGTATATTTCATCCCTGAAAATCTCCAATAAGTTATTAAAAATATTATGAGGATAAAAACAACCTTTACTTATAATTTTCTGTTAATTTCCTCATTATATGAAACTTCTACATAAATTAGCAACTTATTGGGCATGTTAAGAGTAACCGAATTTTGAAATTGATGAATTTATTTAAAAACGTTTATTATTTACACAAACATTATGGAAAATAAAATCAATTATTAAAAATATTTCGAAATCCCCTTAAGGTTCAAGGTTATCTCCTATTCTCACGAAAAATTATGACTTTTCACCGATTAAAGTGTTTTGCTCAAAACTTTCGACGCATTCGCTATTTTAAAATTATCGTTAAGTGAAACGTCTCATTACGTAACAGAAATTTAAATAATCGATTCTTTAATAATTCCACGATATCTCTGGAAGTGGAATACAAGAATACTCACCTGGTTTGATGTAGGACGCAAGATATTTTTAATTTTTGTTAAAGCACATTTAAGTATAATTAAATTATTAGGAATTGAGATCTCACAATCAACTATAGGCTTAACAGTTTAACAGACGCTAGTGTGGCCTGCTTTATGGGTTCTGTGAGGTTGGATATTTAAAAAAAATTAAACTACATACTTATTTTCGTACCAAGATGCGTCCTTATAGTAACAGGAATAAGGAACAAACTACTATGAATTCATATTCAAGCTCCTTTAGTTTCTTCATAAATAATAAGTACTGCAACAACATTTCAACTAAGAATTACTTCGATTCCTCGTCTTATCTACTTTATCCAGTATAGAACTAGTGTACGCTTGATGAATCTGCTTAATAAAGTCTGAGTTGTTCTTTAAAAGATAAATTAACGCCTGTGCTAACTGCTTTTCCGTAAGCATTTCCACAGGTCCATCATCTACGGGGTGGTTTGTAGTGTTTAACGGTTCCTTTGATGAATTAGGCGCCGTGAACATCATTGGGGTCATCAAAAGAGGCTTTTGTGTACTTTCCAAGAACTGTTGAAAAGGTGATGTTCCGAGAACCTCAATACTCTCTTCAGCCGGTTGGCTTGTGGAGGGTTGATTCTGCATTAAGTAGGCTAAAGGTGAGGCTGCCATGGCTATGGCTGTTGTTTGGGATTGGGGGGGAGAACAACGGGGTATGTTGAAACCGTTTTGGGAATTCTGAAACATTAATTGACTTAGATTTTAGAAAGTGATGAAAGAGGAAGTGACTACTAGTAGAAACAAACGACGACTGTAAATTTTTGGCAATGATAATATCCAAAGCCAAAGCTTCGTCACGAGAATGAAAGCAATTTTAATTTAATCAATTGTCTTAAAGATGTAACTGACTATCAGTAAGTGATGTATTAAATTGGTAAGTTAAATCGTATGTCTGATGTACGGGAATTTTAAAAATCAACCTTTGTGTGCTGTTGATGACGTTTTCAAGCAACTAAAAGACAAATGTTCAATTTTAAAACAGATTATAGCAATCACAAATCTAGCACACTAACAAATTACTTTAAAAAAGGACGTTTTGTATGATCATGAATTCATGAGGTTAATCAATTACCAGTGCGGATATATTTGTATATACCAACCCAAGCATTTATGTTTAGTCAAAGTTAAGTCAGTTGTAAACTATTAGTTTTCCACCTTATTGAAAGTGTTGTTCCATTAAACCTACACTATCAGCAGTTTTCTTAATAGCCCAACAGATTGGTGCAACTTCTGAATTTAGAATAACTCATCTTAATAGCGCTACACATCGCAAAAATGTGCGAGCCTCTAGAGGCAATCAGATGATCACAGGTAATTTTGGGACGGCTGAGATATTACATTCTGGATCAGCGTCACCATGGACATACGGAAATTCGACGCATGAAAATTTTGGCAAGTGATCATTTCTTTTGACGTGGACGAGTCAAGACACCAAGAAAACTGTTAAGAATTGCAGCAAGTGTAGTCACACTGTGTCCAAACTCTCTAATCACATTTAAAACCGCTATTTACGCCATCACACCTTTCATTTAAAAATTACAGTAATTCTGATAAATCAATTTTACTCAAGCTTTGTAAACTAAATACCCATGCAGGAACATTTGAATTTCGACTTTTAAGAAATCATCTTCAGAGATTGTATTATTTTATTTATCTAAATAAAATGAAAAATTGAGACCATATTTTTGTATATCCCTACATAGATTTGTTGGAACTTATACTTTTGAGGTTAAAGAAAGTTAAAAAGAAGGAAAATTATAGTAGCTTATACAAAAATAATCTTACCTCAAAATTCTCAAATCTTTTAACAGTATTAGGAAAACTTATAGGCACACTCCTCCTAACACATGCTGTATCAACTTCTCCTTTAAAGCTCAGATTCTCTTGTGGAGTAATAGATCTCTGTTGCTTTTCAATATGCTCTACAGTATGTGCAGGGTTGGACATTAATCGATGTAGAACATTTTCTCCTGTTGCCGCTGGTTTTTGAGTTGCAGATTTTGTGCTTGCTTTTGCAAAGAAATCCATTACACTCTGAGAAGATATGTCAGGGGCTCGTGGCGTTGAGGATGAAAACGTTGACGGATTGGATTCAGGTTTACAGGGGGTTTTATTGAATTTTTCTTGGGCTTTTGAAAGCATACTGAAGATGTCAATATTGCCTTGCTGGAATTAAGTATATACAAATTATTTGTAGACAAAAAATAAATACATAAGATGATTTAAAGAAAAAAAGAACTGCTTATCACTAATTTGGTATGTTCTAATAAAAAGATGTGCACTTTTCTACTTAGTTAATATTCTTCAGTCCAGAGGCACAATCACAGTGCTTATCATTCATTTACTTTGTTAACCTAATAAAAACTGTGAGTGCAATGAGATCTATGAGGTAAATGGGGGTAGTAAAGTTTACAGAGTAAAACTTGTTTTGATCTGATAAAAATGTTCTTCAAAATATACAAATTTCTTCTTTAAACCCTTAAACCTGCACTATTACAATAGTAAGAAATAGACAAATAAAATCCTGGTAAATATTTATTAATAATAGGAACAATTCCTATCATACAAATAGTATTAAATAGTTAATGAACCTCACAGTTTTTTATACATATAAGATTGTCCAACTATTGAAGAAAAATTAAATCTCTCAAAACAGAATTTCAAATGACATCCAAAGGCCTTTAAAAAATTAATAAAATAACATATTGAATTTTTTCCTTTAAAACTTTACTAGTTATGGATGCCTTTTGAAAAAACTGTTTTGATGGATTTACTTTTTTTTATATTTTGTGAACGAAATTAAATTTGTCAATAGCATTTTCAATATTCATTTATCACTAAATTTAGCAACTTTTGTCCCATCTAACTGACTTCCTAACTTTAATGGTTTAGGAGACAGCAATAGTGAAACATGGAAATTGGAATATCTCGGGTTAAATCAAGAGATAAACTAGGTTAAGTATATACTTACTACTCCATTTTCTTGCCGATCGTGCCCAGAAAACCTATAGTCAACTTTATTATTATCCATTAGTGATTCAATAAGTGAAGCAACTCGAATACACTCTTCTTTGTTAAAGAACCAGATGCCGAATATTTTACTCTTGCTGCGATAAAGCAAGAATGGCAACTGCACCTGGTAGTCAAAATCTTTGATTATGGGCTCTATAAAATTGTCTTTGTTTAATCTGTTGAAAATCATTAAACTATGAAACGGTTCTCCATTTCTACTGTAAAGGAAAAGTGCTCCTTCCTTCTCAGCTTTTTCCCAAATATTTTGAGCAATATTGAATTTGTACAACGCTACTTGCGTCGCGGTCGCTAAAATGTTTTTAACATATGGATCAACTCTTTTCAATGAGTTCAAACTGGCACGCAACTCAATAGAATCTGCCATAATACAGGTGAATTAAAAATATATGTACAAAAATAGTATAATTACATGAGACAGAAAACGTTTCTCTGTATTTAATGTTGGGTCATACCCATACAACATGTATTTGTTTAATTTTTTAATTTTAGCTCCACACAACAAACTTTTTATTAACCTTTTGAAAATTGTTGTGATACAAACTCAACCATATGAGAAAACTGACCTCAATCTCAGAAATTGCGACTGCGACGATACATCTTTGCCAACATCACAAAAGAAAAGAATAAAAAGTTGGCCACGGGAAGGTATGCAGGTGATGTTTCAAGAAGAAACTGTTAAAAAAGGTGGATGATTTAATTAAATTAGTACTTACCAAATTTAATTAAATATTGGCTCTTCGAAAAATTATAATTCGGACGATTGACCATAAAAAATGGAGAGATTTTTGTTGGCTTTTAATGTTGTTTTTACCGAATTACGTTTTGTTTTCTGTATTCTGTATTGAAACGGTTGGCGACAATGCAACTACAAAAAAAAATAAATACGGTATTTTCACTTAGCAAACCAGCCACATTCCGATTTTGGTGTCCTTAGTGTAACTTAAAAATCGATTTTTTTATAATTTGCTCATGAACAAGATAGGTCGAAATTTCTGCTATTATATCCATGTTCCGTCTGAGGATTAGCTATCCGAAAAATAAATCTTTCAGCTCGAATACAGCATATAAAATAGTGAAGAGCCAGAACACTGACCTTGCTAAAAGCTAATAACTTAGCTAATGTATTTTGTTAATTAGATACAACCGACATGGTTAAATTTGTTCATTTTATTAGAATTCCTTGTTTCTTTCGAAAAATTTAAAGGCATACATTTTTTGGCAGAGACTCATAGAATATTTTGGAACTACGATCGGTGTGATCTATTGACATACACCGAAATTTTGTCTTCTATGTTCTATCAGCTGTCATTAATGACATAACTCAACCTCAAAACAAAACAATAAAAAACTCAAAACAGGTCGAACTCAAGAATCACTCAATACTCAATTCTCTTCAGTATTTTCTTTGAGTTTAAATTGAATATAGGGTTGAGAATTCGAAGCTTTAAAATTAAGTTCCAAAATTAAATTTTGTAGTATAAAGTGTTTGGTTCTTTAGAGGATCCAGATTGAGGTCTCATTTTAGTACATTCATTTAATATTAGTAAAACTACTGTTTTCAAAATTAGTGTAGCGAAAACAATGTCCCGGTCAATTCGAGCTGAAACTCGAAGTAGAGCTAAAGATGATATCAAGAAAGTAATGAATAGCATTGAGAAGGTTCGCCACTGGTAAGTATTTATCAAATTTTTATCCCCATTCATTCTCACTTACATTGTGCAGTTCATATTAACTGTAGAATGCTAATAATACTTTCTGTTCCAGTTTTTTCAATTCTTAAGTTTTCTTTATTATACCAAAATATTTAAAACTGATAAATTAATGAGCACTTTCAGACCCTTCAAGTGTCTCTAATCAGCTAAGTCATGTGTCTAACTCTCATACGTTCTTGTAGTTGATTCTAGCTAAATATTTATCGTTCATAGTATTATTTGTCATGGTGTAGCCTGAACTGACCTGAAATAAAAAATCAAATGTGTTGAATTAAAGTGTCAAAATAATAATAATTATTCATAGGGCAATGAGGTTTTTACTTGGTGCTTTGGGGTGTGATGTCCCCCCAGAAACAAGTTACCTGATTTGTCAAAAATAAATGGGAAAGTAAGCCAAATTATAAATTGTGGTTATTTTATTTATTTACAAAAAGCTAAACTTTTCTGTCCTCTCCGTTGGTGATAGTCATCAACATTAATTTCAGGCTGTGAAACATTTTTGATGCAATATGTCTTATATTAGCCTCAAATTATCTGATCTTATATTCCAATGAACTTGGTTCCAAGCTCTTTGCCTTTAGGAAAGAGTAACCATTATTCTCAGTTAGCTTCCGCTGAAAATAGTGTGTAATTTCACCCATCCAATAACCTCTACTTATTTATGAGGAACTTATAGAACATATGGTTTTATCTATCAAGTTATTAAAACTTTGTAAATGTTAATTTAGTACTATTATTTTTTTTATCTTCCTGTATTTAAATGCCTAGAAAGAAATATATAAAAATATTGCAAGGAAGAATATATTACAGGGAAAAGAAATGGGTAACCATAGGTGACACTACAATGAAGATTTATAAATGGGTTCCAGTGACTAGCAGTGAAACCAAGAAAATGAAACATAGCAGAGAAAACAAGGAAAATTTTGCCAGGAAAAGTCTTGCACCCCCCTTATTGGACACATCTAACTCAAATTCAAATTTTAGCTTAGCAGATGATTCCAATACATGTAAGTGAAGAAAAAATTATTGCAATGGAAAGAATAAAGTAAAGAAAAAGGTTCTGTAAAAAAATATGTGTGTCTTATAATGTCAATTATCACAGTCAATAATCTTGAAACTTATATCATCACCATTTTAGGCTTTTCAACTGTCAGTGACTCACAGGGTCCAACGGACTTTTCATCTTCACATATGACATTTTCTGACGACTCAAATTCACAAGGCAGTGAACAATTACTGTCAGTAAAGAGACTGAAAACTGACTGAGCTAGCTATAGCAGCTTTCTTCTGATAATGTTCTCATATGTAGAACTATTAAGTATTTATGATTGTTATGAGTAGCTAGACTTGTTTAGCAATATTCATATTTCAGATGAAGTAGGCATTATTTTATCGTTCTAGATAGACAGGCCATAGGATCTTCTTTATACTTACAACTAAGTATTTTTAATGTATGAAATGTATCAAATATTTTCTTTTTTTGGGTAAATTTAATTATTGTATTATATATTTTTTTGAGGATATACAGCATTATGAGTGTCTATTCAAGTGTTTAATTTCTATTATATAAATCATGATAGTGTGCCCATATTAAATAAGGACATTCAATTTTCATAATAGTACTAAACCTATTTATCACTTATAATATATCACGTTTAATAAGCCATATTTGCGTGGATCCAATCTAAATAGTAAGTAACTCTTGCAAAACCTGGAGGCCATCCTTGTTCACAGCCCCATGAACTCACAAAGGATACAACTCCTACCTGACAAGTTAATCATCATGCTTGTTAAATTATGTATAATTTTCTACTCACTTGATATCCATTGATCACCAAAGGTCCTCCAGAATCCCCATTGCACGTACCTATTCCACTACCTCCGGAAATGCAAATATGACTCTCTTCAACTATTCCAAAGTAGGCAAGTCTGCACGCATAATTACTGATAACGAAAGACGTGACTTCTCTTAACACGGGTGAAATAGAATTCACACTGTCGCTAGGACGACCCCAACCGCTCACTAGGGTTGTATTTCCTAAGTAATCATGAGTACTGTCCACTGGTAGTAAAACAGGAGTAATGTTAGCTGGAAATTGAATTTAGTCGTTTTAGTCAAAGTTACATGCAAAAATCATAACAGTAAAAGTTACGTGTAAAGCACCATTTTTTTATGGCTTTTTATTATAGTTAAAGCTGATATAATAGGACGGATAAACAACAACATTATTGCACCTGGATTATTATTATAACCAGAGATTACTAAAAGATCCGTTCGTATTATTTATTAACTACATTTACCATTTATTTTAGTTTACTTTGTATTTATCGTAGGTAGGGAGGGTAACCAACAATAGTTAAGTTTATATTTTTTTGGCACAAATGGGTCGGAACTGTTTGTTTAATTAGTAGTTTGCATGATGGAGTTTACGTCCAAATGATGTGATTGTATTTTTTAACCGTTGCTTACGGCAACGGGCTGAAAGAAGATTTACGCTCTTGGCCGAATAAAAGTTTAAGTTCAAATTTCGGCTATAGGCATAATCTTCCATCAGTCCTCTATACGTAAGTAACTAAAATGCCCCGCGGATGTAATTACTTTCTTTAAGGTCTAATCAAATAGTAATATTAAGCCAATTTATCTTAATGCCGTTTCATTTTGTTGTTTTGTCTTCTCTGATTAGAATGTTGGTAGGAGTGATATCTATGATAACATTTCTCTCATTGTTCCTCGATACCATATAAGCATCTGATCTGTCATGGTTAATCTACTAGAGATCTTATCCTTTTGTATTAACTAGTTAGCAATAATTTATAACCATACCATGTAATAAATACGTATATTAGATGAAAACATACCATTTAGAGGAACTGGTTTTTGAAACCGCACAATAGCCACATCATGCAGCAAGGTTGGTCTATACCAATCTGGATGAATAACAATGTCTCCAGAAGATACATTTACAACATTTGGGTCATTACTCGGAGGCATATTATGAGCTCCAAGGTAAATCGTTACATTTCCGTTCCGTCTGAAAAGTAGAGAATATGAGATGAAAGTTTTAAAAAAATTGATAAAAAGTAAGTAGGTGTGTTGTATCTTGTTGTTCATTCAAGATACTACGAGTACATTCAAGATATGGAAAAATATTAAATTGCTCGTGGAAAAAATTAATACAGCAAAATTTTGCGTCATTTTTAAAAGCTTGTAGTTACCAAATGCAGTGGGTTGAAATTGAATTGTTTTACAGTGCATTTTTCTTTTCACTTTACATCCTCAAAAAAGAGTTATTCAAGATTAATCTTCAGCTTTAATTCAAGAAAAAACGGCATTTCAAAATTTTTTTAATTTATGAATTTCAGCTGAAACATTTCCAAGATACAAATCCTTAAAGAACGAAAAATTTTGCTTCATCGACCTTTTCTATATAATAATCTGGAAATATCTACCCATCAACACAATGAGCTGCTGTTAAAACCGTGCGAGCACTTATAAGAGTGGCCCCACAAAACGAATTTCCTGATCCTGTTGGAATATACATACCGGCCTAAAACAACATATAGGTTTGTAGACAAATTATGTGCATAGCCAGTATTGCTGAGAGTAAAGACTAAGCCCCTTTTTGAGTCTGTTTTAAAATATTCTAACTACCTGATAAGGGCGAGAATTAGGGACAACTTCATCACCACCAACTATAAATGGTTCTGCGTCATTTGATGGTCCTGGAATGTTCGGAAACATTTTTCTAAAGTCTGAATCGTACTCCAAGTGGCCTGGTTTAGCATTATAGAGATCTTCTTTGGTCTAAAATATAACGGAAACTTGTTTTTTCCATTCATGAAGACAAAGATTTTCTATAAATGTATCGTTCAATGGATTCAAGAACATTATCAATTAACAGTAAAATTACTTGCGGAAACAGTCGGTTTAGAAGAAAAAAAAAATTCTTATAGCAAATCTAAAAAAATATCTTATTTTACATCTGAGTTCACCATCAAAATTTTAATACCTACATATATACTGAATGAATATTCAGTACCTACTTCCGTATATTTCCTAACTTACCAATTCTCTAGGGGTAACGGTGGATACCAACGCCACTATCACTAACAGAAGATAATCCATCTTCACTTATGCTATAATTACGTTCGATTTTTTGCTTTTATAGTGTAACGCTAATCGTTTAATTACTTATCTTGAAGACATCGATTCAGCAATTGTTTCGTTATTTATAAACTGTCATAATTGTTGGAATAATGGGATTAAAATGGCATTTTCGCGGAGATACGGTTTTACTTTAGGTCCCTATTATATAGGATACAGGGTGTTGTAGTTGGTTAATGGAGAATACTTTCATTTATAAGAGATTTTTTCTGAAAAATTGGAACAAAAATCTGAAAATGATTTTTTTAAGTAATACTCGTAGATGCAAACACTTATGTTAATATAAGGTGACGATTTAAAAATGAAATATGCCCAATTTAAGTAATTTAAAAGTATTAAAAAGTAAACGTTCCATCCTTATTTATTTATGTATGGGACCAGCAAAGCAAGATTCTGCAATGTGACACTAATTACACAAAATAACAGTCCTCACCTAGTAAGCGAAGTAGATGGTTACCATCGAAATGAACTTTGCATAGCAATGTTGATCTTATAATGTAGGAAAAGAAATCGTGTAAATATAGGCCTACCGTGCTTACTACCCTCACAACCTTGGGGTTTTTACTATCTACCTACATTTTTTTATTACTTATTACCATAGATGATCACAGATGTACTATATTTCGTTCTTGACAAAGTGAGTTTGTTTCATTGGAAAAAAGTCCAGTTATTTCAAGAGAAAGATGATATCAATATATGAAAATTTCGAGTTTACACTGTATTTTTCAACAATATTAGTGTACACTCAAATAAAGGCCCCAGGTAAAATAAATACATCGTTATCTATATTTTATCTTTATTGCATAACAACTAATATATTACTAAATAGGGTTTCTTACGAAAGTAATAAAATAGATAATATTTAAATGCTGCAATGAATTATATATGATCAGCATAATAGTATATAATTAATTTGAAAGACTATCTTTTCAGATTCTGGATTTTTGGTTATGCTTTTAGTTTTTGCATAGACTGTTAGAATTTAAAAACTAAATAGAAACTTTACTTTTCTCTTTAACATTTCAAGCGTACATACTGTGAAAAAATAAATCTATAGTATATTTTAGCTTCTAGAGATTTAAAAAATAAAACAAGTAAGTTAAAATAACCACGATACACATTAACTAGATTTGACGTCAATGCTTTTTAAATACTACAACGTGAATTTGTTTTTTTTTGTCAAAACGGAAAACATTTTTCTTCCAGTATTACGCGAAACTTTTTTGAGTCAAATAAATCCCGTGCACTTTTAACAAAGTTGTAATTATAGTTATACTTACTGGCTATGCACATAAAATAAAGTACTGCTTTGGTATTCTATCACTGTATAAACGTGCAAATATTATCATCATGTTAAAAACATAAATTACCGAAAGAAGTATTTTATACATTCTTTTTAATTTGTTTATGTTTTTTTTGTAGTTACACATCATTTAAATGATATTCATAGTAATCTGTATGAAATATGGAAGCTGATAGACATAAAGTTAAAAGATTTGTGTTCAAACTTAAGTTCAAGGTATGTTTAATGTTAGTAAATGAAAAAGCTACATCAATAAGAGTTACATGCAACATTTTGTTACTATTACATATCTAATATGACAAGTAAATATTAATATATATATTGTATTAGATATAATGTGCAATAATAGATGCATAGTACAGTGACTTACAATATAATGGCACATAGTCGATTTATATTTTTATGCAGTTTAAAAAGAAATGAAAAATATATTTAGATCCGTTCAGTCCATCTGTTTCCGTCAAAAACCTCTTTAACAAAAAAAATCTATTGTGCTATTTACGATTATAGCTCTTATCATGCACAATATTTGTTGGGTAGAAATTAAAGTGTGGGTACTGAGTGGTCCATTAGTTCCTTAACTAGGGTCCCAGACATCCTAGAAAAGAGAAAATTTATTAAAAAAGGAAGAAGTTTTAATTTGCGATCTTGATTACACTATTTAGTAATGTTACCATATTTCATTGTTAATCCCCTTTTTTAATACACTTTTTTTGGATTCGAATATAAACATTAAACTTATTACAGATAAATGTTTCAATTATTAGTCAACATCCTTACTTTTTAATCATATGCTCATATACATAACTCGGAATAACTGTGATAGTCACGACATTAGGCGATCTCTCAATAATTTCCCTGATTCTCTTGTCCTTCAAACCAACAACATTTTGTCCGTCAATTTCAAGCAACTGATGATCTGTTAATACTCCATTTCTAGCTGCAGACGAATCCTTAACAATGGCTATGATTTTTCCGTTTTTGTACTGAAAACCCAAATTAGCTGTGCTGTCTTTATGCAGAGTTATGGTTCTTTCAAAGGGTCTGTCGCGGACTGTTATTCTAATTCCGTTGACCGGACTTTTCTTTATTATTTCATGGACTTTATCAACGGAAAAACCGGCGACGTTATTGCCATTTAATTGCAAGATTTGGTCACCAAATCTCAACCCAACAAGGGCAGCTGGAGAGTTCTCAACAACTAGGGAAACGAATATGCCCTTGTTTATGTCTTTCACCCGAAGACCCACCTAAAAAGTGAGAACCAGTGATATTTATTACAACTGATTTAGATATAGAGAATTTAACGCCTTATTAAATCCATATTGCATTTTGTGAATATTAATTACTACATCAAATTGAGCAGAATCCTTTTTTAAATCAATATTAAGAAGCTTCTTTGTTAAAGCTTATTAAGAAGTTTCTATGTTATGCCACTGTACCAACCTTGTTATCTTTATCTTTGCATAAAATAACTTCTCGAACCCCATTAGATATTTGAGCTTTCTGTAGTCCAGTTGTTTGAGAAGAAAGGGGAGCAACCAGGTTTCCTATAACTGGCATGACCATGCTACTTGACTAAACAAAAATTAAAGCATAGCTCATAACTAGGGAAATTGCTTTATGAAATGCGAATTAATGAGAAATAAAAAGCGGTGCTATTTTGGTATTTAAAACTTTAATATTTTTGGTTTTATTATCCTAAGTCACTTTTCAATTATCAAAATGGAATCAATTAAGAAGAACATGCAAGACATTATTATCCCCCCAAAAAAAGGTTTATATTTTATAAATTATTGTAGATTAATTTGGATATTTTCATAATCTTTTAAATTAAATCAAATCATTTCCTTCTACTATATATTTATAATGTAAAGTAAAAGCTGATTTCTTGATTTACCTGTTCATACAAGCTGATATTCTGCTGTACGTACTCTGGCATATTTTTTATTATTATGTCTTCGCTGAGTTCCAATCCCATATAAGTTCCAAGTGAAGGATACACAGATGCCATACTATTGGAAGATGCAACATTAGCAAATTCATAAGTCCTTGGAGGAGCATATTCTTGATGAGAGATCTGTAAGTTAAATAAAAAATAATAAAAAACTCTCCTGATAAGTTTTATTTATGCAATTTTGAGATTATTGTTACTTTTATTATTATTCTAGAACCTAATAGTTTGGCAAGCTAATGTTGAATTGATACTCTTTAAGTTGTCCTGTTTTGTATTACCTCTAGAGTACCCTGGACATCTATATGCCATGGATGTAAATATCTCAATGTTCTATTTACTTAGGACAGTTTAGATCAAGTTGGTATATTTATGGCTCAAGGCTGTAATTGTTCCCATAAAAAAGGAATGAATTAAGCCATAAATGGGGCTTAATAGCTTTCATTACAGCCTCTAATACTAATATATTATATGCTGTTTTAGAATATAGAAAATCTAAAAGCTTTCATTAATGTATTTTCTTGAGATTGTTTTTTAGATATCGATACAATGTTCCTTAACAACTTGCTTTTTTGGATCACTCACCTGCAGCTGAGCCTTAGTCATCTGATCTACTTTCATATCTTCCAAACTTGGATAGAGGGACATTTTGACTGTTGAGTAATTGCTCAATAGAATATAATAGTAATTTTAAAACAAATGCCACGAAACTGGAGTTAACAATTGTAGAGAGTGTAGAGATAACAGACGAAATTCCTAGAAAATTCTGCACTTAGTCACTAAATGACAGATTGATAGCAGTTTGTTTCTACGCCCTATAATAAAGCACAATTATCTTTGTGTAGATTACTTCGTTCTTTTTCGGTTTTAAGATAAGAGGTTCGTTAACATAAATTAGCTTGGATGGTTTTGTGCTTTTAATTCTAAACTATTTATATATTATGTTTATGTTGAAAGTTAAAAAAATTCAAGAATTTTTTTAATATTAAATGTCCACCCAGTCTAACCACACACTTTTGGCAGCTACTGTCAGAGTCAATCTATCTACCTGGCCTCTTACAAGACAAGTCACGGAGGAGAATTTTTCGGAAAAAAGTGTATTAATAACGTCCTATTTCCATTTTTTTTTATAATGAGGAGTAGTTTTTGTTATGTTTGAGGAGAATGAAATTCAAAGTATTTGGTTTTTAGCGGTACAAAAGTCATTTCATGGTGGGCTACCTATTGGGACGTGGTCGTGTATGAATTTTCTAGGTATAACTATTCATGGAATTGAATATCTCCCATATAATTTCGTAAAGAAAATTAATTTAACTAATTAACTAAACATTGGGAGCTATAGAATTCGAATTTGTGTTTAACTAAAGGTAAACCTGCAAGAATGATTATATTTATTATACTTAATTTTCGATGTAAATTTTTTAATGTTAGTCCGAATACACGGAGGCCAATAACTCGTGAGATTTGTTTGTATTTGACGTGTTTTTGGCACATTTTAGAACAAGTTGTTATAGTGATCCTTACAGCGGTCAAACACGGTAAAGTGATCAGACTTCATTTGTATCCAACGTTGCTAGATGCAACATCATAGCTTGGCGAATATTCTTATTTGACGGAATGCATAACCTTAAACCGTGCCATAAATTAAAAATTGCAAACAAAAAGATGCATTATCATAGTAATCAAAGTTTTTATCAATTTATTTAAAACTTAAAAACAGAAACGTCTTTCCGTAGCGTATGGAGAGGTGGGAGTTTGACGAGAGACAAAGTTCAAATACTAAAACTAGATCTCATTTAGGAGTGACTGCGCGTTGTTTTTTTCTAATATTTATTTGAGTTTCTAGCAGTTTACTAAATAGCTTATCACATTTCCTGTCGATTTATTGGACTTTCATAAAGAGCAACTATATCAAAACATGTCCCTCTCCAAACCAATTATTCAAGCTTTAAGTTTCTATTTTATGGAGTTGAATGAACATCCAATAAGGACTAAAGCAATTAGTTGGTAAGTATTTATAGCATAAGAGACGTGAATGCATGGGAATTTTCTTTTAGTTGCTTGGTAGCTCTAGCTGGAAATTATGTTTCCCAAAGAATCGCTGATGGTAAAATTATCAATTTCCATAACCTTGCAGCCTATGGAGCATTTGGGTAAGGTACAAGACATTGATTAAGATTTTAATGTAGTGTATGAAAATAACTTGGCCCCCAAACCATATTACATTTTTAAAATAAATTCTCCTGCTATATTTAGACTTCTTTTTGGTGGTTCAATTCCCCATTACTTCTACACATTCTTAGAATGGGCTGTACCTGAAGAAGCCTCCTTTGCTGTTGCCAAAAGACTAATTTTGGAAAGGCTAGTCTACTCTCCTTTATATCAGGTGCTTTACTTTTTTACTTGAAAGTACAAAACAATAACATTATATCATAGGCTTTCGCTCTTTATGCACTGGCCAGGTTTGAAGGCAAAGATCATGAAACTGCCCTTCAGCAGCTCAAGGGTTTATACTGGGTGGTACTGACATCTAGCTGGAAGTACTTAACCATTTTGCAATTCTTGAATCTTAGTGTGGTGCCCCCTATGGTGAGCTAATCATTTAATTATAATGTAAACAATGATTTTTATTAGATAAATATTTCTTTCAGCTAAGAGTTTTGGTTGTTAATTTAATAGGATTCTTCTGGACTATCTATCTGGCGAACCAAAGGCGCCAACAGGAAGTTACAAAGTCAAAATAGAATTTACTTATTATACTATTTTATATTATTTGTTACTCAATTCATTTTGTTGAAATATGGAGTTTGTTTTGTGTTGGAATAGATTCTCTGTATTCATGCGTCAAATTCGTATTTTTGAGATACATTCCTTTATAGAGAATATAGTATAGATTTATAACATTGTGTTGAGTTTTTCTATTTATTGGAGTATCTAGTCTTATTGTTTCATCTATTGTGGAACATACTGTATATTATTTCATAAAAGGGTTCTATACCTATAATAACAATTGATACAGTTAATGAGCGATGTAAGCAATTCTTTATTTTTATATGGAAATATCCTTGATTTTTGGCATTAATTATATGTGCTCTATAAATACATGTGTATATTAAAATTAAATAGGGAAATTCATATTCTCAAAATAATAATGCTTTATATAATAATAGGATTGACCTACTTAAATGAGTCAAATTGATACATTACCAGATCCCCACCTATCACAAGATTTAGCGTAAAACATTCCCTCTTATAAACCCGAATAATTGCTGGAATTGCCAGGCCGTCTTGAATTAAACATGTTCCTTTTAGCTTCATCTTCTTGTTGATCTCTACAAAATTTCAATATTTATAACAAAACAAAAAGCAAAAGTATGATGTGCTACTACTTGAAAAAAGACAAATGTTGCTCCAACAAAAATCTATTGCTGCAATGGGATAATTCCGGCCAATGGGCGATAACTTTTCTAAGGTAGATTTGCAGACGTTTTCGCCTTTCTTCAACTAAATTTGAATCCTAAAATTTTCCTTACAAACAAACTACCAAAAACGATTGGTTAGCGAACCTTCTTTCCAATGCTTTTCTTTGGAGGAAAATCAAATGTCCCCACGGCAGGATCTAGTTTCTTCAAATCGGAATGTAAAGCATAAAACTGTGCATATCTTCTGTATATATTCCATTCATCATTGCCTGCTCTGAGAAATATTTGGTATACGTGGTGAGAATTAGAACCTGATCCTAACAATAAGCCCAATTATAACAATTAATTTAGACATATGTGTAACAAAGAAATATACCAGTGAGGAATGCCGACGGAATCCACACGTTAACATTTCCTCTTGAGCCTTCAGTTTCCTGATCAACGCCCATGGGTCCTCTTAATTCTTCTAATTCACGCGTCAGTCGTTCTACAGTTGCGTCTTTTAGATGCAAGGTTTTTTGTAACATGACGTTAAAGTCCATCAGTTCTGCATGCATTTCTGCTACCTGATAAGTGTTGTCTTAATATTGCTTTTATTCAATACAGATTTTAAGAACCCCCACAGACTATATACTGCATTATGTGCATGCATTTATCAGACATCTGAAATCGATGACTGTACGCTCATACGTGGGTTTTTATGCCTTATTAAGCTTAATCCAACCAAAATATGGGCCATCCAAAAGTCTGTAGTTTACGGTGGTAATTTTAAAATTCTACTGGAGAAAAGCTTATGCAAAAACAAACTTACCCTACTTAAATTTTATATTTTGGAAAAACAAGGAGCAGGATGAAATCTTAGACTGCGCCTTATTTTAAACTTATTGATTCAACAATCTGTCAGTAAAAACATAGTTTATTCATACCCAAACGATATCTGGAATATACGTAACGATGAAAACGTATTGATAAGGGAATACAAAGAAAAGTGGAGCATACACCTAAAAAGCTCAAATTTTTTCACGGATTCCAGATGAGTTTAGGGAAACACGCATCAATATTTTTTCATTAGGTTATGGTATGCCTATAGATTGGCAAAAAAGGCCAGTGAAGGGCCAAACAGACTAAACACTACTAGGAAAACTGCTGGGATCGGACATCCACAAAATCTCACTTAACGCCATAATTGTCTTCTTAGAAAATTAAAACTGTTCGTAAGATATTGAGGATATTGACACACAATAGATTTTTAGGTTACGGTGGAAGGACACATTAATGCCCAATCATAATTAATCTAATCTATCCTTTTCCAAGCGAAACTTACTAGTTCTTTTGACACTTAAAATATATTATTCTCACCTGTACAAGCTTTTGTTCATAAACTTTGGCCTCTCCTTTATAATCCGGTGGAGTTTCTAGTTGTAATCCATCTAATGCCTTTTGCATACTTTCATCATCCCGCCTGAGCATTTGTATTGCGCCCACATACTTTTTAACTTGCTGTTTAAGTGCGTCATTCTCTTTGCTTAATAGTTTAATCCTTTCATCTCTAACGAAAAAATAATAATCTGTTTTTTAGTTCCGAATTGACTGTTATTATCCTACCGTCTTCTAATCTCTTCCAGATTCTTGTTTTCAACCACAGTCAAGACTGCTGATATGTCTGTAGGTACTTCTAAAATATCATCTGATGAGTCTGGAGGTTCATTGCAATCTAAAATCATTTCTTTGATAATTTTTCTCTCAAAATATTCATTATCAAATACCTCTTATCCGTTCCACTGATACTGGAGTTAATTCTCCGATATTATTTTGATTAATTGGAGTTAAACTCTCAGGTACAGTTGATGAAAATCTGTGCTTTCCCATATCCATAGGGAGATTTCTAGTGCCCTTCCGTTTCTCGCTGTATTCGCTGTCCTTTTCTAGCGATTTTTCAGTATGATGAAGCTGAACTTTATCACTTTGTCTAATACTGTCTGATTGGATATTTTCCTGAGCTATTACACTGCCAGTTGAATGTGGATTTTCCATATCTTCAGTGTTGACAACTAAGTATAAGGAACAAAATTATCATTGAAATACTAGGTACATCATATAAAGATTACTAAATTGGACCTTTATGTTTATTTTCTAAGCTACTGCTATCAGAACAAGTGCTCAAACTCGAATTAGAGGGAATGCTTGTAGAAAGCACAGTATCATCATCCTCAAAGGAAATTATCTTCCTTGCAACCTTTTTTTTACTTTTAGTATTCCTAATTTTATTGTCTGAAACAAAGTTGTTTTAGAAATAAAAATTAGCAAAATTTGATGGTGAAAATTACCAGGAATTGGTACTGCTATAACTGGCTCATCATGGTGATTTATCAGCACTGGTCTTGGTGATATAGATACATTAAATTCCAATTTATCAATGCTTATTGCAAATAAGATGGATCCCAAACCTGTCATGTAATATAAAAAAGTAAAGTATTGTGGTGGGATTTACCTAAATAATTCATAGCTCATTGCTTACCTGCTGCCATATTGGGTAACATGCTGTTTCTCTCTTCATCTCTAATAATGGCCCAGGATTCATAATGATCTTTCAAAATATTTTTGTCACTTAAAACAATGTGAAAATATCTATAAATTTTTCTTCTATATCTTATCAATAGCTTTATTATTAGATATAACAAACCTTTCTAATGATTTTTCATTTAAAGAAGCCCTTATCCAAGCTTTACATCTACCAATGTCAGTCCACACATGTTTCAAAATGTTAAATCTTTCCTGTTCATGACTTGTAAGGTGATTTTCAATAAATGCCCAAAAGGCTAAAAAAGTGTGGTAGAAATAAAGGTTTTAGCATCACACAATTTGAAACAATAACACAAAAATGTTTCAAAATGAGAAAAGATGTGAAAAATATATGCAGCTACAAGGGTAAAAACATTCACATGATTACTTACAAACACTCTCTTGTTTGATATTTAAACTATGTGCCACAATATCAGAAACTTGTTTCAACTTTGTATTAACTTGATTTGTTAAAGGTTTAGTTCGAAGTCCATGTAAAAATACAGCTTCGAGGCAAATGCATAAACCTGCTACATGTGAGTCAAATTCAGTTGCTAATATATTTTTACCTCCATACCTAAAGAAAAAATGTACTTAGGTCTAATTTAAATCCTTTTTGTAGTATTAAATTGTCTTAACATAAAGAGTGGAAAATACTCAATATGAAGAAAGGTGTCTGGAGTAAATGCTAATTCAGAGTTCAATAATGGTATTAGGTATGAGCAAGTATGAAATAAGCAGTAAACACTCGATGTTTAATTTTCCCACTGTTTACTTCTTAAGAACTCTGAATTAGTGTTAATTAGTTATTGAGAAAACAAAATAGAAATCACTTATATAAAAATACCTCCTTTGGCATCGCTGAACATAATCTAGCAATTGCTTCAATAGATTATCGGGATCTTCAGGTCGGCTGTTTGTATTTAATAATAGAGTTCCTGTGGACATCAGTTTTAACAACTATTAACTACAAAGAGTGATAAGTAGCACACTCAACTATAATATTTATAATAACTATTCTAGTCTTGCTGAGGCATTGCATTTCTGGGAAGAGATATGAAAATATAGGTCCAAAAAAGTTAGGTAAAATAATCCAAGGGCATACCATGTTTTTTTTTTTGTCATTAGCAGATTCTTGAGTAAATTGCTGTGATTTATTTTTCAATTACATGTTTTCTGTTTGTCGTTTTATTTCCTTATATTTCTTTTAATTCTAAAAACTAAAAAACATATACACCATAACCCCCACAAGGAGCAAACTACTGACTTAAGTATAATGTATAGAAGGAGGTGGTGACGACAAAGTGTCGTTGTCATTCTGTGGTGTCGACACTGTTGCCAATTCCACGACATTCTTTCGATTTTCCCTAAATACTTGTGAGGTCGCAAGAAATCTACTAGAACCGGCTTGGGAGCGCACTTTATTTATTACTTGATAGAAACTCATAAATTTCATTCTCCGGGGTTAAAATTTTTTTTTAAATCGTACTTTGTATAGTCTGAGGTTTCGTAAAACGTCCTTTCACCACCTATGGCGAATAAAATGTCTAATATTCATCGTAAAACTGTAACTTTTAAAGTGAGCTGCAGCTCTGCAATCTAGCGTTACTTCTTTATAGCTACAGTAATTGATCTCCTAACCTAAAATAATTAAAACATAAATTTGAATTTGCATAGAAATTAAATCAAGATAAGCAGAACATGTCCAAATGAAATCACTCTATAATCCTATCAATATAGAGAGAAATTATTCATCGATGAACTGTAAAAATTAGGTAAATACACAGTTCTTTTTTATGCAAGTGGGATGTGATCTTTTCAATGTGTAAAATCTTAGAAGTTCCAAATTTTAAAGTCCGGTTTTTCCGTTCATAATTCTGTTTTCTCCCTGTGATCTTTAAATACTCTAATAGAAAATTAAATTCTATTGATAGTGATGGGAACAGTGTGTCTATGGAAAATATAGTCCAATCCAGAAAAAATACTAGTGGAATATATTGAAGAAGAATTAACTTATATAGGTGAAGATGTTATAGAGTTAAGGTAAATTAAACAAGGTTTCTTATGCCATAGATATTCAAAGTATCTCTCAAAATAAGAACATAAATTGAACAATATATTCTAGGCTCTCAAAGTAGAATGAGAATGTTATATAAACATGTATCAAAAAACTATCCAGAGCTTAAAAGGTTAGTTTTGGAAGATGGGTTTTAATTCATCTCATAAATTTATTATTCAATTAGAGGTTTTAAATGAAAATAATTTAATTAATAATTTAATTAGCAAAATTCCAGAAAATGTCATTGTAAAAAAATTTAATTTCTTGTTTAAGTAAATATTAATAAAAATGGCCCTTAGGATCTAACTTTCACAACCTGTATATGGAGAAAAAAGTGTTCTTTGATACATGTTTATATGCAGTTTTGATCCCTTTTAGGACCTAGAATATGTTAAATTTATAGCACTTTTCTCTGATGCACCTTATATATAAAATTGTATTTAGCAGTGAAGATGAATATGCAAATTTAATGAGAGATAGAGAAGCAGCTCTTACTTCTCTAAAAATATCTCCTGCTATTGTGAAAGTATTTCCTACTATTGAGGAAGTACCTCCTGCAACTACGTCTTTTGATCTTCCTATGGAAGTAGTTCCCATTTCTGAAGAAATAATTTCTGCTTCAAGGCCTGTTAATATAAATGGTAAATTGAAAATGGTTCACATTAAATTAAATTAATAAATTGGCATTTAATGTCCTTAAAAAGGACTTATTTTCAGAATTTCAACACTTGCTTGATGTGAATCAGGAAGAACATGATGCAGTTGCTAAAACACAATTGGAAAATCAACTTGCATTATGCTCCAATGAACTTATGATACCTTGGAGTGAACAATTACTCAATCGAACCTATGCAGCATTTTGTGAAGAGATTGGAAGGATGAAAATTGAAAATTTTTATGACAATTGGGTCAAAAAAACTATAATAGTGATCTCAAGGGCTCTTAATAATGGTGTGGTTGAGGACGTGCCAATAGTTAATATAATGATATGTGGAAAAATAGTTTCTGTTGCACAATCCTTCGGATTCAAGTGGATACTAATTGAAGATCAAAACATGGAAAGGGTATTGTGCAGGTTAAATATCCCAAAACAAATACCAGAGCCTCAAGAAAATAAACCATCAGGACAATATGATAGTGCTAGAGATGCCATATTAATTGAGGCTATGGAATCTAGAACCAAAGACTTAAAAACAAAGCTAAACCAGTTGTTTGTAGATTCAAGGGAAGATTTACTTGGAAGAAAGGCTATGGTGAAGGGTGGAATGTACATACTTAAAGGAGAAAAGATGATATTTGTTAATAAGTGTTGGTATGCAAATGAAATGGAAGAGTTTTATTTTCACAAAATGGCTGTAATTGGAAGAAAAAATTGGTTGTTAGAGAGGGAATCCCCAGTTTGTAAGCTAGGGTCAAACTACCTAAAGAATGTACGTTATGATATGACATGATCTCATGTTATTACTTATCGTCTTTCTGAGAATTTGTCCAGATGGACAACTTAGTCGCGCGATACCTCTTCTATCCAACATTGCTTTTTCCTAAGTTGGAATATTAAGTTTTTACACTTGAATGACGCCACTACAGCATGCAGGTGGTATTACTCGTGTACTCGAAGGGCGCCGGTACATCGCCCTGGTGTACTGGCACCGTACGTTTTAGAATAGGATATGTTTCTGGAACTTGATTTGTTTGTTTGATTTAATATAAATTTTTTATTTCGGCCTGCAGTTTCGGCAAAAGTCTGAGTTCAGCAATATTCTGAAGCAGTCTTACAAGTGAAAATAACGGTTTAAAAATTTTAATGCTCTATAAATATAGATATAGATCAGATCATTTATGTGCAAAATATCCAACGGGAGCGACAATGACAAAGTAGAAGGTGTGAGAAGACGAAAAATTGGAACTATAGATAGCGAAAATGAAACTACGGAAGATGTACAGTTCAGAATGGGTACTGTGCAGAGAATGTCAAGAAATGTTGTCAAATATGCAATTTATATGTCGCAAAAAATGAACAGGTCCACACATAGCTTCAAATATAAAAGAACCAGTCGATTTTTTTTAACTGTTATTTATCACTGAATTCATTGACAAAATAGTTTGTAACAAAGAGGAATTATAAGGTTTGTTCTGATCGTAGTAAACCTAGCGGTAAGACGTGAAATCAATTATTTTGATACGTGCTGAAAAATTGGGAATGCATTTCGGGGATTGTTTTATAAAACATCATATAAAAATCCATTATTGCATGTAACATGTAACATATTTTGTTTTATATAATGTAAAAATAGGATATAAAATAAATAAATTGTTGAAATTTTATTATTTGATTACGTTTCTTTGAGTATATAAATATTTTGAAGAATCTGTAAAACGCTTCCCCAATATACCAGATATCGTCTCAAGTTGCTAGTTTGAATGAAAGAATAACCTTTAGTGCAAATAGTTAATATTGGAATGGCTATGTATGTAATTTTAAAATGACTAAAATTGCTTTGAAAAAACAGATTTTTTTTAACAAATTTACATTTCCGACTAAAGAGCGTTAGTTTTTTTTGTTTAACTAATAGTTGGATAGTTACGCAATATAATAGCAATTAGCAGTTATTGCTAATTCTAATTAAATATTGTACAAAAGTGAGTCTCTAAAAAAAGCATAGGTTAAATAGATTTCAACAAGAAACAGAAAAAAGGAAAATAGTAATATTAATCATTTTGCCCCTCTTAAACGTTCAAATGAAAGCCACTCTGCTCTTGGATCTTGATTACAAAGCCTTCTTCCAAGCTCTAGTGGCATTAGGAGAAAGAGTAATGTACTTACATTTACATAAAACATTTAGACATTATTGCCATAAACAAATTTCTTAGTCAAAATTTTATTTTTACAGTTTAAACAAAGGCTTACTAATTCAAAGGACCATAAATAGGACTGCAATAGATTTACCACACTCAAGGTAAATTAAAAGGTTCTATTTTGTAAGTGAAATTAATTTTCTTTCTGAAAAGCCAATTTTCTTCACTATTTTTTATTTATTGGGGAGTCTGGGAATATTTAAATCCTAAATTTACGGGTTCATTTCGACTGAATTTGATTCATTTGGAACTATTGTTAGAAGATATTTTTGGTTTGGGTCAAAAGTGATATACATTTGTATGTTTCACATTGGCTTCATCATGAGGGTTTCCAGTGATGTTTCTGGATCTCGGTCAATGTAACTGAAATTTGTAGTTTTTTTTAATCGAAATTGCAGAACTCGTACGCCTTTGACTCAGATACACCTGCAGCGTTGCCAATTGTAAAGTTAAAGTTAAGAAATAGTTTTTTGTTATTTAAGCATGCAAGTCTGTAAACATGATGAAAATGTTTAAATTCAATTCCACAGTGGTTCTATAATATTTCTGGCACATGTACTTTTTCTTGTCATACACTGAAAGTTATATAATTTTTTTTCAAAAGAAAATAACAACCATGGTAGACCTGACACATATCAGCTGATGTTTTATGCCGAACAGTGTCGTCGGGTTGGAAGAATCGAATAAAAAAATACAAAACTGGTCTAGTAGCTGTTGGATTACGTTATTTCTAGGAATAGTTGGCAAGCAAAAACTAAAAAGATATAATTAAAGGCATTATGAAGGCCCCTATAAAAATGTACCATTTAAAACCCCTGGTTGTTCACGATTTTGCTGTGGAGATCCCCAAGTGCATGTACGAATTGAGTAACATTCATGAATCCAAAGCTGGTCAGCACGTTGCAGCTTCTACCCAAAAGTTGGACATATTCGACCAGGTTAAACAGTTTTTAAAGGTTTTTTTATCTTTTATTTATTTAATCACTGCTTTGTTTTTTAATTATTAAATCAACGCTTTCCATAATATTTCCATTTATACTTCCTTAAAATTTCAACCCCAATCTCCAAAACTTCACAATATTGCAAAGAAAAAAATAATAAATAAAGTGCGTTATTTGATATCTATAATCTAAACTATATGAAAATGAAAAATAAGGTATTTATTTAAGAATTTGACCTTAGAGCTGCCAGGGAGTACCTGGAATGGCTCAACTAGAAGCTAGACAAAAGGACATTTTAGCACAACTGGCCCAGTTAAAACAACAAATATTTAGCCTGAAACAAGATTTGAACATTCAGAATGGGGCTGCCTCAAGTGAATTACCAAAAACAGCACCACAGTGTTATGAAACTCCAACAAAAGTAAGCAACAATAAGCAGTTTCATGACTAAAACCTCATAAGGTGATATTTTTTTAGGTCAGTTCTTTTCCTGATAGCTTAGTTATTACAGTCAACCCATCAGCTCCACCTTATTTCTTGGAGCTGCTACAGCAGTTACTGCGCAATGATGTAGCTTTGGTTGTCACCTCATATCTACACTCGTCAATATCCTTACTTCCAGACCTTGCAGTGCAACTGAAAAAAACTTTAGAGAAGTTTCAACCAGTAGCAGGAGTGCCAGTGATCGTTGTTAGTCTGATTTGGAAGAACAGTAAGCGATTTATTTGTTTAATTAATGCACCCTTTATTGTGGGATGTGTGCCTGTAAAGAGTTTACCACTTGCTATTATTTAATTATGCTTACACCAGATATACATGTGTTCATAAAAGGAATATTTTCCTTACGAATGTATGGCAAAGTGGCTTTACCTCAAATATTTACAATCTCAAAATACCACTTTCCGTTTGGTCAATTGTAATCAGAATGCAGTAAAGTATTATACTTTCACTACTTGTTAGGTAAATAATAAGTACTTAACATGGGTGAAAGTATCTATACCACACTCAATTAGTGATTTGCAATTGTTACAATCATTGTGTGGTAAAGTACTATTTTCCATATTGGTTAATAATATTTCAATCTCCATCGTTGTAATTTTCTATTTTCTCTAATCAGTCAACTCAAACTCTGAAATACTTCTGGCACACACATTGGTCTCTGGAGAGGTGAACGTGTTACGATACTTATCACGACTGGCAACTACAAACCTTTCATATGACTCTGACAGGCATTCTCTTGAACTTGACTCACTCTTGGACCAGTGCTACCTATTAGCCCGCACAAAGACCAAGGCTGAGCGAACAAATATTTTTCAAGTTTTGAACAAATCGTTGGGCAAATTTCCATGGTTGGTAGGACGAGATCAAATCAGCATTGTTGATATTGCTGCATTTTCGGCTATCAGACAGAGTGGAATATCGAACGAACTTAATGCTAATTTAACGAAATGGTACCAGCAATGTGCTAGTTTAGCTTAAACATTAATATATCAATTAATTAATAAAAAATTGCTTTATTATCGTTTCACAAATACATATGGTTGATAAAATATAACCAATCCCATAAAACTAAACAAAATAGTACAATCGATAAATTAAACAGAATAGCTCCCTCACAATATTTAGCTCATTAAAAATATTAAAAATAAACCTGTCTGTGGTTATACTAAATTTCTCAGCAGATTCAGGTTTCAGAAGCTCTTTGGCGTATTGAATTAAATTTTGTTGTGTTAGGAAGATATATCGCAACGAAACTACACATTCTTGATTGTAATGCCCTTATTGCTGTAATATATCTAGGCAGATACCAATGGTTGTATTAATTCATTTTGAATAGACAAACATTCATTTAATTTAGTGATGAGATATTCGTGGTTTTCCGAGTAAAAAACCTAAAATATTGCCTTGTCCTAGCTTAATTAGGTTTTCTACCAACTGATACAGTTGGTCTCATGACAAACATGAGTTTTCGTATATATAATAACATCTAGTTTGGCAGAAAGAGTTTGCATTTTATGGGCAGTGCTGAAATCTAAAAGTGTTGACTGTCCGCGGATATTTACGATTTGTAGTATTTTCTTGGTCACAATTTTGTCATCTAATTCTTGCATAGCTATAGAAGTATCATAACTGCTTTACATTAGGAAGCTTTAATCGAAATTCGATAGTTTCAGAGGTTTATTGTCATTGATACTATTAAATCTGGTTAGTTTGAGAGATCGTGAATACGTAGTAACAGGTATTTATCAATGTTTTTCGCGCATTAGTTTCTTTGTTGCCGAAAGACTTCCTATCCTATCCAATCAATGGTGAGATAGTAACTATTTAGAATATATTAGTGTTGTTTTATACTATAAGAAAGCGCGTTCTATCAATACGCACTACGAAGCATTGTTGCGAAGTAGAATAACAGTTGTCAATTTACACTGTTTGTTCTTCGTTTTTGTGGTTAGGTTTCATATTTATTTCTAATTTTTATTTAAAGTAGTACAGATCTCCCAATGTCAAAAATATTCTTAATTTTATCTAATTTTCTATAAATTTGTTCTTTTTATATCTTAAATTTATGTGTTATTACTACTGTTATGAATTTTACCTGGGCTGACCCTTATCCCGATCTGCACAAAGTATGCACTTTATTCAGTCGAACAGACCTAGTTAATCCCTTGAAGTGGTACTATACTCCTTTATTGGGATATTTACAAAATGGCCCACAATGCGGCCTAGTTGCATTGGCCATTTTAATGGAACAACCTTCTAAAGAATTAGTAGATACAGTTTTTAAATATGCCCAAAACATGGGATTTAGCCATAATGGAGAAATTTTCAGCACCAATTTTATGTATTCATTGGCAAAAGAGTTTATTAGAGACAAGGGTATAGAAATTTATAATGGTAATCTAGAGAGTCAAGAAATTGTGGATGTCTTATTAAATAGAGGGAAGTTGTTGGTACCGTATCCTTTTGTCAAATATACAGTTGAAAACATACATGAAAAAATGTTATAACCCTTTACTTTCTTCCACAAAATAAGTGTTATAAATAATGTCCATCTTTCGACACCTAGCAATTTGAATAAAATTAAAATTAGGATAATTTTCTATTTTACTAGATCTTTTTCAAATTAAAGCATGTTAAGAGCTTTATAATTAAACTTTATTTTCTCTTGAAAAGATTACCAATTGTTAATTAAAACACTACTTGTGCTGACTTTTCGAGTATACACTGTGAAATTAATACTTAATGATTCTCAGTTATGACACTAATAAGGACAACTCACCAGGGCTGCATGGAGGACACAAAGCACATTGGTGTGTTGTGTCAGGTGTTATTCAGACCCAAGATAATGTTTTTGTCATTGCCAGGCATGGGAAAGCTAAAAATGTTGCAATTTGGAACCTGAGAGATTTAGCTCAAAGTAATTTACAGCTTTTTGAATTTTCTCCAGATAGAAAGCTGCAAGATTTAGAATATAAGTTGCCAGAGGGTGGTATTGCTGGACCTCTAGGTTTAAACAGTCAAAGTGTTTTAATTTATGACGTTCATTAACATAAAATAGAAAGATTATTTTGTGACTAAATTTTATTTGTCATGATTGTATTCATATTTGACTTGAATACCATTACTGAACAGTCCCAACTACAATCTGCTAACTGACCCAATTCATGCCTGCACCAATCAAGGCCTGACACCAATCCTGTATGATGTCTAAAAACTTCCAATTTTCTCCCTAATCTTATATCACTTATCTGTGTGAAACAATTAAAAGAAGTTGAGGCAATGATGTTATTAAAATGAGGTGAAAACCTAACTTTACCCACTGCCCTTTCACTTCCTTTAAGTTGAAATAATGGTTGGAGATAATTCCGTATGTCCCAATATCTTATTAAACTATCACTTGCACTAGTCACTAAAATGTGTTCTTGCTGTAAATTCCAATCAGTGCTTAAAACCTCTGCATCATGCACCTTAATAGTTGCTAAATATTTTGGAGTAACGTTGCTCCATAGTTTTAATGTTCCATCTGATGATATTGAGGAAATGAGATTTGTTATTTTTGGGGAGAATTGGGCTTCATGTATTGCACCTGAATGTCCATTAAAACTTCGTATACATTGACATGTTTCTGCGTCCCATATTTTTAAGGTACAATCCCACGAGGCACTTAATATTACAAATTCAGTTTTCCAGTCAACACTCGAAACTTCCAGATTATGAGCAGAGAAACTTGACTGAAGTCTGTTTTCAGTTAAACTCCATAACTGCAGTGTTCCATCTTCAGATGAAGTTAAAATTAATTTTGAAGAGGGAGACCATTGTACGTCAAGCAAAGCGTTCGGCCAGTCGTGTGCTGTTACCTCTTGAATTTTTCCATATGGGGTTATATTAAGCGTACATAATGTTCCATTTCCAAAAATTCCATTGTCTGCATTTGTGGTTAGGGCTAGTAACGATGGGTTTAAAGGAGAGAATTGAACACTGAAAGGCTGCTTGTTTTTAGTGAAAAATACGGACATCACCTCCTTATTACTGAACTTTCATTCCAACTAATGTAGTTTCATTAGTAAAGTCAAGTAATTGAATTCGAACAACAAAATTATGTATTATAATATCATGGAACCTTGAACCCACGTTACAAGGTTACTTGCAAATCGAATATTTGATGCGTAATGCGGTGCAATTTGGGTTTTTTGTAGATTTACAAACTTGCTTATCGCAGTGTAGGGTGGTTACTTTCAGTGCTTTCCACTTATGATAAGACATAAGATATACTGAATATTTGATTTCTGGAATAGATAGAGCTTCCAATAAAACTGGGTAATGGTTAGCTTCATCTTAGCCATTGAGGAATTTGAATAAATTTGAGTAGTTTTCCATTTGCAAGAATTGCTTAACTCTACTCTCCTGCTGTTTCTACTATGTCTTCTGTAAGTTCTGCTTTGTAATCACAGAAAATTTCTATAATAAGTTTATATATAGTAGACTACTGCACAATATTTATTAATTCCCATAGCACGGATGATAAAACTATGAATTCATAACGAACATTTATTCTAAATATTCCTGTCATCTCGAATAAAAAATTCAAATCAATTTAGCAACAAAAAATTTTGGAATCTTAAAATAAATTTTTATTTTGATTAATCTACATCCAGTCTCTGCCTCACATTTCTTTTCATCGCCGAACCCAATTTGCGTTTCTTAAAGCTGGTTTCCCCTTCAGAAGCATCTATATTTTCAACAATTTTTTCCTTGAATTCCTTGACTACCGGTTCAGGTTCTACCACAATGGGACACTCAAAATATTCCTGTGCGGGAAGCTGATAATCTATTTCCGCTGGAGCACTAGGAGAAACAAAAAAAAAACGTTTTTGAGCATTTAGGAGAAATTTAAATGTGTAATATTAAAAAATTCATACCTTTCTGGAACAGTATACCACTTTCCGTAAGGATCACTCCTCCCGGGATCTATTATAGGACCATAAACAGGTTCAGGCGTTTCGTCTAGTACTCTCCTTTCTTTGAGTTTTTCTCGAGCCAATCGGGCTCGCTTTTCCGCCTCCTCTTGCTCTTTGTCTTGTTTCCTATAGAATTATAATCCATACTAACTCGTGCAGCAAACATGTACCATCTTTATCAATGCTTTGTTATTTGAGCAAACAAATTCTATTAAATAGTACTTAAATAAATAATGAAAATGTTAAACTATAAAAATATCTGTGAAATTCAGCAGCAAGGCTAATGCTATGTTACAACAGCCCAGACCTTGTGTCTATCAAAAACTCCTTCAATATGAGCCATGTAGCACTACTGTTTGGCGAGTTCCAGGCATTCTCAATAAACGCCTATATACTTTAAAAAATAACTAATGAAGTAATAACATGAACACGAACCTTAGCATGTCTTCTCTTCTATTGTATCTCTCAACTTCTCTGTACTGCTTGGCAATGGCCTTGTTTTTCTCAGCCTTTTGATCCAAGACTGAGAAAAATCCTATTGCCGGAGGACTCCACGTGGTTTCTGGAAAATTATTATTTATTGTGAATTCAAGGTCTTGAGACCATACAATCTTACCATTTGTGATGGTGTTCCAGTAATAACTTTTTCCACCTGTGGCTACCATTTCGTGCCATACTTTGCTGTTATTACCGCTGGCTATTTCCAAATTGCTATCTTTTAGTTTTTTGTTCATCGCGATTGAAGTTAAATCGGCTGAAGAATTACTTTCAACATCTTTTCTGTAGGCCTCCAATGCGGCTGCTTCCATGGCGCGAATTGACACATCAACCTTTGAAATTGTGAATTAAATAAGTATTATAGAAAATGTGTTATAGAAAACGATACCTTTTGTGTCTCTTTCTGAGTTTTAGCACTATCTCTGATAATGTTTTTGAGTCGCTTTTTAACATTTTCTTTGTGTCTCCTGCCATTCTCGTGGAAATCTCGACTCTAGAAGTTTTTCTCGGCAATTACACAAGAAAGTTAGTTAAAACTTATAGCTATTACAGTTACTTACAGCTTTGTTGTCGGTTATCCAGCATTTGCAAAAATCGCAATATTTGCGATCCTGAGATTTCCAGTAATCAGCCCTGAAAAATGATCGAGATGAATTATTAGGAAATTAATTTTGCACATTTGATCCTTTATATGTCGCAGATTAACAATTAAATTTCTCAATTTTCTCTGGTTAAATTAGGGATGCACTGAAAAGATGAATGTCGGGAAGGGTGGGAAATGTTTTAAGAAATCTTATGAGATACTCATATCTTTTTTAAAGATTTTGCCGTTTTTCGGAAGAATGGAAAGATGTAAAACACTGCATTTTCAACTTCGCACTGTAGCTAAACTAAGCCCAGAGTGATTTTGCAGACAAGCCCTTAATAGTGTACTTATTTATGTAAAATGCGATGATGTATCAACAATAAAGTCGACATCTGTTTTCGAGTTTCATGTGGTAACTTTGTAAACTATTAGGAATGCCATTTTGAATTTTTGGAAATCGCTTAAATTAGCGACAATGTAAGATAACGTTTGTTGATGTATGGTATGTTGCCTCCAAATTGTTATGAATCTATCGTGAGGTTAAACTAGGAGCGTTGCCGATGTTCTTATTTAGTTTCAATTTTCGTTCAATTTGGGGCCGTTTGAAAATGACGAGTGAAATTGCATTCATCATTTGGTCCCTGAACAATTAAATAATAGGGCTATCGGTTGTCGGTTATGGTTACAGTGGCCGTAAAATATTATCAAATTGCATTAACAATTGAAATATTCGAAATGTTTCAATCCTTTTTAATACATTGAAATCAATAACAAAATAATACAAAATGGTTATTATGATTGTTATTGCTTGTATCCTTCCAATGTTCGAACAGTTATATAAACAAAAGCTATTAACAGTGTTTTATGTATGTGCGAATATTTGGCCCCCATTCAAAATAATCTCGTTACTTTAGACAAAAGATAATTCCGATTTAATGCCTGCCTGTATGTATTACGATCTTCAAATAATAAATAACTAAACATTAAATTTACATCACGCTAACAGCGCAAAATAAATCAACCATATAGCAAACGAATTCTTTGTTTTGACAATTTACACTTCTTTTGTGATTTACGTTTTATTTTCGAGAATTACGACGTTGAACTGAAGAATATTTACAAACACAAAAAACCAGTAATTTTTCAATTTTACATGCATCTCTTTCTTAGAGGTAACGTGTGGAAAATGAGCCTTACATGAAAATATTTACGCTCCGAAGGTCGTTTTGTGTTTTATGAGCGATTTAATAGTTCAAGGAAGAGACATTAAACTGTTTTATTATGGAAAATTGTTACATTCTGTGTAGGTGTAAATAACCGCAACAATTTAATCAAAAATTGGGGAAGAAACATAAAATGAATAGGTATATGAAGGATTATCGCATATTCTGGACAATAGGTGTTTTGCGCCTGGGTTTTAAAATATAAAACTATTGAACATATCATGTTTTGAAATTTTCTAGATGAGACGAAATAATGTCGCCTATAACTGGGTAGTTTTAATAACCTCAGCTGATGAGTTGAACTGGGCGATTAGTGCCCACTGAAAGACAGGTGTTTGCAACACCTAGGAAAGTCAGATTTTCACTGCCAAGCTGTGATATATTTCATAAACCATTTACGCAAACACATCGATTATTATTTTGCGTATATGCGTAATTACATAACAAACTTCCTCAAGTTTTGAAACAACAATTTTTAAGCTCAGAGAACATCTTAGGCATTAAATCTCTTTAAATGTTGCCTTTGACTTCGACTACAAAAGATATTAGATGTTAAGTTTTATTAGAAAAAAGTGTAAATATTTTGATAGAATATCCCTTTATATACTAACAACGTTTGTTATCTCAATGTTTTAAATTTTGGACGATGACAGTGTAATGTACCCTTATTATGTTACGCCCATGAACATTAAAACTTTTTTAGGTAATATATTCGGTATGGTTAGATTTTAGTATTGATTACCCCCAAATGAGGATTGCCCTGTATATCAAAACTTTCACCCATTTCTTTGAAACAATGAGAGTTTCAGCGCATACAAGTTTTGTTTAATCACTATAACTGGATCACCCCAATAAAACACCAACCTAGCTATTCATCTAAGTACTTTAAAGATATTGATAGTAAACTAGTAGATAATTACCTCTTAGTCATAGCATGTCTATGTATGTTAAGCCATGGTTTAAGTATATAAGAACTTTATAAAACGTAAAAAGCCCTCTTGGCCGAATTGCCGTGTTAATATGCATTTCGTAAACAGAATCCCTTTATTTTTGCAAACTTGACTGAGGTGCAGTATTACTTAACAGGGAAATTCATTACTTCGTAAATTGTTCCTGAGTTTGACGATTTGAAATCCATTACGTATCCCCCAACAACAAATCCGCCTCCTAATCCGAACAGCATAAATCCCCGTTTTTTTTTGGAGAAATTAACTGTAATTTGCACTTCTTAATAAACTTGGAACAGAATGCAAAGTTATGTTCCGAGGAAGAATCGCCAATCATGGCGTCAGTGCCATATCCAATCGTGGCTTCATGCATAATGTAGTTTCAATCCAGTTTGACTCATCTCAACAGATGCCGGGATCTTTTTAGATCCAGACACAAACCAAACTAAGGATCCTGGTGTCTGATTCTATTTATAATTTTAATAATCGGATTTTCGGGGCCCTTTTCAAGAGCGCTTCTGAAATATCGACCAATAAATAATATTTCGAAAATTTATAGTTTTTTGAGGTGTCTTACGCAATCGTTCGTCGAAACGATACATCTGGATCTGATAAAGAAATAAAAACGGTTTGTTTTAGATGAACACTCATGTTACAATTAAATATTTGGTAATAAAACTCTGGATATCGGCTATAAAACTAACTTGAGAAAAATGGTTTAATTATATGTTGGTTTTTCCGGTTTTAAATGTCGGTATAAGGAGGTCAAAGCCATTGGAAAAAACACAGATGAAAACTTTAGTTGGGACGTGACAATTTTACATGACGAGGAATTAGGAAAAGTCAACGTGAATATAAATAATGGGACATTTCGAAATCGATCATGGGGAAAGCTGTAAGTTTTGTCCAAGTCGACACGATTTTTCCGTGTCAAAAGCGCTGTAAAAATAAAACTTATACCGAATTTCATTATAAAAGAATAAAGTTTGGCAAAGAATCATATTATTGTGTGAGTAAAAATATTGTTTACTACACTTGATGAAAACCCTGCTTTAACTTTGTTATGAATGAGAGACTTTTTCGGGCCATTGAGCTATCATAGAGTGAAAAATTGAATTTAAGATTCATGAGAGTGTAACTAATGAGCAATATTCGAAAAACTTTTGTTGATTTTCTTTCTCGTATTTATGGATTGCCTACACTCTAAGTAAAAACCCTTCGTAACACCTTAAATTTATTACAAACAATGTAATGACAAACTGACAAAGGTATATTAATCAAGTACAATAATCCCTGTAATTTCCGTGCTACATTCTTCAATATAGGAACTTAATATGCAATCAGTAGCTTAACAACTGCCTCCCAATAGAACACAATAATGATTAAATTAGTTTCTAGAATCGTTGGGCTAATATGATAGTTCTGCCACTGAGTTCAATAGATTAGTATTATCAACTGCTAACAAAGAAGGTGTAGGTATACTTATAACTAAATTGAAATTGTAATATGTATTATACAAAAATAATCCATTTAAAATATTTTTTAAATCCCAAATTTAGCTGTTCAATATAGTATTCTTAATACCTCTGTTTGAAATCCAGATGATCTAGTTTTAACAATAATTAAATAAATATTCTATTCTATAATACTGATATGCATTGACTAGCATATAATTGACTAGAGCCCGAACCAGAGCGAATGATTCAATAAAATTCGTAATAAACAAATATGCAATAATAGGTTTGGTCAATACAATAAGTATGTACATTGTAATGGTATTATTATTTTATTCTCTAAAAATTTCAAATTTTTGTAGCATCACCAGACGGTTTTCTGCTCTTAAATATTAAACCCATTATTACACATTTAATTACTAGATCTTTAAAACTTTTAGCCTATGCAATCGTTATCCGACGATACGATGACTACTTTAGTGACAAGGCCGTACAACGATAACGTATAAGAGTATAGCAATTCGAAATTTTGTTTAATATATTTTTTTTGATATCAAGATTTTTAGTTTCATATTTGCTTTTGACCACGCAAGTATAGTAATTTCCGATAATTGTTGTATGACCCATGCATGAGACAGGATTTTAGCTTTTGTTTCATACATCTGTGAGTACCCGGTGACAGGGCTCTTGTTCAACGTTGGATAAAATAGAAATCATTTCATATTCTGTTCGGTGTCGTAAACTTTTTTAGTCTTAAGATTTCTAGTTTAATGCAGTTAAAGTAATTTCAGATCATTGTATACTTGGATGACGGATACATGAGACAGAAAATTTTAGTTTATGTTCCATGCATTCGTCATCTAACGAACATTCTGTATGGCTATAAGAACGCCGAATACGCGAATAAAGTTGAAACCATCTTAACTTTCATCCAATGTTGTATATAGTGTTGCCAATACGAAGATGTAAAAATATCCGTTGGCGACCTCAGAAATATTCGCAAATACACGAGTCCTCATGGTTCCATTGATTTTGCCAATGAAGTCATAAAAAGTGGTTGTCGCTGTCGTAGATATAGAGTAGAAACTCAGCAGTGACTCATTGAATAGATAGAAAATTGTGAGTCACAAGAACTCTCTTATCAATATAATTTTTATCCTAATTAGTGCGATCATTCATTTCATTTAAATTTGAAATATGCATAATATACAGGGTTATTCACGCTATACGACGCGGAATATTGTGGCTAAAATACGAGGCTTTCAAAAAGTTTCACTTTTGGGCTATATGGGGATCTATTATGGCTACTTTTTGAAATTATTTTCATACTATACAGGGTGACCCAAAAGCCCTAAAAGTATCAAAGTTGTGTTTTTTTTAATGGAACCTTCTGTATATTATTGCATGTTTGGATTCTCTGATCAAAATAAGTGCTTGTTTTAATAAGGTTTACTATACCTAAAACTTAAGGATTTTTAAATAATTTGAATTTTATCAAAATTTGACCTAATTTTCATGTTTTAAACACTTAAGAAGTATTTAAGTTATGCAAGTATGTAATTTACAATGTAGTGTAACAATAGATCATATTTTATATCCCAATCATGATAAACTTGCCATTTCATAAAGGATGTGCAAAAATTAAAATTATATAATATATAGCCCAAAAGTGAAATTTTTTGAAAGCCTCGTACTTTAGCCACAATATTCCGCGCCGTATAGCGTGAATAACCCTGTATATACACACATCAACTGTGCAAATCGTGAAATTACACGTTAATTGGAAATTTAATTTACAGAGTGGTTCACGCAATTATAATAATCTGGGATTATCGGATCTTCGGATAACGAATGTACGAGACAGAGGCTTTTACCTTTCGTCTCATGCATCCGCTATCCAAGGGTACGGTGTTCAAGAATTAAACTAAGAATCGATGATAATATAATGATGATGTAATAAAAATGTATATTTTATCCGACATCGTATGGCCTCGTGCCCAATCAGGTGTTTGCCGTAGCGTCGGATATCGGACGCATGGATTCCGGAATACGGTAAATAATAGTAACTATCTTTGTACCTTCAAAAATAATCTTTGGAATAAATAATAAATAAGTACCATCTGACTTATTATTATAAATCCCTCCCTTGAATATTATTAAAAATTGTTAACTAAGTAACATTGACATTATACATTCCATACGAATGTGACTAGAAAGGGTTATTCATTTTAGAAAATTTACTACAATTTTCTTCAAAACTGATTCTACTCGAATTAAGGAAAAATTGGTATTTTATATCACAGATGAGGTTAATCAGACTAGATAATACGTTTTAGGTAGGTGTGAGTATAACAGGATACATTAATCAGTTATTAAGTGAGACATTTTTATGAATCCAAGTCATGTGTAAATTTTAGCGTTTCATCAATAAAAAATGGTTTGGAGATGACTGCTTCAAGTTCACTTAATGTAAACCAGAAAGGCGATTTTCTCCTGCAGATAGACAGGGAATGTATTAATCAACTAACACATGTAGCAGCCGCGAATGAACAGTAAACACACCCTTTCCCCAAAAACACCTAAGGACACTTCTTATAATTAGGGCTTGGTCACTTCTATTAGAATAGGATAGTGAATATTATCGTTATAATCACAATTACTGTCCAAAAGAGACAGCCTTTTCTTCCACACGACTTCACTGTAATTCATTATTTTCTTACAAATTAGCCCTCGCGCCTCCGATTGAAGTATGAAGTTATCTAAAGTGGAACCCCTTTGGGGTGCCATAACGAGTGCTAGGCCTTTAGGCGCCAAATAATGACAAAGGCAGTTTATGAAGTCCAACCTAGCGTCATCGAAAAACAAACAGTCTGCTGATATAATTACGTCGAATTTGTTGTAGGACCTGTCAGGTTCTCCCCATTTGAGAACGGCACAGTCTGTGTTGCATGAGAACGAGTTGCATTGCAGAATGGCCTCTACGTTCTCCATTGAGGTTTTATTGCCGTCGGTTACCAAAACGTCCCTGGCGGCGCTGTTTTTGGCCACTAAGAGCCCTGCAAGACACGACATGCCTCCTCCCAACTCCAACACACTCTTATTGGTAAACACGTGCAAATTCAGGCAAACATAGTAACTCAAAGTCTCCTCGGAGGGCCAAATACAAACGTTCCCGGTATTGTTAAAACCCATCAAGTCTTCAGCACTGAATGTCCGGTTACGGTGACCGATATTTAGTTTAAATACCCGTTGTTCTATGGTAATCGAGTACTCAAACCAAGTGCGTTTAGAAATTTGGTCCGTTACATGGTTAGTTGGAGGGCCTGGTAGTTCTCTAGTTTCTAAAAGCATGAATGAGGATATCCTTCGAACTGAGATCTCATCGGTGGGGCTTGAGGGTTGACTTCCAGAAGGGCTCTAAGGGCAGAAAATAGGCTGCGTCAGTATTTTTGACAGTATGGTATTGATTTTAACCACTGTTTATCACTACGTCAGGCAACATTCATTCACTAGGTATACTAATTTTTCAATACGAAAGTTAAATATAAGTAGAATTGGGTTCTGTTCATGGTTTGGCTACGCCAAGTTGTCTTGGCCTGTACCCAAATCGTCGATATGAATTATTATAATCAGTCTCTCATAGGTATTTACGTTTGTTTCTTTATATCAAAACGATTCAAGAGTACAATAAGATAATTTACAATCTGTGAGTGCAATTGTCTGGCAACTTGTCAACAGCTGTTTTTTTTCGAGATGATACTGCAATATGCGGTGGGAAGCCAAGCAATGAAACACGAAAATTTGTTCTTTTCATAGTAAAGTTTAATTAACATTTTTATTTTTGGATATATTGGAATCGCCTTCGGGTTCTTTCTGGGACCGGACAAAGTATCCTCAGTATTTTGAAAGAGTAATGCTTTTGCCTCTTCGAACGAATATTGGAACAATTGAGCTGAAGTTCTTTTATGACTACATAGATCAATCTTATTTGAATTCTCAAATTTAAATTTTCCATAAAAATTTTTTAATGATAAAGAACATCAATCGAAAACAAATCAAATGGGTTGTTTGTCATTTTTGGACAAGCAAAACTGTGTTGACTTTTTAAGGGAGTCTTTATTTTCATGTCGCTAAAAAGAATCATAATGTCATTTGAATGGTTTCCAACCACATACACGTTCCATTGTGATTATTACATTAATACCGCTTTTGTAATTTGACAATGATGCATTATTAAAACAATAAATAGCAAAGCTTTGCAGGAGGGCCGGCAGACATAATCAATCTGAGGGGTGTTTAACATTATTGTATTCGTAGGTTTATTTCGAGAGTTTTATACAGCGTGTAAACTCGTTGGTAATCAGTCAAAGCTCTAAAATCTAAAGTTTGTTCTTTCAAATTGCAATAAAATTATTGTTTTGACAAAAATACTATCTGTTAGTCGGTAACTCATCATCATCAACTTTTTAAGAGAATCCCACTTATTTTTCAACGTTAGTTTCCAATGTCATCTACGTGGCGTAACCATGTCCATGCATTGATTGACCTAAATCAATATCTCCATTATGGGGAATTGTAAAGCAATTTGAAAGTGGGGCTTTTTCATATTTCATTACCCTTAACTGTCTTTTCAATCTGAGGACGAAGTGGTCGATACCCCAGACGAGGCAGCGAGCCTAAGATACACGTGGTATCTCTAACTGACACAGCCCGATCTAAAAATATTTGTCATGCATCAACAAAGGAAGCAATCGTTATTATTTTGACCTTTTCGATTCCGTTTTGAATGTCGAGAAAAACATAAATTTTTAATTTATGTGATAAATCAATTAAATTAGTATGGTTCTATTTTAAGGAAACTAAAAAGGTTGGTCGAAAGTCAGCGAAATACCTGGTTTACACGGCACTAACGGGAGTGGAAGAATAATTTATGGTGTCAAGTCTGTTTACCCCTTTCCTGGATAAGGATATATTTACAAACATTTCCATAGCCTTGATATTGAATTACCTACATTTCAATTACGGCTTATTTTTACAGTTATGTTAACATCTCATTGTTGGTGGGAGCTTTGTGTTTGCTAAACTGTCACAAATAATGCATTAATTACTTTTGAGTTGATTGATAGTCATTGGGCTTTTAACAGACACACACATAAAAATCGATTGAATTATCGATCAATTAAAAATAGATAACACAACATTTTTGTCTACTCTATGTAACACTTGCAATTTTGAAAAAAAAGGATAAAATCTAACTCTACACACTGACAAATAATAAACTGCTGAAAAGTAACACTGACGTTCTATAAAGCACAAACTACCAAACAAAACTGTCAAAAATACGTCACAGGATCAAATCAAACCAGGGTGTCATTCAAATTAAGTCGATTATGGTCTGTCTTGGAACACCTTTGGTTGATGGCTACCAAACTCTACCGTTTCTATGTGTGCAGTTTGGGATGAATGAGTATGGTAGCCATCAAATTAGGGAAATACCTTCAGGGCTTTTGCCAAGATGGCCCACCTTCTCCTGGCCACCTTTTTCTTTTCATTGCTTTTGCCAATATAGGGCAGTTGATCGAGGTCGATTTTGAAATTCCGACTTAAATCTAGTATGTCTTTAGATTGGTCCATAGGGTTTCAAGCATAATAGGACCAAACTTGGCCCCTCTGGAAGGCCAACAGGAAAAAATAAATTAGGAGAAATGTTACTCGGGGAGCAAATACAGGCAGTATTGTAGATATTCCCTTGGACTTGAAATGTTAAATGTGCGACATCACATGAAACAAACTGCCTGTATTGTATCATTCATTATAGAAACATAAATAATAATCGATGCCAAAAACTTACTTCCAATTTCCAATAAACTAATGAATTGAGTTAAATGTCAAATAAATAACGATGATTGACAGTACCGCACGCCGGTACTGAACACCGACCACTATAAACGAGAATGAATAGTCCGCGTTGCCGGACTTGACAAAGCGACACCGGCCAGAAAATGGAAACTTTTGAGCGGGAAATCTCGGTTTATAATCCTTTACCGTTTCCATTGTTATGTGGAGTGTGCGTGCATGTTATTTTAAAACCTAGGGATACAATGGCGCTAAAAATAACTCCCTTGAGGACCTTAATAGCTCGTTGGCCTCTGTACTTGTAATTTCGCCTTATTTTTTAATTTTCCAGCGTATTACGTGTTCTCGTCTGTTTCGCGCCAAAAAGGAAATTGAGGCCGTGACACTGCCAACAGAACAACTCGTGAAAAACAATTGGCTATTACGCTGACCACCTATGTGACCCATTCTTTTTTTTATGGAAAAAGCATATTAAATAATTCTCTTTACTTTAAATATCTAGGCACATAACGCGCTTAATACATACTCACCTTTATTTATAATATAATAAATAATTCACATAATAGAAAGCTACGTACGGCTTCCAAATATATTACCTGGTTTATGTCCACCTCTACACGATGAAATGATCGATTAATTGAACAATTTAATTAGAGTTAGGCAAGTACTTCATATAGTACACAATAGATACAATTAATATTTAATTAAACTTTATAGCTACCACGATGTTACCCAACTAAGAAACAATCTGGAAAATGACATTACAAAATCATTCAAAATTATACTTCATATCGAGCCTTATAAATATTATATTAACAAGGATTTCTGAAGTATGCAGATAAACTATAGGGATGCGTTATACAACAAAAATTATGAACAAATGAATGTCATATGAACATGACTTTCATACACATAAAGCTCTTCAGCTATTTATTTCACCTTTAATTAATTATTGATGTTCTTCAATGGTCTCTTATAAGTATCTAAGAATGTCTTAAATAATTGTATGAAACTATATACAAGTAATAAAATTAGGAATATTGAGAATTAGCATCCAAATTTAAACAGTCATAAAATGTTTGCCAAAGGATTTAATCTTCTCCTGTTTTTCATAGCCTAAAAAGTTATGTATGCTCTTGAAGGAGTAACCATAAAAAGTTGATTATGTTCAATTAGATATTTTCTACAAGGTAATTAAAAAAGAAATCTACGAAAATATAGAAAAATGAAATCCTCAGTTTTCTGGAAAGTGATGGAATTTTATTGGTTTTTTGTTTCTATATTAAACTAAGGATTTATTTCTGCTTATTAACATAGAATTTATTTTATTTTGATTCAGAAAAATTTGTATAAACATTGTACGGGACAGCTCAGAAATAAATAATTTTACAGTAACTATATGATAACAGCCAAAAAGAAAGCTTTCGTTTAACACAAAATAAATGCTACTTCGTTACTTTCTTTTCAGAAAAGGAAGGATTTTATTCTTTTACACTTGGTATACTTTTATTAAATTACTTATAGGGAATATCGTCTCCATTTATAATTTTTTCCTTTGTATGTATATTTTAACCATTATAACAATTTTAATAAACAGTCAAGAAGTGTTGCTTTTTTTGTGTTTAAGATTTATTTTACGATTCATTTAGGTGTGTTTATTGAAATTTTATAAAATCTAGTTGTGGAAAGAATTGTATATATACACCTTTGGTTGAGAACTTCTTATAGCCCCTCACATATATGGCTTATTATTTACCTAACAACCTAATGAAGAAGTTGGTTACAATGTCATCTTCTTCACTGCTGTTTTGTATATGTTTCCCGTTGAAATAATAATTAAATAAAGCATCATGATTCTTGATATTATAATTTAAGAACATTGTCTTTTTATATTTCAGATTTAATTTATGCTTAATTTAGGGAACTTTGTTACAGTTTTATCAAGTTTAGTAATAGAAAAATCATATATGGGGGTTCTAAAATACTTATGACCCTCATGCTTTAAATATTTCAGCTCTGTAGAATTCAAACTTGAGGTTTGAGTCGATATGATGCATTTGACAAGCTTGGTGTTTAATACACTATTAATTTATTTTATAAACTGAAAAAAAACCTGATGACTTAAATGGCGAATGAGGGTGGTCAAAATTTTGGAGCCATTAAACATCTCTTATGTAACATTTCTGCTTTGTTTGAAACAGTTAACTACTTCCATACATTAAAATAACTCATAGGTATGTACCACCCGAACATTCTTGAGTTGACAAAATTTTTGCTGATAATATACTTGAATATACCACTTGTGTATTTAAACCACATAATAGCAGTATCGAGACTTAAAGGGGGATTATTTTAAATATTTAAAAAGGATCGAGAATAAAGCAGGTATCAAATTTACAGGATATTTAATTTTAATATTATAGGGATGGGGTAGCTACTTACATTATGCTCTGGCAAGTGACACTAGCACACAAATTATAGGAGGTCTAGAGAGAAAATAGAAGAAACTCAATATTTTAACTTATAGAAGGACAATATTGATAATAATAACCAAAAAAAAACTAAAATTAATAAAATTTAAATAATTTGACTTGTATTGTTTTCATTTTGTTAAATTCTACATTGACAATATTGAGGTATATTGAAGTACCTTAAGAGGGAATTGACAGTTTTCAGATGATCAACTAGGACGTTACGTAATATACTGGCTAAATGTCTCTGTCAGCAATAAAAGAGGACATGCACCTTTATAGGCGTGGAGCTTGTGCTCTCTTTGTCAAAACGCTATTATAAAACAAGGACAGCCTGAATTTATATGTGTGCAATGACTGTGATTCTTTCAATTTGAATTCAATTTAAATTTTCGTCTCTGTCATATGAAGGAAATTGTTTGTTTACATTTGATTTTTCTCTAAAAACAATTCAACAATCGTAAATTATATTTATTTGAACAATAATTTACAAATCTACTATGAAAAAGATTTTCTATATTTTAATGCAAGCTTTCCATATTTAAGTATGCGACGATATTTTGCACTATGATAACGCAATGACTTCCTCGTCACCCGAGAAAAAGAAGCGAGAAAGCAGGTAAATTCTGAATTACTAGATATCCATGTTCCTCCTTCGATTTTTCTCCAAATTGTTCATATAAGTCCATAAAGAATTATTTATTTAGGTCTATGATTATATAGCCAAAATGTATGTCTCAGAAAGGGATCATCTTCCAAATGAATCAGTGATGGGAACCCACTAAATTTAAATATCGAAAAAACGGGCTACATTTGGTTTGCCAAAGCAGTTGATAACATGTTATCCATGTATTATGTTCTTTTGAATTATCATTTGGTTTTTTTCTGTAGGCAGTATCTGATAACTAGGAGTACAGCTGGACGCTTCTTTACATTGGGATCACCATATCTATATGTTGACTTATAGGCTAATTAATCCCTGCTATTTACTTCTCAAAGGCTGTGAACTTATCTCTACTGAGAATATCTGCATGTTTTACTATTAATGTATTATATCAATACTGATGTATAGTTTGCTGATTTCAAGTTCTTTTTTGGGTGCCAGCAGAATTTTTGTAGTACAAAAAATGATAGTCTGGTAAATTCTCAAATAGTCCCCTATGATTTTTTATAGGCTGTATTTCTAGTGATTAAATATGGTGACTGCTATTGCTATATTACTTATCACATGTCACATTCATTAAGAAACATTCAGGCCTGCTTAATGCAAATATGGATCACTATATGGGTAGGGTAACCATTAGTATGAGGGATGGACCTGATTTGAGAATTTCCCATCACAACACAAGAAAGGAATAGATTCACAATAGGAATAGGGTTATTAAATCATGTCAACTCTTACCTTTCTAGTGGAGAAATATCAGAAATACAAAAAAATTAAAAACTTAACTGATTTTGATTTTAAAACTGTTTGCTTCAAGCTACTGTGGAAAACCCAGAAACATGTGCAAGGAGTCCTGACCAGTCCTTTAACTTGTTTTATTTGTGATTTTTGTTACTATTCCAGTAGGTGTGGGACATATTAATCATTCAGAGTACCATGTGTATGCAGATCTACAAGTGTATCTTTCCACCCCAATTAAAAATTTGCCAAATACAATAAATTTAACTAAGAATGACTTGCTAAACATTTTATCTTGGGCTAGGAGTTTCTAACACTTGGCAAAACTCAAGCTATTTGGTTCTCAAAGCTTGGAGTTGATATCTGATCTAGTTTATCTAATTTGAATGTTATTTAGTTCCAGTCATTTTCAACTCATTTCCTAAAAATTTTAAAGTTCCTCATTTTGATATTAAAAAAAAATATGTGTTCTACTTTTTTCATGAATCATGTCTAAGGTTTTCTTATAATCAACATTATATCCTCAATAATATACTATTGTATATCTTCAGGATAGAACCAGTTTTAATTTTATTTGCATTAATTCACTACTTATCCTTCATTCCTAGCTTATCTATTTTACAGCAAAACTAGCCTGTGGGAAAAAGAGCGCAGAAATCGTATAAATGACTATTTCAAGAAATTATGGGAAGTGTTACCCATGTATGATGCATCCAAACCACTTTCCAAACCTGATATATTGTTACATGCAGCTTCAACTATTAAAGAACTTGATGAAAAACTCAATGTATTTTTGGTGAATTCTGAAGGAGAGAAGATTTCAGACCAAAAATCAACAGGTAAAAAGTTGTGAAAGTTCATAACATATGGAAAAATTTATATTATTTTTTTCTATTGATTTTAGTTTCTAGTGATGTAATTAAGAAATTACAGGAAAGGGTAAAGAAATTGCTATTGCGCAATGAACATCTTGCCAGTTTGCTTAAAACCACAGGTATTAAAATTCCCTCTGAATGTGGAGTTGTTAAGAAGCTTAAGACTAGACGTAAATATATTAATGTTATTTCAAAAGAACAAGAGGCAAAAATGTTGCAAAAGGAGATGGAGAGTAAGTTATATAATTTTCAATTTTATATTAGGTTGAAATGAATAGTTTTATGTTAAAAATATGCCCTAATATAGTATTGAGTGCTTCTATATAAAACAGACCAATTATTCTAGTAAAAACTGTGTATATTTTCATAGATAAAACAAAATTGTTGAAACAAACATAGTTCAAAAATCCTTCCATTTTCTGGAACATTTTGAAATTGTCTTATTTTTTTGTTTCTTTATTAAACTAAAACATTATCATTGTACAGGGCAGTTCACAAATTAAAAATTTCCAGAAAAAAAAAATTACAAATTTTTAGTTTTTCGAGCCGCCCTGTACAATAGTGTTTCCATCACCCATTTAAGCCTTTTAACATAAAATTTTATTTTGATAAAAAAAAACATCAATTGACAAAAATACAGTTTTTTATTGAATAAGTTTGAATTTGGATGATAGATCCTTAACTTTTTTTCTTGTGTGTATTCTTATTGGATATTACTATCGCACATCTATTTACAGAGGAAAATCAAGTTAAAACTCAAAAACCCAAAGCCTTAAAACCCAGGGCTAGGAGAAAAAAAACTATGACACAAGATAGGAATAAGGTTTCTAAGAAGGTTTTACTATCATCACAAAACTGCCTTTTTGTTGTCACACAGTCTAGCCTACAACAAAACAATTCTTGCTTCATTTTATCCAGACCTTCAGGAAAGTCCACCCAAACAGGTAAATTGGTTCTGCAGTTTCATAATTCATTTCAAAATTTCGAATTTCAAACTTTAAAATTTCGCTTTCAGTGTTGACAAACTCGGTTTTCATCAAAACTCCAGTGGCTTCTTCACAAGTAAAATCTACAGTAGTCCCTGCCCAGTCCCAAATATCAGGTCTTCTTCCCGGAACCTTAGTATTCTCCAACGGTACTGTTATGCCTGTTATCCCCAACCCTCAACCCCTCCCAGTTTTGCCTACAATTTTCACCAATCCTCTCCCAACTGCCCTCTCAACCCTTATAGTCGTGTCAAGTAAAAGCAACACTACTAGTACTACTAACACCACTCAGAAAAAGACAACAATACCAAGCTCTCTTAAAGAAGTGGCTGTCGCCAATTCGCTTTCAGTTCTCAGACCTAGGACCAGTATAACAAGTACGACGCAAGTCAATAAGGTTCCTATTCCTGCATTAACGTCCAAGTACAATAAATATAATTGTTTAAACAGTGGCATTACCTCAAATAGAAAGTCTGAGCCACAGAAAGGTGGGGGGAAGAGTGAAAGTAGGAAAAAGGGGGCTGAGCAAAGTATACAGAGTGAGGCTAAACGAACTAAAGTTGTCTCAGAAGGAGTTGTAAAAACTGACCAAATATCTAAAGCAATGGAGACGGACTCTCCAGTAAAAATTGTTGCTAAAGTTGCAGAGCAATCGACAGATCAAGATTTGATGGATAGTGTAGGTGAAGTTGATAATGGAAAAACTAATAAAGACACACTTGAAAGTGAGCTAACAAGATTTGTAAATACCCCTGCAGAAAACAGTGGTATCTCCAAGGAAACTTCTGATATATTTCAAGGAGAAACTCTGCCAAATGTTGCAGAGGTTTCCATAAAACCTACTGATAATTCTGACAGCTTCTTATTGGATAGACTTGCTGATACTGAAACTAATGAAAATTCTCAACCTAAGACTGTTAAGCTACAAAATAACGAACTTAAAGACTCAGAGCTTGATAATAATGCTGTTGTCAAATCAACTGTGGAGATGGCAGTGCCTTCGTGTCAGAAAGAAAGTGATGTAGTGCTTAATGGTTTGCACGCCGACGTCATTAATCACCAGCATTCCAACAATATAAACGATTTAAAATCCTTGGAAATGCATTTACCCCAAACTGAACTCTCTAATGACATTTTCGCTTCATTTCAAGTACCTCCGGGGTGTCAGAATCAGGAATCTACTTCTCCCACTGCAGCTTTCTTACTCGCGTTTCCATTGGTTTCTTCAGGGACTAAAGTGGCCGAGGTGTTGGGGGATGAGAATTCTGAGAGCCAAACTGGAACCCCAAACTTATTACAAATTGGTACAATGGATATTGCTAAGCCCACGCAGTCGTATTCGGAGAGTTTAACGCCCAATTTACTCAACTTTGACAGTTTTAGCTTTTTTGGCAAAGATAGTTGTGCAGGGTTTTATAATAGCGGTGGGAAAAACATTGACGGATTTAATGTTGGCAGCGTTAAAAGTCCAGTGAAAGCTCCTAGCAGCAACAATAAATCTCAAGTCGTCAAGGAGATTAGCTATAATAAGTTCCCAGAGTATCAGCAGCGTAACATTCAAAAGGAGATGGTTGGTAATAGCGGGAAGTTACCAGACTTGATACAAGGAGGAAGTAGTAGTACTGTGGATATCAGTACTAATATTTTTTCCTTTAAACCTTCAGGAACTCATCAGGGATATTCCAATAAAAATGATGTTTATTCTGGCAAGTTTCCTAGTCATTATTCTGGGTATAAGAATTGCACTAGTTCTTCTGCTAATTCTAATCAATTTGTTGGTAATAACGTTGCGAAGCAGTATGCTCCAGTATACACTAGCGCCACTACTAGCAACAGCTTCTACAATGCTTTTGGAGGAGAGGATATGTCGGGATTTACTTCCTCATATACGAACGATTACAACAGAAAATCATTCACTAATTGCAATACGAATCAAATTTATCAGAAGGATAAACTCCACAATAACAACAATCTGCAAACCAAAATTAAAGCTCCTGCTCATAATAAACCTATTAATTGGATGACCACCCCAAGCACTACAACCTCATACAAAAGCGACTATTTTCTGCCCCCTTTTAACGGTACTAGTTCCAACGCGTTTACAAACTCCAACAGTTATTTTAACACTCCCACATACACAAACTCAAATGAGCATTTTGGCCATCAGGATTTTAGAAAAACCAGTGATATGTATCCCTCTTATCAGCGACCGGAAAATGAGGAAAATCAATTTTCTTGGTCTCCGAGCAAGATTCCTCAGTTTTTGGACACCTCTCAACCGTTTGTACCTTCAACTTTGCCTACTTTAGTTGGAGATTTAGCTTTAAACACCCCTGTGGTGGAACAGAAAGCTTATAAAGATCAAAGGGCTAGAGATAGTGGGGGAAGAGCTAGAAAGACCGGTAGCTGTGAGGGCCAGAGTAGCTTTTTGTCAGTGAGTCAGTTGGTTGACCAAAATCAGGAGAATGGTCCTGCGAAAGTAGCCTCAAGAAGAAATAGTGGGAATCGCTCTAAGGCTGGGGTGGCTAAAAGTAATAAAAGAGCCTCTGGGAGGTCGGAGACTGGCAAAGAAATGCATGGGAGTTATCAGAAAAATGAGAAACCTGGGTTTGCGAGTAGTAACATGTTTAATGAGGTTAAGCAACCTTCTAGAACCAACAACAATACGAAAAATATTAGGAGTAGCTACTCGGCGGAAGCCTTAATTGGGATTCAAGAACCTTCTCAAAGGAATGCTACTTGTCAGAGCAGCACAAATAAGACCATAGTCCCGAATTTTCTAAATGAAAATCTGTATTTTCCTTCATTAGAAGTGTCCCAGGATAATAATAGCTCGTACATGCATTCTTCAGGTCAAACTTACCATCAATCCAACACCTCAAGTTTTACTCAAAACTTTTCAACCACTTTCCATAATAATGCTAGTTATGGCAATAATTTTGCATCCACTATAACGTCCTCTTATGTGGCAAGCAACACTTTTATGTCTACGTCCAACACCCAGGACTTTCTAGGGGATACAACCAATCTCTTCCAAAGCAACGTAACTCCTATGGCTAGTAGCAAAGAAAAGTGCCACTTTTCCAAGAATTATTACAGGCAAGTTGAGGTTAAGGAGGACAAAAATCAGAGTTACAGCTGTAAGAAAGTGAAGAAACGAACATTGAATGATAATGTTCTGCCTAATTTTGACCTACCTTTTCTATCCATGCCTGGTGCTATTAATTCTCCAGTTTTGCCAGACGATTTTCACACTACGTACCTGCCTCCAACAACAATATATTCCTGTAAAAATCCTTTGTATTCAAAATCAAATACTGAAACTATTTCTAATACTTTGATGCCACCGTTGACCCCTGCGATAACAGGTCGAGTCACTGTTCAACATTCTCAGATGTCACCGTCGGTAAATTCAGCTGGAACAACGCTGGCTAACTTTAATTTAAGTACGATTTTTCCGGAAATTAATAAGGTTAGTTAACCGTTAGTATGTGTATACATACTAACTGTGTTAAATAGTATACATATACAACCTAGCATGTAATAAGTACTTAATGCGATTTCATTCGATTCGTTCATTTATAAACTCATCTGATAGAATCTTTAAAACTTTACATGTCGTAGTTATTATATGAATAACTGCAATAGTTTTCCCCTTATTGTTTAGGGTTTAGGCCAAGAACCATTCATTGAGAACCGCAGTAAAGACTTCGCACCTTCAGCCAAACCATTCGGCAATTCATCATCTCATCATATAGGAAGTTTTCCGATTTAAATTCTTGGAATTGTGTTTGTAAGTGTTTATTTATATGACGTTATAGCTTGAAAACATCATAGTCTTATGATTCGTTCAATAGGTTTTTTTTCGGACGACCTTTCCTTTCTTCTTAATGGTGGACACCCAGGTAACATTATATATTTTCTTAACATTCTAAAAATATGCTTTTAGAAATTTATTCGTAGAGATAATTTAAAAGAATATTTTGTGAAAATTGATATCATGGAATTTCTTTGCATTTGCGTAGGCTATTCCTAGGAATATTTTTGTAGTAAATGGGCATTATGTTGAAATATTTTTGGAATGTTCTTGAATATGAATTATTGAATATTAAGACAATATTGCTAATGGATTGTATAAGAATTATTGGGTTCGATCTCCTATGCTTATCAGGGTAAAGTATGTAATTGACTAAAAAATCCATCTTAACTGAAATAAAAATATATGAGATATTTATTTAGTAATATCCATTTGAGATATTTGGAAATGTTTGGTTTGGAATAAACAGTCATTTGTGGATATCGACCGATATCGGTAGAAGTACGTAGTTTGGTTTCAGGGGCCAGATTTTGTATCTTGCAGAGTAGAAAGCCCCCTGTGAAATTACGTCAAAATGACGTGAGTTTGTTAAACTTGTGTATTTTGGCACTGCTTTAGGTTATTTCGGCATCAATCCCCAGGGAATGCTCTATTCTCTAGAGTACGGAATCGAGCAAAGGAATATTTTATTTTACACTACAAGACAAATAAAAACAAATTACTGATCAAACTCTAACTAGGAAATCATACTTATTAAAATTACTCAGGTTTGTTCAGGTTAATTCAGCTCAAGTGGAAGAACAGGAACTCCAACTCAATAACTCTTCCTTTACTGAAGCTGGATGATTGACACAGTCTACATGTGATCTACGATCTAGAATTGAACTATAATCAGTCAGTTATTTGCAGTGGCGTGGTAATGGATTCAACTAGGCAATTGAGTGGTGTGCACAACATTTGTAGGCAGCTAGATGGCTTATTGAGGGGGATGTGAGGTGCCAGCGGCGGATTGTTAAATAACAACGACGTCAAAGTTCCATGGGAAGACTTCAGTGGTTATCTTCAATGTTTCCACTTGAAGGCACAACATTCGAGTCATTCTTTTGATTCATATCAACAGGACGCGAGTGAGGTTCAGTGATATCAAAAGGGTTCATTTCAAAACTCAGTGAAGACAGTTTGGTTAACCTTGTTTGGACTTTGATTGAAGTGTCGGGTGTGTATTCTTGAATCAACTTGTATTTCGGCCATGGAAGTACAATAACTTGTTTTTCAAGTGAAGCAGTTTCGTTAACCATTGAGAGGTTGTTAGAATATTTAACACACGGCTGTCGTTTCAAGTTCTTCTTGTCGCTTGGTCGCAAGCCATGCTGAATCCAATCGATTATGAATTCAAGATCCATGTCTTCTTGCATTCTTTGACGGAATGTTTATTTATCTTGTGAGAACCAACTGTTTGCAGTGTAGTCTGTTCCAGCTCATTGTCAGTTTACACAAGCGGGATATCTTTAATTATTTATGGATCATGAAATCATTTCTGACATCCTGAATTAAACAAGATAATGCATTGGGTTACTCAAAATTGTCCGTACATATGTATATATTTGATATTAAACTCATATCCAATCAGACGAATCATTTAACGTCGAAGTGATATGATCGTTCAAGTTTTTCATATTGTTCGCACTGAGTAACATTAACATCAGGAAATATTCATGTATAAGAACCCAATTGAATAATCTAGTGATAGTTGGAATAAATATTCTATGAATGTTCCTTCTAATTCATAAATATTCTACATATTCTATGAATATTATAGTAAGCAAGGTATAAACATATTTAAATAAAAGATACTGGAAAGATGCCAGAATATTTAGTGATATCTGGGAATATTCCCTGTTAGAGAAAAAGCATTTTTTCATAGGTATGCTTCTTTCAGGGGAGAAAATCAACTCTTTTCATATTAATGTCGTAATTGGTATTATGAAACATATTAAAATATGTTGTTGAAATAAAGAAACACAACACATCAATGTATTGCGTATATTTATCTAGTTTATAATATATTTTTACAGTGCAGAGAATACTTGAATATGTAGGAAGTGATTTATACAGGGTGGTTCAACATCTAAACCGTTACAGTTCGAGAAGGTCAGTTAAATGAGGCAAAGATTGCTAAATTTAATGGTAAATTAAGCTTCGAAAGCGATATTGCCAAATTTCGTTTGGTTTACGAAGTATTTGGCAAAAATAACAATCTATCAGTTTTTTCAAAATAAATATAAAATGAACGTGCACGGCGTTTTCCAAAAAAAAGTCAATAAGAAATTGTATTATTTTTTTTTAGGTTTACACATAACATTAATAAATTGTTTTTTTGCTGTTTAGTTTCTGAGGTACAGGCCCTATCTTCATTTTTTTAAATATGGATTTGGTATTCTGAATCGTATTTTGGGAGCACTTATGTCTCCAATTCAACGATGTTTCAGAAGATTATATGTTAGGAAGTTTTATTAGAAAACATCCATCATCAGACTTTTCTTAAAATTTCAATCCGAATCTAAATTTGTCTTTAAAAGTACATGCTATGTTATACCAATTCCTTATATTATTAAAAAAAAATAATGCTCTGAATTTAAATTTAGATAGCACGAATAAAAACAAAACCTATATCTTCGCTAGTCATAATTTGAAAATGAAACGTCGAAACATGCAATCTTATGATAGATGATCGAATTGGAGATAAAAAGGGTTTTCAAAATACAATGAAAAAATCTGATTCGTCTTTAAAGAAATGAAGTTAAGACTTATATCACAGAAACTAAACAGCAAAAAGAAAACAAATTAAGATCAGTGTGTAGACTGCAAAAAACTAATTATATTTTGTATTGATTTTTTTTTTATAACCGCTGATTTTGGCTTTATTTTGAAAAAACTATCTTTATTTTTTCCCAATATTTAGTTATGTTAAGTGAAATTTGGCAATACCATTTTCGAATCCTAGTTTATCTTGGAATTTAGCAACTTTTATCTCATTTAACCCATCTTCCAATAATGGGTTAGGAAATACTCATAATGAATCATGGCAATTGGACTGCCTTATATAGGTCGTCTTATGAAAGGCGATCATTAAAATCATGTGACAAGAAGATACGTTTAACATTTACAATTCTATGAGAAACAATACAAAATTTACTTTCGTTATTTATTTATATAGGGTGTTTGATTGTAAATGCCAAATGGTTTAATCAACGTCCTATATTTCCGGTTCACCATCTACTGCGAATTCTGTTTATGATCACCCGCTATTTACTGGGTTCCCAAGTAATGACTACATCATATATAACATAGACCTACTTATATTATTGTTGTTTTCTTAGTTCGAGACACTGTAAGGAATTAGGGGTGTGAAAGTTGTAAATATGTATTGTTAGTGTTGACATTAAAGTGGCTGTGATTGAAAAAATTTAATATAACATGGACCTGTTCTTTTATTATTAATTGTATGTTTTCTTTTTATTTACTTCATTTGCAACTCCAATCAAATATGTTTTTTTAATCTTACACAATCAAATATTCATTTATTACTACATTTTGAAATACTTTTTTGTCATAGATTATTTCAAAATCTCGAAAACTGCCATTAAAATGGTTTTCCAAAATGGTTCAATTTTCTGATTTCAAACAAAAAGATCAAAATTTCAATGATTGTAAATTCTTATTAATATTCCCAGAGCGGAATTTGCGAATGTCATACCTATAATATCCATTAGTGAAATAGCATCTTATTACAAGGGTAAGATTTATGGAGCATTGGTCCAGAACAACTGTGGGTAATTAGGATACTGTGGGATTTCTTGCCAAACAATGGTCTTTGTAACATCCCCAATCAATTATCGTAATCTCGCCTCAGGATTTCCATCTTGTAGTTGCTCAATTGTGATGTGTTGTACTTGTTTGCGGAGGTTGAGTGACTCCACCTATTGTTGCTTAAGTATAGGGATCCTATGCCGGGAGGAGTACGTTATATTCCGAGATGTATTGAATTATTATAGTTGCGAAGAGCTGCTATAATTTTGCAAGTTGATTGAGTTGAGAAGTTCGTGTGCAGCCTCAGCATTGGACGTGAGACTATGGTAATAATTGTTAAACGACAGAAATTCAGACGAAAAATTTTCTAACCCGTTTCACATAACATAAAATTTATTTCATGCTCGTATGATCCCTCCGAGGGTTGAGCGTAAATTATTTTTCCATTCGTCTCATTATCACTGCAACACATTCGGATAAAGTATAAAAATTAATTTAAGTTAGAGGTAGAGATATTCATCCCGACGTGTAAATCTACAAAGTTTCCTATTTAAAATGAAACTTCTGACTTTATACCGCCTCTTATCGCTCCCTTTTTATTTGAAGGGATTCTGCTTTCAGCAGGATAAAATTTTCACTTTGTCCAAGTTGGAATAAAAAGTTTGAAAAAAGTTCGTATATCGGTACGTTTTTCGTTCGGTTGTTTTGTGATTTTTTTCTCAGAGTTTTCAACATTTTTTTTTGTTTTGTTTTATATAAAAAATATGGCTGTTAGTAAATATTGATTTACTGCCCTTTTCAATATTTAGTAATGTTCTAATGTTCAATATACACGACATAATGCGGTAGAAAGGTTAAATATGTACTTATAGTATTATATTTACAGCGAGGGTACGTCTTTAAGTGATATCAATGCGTTATCTGGCAGCTTAAAATAGGAATTATTCATGATAATGATACTTATAAATGTACAGATGAAGATATAATATAAAAATACATACGGAGTGTTCCAGGGAAAAATGTTCACCTTAAATATCTTTTTGTTATTTGTTAAAAAAAAGGGGCGGTTTGCAGGAGTAGAGGGATGACATTTCAAAAACAATTTTTTCACCAAATGATGTCCCCCTCTCTATCAAAGCTGACGTATTTTAATAATTTTCTTTCACAAACCACAGAAAAGATATTCAGAATGGACAATTTTCCCTGAGGAACCCTGTATAATGGTTGTTCATAAATGCAAAAGTAAACATGCAAATAAAATGTCTTGTATTGTTAAGGAGGCGTCATTTACTCATTAGTGTAGCTACTTAGGAATACTTACCTAAGTTGATTCTTTTAGATTACTACACAAAAGAAAATTTGTGTGAAATGAAATATTTGAAGTAAAATCGGGTTGACTTAATGGTGTTGATGTGTGCTCAGCTTCAAAGTTTCGGCTATTATCATTAGCCCAAAAGATTACTGCAAACGCATTGCATGTCCGGCTATAGTTGAGTGTCCTATAGGTTAAACTCTAGTACCTACTTCCTATAGTTGTTTTGTTGATTGTAATCAATTGGTTGAAAATTAGCTAATAGGGATTAATCCGATCCAAATCATCATTTCTCAAAAGGCCTGTGGTTGATCTTCGAACCTTCATCGATAATGAAGTTGGGAAGATTTGAATCGCTCAGACATTTCGCATTTTTGAAGAATATACGTATATATTTCGCTTTTTTTATAGGTTTTTATGCAGGAATGCCTTTTCATGTTTCTGTTTATTTCTGCCAAAAGATAAATCAGGAAATTCCTAAAAATATATGCCGGCATTAACTGAGTTAGGGGCATTATAAAAATCAAGGCGCCAAAACTGAAATAAATCTTAGGCACAGCGGAGTGTAAAGAAAGCTATAATTTTTGATAAAATACTGTGTGTACCCTCTCGAAAGTCCGTTTTTGGCACTTTTGACTCGGAGATAGTTTATTATCTCTTATTAATATTCTGGAAAAATACCGGATTTATATCTGATATTGCGGCAAAAGAAAACATAAATTCTCGCTTTTGCCTCTGCATTTCATATGTGCTTTGGGAGTTTCTTCCCCTAAAAAGCGATCCCGAGAAATGCAGATGAATTATTTTGTTTATGGACTTAAAAACAAAGGCAGCACCTTCATTGAAGGCCTGGCACATACATAAAACAAGGTCGTCAATTGAGTTTTATTATTTGGCCGCAAATTCAGCCCTAAATTCTTGCGAGATATAAAGGGAGATGTATAGCCGAGCATGCAAATTGAATTGTTTTCGATTTATTGTCTTATGCTTAAGTTGATATTTTTCCGGAGGGGATTTATTTTATCGCTCTTCCGTATTTATGTTTGTTTCCGGAAACACTAGTTTATACGCATATCAGTTTCGCCTTGATTTATATTCGCTAGTGCTGCTTCCAACATTTATCTTTCGGTTTTTGCTTAAGCTATTTGCCCGGAGATACCAATTCGGTTTCATAAGCCGGTCACCATACGTTTTTCCCACCCAAAATATATTATCGAAGCGAAATCAATCGTTTGAGGGCTAAATAAATTCCCTTTGTGATCAAATTATTCATAATTAAATTAACATCGGCTCGTAAGCAAAGTTGGATATTTATATTAATTAGATTGAAACGCATGCATACGCTTATATAAAGCATAAAGGATTCAAGAGACCATTGGTCCATGAAATATCTAAATTTCACTTACATCTCGTTGCGGGTTGCTTATTTGCGGTTCGTCCATTTTGGTCTTTCTGCTCCGGTGAACTCCGAGTTAAAATCGCAATAACTGAGTGTTTGTTGCAGAGGCCAATTAATGAAGAATTTATTCACATGTTACTCTCCAATTTCCTTAACATTTTGCCGACTAAATTTCCCTTTAAATCCCTGCTAAACATTTTATCGAGGTTGAACCATCACGTGCCGGCTTGTAAACTTCCCAAATAGCATCGGTCATGTTTTCCGAACCTAATTTTCCATTTGTAACACGTAACTGTATGACTGATTTACTCCCCTGGGAATCTCCGGCTTAATCTATAATAATTTTCACTTACACCCCGTTGCGGTTTGTTTGTATTTCGTTGGGCTGTTTAGTCCCTCTCGGTCGACGATTTTCCATTAAAGTTGGTCAAATAATCCGAATTACACGGTCGTGCAGTTAGCACTAGGAAAATGCGAGTTAGAGCAAATGTTAAAAGTTGTTATGGAAAGTTTTGCATGTACCACTTTGCTTTTTGTTTTTTGAGTGGCAGCTTTGGGAGTATTTCGAGACAGTTTTAAACCCCTCCTTGAAGGAATTAAGGACTCCACAAGAGCTCCGATTTCTTTCCGTTTATAGCGGAATTTGCGTCTTTCATTGTTTCTTCTGCCCTTCCTATACGTTCTATTACTCTTTGTGTAGCTTTATTTTAATTTCCAGCTTGTCATTGTTTGCAGCACATAGCAATTAACCAACAATATTAATACGATCGGTTGTAAAGGGAAGTAAATTATCCAGATTAACCAGCCTCGTCCATAATTGAATGCGATATATAGAGCCATTGGGAGCCATCGAAAATCGCTACTTGTTTGTCGCCCATCCTACAAAGTGTATTTATTTAATTACCGGACATTAGTTATTAAAGTGTAAATGAGCTCAAATACAATGTTTGCTTTAGGCACTGCGGAAATCAACTAATAATTACACAAACTCCTGCATTTCGATTCTATGCCCTCATCTATTTATAACGGAATATGCCCTTGGGGGTGTTGCTGTCATGATTTTAAACTGATAACCCTGAATCCCTTGAATTTCCACGAAACAAACGATGTGAGCAATGGTTGCTGAAATATTGTGGAAACTCCGTTTCTGCACATTAATATTACGGGAGCAAAATTTCGGATAATCATTATTCCCATTATTGGAACACAGCCTTATTACGAGGGTAAGATTTATGATGCACCAACTGCGAACAAGTATAAGGCAATTATGGATAGTGGGGAATTTCCCTTTCGTAACAAAGGATGGGGGTTACTACTCAATTAATTATTATACATATTCCATTTTTCGGTGAAGTCAAGAAACACTGACGCATAATGTTAAATAATATGTTTAAGCCTGTTTTCACTTTTACCTAGAATATTCCGAGACCGTATTTACCACACGTCCTGGTCTCAGTCTTGAATACTGAGATCGAGTCCCAAACTTACATAATCTCGGTCTTCATCATCAATCCGACGCTTAGATTATTCTTGTGCTCTCGCGAAGCTTTAAAGTAAACCATAAGCTATACTTTGACAAAGGCGTACGGTATGTTTCTTCGCTTTTGTTAGGTGATACGAAACCAAAAAATCATTTTAAAATTTTTTATATGCTGTTAGTTATTTCGGTAACAAGTATATTCGATAATATTTGGAAAATCCAAATTTTGAAAATAGCATTTCGCCAAGTGCTAAATTATGTAATTTTGCCTTCATTTTTTCTTCGTATCTCCTCTAGTTTCCGAGATTGCAATGGTGAGGATTGAATTTGAAATGCCCCGTATATCCGAAACTATTAACTTTTGGATTAGGCGTATTTTCTCTAATTGTCACCATTTGACGTGTAGTATCTCGAGCTTTAGGTTGTCCAATTGTTAATAAATCACCCTATATTTTCAGTCTCGAGGGGGTGTTAAAATTCTGCTGTTTATAGCTCTACAAATCCCATCGTTATTGTTTTTCAAGGGAAGAGGGTATTCAATTGGACCTGGAAAATTATTTCTTTCATAGCACTTTCCTGAAATTACTAAAAGTAAATTTTACTGATCTGAAACTTAGGGTTACTTGAAAGCTCGATTATCTCGAATGACGTAACGTGAAGTTCCGCACAAAGAAACTTGATTGCGCTGAATAAGGCGTGCTGAGCTGACTTAAAGCAACTAACTTATGAATTGAACAAAGAAACTCAAATCGACAACTCAGATTTAATTAACGTTGGTGGATTTACCGGAACCAAGTAACCGAAACTGGCAAATGAACCAGGAAGATCAACATAAACTTCTCATTGACTTGACTTTGACTCGTACAAAGTAATCTGAACAAACGACTTTGGCAAAATCAACTTAAACTCAGTCAAAGAAAATAACTTCTGTCTGAGTTTAACAAAGTGGTGTCAATTGGCCTGAACAAACTAACTTGATTTCAACTACATAAAGCAAGCTAAATTGACCTGAAAAAGTATACTTTCCTGGAATGACTAGATAGCAGTAAACTTTAGAGTTAGCCGAATTAGCTATTTTTACTAACTTGGATTAACCTAAAAAAAATAAAGTGACCTGGTTCAAACAATGAAATCCGAACTGACTCGAAGTGTAACTGCACGAATCTCCATCCCTCTTATAGATATTTCAGCAACAAGGATCTTATTCTTATGTACCTGAAAGTAAAACTTTCCTTAAAAAAGCTTCTAAATAAATATACTCTTCTCTATCCAGTTTAAAGTAGATACGTCTTCCATCCTTAAAAAGATATAGCATCCTAGATGGCATCGCCTTAAATCTCGGATCTGACATAAACTTGGGAGCGAACTTTTTAACCGGGAATTTTTGAGATGGTACGTTAAGGGGTTATATAAAGTCGGAACTTTCATTTCAAATAGAAAACTTACCAGGTCTATGCTTGAAGATGAATATCACTTCTCACAACTTAAATTAATTCTACGTTTTATCTGCACCTAGCTCGGAGATGGCTCTTTCAATAAGAGTACTCTGAAAGTTTTAAATCCTGAACATGAGTTTGCTTGATCAACAACTCTGCAATTTGCACAAAAATAATGAAGAATTTCGTTTATTTTTGATACAAAATACTTTCGGGTATACGTCTCCTATTCCCTCAGGGATTTTTATGCCTGGAAAGCCCGACGTTATATTTTTCATCAGCGATTCATAAATATTTCATGAGTTTAGTGGTTGTAAAAGGACATCAGGGCCTGGGAGATGGTTTGCAGTTCCTCTATTTATTACGTTAGACTGAACAATGTATTCCGAGGCATGTCTCACGAATGCCCTATAATTCCGGATATCAGATAATTTAGAGGCCAGTGGGATCGGGACTAATATAATGTAAATTGTTTATAGGGCTCTGTTGGAAGGTCAAGGACCGTTTTATAATTGTGAATCTAGCAATAATTTGAATTAAGGCAAGCAAGAAATCCACTGAGAAGTCTGTCTTTGGAAATATTTGGGAGATGTTTATTCCCAGCACAGTTTAAATGTTTAACCGTAACCGCCGTATACTTTATGCTGTCACTTAAACATGAACTATGTATGGTATTCATATGTAATTCCGGTGATAAATGCTACAAAAGCAATTATAATTACAGAAAATTTATGGTTATTTAGGGTTCCTGTCAGCGGTTAATTTTATTTAGGGAGGGAGAAACCTAAATAAATTGCAAAGTTCATTAAATTTAGTTAGTATAATGTATTACTGTAATCTCGGCGATTTATAACGATTTAGCAAATTTATTACCCTCTACCTATTTACAATAATATATGCAGCACGTTTACTACTAAACGTTTGTTGACAGAGAATTAATTAATGCCAATATAGTATTCGATGCCATTAGTTTAATGAACGCCTGGATATTTCGGTGAACAAATTCGCGGTTTTCGGTATTGTAGATTGTTATTCGAGTTGCGGCTGAAAAGGCTGACCAGTCTATTCAGTTTACATAACGTTTACGTAAACAATGAGCGCATTTCGGCCTGCGATAATTCTCTACCCGCTTTTGTATTTGATCACTATTAATAAGGTTTCGCATCAGGATAATAAATAACTGGTGATCTGTCCAAATCAGATTTAATGAGCAAAAGCGATTTTTTTTTTTTAAATCCGCATCTGATTTCCTCGTGTGTACCTGAATCAATCGATTGAAATAGAAATTTTAATAAAAAAACAAAAAATTCATCCAGAAATCAAATAAAATGCAATAAATAGGGAATTTTGGCAAATTTAAAAATTCTATTCCCACATAACTCTGAAATATTACGATTTCACCTCAGTTTTCCAATTTAGAATTTGTTCATCTTAATGAATGAAATTTTATGAAAAATTGTTTTTTATCTGCTGTCAAAATTTCTTAGTAAAAATCAACAAAAAAAACAAATAACAGCAGATTCAGAAGAAACATGTAGCATAATGCAATGAAACGTAGCGAATGGAAAGAGCATTCGTAGACATTTAATATAAATATCATTTTATTGGAAGATAAATGTATTTTATTACCTTGAAATTGATGTGAAAAAAAGGTAGACGGCCTGGGAAAATTATGAGCTAAATATGAGTTTCCTGAATTTTCCATGAACGTTTAGAACGATTTTCCTTATTTACAAGAAAAAGGATCTCCGGAAATCAAACTATCTGCAAGTATAAATTTTCTTGCTCTGGACGAGGTTTTGAGTTGATTATTTTTACTATCATGTGGATAAAGTGGTACTGTTTCTATTATTGAGAAACTTCAGTGGGAAGACGCTGGCCGTTGAAGTATAAAGCCGGTAAAAACTTTAATACATTTCGAAGATCAACGGAGGCTTCAAACTTTCTGCAGACATATAATTTCTTCCTCTGGAAGAGGATTCAAGCTGATTATTTTTGCTTCTACGTGGATCGGTCGTAATGGTTCTATTATTAGGATACTTCAAAGGGACCAAATCGGCTTTCAGAAGTATGAAGCGGGTAAAAGCTTTCATATAAAAATTTGAAAATATCGTCAGTCGCATCGAAGAAAAATTCTACTAATTTTTGTACGTTTTAGTTCAGTTCACAAGCCTCAATCACTCAAATGCTTATTGCATAATCGCGCTAATCAGCAATCTTGTTATTATGGCTAAAACTTTCTAGGTCCGTCGACTATAGAAATCCAGAAAACCATTCCAAGTCCAAAACTTTTAAATGACGGGAATAACAAACTTAGAAACATAATTCGTTATAAGTAAGCCCGAAAAGAATTGCAACTCTGGAAAATTCCGATCGCAACTTCGGAGTGTAATTTAAATTTTAACGAGCGGCAGCGCTTCTATTTATGTTATTAACTTCGATGAACGTCTTACTTTACAGTACGCTAAGTTGAGATTTTCGCAAAATATGTAATTTTGAAATACTTTCGTATTAAAAGTATGTTATAATAAGGGGCAAGTATGCAAGGAAACTTTGGGTGTAATTACGTGGAGTGTTATTTATGGATGATGTTCTGCGGGAGTTCTTAATTGAATCGGGGATCGATTAGATCGAAATTCGCGCAACTGTGAGAGTTAATTAAGGATTTTCTTTTTTATGGATTGTTAATGGAAAAGTTATATGGAGGATACTCGCACTTCACATCGTGAGTCTAGTAGGGATTAAGTATGTTTCATTTAGAAGTTAAAGAGCTCTTTATAAATTGAATTCATGGGGAAATTGGTCCCGAGTGAAGTTAAAGTTGATTTCTGGTGGCAACTTTAAAAGACGCTTCTGAGCGTCGCAAACTAGGTATATTATTCCAATTTCCAAGTTTATTGGACATAATTAAATTAAAACAAGTTTGCTGTCTCAGTAAGTAATCTTCGACCGAAAACTTTCCTTCATTATATCAAAAATACTTTTATTTTTTCTTAGCTTCTTGGGAATTTTCTTGTATCTGATCGGCAAAGAATAATCTTGCTTCGCATGAAAGCCAAGCAATTTTGATTTACCAATCGACTCGGGACCAACAAAAAATAACTCAAGTCAAGAACCACTCCAGTCAGTCGAAGGCAAGCAGAGGCGAACAAATTGGAAAATTTTCAAAGCAATTTGCAAGTGAAGGAAATTCATTGCAACATCGATAAAATACTTTCCGGTTGGCTTGACAGTTCGGTGCTGCCGCTTAAAGTTTGCGAGTTGTTAATAGGAAACTTTGACAAAATGTTTTACATAACAAGCCGAAGAAATACGAGGATTATGCTCGATACGTATGTACGATTTGAGAAGAAATATGGTAGTTATGGAGTCATTGGCTCAATCGATTAAAATGTGAGTTATATAATATTTGTGACGTTTATGATATTTGTTGAAAATATTAAGACTTTCGATCTTAACTCTCTGATTTTGGAATCCGTAACGGTTTTGATCTGCAAAATATCGCGGAGTGGTTTATTAACTCGACTAATTTGCGATAAAACACAGTTTCAAAACAGTGTTTTAAAATGTCGAACATTCGAGTACATTGAAAATGTGAGTATCTCATCGGCGTTTTTTTATCAATTAAAAAAAATTCCATGCATACTATACAAAAGCGAAACTTTCGAATGCAGTTACTCAAAACAATTGAACGCCCGCCTGTACTTTATAATAAATTTGTCGTCAAATACGTTCCAAATCAAGTTCTTTTTTATTTGTTATTGCATTTTAAAAAAATTAAATCTTTGAATGAATGTAATGAATGAACAAAATAATGTATTAAAGATAACTCTCTTCCTTGTATTTTAAGTTGAATCCGATTTTTATACATGTTACGGCGCATATAAACATATAACAAATATACAGAACACTTCAAATTCAAACCTCACCATTGGAATCTCGAAAACTAGAGGAGATACGAAGAAATTTAAATGAGGGCAAAATTACATGATTTAGCACTTGGCGAAATGCTATTTTCAAAATTTGGCTTTTCCGGGTATTCCCGAAGATAGCCGAAAAAAACTAAAAATTGGAGATTTCGTTTTTATTTTTTTAGCGTTATTTGACAAGGAAGCCCAAAATCTCAAGCACATTTTCATTGCGACTTTTTCTCAGCTAAATGATAACGTTTTTAGATTTGCAATCCGACTATTTTTGTGTCGAAAAATCCAATACAGCGCTTATAAGAAAAAATAAAGATGATAATGGTAGACGACATGTCGGATAGTAAATCTGAAACGGTCATCGTGTAGCTGAGAAAAGTGGCAATGAAAATGTGCTTGCGGTTTTGAGCTTCCTTGTCAAATAACGCTAAAAAATTTTAAAAAATATGCTTTTTATGCAAATTATGCTTGGAACGTGTTTGCAAAAAGGTAATGCAGATACACGTAATGAAAACGTGCGGAAAAAAGAGTAATTCGAAATGTAAAATATGAAAAGAAAGTGACATGTGGCATATTACAAAACAAGTTAAGAAAATACCTAACTGCTAATTGTGTCTTAAAATGGCTGTGCAAAAGGGTCATGTAGCAATAGAAGTTTATACAATTTTGCACTTGAGAACACGTAAAACTTTTTGATCGACTAAAAATGGCGATATAAAGTTTTCATTAGAAATTGTGGAGTCTAGTGTTACATCGAAGAATTATAAACTTTTAAAGAATTAAGAACTGCTATGAACTCTCTTCAGGGTCTTGTTCTCTTGTTATATATTTGTTAAAAACAAGGCCCATGCTGGTTGAAGCTTTAATATAGTCACTGTGTTATTGAATCACTATTTTTAACAAAAGTCGGAATGTCGGGACCTAAGTGATTCTGGACAACCTATTGTCGGATTTAATCGTATCTTCAGATTCTCAAATAGTTTTCCCCTTAAACAAAGAGAAATACGAGTAAATCGTTCCTAATCCTTTTAACTGAAAAATGGAAGAAAAAAAATTGACGCAATTTTTAGTATTAAACAAAGCCCAACTCCATCAGATTTCAAATGCAAGCGATATTGGTGATTATACGAATTCAACATGAACGCTATTTTAAAAACGCAGAAGGGGGCAAAATTGAAACGTCTGTTATGCAACGTTTCTAAAACGTCGAATATGCACTTTGATACGCAGATTTCATACACGGCGAAGCTCACGTCTTTAAGGCGAAATAAAATGAATTTGCAAAAATGAAATGCATTTCGGGAATTTGTTAGGCTTGAGAATACTCTCAGATGACAATTTTACCTCGATTCATGGTGCATTTTTAGCTTTATTGATAGCCAAAATGGCACTACAAAACCTTAATGTATTCACTTGATGCATTTTATCGACACATAGCGAAAATGGAGTCGTGAATGTCAGGATATCAACTGGGAAAGATTAAAGTTTAGGGCACATTTCAAATATTTTGATAGAGTGCTTTGCGTTTGATGTGTTTCGAATGAGCCGCTGTTCGGTATTGATTTTACTGAATTGGTTTTTAAATCAAGGCAAAATAACAGTAACGTTGAGCTAATTTTAAGCTCTACACTAAAGGTAAGGAATAACAAATAACTTGTCCGTCAAAAGGCGTCACTACACTTTAGTTAGCTCCGTAGACATCATCTTCAATAGATATTATTCCTTCGAGCGAAAAATTGGAACAGGTTTGTTTTTCTTATTTTTCTAGAAAGGACGGTCTCAAGTCGAAAGAGTATTTCATTTTCCACTGCTGTTGGCAGTGTAAAATAAATTGTACTCAGTCTTTTTATGCATTTTTTACTGGCACAAACTCTCCTTAAAGGGACTGATTCCCAGCAATTCCACTGGATGCACTTGATTTCAATCACTTTGAAATCAATTGAAATCGTCACGTGAAACAAATTATTGGGCTTTACAATATAAAAAAGAATAGTATATTATGCAGGATGTCTCGAAAAGTGACTATTGCTTATCTGTTACAGAAGGTAAATAGTAATATGGTAAACGGTTTCATATTTTCACACTTTGGAAGGTTGCTCTGATCATGAGAGTAGCAAGCGCCTCCGGGGGGTGTGAGCTCTGGCAGTTATCGGCCAACGGTGTTACTGTTGATAGCTTTATTAGAATTATTAATATAAAAAATCAGGCAGATCCACGCAATAATCGATTTTTAAAAACTGAATCTGAAAATATAGAATATAATATAGGAAATATAGAGAAATATGGAAAAGCGTTTTTGTTCACGAATCACTAATTACCTCAAAGGGAGAAAAACATTTTTAACTCCCTTGTGAGTGAATAATCCAGTTTAGTCTGCGAAGTGCAAAAATGCATCAACAACAGAACAAATCCAAATACAACTCTCGTGAAAAACCGCCCTTAGGCGTTTGATCAATACGGGGTGTTTACCTTGAGGAGTTTGTTTGCTCGACAGTAATTTAAATCCAGAGGTTAAAGTGTGGTTGTTGTGCATAACTAAATTTCAATAATTAATTTTGAGAATGCAAGACGTAGAGGAAGTGGGCGGCAGAGCTTTGAGTAGCCCAAAGAGAAGGCGCAAGAAGAAGAAGAAGCGCCGAAATCTCCTTGATATCCCTGGAGTGAAGAGGATTGTTTTATCTGAACTGACTCAAAAGATCGTAGAGTAAGATGCTTTTATGAGATTTTGAACCTCAAGTGATATCAGAATGTACTATCATAGATGTGCTGTGGGGAAAAACATAACGTCAGAAAGCCCATGGAGATATGTGAAGAAGAAGTTGATTCAAGACAATTTAGAATTATACGGAGACAGTTCCGATTTTGGGCCCTTACGAGAAGAAATCCTCTCCTATCCAAAACCAGAAATATTGATTGGTGTTTTTTCACCTTAGTAGTACCTGCATGAACAAACTATATAATTCAATTTAGGTTACATTGCCGATGAAACTCAAAACAAGGATGATGAATTTTATCTGTGTGTGACTGAAGAAGCCACGGACAATGTGCAGAAAATCATAGAAAAGCTGCGACTGGAGCAGGAAGAACGTTTGCATTCTCAACTCTACAAGGACATTCACCAGTGGTAATAACAATTGACTGACTAAAGAACCCTTTATATCAAGAAGAGTAATTTTACATGCAATCAATGGGATCTGAAGCGGAGGTGAACGAATCGATTGCGAAGAACAACAGACCCTTGCTGGAGGTGGAAGTGGAGACTCGATACCCGATTTTCTCTGGAAAGGTGCAATTTAGGCTGCTTAGGGCTGAAAATAAGAAGGATGGATACATGGAACTAAAATGCACAGTTGAAGAGAATTTATCGAATGTTTACATGAGGAGGATTGATAGTGCTGTACAGGTGGCTTCAGCTTTAGTGTCTGCAGAAGCACAAACCATATGTTAGTAAAGTAAATTATTGCTTAATATAAGTTTTATGTTATCTAAAAATCTAGGTACTTACCCCAGGAATGCTGCTACCCAATATCTATACGAAACTGGGCCCATAGAGAGCCCCAAAATCATCGAACACACTAATAGGTATTTGGAGAACTTGTCCGATCTACTTAAAGTGAGTCTATCTATGCTCAGTCTCACGAAATTGTTTCTATTTTCTTAATCCGCAGGTCAATGGGACCATAAATTTATATTCAGACGACTATGAATCTTTGGTAAAGAGAGCTGTTTGGGCAAAAGGTACCAACTGGACTGAATTCTCTAAGGACTTAGTCGAGTATCTATCCTTCATGGATGTCAATTTGTGCAAAGGAAAGATGATCTCCGATATCTGTTGGCATAAAATGTGGTCAGGAATCGTCGCTATTGCCTACTGTGACGTTAGTCCTAATATATTCTATACTGGACCTCATAAGCGAGATGAGGTGAATATCATATTTGAACTTAATTTGGGTCTTAACGATTTAAATAGGTATACACAGCCGTTCATACTGTAAATCTCGTACTTATATGGAGCTTTTTGGACACACTAAAGCCGAAACTAATCCTGGAGTCTCCAAGAGAAATTCATAGGATCACTTTTTGTGACTTTGATGAAAACGTGTTGATTGGAGGATGTAAGAATGGGCAGATTGTAAGCCTCAGATAGTTTTTATTAAATTGATAGTCGGATTGCTTTGGTGTTATTTAAAGGTTGTTTGGGATATACGAAATAAACTTCAGAATGTTGAAGAGAAAAAGGTTTTAACCACACATCAACAGAAGTATAAGAATTTCCTGCATTCGTTGATGGGGTGGATGAAGGACACTCATGATATTACAATTGTAAGACCTGCAGCAGTATCCGATTTGAGGCATTCACACAAGAGCGTTGTTAGTGGTAAATATTTGAAGATATACGTACTTAGCAACAATACAAAATTAATGTTGCAATATTTGATCTGACCATGGAGAGACTGGGACCTAACCAATATAATGAATCGTATTTAACGCCTTCTTTTTTTTCCCTAGGGGTATCGTGGGTAGAACCCCATCACCACTTTTCCAGAACCGGTATATTATCTCTTCTCGAACTTGACGAAGAGGGAAACCAAAAATATTCAATGCAATTTGTGACCAGCAGTCTAGATGGAACAGTTTTAATCTGGGATCTAAAAGACAAACCCGAAATGAATCCTGGAGGTTACACATTTAAGAGATTCGAGCGTTTTAGGCAGAAACTTAACGAATTGCAGGAGAAGGAGTCTCCCTATAGGGTTTTACATTTGAACCTAAAGCCGAGATATCGAATCAATGTTAGTAAAAAGGATAACAAGAATAAGAGTGAGGCGATAACAAGAAGTAGCACATCGTTTTGTTGGCTCACATATGAGGAAAAACATCCTGGTCAATTAAAGAAGCGTGACATTAAAGAGAGGGTTATTTACAAGCCCATTATGACCAATATTAGGAGCATTAGACCTGAGATAAAGATAGGGACAGCTGAAGGTTTGTTTGATTTAAAACTTTATTGTCTTGTTTAATCATCCTGTATCACAAAGGGGGCTATGCAGAGCTTCATTTGGAGGGTCAAGACATCGACCCAGGGAAAATTGTTAACAGTGAACCAGTAAAGTATATTTTCTGTTCAAAGTACCACGATGGACCGATCACATCGCTCCATACTTCTTGTATGGACAACACGACTCTTTCGGTTGGGGGGAAGATTTTTGCATTGTGGAGAAAAGACTTTCCCGATAGACCGATTCTATGGAGGAGGAGTAGGCAGTTTTTCACTAAGGGGGAATTAAACCCATTTCAGGTTTACCAACACCAATTACAAATTACTTTGGGTTAATCATTTAAGTTTCTATAGCCCTTCAAGATAACTCTTTATTCGGTGACAGGAGTTTTGAGTCACTGGATTCTGCCTATTAATAGTAAAAGGCCGATATTTACCCAAGTGATGTCCAACGGGCTTTTAACTGCTTCAGCTGTTCATCAGTATCCGGGTGACAGAGTTATTTATGGTATTGGCGATGAGCAAGGTAGGATAGAAATTCACATTCAAAGAGAAGAAAAATCCAATATGCACTTCAAATTCATAATGTTATATTCGTATACATAAAAAAAATCTGATTAGACATTGTCAATAAAATCTTATTAAGCAAAAAAAATTCTTGACAAAATGGGAAATGAAATTTTTCTGCAAGAGTGAAGGAAATGTCGTAGATTTTTCTTCGGCATGGCTTTTTAGGTATTTGAGTTGTATATTTTGTTAGAAATGAAATTTTATAACTTATGGTAAAAGTACTTAGTTATTTATTATAACGTTTTTGTTGTAGGTTCATTTAGGTTGTTCTATTTTGAACAAACTTCAGAAGACAAGTCAGTACATGTTAAGAAATTAACGAAAGTATTCATCAATAGAGAAATCAACAGAAAAAAGTTGTTCCTAAGCTGGCAGGTACGTATAAGAAATTCCATAATAATCAGAGAGAGCATTTAATTCTGTTTCTAATAGGAGAGTTTCAATAAGCGCAATGAAATTTACTTGACGAAAATGAAAGAAGAAGCGGAGGAAAAAGCCAAAGAGGAGGTGGCCAAAGAGAAAAAAGAAGAGGTGAAGTTACCTGAGAAATCCGTTAAAAAAGGTTTTCAACCAGGTTTAGATTATTTTATACATAAATGGTTGTATATTATATCATGAGCGTATAGGAAAATATATGGACTGGATTAGTGAGCAACGTCACTTGCGAAGGGAAGCTAGAATAAAGGCGATGATAATCAACAAGAAGCAGTTGGACACCGAAGAACTAGAAAAAAGACGAAAGCCTTTGCAGAAATTGGATGAAGAAAACGAGAAAAAGAAACGAAGACAAAAAGAAAGGTAATAGATCTATTAGGAACTTTTAATCCTGAAAAAAATGTCCTATCAAGGCTAAAACAAGGAGAGATCATTTTTCGAGACACCGTCGCCAGTTTATTTCCGGACGTTGTTAAGGAGAAACCTCTACCTCCAGCAAATCCATATGCCAGAGGACAACCTGAAGAGATATTGGCAAATTGCTATATGTATTATGAAGATCTCTCTAAGGATACCAACGAGTTCATCATGACACATCCTCTCAAATACAATTTTACCTTTAAGAATTTGTTAGTAGGTAAGAAAACAGATAATTAGGCCCCTGCAAATGATTCTATCCAATATTCATCATTCAATTTCAGCTAGCAGAGCTAAGGATGCAAGCAAGTTCCATTGTCATGCTCATACCAAGAGATGCGACGAGGAGAAAAAAATGCGGAAAGCACGAGAAAATGAGGATGAAATAGAGGTGGTTGAGTCTAAAGATCAAGAAAAGGAAAGTAAAGAAAATAATCAAGATGAACAAGAGTTGCAAGGAGAAACCTAATGGTTTTTTGTGTAAATTTCGTTGCTTGTTAATAAAGAAGGTCTGCTTTCTTGAAAGTGTCTGTTCAATAAGGGAAAGAAATCCAAAATATATTGCGGTTTATGGTATTTTTATTTTCCAATTTTAAGATACCTGAGGTATTCGTATGTATTCGTGACAAAAACGCAATTGTTATTTCTTCTGTCTGCAATTCATTTATAAATAACGATCCTCGTAAAGAAACGATTTTAACGGTGCTTTCGACAGTTGGAAATTCTTTAGATATGCCGTGAAAACGTATTTACGTAAGAAAAATAAAAATTTTTCCATTTTTCGCCCGACTGGATATTATCAATGGATATGAGCGGTGCTGTTTCGGAGTTAACTTGATGACGTTTCTAAACGTGGCAAAACCTTATTACCTATTTCAAATTACCAAAATAGATATTCAAGGAAAAGGCCAGGGGACACTGGCAATTTCTTCTTAAAAATTAAATATTTGATGCTTAGTATGTTATGTTTTTCATCACAAAAGTGTTGATGAGTCTTTCCCAGCTTGGAGAAGAAAAAGAAGAATTAATGAAATATCGTTCAATTATGAAACTTTTGGAAAAATCCCACATAATGATGAGCAGGAATACTGAATAGCAGCACCCCAGACCTATTCCTCAATGGATGATGTTTTCTCAGGCATAAAATGGGGAAACCTTTTATTTTTCTAAGTTAGGTGAATACGTTTCGAAGCTTAAAAGTATATTTCATTTTCAAGCACAGCCGGTAGCGTCTTTAAAGAGGCTCTATTGTTAACTGTTATTAGTTTTCCTTCTTTCGTATAAAGAAACCGCCTTGGAAAAAAGACCGCTTTATTACACAGGCATTTGGAGAACGCAGGTAATGTAATTTGGCAAAATTCTTTTTTTGATTAGTTAGCTGAGCGTTTTGTTTTGTTCGCAAATGGTACCGGAAAAGTATTTCTTTTTAAGCAAAAATTTGATATTCTATTGTTCTTTCAGATTGCTACGAAAACTGGTGACTAAATAGATTTTATTTCATAACGGAGTTAACAAATAGGATTAGTAACTAGCATAGCTGCAGTAACCTACAGATACACAGCGCAGGTCGAATATAATAAAATTTATACCGTTTTCTTGCGATTTCTTCACTGCACAGAAAAATATAATATAATTAAAAGATTCATGAAACTCAATAAGAAATGTTATTTACTCCCTTCCTTTATTGGTTCGCAGAATTTCACTCGGTACCGAACACTATGAATTTTTTAATTGGTTACATAAACAACTATTTTTCGATATTTTCAAATTAATAAAAATATACTGAAATAAATAATTAGTAATATCTTTGAAAATGCATTTGTTCCTTGAACATTTTGCCGGGTCAAAATGAACTTTGGACTCTCTTTTTGGGGACTGTAAAACTGTCTCGCTGCCTTTGAAACTGTTGATCACTAAAAATTCCTGTGGAAAAATAGACGTGTTGTCATTGGTCATGTGAAGTACCTACCTTTGGTACTTCTTCTGGATGACGCAATAAGTGTCTTCTGGGTTGATAGTGAAATTGATTATCAATATTCTGGTATTTTCTGGAAGTGGAACTCGGCTGGAAATTCGTCTCGTGTTGGTTCTCGGAAAGAGGTAAGTCAATCTGTTTGGTCCGCACTTTTGCGGATGCTAGAATTTGTCATTTGCCAATTTTAACCAGAATTACATTTACAAAGCAAACACTCAAAGCGGTGCTTCCTTAGGGCGAGTTCTTCTATGTTCGGTTAGTGACTAACTGGCAGTTCACAACTAATTGGCTGATGAAGTGTTTTTCAATTTTACTGTTTAATTTTGTTTGAGAATAACGCTTTACACGTCAGTAAGGGTTGTTGGGGTGGTGGAATTGCGCACTATTCTCAGTTAAAACTATCTGAGAATAACATTCACCCTTTACTAGGGGTTCGGACGAAAACCCTTGTTAACGTAAACACCCTCACAATTAGCACGGACATTCTGACGTTTGATTCTAAGTTAGTTTACATCCAGTTTTAGCAGGACTTTGAGTTGTAAGTAGGTTTACTTAAGAGAGAAAGGAGTCGACTAAACTGCTCTTTATGGATTGAAGTTAACTTTCGAAATTTACCTCGTTCACGTTTTCCATTCGCAAAATAAAATTTAAAAAAACAAATTATAATCTATTCGATTTCGAAGGGGTCTGCAAACAGGTTTTTCTCTTCTCTCTTGCTCTTTAAGTAAAAAAATTAAATGCCAATTTCAATACTTTAAAAACGTGATGTTCTTAATTGAGTCCTGAACTTTAAAATATTGAAAGACGTCCGGTGAAAAAACTTTCAGAGGAAGGAACAAGACGTCGGTCGTTCACAATAAATCTCCAGCAATTTAAGAATAAAAGGCACTTGTCTGCCCTAAATCGATTTTTAATAAATACTTAAAATTTTATAGCCTTATTTTTATCCCGGGGATTCATGAAATATTTATGAGCCAAAATAGTCGATCACACTTAAGAGATGTTTTGCCTCAAGCGAGATCCTTTTGTGAGGTTCAGCAAGGTCTACTTACTGGGATGATTTAATTAAAAAATGCCACCCTCAAGTTTATTGCATCGATTTGGCAATTAGACAAAATAAATCTAATCGCCTTAAACATAATTGCTTCGAAGCACCACTGCCGAAAAACTTCGGTTTTTTTTTTGGACTTTTAATTAAGTCTTAATTGACTTGAAACCGTGAAAAGGCCTTAAACTAATGCGAGTCATAAACCTGGATAAAAATATTATCTCTCGCCAGGATAGAAGTTTAAGACCGGGGGTGTATAAAAGACGCCAAAAGAAGAGATTCCTTTTTAAGTTATATCTCTTTTTAAACTTCTCCAGTTAACGTAAATGAAGTTTTATGGACGTGTTGGGCACCGAGACTCATCTTAAAAATGCAAATCATTTTACTGTTATTTACGTCGCAAGTTTGGGAGCAAGGAGAGTGGAAAGGCGCGAACTGTGACTACACTCAGTTTTTCAAATTTTAACACAAAAAAATGCTTTTTGAGCAAATACTGTAAATGCCGAACTCCTATTATTTCAGGTTTTTACTTAAATCACGAGGGATTAATCGATTTCGACACGGAGAAACTATCGCCCAAATGGCATTCGTAAACTTTCCCAACACATCCCATCAGAAAACTATTGTGATGTTTGAGTCATATTTCTCGAAGTTCACGGTCAGTTAACACTGGCACGTGTTGCGGTAAACGAAAAATTAGGAAAGTTAGTTTTCCTTGCCTTTTTTGGGCACAAGCGGGAAAGCGTGAGAGGCATAAATTTTATTACTTCGAGCCCGAATAAGCGGGAAACTTTGCTCGTCACATTTTGAACTTATCTTAGCAGGGATTATCGGAGGTTATTAGCGTACAAAACCCGGGATCTAGCTAGAAAATATGCTGTTTTTGAGGGGATTTCGACAAGAGACTTTATCTCGACAATAAACCTAAAATAGTCGTCCTCATGCCTCGTTAAAACTAAGATAGGGGGAGACCATAAAAGTTTCTGGCGTATTTTGCCAACTTTACTCACCCGTTTAATTAGGGGTGGATGAAAATGAGTAATTATTTTTTCAATTATTCTTTTCTTTTATTCCTTTTACAGAGTTCAGTTTTTCTCGTTTACCTCCTAAATCTCACAAATTGTAATGCAAAATTCGCTGCATACGCGATTCGTTGCTTTAGCTTACTCAAACATCTGGCGCAGTTTTAACGAAGGTAGAAAAAAAGTAATTTTCGTAACGCCAATACATTTACATATTTTACCATTAGAAATCATTTTTGGGCCTCTTGCTGTGAGCCCTAAAACAAGAAAATTTGTGGTATTATCATATTTTATTTTCCACTGCGGGATAAATTCAAATGACTCGGGAAGCGTGGAACGACTCGTGGATCTGAGACGATTTAAGTTTAAATTCGAATAGTTTCATGTCTCATTTGATGTTCCTTAATCAATTTAAAAATAAAGTGGAAAATTTATTTTAGGATTTGATCAATGCTAAAACAAATCTTTCTGTTTTTGTCCTAGATAAAACTGAAATAGTTGAATTAAATTCCATTAGTTAAGATCAGATATACATAATACAATTCCTTGTGGTTTTATCCACTTTTGTCGCAATTGAAGTGCTAAATTATTATTTGTTTATAGGATATCTCTTGAAAAAGGGAAATTGGAAAGGACGTTGTAATAAAGCAGATAAAGAGGCAGAGAAAGGAAAAACAAAAATGTACTCGTACCTATGCTGGTTAAAAATGAAAAATAAAAAATAGAAGATTTTTGGGTTGTGTCGGTTGTCAATTTAATGTTTTTCACCATTTTTCTAGCATCTTCTTCAGTCAGCCTATCCTAATAAGAGACTTAATTCTAAGTTATACTATTTTCCTTAATATCATATTCCCTTTATGATTATACAGGGTGTAACATAAGTAGAGGTTTTCTTTTTAACACAACATAGACCTTAAAAAACTAAACAATATTTTTATATAACATTTCTTCGAAATCTCAAAAAGAACGGAAATATGCGCCTATGAAAGTTTTAATAAGTACCATATCTTTAGCTATTACTAAAAGGTGTTCGAAATTGTCTCCATTGGTTTCATTTGCACAAATTGTCGTTGGTTTTTTCTACGAGTCAGTGCATGCTGTTAGAAGAGATGGTTTTCCTCTAAATATTCGCCGATTCTTCTAGCACTGATAACTGGATCGTCTTGAATGATATCTAAAACGCGCTCCTCAATGGGTGCCATTCTATGTGCCCCAGGTCTACCAGCATGTCCACCATGCATTACTGTTAGGTTTCTGGTTTTACGAGCTCTTTCAACAAGATAAACAAATCTACTGGCTGCAGAATCATGTCTTTCCGGAAAGCGTTTAGTATACAATCGCGAAACTACGGCGGCATTCTGGCGACACTCACCGTATATCAACAACATATCCACCAATTTGTGATTTATCAAAATAACACCTGGAGCTAAACTTTACGGCCGATTTTTAAGCGGCACGGGAAAATTGCATAAAAACAGTAAACAATAACTGTTTTTGCGTTCTTACAATAGCTGATAATTTTTTGTGGGACATTTTAATTCCTTTACATTGAATTTATTATTTTATGCAGGAATGGATTTAGATTTTGTATAAAAATTTATTAAAACTCATCTGCGCATATTTCGTTTTTTTTTGAGATTTCGAAAAAATGTTATATAAAAATATTACTTACTTTTATGAGGTCTATGTCATATTAAAAGGAAAACTCCTATTTACGTTACACCCTGTATTTAATAGAGGAGAAATGGAAATGAGAATTGAGGAATAAAATGGTTGAAGAAAAGAACTTCAAGTAAGCCCTATCCAATGGATTTTTCAGCTATTTCTTAACTTTTTCTGTAAAGTTGATAAGAGAATTCTTCTTCTTCAATTTTCTTTCTTGCATCTTGCATTCTTATTATTTTATTAATGCACGTGGTCTGTTAATCAGGAAAAGGACCAAGTTATTGAATTTATTCTTAATGTATAGCTAACCTTACCTTGAAGGTATAGAATAATGACATATTAATGATTGATCTGTTATATGCCTTAATATCGTTCGCGTCCTTTAGTGATGCGTCCTATTGTCGCCAGCCTCCATTTGTCATAGTCGTCCTTGTGTCGCTCGTCCAAATATCTACGTCTAATTGCCGAGCATCCAAATATACCCGTCCTTGGGTCATAGATCCCTATTGTTTAATCAAATAAGTCTAATTACTCATTTGTTAAGGACATTTTCTCTAACAAAATCACAATCATCCTTCTTTGCAAACTATTAGTAACAGTTTCAATTCGCATAGTTTCCGCCTTGATGTTGATTAGCTTAGAGAGATTTTAGTTGTATGTGTTCTGACTAATGTGATTTTGAGTGGTTAGATTATGATAACTTCTTTTAGACCTCTTCGTTATTAGCTTCAAGGGGCGGTCGTTGATCTGATGCTGAGGCGGTGTCAGATTCCAGTGAATGTTCTTTGCTGAAGAGAGTCTCGGATCTCGTATCAATGTAGCAGTTTTCCTTTTTTCTATCAGTCTCTACGTCATATGATTAGCATTGCAAACCGGTCTAGTGAACCGAATCGGTTGATGTTGATGAACATTATGTAATTTTTTTCTCCCGACGCTAATAGCACTTATTTACATATAAATTTAATATTGTTATTGTCATTTTACAGCATCGTAGCTTTCGCTTTTCTCATTTCTTTAACAGGTTTAAGAGAACTACTTCTTTTCTTTAACAGGTTAAGAGAACTACTTTAGCGAGTTGTTGAACTTTTAAAAAACAAGCATTTCACTCAAAAAAAAAAATTTATTTTCCAGTATATTTTGTTTAGTTCGTTGGGTGTTGCATAATAGTCTTGGTCTGCTCACTCTCCAGATTCAGGTCGATGCGACTTTTTTTCTTAGGGTTTTTTAAACCAATAAATTATTATGATTGCTCACATGTACCGATTTACGAGACGACTCGAGGTTTTCTATTCATCAATATATTTGACGATTTTGATATTGAGAGAATATTTTGATTGTTTATCCATGATCAAATGTCGGTCATGGTTAAGAATGAATAGTGGCAATTTCACGTTCGCCAGAAGTAATCGAACTTCAACTAACATGTCATCTTCGACACTTTTATTTCAAATCCATAGACTCCATTTAGTTGAAATCAGTACCAGAATTGCGTCAGACCGATAGTTAGGAAATATTAGTCATCCCCATCTACCCCCTGTCAGTGCGGAATATCCTATCCTTTAAGTTATTGTGCGGTGGACTGTCTTGGGTTTAATAAAGCGGGATCATAAATCTCACTGGTATAATAATAATCATTTTCAACAGTGGGCACCACGGCTTTGTCTGGATTAATAATGTGTATGAAGCTCGGTCGTTTAGCAAAAAAGCGCCATTAAGGTTGGACTTTAAAACCAATATTGTCGGTGAATGTTGCTGACTCATCTGGACGCTGCCGAGAATACAAAATACAAGCCTTCTATAAATAGTGCGATGTTCGGGAGCTTATCTGAAATCTCAGCCCCCTCGAAAACAATTTTAATTAACCTTTTCTTAACTCTCTCGGTCTAAAGATCAGGACCTTCAAAATTGTCCCTTTAAGCGACTTTCTCTCAGCGTTTCTCATCATCGCGTATCGTAATGATAAACTTCAGATCGCAGCGTATCTGAAAGGGCAATATAAATTCGCCTTCATATAATTGACGATGTTTATGAAGAGAAACAGATGGGAGTAACGATAAGAAAGTAAAATATTTCTCTTGTAAATGGCCCTTTATTACCCTCTTAAAATATCGCAGGAGGTTTGGAGGTCGTAATAGCTTTTAGTTGAGTTGGTTTTCTTGCAGCTTTATGCAGCCAAGTTAAATACTCTCAAGAGTTTTGGCGTAGATTAGTTGGGAATAAGTTTTGTATTTTGGAGTGTTGGATCATGACAGGGGTTCTTCAAAATTGCATTGAAATAGAGGGAACGTGAGATATTTTTTAGAAATGAATAAGTATAAAAATAAGCGGCGTTACCATATTCATACAAATCATCTACAAAGTATGCCAATGGAATATTTTCTATGGAATTCATGTAAACTGTACATTCACTTATATTTAAATTCAATATTGTTATTGTCATTTTACAGTATTTTATCTTGGCTAATCCTTCCATTAACAAATTAAGATAACTATTTTAGCGAGTTGTTGAGTTTTTAAAAAAACAAGCATTTTACCAAAAACATTTAAATTTATCTTCCAATGTATTTTGTATTGCAATTGAGTGTTGCATAACGGTCTTGGTATGTACACTCTAGAGATTTAGCTTCATGTGATTTTTTCCTTTCTGTTTTCTAAACCAATTAATTTGGTATAATCGAGAAGAGAATAATATGAAGGAATTAACAGAACTCTGATAATAATATCTTGTTTTCAGAATTTTACTGCTCTTTTTGCTGTTTGCCTAAAAATTAAACCGATATAAAATAAAACTGTTTTAGATGACATGTTTTTTAAAACTTTCAGAACACTCAATAATAATAATATTAATCCGGTGCATTGTGCCATATATAATCGAGTTATTTAATGCATGTAGCAGTAGGCTTTATTACAGATTTTATTTATTAATTAGACACCTCGTTAGCATCCGCAATTGGTTTAATTTAAAATTTATACATAATTTGTAGAATTTTTTTCGGTTCGTTCATTTTAAGCTGATATCTACTATATTGAATCCCATGTCACTGTCAAATGATATTACTTGTAGTTTGGACACTAATTTTGGAGCAACAGTGACGAAATACCCATTAAAGTTATTAGATGTAGTATATTTACAGCTCTCGGTTTTCATCTCCGGGTTGATCAGTTTCCCATCAATTTCTCTACTTACAGAGCACGTTGTTTGATTTTTATTATCTGAAGTTTTCATTTTATTTGCACATGTTTTCTTTTTGTATTGTTTTTAGCAAAGTTTGGCCTTGAAATCATAATATATAGTACTAATTTTTGGACAGTCTGATCAGATATACACGAGTGCAGTACAATAGTAGTCATGCTTCTCTCAAAATTTGTTATAAAATTGTCAATGCCCATTGCATAAATTGCTATTATTCTCTTGCCTTCACAGACCGTAGGAAACGCATTAAAGTAGTCGATCATCGATATTGGGTTTGCGACGTTTGTAGAATATCCTAGGAAGCCAACATTAAGTTTCCTACCAAAGGCAATTCCATCTTGGCAGTCAATTAAAAGTTGTTGTAGCTTCTCCAAGAACATATCAAAGTGAGAAGTGGGGGGCCGATATGCACTAATTATTTAGATTGTTCGCCTCTTAGTTCTAAGTTGATATCTACTACACTCAATGGTTTCTTCCTCTCCTATATAGTTACATGAATCGTTACATTATATCTTCATATGCTACTTACATAAATTAAAATTTTGCTATATATGTTTTCATATTGGCCACAAAAACTCGTCACCACATTATATCTTATAATACCGTAATTAGACAATTGTTGATTTGTTTTCCGGTGTTTTATTACTATCTAACCGTTTGTGATATACTGGATACTTTATATCCTTTGCTGTATGTTTACTGTTCTGTTCCGATTATTTCATCTTTGTGCAGATCAAGCATGAATATTTTTTAATGGTCCTTTTCATTATGATCCTTTCTACATTTGTAACAACATATTTTTTCCATGTAGTGCTTTGCAACATGTCTAAATTTAGAGTAATTATAACGTACTGGAAAATTTGTAATAAACGTTCTTTAACATCTACTTTAATTAAATAAAATTTCACTTGTTATTTCCTAAAAAATTATTTTGTTCTACTGCTTTTTTAAAATTAATTGGACTTGATTTTCAATATTCCCTTGCTTTTTATTTCTTCGCTTAATTTCACTAGTTCTTCTACAAATTCGTGATTTATGCATCCCTTTAAAATTCCAGTTACTGTGAGCATGGTATTTGTACCACTACTTCCCTTTAGTTTCACATTTTTATCTTTATCCAATATTTGTCTTGTTTCTTCTGTTAACTTTTGTTTTCATTTTCTTCTACAATTACTCCTCTTTTAATTATTTTAATTGTTTGTTTAGCACATGTAACATTTTTCACCCGTGTAACTGTTTAAAATCTCCTAATTTTGTTTTTGTGGTGCCCATTTGATTATTATCGGCTGTTTCCTTAACTGTGTTGTTAACTCCTGTCTTCTGATCGAATTGATATACAAGTATGTATGTATTCTATCTTTTTCGTTGGGCTTTGACATTACTGAGTGAAACTGAGACTTGTGGTTTTCCAACTTATTATGCACCTTAATTATATTCCTCTCTGTTTTGCCTGGATCGAGCCTTTTTCCACTTAATTTCAGATTTTATCTATTTTATTGCCTCTTAGTTTCCCAGATAAAAATCCTTTTTTCCCTATTTGTCAAATGTGTTTTTCACGAAAAAAAAAACGTATTATGACTACCAGCACTAATGTCACCCATTCTCACAAATTATAATTAATTTTAAATGCCGCATTAAACCTCTAAGAAGCACCAAAAACGTAGAAAAAGAACCAATTGGTGACTGTATAAGCCACAAAATCATATCTGTCCGAGGACGTAACAAACTAAATCGTCGTCTCTCTGAACAAAAATAACGTTAAGCCCATACACGATCTCAGATTTCCTTTAGCTTCCTGTAAACGTTGCGGACGAAAGAAATTTTTCTTTGAACATCCCATTTCACCTAACAAAAAATTAAATACGTGGAAACAGAGAAACTGAGAATATTTTATTTACAACTTCATGAAGAAAAAGACGCTCGGCTTGTGACTTACCCTTCTCGCGCCCCGCAAGTTAAGATTAATATTTAACCAGCCAACAAGTGACAAAAATATTAATAATTCAGCTCTTTGCATGGAAACGTCATGTAATGTGGATAAATTATTTCGGTTATTGTGTAATGAAATTGTTCTCATCTACCTAAAGTACAGTGTGCGAAGTCAGACAAACGAAATGGAATTATAGAGATATGGGACAGCTAGGGACTTGTTTCCGTGAGTTTCAGGTCAAAGTGGTTTTCTGGGATGGCAAATTTTTGTTCCAGGTCCAGAAAGTTTATGTTTTCATCTAATTGAAATCCATCTCATATTTTGTACCTTCACTGAAATAAACAAAGTTGATGTTTTTTTTTTTTTTTGGTAATTAAAAGGTTTCCTTTTAATTTACACATTTTTAATTCTCATCGCTTTGATATGTATATCAGATGACCATAACGATAAGATGACTAAAATCGTTAATTAATAAAATTAATAAAATCTTAATTAACGTTGACTCTATTTTTATCATTCATTTAAATCAGTCCCTAAACAATTAAGTACCATAATTTTCAAAGCATTTTGTGTCAGTATTCCAATGGGAGTTACTCCATGGTCCACCCGTGTTTGAACCTCTGCATATTTCATGGCTTTAAAGGACCAACTTAGCCTCAAAATTTAACATTTTAAGTTTAGGTAGCAACGAATAATTTACAAGCTTTTTTCCCTACAAATTACTTTAAACGATGCTACTCTTGAGGGCACTCTAACAAACTAATAAAGAAGTTAACGGTTAATGTAATAATTTACAGAGGACCAGCCCCATTTATTCTAAGAATGAGCTTAATGAACACTTGGCACGAAGCCCTCTGATATTGTTTCAACCAACTTAAAGATTGTTTTTACGATGGGCAATTACCTAAGAGTTTTGTCTTCTAGACAGTTTTCACGTTCCGGTTTTATTGCCTGCGAACCGGAAAAAATCCGCTTGGCTGTTACTCTCTTTTCAGCAATTGGTTCTACCTGGAAGATATTGTGGAATAAAAGCTAATGAACATAAAGCTTAGTGCTAACCATTTCATTAATAAACTGAGCCAAATTTTCAATAAATCATTAAAGAGCTGGTTTTAGAGCCTCAGTTGGAAACGAAAGGGCTAGTAAAACTTTCCTGAATCCGAGTTTCTAACGAAAAGGGATAAACTTTTGACCTTATTGAGAATGATGGGCCATTTTCAATTTAAAACGGATTCCACTTCTAATTGGAGGTAATCTAGGGCGTGGAGTGGACCGACCGGACGATAGAAAGGATTACATGTCGGGACAAAAGTAACGATAATATGGGAACGGTGTAGGCAAAGACTTTGACGTTTACGTAAATCCCTATTGTGAAAAGATTCAGGATGAAAATATTCTCTACACGTTTTAATACTGCTCTTGACTCTTTGCACGTCTAAAATTTTCAAAAGTTAAAAAAAAGTGCCAAGAAGAAGGATATTAATTACAAAAGTTTCATTGTTGGATTGGATCTTGAACTACAAGAACTGGTGATATACCGTGCGAATCTCTTTGGTTCTTTGGTATATACGAGGGCAATCCCAAAAATAAGGTCTGCAAAGCGCTAGAGTCGCAGAGGCACATTTCGCCTTGTTGTTGACCATTGTATCGTCCTAGTCGCTTCTCTTGTTTTTGAGCGATCTACCGTTTACTTTGCCTTTTTATTTACTACTGGTTGGGCAGTCATTTGTAATGGAGTACTCGTCTGTCGCTATTGCCAGGTGCGAAATTCGAGCAGCTATTCAATTTTTAAACGCAAAAAACGTTAAACCAATCGAAATTCATCATCAATTAATGGAAGTGTATGGAAAATCGTGCATGGATATTAAAAATATCCACAAGTGGTGACACTATTTGCCGGCAACGTCGTGGCGACTGTATTTTTTAGGATCGAAAGGCGGTATTATTGGTCGACTTTATGAATCATGAAACACAAAATAAATGTAAGCACTGAACGTGACTGAAGCAAAGATTGTTTTTTATAGCCCTTATCAGTGTCGATCGCCCACTTTGCAGGTGAAGCGATAAGACATTGGAATGCGCAGTAAACAGGTAAACAGGTAAACATATAAACAGGTAGGCGCATAGTACCTCAATAGCACGTGTAACCGCCATTTGCGTTATACTATGGTCATCTGCATTTCATCCCATCTTATCTGACACGTGATCCTGTGCAAAGACGCCTGGGACCATGGACAAGTGGAGCCCATTAGGAACCATCGGAAGGGACAAGATAAAATCAACCTTATTTTTCAGTTTTATCATGGACTGTATGTCCTTCCATACTTTTAATATTTTAGTATGATTTTGGTCTCGCTGAATGCACCTTCTGGCAGTACACGCAACAGATTATCCGCAAAGTTAATTTGGGCGAGCTTTAAGTGATTTTATTCCGATTTATTAACAGTACCTACGTGACAATGTAGTCTTCACGCGAATATCATGGCATGCTTTTGATTTATGAAGAGGCTCCACAAAATTCTGAAGAAGCTAGACGCATTTACGATAATCGTTATCCAGAAAGAAAACTTCCAGCTCGACAAGCATTTGTGCAAGTTTCCCAAATGCCTCTGGATACAGGTAGCGTTATTCCTACATACCAAGGATGAAGTCGACAGCGACAACTCGGTCCCGAAGCCGAATAACAAATTTTAAATCTTGTTCGAGAGAGTTCAACGAGGAGTACCCGGAGAGAGCATGCATGGACTCAAATGGTGAACATTTCGAACATTTAATGTAGCAAAAACAATAATAAATTTGTGTTTTTGAGTGTGATGTGAGTGGTGTAAAATGTGTTACGTAACATGTTATGCTAATTAAAGATGATAACAACAATTTAAAGGTAAATGGCTTTTCGAAATAATAAAATAAGAATGGCTTATGAAATTTTTAAATTTCTTGAGATCCAAAAAAACTGTGTGAAAAAGCACCCCAAAGCAATCGACTTTGGTCAGCTAACTTAGGTAGGTATGGAAATGAAGTAAATACGACCCGACGTTGCCAATTCTCACAAGATGTGTCGACTTTTCGGGGAAACGGTTGTATGTACGACCTCTCTTGTAAAGAACTTTTTTGTTCAAAATGATTTTCTTAATAATTGGTTACATTTACGAAAGTTATTTCTCTAACACCCTGTACATATATCATTCTGAATACTGACTGCTTACTGTAATTAGGTCTTGAGTACTCTTAGAACTTGTCACTGATCGTAGATTAGCTCAAAACCGCGAACGTGGCATATTGAGAATAATTATTGAAATTTCTTGTATTTTATATTTCTTTGTGCTACAAATTTCGACATTCTCACCTTCATGCTGAACCTCACCATAAGTGGTGTGTAATATTATTGTCTCCTATACCTATAGTGTGTTCTTATAGAATTAGTGGGTATGGGGCAATGAAACACTTTCACTTCACGAAATTAAATACATTTCAATATTTGTCAATAATGACTGCATTAAAATGAGGACAAAATTGAAAGTATGCCGTACAAGAACCGGAATACCTGTCGGTTAGATTTGAGTCATTGCTTCTGGAAGGATTCGCAGAAATTAGTCATGATTGGATTGTGAAATGCCAAGCTGCAGAGCATTTACTTGATAATAATGATTTAAAGGCAAAATAGCAGGAATCGCACGAATCTCTTGGGGCCATTATGGCTTGGTTGAAACTTTGCTGGATTATTATGCTGTTCATGTAACTTTACGTCAATTATTTCCGGATTATTTTCGATCGCAGTTAAATGCAATTCTCCGTTGACCATGCTAATATCAATTTTTTTTATTCTGAAAATCTGTCAAATACGTCGTGCAGATTATTATAAAATAACCACGAAATCCATTTCCATTTGCCAAAAATCACTTATTTCCATAAAATGTTCGGTAAATTCATAAAGCGTATTTTTTGTTTCCATGTAATTTTAGGGCATTTTGAAGTGTATTTTTAGTAGATATGCTATAAAAGCAAGTGATATATTTTCACCGGATTCCCTCGTCGGATATTTATTTTCCGGGATATTAAATTGGCAAACTGATTTAGGGCCAATACAAAAACGCGAACCGATCTATTCCAGAATTAGTGCGCGGCATTAAGTGTGTGATTTATGGGTGGTGCCTTTAAAAAATCGCTCTCAAAAATTTCAGGTTTTGCCAAAGAACTTCCCGCACAAGAAAGTTAATTTACTAAAAAAGAAAAGTTTGTATTTTTACACCCATTCCGACGAATTATTTTTCTAAGAAGAATTTTTGAGGTTTGGAAATTTATTATCGACAAAAAATCCCCTTTTCTGGGGCTTTGAATCGCTTTGAAAGCGAAATGCTCTTAAACGAACACAAAAAGAGAAAGAGAGATATCATAAGTTCGAGAGGTATTGAGTTGTCTGAAGTAAGCGCATTTTAAGCAAAAATATGTAGTCAGATCAAAGAGAATCGGGACCTCGTGTTTTTGATCGGCGAAAGTCTCTGAAGGGGATGTTTTATTTATGAATGATCCTTAATTTCGTACGTAGGTATATGAATTTCCGAGATTCAATTTATTGGATCTTGCTTTTTAGGTCAGGATATTAAATTATGAAAGTAAATTGGCTTTTGAAATATTTGCAATTTATATTCCTATATAGTTTCAGAGTTTCTAAAGTTACAACTGCTCCGTTCTCAAGCATTCTTGTCGTTTTATAGGTTTTATGATTTTGCCTGCCATGGTGATGGCACGGTGATGGCAAATATTAATAAAACATCCTCAATGATCTCTTCTTTTCCTGTAATTAGTATTTTTATCAAATGTTTAAGTGATTTTGCCGCAAGACCAAATTAGTTCATTTTGAATCACCTAATTTACATTCAAACCCGCTAACTATATTGGTAACTGTCACTGAAATTTGAAACAAACACGAACACGAATATCCCAAGTTTCGATGTTATTATATGAACTGCTGGGGAAAACTGACTAAAACCTCGTTAATGAGAATAAAATTAAATTTGGTTCATTTTATTACGGTAATATTAGTCTTAATTAAAATTTGAATTCGAACATTAGAAGTTTTGATCAACACGGTTCGCTCTGAGTTTGTACATGCAATTCCTGTTAACGAAACAAATAAGAATAGTCTGTAGCGACTACTGGAAAATTAATTAAATATTGCGGTTGGCTGAGAACTTTTCAAGAGTGTAATTTTGAAACTTATTTGGACCGCAAGTCAAGTTAAATTTGTTGTCCATTGTGAGAAAATTTACGAGAAATTTAAACCTTTCCAAGAAAAACAATTTTTGTTTTTCAGAATCGCAACTGAGCCATTCAGTTAAACGACAAAAATGTATGATACAAAGAGTTCATTCCAGAGAATTTTTCATCTTTATTGCTGATATAATATCGTGAAAGCTTCAAGCACGTTTTTTGTATAGCCAATCAAGCAAATACTGCAATAAACTGAAAAAATAATAGAACAAAGCGTTCCTTATTTGATTTATGACAATCCGGATTTTCTTGATGCGCTATGCCTTTCCCGCTACATCTGATATTTTCCCCGTTGTTGTTCTCGGAATAGTATTGGAATGTGGATGAGTTTATCGAAAAAAAGATATTCTCAGAGTTTTTTTGTTAAGTAGAAAGTTGAGAGTAAAACGTTAATAAAAAATGAAATTTATTGGATTTTTGTTAACGTTCTGGTTTTGGGTCAGGAAATTTTTTAATTTCGTCTAAGTAGGGATATACAAAATACATGCGGCTCTTTGCGCCGCAAAGCGGAATGTTTGTAAAACCTTTAGAACTCGTGTGAGTCGAGATTTAAAGGCCGAAAAGCTGGATAATGCATAAATATGCAATATAAAAATTCTGATTTTTTTGAAGGAAAAATGTAAAAAAAGTAAACTCGCCTTTTGACTGGACCTTAAACTGGTTCTAGTGGTTCGAAGTATTATTTTGTTTTAAAATTAAATTGTAGAATTTGAAACTATTTCTGAACAGCCTCTAGGCTAGTTAGTTCATTTCTTTTGAATTTGATGGTTCCCTCAAAATTCTCAACTTTCACAAAAAATTTTGAATGTAGTGGGTTAATAACATTAATGTATGTATATATTAGGATATAGGATACATTTTTAGGGATGATCTCTAATATTTATAAACCATTTGCTTTTTACGTAAATTTCGCAAAAATTCTATTAACTAATGAACTCCACTCAAATCGGCCATTACATTGTTTTTCTAACAGAATATAAAAGAATAAAGGACTGTCACATAAATATCGGATATGGCAAATGGGCGGCCATAAAATTTAATTTTCTTTCGAAGTCAAGCACTATCTATGAATTTACAGGAGGTTTATTGGAAACGCTGCTGCTGCTGCGGCAAACCGACTTCTTTTTGGCCATTCGCCTTGTGCTCCTCTATTGATTGTCACTCTATTGAGGAGTAGTATTTTATTGCCAATCCTTTAAGGAGTTTTATCCGGAAATGTTACTTTGTATGATCAGCTATAAAATGCAGTGAATCAAATCACTTTTTTTTTCCAATAAAAAGATAATTCCGGAAAACCTGCAGTGAATACGACTGCTTCGGGCTATGGACGTATACATAGGTTAAAAACTAATTAAATGCTCTGCAAGCTTATCAGGAAAACCTATATATTTTGCAATATAAAAACATTATTGCAGAGCAGTAAAAATTGCTTTTGCTCCTATCTGCGCTGTATTTTTAGTTCCTGAAATACGGCAGTTTCGATATGCCCTTTTGTTTATGTTTTGTATATGCAAGGTTAACTTTGGTTTCCAGTACACCGATTAATTAGATTGGAAGAATGAAAACGGAGAAATTGTCCATAATTTATGTTACTAACCTGCATAGGATTCTCTACAGAATAGACAGTTGCAAAACAAACGATTTATTTCTTAAGCTTTGTAGACTGTACAGACTTGAATATTTCGCCGCACAACGAACAATACAACGAACCGATCAGCAAACGGAATCGCAAACAGCCTGATTATACTTTTTGATTTCGACGAGCTGAACGACAAACGGAACGTATTTGTGGTTTCCATGCATTAAGTTTCTTTGCCATTAAATATTAAAAATGGATCAGAGCGTAGCATAAGCAATGTGTACGTATAAAGGGTGTCCTGAAAGGTAATGTCATAGACTGCAGGGTGTAAAAGAGAGGTCAAAATAATTATTGCATTTCATGTTAAGAAAAAAATTTAATTATCTTATCTTCATGTATTCGAAATTTCAAAATTAGAATTTCTAAAATTAATTTTTTTTTTGAACAGGAATGAAATTTTTGTGATAGAAGAAGCCAATATTTTGGTTGAAACACGGAATTAAAAACTCTTTGTGTTGTCCGAAAAAACAGTGGTACAGAATTTTTTTTTTCAATATTTTCAATGGCCTGCTGGTACACGCGCCACTGGGAGACCTGAAAATATCTTTATATAAAAAAATATACGTCCCCTGTACCTATCAATACCTGTAAAATTTCCTTCAAATATTTCAAATGGTTTCGCGGAAATAATATTCATTGTCTAAATAAAACTTTAACATTCCATACTTCCGTTAATATTAATATTTTGGAAAAGTGCCAAGGGAAAAATGCTCATACTTTAACTTTATTTGTTGGTAAACTTCAATTAGTCTGTATTTACAGGCTACAGAACAACCCAGATATTGCAGAAATCTGTTTTTCCATATTACCTCGCTTTGAATTATTGATTCAGGAGGGAGTTTATGATGTTTTGATACACATATCCTTTAACTTCACCATCTAAGAGGTTGACAAAAGTTGAAAACCTCTAGTGAGTCGCAATTTCCTACAACTTTTGTTTTTTACATTCTCTTTACGTTGTTTGTTCTCTACATTTTTTGGCAAAGAATCCTAAAACTGCAAGCACATTTTTATTGCCACCTTTTCTCAGCGACACGATGACGTTTTCAGATTTTCCATCCGACGTTTCGTCTTTCGGCTACCATCATTAACTTGTTTTTTGTTATGGCTACCACATCGGGTTATTCGACAGACAAATAATTGGATAGCACATCTGACGTCATCGTGTAGATTGAGAAAAAGTGACAGTGAAAATCTACTTGTAGTTTTGGGCTTCTTTGACGAATAACGCTAAAAAAATTAAAATGAAATCTCCAATTTTTAGTTTCTTTCAGATATCTTCGGAGAACTCAAATTTTGAAAACAATATTTGGTTAAACACTAAATTACACAATTTTGCCCCCATTTATATTTTTTCATATCTCCTCTAGTTTTTCATTCCTTTTGGTCTTCAGGCAAAAATTGACAAGTGATGAGAACATCCTAAATCATTTATCGAGCAGAGATGGTTTGCGAAGGTGTTTGCTAACACGTTTGCGGGCCCATTCAAATTAATGTTTCGTTTGCTATGTGGTTCGTGGTTCGGCGCAATATTTCAGCCTGCACAAAGTTGAAAATAGAGAACAATAGCGAAACAACGCGTTTGTGGCCTTGTCCAAACTAGTATTTCGTTTATAACATCGTTCGTTGCAATACACGTTGTTCGGCGAAATCTTCAGGTCTGTACGCAGCTTTATGTTTGATATATTATCGGAAAAGTGAGTTGCGAATTGAATTTCTTTAAGATTAGTATATATCTGAACATTTCGCCAAATAACGAGCAAAACGGTGGTAGAGTCGCAAATTGTCTGAATATGCTTCTTGATTGCGATGAACCAAACGACGAACGAAACGCATATGTGATGTATCTTTGAATGAGAGCACGCATTCTTTGAGATATTGAGGAAAAACTGACAAAGGATGGGAACATCGCCCCACTTTGAGGCCCCATCCAAACCGGTGTTTCGTTTGACGTGTAGATCGTTATTAATCCGAACAACAAATAATACAGCGAACGGAACGTCGAACAAAGTTCTGATTTGAACGGAGCCAAATACAGGTTTGGAAACCTTGCGGGCTTTGTCTTGCCCAAATTGGTGCGTTATTCCGCGTTCGGTTCATTGTGTTCATGTGTTGTTCGTTCTGCGGCGAAATATTGCTTTGTTTGCACAAAGCTTTCTAAAAAACATTACCTGGAAAGAGTGTAGTTTTTATATGTCTAATTTAGAAATTCAAGGTGTGATGAGGTATCGATTCTATATCTACACGTTTCCGAAAACAGCCGATATTCCATGCTCCTTTAATCGCAGTCCGAGCTAAATAACCTGCTTCTAAACACCTGAAACTCGACAATATACCCAACCTCTTGAATGATGACTTCCCTTTCCACACCTAAGATGAATCACTTACCGTTAAGCGAGAGCCGTTAAAATAGGAAACCATGGTCCATTTAAACACGGACCTTAGCCGACAGCCTTCACGTGTCAGATAAATGGTCTTCGGACCAGAGGGGGCTCTATGACAATTTGTTGCCTATTCTAGTTAATTAGGAGAGCATAAATAAGGAGTGTATTCCTTTAAATCGGCATGTAAATTCGACACAAACACGTCCGAATTAGAAGCTTTTAACGCGATTTACTATTCTAACAATTAGGATTAGGCATCAGGATTTACCATTAAATTGAGAGGGCTAGTTGAATTATTACGCGGACCTAAACGATGTTGCCACCTGGAAATGTTCGGACAAACTTTCCCATCAATGCTCGCCCGATATCGGATAGACTACAAACAGGCGTCTATTCAATAAACATTTAAAATCCCAATAAACAAACCCACTTTTGTGCCGCTCTCTGGAATTGAAAACCGCCATTGTCTTTTGTTTTCGTTAACGAGCTGAGCGCAAACAAGGGAAAAAAGTAACACTTTATAATCGAAAAGGCTACTGCATTGTTTGAGCATGTAAAGTGCATTTTCCAGCACGTGCTGGAAAATGGCTTCTGTTTGCAAGGGAATTAAAACAAGTGGGATACGCAACTGTATGTATGACGACACTTAAAAATGGCACGGATGTTGAGGGGTTGTGTGCGGTTTATTGGCACTTGTCGAGAAAAGAATGGAGACGATTTTTAACAGCGTTGGATTTTTCCATCAGTGCTAGGACAAACAAACATAGAAACGTTGAAATTAGAAACCAAAATCGTCATGGAAATTTCTTTTTAATTTGATGTTTTGAAAATGTCGCGAAATTTCTCGGGGGGTGGGAGATTTTTCCACTCTTCAAACCCCTGTTCCAGAATGTCTCATATTATTTGGAACAAAACCCAGTAAAAATTTAATATGTTATTTTAAAATATTCAATGCTCCGTAATTTTCAGGGATTTCTTACAACTGAGGAAATTTCAAATATTATTCTTTTTGGTTTAGAATTATTACTACCTTCTTGAAGCATAATATTTCAAATTAAGCCAACCTAATCACATGTTTTGTCTCGAGTTTGAGATGAAAATTCGAGCATCACTCCCCGTCTTTCTTGTTTGTTATCCTAACGCGATCACTCGGGAGGGTTATCTGCCTTTGTCTTTTTTGAGTTGCACGGCGTAGTTATCATACAATTTTGTGTAGTTTTGGGGGGTCGTAGGGCTGGGGGTTGCTTGTTGGGCGGTTTGGGCCTAAAGACCGCATAAACAAGAATGTTTGAGCTCCCCAACGCTCCTCCTCTTAGGGGTTTCGGACAAGGGGGAAGTTAGCATCGCGTGCCAAAGTCGAAACTTGCGTTTTCTAAAGAGGCGCATTCCTAAAAATGTCCAGGTCGCCACGGCGTTTTAAGCGTGTCAATCCTTAACAAAGAGGTAAACTTCGAGAGTGTCTGTTTTTAATGCCTTTAGGTGGTAGTAATTTTAGTAGAAGTAAATAAAAAATAAATTTTGCAATTTTGCTTTTACCAGTTCAGGATTCGAGCGGGGCGAAATAGCTCCCTTCCTATGAGGCGCAGGAAGACCCTCCCGGTGGCATCAAAAAGAGCATCGTCCGGGTTACCTTCACCGTATTTAACGGTTGCCCGAGGGAGCCCATCTAAAGGGTGTAAATCAGGGATGAAAATTTCGACGTGAAACTCGACCTAATTTTAAGCTCGTCCTCGTCCGACGTGAGTCGCGAGGGACCTGAAAAAATTCGTTCCCGCCCTGGTGGCCTAAAGATCTGAGAAAGGACAAAATCCTATTGGGAGATTTCGTGTAGCTCTTAAACTAGCCAAGTCATTTAAGTTCTTAATTTTTCACTCTAGAGATCTCTTTGTGGTCTTTTCATCACGTCTACCTTGTGACTTGCGTATCCTGATGAGCTAGAAATTTGAAAAAAAGGCCGAAGATGCTTCATTTATGTTTACGTAAACCTGCCAAAAATGGAAGAGATCAGAAGAAATTTGAAATAATGGTGAAATTTTGAATTTTATTTTGAAAAGTCTGATTTTAATCCCAATTTCCGAATTCCCCATAAGGCCTAGAAATTTCCGTGGAGAGTCAAATGAAATGTCTGAGTTTTCTTTACACGTAACGAATATACATGTTTTTCTTGAAAAGAGATAAGGACTATAATTATCATTAAACAAATTCTAAAAAATATATCCCAAAGCGATTTTTGTTTCAAATTTTACACTAATACCTTGTGTAAAAATTATTTTGTTACAACAGTACGCTGTTTGAATAATTATTTATCTGTATTTATTACTATTTACGAGATCTTCACTTTGGCAAGACTTATCTTGTACCTTCTGTATTTCTACATTATATTGCTTTTCAGGTCTTTACTACAGCTAATAAACCTACAAGGAAATTAATCGATCTTTGACAATTTGTAATTTGAAAATCATGAATTTAGATCTATGATTTCTCGTAACAGTAAGAATTGGTATAAAAAAGTCTTCTACTATACCTGACATATACATACATTGTTCGGTCCAATAGGACGAAATGTAGTTTTAGGGCAGATGAACCAATTGTGTGGTGCGGCTCGAGGGACCAAATTTTGATCCTTTCCGATGATCGAGATGTGGTACTTCGACAAAGTGGCAACTAAGGTTATTTTTGACTGGACATTTCACGTTCGAACCACGCCGATTTTGCAGTCTCAGAGATTCTGTTTCATGTAAATTAATCAACAACCTTTACTACTTGTTGAGATTTATTGATATCGACTACTTTCATGAAGAGTTGGCTTAGTGTGAATGTTATATTTACTGAAACGCGAACGCGTCTAGTATAGTAAACACCAAACAAAAAGTCATGCACGTCATCAAAGTTTTATGTCGCGCTGCCCTACGCTGTTGCCAGACTTCAGAACAAATCTTTGAGGCGATATAATTTGTTTCAGGACAGTCAATTGTAAGATTTGATAAAAAAATGTTTTTAATTAAAGAATTTTATTATTGTGTAAGTAAATAAAACTCGGAGAGACTTAAGAGCAAAAATTGACAAAATCGCCGGTATTATAAGATAACCTCACAAATAATCAGAACATCATGGGTTTCATTATCAATCAAACATGGGTTTGTGATTAGCGGCAACCCTGTTGGTTTAAAATTTTTCCAGTGATTATATTTACCTCATTAGAATTATAGAATTTTTACCGAATGACATCACACCAAAATTTCTGTCCATATTTTATTATAATTATATTTATATTTTATTATTTTATGTACCTATATGACCAATTTCATTGTATTTCTAATAATTTATTAATACGTTTTACATTCGTATGATATTGACAACTACATAAATTTGATACACATATTGTGTATTGTTTCCGAGATAAACATAACCAATGTGTTAATTAACAATAAATGGTCATCGATGGATTTGGCGAGTATACAAGTCGTAACACATATTTCTTTATATTCTGGTAAGGATTCTTTCAGTTGCAAAAAATGTTACTTTTTGTAAGAGATTCTCAAAAAGTAAAACAACATATGTTTGTATTTTATGATCACTTTACATGCACATCAAGTTAAAATTAAGGAGAGGAAGATCTCTACACAAACGACACGATACGAATATACATAAGTTAGAAATACTTTTCTAATTTGTGCCAGGCAAAAATTATTTGAATTTTCCAAAATAAAACTCAAAAAGTTAGTCGATTGAGGCATAATTTACAAAATTCTTCAATGTGTAATTTTGTCAATTTTTCCAAAAAATGAACATTAAACCCTTAAGCAGCTATATTCTGATTAGCGCAATCGCCTCGTTCTCAGGACATCCGATTACCTCACGGAAATGGTGTTTTAATGGTCTTTCCTTGAGATTAAACGATTTGTCTTGAATACTGAAAACGAGCAATCCTGTTAATGTACTCGAAGAAGATTGCAGCCTTTAATGGATGGGTATTACCTAGATAGGCAACAAATAGGACTAAATTTAAAACACGTGTCAAGTTTAATAGAATAAAATTCTGAGCCAATTCAATTGAAAAAGCATATGTACGTCGCACTGATGATTGCATAAATCATCAAATCAGCGGCAATATGGGAAACAGATAAACGGTGGTTTTTCACCGAATTTCGCTGAAGAAGAACGATAAAAAAGAGGAATTAATTATCAATCGTTAATCTGCAATTCAATCTTTAGGGTTTAGGGAGGGATACGGGTTTTATTAGTGAATTATTTCCAGCGATTCGTTAAAAAAGTGATGGATTGGCCGAAAAGTCGAGAGTTGTCGGATTATTTACTGTTGACCCCCGATTTTTTACGTTTGACGCCCGGTTTTCGGTAGAGATGTTTATAATTAAATAAGCCGAATGATAAATTGCCACGTGGGGAGCTAAAAACCGGCGAAAAATGCTATTTGCTAAATCCTTTTGAAATTTATATGCCAAATTAAGTATAATGGAAAATAATTATTCATAATAATCGGGGCACACTCGGGAAACTTTTGCCTCTGGAATTTCGAGTTTAGAACGATGATGACCAAATGTGTTATGCTACATAGATTTGGGACCGGATATTTTAAAACCTGACACAATAGCAAATAATATAAAGACTGTGACTTGTATAATTAAAAAACGAAATACAGGTGATTAAGAAAAAGTCTACAAATCCAAGATGTAGACTTTTTTTAACATCTCAATCAAAACGTCACCTATGTCACGGATTAAGTCGGTTATTTTTCAGATTTCCCTAGCTTTTCATTTAAAAACATGAAATACTGACACTAAACCGGCAAAAAGGGATGGAACCAGTTGGGAATACAATTAATCTTCCTTAACGAACACTGACGAATATTCATTTCCCTCTTGATTAGGTGGTAGAATTACGAATATCCAATTTAAAGCCGCTAAATTTAGGTTCGGCTGAAATTAGAGAAATTATTTTAATTTACCGGTTTAGGATGGTTTGAGATGGAGCTAGAAGGTATTGCAATAATTAGGTTTTGAAGTATTTTAAATAGACCTGGTTTTTGCCAAAGAATTTCAAGTAATTCGAAGAAGATTACGACATTGCATATACTAATCAAGGCTAACAGTTTTACAACATTTTTCATCTTCTACATTATTGAAGGGCGCAAGTTTGTCAATTTCCAAGCTCTATTTCTCGTTTTCTTTTAGAGGACAATGGTTGCAGGAACCGATGATTTGCCTTGATTTTTTTCATAAATGTTTTGAATTGACCAGAAAGGACGTGAATGTTTTTCAATTATTGAGGTAACTTAAACTTAACATATAAACTGACCTGGATTTTTTCTTGTAGGTTTCAATGTAAACTGAACCAACTAGATGTTTTCAACAGAGTTGAAATGCTTTCTAAAAATACTTCAAAGCTATCTCAACAGAACCGATTTTGTGAATTTGGAGACTAAAAAAGAACACGAGGTTGTCCTTTCTCCATTTTCCAGCTTTTTAATTTATACTGCTCCGGCCAAAATAATTGAAAAACCCATTTTAATGAACTAATCCGAGTTTTCCGATTTTAAAGGAACAAACTTGTACGTCCGCTTTACAAACTGAAATTTACGGGGTTGTACTGTGTTGTTTTGGTGTAATTACGGTCCCCCGAATGGAGGCAAACAAATTGCAATAATGTATATTACGCAAAATTTACGGACTTGGCCCGGGTTCTAATTAACATCGTGTTTTTATCCTGACTAGTTTGCCTTTAATGAAATTAAAAGTTCGTCAACTTTCTCATTTTTCATGGTTTGGACTCAATAGGTGTTAATCTCCTTAACTGAAATTTTGAGGCATGTCAAAACTATCAAACAACATCCTGGAGGTATTTAATTTGATTTGAAATTCCTGAAATGCGAGACATTCCTTTCGAAACGTTCCCTCAAGCCCCGTTTTTATCAGTTGCAGGTTTCCGAATTGGGGAAAGAACGTCGACACCCTTCGGGGTGTTTGGGGAGTTCACAGACAACTGACAGGGAATTACAAATGCGAAATGTCTGCAGATCGACCCCTTTTTCGCACCGGCATCTTGACTGGTCACATGATTATAGTCGGTTAATCATATTTTAACAGAGTTTTTGCCTAGTTTCTTGTAACCTCTTTCGTGTCATCCTGAATGGAAAAGGACGCCTCCGGATTAGCTCCGTAATGGAAAGAAAACAATATTAAAAGTCCGCTTGAATGATCTGCCTTCCAGTGACCTCTGCCGCTCTTTGACCATTTTTTGTCTGCAAAGATAATCCTCGATTATTTACATAGAATTTGATTGATAGTTGCTTATATATCGCCGTTTGCTTTGCTCGAAACGAAAGACTGGAAGGAAGTAAGGGAATTAGTAGCGTGATGGAAAGAAAACAAAATTAAAAAGCCGGTTAAAAGCTTAAAAGGCATTCCAAAACGAAAACTTTCCCTCATATTTCAATCTCCCCAAGAATGGGGAATTAAAAAAACTACCATCCATCGATGAAGTGCCAGTGCGCTGTGAAAATTGGAAGGAAATTATTGAGGGGAGTTTTGGCCTCAATGGCTAGACTTTTAATGGCTTCTATTTATGTTTTTTTTACTCCCGTTGAAAATTGGAGTTTGACTTAAACTTTGGCTGAAAGAAGTAGGAAAAAAGATTCGTTCTTTAAAAAAATATATTTTAAATTGCGGATTGCTGTAGCAGTTGGTTGTCGATGCATGACACAACAGCGTGTCGAAAAAAAGGAAATGATCTCAGTAAATACTGCAACAAGATTTGATAATCGCGTGTCAAACAACATTCTAACTTGATGATGTCAATATCACGTATTTTCTATTACGTCTAAGGCATCTGAAAGAAATGCCGAAACAGACGCGAGGTCTGAATACGAAAATGACTAATAAACTACTGACCCGTAAATGACCAATGAATGATGATGACTGTTAAAAGAGATCTAAATAACATATGTACACAATCCGGGCTTTTACATTAAATATTCTAATATTAAAATTAAATGTTGTTTGTTGTTATGTAGAAAATTTCACTTGGAAAATCACTATGCTGCTTAAAGTAGGAAAGTTAGACGTAATTTCTCGCAAACGGAAAACTGACAATATGCTGGAATTTGTCCGTCTAACTGTTCTTGAGAGCGATTATTGTGAAGTTCAAAAGTTACAAGAGGGCCAACTAATATTCATCATATCGTAGACTACTTTGAGGATGACTGTTAACAAAAGATATGAAAAGTATTATGATATGAAATTATTATAGCTCCCATATACTCATTACATTAGAAGTCCCTAGATCTTGTAAAATCTAAACTTATTCTTCACTTTATCTAAACTCCTTTCTGCGTTTATTGTTAATTTGATATTCTCCCATTTCCTTATTTACATTAAAGACAAATTTCGAGTGTTCATCAAATAAAGACACCGGAGCTCAACCTTCTAAAATTTGCACTTTGGCTGATGAACAAAATTCGAAAAGCCGACGTTTATTTAGTAAACCCTGACAAATGCCTTACGATCCTTCTTCGAAATTAAAACCAGCCGTTTAGGTGGAGCTATTGCTCTTCCTTTATTAAAAATACCGTAATTTAACATCAAAGCAAAATTTTAAATTGCATTTTCTTTGCGCCCTTTTTTTGAGTATCAACCGTTGGTATCGCCTAATCCGGCTGTCACTGGAAAAAGAATCGTCGTCCAAATTGAAGTTCGGATGGACGGGGCTCTTTTATCGCATTACAGTAATGGATGTGTAAAATGAATTCTAGAGAAAAATTTATACATGAGAAATCAATTATATGGTCTATGAGATCGTTGGTTGTGACTTACAATCTAGAAAAGATGTAGTAGAAAAAAATTGTGTCTCTAATTGTTGTATCTTTAATGGTCTCTAAGTATTTATTTAGGAATGTTTTAAGTTTGAATTGAGTGCGAAAAGATCTAGGTCAGCTGCTATTGTTGTTTGAGTAGATCCAGTTCTATAGGCAACAACTTTAAACTTGAGTTTTCGCACTATTTAGGTTTTTTATGGTTTCAAATTTTATAATTAATTGGCCTTGTTAGCAAAACCCGGTTTTAAAAAACTTTCTCTTGGCAAGAGTAATTAAAACTTGAGAGACACGGCAACAAAAATGTATTCCCCCTTGAATCCCTAGGCATATACCCGCGGGGCCATCTTAACGAATGACAATCCTAACTTCGCTCCGCTGGGCACAACTGATGAAGGAAGTTAGAGAGAAAAAATTCTCTATAGCGCTTCACTATAAAAATTACGATAAACCTACTTTCATTTTAAGTACTTTTCACTAGAACTTTTCTATATCAACTTTTTTTGTTCATCAATAACAAAACAAGACGAAGCTGTTCAAATAAATCAGAGATGTGATAAATGAGCGTCACATCGATATATTTGACCATTTTTATTTAAAACCATATTTTTTGAACCGAGACATTCCATTACTCATTGGAATCTATCACTTTCATTTACAGAAACGTCCACTGGCCCAGAACTGTCTCGATACGTAATATATGTATCGAAAAATCATTGGGTGGAAACACGGACAGCAAAACTCTTAGATGGCAAAAAATAAAAACTCCATACATATGTGTCAGCATATTCGTGTATGTTTTATTGAGATACATGATAAAGCTGGAGAGCCTTCTGGAACTGGTCCGGATTTACTGAGGAAGCGACACAAATTTTAGACAAGCGAATGTTTCAGAAACTCTTAGAATTATGCAGCAATTACTAACTTTGAAATTCATTCCATAACTCCTCTTCTAAGGAAACTCTTGTCCTCAATTTGCATGCTTTAAGGTCATTTTAATTAGAACTTTGGAGTGGTGAATTTCACCAGAAACATCCTCTCCTGAAAGACTTAAAACAAGACCTGATCCGCCTTTCTAGAAGCTCCTCTACTTACTATTCAAGCAGAGGTTGGTAACAGCGAAATTTGTAGGATAAATTAGTAAGGATATATCCAAATGGACTTGCATACCAAAAAAACCATCACTGGATATCACTCAATTATATCTAGACATTTGTCATTGGATTTTTGGATTTTGACACATTCCATAATTGTTTTAACTCGAAAGAATTAATGTTTCTAAATGTAATTAGAATGTTCGTTAAAGAAAGTAATGACCAATAATATATTGAGGAAATTGATAAATTTTCCTCAACGTTGTCATTTAAATAGAGGCGATGAAATTTTTCCTGAAAAGATTTGGCTTCCTTCGAGACGTAACTAAACTTCTTTTTTTTTTAACGAATCATGTCGATAATTGCTGAAATAAATTAATCGGAACTTACTGAAATTTACACATCAAAAATTATTGTGCTCTTTTCGTTACATGACTTCTCTGATGAAACTTTCGGAGTTACCAATTGCCGTTGTTGTGCCGTGTTTGTGCGTGCGTTTACCGATTGAGATGTCGGTAACAGTGTGGCGTGCACCTGGAGTGAACAGGTTCGTTTTGCATTATAGTTCCCGGTAGACATACGGAAAGGATCAGTATTCAATCTGCCAGAAAAACTGATCCAGTAGATTAAATACGCGCTTTTTCCACTCGACCACTTTATTTACACGGAACTAGGATATATACTAATTATCGCAGCTTGGTATGTCTAATACTAAGGGTGATGTTGGTTCTGCTTTACCTCGAGAAAGTTGAGGATCAAAAGAAGAGAGCTTTTCAGGGGGTTATTTCCCTTTTAAAGGCCAACGACTCCTTTCGGTCCGTCCGCTATTGTCACCCGCCGAGTGAGACTTGCGTAACAGTGTCACTTGTCGGTGCAGGTTCTCGGAGCGGACGATCTCTCGAGTGATGCACTACAAAACCTTTGATCTAATTCATTCTGATATGATACACGTCTAAATCCACTGCCGTCAAACAAGCATCTCCTTCAGTTCATAATAATTTCACTGACAAGGCCGGTAATTGCATTAGAGCTACATGCCATAAAGCATGGTGAATGCCTCTATTAGTATAGAGAAGACGCGAATTTATCGGCGGCGTTACCAAATCGGTATCCTGACGAAGGGCTCCATAATCCATTGTGTGCGAGGGCATTTCAGTTAACCCATCATGTGGTATTAATTACTTCTGACTAACAAATTAGTTGATGGACCCTTGACTGGCACCGTGATTAAAATAACTATTATTTATCACTCGCAATCGATAAAAAGCTGATCAATCTTGGTAAACATTTACCTAAAGATCCAATAAATATTTGCAGCCAAATCCTGCAGTTTTCAATTCCCTAAATAAACAATTTCATTTTTCGTGCCCATATTGGTCCTAAACAACCGCTGTTGGTTTTACAGATGTAAAACGCATTTTAATCGGACAAGTGCAATAGATGATGAGCGACCAGAAGCGATAAATGCAATTACGTTTAATAAAAAAAGACATTTCAGTTTATATTTCGAACCCTCCGAACAAAGTACAAGACAAAAGGGCCTTCAAGCTTGTTTAATTTTTCATTTCTAATATCCCCCCTATGCCAGAAACAGACAAATCTCCTACGAATCTGCGAGGATAATAAATCTGGGAGATCGCTGTTTTATTACACCCTGCACCCTTAAAACTGATTTATTATTAATCTTTTTGGTGAGATTAAAGGGCCAATCCGGCTTTTCCGGCCTACATAAATGTTAATTTGGGTAAGGTTAGGAGCAATTTTCTATCTTTCTTTCAATTACTTGGCGTTTTTCAGGTATTTTGGCTGGATTTGAACTTGATTTGTAGGTCGGTTCAAGTGAAATAAAAAGTCAAACCAGTTTTATATTCTATTTGGGGAGTTTTCCTGCAAATGTTTCCTAAATAAATGTCACTAAATAAAAGTATGCTTAACGAGACAAGGAAGGTTTTATTGTTTGATTAGGAGAGCGACAAAAGATCATTTTTCTTCGTCCAGCGAGGAACATTGTAGAATATGAATCACTCCTATTTTTTCATATTAGGTCTTCCACCACATGCTGTACTAATTTTTTGCTATACCTTATGTCAGTGTACCCTTAAATTCTACAAAAAATATAAATAGAAATTACATTAATTTATTTTTAATGTTTCTAAGAGTAAAAATCAATAATTCATGAATTAAAATTAATAAATATTTAATTTTTAATTAAAAACTGTATGAAATATTAATTCCTGAAATGGACATATTTTATTCTCACAATGGCAATAGCGCTATTTACGATGCGGGGCACGTGATGCGGCATTCAGCCAATGGGTTGCACGTGGGTGAACAGGAGATAAGTGCAATGCATAAGTGCAAAATTTTCATACAGAGTGACTTGTCTTTAGAATTTTTTTGAAAACTTTTTGATTTTGTCATTAGAATTTGCATTGTTTCGTCACCTTGTTGCCTTGGCTTACTAGTTGTTTTATGGAACTTTTTTAGAAACCTTTTGCCTTTTTTATTCAATTAGTTTGTTCTTGCAGCTCACCTTTTTGATGTATTAATTAATTTTCGTCTCGTAGCTTTTATTACTGTACCATTACCATATCGCGGTCATTGTAATTTAGTGATTTATTATTTTCCTTTTTCAATTATTTTTATTTATTCGCTTGTGTTATATGTGAAATTTGGGTGACCTATTGTTGTGTCTGAGGTTCACTGATGCGTTTGTAATTCTAGCGACCGTTCCTTGGACTGATCACACCACCGACCACCGTCGGAAACTGTCACCTTTGAGACTTCCATAATATTCCTTGATGGGTGTGAATCACCGTTGTTTGAGCAGCCCATCAGATTCTTGCAGCGAAGGTAGACCGTAAGAGCGTCGATGAAGAAAATCTGGTAATATTATTAATTTTTGTTGCCCTTAGTGTACTGTCAATCGCCATTCCTTCCATTGTCCTCTACAAATCAAAACAATTTTAATTATAGATAAAGATTTTGCTACACCACATGAAACAATTTTTTATTTCGTGATTGCCACAAATAAAACGTTTTAGCAACTTAATATTCCTGGGAAACTGCTGCTTTAATTATGATCAATTGTTTTTATGTTTGTTTTAAGGATTTTCCTTTCTATCTAACTTTCATAAATTCAGTTCGATTATTTATTTTTAACTACATATGTAATAATGCCATTACTGATTTTTTAAGATTCTGGAATTGTTGCATTGTTGCCCTCTGCTTCCGGCATTGATTTCTCTGTATGATTTCTATCTTGATTTCTCTGCTCGATTTTCCCGCCTCATCCCAGGATTAATTATGTATTCATATGTATAAAATATACATTCATGTCTCAAATTGGAGAATTATTATAAAGTGAAATAAAAAAAAAAACTAAATATGTATGAAAAGCCGAATTCCCATTTATTTAAATATAACAAAACAGTAACAAAGTATTCAAGCACATTTTTAAATGTTATTTGAAAATTCGTGGTTGAAAATAAAATTGTTCAGCATTCTCGATGGGAATTTTAATTTGTTTATTGAGACGTGTAGCGTCGAGATAAACAATATAATCTCTTGGTAGTAGATTATCTCGTTCGTTGTAGTCGAGAGATTAAGTTGTTCATTGAGACGCGTAGCGTCAGGATTAACAACATAGTCTCTCGACAATAATCAAATATTTCTCTCACTCTTATCTCTCACTGTAATATACCATTGTAGTCACTATTATTGCGGAAATAATTTCTGACCTAAAAAACTTATTTTCTCATCCAGAAACGTTATTTATAAACAATCCTCACAGCTACTCTGAACCTCTTAATTCGTCAGCTTTTCAAAACGCCAACGAGCTCCTGCTCATTACCGTTCATTGTTTCTGGTTATTATTGTATTAATTCTCGGCGTCCCTCTCTAACCTCTCCATAATACAGGCCTCCAACCGGGGAATACAATTGTGGCGTTTTCAAAGGATTAAACCGGTTTGAAAGCATCAGTGCTACTTTAAACGGACCTTTGTCTATTGATCCTTCAGAATAAACGCCCAATATTAATTTTCAATGGAAGCTTAACCAAGGTTTCAATAATAAGGAAATCAGGTTAGGGATCTGATGTTTTCGTTAATTGAAGGAGGTAATGGAGTTCAATCATTTATATGATATCTACAGGATTTGCCACTAATGTGTGGATGAATGGTTGCTCGTAAATGTGAATAGATATCAAAATATATTTTTGCGCATCGATAGATGTTAAGTGTGGGCGCAATTTCAAATTATTTTGGTTTATAGGGCCAGTTTTATATATATATGTGGGATTTATCTTTTATTCGGTTGTCTAGGGTTTATGTATAATTGGGATAGGGTACAATACGAAGCTTAAATGGTAACTTAATTAGTAAAAACTCGCGTCACTTAGTTCGTCGTTCACTCCGGATATCAAAGAGAGCGATTCTCCTTGTCACAAATCTTAAATATTAAACCTGGGGGTAATAAACCAGTGTCGTACCTCGAGTAGAGGCCAGCGACCGTTACAACATCTGGCTGCTGCGAGCCAGCACCACGAACCATCCTTTGTTTGAGCCCTTAGCAACCATCCTCAGGCCCTTCTTCCTTGGTTCAAACAAAGAGATGTTCGCTTTTTGGGTTTTTTCCGTGACACAGATTCTAGGAGGTTACTGGGAGAACCCAGCAACAGCCGAGAATCACTCGAACTCAGGTACGATACGCATGGGCGTAACATCGAGGTACTTCACTTTTTAATCCCCCTCGGTTCCTCAACCCTAATTTAACTAATACTATCTAACAAATATTCGGACTTTCCCTTTGGTGTCTCGATTTGGTCAGACAGTAATAATTACATTTAGAAGAGTTAGAGCGATCTGACGAGCGGATCCTACATATATATATAGACGGCACAAAAAGTTTTCTTTTTTTTTATGGGATATCCTATACAGGGAGTCCCAACTAAAATTTACGCCCCATGAAATCTCCGATTTCGTCAAAATGTGGGAAAAATGCTAAAATATGTTAATTTTGACTTGAAGGGCTCCAAATTTGATCTTGGTTTCGAAGTAATTTCTGCATTCCTCTAGCGCCCAACAGCCACCCATTCAAAAACTTTAAATGGCAAGAGCGGCCGAGTGAGACATTACTTTGAAGCTTTCCTTCTCTATGCAATCACGTTTTTTTTTTTCAAATTTGAGCAATTGGATGTTTAGCGTTTGGATTTACTTTTTTCAACTGAGGTATAAATCTCCAAAGACGGCCGAATTTCATTATTTAAACAACCATATTTCCTAAACTAGGGGTATAAACCCCACATTGTACTTATATTTTCTCTTATATCTCAACATCTAAAAATATATAGAGTATCTCGTAAAAAACTTTATGTGGACACCTCGTAAATAGCTAGATCTCGCATCTCTCAATTACATACCTTTTTAAATTTACGAGCAGTCATATGTCGACCATCTAGTGGTGGACTCCGTATATTATATTTTGCATGGCGAGAAGGAACGCAACACTTAACAAGAAAACTAACAAAGGCAAAGATAACCGAAAATGGATTAAATTCGTAAACGGACATCCAGATTGGGGATCCACTCCAAAGCCTTTCGCTCTCGATACGAGGGTTCTCGATCGGAAACTCAGTCCTTGTTAGAGGAACATTCTGCAACGATGTTATGAAGGGTAGGTACGAGGTGTTCGCACTCGAATCGAATTTAGATTTCGTGAATTTTATTTAAATTTCTAGAAAAATTTTAAAAATTAAGCAATTACTGAGTCGCAACCAGAAGGAAATTTAAAAAACGCTAGGAAATATAATTCGAAGACAATTTCTTCGGGTTTCGGTATAAAACTTTGTAATAATATGGATGAACGGTGCACGTTACGTTATAGGTTATTTTTAGCAAATATTAAGAATAAAGTTAATTTCACCTAGGACTGGATTGTAGCGAGAGAGCAATAAAAAAGGGGAGAAAATAACGGGGAAATTTATTACGTTACTGAGGGGCCGTGATATGAGGGACAAACCCTACACAGTTTTGTTTTGCTGGCGGAATTAATTTGTGAGAGAGTTTTCCTGGAACAACTCGACGAAAAGCCGAAATTTACGAGCTCTTACCAAGAGAGGGCGTGGGGCCTAGCTATTAACTTCACTGTTTGAACTTATTATTATGTTAATTCACAGCCTTTCGACCTAACTACTCCACAATACCGAGCTTAACTTAGGTCACAGGCTCACAATAATTCGAAGAGATTAAGTTGCATCAAAGGGCACGATGTCCGTATTTATTAACTAGTGGGTATTAAGGGCCATTAACTGTATTAAGGCTTTCAAGGGAATCGATTTTATATACCTACATGCTTTTAGGAGACAATCAATTCCCACACGAAAAATCCTAGGAAATGGAACTTTTAGTTCCTAATCTCGCCACATGTCAATAACACTTTATTACTACCCCATTGTGGGGTTAAGTATTATTTGATAGTGACGAACATTCATTGGCCGGATAAAAGGCCTCGGGGTGACAAGAATGTCCGTATAGCCAGCGACATTATAGGGTGGATACAAGCGATGAAATGGCTGTAGAAACGGGGTGACGAGCTGGTTTTAGCTTTTTAATACGTCTTAATGCAGTTGTAAACGGGGTATCTTTGGGGAAATAAAGATGGAGATAAATACGAGAAAGCTAAGGAAATGGAGTGTTTTTGACAAACTCTTCCACAATTTTTTTAATATATTTTTGAGAATAGCGTCTCACATCCCTGTATAGGTTGTTGTATAGGTGGAATTGAACACTTTTCTCGGTTAAAATTATTATGCAGCAGAAAGATCAAATAGTCGATAGCCTCTTTCTCTGGAAATAAAATAATCAAAACATAATAAAATTAACCGTTAACAAGGGTGTTCCTCCGATGTCTTAGTAAAAGGTGCGCAGTTCCACCGCTCCAACAACCCCTATCGGTGTGTAAGGTGTTATTCCCATAATATTTTAAAAAATGAACAGTTCGCCTCAAATGCATAAAACTTCTTCAGTATTGAAACTTCAGTTCATTAAGCATTAGTTTGATTCATGTTGATACCAACTGAATATTAAATCGTTCTCAAATTTATTCAAGAAGAATTATTTCGTGTGTAGCTATCTAATTAACTGAAAATTTTAAACGTGAAACTACCCAATTACGAGTCGTTAAGAAGTTAAGAAAATTTCATTAACAAAATGGAACAAGAAGAAGTGGAGCTATATAAAGTTAGGGCCCCTACGCTAGCTCAAAATATTATCAGCGCATCCTAATTAAGTCATATTGCTAAGAAACTAGGGAACGCTTTTAAACTGATTGTGCTCATAATCTTGATTTAAATGCATTATTCAGCTCTAAAAGATTTCTTTAATAATGTCTGCTTTTAAAATATCGCGCCCATGTTTTGTTCACATTTTTTCACCAACAAAAGAGAACTTTTGTGTTGCCTTTTTTATTCCCTTTCAGTTGCAAGCCGGCTGCTTTTAACCGCGATATTATTTCGCACATGCTTTCTAAAGCAACGAGATTTAGACGTTCTTCTATATATTCCTCGAAGGCCCTCATAAGTGGCAATAAACCATAATCTCTCAAAAACGGAATTTCCTTCGTGTATAATGGGAGATCTATAACCGGCCAGTCTTATTAAATCAAAATTCCTTATCAAACTCCTTTCCGCAAGTGCCCATTTTTCAGGGAAAATTTACATAAAGCACACTGGAAGGCAATCTATAAAAGCAATGTTCTCCATTACAAGGCAGAATCATCCATTAAATTGTTTCCAGATAAAAATACAAGAGTAAAGGATTGTCACATAAATATCTTAGATGGCAAATGGCCGGCCATAAAATTTAATTTTCTGTCGAAGCTTCCCTTTACGTATAGAAAGTTGTCGGAAAATCTATTGCGACTTTGTAATATTGTACTTTATGGTTGACTGTTTTTGAGCAAATTGTAGGTATGAGAAATTAATTAGATAATTTCCGATTTTAGTTCATAAAGCTTCTTTTTCTAATGTAGAAGGAGTGTAAAAACAAGAACTTCTGGTTCTGAATCACGCTACTTAATGCTTCTTGTGACAGGAGGGTTTAGCAATAATCCTAGGGTTGGAGCTAGAAGCTCTTTCAAAGTTCTTAAGCACGTTTCTTACAGCTTTTATGCATTTCTCTTTTCTTGGGAGAATAATTTAAATACTTTTGTACGTGTCGACAATTGAAATCAAGATAAACATAGATCAAGTTTTAAAGATAATTGAGTTTCAATGTACGTTAAGCATACTATGTCTAAACATTGAAGAAATTAGTCATCACGATAGGTCATACAAAAAATGGGACAGAGATAAAAATGCATTGCGATTACAGCGGTTCAAAATGTTGCTGAATGGTCAAAGTCAAAACTACATTAACTCCCTCATCTCTGTGTCCTAATAGGCTTCGGTTGTCCATGGCGCCAAACGTCCATATATGAGATAATATATGGACAAGACAAAATGCGAAGAAATACAGATGACCACATACCGAGGCAAATGATCCTGTGATGTTATGGATGGCTACATAACTTACGTTTAGAAATAATCGAAAACTATCAGGTGCATGCCAAGATAGATTTTACTTGGGAGACCTATAGGCACCTGAATAAATTCTTGACTAAGTACTGATAAAAAAACGAGCATATATTAGGACCCTCTATTAAAAAAATTGTATATGAAAAGCACATTGAAATTTGCGATTAATAAGATATTTTAAAATTTTCAATATACAGGGTTATTCACGCAATTCGCTCATTAAAAGTGTACTAGGATCTAAAAGCGATAAGAATTTGAAAATTTACCAACAAATTTTCCTATAGTTAATAAGGTTGTTGATTATTTTTGTGCGAAAGAATTTCTCTGAGACTGTGAAGTTAATATGCTCTAATGTGATTATCTAGTCCATAATTATCTTGATTGCTATTTTGGAAATTACTGAATTTCAGTAGCGTTTGGAAAATACAGTACCTTTGGTCTTTCCAGTCGGACGCATGTCAGTTGGGTCCTACGAGAAGGATCAAACACGTTGGTCACGTCCAACAGAATCACAACATGATGATACTCTTTCAGATATGCAGGAGTGTCAAGTGCGATAAATCTCGAGAAGTGTCTAGGCTTATAGGAGTAATCAGGAGTTTTAGCGTTTACTATTCGCCATCACTTTCAGTTTTAATATCCACTGCACCATTGTCAAAGAATCAGTATGTTAGAGCTCGTAAATATACGTTATAAATAAAAATCTTCACATAGATTTTCATGAATTAACTTCAATCAATTTGGATTTTGACCAAAATCCTTTTAAATCCGAATAGAATTGGACAAAGATATTTTTGGTTCCAAAAATTGTTAATGAAGCAGCTGAAGATAATATTGAGTATTAATATAGAGAACAATAGGAAGGTAATTTTCTAAAGTGTGCCTTTTAAACGGACTCGACAAAAGCTTTAGCCCCACTTTAAAATATACCCGTTTAATAAATAGCACCCGCCCCAAGAAAGTAGCGCCTAATCTAAGACACTCCTGCCCTGATAAATTTATTGTCATCTGCCTTTGTTTCAACGACACGTATTTACGACATGATTTTATTTCCCCAACAAAGCACTGCGTTATTCTAATGTTTGTCTGGAAACAACTTAAGCCGCAACAAACGGACCCATCCAGCAAGACTTCCCAACACTTCGCGAATTTAACTGAATAATTTACATAATTACCACATCACGGGGTTGAAACCCTAGATTTGCAGCGCCTTTTTCCGGTTTTCCCTTCTATTGTTCTGCGAAGAGGTGAAGAAACATATTAATCCTCAGAAAGGATATAAAATAAGTTACTGCGTCTTGAGTAATTAATTTTTACAACCTACTTTGGTAGAACCCCTGGTTAAGTGAGAAGTTTTTGCTCAACCACCTGAAAATTTGCTAGTTCTTTGCAGGCCACAGCCGGAATATTATGTACCCGTCATTCGACAATAAGATGATACCATGAGCAACATGTGAGGAGAAGTTTTTACCTAATGTGAGGAGCAGTTTATCCAAGCAAAGAGACGTTTTTATTGAATGTGCGAAGCAATTCATTCAAGTAAGAAGTTTTTATTGAATTATCTGACAATTTAACATTTTTTTCGCAGACACAAAGTCTGATTCTCATGCATTAGTCATCCGACAATAAGATGATACGATGGACAGTTCGACTGGCAGATGCGAGAAGTGTTTATTGGACCATTCCGAAATTTGTTAATTTTTTTTATGGGCACAGAACTTGGATCTCACGCACCCATTATCTGACACTCAGATTAAACGATGAGCAGTAAAATTCGTAAACCTCCTGGAAATTAAAAAAATTAAATCGAATTTTATGTCAAGAAAAGCTGGATTTTATTAATTTATTATTCCGTGCTCGGTACAACTGTAATTTTTCTATAGCAATGTTGCGAAGCTACGATTTATGATCTATTATTATTCATGCCAACCAGGGGCGTCATTCGTATTTCAGAGCTTCTATGAACTTTTCCCAATTCAGATTACGATCTAACGACTTTTTCTCATTGACCGTTCATATTTTTTTCCGATTCGTCAAGTACACAGTTTTTTTTATCATTAATTCAACGCTGTTGAAAAAATTATTGGTGTATCACAACTTTTTGAGGTCTAGTAATTTTCTAAATTTTCTTTTACTCTTTGATTCGTTGATTAAAAAAAAAATGTGGACTATATTTCTTTTGTTCTTACTGGCTTCAAATGCGTGTTTTTCAAATTATCGAGAACTCTATCTTGCAGTCATTAGTGGATTTATGCACAGCGTGTCAATTTGAAAACAACCACTCTCGATATTTCGGTCTCTATAGAAAATATGTAAATATGCAAAAGCTCGTTGATTTTATTTTCAAAGGGGATATACTTTAAATCGGGTTTTTTATTAAATTGCATACAACCTCTAGCGAAGGTGGAAACAACCACTGAAATTTTAAATGGGAAGGGGAGTCGAGTTATAACTCATTTGAAAGGTCTTTTAATTATCTTTCCAAATGTACCTTTTTTTTTCATTGAGAGGTTTTTGAAAAATCATGTTCAAACCGGAAACCAGCGTGCGTATCAACTGTATTGTAGAAAAATTGTTTATTCATGTTTTAAGTGTTCAAAATGTTATCCATTATTTTCTAAACAGTAATAAAGTCTGTTTTCAAACTCCTTTCTAACATTCACAAAAACTTCTACTTGAAATTTTCTACACGCAGCTATAATTCTTCTCTGTAATCCTTCCAACTTTTGAGGCTGGGTAACAGATGGTTATTTTGGTTTTTATTTGTTTATTTATATTTTTAAATTTATTTATTTAAACATTCCACTTGTAGTAAAAGCAGTAAGAAAAAGATTGTCGATTAAAAAAGGATGAAGGAATTATTGAATTTTTTGTTAAATTATTATCTATTGTACTCGCTTCGGTGGTACGTATACTAAAATTGGAACAATACAGAGAAGATTAGTATGGCCCCTGTTCAAGGATGAAGCGTTCCACATTTTTATAAATTAATTTGCCGACCACTGTTAGACTATGATGACATACTAAGGACAAATGCAACAGAAAAAAACTAAATAATATATCCCAACAACAGGAGAGATTGCACTAAGACTAATTACAAAAATAAGACACCTCGAAAACCCGTTACACAACCCACCCAACTAATTACTATACGAATGCACGCACATAACAAAAATAACCGAAAGGCTACTACAACTGCAGAACAAACGGAAGGACAATCTTCACAACTCGACTATACTAAAACCACTTTGCTTAACAAGACGGATAAGACAATCCCGCTTCCCCTTTCTGTCAAACACTCTGTTGGAATACTTCCAGCTTTAGATCATAAGTTTGGTTTGTAATAATGTTTGGTCTAAGTTAAGAATTTGTACCACGGGCAGAGAGACCAGGTTGATCAATAGCCTTTTTCCGAGGAAATAAAGATGATTTGTACTTTTTATTTTATTAAAAAAATATATTTTTTTAAATATTACTTGTTATAGTAAATTTTATTTCACGAGGCAAAGGTTGTGTGTTTATAAGGTATATTTACAAAAAAGGTATAAACACTTCTACAAAGAACTGAGATTGTTTTCACCTATGAAAAATGTGGAAGATGCTCAAGAACAGTAAAAATTTTTAATGAGGGGAATCCCAATACAAATTTGAAACATAAACACCTATTGGAATTATATAGTTGCTAAGTTTACTGAAACTGGTTCTATTTTCCGCAAGAAAAAAAATGTTATGTGCGTGTTTTGAATGAAGCTGTTCAAATTGAAGTTTTAGGCTCTCTCGTTGTTGAACCGATCAGCGCCGTTCGCATCATGGCACACTAAGTAGGAACGTCGTACGAAACAGTAAGGAAAACACTAAAGTTAAATAAATTCCACTCATATAAAATACACACTCTTCAATAACTTTTTAACGACAATTTTAACAGAAGGATTCAATTTTGTGAAATAATCACAGATTTTATAAATGAAAATCTAAATATTTTACAAAACATTTGCTTTAGTGATGACTGTACGTTTTTCCTTGATGGACATGGTAACAAACAGAATTGCCGATACTGGAGCGATGAAAATGCCTGATTGTTTAGAGAAAATAATACATGGTAACCACGAAGAGTAAATGTTGGAGCTGGTATTTTTGAGAATGATATTATCGGTCCTTTATTCATAGAGGAAGACAAAACTGGTGAACTCTACTTAAATCTGCTAGAAAAGGTAATAGACTCATCAATAATAACTAATTTAGTAAATCAAGATGATGCTTCTGGTAGTAGCGTTTTACAAAAATGAGTTGAAGATGGGGTTTTACCACACTATTTTCTTTCTGTTAGACAGTGGTTGCACGATAAGTTTCCTGGCAAATAGATTGGTCGAAGAGGACCAATTGAGTGACCATCACGATCGCCCTATTTAACACCTGTGGATTTTTTCTCTGGGGGCATCTTAAATCTGTTGTTTACAAAATCCAGGCTCAAGATTTGGAAGGATTGAGGAGAAGAATTATTGCTGCGTGTAGGAAAATGCAAGTAGAAGTGTTTCTGAATGTTAGAGCGGAGTTTGAAAGCAGACGTTATTACTTTGTTAGTTTAGAAAATAATTAACAACATTTTGAACACTTAGTACATTAATAAACCTTTTTTGTACAATACAGTTGATACGTACGCTGGTTTACGGTTTGGACATGATTTTTCGAAAACCTCTTAATGAAAAAGGAAACAGATGCATTTAGAAAGATAATTAAAAGACCTTTCAAATCAGGTATAACTCAACCCCCCTTCGTATTTAAAATTTTAGTATTTTCCACCTTCGCTAGAAGGTGCATGCAATTTAATAGAAAACCGACTTAAATAATGTCCCTCTTAAAAATGAAATTGACGTGTTTTTGCATATTTATATATTTTCTATAACGTTCGAAACATCGAGGGTGGTTCGTTTTCAAATTGACACGCTGTATGTGTAAACGGGTCGCCAAAATTGCCCGACTAAACGTTCGCCACTGGTGGTTAGTATCGTCTTATTGTCGGATGACGGATGCATGAGAAGAAAGCCTGTACTAGTGAAACTATCCGGAACGTAACTGTAGACTTCCCATAGCAAGACTATGGCGAATAAATCATTTTCCTTGAAAATTAGAAAAACTTCATAGATGTCGACAAAAAGTTTTATGAAGCTGAACGTGACATACGGAGCGTTCAAACACTCGTCAAGTCTAAGCTTTTTAAGTTGCCGAAAACTTCCGGACTCGGTGGACTTTCTGGGCCTTTTTACTTAATAAACAGTTTCCGCTCTCTGGAAAGTGTGTTCGGAACTCCAGCCGAGCCGACCACCCACCACACATCCGTCATGTGCAATTTTCTAGAGAGAAATTGTCGGAAAAGGCATGTTCTCGCCTTCTCAAAAGTATTGTGTGGAAATACATTCAGATGCGAAAGGGATTTTGCCCCCGACAAAAAGCCGCTGCCTGGGGTGGCTTGAGGTTTTATTGTTGGTTACTTCTGTGAACGTGTTTCGAGGACTTTCCGGAACAATGAACTTTAAGAATTTGATTAAAACTGAAACGAAATGAAAACGCAAACTCTGTAGGTGTAAACTTTTCGTGACATATCGAATGGCTGGAGGTCCCATATTAGTTCAATTTAACTCCATTATGCTCGATCAGCAAGGTGTAGGTAACAAATTGTCATTCAAGCAGATTGGCAGGCCTACGAGCGGAGCCATTAATTTCAGACGTCAGGTGTGACAACCGGCATCTTGTTTAGTACAAATAGTGTGGGAATTAATGATGTCCCGGTTGCTCGTAATACCATTCCAGGGGTAAGGTGTTAGAAAACCCGCTTTTTGTTCCGTGTATTCGATATTTCAGTTTGGCAGTTGTGAGTTAATGTAATTGGTGAACTTCCTCTTAACGGGTATTAAAATCTTGTCTAACAGTCTCAGTATTGTGACCATTCATGTATTTCCAGTATTGCTGATAGAGGTGCGCCCTTCGTAATTTTTACAGTTTTTCAAATGTATTTTCAGTGTTTTCCTTTCGGTTTTAACAAGACATTTAACTATGATAGTCGCTCAGATTTTCACATTTGACCAAAGCTTTGTTAAAAATCTACGTTTTAGTTGAAAAGTGAGATCTCACTTACAATATTGCTAGAAAGCTTTAAATTTGCAATATATTTTCACATAATTTGATGGATGCTAGATAATGGTATGATTTTAACATCTAAGAGCACCTATGAGGTTCTCCTAAGAAGATGAAATTTGTATGCAATAGACAAAGTTACGCTCCGAATTTGGCTTGTCATATTATCATTTGCCACATTATCAGTTAATTAAACGACTATTTCAGTCTTGGAGTCTTGTCAAATGAAACTTTAACAATATTGTCAGATGAACAATGCTCACAATGCTCAGTTAGGTCGTAAAGAGGTTTTGTTCTGGTTTTATCCGATCTGCCCCAAATTCGAATCCTCTCAATATGAGGATTTCGATAATTATTAGAGATAGAACATTCTACCTTTTTAATATCCGAATTCTTATTTAATTCGGTGATATTTTATACTTTCAAAAAAACTTTTAATTTTATGAAATTTGCTACTTTAGATTGGATTTCCCTTCTAAACTTATTTTACCGAAACTTTACTTCCCTTTGTCGATACAAATGCACATAATTTCCATAATCAAATAAAAACATAATCCGGCCTCATTTCTTAACGTTGTTTTCCATCTGAATTTCAAGAGTAGTAATATTTGGATGCCGACGTTCGTATTTTCGCGCGTTTATAGCTTCATAAATAATATCAGGGGGACCCAGAAAGACAAAGAAGATAAGGGTATGTATGTATGCACGTAATAAAAACTGCGTGGGTTTACGGTGAACAATTTATTTTCTGATTTATGTCGCATCTCGAAAATAATATCACTCTTTAGATGACATTTGTATTGGATTTTTGGATGAACCTGCTTTACGTCAGCGTTTTTGATTGAGCATAGAGCAAAATTAACATAAATCAATCAGTGATATTTGAAATTCTTCTACCAAAATTTATGATATATCATGAATGATAGAGATATCCATATGCGGCAATGTTCCCTTGAATAATAAATCAAAAGGGCAATTAATGCTAATAGCTACTGATATATTAAAATTTAAAATTCCTCAAGCTACTACTGATTTACTCTCCTCGGATGTATATTCCATATTATTTGTTCGCTAATTTCAGCAATTGCTTTCAGCTTCCCTCTGTGCTGATTTTAATTGTGTTAACGAACGTATCCCCCTTGCTGCTAAATTAATTACTTACATACACAGATTTGTATTGATGAAGAGCACACAAGCGATATGTTAGTAGGGTTTATGACTGAATCGAAGTACTAATCTAACAGGTAATCATCTCTTTTGGATTCAATTAAAGCTTTTCTCCATACACCCCCCTCTGGCACTGAACAAATTTCATTAACGAACGTATCGAGTTACTGTAAATGGCTTTCAAAGCCTAAATTATATTTTCGCGTTTTGATTGACAATGCTGAGCATGGAAGTTTTCCTGCCCTAGAATATTGGGCAACTTCACTTATTTTGTTAACATTTACGTGGTTTAATGGAATTATCTCCTGTAGCGCTTCATGAAAGTTATAGGGGAGACGAGGCGTATCGAATTTACAACTCTCGTTAACCATATTATGTATATTGTATACTGTTCCTAAGAAAAACGAGGGAGGGTCGTTTGGAAACTCCTCGATTCTTTAGCGATCGTTCAACTTCTAACTTCATCCGACGAGTATAAAATTTAGAAGTCCGATTACGCTCTTATATTACATTTTTATTATCCTTTGAGTGTGCTTATCTGTAAGTAGCTCATTTATTTTAATTTCAAATTTATATGACGTCCTTAAGGGCCTTACGAGAAGTATTTCTGCTTTCTGGAAGACTGAGTATAACTAATGTCTTAAGGCACCGAAAGAGCTCTTGAGATTTTCTCATAAATCCGATTTTTCGAGAGATGAGTTTGTGCTAAAGTCTTTTACGTTAAAAGCCAGATAGAAATATCGCCTAATCAAGTATGCATGCCTGCCCAGTACATACAGGGTAGCTTTTATATATGATTATTATTTAGGCCGATCTAAATTGTGCAGAATGTTCCGCAAGACCTCCCACCAAAAAACAAACATAATTTAACAATACCACGCTATTTTTAAATATTTTGTGTATTTTTCTCCAATTTTAAAATATGTGCAGTACTTCTTTCAATGCAATTGCCATTTAATTTTTGCTGAAAGACACATCGATAGATTATCCATGTATAGTTAAGGCTCCCAGTAGAGCCAAAAATAACTTTGATCACAATATATCTCGAAAAGGGTTAAATGTACGGTTGCAGTATGTTATTCATACTTTATTTAGAATATTAATATTAATTAAATAAATAGAGAATTGCATTAGAAGGGACGAAACTTTCCTTTACTGTAATTCTAGTCACAAAATTTCTTTATAAGGAAATAAAGTTGAAATACTTCCAATTCTTTGCCTTAACATTTTTTTTTAGCTATCTTAGTCTAGCATCCACTTTTTACATACCCAAAAACATCCCTGTATAGTGATGTATTTTTTTATCTTTACTTTGTAATCTCCAAAGTTACACATTGCACGGTCACTTTGTTAGCCATCCAACAATACACTTTTCTGCATTCAAAATATGCTCTAATGGCGTATAATAGTAGCACAAAGCAAACAGAAGAAACCATAAACGTTATGGACAATGATAGTTCGTTGGAAACAACGCTACACTTTAATTAAAGTAGGTCAGGAAGTGGGGGCGGGAAATAAGGGCAGGAAGTAGAGGTATATAATATGATATTTCCCAACCTCTAATGGGATTAGTAATGTGAATATTACATGTATGGTAGTAAATAATAAATAAATAATTAGTTTCAAGTTGAATGTAGCGCCTGTGGGGAGACATTCACTTGACATATTTACCACAAGCATGCATCTGTACACACTTTCCAATTTCCAGAAACCAAATTTACATTATCAACATCTGTCTACAGAATATGAATAAACATAGAGGGTGTTTGGAAAAGTTGGTGCAAGACTTAAAGATGTGAATGTAAAGTCGAAAATAGTAAAAAAAATTCTATAAATATTGGTCCTATGAAGCATTGTTACTAAGATATGACCCTCCGAAGGAGTCCTATCATTTGAATATTTGTTGTCTTTTTGATTAAACTAATGGAATGAAAATTGTAAGTAATAATCATACCATAAGGGTATTAACTATCATAAGTTTCATCAAAATCGACTATAAATAAGAGTAGTTTTTTAACTACTATTAACAGACATTTTTCGTAAAAAAGCAGATAATTATCCTTAGGTTTCCATTAATTTTTAACTGAAGTAACTCGCAAATAAGTAAAAAATTGCTTAGAAATTAGCAAAAAGAGAAAATCCTTACATCTTTAAGATGGCATAGTAGGACAACTTAGAATATCGAGGTATTTCTTGGCGCAGAATACTATCAAAATATCAATGCTTAGCAAGCAAACTGAATAAAATTGTTATCTTTTTCAATTTATTTAGATTTAGTTTAAATTCTTATCAGCCCTTTCATGTACTCAACATCATTCAGAACTCAATAATATTTGGATTTCTTGCAAATGGTTGCTTGATGATCCTTTCAAATCCCCATCATCTTTTCATTTCAAGCTGCGATCCAGAATCCTCATCAGATCAATCGGATCTAATTTGAAAAATTAAAACATACCGTTTGACTAGCTATTTATGCCCCCCTATTCCTGCCGGGATAGCCCCAATTAACTATATTGTCCCTAATCAGCAGTAAATCGGCAACAAATTGTTATCACTCAATTTGACGGTTCTGTAAGTAGCCCATTAATTTTATCGCGTCAGGGGGCGACAAGAGGCATCCTGCATGGAACAAGGTGTAGGAATTAACGAGTTCTTGCTTTGATTCCGTGATTTATTTTAGGGCTGGTTTTGGAGTAGTAAACAATCCGGAAACTCAGCGCTAAAAGGGTTGTTATTTCCTGTGTCGGTTAATCGATAGTGAAGTCGGAAGGCGGTTAAAAAGTCACCGCATTAATTTGTCTAAATTCTAATTTAATCTCAGTAACTTGCTGCTACGTTGTGAAATTGTTTGCCTCTCATCCACGACCAGGATAAGACCGGGGCGTATCAAATTTAAAGCTAAATGGACTGAAAATCATTTTACGGTGTCGCTGTGTACACTTGAAATTCGGTCTTATCGGATTTTCGCGCTTTCGAACTTACTAAATCTCGTAAACTATATCGCAGTTATTCAGAGTGACCCAAATCTAGTTTATACATAAATTCGATTTTATAAATGACGTAGTTTTCGAGGGGAATTCACTGGAAGTGGACGAATGATTTCACTCAAAGTCCATTTCTTCACGTCATTCTAAAAGTGGTTTCGTAGTTTTGCTATTTTTCTCAACATACACATCAAATATGTAAAGAATCTGTTCTTTTCTTTAAATTTCTCACGTTTAAGAAGGTGTTAAGTGTAGATATACTTTGTCGAATCTTTCCGGTCAATTTAGTTGAAAGTACGACACCTTAGTGGGGGGGGGGGGGGGGGGGGGGGCGTGGAATTACTGCTACAATGTTAGTGGCTTACTTCTCTCGGCTTAATGGCAATTTAAAGACTATTGCACTAACGATTACTGGGGGATGAAAATGTTCTGGCATAGAGGTTCTTAATAATATAAATGGACGTTGATACCAATTTTGGCATTTTATAGCGTATCAGGTTGTATTGAAGGGTGATTTACAATTAATGGAAGATACTCTTAATTAAGGTGGGTGGTTAGGAAACTACAGAAATAATACGAGTAGCTAATGGCTTTTCACTGATGATTACGTTTCCTCGAAATGGAATTATGCCTCCTGGTTCGATAAGGCTAAAACAACGGATGTCAGAAATATACTAAAACGAAATAATTCTCTCCAAGTATATTAAGCTACAGAAGTTCAGAAAAGGGGGAACGTTCAGTCAACGTGCCACAAAAGTTTTCTCGGAATTTCTTGTAGCCCGGATGTAAGCGGAAAGCACTCGGAAAAGTTGATGTTTAAAAATAGATTTTTCAGGAAACCGAAACCCAGAAGCTTAGCAACTTACAATTTAATCGTTCTTGTAAATTCAGGCTGACGAGAACTTAAGTTTTTTAGAGGAATTGGCTCGATTTGCTCATTTCAACGCAACTTTCTTGACCCTATATTTTTAAGCTGTTTAATTCCTTCTGACCCTTTTGCTACAGTTATTGAATCAAATAAGATAGAGGGTATTTATAAACCAAACCAAGGGACGCGTGGAGGTTCAATCGCAAAAAATAAAAATTATTTCGTATAAAGAAAACCGTTGAAATTAATGGAAATATGAGAACATTTCTGTCACCATTTTTCAGACATTTGCGAAAGTATCTAGGAATGGAGATGATTTTCCCTTCGGAAGTGCTCGTGTTTCAAGTGTTCCAATTTTAAACCTTATTTTGAGTAATATGGGTTGATGTGGATTGACCTTTTCAGGGGGAACGTTGCGGATTTAGGGAAAAGGGAAAACAAAAAAGAAGGACATATACTGACAAATTTCACGCAATTTTCCCCTAAACTTAAAAGGGGATGTTTCCTCTCACATAAACTGAAATTCAATTGAAAGCGTTACTAATATTCTGCATTAATACCACCAACAACAGTATTTCCATCACTTATCTTTGCTGCAATCGATACGTCTGATTTATTCGTTAGAGTCACTACTAAAACTCGTTATGTTTGCTCGATGAACGTCATGGGCAAATTTATTCAGCCTCATTCTATATAAAAATATTATAATACTGTACTAAAACTAATGCTTCGAAAAACTGAGTGAACCTTATGATCTAATTTACTGAATTTCCATTTTTGTCGGCGCACTCAGAAAAGAGGAAATAAAGTGCAATTGTAAGTTTCCATAAGAAACGAAAACGAGACAGGTGATATGAAACTAGATTTATGTCGGGTAGACATTTTCTTGATTTTCCTCTGTTTTTCTCCTATATTTGTCGCTCGAGAGTCCCACGTTCGGAATTTTTCCAGTTTGCTGGCCATTTACGGAATGCATAATCACGTAATATTCCGACTGATAAATATTTCATAAAGCTGCCGTTAGAGATAAAGGAACACGTAAAATACGACGTGTTTACTGAAAATTAGATTTTATTGACGACATTCCTGTTGTATATCCGGAGAGAAACCGCAATTTTTGTGCAAATTAGATGACATAAATCTGGTTTACTTCTGAATTAAATTACATCTTTGTATTTCTGCAATGAGGAAAATTGCATGAACCGAGCTCCAATTAAAATAAGCCTCAAAGAGAGGGTAACGAGAGTTTCAGTAATTCACTTTTTTTGCTAAGTGATATATGACACTCATCTTAGGACGTGGCACTGATTAATGGAATGAGTGATAGACGATGAGTTTCCACAATTTATTGCCAGTGAGGCACAAAAGATATGTCTCGTTGGTAAATATCTGGAAAAACTTAATGAAACATAAAAGTAGGAAACGGTGGAGACAAATCGCTCTCTACGATTTGGTGACGTCGGCGGTATCTTTCTCGGGATTGTTTGCATTTGTGGATGCACCCCTATTGAGTTAATTCATTCAGGAGATGGGATTTAACGTTTGTTAGATGATTTTGTTTTGTGTCACTTTCACCCTACAGTTTTGGTAACTTTAGACTTGCACATACTGAGTCTTTTTGAAAAAGCCACATTACCAATTTCCAGCAAATTTAATATAATATTCCTTTTATTCAAAGCGGTGTGCGGCAATAGAATCCCGTTCTAACTATTTGGAATTTTCTTATCTCCAAGGCGTCTCCAAGTTAAATTATTTATCCGACACCTCACGTCGTTACCGTAAGTGAGCGGAATTTTAACCATCGAATAAGAATTTTTTAGTGCGAATAGACTAAGCTTATCTAAGAGAGGGTTTATTTATATTCCCGAGGCGCGGCGACAAACTTATGTCTGAGGCACGTCCATTTAAGTTTTGTATTTGCGCCCAAGTGATTTCGTTTTAGGTCAGAAAATGAGGGTAAATAAATGCAGTAATGGAAGGGAAAATAACGTGGAAACGTGTTGGAAAACAGTGTAAATGTTGTGTCTTTAAAATTGTTAAAAATAAACCCGCTGATTTTGTGTGTATTGTGAATTTTCAATCATATCTGCATAGTGCGCAGAAATTGAATAAAACTATGTTTTTGATGAGATTTCTGGCAAACTCGGGTATCCAACGTGTGCATTCAGTGCGACAGTATGACCTCCATGCTATATTCGTCTCTTTAACACGTTACCATATTTCGCAATAAAACAAGGAGAGTAAAAAAAGTCTTTCATAATGCTGCATCGACTGTACATGGGTGCGGGTAACCGAATACACCATTAAATGCGGTAAATAAAGCAATTTTACAAAATAAAATGCATAAAATAACTTACAGAGTGCAAATTGTTTTGGCGTCTTTATTATATTATTGATCAATATCTGTCAAACATTTTTGACGTTCTCTTTACATTTGACGTTATTCTTGACAGTTTTTCGACGTTTGCCAGAGTATCTGTCAAAATATGTATATATGTTTTTCATCACCTGTTACACTTTTAATACCTACTGAAATCTTCGAGAGTTTCCGACACTTCTCGTTATTTTTAATACTTTCAGTATGTATGTACGAGTATCTAGGAATTTATCAATACGAGTTATTGGGCATCATCGAAACAATAAATCTACTAGCGTATTCAATGAAACTTGTAGTTGCTAAGCATCCATGTATAGCCTGAAAATCCTAAGAATGTAAGATAAATTTAATACTTAACTCGAATGTTACGGTTGTGAGCAGGAATGGCGGCGTATCGTTGAGACTTAATAAATCTCCTTGCAAATGCAGGAAGGTTGGAAAATACTTAATTCTCCATTGAATGCTTATAGATGGTTATAGATAGATAGATGGTTATAGATGGATAGATGGTTATAGATAGATAGATGGTTATAGATGGATAGATGGTTATAGATAGATGCTTATAGATGGTAAAAATCTAAAAAATTAATTTGTATATAAATGTATGTGTGTCAAAAGACCGAAAAGATGAGCTCAGTTGCCTAATTAACTCGGAAAACATGAGTAACAATCGCAGAGTCACCCAAAGTTAATAAATCTATTCGAGAATACAATAGAGCTTAACAATTTACAACTTCTAAATGAAGAGCTCTAAAAAGTTCCTTTTTTGGAAGGGGTGAATGTCTACATGTACCCTGGATATTCAAAAAAGCTTAATTTCATACTTAGCTCGGTGCTTATAAGCAAGGACAGCAAGGTGCCACCGACACTCAATAAATCTATTCACTAATTCGGAGAAATTTATACGTTTGCAACTCCTAAATGACGGATTATCGAGGGTTTTTTGAAAGAAATGCGCTTCAAATAAGTGCTCTTAGAATATGAAAAATATGAACTGGCTTCTTTATTTGTTTCAACATTTAGGAGCACGAGTCAGGATGCATCACCGAAGCTGAATAAATCTATTCAGGAGTACGACGAAGTTTAAAGATTCCCAACGCTGTACCAAACGGCTCCAGAAGGTTCTTTTTTGAAAGAGAGAAACACCTGCGTTCTCTTATAAACTTGAAAATATGAGTTAAATTCCCCGTTTAACTCGGAAGTTATGAGTAGGAGTAGTGAGGTAACGAACGAACATATGAGACAACAAATGAAGGGTTCTTTAGGTTAATTTTCTGGAAGAGAAACGTATATATAAATATGTATGTGTACCCTGAAAATATGAAATATGAGCAAGTTCCATAACTAGGTATGAATAGAAGTACCTGGAAAGCTCTTTCCCGTCTTGGACATAAAATATTACACAGAGTGTCAATGAAGTCTGGAATATCATTATGATCTTAAAAATTGCTTGAAAAAGTTGAGTTAAGCAGATTTTGAGATAATGACGATATTTTAGACTTTTTTGTGACTTTATGTGTTTAATGAATGTCGTTTGTTGTTAGAGGGGGAAGGATGAAGATAAGAGAAACTTTTGTAATGTTGGTCGTTGGTTCGTTTATTAATTACTTTTTCTCCTTAGATCAGTTTTTTTAGATCAGCCAGGCTACTGAAAGAAAAATAATTTTCACAACGCCTCCTTGGCAATAATTCAGTGGATTTGCCAATCGAAGTTATTTTCTTTTAATTAAAACCCCTTGGACCAGCAATTAATTTGTAATTACTCGCCAGATTTAATTATTTTCTGGATTTATTTACTCAGAGGCAGTTTCCATACCAATAATAATTAATTGTAAGGTAAACGCATTTTTATTTTAAAACCTCAAATGTTCAATGGTTTAATTAATTTGATTATTTAATTGTAGCTGGTAACGAAGGTTTGTAATTGAATTATAAAAACGGAGATCTGCAACTCATCCGCCCTTTTTTAAAACCAATCGCTAATTCCCGCTAATTATGCCGTGCAATCCGACATTTAAAAGGGGGATTTCGTCTCAAAAAGGCCAATTAATAATTATCTCTAGGCAAATATAAAATGGAGCGAAGCGATGAAAAATGGAATTAATTTTTATGCCGCCAATTTGCAATTCAATCCCCAGGAAGGCTGCAGAAAGATCCCGAATTAGAAACTCATATTAAGCCATTTATTAGACGAAGGTGATGATGGATCGGGGGAATTTAGTGATTTTTTGATATAATCACCTGTTGCAAATGATTTTTTATTGTAAGGCACTAACTTCTCTTTTTGCTTCCGGAATACGCAGTTACTTTTATTCCTATTTTTAACCACCAATATATTGAGCAGCGCTTTGATGATGAAAATGAATTTCTGGCGATATTTTTGGGACATATCGGTCTAAATTTACATTAACATTTTCTTAAAAATGTCTTTTATCTTCTCATCCCACATCTGTCGGCAAGACCTCCTAGGAGGGGAGGGGGGGGGGGGGGGGCTAGCAGGATTTGTAATTTAATGAAATGTAAATGAAACAATATCCCGTTGTTTAACATAACGAAGTTTATTCAGCAAATTCTCTTTGTCTCGAGAAGTTCAGGTTTCAGTTGTTAATTACGTTTTAAGTCACATTAATGCCTCTTTCGGCTTTAGTTTTCATTTCAGACTTTGCGAGTGTAGTTTGGAAGTTTGCCGTTTCGATTCCTGAAGAAGGGAATTTAAGCTAGTATTATCAGAGTTTTGAAGCGAAATTTGGGGCTTTAAAGAGGGTTTGTCTTATGTTTATATACAGGGTGGAGAATGCGCGTGGAATATCGTTAATGCCTCAAACCTTCTTTGACGTAATTTAATTAAATTGGGGGATTTGTATAAGCAGATGTACAGAACGTGATGGAGGAAACAGTTGTTCGAATTATTATACAAGGAAGGACATAAAAGTACGGTGAATGTCGAATATAACGACAGCGAGGGGACCAAGTAAAAAGGGTCGTTATGTTTGGTCGTCGTTACATCAAGACTTTTTTTTTATGATTAAAGAAACATGAAAAACACAAACATTTATTAAAAAAATTAAAAACTATAACAGCTAAATAGTAAAACGTAAATAATTAATGAAACTTAAACATTTTTTATATTTATGTATTTATGGTAAAAACACATCATTTATTCAAATATTCTGGTTTTTTTTCTTTTTGTAACGTATGTTAAAATAAATAAATTATTTTTTGTTTGTACGGAACTGATTTTATTCAAAAACCTTTTGTCACTAGAATAACTGGATGGTAGCTTAAAATCTTCATAATCCTCTGAGGTTTCATCACTTTCATCTGCGATTTATTGAACGGTGAGCACTTCGCTTGTAATTTATTCATCATATAAAGTACCGTTTGTTTCTAAGTGAAGATCAACATGTACAAAATCAGTCTATTATCCATCTGAAAATGTAAGATTTTCTGTTGTCAAAGTAACAACCACACCATCTTCTTTTTCAAAATCACTATTTATCCTTCTTGCCACTTTAGCTAAAGGAAGATCGTCCTTTTCAAAGTCGTCAGCTACTGGTGCTAATTGTAAACTTGTATGTTTAAAACAATTCGTAATTATTTGAGGTGATACTCTATTCCATGCTTTAAAAATCATTGATATTGCATCCAAAAGATTAATAGCACGCTGTTTATTTAGCTGATTGTTTTTAATAATATCCTTTAACTGGAACTTCCTAAAATGAACTTTCATTGATCTTATAATTCCTTGGTCAATCGGCAGAATAACTGATGTTTGGTGGGATATATCGAACGTTAATATTCTCTAAAGACATTTTTGGGTGCACTGGACAATTATCTACTAATAGCAATTTTTTTTCTTTTTTTTTAATTCAGTGTCTCAACCTTGCAAATATTTTATAAATAGATCTAACGTTATCCAGGTTTGTTTATTAGAAATGTAGAACACAAGTAACGACTTGATATTCTTGAAATAGCGAGGGTGTTTTGATTTTTCAATATCAATCAACTTACGTTTTTCTGATTCTATCATACTAGTAGCAACAAAAAGAGTACCTTTTTCCTTGGACATTTTTCCACCTGCGTACTTCTCTCCTTTTAATTTTAGTGTATGTAATCAACTCATCAAAAACAACTACATCAAAAATGTATTTTGTGCGGACGTTAAAAGTGACTTCTTAATAGGCAAACTTTTTTTATAATGAGGTAAATGCAAATTCAACCAAACGATCGAATTTCCGTCGCTAGATAAAACTTGCCGTTATAACTGACATTGTTATTCGCGACTTTCACCGTAATTCTTTTCAATTTTTTAATGGAACGCCCTGTTTATATTTTTATTGCTATCCGTAGAACTCATTGAGTCGAATTAAGTGGTAAAAAGATTAAAATATGAAAACAAAAGGACTAAGAATAGTAATAGCAATTAATTTTAAACTAAAAATTAATTAACTTCATTTGTCGCTTGGGATAGTGTTAATTGCTCTTATTTATTACACTTAAATTTGCTTTTACAAGGAGTTCTGCTGATATCAATAAATATATAGCAGAGTATGATATTAAAAAAGTACAATTACCTACGTTTATGTTTTTCTCGTTCAATAAATTATACTTTTTGAGATATTAATGATATTCTAGGCTGAGTTTCCACCCTGTGTAATAATTCAAGAATATTTCTTTTCATGCTACAAAAAACCAACTTTACTTTGTAAAAGTTGCTTGAAACTTTTATCGTCTACTACTGTCGTAAGAATACAAAATTCCCGTCTTTTCTGGGAATAGCTCAAGTGTACCTTGAGCAAAGAAAACCTATTCCAAAGTTGGCATTCTCTTCAAAATTCCAGTCACCTACGTTAATGTCCTGAGGAGACCGATAAATAAGTTGGCTTGGAGACTTTTTAAACCCAGCGAAACAAAATTAGTCAGCGGGGGTTTCAACTTGATAGTTTATGGAAGCATAAAGTTTACTTATCGCCGACGATAATAATTGAAAAATGGTTTATGGCACTCCGTTTTGCTCAAGTATTCTATTAATGGGGTCGAAAGAACTCGTTTAAAGCCGTCATTAATCGCGGGATATTCGAAACTTCGAAAATCGCAAACAAGCTTAAAGTTTGCAACTTGCAAAGCTTTATTGCATTGTTTTCGACCAACCTAACAAAAACTTCTTAGAGACAGAAAGAGCCATAATAATTCAACTAGGAAACTCCTGAAAAGTGACAAAAATCATCGTCCTGTATTGCATTAGGAGGGCTTTTGAAGTTAAATGTAGCTTCACTAAGTTATTTATATTTTGCTTCGTGTCAGGCGGAAACAATAGTTGCTCTTATTCGGCTTAGTTATGTATTTCCAACTCAAGGAAATATAACTATGCTCGAATTAAAAAAAATATTCTTGTTCATTAGGTGATTTCTTAGATATACTTATAATCGTTATTTAAATAGCAAGCGAAGAAAATAACTTTTAACGCATGAGCCCTAGACTGGGATGGTAATCATGTGTGTGCGTTAAGAAACTTTTTTTGCGAATTATGTACGTTATTTTTCCTACGACAATGAAAAATGTGCAAAAAAATTACAGGAAAAAAGTTTACCACATCGGGACTTGTCTCCGGGCCATCGTAGCGAGAATCCGACAATGTTTATCGTTCATAATGGATGACTAGGCGATTCTTTCGAGAATTCATTACATTTTGGTTTTATTATCGAAATTAAATGTGTTTAATTATGTAAAAAAAGTGAGTATAATTGACAGTAATAATTTAAAGTTAGCAGCAATGTTAATTAATAGCACCATAATTCTTTCAGGCAGAGTAGTTGATTGCGTTGCATTCATCATTCATTTGTTTTTCCTAACACACTCGTGTGTTAGCATTTGTTTTCGTGACTACTCTCTTCGTTGGTTATATTTACTTTCGTAACGGTTCAGTGCAAGGTATTTTTCAAGAGCTAGACAAGTTTATTTCCACGTCTCTTGAAAATGAGGTTCACCTGCGTCAATGTCATGCAAAAGCGAATAATTAATTTTACTTGGAAACTTCTTGAGAATAGTTGAGCCGAAATAGATTGGTAAAGAGAAAATTTTCAGGTTGGTAAGTTTTCTTCCCGCGAACACCTAAAAAAGTAGACCATATGCAAAAATAGCAAAAATATATTAATTTCGATGATAACATAATAGCATATGTAGATCCGTGTCGATGAAGGCAAAGTAATGCCAGATTTCTTCTACGATGATCCCGGTTCGTGTCCCTATTGGGCAAACCTTTTTTTTCGTATATGGTCCACCACCATAGGAAAAATAGTGGATACAATTAGGAAAAGAATTCCTAACACATTCGAATAATTACGGCCCTCGCCGTTCTCTTATACTGTATTGCATCAATCAATTTCATTCAAATTTTATCTGTATTATTCCCATGTCCACCCACTCGCTGCGTAAATTATTTGTATCCAGAATCAACCAACACAATACTATTCTTTAAATTTCGTTTTTCTCTTGGCGTTTCATTTAGCAACAAAAAACATGATTTAGCTTTGTGTCAGCTTAACCGAAAACAGTCTTTCTTTTTCCGCCAATCCGTCATTTATTGTGGCATTCCAGACAAAAACAATACCATAAAGCCTTTTAATTCTCCAACTTTTAAATCCCTAGGTCAGCCAAGACTGCAACGAGTACAAAGTTTTCCTTTCAAGTCTGGAAGTAATGGTGTTGTTATGACTGGTGTTTTCGTTTACCGAAATTTGTATGCTCTTATTGACCTTGATAAAGTGATTTTCAAAAGGGTTTATTGTTAGTTATTTACCTAATGAACGAACGATGCAAATCTTAACGCATAAGTGTGAAATATTGCGAACGATTCGCAAGCGAGAGCGCCAATTACTTTAATGTGTTAAGACACTTTTTTGAGACTTATACAGTATTTTTCTTGCTAATGGATCATATACAAAGAAAGTTTACTTGTGTGGGAATGTAACCCTGATCTCTATTGCAGTGGAAATTCGACAATTTATTATTGCAGATCTGGCATGATCACCTTCACAACGCTTAGCTTTGAAGGTCCGAAGGGTGTAAACAGGTCATTAGCATCGAGACATATTTTATCAATAGTATGTACCAGTATGTTACTAATGCTTTTATATAGAGTATTTCATTGCGCCTTGGCTAATTTATTTAATTTCTAGCATATATCTGCGTTAGAATTGGCTATTTGTTGCTCCATATTGTTATATGAAAATTTTTCCAGCGCATATTAAATCCACACTTGCTTTTAATATGCAGATAACCCTGTTATTCAATTTGCTAAACGTTACATAAATATGTCACGAACTTGCCAGGAAGTCTCGGCTTCAACTGGTCTGACGTTGATGGCTCCAAGTAGGTCTCCTCCAAGCCAATCCGCATTATCATAATATTCGGAGATGTCCGCGTTTCGGCGACGCTAAAAGTGCCATTTTGTGTAAATACGCAATAAAAAATTGCAATTTTATTACACTTTTCCCTCGACTAATGCAATATTTATTTTTTTCCTGCCACGTTGAGTAGCATTCTTTCCGCGCCCTGCAGGTTAAATTTTAACCTAAACGAGCACTCGAGGCGAGGATGGAGGAAAAATTTTGTACAGGGTTTCGTTTTACTCGTGATGCTTTATGATTGCTGGTATATCGTATTTTCTATTCGGATGACTTATTCCTTAAGGGGTACGCGAAGTGCCAGTCAGGGGAAGTGCACCATACTTCAAGGCAGGCAGGTTATATCGCTCTCTTAGTTTAATTTTTCTCCTAAAAATGGCTTTAGGACTCTACGATACAGTTTTTTATGAGCTGAACTCAAAGCTCTAATCAATCTTTTATTCCAATTTGTCTCCAGTTAAATATAATATTTTCATCGAAACCAGTTCGGGAAATTCAATTAGTCTTATTTATACACCCTCCGTCTTGAAAATTATAGGCAGGAAAGACCTTTCTCATATTACCTTCGTGGATTACCGTCTTGCAGGATGATTTCTAATAAATTCCCCTCGAAAGGAAAAATTCGCCTTGTCAAACGCAAATGGCATAACATAAAAGATATATTATTTTACGTTAGGAAGGAATTGCAAAGCACTCATTTAGAGAAGTGGGCCTGCCGCAAAATATGAAAGTTTCCACTCACGCGTTGCGTATTACGCAAATTACCTCACAGAAACTTTTGTTGGGAATTGACGTCATTAAGCGGATTTGATGGGACACGGTTAAAGGTAAAAGACCTACATTGCAATCTGCTTCTTTTGGAAATTAGTAAAACGAGAAGTGTAGCGAGAAGGAAGGGAGTTCTTTTCGAAGATGTACATTTTCGAAAATTATTTTTACTCAATAACTAACGAGATCTCAAAATTATATTCACGCCACTTACCATTCGTGTAACAATTATGAGTAAAACCGCCATTAACGTCTTAGCCTCGGTCTTATCTCGGTTTAACGGGCACTTAAATAGGATAAATTTTATTAATTTCCCTGTATAATTTATGCTGTAAATTTGTTTTTATTATGGTTTACTCGACGTAATCATTGTTTGCCTGTTTTATACGAAGAAGGGAAATCGTTAACACATAAATAATACGGTCTATAATTCTGCTTGTTGAAAAGTCTTTGGAGACGTTTTCGTTAGCATTAAATTACCAGAGCGATAATTAGTTCCCAAACTGTCTTATCTCTAGGGTGACTTCGATTAGGTAACCAACACCGGCATATGGCAATTACTCAAATTAAGAAAGGGATCAAAGAAAATTAAGATAGGTGCATTTATTTCAAAATGTCTAACTCTGTTTTGCAAATTTTCGCACTGACGATGGATTGAATTTAGGTTGGAATTCTAGACCAAAAAGAAAGTATTGCAAAAAGACTAGACGATGATTAAGTGCAGAGGCGTACTGGATAGGATTAGCCGTGTTGGTGAAATTGTTGTTGTTGCGAGTTTCAATTTTCAACCAGTAAGAAAACAAATTGAAAAATAAGTCTAAAATTGTTTTAAAATTAGGTTTCGTTCTCTTCAGATATCGAAATTTGAGTTACCCCAACTAATCTTTGAGACCCGGAAGAAGCAAACATGTTAGAGGGCTCCCGCGAAGATCTGGCTTATTTTTACATGAGCTTTTCCACAAAAGAAGGTTCAAAAAGACAAAAAACATGTAATACCCTTACCCACCGCTTCTGTCCCATCTTTTACATCTAATAATAATCTCTCAATAGCAACAAAGACAACTACAGTAACAACAATAAAGACAACAACATCCCAAACTCCAATGCCTACGCATAGCTTGTTGTGCAATTACCCTTTATGTTATAATCTGTGACTTGATATCGTCTTTCTTTGTTGTCGTTGTCTTCGTTGCTGGTTAAGTTGTTTTTGTTATCGTTGCCACTAGGAACACTACTACACGTGTCAGATTCTCTCATAACGGGAAATGACATACATAAAAAGTTACGCGGAAGCGCAAGAGTTTGGGATATTGTTGTTGTCTTGTACAGATGTAGGAAAGTAGGTTCATTGAGTACCGAAAAAATTAATGCCCTCTACCCCTTTATCTTCATACGATTGCTGACTTATGCCTTTCTGGACTTCAAAGGTAAAGTTTCACTTAAGCGCTTATCCAACAAAACTAACAGCGAACCGCAGAACTCATCCGTAAAGCAAAACCTCTTCGCCTCGATGTTACAACTTTTCCCTGAAACTTTTTTGTATCTCTATTAATACTTGACAGTATCAAAAGCGACGTCATTAATTTAATTTTGAAGTTAACTGTCGCCTGCAACGCGTATCTTTCACCATATTAATCCGGACGTCACGGGCGCCATTTAAAAAGTCGCAAGATGAATAAGCTATTGAAAATTTGCTGCAAATTTAAATGATTAATTAAGAAAGACGTTGACGCCTTTCGAGGCAATAATTCAATAAGATGTGTACGGGGACGAGGTTAGCTCCCTCTTTGCCGATAATAACGTCATTGCGTTTATCGAGGATTAATTTTTAATATGGAGATGATTCAAGATTCATTAGAAGGAAACGCATTAATCCCGTTCTCCGGAGCTCACAGTTGGGCTTTCTGCTGAACTATGCGCTATCCTTCAAATGATCAGTTTTTGTTATGAACATAAAGCAGCTGCCCAGCGGTTGAGCAATTGTTATGTCTGCCGAATGCAGCCCTCAAAACCTCGGTTGATAACTATCACGGTTTTTTCTAGGGGCTCCCCGTATATTTTACGATTCTTCTGCTTTAAAGTTTAGAAAATATCGTAAAACTTTTGTGTTTATTTAGCATTTTGTTGCGTCTCGTATCGCTTTCGCAATAATCGATCCGTTCCATATCCGTGTTACGTAGGACAGCTCTTATACAAACAATTTGACTCAGCTTAGTGAAAATTGATTAAATTGAATCACTAGAACTTCGTAGTTATATAACACCATTGGGCGTATCCATAATATTCTGGAAACGCCGTATTAAATGGAAAATCAATCTTAAATCTGCGCTTAAAGGAACTTAGTCCAGCCGCAGAAACCCTCGAGCTGAGTCCCGTTTCAAACAGAGATCAGTGCTATTACTGACAACATAACAATTCAAGAGGGAAACTTAAATGAAGTTTAAAGGCCCATTCTTAAGGCGCACTCCACACAATAAAGTTCCCGAATTACAAGTTGGAATTAATGCAAAGCGGTCAGCTGAGTTTAGCACGTCATAGTCTCTATTGAGAATTGGGGCTTAATTGCTTTTCGAGTTACTCTCTTTGGATATGGTTTAGTTCGAAAACAATAGTTCTAAGCGGTTCAGGTGTGACCGGGGATTATTGTTTCTCTAAGAGTTATTCATATTTTAATAAAAAATCCCGGAATTAATCATCTCCATCCTCAGTGGTAACTTGATATATGCACGATCCTTTACAATCACCAACAGGTATAAATGCTCTTTTAATCTTAAAAAATTACACCTTATATAAAACTCGGGTCGGTTTAGGGTAGTTCAATATCTCTTCCTGGCACAATGGGTGAACAGGGATAAATCGCTTGTCTGGAAAAATTAAGAAAAATAAATCAGAGACTCAATGCCCTAATGGGTGATCTAATGGTCCCGTTACAACTGCGTCGACTATTACGTGTGGCCGTAGTGTGAAATGTTATCTAAATTGGGGGGGTGATTACAGGGAAGAAATTCGCCCGGATGATTTAACATGGTCCACATTAGTTTAACAACTGGTATTAGCAATGGGAGCAAATAGGTTTCGAGCATCTTCCGGGCACTTAAAATTGGGAAAAAGGAAGAAAATTGACTTTGTTCCAATTTTTTCTCAGCAAAATTCCGACATTGTGTAATAACCTGAAAGGTATGAATGAAACGGACGGTGAAATTCCTAACAAACCATGTGAGTGCGGTCCTTAAAAATTTTTGCCATCACGTTCGTATAAAATTTGCATTTGCGATTCAGCAGAGTGAAAATATGATTTATGGTTTCATTTATTCTTACATGGCGATCGCAGGAATATATTCGAAATGTCCTAAAGGTTTTATGCATACTTCAAATATCTTTCTGGCATAGAGTTTTATGTGTAGCAGTAAATTGGATTATGCACAATTTCACGGGGATTTTGAGTAATTTCGAATTTACGTGCAATTATTCAAGAAATCAGACATGGAAATGGTAGTATAGATTTCAGATTTTCAGACACATGATTCGACAAAGTACCAGGAGTCCAAAAAAGGGATAAGTTGCAAAAAGTTTTAGTGCATAATTTGGTTCTTCGTGAATCATTCAAAGAGAAAAATTGATTAAATTTCTGTAATATTTAATATCGACATAAAAGTCAAGAAACGTAAGCAAGAAAAGGGTACATGAAAACCGGTATTCGACCTGAAAATGTGAAGCGGGAGGCGTTTTGCCTATATTGGTGTGGTGAGTCTTGTTAGAACAATAATGAAAATTGTCAGCAAAATGATGAAAAAATGCACATTATTCAATATTTCAGAGGTTACTTCTATGGTGGGTTTTTGGGACAAAATCTTTGGTGAGTTGGGGTCACTCATGTGAGGTGATTCCAGCAGCCCTAAAAAGCGGAATTTCAATACGGAAAAAGAGAGACCAAAAGAAATCTAAATATGTATTATGGCAAAACTTACTGCCTCACTATACATTTAAAAAATTCTTGACCGTTCTGGGGAACAAGCCAAATCATTAGCCTTTAGTACGGAAACCAAATTTGCATTCCAGAAAAGGAATCTTCTTAAACAACTTTGAAAAACACATTAATAATTTTTCTCCACTTAGAATTATTTAAACATTGCAACTAATTCCATTTCGACCATATAAAATTCTGTAATCGATTTTTAATTCCCTGTTAACTTTTAGGCAAACACTAAGCAAACTCGGGGTTTCTAATCAAACAAAATCGATTCCTTATCATGAACCAAATACCTGCTACTTATTTACTCTAAAATTTACTTTCATTACCGAGTCACCATTATCAAAAATGAATCTAGGCATAACTATCCTATTTCTGTTAATAACGATACTAAATTTGCATCATTATAGTGAATGTGCAAACATCTTGGCAGTATTTCCCTTGCCTGATAGAAGCGATAATTACCTGTATCAGCGGCTACTCAAAGGGTTAGCTGATCAAGGGCATCTCATTACCTCCATCAGTGCTCATGAATTTGATTTAGGAATAAGGAATGGGTCAGTACGTGATGTGATATTAAGCGGATTTGCTGATAAGTTAGACAGTGAGTATTACACTTGGTATTTGATTTGTGCATACGTATATTTTTTGTGATGTGTTTTAGGGCAACTGAAAGAAGTCAATTACGAAGCTTTTCAGGTGGAAAGCTGGTTTGACAACCAAAGTTATTTGAATAGTATCTTGGAGATTTATAATAAGACGCTTTGGCATAGAAATGTGAGGGGGTTCATTAAGAGCAATAACAAGAAATTTGATGCTATTATAATAGATTACTATTGGAGCGAGTCTCTTTTGATATTTTCAAAAATATTCAATTGCCCAATAATCGCCTTCTCCAATTTTGGATTAACAGATCCTTATGTGAATTCAATTGCAGGCAATCCTTTGCCATCCTCGTATATAAGACATCCATTTCTCAACACAGCCAATTCATACACTGCACTCTCTTTCCTTGAAAGAACATACAACTTCTTAAATTATCTTTTTGATTCAGTTTTCAATTCTATCTATTTAATTCCTCTCCACAATGAACTCATCCGCACAGCTTACAAGAAACGCTTCAAAAATAACCCTCCAGATGTAACAACTCTCCAAGGCAAAATTTCATTGGTGCTCCTAAATTCGCACCCCTCAATACGCCAAGCAACCCCCCTTGTGCCGAATGCGATGGAAATTGCGGGGTTTCACATTGATCCCCCAGAGCAACTACCTGAGGACCTACAAGACTTTTTGGATGGGGCTAAAAGTGGGGCTGTTTACTTCAGTTTGGGTCTTAACGTGAGGACGAGGAACATTCCAGAATGGAAAAAGCAAGTGTTTATGAATGTCTTCAAAAGGTTGAACTTGAGGGTTTTGTGGAAGTATGATGGAGAGGAGTTAATTGATAGCTCTCCGAAAGTGATGTTGAAGAGATGGGTCCCTCAAAGGGACGTTTTAGGTATTTTACGAAAGTTCAGTTGTTGAGTGCGTCTCAAATGCTGTTTGTTCTAGATCATCCAAACTTGAAGCTCTTCATAAGTAATGGAGGCTACAACAGTCTCCTGGAGATCGCCCATTTTGGAGTGCCTTCACTAATGATCCCGATATTTCCTGAAAACTACAAAAGCGCTCTTCAGGCTCAGGATAATGGTTATGCACTGACGTTGCCCTATAATAGCAATAATTTTTCAGAAAAGGTTTTGTATGCTTTAGCTAAAGAAATGTTAGATAATCCCAAGTATCGCGAGGCTGCAAGAATTCAGTCTCAATTGTTTAGGGATAGGCCAGTTGAGCCTTTAGATGAGGCAATTTATTGGATAGAGTATGTTATTCGGACCAATGGTGCTGCTCATTTGAAAGTTTTAGGTGCCACTTTGCCCTTTTATAAGTTCTATATGTTAGACGTAATTTTGTGTTTGATTAGTATCTTAATACTTTCACTGATAAGTATCTGTGTTTGTGTCAAAAGATTGTGTCGAAGAAGATCTAAACTTAAGATTAAACAAAATTAATGTAGAAGTAGAATATTTTTTGTTTCTCTTTTAAATGTTGTCTTCAAAAACAAATCGTTCAGATGTGACTTTTGATATTTATTGTTTTGAACCGGAAATTGTGTACCCTGAAGGAAAACAAATTGGGTGTTCTGGTTTTACAAGTAAAGGTTGAATAATCTTGACAGATATCTCCAATTAGATTTAAGATATCAATTAAGATATTATGATTGATTGTATTGTTTGACTTAATGGCTAATTTTATGATCTTAGGTCGACTTCAGGAGTAAACTAAAGTTTAGGTCAAAAAGAAAAAAACATGACCAACCCTGACTCTGAGGAAATCTATGAAATTGGAAGCTTAATCCAATAAAACTGTCGGAAACCGTAGATAAAAGAAGTATCAGAAATGGCGTTTCCTCAAATAACATCTGTCTCAGATTGAATTGTGAAAAACATTATTGGCAGCACGTAGAACATTTTTAAGAGCATGGAGTTGGGCGCTAATTATAATGAAGTTCTCATAAAGTCATCACAGAAATAAGCAGTCTCAAATCAGAATTAATTCGCTCAGGCAATTTGGCATGATAAGTAGCTTTATACCCTAAAATATTAACTTCCTCAACAATTTTCAATGAAGCTAAAGGCTCGCAGTTAAACATTTGTGGAAAGCGAGGTTAAGAAGTGTGGAAAACGAAGTTCTTCCACTAGTTTAGTAGCGTGTTGGAAATACACAGGTTTAGATAAAGCATATTTTATTGATGTTTTCGTAGTTTTAGTAGAGACAGAATTTGCGTACTTCCGAAAATCAATTTTCTCACAAGAAGTTCTAGAAATTGATACAGATAAAAGTTCAACATTTTTATAATACAAAGTTGAGATTTTACCCCATGGAAATTCTTAGAAATTGTAAAAAATTGTCCTCAGGCTCATTTCAAAAGTATGTCGCACATACGCAGCAATGAAATTATCGGTAAAAAATAAGAAAAATAAAGGAAAGACAATTAAGTCTTTCTTTTATCTAATTTTTGAATGATAAATAGAGTAGAAAAGTTAGTCTAAGAATGCGAATAAAGTTTAATAATTAATATGCCAAGTAACTAACAGAAAGAAAAATATGTTTCTGTTTTCCACCTCAATGTTCTCATATAATGGGAATTAAAATTTAAGGTGCGGCTAGGCAGTATTTCCTAATAAAGGGGTGAAATGTTTCCTATATTGAGTTTTCGGCGGTTTACAGCTCCAAGATTGTTTCTTGAATATAAGGTGGTAGTTTTGCGGGATGAATTATGCATTGAAATAGAATTTATGGGCGTCTAGGTCGATTGTGTGTGATTTAAAATTCCTGGCGTCAAACACAAAGATCTATAGGGGGTGTACGAAATGTCCACAAATGTATCCATTCAGAAGTCAAAGATCTGGTAATAAATTCATAAATATGTATGTCGAAATTCTCGAAGAATATTCTGTGTTTACACATCCAAAGCTATCAAACACATTTCTCACATAGATCCACACAATTGAATTTTAAAACGCATTTCAGTTTTAATACAACCCAGATTCAGTTTAATTAAGACACCGCTCTCTCATAATAATTTCACCTGGTTCATAAAAAATGCAGAAGTATTCGAAAGTAAAACAACTTTCTGTTTGGTTTCAGATTTCAGCAATCGAATGCAAGAATATTCTTAAACCCCTCTCTTTAACCTTTTTCGAATATTTATTTTCCTGTTTCTAACTTAATCATTATTATTCAACTTTTGTGTATCAGAACCTCATGAATGCATTCAAAAATAACTTTCTAGCTTGGAGCCATATCATTCATGCAAGTTATCCTGATTTATTGTTGCATCCTCAAACTAGGTGCGCTTCGCAAATGCCTGCAAGCGAAATATTTCAGGTTGCATTCCAGTATTGTTCAGGATTTGGTGCTTGGAAAATCTGACGTGACATCGTTGCGATGCCCCTCCTTCAAACTTAGTCCTTTGTTTGAGACAACAATGTCTAATAAAACCGTTAAACTGTACAAAAGTGAACTTGGTAAGGACTCAGTTTTACCTGAAAAAAAAAACTTGTATACTTATCCTTCAAACAACCGACCCTAGACGTGTCAAGAAAACCTCGAATTCGAGTGAAAGGCGCCACTTTCAGCGTCTCGTTTATGCCGTCGAAATTGCATTGCGAAGCCAGAAAGATGCGAATCTTTCAGCATACATATCTTTCAGACCTAGAATGTCAGGAAAATGTATACAAATAGCCTTTGTGCAATTCGAAAGCACTTAAGGCATGCTGCATGTCGTTTGAGTAAACAAGATGTGCACTTACTCGGTATAAGGAAAAACTTAATAACATCACGGAGGAATTTTCTTTTGTGAGTAGCGCAATTGCATAACTGGGGTCGTTTGAGATGGAGATAGGTTTTGATATACAGTGGTAAGAAATTTTTGCATTATATCATCCAAGAAATATAGTTTTCTATTATCAACTTGGTCTCAGAAATGTGGACCGGAATAGAATATTCTATAGATACAAAAAATTACTTGCGAATTTTTTGTATCTATCGTGATTTATTTAATTCCTTTTAAAAGCCTGCTTGCATCGACCCTAACATTTTGATCAAGAACGTTTGACATGAGTATGAAATATTTTCGAATTTTAATAAACTTAGTGAAGATAATTCTAGGTAATTAACTAAATTTTCCTAAACTTGTTGCATTTTTCGTCAATGCACATGAAACATCTCGAAAATATTGTGTCTAATAAATTTCCTCAAAACGTGTCTTTTTATGTCATTTGAACTATTAAAACCTTCAAGATTTTACGATTTTTTTTTGCTCCATTTTGGGTGGTTTCGACAAGGCATATGTGAGAGCCTGATATGAAAGCATTTTGTTAGTTTTATTACAGATTATTTTCTTCGTTTTTAAATGTAAATCACTTGAAAAACAATATTTTGAAACAAGATAGAAAAGAGATCCAATCGAAAATTTTAAAACTCTTCTCCTTCATCAATTTAATACTTTTTAATTCTATTTGAAAAATATATCGCGTATTCCATTCTAATATATTTGACAATAACTTCCTTACAACAGTTTCTCGCAAGGTTTCTTTGCTCAATTTTCATTTGAAATAATGGGGAAATCATTGGGTTGGAACAAGATATAAATGAGACTCATCAGAAATTCTATCAAAATTTTCAAAATTCTTCTCATTAACAGACTTCCACATTAACAAATCTTACGAGCTAATCTTGAAAACCCCATAGTATCTATCTCATTGTAATCTATTTGAGGAAAATTTGATTTTAACAGTTCATTTCCCCGACTTTTAATGGAAATATACATGGAAATCATTTGCCTTGGAACAAGATATAAATGAGATCCATCAGAAAATGGAAAACTGTTTTTCCTCATCGATTTGGGACCCCAGTCAAATCATGTATATCCTATACAAGGTGTTTCGGAATAGCGTGCATATATTTCATGAAGCGAGTAATTAGCTCGAAATAAGAAAAAAACTTCCTATGAAGATGAGTGGGGAAATGAGCTAGAGCCCTTTGCAGATGACGTCCTATAAATCGTATTTTTTAAATATTTCAGACGCTACTCAAGCTACATAGATCAAATTTTGGACTCAGTTCATTTTTAACTACGAACTTACTGCACGCGTTCACAAAATTTCTATCGCCTCTAATGGCATATAATGTAAAGGGGATCCAAATAAATACGTACAATTTACTTTTGTTTGGTGGATTCTGGACATTTTTTTAAGTAAAAAATATCGTCTTGGTCAAAACAGATGGGATGCATCGTTCCCAATAAAATATAAAATTTGCACGCTGGGTCAATTTCCTGAAAAGCAGCATTGGCGTCAATCACAAAAGTCGCTTCTGCACAATAATTTTTTAGGGGTTTCAAATATCATCGAGATCATTCAAGATCATCGAGACTCACTATGAATATTAAAATTCTTCTCCATCCATGCGATGTAAAACGAACACATCGTAAAACCCCTACACTACAAAACTTATTATATAAACTTGACTAAAGTCGATTTCTGGCATAAGAAGAAACCAATAGCGATCTCTCGCATCTCTCTTTTTCAAACCTACCATGAGTTCTATCTACCCAGTCAAATTCCAACCGCATTGGACGTATCAGGAAAGTTTCCAACAAGTTCAATAGGCACGTACCCAGAGAAAAATCTCAAAAGCAATTTTGCACGATAATGTGGCATAATTCCTGAAACTTATATCCATTCCACACACCATAAACAACCCTAAATCATGTGTAAAATACAAACTAAATCCACAAACTGACGTCGAAGCCAAACTGAAACAGCTTGTATTGACGAGCGTGTTGGGGTAAATAGGCCCCTGAATAAACTAAGTTTACATATAACGTATAAAATGTCGATTGTCGTTTAGAATAACTGCAGCTTGAATCTTCAGTTTCAGATGCTAGATATAATTAAATTTGAGCAAGAGGACGGTCATTTCGAACTGGGGTGATAATGCGAGACACATGGCAGCGGTTTTTTGGTCAATGTAACCTCTTTTAATAGGATTCCAACCTCAACCAGTTGAATTTCCAAAGTAAATATTTACCAAGTTTCAATGTGGTAAAGCGCTAATTTAATCGGTGATTCGAAGTTGCAGATGTAACAGCTTAAATTGACGGGCAAGTTTCAGAGGAGTTGCTATCAAAATTAATGGAGTTTACAGAAAGTTAGTTGAAACCAGCCGCAAAGAGGACTTTGAGTGTAGGTGTCACTGATAACTGGAGAATAAAGTTGAACTTTGTATCGAGGATCTTTCATCAGTCAGTATGGAGAAATTTCAGTTATGTTTCTTGGATCAAATACTGGGGATTTTTGGTGATTTCTAGCATCGTCATGGAAATGATGTAATAAAATCCCCTGGAAATCCTTGTTTTTGTGGTGGGTATGCGCTAGGAACATTTGGCAATTTGGCAATAACAATCCGAAATTGGCACGCTTGTAAAAAGCCACGTCGGCGGCACTCCTGTGCTTTATTAGAAATTATTGCTTTCTACACACTTCAGCTGTTCGAGAGATTCATCGCATTTCACCCGTCAGGATTTTCATTAGCTCCTCGAAGCCCGAGTGCAAGATTTATTTCTTTTTATTTTTCTTTAATTAGATATCTAAAAAGTTCTCCTCGAGTTTACCGGAACAATCTCACTGCTATAACTCACCCAGGGATACCTTACTCGTTGGGTTTAAATCTGTATTTAGCAGCTTGGGAAGTACGTAAACTAATAAAAGTAACTAATGAATTGTTGAGTTCGAGTTCCTGTTCTTCCACCTAGCGAATCATCCTCTATCAAAAAGGGCTCAAAATATATAAAATATAAATAGGTGGAAGAATATATGTTCTCTACATTTGAGGTATCAAATTAATGCAAAATCCCTAACACTAAGAGCAGACGGTCACGTAGCTAAATTAAGAAACGGGGCAAAATACTTGGGAATAGTAATCGGCAAAAAACTCAAATTTAAAACACTTTTGATCACTGACGTATAAAGACAAAAGAAGCAGTACAAAAAATGCAACAAAAATATATGTACAAGTCCATCTGAATCATTGTTGGACTAGGGACACGATGAGGGCAAATGCAACGGAAAAAACTAAACAAAAGGTACAAACAACAGGACAGATTAGACTAAGACTGATTACAAAGATAAGCCATCTAACCAATTACTATACTAACGCACGCACATGACAAGAATAATTGAAAGACTGCAACAAAGTCAGACAAGTTGGAAAGACAATCGTCACAACTGGACAATTCTGAATCCTCTTTGCCTTACAAGACAAACAAGACAATCTCGCCCCCTTTTCTCTTCAACCACTCTATTGGAACATTTCCAAATGTATTTTTTCTTTTCTTTGCATTTTATGAACGATTATTTGTGTATAGATGTAAGTGTTTTTGTCATAAGGGCAGAAAGACTAAATTGTCGAGAGTCTCTTTGGAAATAAAATAATAAAATGACGAAAATAGCACTTTAACAAGAGTGTTCGTCCGAACTCTTAGCAAAGAGTGAATGTTATTCTCAGTTAGATGGCGTGTCAGCCGTTATTAGAAATTGAAGAAAAAATGACAAAATTGTTATGTTGTGTATTAACATCGAAAATGGAAAATCCAGAAGAGGTTTCAAAACGGGTAAAAGAATGTATTATCATAAAGGTAAGGACTCCGTCCTAAGTAAGCATACCTACAAACCTTAACTCATTTAAGCTTATTTCCAGAGTTTCCATTACTGTGTCATGAAGGTATAAACTGGCGAAAACATGAAAACCCCTAGACACACAAACCATCAAACTCCCGAAAATCTAATATTCTGTGAAGTGAGCTGCATTTAAAAGAGAGACACACCGTTGGCGTTTAATTAAAGGGCGAATAATCTGACGGCGTTAGTCGTTCTCGTAATGCTAATTCGCAATTGGCCCCGTTAGTAAGTCGTCTACATTTGCTTCGAATTGAATCGTATATAAGATTGCGATATTTGCTTGTGGCGCGAATACAGCGAAGCATCTGTCGGCTTTTGTGCTGATATTGCACTTTTTGTTGTGCTGTTACACCAGAATTTCCAGGAATTTAAATGGACAGTTGCTGTTTTGGGACATTAGCAAAGTTTCTCGCTGAATACTGAACGTGCATGGGAATCGGTGTTTTGACAAGTTGGAAAGGAGCTCTTAAAACAACTAATTAGATTCGAATGTATGTGGACGATATTATAATTTTAAATGAAAAATGCATTTATTCCAAATACATCTACGTCTTTAAGGCAGAGCCGAGATTTACATAAACCGAGTTTACCTATAAAAAGAAAACCAAACCCTCGAGTAATAAAAAAAACCGTTCTCCTCCATAAAATGCTCTCCCCAACAAACTCAATCTAGATTTTTAAAGTGGAGTACAACTTCATTATTCATCTAAGAGTTAGGTCTAATTTTCCTCCAGACCGAGCACGTTCATTGTGCTAAACCGATATTCTCTGTTTGCCTTCGATAAACAGGTAAATGAATATTTCATGAGTCTGGGAAATATAAAAGTGCCCTGTGGGGTTCTGGAGGAGACTCAAGCGGTTGCTATTTATATCATTAAATTTACAACGTATTCCGCAGCAAGTTGCCAATATCCATGGATGTGAGCCAAATTGCATGAAACTCGGTTTCATATTATTCTGTTCCTAGAAAGGGATGTTTAAATTTTATTGGGCATTATTATAATGCTCAAAACTGCAGTTTCACTTCTTGGAGAGCCATTTCGTATAAACTCGTTTTGGGTTTGTACGGCTCGTTTTAAAAATTCGTCCTACTTTCGAGATATTTTTGTGAAATAATTAGGTTGTCTATAATTAGGTTGTCCACCCCACCGTGGCACAGGATCTTGCAGAGTAATCCGATAATTTCATTCTCGTGAGCACACCAAAATCCTCTTAGCCAAAAGGATTTGAGTGCTTAATGCACGCTTTAGTATTTGGTGCTCACACTAGGTAGGTTTACATTTTTATTTTATGTTTCATGCATTCAACATTTTGGAATGCAGACATTAGTATTTGAACTCTTTCCTCGAAGTAATCACGCACTACATGTCGCGTTCTCATGTTTTCAATTTCAATCTTCGATTGTAGTAAAGATTTATTCCTTTTTTAAATTTAATGGGAAACGACAAGAAGACGTTATAAATGTACAGGGTGGGGTTTTTAAAAGTATAAATGCCAATATCTTAAATATTATGCCGGCAATGGAAAAATCCAAAAATGCGTCTACCATATGATGGGAGAAGATGATTGAGGATATGATGAATTTACTCTCCTCTACCAAATGCAGCCCAGCCACCCCAAATATTTTTTTCACCAACACTGGCATGGTTGCGACATATCATCGAAAAGCATTTCTAATGAGCTTTTCAGTGGAATCAAAGTTTCTGGAATACCGCTCTCAAATTTATCTGATAATGCTTAAGACATAAAATCTATAATTGAGGCGCCTAGGCATAGAATTAAATGGCTTTCAATCAGGAAGAAGTAATAGAACTAATAGATATTAGGCTGGCAATTAAATTCGTCTGGTTTTTTAGATTGGAATAGAATACATTTTTTTTATATACGAAACAAGTTTTAATCAATTATGCAGATTGTAACATAAGTAGGAGTTTATCTCTTAACACGACATAGACCTCAAAAAACTAAGCAATATTTTTATATAAGATTTTTTCGAAATCTCAAAAACAACCGAAATATGCCCCTATGAAAGTTTTAATAACTATCATATCTTTAGCTACTACTAAAAGGTGTTCGAAATTGTCTCCATTGGTTTCATTTACACAAATTGTCACTTACCTTATCCACGTCTCTGTGCCCTTAGGGGTATTGTGGTGCCTGGCGGCGACGTTCTGGTGACGCTCCCCGTATATCAACAACATATCCACCAATTCGTGATTCGAGTAATTATGGCCCATTGTCAATTGAATAGTATCAATAGAGGTAGTTTATCAAAATAACACCAGGCGCTAAACTTTACGGCCGATTTTTAAGCGGCACGGGAAAATTGCATAAAAACAGTAAACAATAACTGTTTTTGCGTTTTTACAATAGCTGATAATTTTTTGTGGGACATTTTATATTCTTTACATTGAATTTATTATTTTTTGCAGGAATGGATTTAGATTTTGCATAAAAATTTATTAAAACTCATCTGCGAATATTTCGTTTTTTTTTGAGATTTCGAAAAAATTTTATATAAAAATATTGCTTAGTTTTTTGAGGTCTCTGTCATGTTAGAAGGAAACCCGCTACTTATGTTACACCCTGTATATTGGCGATCTTCATCGATGACCTCCTATCATCTTTCTACCAACTTCATTATGCCGCGTTCATAGAACGACTGTGCCTGAGAACCAATCAAGGTGATGAAGATATTGCTGATGTCGCACAACTGAAAGGATTATTGGTGAGTAAACAGAGTTTAAATGAGAAACTACTTGAGCAAATGAATTTCAGGGAAAAATTTTTGAAATGTGAATAAATGTCTGGATATCAATCTTATACAACCAACCCAACAGATCGTATGAAAAAATTCGACTAGTCTATGATTTAACTAGTTGGTCAAGACTACTTTCTTCTTATCTAAGAATATTTGCAATTTGTGGAGCAGGACAAGCTGGTGTCCTTCAAAAGAAAAACTTCGCTTCTCGTAAAAATAAAAACTAGCCCGGTTGCTTTCGTCCGTTGAACAATTTGGGATATATTTGTGAGGTCCGAATGCAGGGACCATATGTAAATTGAGGTTCAGGAACTAAGCCTGTGTGGTGCAGTTTGAGCGTCACTTTGTTTGATCCTTCCTATGGTGAGGCTTCCATAAAGTGGCAGCCAAGATAATGTTGAACTGAGTATTACCCTAAGTTTGGAGCCTCAGACACACTGTTTCGTGCAAAATTGATCAACATCTTTCACTATTTTAATTAAGGTTTATTGATTGCGTGATATAATAATTTCGAGAAATCACTTAAACAGGTGCGCGTCCTTTATTCGAGACTAAACACGTATCCAAACGTGTGTGAGTCTAAGAAGTTACTGGCTTCTGAAAAGAAATTTGATTGACTATTTAAAGTTAAACTAAGCATAATCAACACATAATTAGACATTTTGCCAGGCTAGCTAAATTAAATAAAAAGATGATGGTCTAGACTGAACCTAAACATAAACAGTCATGAATATAAAAAACGGCTGACGCTAACTGCGTTCTCATGAAGGGTGGTTGATTAAGGGTCTAAACTAAATCTAAACATATACAGATAAATTATACACAAAAACCAAACGGGCATCGACGGATTTGTCCATTATTTTATTACAGTAGCAAACGATGAATGTAATTTGAATACTGCGAATTTACATTTTAGGAAATTCGTCGTACAGATTATCTATGTGTTGTACAATGATACTCTGAAATAGCCCCTTAAAAGCCACACATAATTTTTTTGGGGTGAAAAATGATGCTGTATGTAAATAAACCACTGAAAATGCACACAATATAACCAGGGCTAGTAATTTATACTCCCTAAACCAAAAAGTCGTGAAAGCCATGTAACCTAAAAATAATGAGAGTTTTAATATACGACATTATCACACTAGGAAAGCTGAGTGCCATAATTTTAACGACTTTTTGAAAGACTGTGTTGCAAGAGCTCGGTAATATTGGGTTTTGATGGATGAAAAATGGGAGAAAGATGCATTATTCTGGTCAGTTGTTGCTAGCTATTTGTGCATTAGGCACAAAACAAAGCATAAAGTATCACAAACTAAATAGAATAAATGGATGAGTTTAAAAATAATTTAAATTTAAAGCACAGATGAACACAAGTAAAGTTTAGTAAGCACGTAGTGGCTAATAAAGTTCAATTAATCTTGAGTTTTCTGGAGTTGTAGAGAATTTAATTATACATTTCCGAGATGTATACGTTAAACGACAAGGTAGGTAAATATCTACATCATTAAACTAGGTAAAGACCTATTTATGTTCGTAACGGAGGCTTAATATATTAAGGCGAGGTCTGCAGTATCCATGCGATTTCGCCAGGAACTGGAAATTTCGTCGCAAATAAAGTATTTCGAACTAAGTAAATATTAGGAAACGCTTTCCGATATCCCTTTCAGTTTATTACTCGATGGAAGGAATTCTAAATGAGTAGCAATTTGGTTTATTTGCAGACAGTATAGACGATTTGCGTATATTTATTTAAGGGACTAGTCTTCGGTATAAACAGATTCTTGCAATTGTGTTTAAATATTTTTTTGGAAACGTGTTTTAAATTAGAACATTTTGTCCAATTTGTCAAGAGTATTCAGGTGCATTGTTCAATTTAAAGCTATTTTTATCACAAATAATTTAAAACATATTCAATGTTCCTGCAAGCTCCTGCGTTTCTTTTTTTCAAGTTAGCACATAGAATATAAATGACTCTCCCTCGAATAGAATCGTTTAACTTTTAATTAACCAGCAGTAGCGCATCGATGTTATAAATATTCATCGTGTTTGGCACACTAAACTGCTGCAGTTTAATTCTGCCTGTAAACTAAACAACCACATCTAGCATATGATGACCCGACGATGAGTTTATTTTATATTTCCAGTAGTCGAATTTACATTCAAATTTATGCTTATTCAAAAAAAAGCACGTGACAGATTTAGTGTCCCGATGAAACTGTTTACAAAAAATCCCCGCAACACACAAATCACAAATCGTATAGACACCTATAAGCTGATAGCGTAGCATATTTCACGGTATACGGGAAATTCAATGTTGGCAAATAGTTCGAGGCATGCACGATATGAATTCATGACACGGTGCAAATTGCAAATATATTCGTCCTTTTCCCAGTTGAAAAGTTCACCGCTTTCCATGCAATAACATGAATAAGGTATGCTCAAATAATTTAGATTTTGCCATGTGGCGTTAAAAGTTGACAAAGTCGACGCGGTTGCTAAGTCCCTAAAGGTGCTGCTTTTCAAGTTTCGAAATGCGAAAAGTGTCCTTTATATGGACACGTCTGGGAGTCTGGGAATATGAGAAGTTTACACGTTTACTATAAAAAAGGTTTTTAATTTATATTATCTCTTAGCTGTTTCACCAGAAACTAATGAGTTCAAAGATACAATCCAGAATCGTATGAGGGATTCCTCATAAGGGTTTTACTATTAGAGGTAGAAGAATTTTGAATAGAATTTGGAAGCTTTGACTTTAACAAAAATCAGTGTGTAGGTTGACTTCAACTAGACTCTCTTTATCTGAGAAATGTAAGAAACGGGAAAATCTAGATAATCAAATTCAGTAAAACTTATTAGAACCATGGTTATTTTTCTTTATACTGCGTAGCCTTTAGTTATAATTGGACAAAAACCAGTTTTTTCTGTTATTTTTTGATGAACTGCTCCAAATCAGAACGACATATGAGAATTCAGGAACTTTTTTGCCGATCCACTTAAACACTGAAGCGACAGGAATATTAATATATTAAATGTTCAAAAACTCTCATCCTTCATTTCTCTGAATATTAAAGTCCCCTAAAAAATGACTATTTCCAGAGAAAAATGCTATTGACGATTTAGTCTTTCTGCCCCTGTAACAAAAACACTTGTATCTATGCATAAATAATCATTCATAAATTGCAAAGAAAAGAAAAGAAGGAAAAACATTTCGAAATGTTCCAATAGACCATAACCATGTTATTGTGTTGTTCGTTAATGTCGAAAGTCTTTCTATCGCTTTCTCAGTGGTTTTGTTATTTACAAGAAGCGCAGTATCGTCAGACTATTTCAATACGTATTTTTTGTCCATTAAGCCATGGTTGTTTGTTTTCCTAAATTGTTAATATTTCTCAGAAAATCAAGAAGTATTTCATTAGAGGTTTTTACAGATTAGATCATGGAACACCTCTGATTTAAACTTTTTCAAAATTTGACTGCCCTATTTGGTTACAAGGCAGTAATTTATTCAACTTAAGCTAATGTTCTTTTTATAGCAATAGTCTCCGTTATTATGAGGTTTGTAATCAATTAGTAGACCTTAGGACACGAGATAGAAACAATCGACAATATTTTCAGAAATGGGATCTCTACAGAAAAATATTCTGGAATAGAATAAATAATATTCTACAAAAAAAGAACTACGGTAAACATACGTCTGCAAATGCTTCGTTATTCAGGTATTGGGAACAATTAGAGAACAATAGCCCTGCAAGGCTTTATTGCAGAAGTTGCACTTAGCTGTAGCGTAGACTTAGAGCGGGTGAGGCTATTACCGTTGAAAGTTTGAATTTTAAATCTTCAATTGCACAAGATCAAATTTATAGCTTTTTATCCAGGCAATTGCCAGGCAAAAAGTAGTGAGCTGATTAAAGCTTCAAATGCTACTATGCACTGCATGTAAATGCTCTATTTTTTGATTAGCACAAAAATCACTTCACATAGCTCAAAATTAAGAATTTATGTTGATAAGGGCCAGCGAGTAGATGGTCTAATATTTTAAACATAGACTCAAAATTAAATTCCGTTTAAAATAGAACGTTATAACAACTTTTGGAGGCTCTATAAACATGTGAACGTTCTATAATTTGACTATTATACAAAGTTACTTTATAGAGTCGATGGCAAAATTTTGTGAACAAATGGAGAATAAGTTTAAAAATGACCTAATTTTTTACATATTTTTTGTCTTTGGTTCGAAATTCATCTTACAGAGACCGGAAATTGACACTTTCAGGTAAAAACTTTTGACGTATCTCAGTAACAAAGCGTTTACGGACTCATTTTTCTTTTTTTTATATTTTCAGATCTAGAATCTCCTCTACAGTTTTGTAAATAACGTTTTGCACTCGTACTCTTCATTAACAAGAAGCTCTTTATTGCGGTACACTTATGACTTGAAGTGTGAAATAATAAAAAAGACAATTCTTGTATTCACTTGCGTGACCTGTCTTTGCAGAAGCTTTACTTAGCCGTTACGTTAATCTGATATTATTCTTACCAGATAAAATCGAAAATACCAAATACAGTAGTTTTCCTTTCCTCAAACATCGGCAAACCACCTATACTCGAAACGCAAAAAATTCCCCAGTCAATAGTCCTAATCGACTTTTACGTAAGTAAAGAAGAAACTGGCAATCGTCATTACTAAGTCCCGCTCTTTAAAGCTCTTTAATTAAAGTCTTATAAAACAGTCTCAAAGGAGTGTTTAAAAGAAATTAGAAAAAGTTTAATTCCAATCTAAATGATAAAATGCAGGCTTTATTCAGTGCCCCATTTTCGTTCACCTTTTTGTTTATCAGAGATCCGATTTAGTTCTTTTGATTTCTATAAAAGCTTGTTGTATTAAGAGTGAACAACTGAGGCTAAAAAAGTTTTTTCATTCAGATACGGAACTCGAACAATTTACCAGAGCTCACTAACTAAAAACGCGGTGTTGCTTTGGAAATTGGTATTCATATTTATATCTGACCTTATTACCCGCTCGCTAAATTGCGAAATGGCCAAAAAATGGACTTTTCAACATTTTTAGCGTACGTACCTAGCAATAATGGTCCAAAATTCAACTTGCAATTAAACGGAAATGATAGTCGCAGTTTTTAACTGTGTGCGAATAACTCGTTACGGCTGAACCTTTTACCCAGCTATTGTGCTCAATCCGAATTAGCAATTGGCTTTCAATTAGAAAGCCCTTTTACATAAAAAAAAACGATTAAGAAGGAACGTTGTAATAAGTTTCTGTGTGAAATTAACAGTTTCTCTTGGGCTAGAGCGACCGCTTTGGTGAAATAACAAATAGCTGGCAGTAAATCTTCATCTTTAGAATTTAATTTTTAAAACTATTCCATCATTTCCGGCCAAAGTGCTTTAAAAACTTCCATTTTCCGGCAGGATTTTCCTCCTCAGTTTAATTAAACTCTTGTCTGAAGAAGATTTAATTACAAAGGACAGACGTAACTTTGCGAAACTCGAATGAATCTGAAAGTATGTGGCATGTGAAAAATTACAGGCTGGAATTGCCTAAAACGTCGCCTGGTTATTTAAGTTTTTGTGCGTTTAAAAACAAATATCGATAATGATGTAACCATTATTTTTACTTTTTACGGGCGAGAAGATCATTTGGACTTTAACGTCTCTCAAAGGTCATTTGCAAAGAGTGGAGATTATTTCCTCGTTATTTTGGAGATAAATTCTAACGATTGCGGAGCTATAGAAGAAACTCAAAAAGTAATATTGAGATTTTGTCGTGTTTTAGAGCTGTAGTTGCCGCAAAAATGTGATAAAATAATATTTAATTTTCTCTGATAATTGCTCATCCTCATTAGTTTTAGAAAGTTAGTTTCATCGGTACTCAAAATCTAGGATAATTTCTTCCTCAGTTAATTGAAATTTTTCCCACCTGCTATAAATTGCAGAAAATTCGCTTCTTAAGCCAGTTTATTCATCTCTTCACTTTAATTTTGTTTCTGCTTTCTTTAAAAACTCTGGGCAATTTTTTCTCTGACTTAATTTCTTTTACTTGAGTCGGACTTAAAGAATACAGAAAATTCTTCCTTTAATGCCAGTTCATTTCAGTAATTCATTTAAAAATTTGGAAAAATTCCTTAAATTTCATTTGGTTTTCCCCAGACTAAAATGTTCAGAATAATTTGTCTCCAAATTCTCAAACTCCTTTAGAGAGAATATTCGATATTTAATTAAGATTTTTTCCACGTAAAAATGGAGGAAATTCTAATTTTAAAGGAAAGGAAAGGAAAGGTTTTAGGTTTTTTTACTCACCTAATTGTCGTTCCAAACAGAATTCAATGAACAGATTGACTGTTAGAATAGGAAGATTAAGCGATTGGAGAATGAGATAATTGCAAGAAACAAACATTGAAAGACTTCGGGGCGAGAGTCAAATTTTCCATTACAGTCTGGTCAGTGATGAACTCAAGTTATTTCCGACTCGTCTTGATTACATGACACGTAGAAGCGTCTCTTTATTCAACGAAGCTGAAATTATAAAAAAAGGAACCGAAATGGGAGGAAGCTAAAATTTAAGAACAAGATAAGTGACCTGAAAGCACTGAACAGAAGCATGATTAATTCAGTCTCGGTTCTTGAAGAATAAGTCAATGTCTATTTCAAGGACGGTAAAGAATTGAGGCGCAAAACTGACTGAATTTTAGAAGAGTTCTAGGGGCTCTGGCTTGGAGATGGGTGTCTGCACCTCCGCGGGGCCTCACACATCTTAAAAGAGTAGTAATATAAAGACTACTGGTCGGAAGCTGCAATTATTCATCATGGGTGATAACTATAGAAGAGAACGTGCATTCCTGTTTAAGAAAGATATTTTTAACGTTTTCGACATCAGCTATCAAAGTAGATTGAATGAATGAAGTGAATGTTCGGCGAGGTAGTACAAAAATCTACAGCGGTATCTACAAAGATAATAACCACTTCAAAATGATTTTTTATTCCTTTCTAGAAATTTAGCTGAGTTTGGCGTATATTTTAAACCTAAAAATGTTCATAGACCAAGTAGAAATGAAGTGGAAATTTTACAAGCGACTAGTAAAATGTTAAAACCTCCTGATAAATAATAAACAACAATTAATTGAATTCTTCATAAAATTCAAGATAATCCTTTTACTTCGACAAGGGTTATAGCAAAATAAATTAACGTATCTTACCAGGTTGTGTGCAGTATCTAGAAAAACATAAATATCGCCCGTTTAAACTTTATATTACTCAAGTCTTGCATTCAAGAGATACTGAACGAAGAGTAACGTTCTGTAGTAATATTATGGCACTATTAGAGCAAAATTTCAATTTTCTTCCCAACATACTATTCACGAATGAGTGCAAGTTTATCAACTCAGGCATATTCAATTGTCACAATGAACATGTCCGGTTCACTGAAAATCCACACGAAGACCAAGAACATCGATTACAAACACGTTTATGGCTAAATGTATGGGTTAGTTTATTTAGTGATACAATCATTGACCCATACATTTACAGAGACAATTTGACCGCAGATTGGTATTTGCACTGCTTAGGAACCTACATTACGGATTGCATCAATCGCAACATTTGTTTTAACTGCTTTAATAACCTTTGGTTTCAACGAGATGGTTCCCCGTCATACAACGATAGAAAACTAGATGATTATTTGTCTAAAATATTTACCAGCAGACTCATTTTAAACAACACAAATATACGTTGGCCGGCACGTTCACCAGATCTTTCTCCATTAGATTATAATTTATGGGAACTATGAATTTTCTTGTTTTCTCGGATCTCTCATTCCGTTCAGCTAAAACTTTAGTTAGAAAAAGATGCTTTAGCTTGAATTACGTTATTATTATGTAGTGAAGAGCGTAGAAATTAGCTCCAGGTTTTTGATGTTTGTTACAAATAGATATGAGAATGTATTCAGGAGAAATTTGTTAGATTTATATTGTACAAGTATCGGTTTCGATGCTAGGGCTTTTCCCTATTAGACTTAAGTAAAAAAAAGAATATCCCATATTTAATTACGTTTTTCTTACACACCGAATATTGCCAATTCGCCCTTTAAGGTCTTTCTAATTTGTTTCAAAAAAATAGGGGATATTTTATTCCTTTTACGATCCTTTTATTGTCAAGAATTCAAGTTAATTTTCTCCGAATATTAAGTCAAGCTAGAGTTCGATTAAGATTTCCCACTCAAAAGACGCAAAAAAAACTCCTCCTTTAAAACCAATCTCTTAACTAAGAAATTGGGTGAAATTTCCTAATTCTATTTGGATACTTTCATTGTATAAGTTCTCCCGAAATTTGAATAAAATTGTAATGCACATTCTGCGTTGAATTAGGTTTTTCCTTTTAAACATAAGTTCTTTTGGTGTATAACAAAAATCCTATTAAGATGTCAAGATGTCTCCCTCTTGTATTATGTCATTTTTGAATCTATCCAATTCTCCTCATATCCGGCCAAAATCTCCTTTAAAACGATTATCTAAGAGAAAATCAAACCGGAATAAATTCCGAAGAGTGAATTCTCGAAATCAAAACATTCGATTGCCATTGAGATTCCGGGCTGATGCAGTTCTTCGCAAAAGCACAAAACAAAATACAACAAACTGCAAAATGCATCCCTTGCGCGATTCTGGAAAGCAATGAGCTCGCGACGCTGCTGCCTCTGCCTGGATAGAGTGTTCCTCTTAGTTTCCTCTTTCGGATGCCAGAATCCAGACGTCGGATTTTGCGTTCATCATCAGTTACGCGCCGATTTCTTACCGGGTCGGTTCGAAAAGTCCGAAGTTTTGAGTGCGGACGTGAGTGAGTGAGTGAGTTTATGAGGTGTCTGGAGATTGAATATAGTTTAAGAGGTGTGTACTGGGCGGTTGGGAGGGTGAAGGGGGCAAGTAGTGGAAGTGGCACTTAGTTCAAGTAGAGGATTATAATAGATTAATGTAGTGTATCATAATGTATCATACATATTGAGCCTCAACAAGGCATGCCAATCTTTACTAAAAATTTTTGAGTGCCCTTTTCTTCCCGTATTTTATTCTATTATCGCATTCCTATTATGTAATTATTGCTTTTTCCCTTCGGCTTGGGTGTAATCCTTGCGGTGTTCCGGTAACGAATTAGGGTCGGAACTAGAACCAAAATGTCTTTATGCTCTCTACATTATTGTGCAACTAGAATTATTCCTTTCGTTTAACAATAACTGGCTAGAATTTGCTCGATGATGTTTTTTTTCTCTTTCGCCCATTTTTGGTTCATTCACATCCGATTTTATGGCTTCGTCTTCTTTGGAGTTTTAAAATTCTGCTTTCCTTGGATGATGGTTTAAAATTCGAATCACCATCTTTGATATTCATTAATCAAGCAAGTTATCAACAACCAAGACCTTTTGCAATAGCTTCATTTAAAGCTAAATAGATCCGCGTGTATGCGGGATTCGATGAGTCTCGAATTGCGAACATTGGGTATTCGGCAAATGCCAACTAGTGTGGATGCGTTGCTCGCGGTATTATTCTACATACTCACCTAAAACCGGTAGAATATGCTGAATATTGCCGAATCGCATAAACCGGTGTAGGTGAATATTGCTGCACAAGGGTATGTGTGTTTTGAGAACTCGTCAATTGAACAATCACCATACGAATAGTTTGGTAGATAGTTTGTCAAATAACGATTATTCGAAATTCGGTAGGACCCTATGCGGATTGGAGTTAATAATAAATTTCAGAACTTTAAAAATTATGAATTTTTATGAATAGCCAATCAATTGAGAAGTCTATGTGCACTACAATGAGTTACATTTTCTAAATTTCAACTTAGTGTTTCAAATACTGTAAGAACTAAGAGGAAAAAAGAAAACTGAACTTTAACACCACTATATAATTGTATATACTCTATATCTTAAAGCTTTGAGAAATAGGAATCCAATTTGTTGCCCTCAGACTTCTTTATGCTCAAAGACTCTATGGTTAGCGGATTTGCCTCCTTTGCCTACATGCTCCAGATTTTTGGGTATTCAAATTTCCACTTTTCTGGATCCAAAGAAACTTTAGATTGTCTGATACAATATAATAAGTGGAAAACGGTTTTTGAATTGAATTTAATCCACGAAACTCTTCAGTAATTAGAAATTGAGAGTTTCTGTAGTACTTTGTGAGACTTGTGTAAGAATCTTCATCAATTTATCGGAGTATGAAACCCAAAATCAACAGTATCATACAATAAAATCGAGACGAGAGCACATCTTTTTGAAAAAGAATATTCTGAAAAATTGCCGTTTTACAACTAGCGAACTTCTGTAATATTTTGTGAGCTCTGTCTGAAGTGATCCAGGATTTGTCTATATGAATTTCTTATTTGCCTGAATTTATAGGTATCTAAAGCTATTAACTTGTGTGACATTTCCAGCCCCGAAGCATTTCTCCTTGATCTGTAACATTTTGAAAAAGTTGGGAAATACGTATTAAAAACTTTTATAATACTTTGTGTATTTAGCCTGATGTGCTCTACACTTTAGCCTGTTCAATTTTCCAATTATTCAGCATTTACCGGTAAATAAATCTATTATGTTACGCAACAAAATCAGTATCGGAACACGTTTTTCTTAGTTTACGAATTTTCAATTTTCCTGGATATATTGGTACCTAAAACTATCGCCTCGCATCAGATAATCAGTATCAGTTTACATTCAGAAAACTTCAGCATATAAAAATCGCAAATTTTTGTAATACTTCGTGAATCGGGCGTCAAATGCTCCAGATTTTTACCCGTTCAAATTTTCAGTTTGCCTGAATTAAATGCATTGTTTTTGGATGGTGCAAATTCAAACAAACCTTGCTGTTAGAGATTGAGAACTTTTCTAATACTGTGTTGGCAAACGTTTTTTCCTATTAAAACTGCCGATTTTCCTCCATTAACATGAGATAACAGGGAGAGCTGGAGCATTCTTGTTGCACGCAACAAATTATGAAAATCTCTGTATTGAGAAATAGAGGCTTTCCAGATTCTTGGCTGCTCCTATTGCCAAATTAGTCTATATTATTTTTTCAAGAGAATCTTCGTGATTTACCTTTCTCTCGCAAAATTTAATGAACCTGGCAAACAAAGTTTTCCATTATAAAATATGGAGATAATTTGCAGCCCCATCAACACGTGAATTATTTTTCCAGTCACTTCCAACTGGCGAAATTCTGATAAGACTCTGAATTCCCTTAAATTAGCGGCACTCTATTAATCACAAGGAAATTGGCAACCAATCAATTTCGTCGAGGAAACAATTTAGGGCCCTTCTTAATTCCATATACTTCAGTTACAGGAAACTTCATGGAGTTCAAGTCGAGTCTCTCTGGTTTAATTAATAAGCGACAAAACTTTAATAAAGTACATTTTTCAAGTCGCTAACCGAGTTAAAAATAAAGTTGAGGCAGCGAGGTTTGTTCCCAAAAGGGCACTGCAACTCCAGCTCGTAAACTCGAAACTGGCTATTAAACTACGACTTGGAAAATCATATTTTTCGACTAAAATGTGTTATCGTGGCCGTCATGTTAGCGTCAGCTTTAGATCTAATAAGATTTGCTTTCTAGTTGAGCGCTCAGATGTCTGTTTCGGAGAAATATAAAGCTTAAGGAAAATATTCAGGCAGGACCGAAAAAGAGTGCTGTGGGCTGGAAAATGCTACCTCTTAGTCTTGGATGCATATGGAGACAAGGGTAGACATAAATCTGGGGCTTTAAATGGGTAGAAGCTTTTCCTCTTTTCGGTCTACTTCATCATAAAAGTGTTAAAAACATACAGCAAGCATACAAGGAGATTTAAGGAAAAAGCTTGGCAAAAAAGTTAATCAAAAATTTTAATTAACAGTGCTAATTAACAGCTTCCAGAGACCCACTGGTGTCCCTTCTCAAAGACTCGTTTTAGTCAATTATATTGTTAGAGGTTACTGCTTTCAATATGCTTTTGATTATATAAGTCTGTTTGATGTGGAAAGTCGATGTAAAATCCGATTATAGGAAACAACTTTGCAGGCAAAGTATGAAATAGCAAAGAGAACATATTGACTGAGTGACACCTTTGTCTCTAGGAAATGAAAAAATTTGAAGCCTGGGCAGGTATTAAATATGTAGGGTGCTCCAATTTGATATAAAATTTGATGATGATGAAGCAATACCGTAGAGTACCTCATCCGAAAACGTATCTAACCTTAAAAGAAATCCAATTTCTTTGGTATTTCCTCCACAAGAGAAATATCGCTGAAAGTGGGAACTTTGAAGCCCTGCGTTGAACAGGAAATACGAAAGAATGTATTATTTTATAAATTTTTAATGTTTGAAATGAGTTTGCGGCACACAAGTTCGCCTGCAGGTTTTAGCATAAAAATCCAAAGTGGCTTTCCCTGCGAGATAACTTTTAAGCTGGCTTGTTTTTATTGTGTTTGCTTGTGGAATATGAATTAGTTTTGAAGTGGCGCATTTAAAAAGTGTCGCGAATACAGAAACTTTTAAAACTCGTTGTTTAAGCGAGAGTTTTCTTTTGAAACAAAAATTAGTTACTCAGAACGGGTATTAGATTTTGTCAAAGATCATAAATTTAGAGTACCGACTTGGCCAAACATCTCTCAAATCGAATAAAACGTAAAGCTCTTTTTCCTGTCTGGAAATATCGACAAGCTTCATGACGGGAAACGGAAATATGAAGGAATTTTTTTAATTAAACCCTCCTTGTTTACTTAACCTGTATAAGGGTTTGCCAGTCAGTCACGTTCAGAATTAAGGACCGTGTTACGGTCGATCTAGATTTGTTACCAATTTCCTGCTAATTAGAAGCATTTGGGGATGGAGCGGAGATAGGGCGAAGGCTCTTGAGATAACGGATATTTATTGGTCGAAAGGAAAATTTGTCCTAATCAGGAAATATGGACAATGATGAGCTTTTGTTGTCGGCTGATTGGGAAAAATTGCCGGATATTTGAGTAAGAAAGGCTCAGTTGATTGAGAGCTGGAAACGACATAATAATTCTCAAAGTTCTTGACATGACAAGCAGATCCGGATCCTAAACTCGGACTAAAATTTACTACCTCTCCAGATGGAGACGTGTATCTCGTCCCTTCTTTTATGTCGATATTCTCGGTCGAAAAAAACTCTATGGACCAATTTTAAAACCTCTTAAGATACCTTACCGGTTATTTATGTTTGTGGAGGTACCCTATAGACTTCTAGAGTTTAGGAACAAAAATGTATTTTTAGGCATTAAGCGGTAACAAACAGAAGAAATTAGATAGAAGCTATCAGTTTTAGATTTTTAAATTAGATAAAGCTAGTTCGGTTATACAGGGTGATGTAAATGTTAATGAACTCTTTCAACAGTCAAATAACACTCCACGAAATGCGATTTTCTTCCTTGAGCACCTATTTGAAATTTTAATGCTAACAGAACTACAGGGTTTTGGGAGGGAACATTTTAATCGAAAAACGAAAATTTATTAATTTTTACAAAATCGCTTGAGACATTTGAACGATTCTATAGGTGCTGATAGCTACCTTCAGGGTCTCAATTTTCCTATCCTATAGAGAACACAAAAGTTCTACATAATGTCAATGTTTCAATTACTTTTTCTAACTCTACTTGTAGGAAACATTAAGGTCTATTACGACGTCATTCCAGCTCTGCGCTTGAGGTCTTTGGAGTTTTCAAGATCAATTCGAGTATTTCAAAGATCGGTTTCAATTCTAGGAGATTTCGTCACTTCGCCTCATCTTGACTCAGCTGCTAATATGTTATCAATTGTTAAGTTATTTGTCAATATTACCGGTTAGTACCAGAAGTCTGCAGGAAAATATCTTACCAGTGTCATCTGCCTGTCCTTTTTGCTGCATCGCCACCAAATGACGCATTAAGTCTTAATAGACCCTAATCTCCTCAGAGTTTTCCTACGACGATGTGCATTCATCTTCATTAGTCGACCCTGTGCACTAAATCCTGCAGCTTACACTCTAAGGTTTGATTGAGATTTGGTGAAAAGGACACGGCAGATGGCGCTGGAAGGATATTTTCCTGCAAACTCAACATATTTGCCGTTAATATCGCCGATCCCTGGCTGGGTTTAATCGACTCGAGATGAATCAAATTTGCGAGATCTAGTAAGGCTGAACCGGTCTTTAGGGTGCTCGAGTTCATTAAGCGCGAAGTTGCAATGAGACATAAAGTTGTAATAACCTCCGTCGAAAGTTGTATAAGTAACCTTCTTAGAGCTGCTTTCAAATCCAAGAGTTTATAAGCTAGTAGTTCTGTTGTGGAGATGACGGTGGATTTTCTTTTTTATTTTCGCATTTTAATACGAACAGTACCGTCTATAAATGGAAGCGATAAAACTTAAAATAAGTGTATCGCAGCACCAGGGGGGTTCGGTCTCCACAAATATCAACTTGAATTGCTTTTCATCGCGCCCCTGCATCCGAGTAATTCCGCCAAAAAGGGAATTAGGGCGGGTCACGAATATAGAGAAATATTTTATTTATTCTAAAATTGGAAGGTAAATTATTGAAAGGTCAATGACCATGTCAATTGTGCTTATAGGATTTTTTGGAGGGCCAACATATGATGTTAACTTTAGTTTTTGTATTTGACGTTTGGTATTTTTTTAAATCTATGATAAGTTACCAACAATGTCGAAATTTTCCAAATAGCTGATAGCATCGGTCATTCCATCCTACATTTTAAAAAGTCGCCACAAACCGCCAGTTTTCGGGTTTCAGTGAGCTTTTTCCTTTTATTTGTTTAAAGAGAGAATCAGTTTGTTCCCCTCAAGTGCAGGCTTGTTCAATTTTTTTCAATTCAGGCCACGAGAGTGATTCCCACGATTGTGTACTTGGTTTGCCTAGAGGGACTTAACTAAATCCAGAGAGTACTCCTGGAATATCACCTGAACTTGTGAACAATTTAGGTCGGTGAGTCTCTTGAATAGTCGTTTCTGATGCCAAGTTGAAAAGTGAATTAGTACCAAGATTGTTTGGTGTCTGATGACAAAGCTTAGTTAAGTTTCTTGCCAACAGAATGTCATTTAATTGGACTAAATTTTAAATTTTAATGTGATTTAGTTTCACGATTTAATCCTGAGAAAAAGTAACTTTTCTTTCTCTTTCGGGCTTTAAACCTCCATCTGAAAGTGAATGTTTTTTTTTTATGTTTGTAATGTTTCAATTTTGTTAATTAAATATTTAATCGTTATTGAGCAAACGAGTCAAATTTTGTCAAATTTCAGTTTTTTTTATGAAGAATTACTTATTATTTTTATATCAGCAGTCCCTCCTTGGCCATTAAGTAATTAGAAAACGCAGTATGGATCAATTTCTCGGGTGCAAGTTAGATTAATCGGGTTAATATTGTCGTGTTTATTAATACACTGTGTGTGTTTAATGGTAGACTAATAAATTTTCTCTTTCGCGCTGGAAAAACATTTTGTAGGGCCATAACGGGTACGTTGATCCCTACTTATTGACCTACAAAATTTATTTGCTAATATGATGATAATCTTCTTTGTGTCAATTTATGGAAATATTAATACATTTGAATTACATTAAAAAAATGAAGCTTGTCATTTCCCAGCTCATTTTTCAGATCAGATGTTTCTGTAAAGAAACCCATTAGTAATTAAAAGAAAGAATCTTTTTCTGGAGTTTTCAGAAAACAGAGTCGTATCCCTTTTCTAAATTGACCAAGTTGAGGAATTGTTTTGGTATTTTTAAAATATTTTCTCAATCTACAATTTCTTTGTTATTTGTATTTCGAGTTTGATAACGTCTTGTCTGAAAACGGTTTTAGTTAGTAATAATGATAATGTATTTGAGGAGATTTTAGATTCGACCAGATAGATGAATTCAACAGTAGAGGAATTGTCTCTGATAATTTCTAGCAGCTCCTCTTAAGGGTTAAAAAAAATATTGATACCTTACTGACTAAACACCCTGACTAAGTCTTTATTTTAACTTCGTTCGAAAGTACTATCCACACGGATACCCAGTTTAATTTATACCTATGATACGAGACTGATTTGCAAGGCCTATTGCCAGGTTATTTCTCCAGTAATTTTTCTCTAGCAACTGCCTGAGTCATCCCTCTAAAGGCCATAAACATAAAAAATAAGGCTCTAAACTGCCGTCCTCATCCTTCTAAAGCAGCTGTATAAGTGGCGCATTTCTCTTAAGGGTATGATGGTCATTATATGTGAGTATAATACTATATTTTCTTTAAGGCCTTAACGCCTCTGATTAGGGTTTCAAGCAGTTCTTAAGCACAACAAATTTGGGTTAATCCTGGTTATCAAACCTCAAATCTGCTGTATCTATTATGCCTCTTAATAGCTACTACGATAGAAATTATTCCGATTCTCAAAGGCAATCCCCAGCGACAAATTGCATAATGACACGCTGTTCAAAAATGCGATTAGAAAAATCAATTTAAAAATTATTTTAACTAAATAAAAACTCTTGTTCTTGATTTTGTGAGTCCAATTTACTTTTGGTCTAGTCTAATATGTAGGAAAGTAGCACTTTTCGGCACGTACGCGGTAAACAGCTTTATTGCTCGCAAAATAAAGTAGCAAATGTCAGTGTCAAAAATCTTTATGGGCGATGTTAAGTCGTGGGCATTGAAACAGTAAAGCTTTTTACGGTACGTGTGTACGTAAACACTTCACTGCACAGTAATATTTAACTAAATTTGTATCTAATATTTGAGTGTCTTTACCACACGACTATTGGAGTAATCAAGGTAAAACATAGTTTTTTCACAGTTGTTGGGCAAATAAGAGCCTCTCTTCAGTATTGACGAAGAATTGTATAACATCAATTTGATCTTCTATCCCCAGTTAATTCATCATTCGAAATTAGTAGCGTTTATTAGCATTTTATATAGACCTATTATCCTTATTGAAGTGTGCTTGCTTGAAGAGGTTACAGTAAAGGTTTAATTAATTTTTTTACAGGACCTCAGTAAATTTCGTATTACCGGCAAAAAGCCTTTCGTCCTTAATTGTGCTTTAATCCTCCGTGTGCCATAAATTATGAAAAATTTGCCTTCTAAAATCCCGAATAATTATGGATAAAATTCGGGCAATTAGTTGCTTCTGTTTTTACGATCCAACAAGACTTTGATGTTACCCCGCTTTAATTAATATACATTAGAATATTTATGAACGGAAATAAAAAGTTTCCATCTACGACACCTTTAGGTGTTTCAAATTTTTACACTATTTCAACTACCTTCCATTACGAAGGAAGGAAAATGAAATCCTCAGACTGTAAGACAATGCCTAATACATAACTCAAACTTTATCTCCAAGTGCAGGATCCAATTCCGGGCACTAAAAGAAATATGGCCCTTAGAATCGTAAATTGGTGTGTATTTATTTCGTTAGTCTTATTGGAAGACAGTTTAAGACGACAATAGAGGGCCAATTTGGGACATAGATAGGAAATAATTCAGTCCGTTGAAAGGAAGCCGTTTTTACTTTATTCCTTTAGAAATATTTGGAACTAAGGCTTTGGGGATAAAGGAGCTAATTGGGAGAGACGTAGAAGAGATTGTGACATATTTGATTGCGTCGAGGCTTCCTTTATCTCGCTGGATCTAATTTAGTGTTTCTCCAAAAGGAGAGGTTCGCTTCAATGAATATTAAACTAATGGATTTCTCTATAAGGGAACCCGTATCGCTAAGGACGAAACTTGCCTCGTTGAAAATATGAACCTTAGAGATGATTTTAAGTAATACAAAAACTCCAATATAGGGATTGTATCCAATTAGCCCTATTCTTAGTTAAAGCCCCTAAACGAGATATATCTGGAGAAATAAACCAAAACACGCTTTTCTGCTCCTGGAGTGACTTATTTTCTATCTATATCCCAAATTGGTCTGATATTGTCGTCTTAAACTGCCTTCCAATCAGACTAACGAAATAAACACACGCCAATTTACGGTCCCAGGAGCAATATTTCTTTGAACGGCTTAGAGGAGTAGATGTTTGAAAACAGAAAAGAACGGGGGTTATTGTCGGTGTTCTTATAAAATAGGATCCTTGCTTTCGGGATCTTTCGAGATATGGTCAGTGGGTATTGGAAAATGTTTCTATGGAATGTAGGAAATCACATTCGTTCGAAGTAGGATTTGTTGGCGGCTTTGTGCCACCGCTGCCGATTGTTATCGGGGGTATTAAACTTTGTCCAATATTGGTATTTGTTGAAACTTCAACCGGAAGAAAGGCCATCTGAAAGTAACGTAATTTTCTCTCAACTAGTCTCAGTTTTAGCGATACACATCGATCAAACGTGGCACTCCGTCTTGTGTTCGTTCTGCTTTGCATAAAAGTGTGTAATCGCTCACAAGCACGGGAATGTCAATTTGCAAGCAGCGATTCATCAAAGGGCTTTAAAGTGACTACAGAGAAACGCTGAAAGTTTTCTAAACATTTGGCTGAAAAATGAAATACTCTTCTCAGGGGCTCTTAGTTTTAAGAAGTTTTATTTGAAGATAGACACAATATTGAAAAGAACTCGAAAATAATGAACTAGACAATGAGTGATTACCCCCCTTTTCCACGCACCGAAAAGCTCAAAGGAAAGCTCTAATATCGCCGAAACCCAATATCCCATCGCTCTAACCTTATCGACTTGCAGATTCCTCGTTTAATCAGCAGGAAATTGAAGGCAAATCCTGATCATTTCAGCATTGGCCAGTCACTGCTTGCCGCTGCACGTGATGGACATCGATGCAGAGGATTCAATGGCCTCTTTTAATTAAAATCCGGACTCGTCCTTCGAATGGCGGATTTTAATTCGGTTCTGATTTAATGAGTTAAAGGAAGTATTGCAACTGAGCATTTTATTGAGATTTAGCGAGGGTTTCATAAATTGAAGCAGACACACTCGCACTCCGGCAGAGCGTGATTTGTTCAAAAATGTGTGTTTTTACCCATTTATTCCATCTATCGACATTGATTTGCGTTCCACGAAATACCGTTTTTATTAATTTTTTAATTATCATTTTATTTTTCGTTTTATTTTTATTTTGTAACTATTTACGTTTCTTTTCATCCTTTTCAAAACAATTTCAACCAATGAAATGGCCCGAGAGCAGATTGCTTGCAAATTTGTATTTTGTAATTTTCTTCACATTCAGTGTACTTGCTTCTGCATAGAGGCTAAAACTTCCAAACTTGATAGGTTTTATAAAGGCAAACTGATCAAAACTAAACTAACCTCTGGATCCTACAGAATTCGGTTGAAGATTTCTTCTTCTTTCACAGTGAAAATTTCTGATTTTCCGTCATCTGGTTTTGAACAAATTGAACCAGTCCCACCCAGTTTGTTCGAAAGTTGTTTGAAAGTTCCATGATTTGGTTGTCTATTATTGGAATAAAGTTCCAGATACCTTTCAGAAGCACGTCGAATTCTAAAGTTTGTTTGCACATGAACACAAACTATATTTCTCATCTCAATTGATGGTATTCATAAATCCTTGACAGTACACTGAAAACCTTAATTGAAAATATCTGGAAAACGATTTGAGATTTTTTTTTAGCCAGTACCTTTTTGATGTAGAAGAGTTCAAAGTATTATAATCCGTATAAGCATCGAAGTTATCGACACTAATAAAAATGTTAAATATATTCTTTGTATCTCGGCAAGATGTAGGTAACACCGTTTGGCAACTAGCTTGGAATAAGAAAGAATTTATCGTACCCGAAACCTCCCCTAGCAGCAATTTCACGTCGGTAAAACAAAAGCTAAGTGATTTATTTCCAATTTACATGAAAAAAAACTTAAACATCTTGTAGAATGAAAACAAGCTCCGTTTTTATAAGGCATATTTTGATGAATCGCTCTATTCTTGTCTCCTAGCGCGCTATACTCATTTGTACCGATGTTTCTGAGACATCTTGTATAATGAGGTTTTATGGTTCTTTAGAATATTGGGCACCCTAAAATTTTAAGAATTTTCTTTACAAGCATGTGACAACGTAACTTTACCGCATGTCTTTGCAAGCTGAAGTAAGTAATACTTCCCCTCACGTATGCCGTAATACGTTTTTTCCGGGCGCGAATCGACTTGGCATGTGTTACTGTCAAATTTTGTGGGTATCTGACATTGGCATACAAATGATTCATTTATTTACCGCACATGTATTTGCAAACATTTTACCGCAAGTGCGCAATGCGGCCAATTTTTAACTGTACTTACAAAAGGCAATAAAGTTAGCACACGTGTTCGTAGGAAATATATTCTATGTAACATGTGCGGAAGTGTCTTCACCGAGTTGATTGCTGCGGTCAATTGCTATCAGTGTTCGGTAAAATATCACTTTCCGCATTTGTTATGTAAATAGCAAATCCGGAAATTTCGAAAAGAATTGAAAAGTGCCTTTTATCCCCTCGAATGTTGATGCCCTCCGCTTTGCGCCGGACCTCAAATTATTTGCGAGACTCGAAGTGGCACTTTCCTTACTTGTTGCTCAAATAACTATTTCCTTTGTATTTATTTCATTCCTCTCATAGTGTCCTCATTTACCAATCCTCTTCCAGTTCAATAGATTCAGTTAATTCTCTTTACAGGACGACCACTCCAACATCAATCTTAAAAACGCTTTATCCACAATTGCAAGACTCCTTCCAAGGGTTAATTTTGCATCATCAAACCTGCCAATTCGGCTTTATCTTTGTTTGAAACAACGCGGAATTCGAAACTCGTTTTCTTACGTGCCGAGTTTTTGAATACGCTTAAGGCCCTCCTCAGTGTCCGTTTCTGTCGAATGTTCTCGAACCCGCACTTTGCCATCGAAAAACTTTCACGTTTCAGTTTCCCTTTTGAGCGTCTGGAGATTTCGGATCGTGATTCCGATGATAATAGGATTAAATCGAGACGGGATCAGGATCCCTTGGGATGAATTAACGGTAAACAAATTCTCCCTCTCATGTGGACAAGTTTTCGCTTCGGTAAATTACACTCTAGAAGTGCGGTGGGAATACAACTTTCCTCTGAAGAATCTGGGAGAAACTTAAAGATTTTTTTTGTTTGCAGATTGACGGAAAGTAATAGTCTTCAAGATGTTACCGGAGATTAGTGCCAGGCTAGTGTTGCTGCTATCAGGAGTATTTCTACTCGGAAAAGGTAAGAATCCTATGCTAGTAATGTAGCTATTTGGTCTAATATCTGGATAACACGAATCTCCCATAAAACCCAACAACGCAACGACCGGCTTCCGGACGAGAAATAAATACAAAAACCACTGGCGCGAGAGCAATGAAACAGATTGACGCAGGACATAACTAAGAACTTGATGTCCTCTAAGTGCCCATGCACATGCTGTAACTTAAATTGCTCATGCACATAGGAAGTTTACAGCTCTAACTTTGAATGTTCCAGAATTGCCAACCCAATGTCCGAACGAAATAAATTTACGGCCTCAGCGCTTTTGCCAACTGGCTAATTTGCACAAAACGATTTAATTTTCGATGAAATTAGATTCACGTCTCTGCCCAGATTTTCGGGTGTTCATTAGCAAGTGGGATATGCCAGACGAAATTAAGTTTAATGAAGAAAGGTCCGGAAAAATACTCTGAATTTTATCTAGCCGATTCGGGGAAGAAAGTTTACTCTGCAACATAAAAACTTTGCCAAGAAGTTTTAAGGGTGTTTAAGTCTCCTTCGGAGATAAGTTCAAATATTAACTAGAACAATGAACTTCTTCATCGAGTCCTTAAATTTTAGAGGTTGCTGAAGATGTGCGACTGTGGTCCGATTTAAATGCAAATTATTCTTTAAGGAGGGAATGAGAATTGTAATTCTTCCACATGATTTACATTCCGATCTCAAATATGAGACCTAATTTATTCATGCAATGCCTGAAATGGTCGAGATTACAAGAATTACTGCTTCTTTTAAAGTTACAAATCAGGGAGAATTTTTCAATATTTCCCCAGAACCAATTTTACATTTAGTTTCGAAGCAGAACTACGCAACCTGACTTTTGTCGTAAATCGATTACGGAATTTTCAACTTCTCTTAGGAAATCTATAGAAAGTGGCTTTATTCCGGCAAGTTTAAAGTTTTCCCCGCAGTGTTATTGTGTCGTGCCGGAAAAATCCTTTTAGCTATGCTGAAAGAGAAGCCATTCCATAGTTTTCTTTTAAAATTTTCCTGTGGTTTGCATAGGATGATTTCCTTACGTACGAGGAAAAAAAATTAAAATCAAGAGGGAAGAAGCGGGCGATAAAAGAACTAAAAATTGCTGAGTAGTGAGTGTGAATCCGAAAAATTCTTCAATCATGTATGAAATTTCAGATACTCCTGATTTAAACAAATACGTTCTTTATTTCAGATTTCTATATTCAAGTCAGGGCTAAAACTGAAAACTTTGCCAGCATGAATTCTATTTGTTATAACACCACCGAGACCCGCATTCACACTAAATCCTCGATCTTGACGAGTCTTAAGTGAATCTGAAAGCTGATTAATTGTGGGATTGGAAAGATGCTCTCCCAAACACAATCCCATTGTTTCGGTAATGACTAGAGACATAATACCGATATTATGTGCAGGTCCGGGGCAAAATATTCCCATAATACATTTAGGCTCGTTTACAATGAATTATCATGCGTATAAACATTCGGGGGCGAATGTAATTTGAAAATTGAATCGGGATTGGGATATTGGAGGAAATTTGAGTTGTCTGATTTGGGTTGGGAGAGGCTTTGAATTGGGTTTTGCGGAGGAAATTGATTCCATTGAAATGTATTTGTTTATCTTAACAGAGAAAAATGCAATTTGAATCATATTGATTTATGGAGCGAAAAAGTTCCATAAATTACTGCAGCTGTAATGTGAAAATTTGGGAGTAATGTGAAAATATTGGCCATAAAATTTTCCACCTTCGTCTTTTCTACATTATCTTTAATTTTGCTCAAATTAAGTTTGCAGGTTATTTCTCACGATTTTCATTGACCTCCAAAATGGTTTATCTAATTTCTTCTCGAGCATTCCAAAAACCTCAATAGGAGGTGCAGAAAGAGTATTCCTTTGATTGTATTTAACATTTTTTGAGTCTTTAAATGATTTTTTCTAAGATCCTATATTTTCTGAAAAACCTCAAATTTTTATGCAGCATTTTGATGGATTGGAATGAAATTTTCTAGGAATCGACGTATCTAGTTCCTCGTTTTATTTATTAAAACTCTAATAGTTTGATTTGTTGTGGGAAGTTTTTAAATGAAATTCATGTGACAAACATAAATTAAAGTTGGTAATGTTCCTCACGTCTTCCTCTAAGAATTCTTTTGCAATTTTTAAATTTAGCAGAATATTAATGTTGTGACATTTTTTCGAGATGCAGAGAAACAAGTAGTTCTTCTAAGGTGAAACGACTAAAGTTCTGTTGTGGTATAAAATTCTTAATTGTACTCAGTTTCTATATCTTTTCTCTCTAATTCTGCATAGAATTTCCTCTTACTGTCACTCCAGATGAAGCTCTCGAAAAATCTTAATGGTTAAATAAACGTAAGAAATTTGTTTATATGGAATTGCTTTTATTATGACCGTAATACATATATTTCTAATTGGCATCAAAATTTACGAGTACCAAGTTTATGCAAACCAAATTTAAGCAATGATTTAACAACGCCACCTAATAAAAACTTTGTACGTAACTTAAGCAGGATTTACACATGCACAGTTTATTGGCGCCAGCTCCAATGTAATTATTGGCGCCAAAAAATTCCACTTATTTTAATATAAAGGGCGTATTAAAGAATTCCTGGTCAAGATTGCTATAGAGAAATGTTTAAACATGATTTTTATATCGAAACTTAATTCACTATTTACAGGTAAAATATCTCAAGGTAAAAGTCGGATTTAAAGACGAACTTAGCAGCGATATGCATGCAGCAAACAAAATTTGTCCGAAACACGTTTGATCAGAAATTTTTTGATACACCCGTTAGTAAGTTGGCACAAATTGTTGCCTTAGGATACCAAAGCGGTTTATATGTGCATGAATCATTTTCGCCTGTTGACTAATGCCAGTGATTTTGGGTGTGCAGACTTGTAAATTTTGAAGCATCGGTGCCAATAATATTACTGGCACTGGCGCCGAAAATTTTGTGTTTTTCATTTAGGGATTTTATTTCTAATGAATTTCAAAAACCAAAACTAATTTTAGAAGAAAATTTTTCGGGCTCGCGAAATTTTTCGGTTCCTTAACAGATTTTTAATACTCGTGTTCATGGCAGATCTATAAGCCAAGCTTAAGGTAAGCGTGGCTTAAGTTAACACGTATATGTAACTACGTCCACAACTGTCATTAAAGCTAAGCTTAGGCCGAAGTGTAGCCTAGCGAAAATTGACGCAAATGGCCCTAAGTAGTGGACACTGTACTTAAAAAAATATATCTCTGAACCCTTTAGTATCCTGGTTTGGGTATCCTAATATGTCCTATTCACCTAGTGGATTTCTAAGGTATCGGTTCTTCTAAGTTGTTCCTTAAGAGTAAAATTAATCTATGGGGAATTTCAGTAACAAAAACTTACCTACACCTTTCTAAACTTTTTAAGAAACCAGCCTAAACAACTTGAAATATTCTTTAGAAAAAATGAGTTTAATTTAAAAGAGAAGTATTGTAAATATTTTAGAAATTTTGATTAACTTTATTAAGAAACTTGTTGCATTTCTGAACTACCGGGAGGATCTTTAATTCGGAAACTAACCTTTGGATGTAACTTAACGAGTCAGAACTCGGAACTGACATGATGAGGCACTTTTCTGAACTTTTTAAGAACCCTAACTTATTTATAAAGCTAACAGCTTTTCAAACTAATAGAAACTCTTTCGAAGTGAAATATTCTGAACACCATAAAAACTTTTTTTAACTTCTAAAAGAACTTACTGGATTTCTGAGCTACCGGAGTTTCTCTCAATAGGAAAATTGGCTTTTGGAGAAATCTTCAGTAGCTTCAACTTTTTTGGACTTCTTAGATATCCAAATTTACTTAATTGAGAAGTTTTCTGTCATTATATGTCAGTCGCTTTCATAAATCATGAAAACCTGATTGAAAACTGGAAAAAAGCAAAAACCCACCTGATCATAATTTCCAAAATATGCACCAACTTTTTGTATTTAATATCCTTTTATTGGTATTCCTTCAAGAGTTTCTGACATTTTCTAAGGAGTTTCGTTTTTAAGTAACCACAGAGTTTTCAGGAAGTTCAGTTAAGTTGAGATTAAATTACCCCTCCCCTTCTTTCTCTTCCTACTTCTCTCCTCTCGCTCCCCAAATCTTTTCAAATTTCTTTCAATTCACCTGCTTTGACACCCTTTTGTCAAAATTTCCAGTTCATTTCAAATAGGACCACATGAAACGTCTCTAATAATTTGCCTTCCATATTTCACACTCAATCAAATCCCCCTCTTTGCGGTTGACCTACAAACTGAAACTTTAAACAGATGCACCCGCTTGTGATAATTAATAGTACGGAATTCCAAGCCAATTAAGATCGATTAATCGCCAAGTTTCTAATAGATATTTGCATCCATTTAAGAGGAAATTTAAGATTTAAGAAGGAAACGGTGATGAAGAATATTAAAATTACTGCAAAAAAGATTGAACTGAAATATTGATTCAAATAAGGGAGCAAACGTTGGAATTTCCAATTTCGAAGTGAACCTCTTTAAACTTTTCCTATCAACAGGCAAGATAACAGTTTTATTTGAATGCTTGCAGCTGGCGCCCTTCTGTGATGACATAGCCCTTAGCCCTCCAGCTCGAGCGTGATTTATTCCTACAATTAGGTATATTATTATCGACGTTTAAGTAGAAAATTGATCTTAGCAAGATCTCCTTGTCATAAACAAGCAGTTTATTTAAGAATTACTCAAGTAGACTTTTTGGTTTTGTGGCCTATAACCTGGAAGATTTAATATTTCAACGCCTAAAGGAAAATTGCCCAATATTTTGGATAATTTGGCTAATGGTGTGGAAAATTAAATCCCAGCCGGATCCTCGCCTGCTAAGCAGATTTCCATATTAAAAATCCAGGAAAAACTTTTAATGTCGGGATTAATAATGACGTTGTCTGGATATTACGTACTCGAACAAGGTGGAAAATTGGAAGTTGAGGCTTTATATAGTAATAGAATGATTTTAGAGTGCTGAAATTGTTGCAAAGTTCTAAACAGAGAAAGAGAGTATTTCCTGTCAGCTGCCATAGGATGTCTCCTACAGCTGCAATTTATAGGCACAAACTTCCAGCAATTATGCACTCCCTAAACTCAAGCAGTAAATTTGTGTCGTGTTAATTATTATTGTTTACATATAGTAGTCTGGTTTAATCCACCCTTATTTCAATTTACCGCACATCTACGATTTAAAATATTCACATGCCGAATTTTAGGGCGGTTGAAGTGGCATTATTGGCCTCTAAATCCTATTAAATAATGCACTATAGTATTACCTCGTAGCAATAAAGTGTTAATTTACTCACAAGCCCGATAACAACACTTTCCCAAAGAAATACTAATTTTCGTACAAATTAGCTTATCGTAACCGACATGCATGCATATTAATGGGGAATTCGTGGGTATGGGATGGCTTATTCATGAAGCCATCCGGATTCTATTTGCCAGTCAAGTTTCAAATTTGCTGTGAAAATTGGGTTCAAAGGAGATTAGCGAGTCATCAATGGACTTGATTATTGTTGTGATTGTATAAATTGAAAGATCAAAGTCAATGAATACTAATGAGAGTTAATCATCAAACATGTACATAAACATTAATTTCTCGCATTCAGAACGGTTCTCCAAACAAAAAGTGAGCGTAAAAAAAGTTTATGTCGTCCTTAACTACACGCCCCCCGGATTATACAAATTCTTTCGTTCGTTTCTTTTGCGAAAGTTTCGCTTTGAATAAACATGTTTCAGACGGCCCTTTTTCGTTTATATGATAGAAGAACTGCGAGAGTGCTTGCATTTTCAAAAGATATACGATAGCGCATTTTGTTTTACCGGGATAAATTTCGTATGCAGCGTGGATTTTTAAAGTGTGAAATATTGAACGGAAAAGACCAAGGGAAATATTTCCTAAGCTGCCCTGAATATATTTGGCAACCAATTTTCCTTTTTATATTCTCAGCAGTTTATGCGGGATATTTATGGGGGAGGAATCGAACATGCCGGGAAAAGGAGATCTTAAATTTGACGCTTCGAACAAACCCTAAGATGCACTTCCAATTTAATCCGTGATTTTTGTTATACTTTCAACGTTCCGTTGAGCCAATACCACCACAAAAACGAAAATTATTTTTATCTTTGCACGAGTGAGGAATGAAGGAGAATTAAAAAACTGTCGTTCCTCATCGGTTTTAAGTTGATCTCAGTTCCATTTGTAATTTACATACCAATGAAATACAAAATCTCTTTACACACTAACTTCTTCTTCACTTCAGTAATGGCAGGATAAAAATTCAATCAACTTTAACATCCACAAAAGACTTTCATCGACTTTATACATCGATGCTTTTATTCTTATTCCGTGTTTGGTTTCGGAGTGGTCAAGGGAGGGGAACAAGTATTCCGGCTACAATGGATCCGGCTCGAGGGGAACTTGCAAACACTGTTTTGTTAGATAATGGATTGGACGACGTTAAAATGTTATTTCTGAAAGGACCTTTTGTGGTTTGTAAAGTACACTGGCACAATTTTAGCTAGGGTTGCTGTCTGAGAAAGAATTTCCGTGAAATTGAGATAGAAAAGTGTGGGGTTAAGTGTCTGAGGATTTCCTAGTGGTAACTTCGAGAAACTCTGATCAAGACACTCCAAAATGGATTAGTTCGAAGTAAGATTAGAATATAACATCAATATGAATAATTTAGACATTCCCAAGGAATCTCATTACATTTCGGTGGCACAACAAGATACAGTAATTGGGTCTTTCCGACAAGGTCTTTGAATCCATCGTATTTAAATTCTAAACAAACACAGACACAAAATACATTTCCCTGCGTCTTGTCCAGACTACTTTTCTTCTCCTCCAGGTTCGGCGACTGCCGGCTTCCTTTCTAAATTGGCACTTATCGTAGTTTTTCTTTTTTTATTGCTCCTGATATTCTTGTTGCCTTCGTAATTGTTGCATTCGCCCTTTTCTCGATTGTCAAGTTTAATTTTTTCTTGGTTACCCATTATTCTTGCTGAATCGGTGCTTGTCGTCTCTCTCTGTTCCATCCTCTTTTTGTTCCAGAATTCACGTTAATTTGGCGCTTGCCAAGCTTCGCCTCTCCATTCTGTTCTTTACCTTAGTGCTAGTCGGATTCTTCTATATTTTTCAATTTAGCGCTTGTTGAACTTATTTTTCCTCGCTGGTCTTGCATTCCTATTTACTTGGCGCTTTTCATTGTTCATGTTCATTTTTGACATAGGGATTGTCAGAGTCACATTTATTTCTATTTGTAATCTTGTCCACCCTTTTTTATCTTGGATCCTTATTTTTGTGGGATCGGCGCTTGATGGATCTGTTTTGTTTCCTGTTTCGGCTCCAGTGTGTCTGTTTACTGGTGTCAGATTAGGTCGCAGAGATTATGTTGACTTAGTGCCCCGAGTCTCTTTTCAATTCTACTTTCCTTTTCATTCTTGACCCACCTGCCGCTTGTCGGATTCCCCTTTATTTTCGATATTGGCACTTGTCGAGCCACATTCTCCTTCCTCGGTTCTTGTTGACTTGTCGATTATGGGAATCATCCTATTTTACTGCATCATCTGGTTTTGACACGGTACTCATCAACTCAAGTTTCTTTTATCAAACTCACGCAACTCGTCTATTTTATTTTCATTAAGTATCTGACGTTTTTCAGAAAAGGATTATTTCTCATTTCAGTTCTTATAAAACTACTTACTTCTTTGATGGCACTGCTTTCTTGTGTGTTATAGGCCTCTCTTTTTTTCTTTCTCTGGCATTTGTGAACTATTTTCTCTACTTAAACCGGTCCTTCCTGAATTTGCTGTTTTTGTTCTCACGACTCTTGTCAATTTTCTCTAGGGGTCCCCGAGGCCTTGTTGACTTGACGCGTGACGACTTTCTCCTTTTCCTATTTCGATGCTTGTCGAATCCAATTTCATTTTTTTTTCTTTATACCACCTTCAATGGCACAAGCAACCTTCTTTTTAATCTATTTCCTTCTTGATTTTGCGGATTCAACATTTCTTGCACTCAACGACCTTTTCTGTTCCGGCGCTTGTATTTTTCTGCATTCCATCGACTATCACCGAATCACCTTTATTTTTCCATTGGATTCCTCTTTCAAATTATTTTTTATTTTTTATTTTCCTTCTTTACTCACCGTTTTTCTTTTTATCTCTCTTTGCTACTTGTCGTGGCCGATAATTTTTGGTTGTGTCAACAGTCATAGATATAGTTTGGATAGGTCGGAAACCATGAAAGCTCTTGGAAGTTCAAGATGAAAATACTACGATTGTTGGAAACATTTTCATCATCATGTTCTAGAAAGTTGACTGGTTTGATACAATAAATTTTATTATAACGCCTGTTGTTCAACAATTTGTTAGAAAAATGCTGAAATTCTTGCCGCCTTGCCCAGTGAATCCAGACATAAAACAAGAATAAAAGAATTCATGTCTCGCTATGAAGTATAGTCGTCGTCAAAAGTCTTTTATAGCCTTGTCTGACGAGCCGGACACACAAATAGACCGACTAAAGTTGATTGGATTTCTGTCGGAGATAGTAGAACACGAATCCGGTCCGATTTTATAGATTGTTTTTCCTAAATTAAGTGCAAAATAAACCAAGTTTGGCGGATGAATATGGCAAAAGTTTTTATGAGCCATAAAAGATATTTAGTAAAACGGCGATTTAGTGCCTTGTCAAAGGCAAAAACCTTTCTTTGCATTAACATATTGAAAATTGCCTCTCGTATGTGACGTGAAACTTCTTTACAAATCTCTTCTGAGTACTTATTTCGACAAATTTCATATTCCCTTGTTGTTGAGTAGAACTCGACGCAAACTCTTGCAACTATTTTCATTTGCAAAACTTTCTTACGTAGTTATAAATTTATTTCAGTTATTTGCTATGCAGCTAGAGGAGAGTTCTAACAAAAACAAGTAGATAGTGTTTGAAACTAACAAAATTAATTATTTCGACCCGAAGAAACTTATTGTTTTATTTTAACCAGGAAGCTTTGTTCGGGCACCGGCACCGCTTCTTTATCTGACTTATACAGTAAATTAATTGCCTTGGAACAGTGGCAAAATTTGCTTTAGCATTCCGAGCTTTACCTAATATGAATCGGAAGAAATCCCGCTTTTTTACGATTTTGCTGTAATATCATTCATAAATTCAAATATAACCTTTTTTACCTTCAAAATATTCCTTTAGGAAAAAGCGTATTCAAATCGTATCACTGAATGTGACCTCTATAGGAATTAATTTATAGTATCATTTCGGACATAAGGGTCAATCTGTAAATAATCAATTTACAAAATGAAAGTATAACTGAATACACTAAACAATCTGTGTCCATCATTGCGCGAAATTAATAGGCCCTGATCGAATGACTCCAATGTGAACAAATCGGTTCAGTGGACCGTATATTTGTTTCGCTACGTATAAAAGCGATGACGATAACGCGCTCTTTCGACGTTGGCAAAAAAATACGTTCAATAGAAACGAGCCTGTTCTATATTTTTGGAAAATTACGTTTGCAAATAGAGCATGAGCTATTTAAGCGGAAATTACTGAAATCCTTATAATCGCTGCAAAAATAAGTCATGCGGCAACATTGTACAAAACGACAGCCGGCCGTTTGTCCATGATGGACCACGTGAACGTGTCTCAGTCCGTTACACTTTTGGAGCTGGACAGGAACGTATATGTTCATTTGACCCTTCTGACATCACCTAATATTTACGTCACAGTTCTACATGGTGATTCAATTGCAACAATCCAGCACAATGTATGATTAATGTAATTTTTTTAATAGCGCATAAAATCTTCTAAAACGTAAAAGAGAGAACTTCATAATATGCGTCTGCAACATATTGCATAGCGTTGCTCCCAGGCAATAATAATAACGTCAAAAAGCGAGTCGCAGCAGTCAACAGCTGCATTCTATATTAAAAATTAATTGATGCAGCCAAGTCCGCTGCTATTCTCTAGCAAAATGTCTGGTCTTAAAACGTGCAGTAAATAATGCTGACTTATCGTTGGACACTTGCAGGACTGCACAAAAGATTCTTTGCTGTGGATCGCTGACTTTCATTGCTCTGTTTTAGTTTTATTGAGTTGAAGGAGCATTGCGAACTTATCAAGTTGTCTAGCATTGTGTGTCTTTACATCTTATAGGATAACATTTCAATTAATCATGAAATCGTAAATGAGCATGATTAAACTCGTCCAAGGCATTGTATTAGCAGTAAATTTTACATAACATGGAACATAAAATTCTCTCAGCAATGAATACAGTTATACGTCAAAAAATACAGGCTATAAATTGTCCATTTTTACAACTCGCCCTACTTTTACTGGGCAATAAACTTTATACAGTATAAGCCATAAACAAGTTCTCAAAGCGTACTATTCATATCAGTATTCAAAGAGATTTATGGAAAGTGGATGTGTATTGGTACAAATTACAATTTTGTTTCCAAAAGGAAAGTTTGTGATACCACGGGCTTCATTATTCGATATATTAGAAGTTATTTCGAAACATTATAAATGTAAATATAATTAACATAAACTGATGAAAATAAACGAACTTCGAGAACAAAGTCACAGAAAACACAGCCAAGTGCCATTTGATAGAGCACTCAAGTGTTCATTCTTTTCAAATTAACAAACTAATACGAAATATGTACTATATAGCGGCGCATAGCAAAAATTCACAAAAATTTGCAAACATTGTTATTTCGTTTAGAGAATAGTAGCAAAAAAGAATAGCTAACTGTGAACGACGATATCTCGAAAACGGTCTGATACTAGTTGAAAGGCAACTCTCATTTCATCCGGGAGAATCTTATGCCGAAAATCTCAATGTTTCTGCAGGAAACCCAATCCAAACATAAAATTTTCAAAAATATCAATAATTTTAATCCTATGTAGCTTTTAAGCTACAATAAATTGCAACAGAGGTGAAGCTGAAAAAAACTGTGCCCCGATAACATCTATCGGATGACACGCGCAGAAATGATGCGGAAGTGACTCGAAACGTGCCAGGGCTAAAAAACCGTAGGATTTTTCGCTGTTTGCCCAATTTTTAAGCTTTTAAAACGATCTTCGAAATGGTCCAACGGTGATATACATCGAATCGACACGATACTCTCTATTCACCCGAATCAAAGAAAAGTTTAATTGTCCCGAAACTGGCCGAGGTAGAACCATTGTTGTTGGGTTCGCGGAAGAATCTGAGTTGAACAGAGATTCGATGAACCAAATGTTGATTTTTCCTAGTAGTTAAGTTTGACTGGATTGTTCACTTGCGGACCACTCTGGGTTTTACAGTCTCAGAGACACTGTTCGTGAAGTAATAACTCTCACATTTTAAGTTAAGGTTTATTGTAATTCACTGCGTAATACTAATTAACAAAAGGTTATTATTAAGAAATCGAGTAAATTGTCAATTGAGTTAGAGAATGAGATCGAGACCTTTCGTGTGGTGTCTCAAACCTAACTAAGTTTTCCCTCAAGAAATCAGCTTGAGAAAAGAAGAAGGAGACGTAATTGAATTTTTTTCCAGACTCATTAATTACTGATACAAAGGGCATAACTTATAAATTAGACTAAACTGAAATAAAATAAATCTACCGTCACTGGTAAACATTCTTAGATGACGTGTTGACAAATTAATCACACTGGCGGTGTTTGATAATAAGTATATTTATGAGTTCTAACAACCACAATGACAAAATTTTGTGAAGAGTTTGGAAAAAAATTCCCGAAAGATTTGCACCATCGAGAAAATTATAGGCATTCGGATCTGATACTCACTTGCAAGCTCGCCTGGTCATGAACTGGTTGGTCTCATAAAATCTTACACGTACAAGTATATTATGCGTTCTTATTACATAGATAACTATTATATTATGCTATTGCTGCAGACTAAAGGTTTAATTTTTAAAGGATTATCAAAGATAGTCATTACAGAGAGATGAGCAGGCCTTGTGGATAAGCCAAACTACCTACAAAAAAGAACATGAAAATTTTAAATAAAATTCTGTGGTTCCTTGTCGATACAAATTTTTCTTATCTACCTGTGATTGTTTTTTTCACTATAACTTTAAAACGAGTTTTAAGCAAAATTAAATGAGATTCTTCTAAATAAGGTAATATTTGAAAGTGTTTCTTCAATATCAGTCGGAAATAGATTTTGTATTGACCACGTCCACAATTCACCTAAGTCATCATAGATAAGCTAAGTCTAACAATAAAAAATAGAATAACTTGATAAAGTAAGAAATGTTTGTAAACTTGTCTTCTATATCTGTGTCAAACAAATATTCACTTTAACTTTTTCCGTTTTGTTCTATAAACAAAAGATTTCTTTGCAGAAGGAAGTGTGAGACAAAAAGGAAAATTGGAAAAATCCCACATGTAAAAGGTAAAAGTCTTTCTGTCTGGCAAAGCTGGAATTCGTTTTTGTGTGGGGAAACGGTCAACCGCATCAAATCACCTGAATAACTCAGTGAGTTTGAAGTATAGAAGAAAAGCGAAATGATCCTTCAAGTAAACTTTCGATATAAGGAACCAATACTCTTTCTAAATCGGTCTGAAATTGATTTCCAAAATGTGGATGATTCATTGCGAAACCGAAATATGAGAAGAGGATGGTTATCACAGGAAAAATTCCAATTTGTCAACCAACTTAACTTTAAAATAATTAAACAGAAAACTTTAAAGTCTTTAATTCCTTTGCGGTCTCAAGTTTCAAATATACATGAAAATTTGAAAACTCTCTTTCTTTATCAGTGTGATATATTGATTTATATTAAATTTTTTTGGCAAACTGAACAGTTGATTTTTAAAACTTCGAAATTGACATAGTCTTCGTCATCTAAATAAAAATATAAATAAAATCAGGAAAATAAAAAAGAAAGATAAATTAAGAAAAATAAATGTGCCACTGCGGAATGAAATTTATATTTTCATAATATTCAGGAAGAACCATGCTCTAATTGTTGTGTAAATAACAAAGTTACGACTTCACCGTTAGACAAGCAGTGGCGTAGAAGAATCACGGATGAATGATGTCACGTTGATGACACAAAGTTCAGATTAATAGGTTTGGTCTTTACAAAACAGGTGAATTTGAACGAAAACTTCTCTTTAAATCAGTTTTCCTTTTTTTAATTCCAAACTTGACTTATAGATTTAAGGTGTTACCTTGTTAGTATGGTACGTACTAAATCTATACCTCACACATAATCAGGTTTTTGAAGTAAATTTTTCAAAATTTCATTCATGATAAACAAAACTTGGAACTTTCGATCCTATAAAGTTAATAGTAGGTTTTCTTCAAAAGCGGTTATGTTTCTGTTCAATTCAAAGGTCGTATCGTACATTTAGGGATCAGCCAGTTATTAATGTACTAAATCCATGCATTTAAGTTTTGCGGTAATTTTTAAGATGAGAGCACCCTCGGAGATTTTAAACTCGTAGGATGTCGGTGGCGTAGCTCCCCTTGAAACGTGGCTATCAGTTTCTTCAATTTAAAATTTACTTCATGGATCTAGAGCATTAATCTATTATTTTGTATTAAATGTAAACTTGACACGCCCCTGGAATTTTGCAAGAGATTTTCAAACTTTTGGAGATTAGAAATTAAATCTTGATAAATTATAAAATAATTAAAAATAATAAACAGTTATAAAATCAGAAAAGATTGTAAAACTAGAAAAACACATTTTTAAAGAAAGAAAACTCTCCAAAATAAATCGATCATTTTAAGTCATGAAAAAAAAACGTAGCGATCCTTAAGATTACGTTATTCATTCTTTCTATTTACGGTTATGGTTTCAATCTTTAAATGTCATGACTCAGCTTCCTTTTATAATAAAAAAGCAGCAGAGAAACCGTTTGCCGGGTGGCGTTAATTGCTAATAAAATTGTCAAAAGCAGTCCTCGGCGCCCCCGTTTTGCCGCTCGGTCATTGATTTGTGTGATCGCATTGTTTGATATGCAAATTCCATTCAAAATTATTCAGATTGCCTGGGTAGAAAATAATAAAGTAGCGTTTGCCGGAGGTGTAACCCGCTAACGTTTTATAGTGGTGTTCGCCTTCATGTAAATTATTATCACTAATTGAACGAGAACAACCACCAACTCTGTTAATCAGAATTTGTGATTGTTCAGCGCTAGAAATCCATCATATTTCCTCATAATTATTAACAGTGCATAGTTTTTGCCGCCTCGCTACAATGCCTTCATAATCTGACTGCACTGCAACAAAAAAAATCTTTAACAAATTAGCATTTCTATTGCAAGCTCTTAATTAGTAATAAACTTGTCAGGAGCAGCTTTCGTCGTTTGTGTTTTGCTAGTTGGGCCCTGATATGTGAATTAGCATTACTCACAATGCAAATTCCATGCAAATTATTTAAATTAATGCATGAAAAAGAGCTTCACATCTGTTGCTATGGATCGGCTATTTTTGTCTTTTATGTCGGCGTTTTTGAAGTTAAATGAGCCAAAATAAAATCCTTTTGTAGTTTTATTTCATTTAACTAATTCAATGATTAAAGGGATAGAATTCACTAAACCTGTAAGTGAATTTACGACGTGCTATATCTTCTGCAATTTGTTCGAATGGAGTTCCCGGTCTGGAGCATTAAATCATCGAAACGAAAAGTATTATTCTGAGCAATGAATTAACTAGCGCATAGTTGAAATTCACACCATAAAAGATTTATCTCCATTTGGCTCAAAAACTACACTGTAACCTCGAAAATATGCGAGAGCGTCCACAAGAAAAGACGAATAAATTTTAAATATTTTTCGTCGTACGACTACCGCCACCAACTTTATTACGCTGTAAATGAAATAAAGAACGTTATACAACACATCGTGGACAACTTGGCTCATAATTCTTTGCAGGAGCGTCAGACTTTATTTAACGATTATATATTTTCTGATAAAGAATGTATTCTGAGCAGAACGAGTTTTTGAGGTTTAATACCCGGTTTCAACAGAAATGATAAAGTTAATTTCGTTCAAAGAATTATAAGTAGATCAAGAAGAGCAAAACGCTGTAAATGGAGAAAGGGTTAAAATTGGTTAAAAGTTATTGGATTACTTTATTATGTAGAGCGACGAAAAGCGAATATTTTAAAAACATTTTATTTCTCTTTAGTGAGTATTTGATGGATTTATTGTGTAATTTCCTTAAAATAATGTGCTATGTAATAAAATCTGCATACACTAAAAGGCAAAAATAAATTGAAATTTAATGTAGCAATTAAATGGATGTAACAATACATAAAATTATATTAAAATTCATTTTTCCTAATCAGTGACCGATCAGAACAAATAATGGCATTGTTTGTATGTGCAGCTCATAAAACACGAAAATTTGAAATTAATATTCAATATGTAGTTTCAGCCTCTATATGTATTCGTAATGAGAACTAAACAGTTTTGTAAACCTAATGTTAAAATAAACTGAATTTAATGAACGTTTTCCATAATTATGTAATGATTACGTATAAATTGCTAAATAGTTTTTAATTAAATGATAAAGTGCGTTGAACTTATTCTTCTCCCTCTTTGTCACGATTTCCGATTCCAATCCTGAAATGTTAATCAAAATCCAATCAAAACTCAATCTCTCACGTACGGGTCCAATTTAGTGCGAGCGCAAAATAATTTTACATACATAGAAAGTGGAAAAAATCACTGATTTGTGTCCTTGTTTTCGAAGTTTTGTGACACGATGTACTATATACTCCCAATTAAGGTATAAATCCGTGCGTTACTTTTGGGTTTGTTTAGGCACTTTTTCTCGGTTTAAAAAAATCTTGAGATTTCCTTATTCAGAGCTGTCTCCAGCAACTTATCAGATTCGAAATAAAAAAAGTTAGTAATAGTTTGCAAATAGTAATAGGGATTATTTAGTTATTGTCTCGTGTGATTGTCGAGCTCTAGTCACTATAGGATTTCTCAAAGCCGATCGAAAGAACCTATAGAATGGAATAGAACTAATTCTATACTTTTTGTGTATTTTAAAGGCGTTGCATATTTTTTCACATTTTCATTCCATTTTAAAGCTTATATTTTAGGCCCTAAAATCAACTAATATTTAAAAATTTTGTGACCAGAATTACAAACAAAAACCGTCCCCGAGTAGTGATAATACAAAACACGAAATAAAATAATGAATCCCATTATACTTGAAACCTCAAACCAAAATTATTGCGTTATTTATTTAATTCTCTGGAATATGTGTTGGTAATTGTTCAATGTAATATTATTTTATTCCAATGAAACGGCAACAATGTGAACAAAAGCAATGTACTCATTATAATTATTGATTAATCAGCAGAATTAGGGTTTGAAAATAATATTGCTGATGACTGTATTGATATTTTATTGTGTGTTATATTACGATGTAATTAATGAAATATTAATTGAAAGAAATTCACACTTTTACAAGACCCTAAATGTCATGTTCTACACTGATTCTAATTCAAATGACAAATGGGAACAACGACTGACATTTGACTCCTAATTCACTAACGACTAGAAGAGAATTAAATTACTCAGCTACGAGTAATTAAATCTCGACTGGTTTCCATTACTTAGCAGTCGAGGACCCATTAGAAAAGGGGAAAATACCGCATTCCGGACAACTTTCCTACTGGGGCACATTCGTTTCCTAAATGTTTTCCTATTTTTGGGACCCAACTGCTAGTTTTAGTTGCGCCGAAAAATTAATCTGCTAATGGAGATTTTAGTAGAGAAGGAAAGGCATTTTAAAGCTCAGATTTCATTACGCTTCGAGTAGCTTGTTGAGGTTTTATGTACTTTTACATATAGAGATCCCATTATTGACTACTTCAGGATTTAGTATGTGCAGAAGTTAGTTCAGGTGGGCTTTACTCCACTTTATTTTACTTGTTTATTGCGTTCTGTTTGCCCACTGTCCATCAGATTCTACTTGTCACTCTATGAAGGTGGAGCGACATGCGAAACCACTTTTCTCAGCTTCCTCCACATTCCATCCACCAACTTTATAATTCTTTGGACGAATCGCTCTCCTTAACTCTTGTTTGCCCCAATTACTCCGTCCAGATACCCTTTTCAAATGATTAATTTCTTTTTCCAATTTCAATGGCTCGCAAATCTTCTTAGCTGATCGAAAAAGATGTTAATAACTCTTACTTTTTGGCTTGGGTGATAATTTGAACTTCTGTTTAGATAGGATGCCTTATTATTTGATACACTCTGTTTTTTACTTTTCATTCGTTTTGAGTTTTCATTTCTCAAAAAACCCACAAATTTATTAATTAAATCTGCCGAAAAAAACTTTGCGGATGCTTTGACACCCATTTTTTCTAGTATTGTAATAATTTCTGATTGTTCCTTAAAACACTCGTTTGGGTGATAAATCTTTTCCTAAGTGTCATAGATAACCTCATTTTAAATGCCAAATTTATAGATTTTCAGAGAGAATAGGAAAGCGCTTTCAGGCAGAAATCGAAGCAAACTTTCTGCTCTGGAATCACTGCATAAGAATTGCTGAAGGTGACTTGAACAGTCAAAAAACCTTCTAAAAATACCATTCATTAAAATTTGGAATTTATATAAACATACACTTTAACTAAGAGGTTAAAATCTGGAGTTTTTATGCAAGAATTGCCAAAAAAATCCAACTTTAAGGGTAAAAAAATTGCAAGGATAAACTATGAAATTAATGAAAATCCACAGTTCATAAACTTTTAAGCAAAATAAATAGAAAAACATGAGTTGACAGGCATGTATTCAAGCAAACATTGGTGACTTTAAACTCTTTCAAAACATTTTTTAAAGCCAACTTTAAGTTTGATAAAATTGTAAATTATTTGGATTCAGTTGGAAATTTAAAGCGTCGAAACGTTTCTAACTAAAAGAAAACAATTTATGTAGAAACGTTTTTGTTACATGAGAGTTCTGCCGATCTAAGCAAATATTAACCTCTCGAAGCATTTCAAAGCCACCACTGCACAACTCTGATTTTTGAAGCATATTTTAATATTGGGAAAGGGATTTTTAAATATGACCTTAAAGCGACGAAATCTGTCCATAAACCAGTAACTAAAATTTAATTTTGGGCTTTAAAAAGTGCAGATTATTCTCAGCTTTTAATTGCTAACAGAGGTAACATTAGTTCTCGTTCTAAACCTCGATGACCAGTTAAAAATTTTCTTTAAAACCGACTTTAAGACCAGCAAGGAATCGTAACAACACTAGTTTTGATCATTCATTAAAGCAATAAATAACGATAAATTTTCTGTTTCAGAAACATCCTCATTGAAATCGATGGTGATAAAAGTTCCAGAAGCAGCAAGAACTGGAGATACTGTAACATTAAAGTGCGAGTACGATCTGGAAGATGCCGATTTGTATTCGATAAAGTGGTACTGGCAAAATCAAGAATTCTACCGATACACGCCCAGAGAGTCTCCTCCTGAAAGGTCATTCAATGTGAAGCATGTTGTCGTGGATGTAAGTAAATTTAAATAATTAACTACAGTAAAGTTTTGCAAGAAGAAATTAAAAGCTGCAAGCGGCCTTTATAATTTAACTATTGATTTCTATTATCGCTTTATCACTGACAAAGCAATACGTTTTATCGTTGAAAATTGCTGGCGTTTAAGAGTTAAATTAGTTTATGTCTTCGAGAGTTCTTTTTTGTTTTGTTATTGGGGAATTTAGCTTCAGCGAGTTGGTAATTGTGCAGGAAATTTGTTAGAATTTTGGATCATATCTAAGTTTTGAGCAAGGGGCTAAAATCCCTGGCAATTAGAACTATCTAGAGCTCATGGCTTTACAACTAGTTTTAGTTTCAATTCTCAAAAAACCTCGCCCATAATGCAGTCTGAAGAATGCTAGAAAATTCTCTCAAAAATATCTCCTTAAATTCCCTTCATTATCTCTAGGAGAAAAATGTGTGCTCGTTACGTTACGCTACTCAGATTGAATTTTAAATCGCCATCCTCAGAACCCAAATAATAAGGAACTGTTTCCTAAAAGTACAATAGCGCATACTAAAATGGAAACTATGGAGTCCTTAATAAGGAAGCTTGTGACGAGGAAATCAATTGAAATTTCACGCTTTAATCTCTCTATCAAAAGCGCCGGTATCACAATAGCGCTTAATTTCATATCGAAAATTAGGCAAGTTTAATCGCTATAATTACAATTAATATCGACGCAATATAAAGCAAATGAGTCATTGACAATGTTTTGACTTAGATTAGGTACGAATTTACTCCTTGTTAACATGTGGAAGTACATAGGACTAAACAAAAGTCCTTTGAGTTCGGATTCAATTTAACCGACGTTTAGGTTGAGAGACTCCTGCAATGGCAGTTTAATGGGAATTTACCTACAAATTTTCCAAGTGATTCATTCACCAATATTCAAACACATCAATGAACATTTGAAGTTGACTTATTGAATATAATTTAAATTGTTGTTACCTCGGTAGATCCCGAGTTAGTCAACGTTTAGAGGTACAAAATAGCTCAGGTAGACGACTGCTCAATCGCCATAATTAGGCCCACTTCAACCATGATTAAACCCAATATCAGACAGACAGGGAGTAAAAGCACAAAGAAACGCTTTTATTAAAAGTTGTAGGAACATTTTACAGCTGGAAAATCTAATGCAGCAAAAGCACAATTAGTCCCAAATAGTGGTTCTCTTTTATTAGTGCTCCACCTAATTCAAATCGGGAATTACGAAAGTTGCAACTTTGAATGGATGACGATTCAAAGGAGAGATAATTCCGAGGATACAGCTTTTATCATTTACAGCGATGTGAATTGTTTTTGTGCCAATTAGCGTGGATGGTGAATTATTGATGATTTTGAGCTTTCATGAAGTGAGTAAAAGGTAATACTAGGAGATGCATGCTTGCAATTGCCAGGGGAGTTTCGGTTTAATCGTATATAGGAGATGCAGAGGAACGATGAGGGTTAATTTATCACTTTTTGGGATATTTGTGCCGGAAAGCGCTGAACCCACACTATCATCGCTCAATAGTTTATTAATGGATTAAAATTTCAATTACCCTTACTGTTTTTTTGATAAGGTCAATAAGTAATGACTCCCACATCTCCCACTCACACAAATTTGTCGCATCTAAATAAATGATGCTTTAAAGACAGAAAATGATTAGGGATCAATTTATTGAGGATCAGACTTGCCTAAAGAATATTAACAGTACCGGCCTGATTGGGAACGAGGTTAGGCATTCCTGATCAAAAAAGGTGACGGACTTCCCTGGTCACCGGTTTTTCTTCGGGGTAGGGTGATTACAAATTTCGCCCAGGCCGCCAGATTTGCTAAGGCCGGCTCTGGATTTTAGAGAATAACTTCGACCTTCAATGGCCCCTGGCCTGACTATCAATGTTGCCTTCCGTACGCATAATAATTTTTACTTTGTAATTCCTTTGAGCAGACACAATCCTAAAGGAAAGAGGCTTATTCAATTTCCATGAAATCTGAAAATTATAACAAAATTCTTCACTGTAGGTAACAGGGCCGTATAACCAGATTATAAGCAAAATCATCCCCGTCGCTACCACCTTTACATTGTCTGACAAGCTTAAAATTTAAGCAGCTTATTTTATCTTCCCTGGAGGGATCCGCTCATAATAAATTGCTTAAGCGTTTTGCGCTCATACTCGTACAAAGCGATTGTCCGTTACCTGCAATAAAAAAGCTGCAAATGCACGTTTAAACTTGCAGTGTTTGCTAAATCTTTCCAGAAATCCTGGAATGAAGTGGAGAAATTTATTCATTCGCCTGGATTATCATAACAGAAACTGGGAAGCTACATTTATTTTATCCAAATGCCGGCATCGTTACTCTAGTCATAGAATAGCGAACACAAAATCCGACGTAGCGCTGAAAAATTCCAATAAAAACGGAACGATTCGACTTCTCTAGGTCCTTCTCAGAGCAGGTAAAATATTAAAATTTATAATGACGCATTCTCTAGCCAGATAGCGTACTTTATTATTTGAATTCACAGGACATCGCTTTAAAATAAAATCTCGGTGAAAAGTAATGAGCAGGGATTTTACGCCTGCAGACAATAAGGCAAAATTAAATTCCGTTAAGGAGTCCTTATCTTGATTGGTTTGAGAACTAGAGAAGCAGCTATGAATTTGTATAAAGAACGGAATATAAATAAAAATGAGGGCCCATATTCGCTATTTTGTTATTTTCTTTAAGATTTAAAATAATCTATTTATAACGTGAGAAGGGTTTACTACACTGCAAATAAACCAATGAATGCACTGTAGCGAATATACTGCACAAATTAAAGTCTCGTCTCATTAATTGAGATCAACACAAATCTCGAAACTCCTCGCGACAAGTGTTCTATACTCCTATTTGGGAATTATCTATTAGAACACCCCAAAGAACAATTTCGAGACTTTAACACTCATCAGTTTGGTTCATCCCAAGTCAATCATGCATAGACGAGGAATGGTACAGTGGCGTAGGGTTAAGGCGTGAAGAAGATATCTTGAGCGCTGCCCTCTACCTTGGCTCGAGAGATTTCGAGTGTCCTGCTGAGCTCATTTAACGAACCAAGACTTTGAGTTCTGTAATATATCCGTTACAGTGCATTCGTTGATTAATTTGCAGCATAATAGATAATTTTCACACTAATACTGGCCTGTTTTCCGCGATATTGCACAACTTCTTGAGCTGTGACGATGGGAAGGTAGAGGGCGACGCTGTAGATGATTGCTTCAGTCACTAATACAGCGCCACTTATGCAGTGTTTCCCGCCTATGGTTTGAGAGTCGAAGCCGACCTTCCGGATGCTCCGGTTAATCATGCGTCTATTGGAACACGGAACCACCCAACAAGAATAGTGTAGAAAAATAAATTCTTGATGTAAAATGCCTCCAAACACAAGTTCCTCCTATTTTAAAAATTTATTATAGGGCAAAGGATTCGGCCTGTGTCACTGGCATCGAGAGCACCAATATTTTTCTAATAGCATTCTCTTAAGTTTCCCTTTAAAGCTTTGTTGGAAAAGTCGCTATTCAGCTTCGTTCAGTCTTAAATCGGATTTTAAAATGACATTATTTCCGGGAATTGGGGTAATAAAGTATGGATAATAGTTCGGCATTGTTATGCAGTCCGAGAAGTAGAAGCTACGTATTTAAATTATTGGGCAATGAAAAATACGAGTATTTGCAATTTTTGCTCGGAGATTTATAATAATTGCATGCTAGGAATTACATTAATGATTGTAAGAGCTAGATTACAGCTTGCTTCGAAAAACAGAAAGTCAGAGAACATTTCAGCAGTAAATAGATATTTTATGCCAACACTTGTGTGTCCCAGTTATTAGTTTGTTAATGCACTGGCAGGCAACCTGCTGTCTTTCAAACACCCCAAAGCAAGTAATTAATTATCCGGGACAAGAAACTTGGCCATAAACTAGCCCCTATTTATTTCTAAGTAACGACAATGTCACGCTGCAAAGTTATGTACTTAATAGTTTTATTATGGAAGCTACAGTAAGATTTAATTAATAAGACCGTTAGTTGAGCTTAAAGTTTCACTCGGCAATTACCATATTTCCTTAGGGAATATTTGCTGACACCACTTGCTAAGGCTCTTAAATAGTTTTTGAACTATTTGTATTTTGTGTTGCACAGTAAATAAGACTTAATTCTCGCAAAGAATGTTGTAGGAAAGGGAGGTTTGTTTTTCAAGCAGCAGGGATTAAGCTTAAGCTTTGAGACTTTTCAATTATCGTCCGTTTGCCTCCTAATTAGCAACCTGGTAACCAGGAAAAATGTCGTTTTTCGTTATGGAATTTTAATAATGGCAAAAATAGGTTTCCAGGAGGTGATAACTTTAAGTTTCCGCTTTACCTGGTTAGTTTTTCCAAGTTAGTTAATCGATTTCGAATTTATTAGCACTCTAAGCATGGCGCGCATCGGTCGAGCATGTAGCTAGAAAAGCGGTAGGTAAGGTAACTCTCTTCCTCAATCAAGTCAAGAAAATCAATTCTAAGTCCAAGCCCGTTCATTTTTGGCGGGGTCAATTGGCCATATAATAGTACTCTTGGAATTCTTTCCTAACGTTTCGCTGCTCAATTACTTCAGACACAGAGCGATAAATGAGATTTGTGCTTAATTTTCTTTCTAACACGATAAATACGATAACATTTAATTAATCTTATCGTACGAGTTACTAAAACTTGAGAGAGGGAATAAGAAACATGGGTAAATTAATCCTGAACTTTTCCGCTCAAAATTTCTCCCTGATACCTGATAAACGGAATCCCAAATCGCGCTCTAAATAAATATATAAATATTCAATTTGTGTTGAGTTCTTAAGTCTGCTTTAAAATTCAATTACGATAAAACGTAACGAGCTGAAACTTTTCTGGAAAACATAATAAAAGAAAATGAAATAGCATTGCGAAGCCTTTCTCCTGACGTCCGAAAACAATTCACTCATATTTAAAAAAGCCGAGACGATTATTGTTCTTCGCTCTCTTGAGTCATTAATTTTAATGGTCTCGCCCTCGCTATCACTCCGAGTAAAATCCTCGAATGTGGCACTCGACCCTTGTTAACCTAACACATTCTTTTTTCTGGAAAACCTTCATAAAATGAACTCGATAATCATAGATTCCAAAGGGAAACTTTCCACCGAAAGTGGCACCCCCGGAGAGCAAACTTTTAAGGGAAATTTAATTGCCTTCACTTGAAATCACATAGTTCGGTCTGGGTATGTTCGGCAAGAATTTGTGGGATAATTGGAAACAGAGGACAAGCACCCGCTTCTATACTGAACTGAATTTTGTTCCTAAACTTTGAACACCTTGAATTATTGGTAGCATTGTTTTGCATAACGTATGAGCCTCTCATAGTAAGCACGACATAAATTTTTATTTAATTAAAAAGTACAAAATCGCAGTTTTTCACGACAAAAAATTTCTCTTCGTATTTAATCGAGGATTCCCAAGGATTAGACCGCAGTGGATAGTACGAAAGCTCTATTCCTTTTTGGGAATCTAATAGGATACAGAAACTGAATTTAAAAGCTGAGAGCTAACGAGCACAGTTTGCTCCAACTAAGCCAATAGAAGCCATTGAGAGATATTTTCATGTAATCCCGAATGAATCTGAAAATTGAACAAATTACCGCAATTTCATATATTTAGAAGTTCAGATTAGTTTAGTTTCCAGCTCGAATAAAAAGGCAGCAAAAGCCAAAAAATTTCCAACCCGAAGTCTTAAACTCCATCTTCCCCAAGGGCTATCAAAAAACTATCCATGAAATCTCCTCTTCAACTCACTCATAAGTTCAAATACTTCGTGTTTGAACTTACACAAAGTTCAGCTTCGTAGATTTGGTCGAATTAGATATATCTGGCATTATTCCTACAATTCCAGGCAAATCTTCGACATCTAGTAGTATTAGAACGCTTAAACAGAATTTCTGCAGATTTAAATTATATAATGATATATACTATATAATATACAGGGTGTCCCTAAAAGATGTGTACAACGCTCTACCACGTAGAGTACAGTTCAAAATAAGTCGATTTAACTACACTTGCCTTAGTGCCTTAGTTAATAATAACCGAGATACAGGGCGTCAAAGGTGGAAAATTAAATCACATTTTCTTTAATATATTTCTACTGCTTCGAAATAACTTCAGGAAATTTTGTATTTCGGAATTTCTCGGGACCAGAAATCCAAATTTATCGTCGATTTCGTTGTATCTCCTAGGGGGCGCCACAAGTAGCTATTTCAATACATTTAAGTCGCCAATACTTTTTTGTGTCACGGTGTACGTCACTTTGAGTTTCAGAAATGTTTTTCCCACCTTTTTTACTTAAAAAAAGTATACCATGCTAATATCTCTAAAACCAGCCGTTTTCGACAAAATGGCATTCTAAGTTATAAACGCATAAAATATCAAGTCGTAATACATGACATTTAAGGCAGTTGTTGTTATTGCATTGTTTTAAATGGCACTTCGAAAGTTTCAAATCATTTTTTTTCTTTTTTATGTGATTTCCTGATATCTAAATAGTACTAATAGTAGTACGTCATTACAAAATGTCCAATGAAAGGTACAGTTTTTATATTATTTTGAACTGTACTCTACGTGGTAGAGCGTTGTACACATCTTTTAGGGACACCCTGTATATAATATATATATATAATATATATTTTTTATATTATATATATTATATATATATATATATACATTATATAATAAAAAATAAACTTAATTTGTTTAATTTGATCGATTTATGTCCATTTCGCTTTAATTTTATGGTTTCAGAGGAATATCATCAAAATTGTATTTAAATTACCTAAAACAGCCACAAGCAATGTACATAAATCCGTCAAATTTATCAACAAAAATTCTAATTAAGTGCTCCTACTTCCCCTTATGCAAACCTTTCAGGTTTGTAACATAAGCATTTATTAGATTTCGATTAGAATCATATCACTTCCCTTGAGAATACTCTAGTGGCCCTATTAAACCAGCCAACTTCATCAAAATAGAAAAATTAAAAGATTTCATATACTGATCATTTCCAGAGCTATTACTTCATCCAGAGTTTCTGTAAGGTTGGTCACTTGAAGATGATAAGAAGCTGTTAAAACCTGGCTCCTGTTTCTATAGGACTACGTGTGAATGAGAATTAAATTTTTTGCAATCTTATTGAAGAAATTCTTTCGCTCATTTGACTGGACAAAAGTTTCATTCCCACTCTCACATGCTTCGAAAGAAACTAAAATTCACTGAAATTCCAATACTGTGTTTTTTATTTTGAAACAGTGCTAATGGTGGGGCAAGCTGCCCATTAAATGATAAAAACTATCAAACAGTGCTTAAATTTGTAGTACTTATTAAATACGAAATTTTCATATTTATTCTAATTAATAAACTCAACAGGTCTAGAAAAAAATATATACCCACCTTTATAGTACAATATCTCGAAAACTAGTGATACACATGACAAGACGTACCCCACAACCAGCAGCAAAAAGCCCCCAAATAAACGCTCAGATGTGATTGTTGTATACCGGACATTGCTATTATATGAAGAGAAAAATGGGTCTTGTACCCTCTTCTGCGGGTATATTCTATCATTGAGCCATTTCTTCATAATACCACTCTCCGTAATCTTCTTGGCCACCTCGTCAAATTCCCCCTTAAATGGCGAATTTATCTGCAAAGCAAATCCCATGTAAAAGTTCCCAATGCACTCTTTCAAAGCCCTATAATTCTGCAATTCTCCGTCTTTAAATCCGTACAAATCAGTCACATAAGAATTTTCGAGGGTTTTAACTGTTAGTACACTCGTACCATCGAGGATCGTCTTCATTCGATTGCCTTTTCGGTAAAGCAAAGCCAAGTTGTGGAACAAAGAGGAATTTACGTAGATAAAGTCTTCCCGTATGTATGATTTCTCTTGGAATAAAAGTCCATGGTCCACTATATCCTGCAAAGTGTTGATTTGGGGACTAAGTCTCGGTATGGCAATGTTGCTGCTAAGCCCTGCGTTGTAGTAGGTGCTGGTGAGGAAACTGTGAAACGTCAGACATAGAAAGAATAATCTTATAGACCAAATGCTGGCGGCATGTCTTGAGAGCTGCAGGTTGCCAAAGGAATAGACCCGTATAATGCTTACTAAAATTAAGCTATAGTCGGTTGCCGATAATTTCATTTTGCAATTACTAAATTTTCTCCAATATTCCATGGCAACTAAAAGGGTAAGTGTGGCAAAGATAGTTAGAAAACTAGATGCAACCCAAACGTTTAAGTTGAAGGGCTGGACTAGGAAATACACTGCTGGTAATGGTCGAGCTTTGGGAACTAGGAATGTGTTGCATATTTGGTTCATGTTGAGTGTAAAGTCGATGCTTTTTTTGCCCATATTTGTAACGAATTGAGAGCAGCCTGCCATGTCGGATTTTTTCATCTCTACCATGCTTAAGACGTGGCTCCATGGATTCGCTGAAACATCTATCAAGGAACCACAACACTAGACTCATTAATGATCAAATTTACCAATTTCTTTATCTGGAAAAACAAACTCAACAGGATAACCCCTGGTCATTTCCCTAGCCAGGCTAACTTCAGGCCCCCCCAAAACCCTCTTATCCACATCGACATAGATAAACGGTTCGCAATTAAACACCGCGAATTTGAACGTGTAATTGAACTTTTTAAAAAACGAACCAGCATTCCAGGCCCTTTGGGCAAATTTTTTCCCATCGAACGAATAGCCTTTATCGTTAACGCCCCACTGAAATACAACCTCGTCGCTTTCCAGGCGAACAACCCTATAACCTTTAAGGGATATTTGTTTGTCATAATAAACTTCCAACTCCATCACATCGAGCGCATATAATCCCAAGAATTCAGGAAAACGTACTGGGGCTTTATCGTTGTATAGAATGGCCATTCTCCTGCGATTTCTGATTAGATCGGTGCTTGAATCTCGTCTTTTCAAGAGCGCTTTGAACGATTTAAAGCGGTTTATATTCAAAATGTATCCCTGGCATCTGGACATGTATCTTGATCTTATTATGGTCTGATTCTTAAATTCTAACATTACTAAGGGCTTTCCAATTTGTTTTATTAATGGTTCCTTTAAGTAAACGTCCTTTTCGTAAATGTAGCACAACGTGTTAGCGTGTTCGAAAATTAGATTAAAAAGATGTCTAGCAATATTCATTGCCAAGGGATTGTGGCTTTTGTGTAAGTCCATTATTATTGTCGAGCATCGTATGGAATATAGTAGCAAAATTAAGGATGCCACAGTATATTTCATTTAATTGAGAGAATGTGAAATTACCTTTTTTACCACCCAAAAAAGTGCTAGCTTTTGTAATACTAATGAGAGAAAAGTTCAAAATGTTTTATTTACCCTCATGTAGAATGTCTGATGGTTTTATGCCTTAATTAGAAGCTGGCACTATGCATACGTTCTGGAAGTAAATTAGAGGGCCCACCGACGATGCTCATTGAATTTATGATTTATCCATGTAGGACGTCTTACCAACTTTTTAACAACCAGTCTTGGAGCAAAAATGATACGTTACAATTTCATTTATTAGGGCGTTAAGGTGGAAATGTGTATTTCTCAAGAACTACGCATTTCAATTTTGTAGTCAAATAGAAAGCGAACTGTAACTTTTAAACTCAAACTTAAGTTTCTTTGACCTCTAAATTTCAATTTTCTAAGTAAAGTCCTTTTCGAAGGGCGGGTTCTTGAATTTACCTTAAAAAACTTTCTTGCTAAATCTGGAATCAAATAGAAGGGAAGCTGTAACTTTTAAACGAAGTTAGATCTATTGGAGAGTGCCCAGTTGGCAATATTCAATGGGCAAAATTCATATCTCCTTGATGCCATAATTTCAATTCTCTAATTTCAAATCTCCTCTGAGAGGCCAATTTTTGAATTTTTCTTATGAATTATACTTTTAAATTGCATAGTGGCGGAATTTTTTTTAAATTATATCTACACACATCGGAAAAGTCTAAGGACATTTTTATAAATAGATCAAACTTCTCCTGAAATCAATTAGAAAATAAAGTTATGCATTTATACTGTTAGACAGTGTTTAATATACAATAAAACTAAACTTTTGTTGATACGTTTCTAAATTATATCGATTTATTCATAAGTGGTAAATATAACTAAAAACGCTCTTTTTTTAACGAAACGTTCTCAACAACCAAAAAAGATTAAGCTTAATGTAAAGGCCTCCGCGGTTATTAACTACAGCCCTAATTCTGTCGTTTCTACTCAACATAATATTGTTGGTTTCCGCATGTGGTACTCTTCCCCATTCTTCCGACAGTAGCTCCCGGAATCGAAAAGCACCGTTAATGTTGGCCATATATGACGAGACTCTTCTTTGCAGCATGTCCCAGACACGGTAAATTGAATTCAGATCTAGCGATTATGCTGACCATGGCAATGCAACGATTCCTTCGTTAGTCAACCATTCTGCCACAATACCAACAACATGTGGACGAGCATTGAGCATTGTCATGCATAAGGCGAAAGTTTTGGCCAACATCGTCAGCAAATGGTCGGACTGTAGGGTCAAGAATGGTATCGATGTACTGTCGAGCTGTTAAGAATCGATTTTAAAATCGAGATCGGTCTGCCGTCAATCGTTATTCCGATCCATACCATTATAGTACCACCTTTTATGAACAAACTTCTTGGACATGTCGTAAACGTTCAACATTTCCAGATCGTCTCCACATTCTTATTCATTGAAAATTTGGGTAAAGTCCAAATCTGGATTCGCCAGTGAATAAAACTGTAGCCTAATCAATTTCATTTAAATTTCGATATTCTTGACACTACTCTAATCTTGCAACGCGATTGCTTCTGGAAAGAGATGGACAGCTCAGTGGTCTTGGGATATAAAGAATGGCTTTATGTAGATGATTTCTAACAGTATCTAGGTCTATAGTCACGCGGTACGTCAATTGTAAATCTGCAACCAATTCAGATGCCGCAATTGTAGGTAAAAATTGATTTTGAATTATAGTTGTAATGCATCTTCATCCTGGATATTGTTCAGCCGGAGTTCCAATTTCGTTAGGGCGCCGCCATAATTCACTGATAACACTTTAAGAAACAGCCATGTGCTCAGCTACTTCAATTTATCTTAAACTAGCTTAATAAGGCCTACCGCTCGATTAATCTCATCGAAACTTAAATGTTGTCGCTCCACGGTAAAATACAATATTTTCAAAGCGCCTACTAAACACCAATTAGCATCGAGAAGTCATTTGTCGAAATTACTTTTAAAATCTTTTTTCTCAAGTGTGGAGTGAAGCAAAAAAGAAGCTGAAAATTTTAAACAAACACGAATAAACTTCCCTGATTGGTGGCACTTGATAGTCCAATATCAGGTCTCCTAGACCTAAAAGTTTTCAATCTCTAATGAAACTGTTCTCTGAGGGACGTTTTAAAATTTGTTTGAGGAATCGCACTCGACACTGGCATTGTCAACTAGAAAACGACTTGTAGCCTTTAAACTAGGAGCTATAGACCTGTGCGATTGATGACGTTTAATAGAACCAGACTTAAATCCCATTGACCTGAGCAAATTTTTCCTGAAAAATATATTCATTTAAAGGAGACTTGATTTTTGAAAAAGCGATTCTACTTTAGCCAAAAAAATTTCCAGACTTTAAAAGTTAAATTCGTTCAATTTTTTTTAATTATGTTACTTTTGGAGATAATTACTCCAAAATTTATATATTTACTTTGCACGGCCATCACGTACTCCTCTACTTTGTTCGTGACCAAGCAAGAGCACAGTAAATTTAGTACATAACCTAAAAAATACAACTTTTTATACAAGATATATCATTTTCGTATGCTTAGAATATAAATTAGGATTTTTTCTACATAAGTGTTTTCTACCTATTCGATATAGGTGCTTACTAAAAGATTTAAGCGGTTAAATAGGTCTCAAAACATTTAAATCTATAGCAAACGAGGCAATTTTCTATAAAAAAAATACTTTGAGGTCTTGCTAATGGATAGTTCTCGTCTCCAACCAACCTCCAAATAATTCAAAGAGGTTTTAATAGTTTAAGTGATTAATGCTCTCATAATGGCGAAAAACCGTTGATTTCGGTTAGCAATAAATCATCTCGACGGCACATACTCCTAAAGATAGTAGCCGACATTCTAATGTGGCTGGGGGCTAATAAACTTTAATGTCGTTTTGGCCATATTACAGTAATACGAGTTTGCAACATTGCCCCCGAGAACAAAGTTGTAATCGTTATTGTTCCATCTTAGTTGAAAGTGTAATAAAGTTAATCTGGGGAATATATATCTATCGGGGAGTGGCTATTAGTTGGGGAAAATATCTCGCTCGCTTCCGAGGGAATTAATATTCATTTTATTACCGCCATTTTCTAATAGAATTAGGTACTTTGCAACTTGGGAGTGCCTAAGCCGATATCAATGTAATGCGATAAAATTCAGCGCGATGGGAGACCGAGAGTTTTCGAATAACCATAATTTAGAAAAAAATCATCTAGTCCCTTATTTTTTTTCGTTTTCCTGGATTCAGAACATCAATGGAAATAACATTTATTACCATTTTTCCATCATATTTTTTTACGCTAATTCATGTCAGAATTTTTTGAATTTTTTGAGTAATTTTAGAGTAGTTTTTTGTACTTTCAAAACGACTGGGGATTATCGCCTGTTTACTTATAATGGAACCTTAGTTTTGCGACGCCTTATTGTTTCATATCTTATAATTTTCTAACGACTACAAAATCCAAAATATATCAAGTAGGTGTGTATCTAAAATTTTCAGTCTCATCCAATACTTTTTCCGGAATTATATATTTTTTTAGTTGTTAAAAACCAAAAATTCACTACCAATTTTGGTTTTTTCCAGTTGCATAAAATGCAATTTTTCAGCTGATCCCTCCAAATATTTCGGATTTTTATATATAATTTAAAGAGGTTATATTCATGTCTTTGGATTTATAATGCAACAAGATCAAGGACTAGTTTTTAATTAGGAAAAATATCTTTTCAGATCAAAGGAAATAAAAATGTGTGTTGAATCCATAGTTTTTTTTTAAATAAAATTGCATACTTCGCAAGGTGGGAGTGCTTAAGCAAATATCAACGTCACGCTATAAAGTTCTAAGAGAGGGAGGGCGCGAATTCTCAAGCAATCATTATAAAATCCTGGCAGTCAAAATTTAACCTTTTTGGGCCACAAAAGAAACCTCCATAATAATCTCGGCTTGCCGACTGCTTAAACTTTCCCCCGGCAATTAAAACCAGAAGACAAATTGAATTTTCTGGTAAGCACCGAAAAGGAGCCCTTGCCGTTTAGCTACCTGGAAATTTGTTTGGCTTCAGTCCTTGAGTCGATAAATTTCGTTCCAGCACTCGAAATCAGGGGAGAAGGCCGTCACCCTCAGGAATCTCAACCCGGAACTGACGGGGAATTACAAGTGCGAAGTGTCAGCGGATGCACCATCTTTTCATACGGACATTTTGTGGGCCCATATGACAGTCATGGGTGAGTAAATATTTTACGAAAAGATGTTTCGTTCTATTTATTTATATTAATTTCTTATGGAGGAAAGCCCTCTTCTGAATCGAAGTCCTTTGAAATTTTTCAGGTTGCACGGAGCCTGTCCTTATCATCATAAAAAAAACATCCAAATCCTTAAATCAATAGAATGCCAAAAACAGCCAGAGTTATTTTCTCCATCCATTTATATTTCAGAGGCGAACAACTTAACTGTCAGCCGAGCAGAAACATAAATTCCCTAATCCATTACGAAATTACATTTCCATACAATTTTCCATTTCCAACGTTTGTGAGCAAAAAGCGGTTATTACTTAAGCAAGCATCCTCGGGGATTATTAAGGTATATCGTCCAAGTAATGGGTTGGCCAGAGAAATCCTAGGAAATGTCCCTTTTCTTGCTCCATCTGTTTTGTTTGTATTTCAATAGGGTTTTTACTAAATACCTAAATGTAATTGTTTTTTTCAGGCATTCCAGACCAAAACCCTAACATCAAAATCCTCTTCCACAATAGCACAAAGGTGGAAATAGGGAAAACCATTGATGCCGAGTGTTTCTTACCAGGCTCATATCCAGGGATTAATTTCACTTGGATTATCAACAATAATCAAACAGTGAGTATAAATACAAAGTTTCGCATTGAAAATCATCACTCAAGGACTCAGCTAAAAGGGAAATAGATTGTTTTCCCGATATCGACATGTTTGCCATTTGACGGATTATATTTAGCCCACGTCCCCAATCCTCCGACACTTTCCATGTTCATTTGCGTAATCTGTCAAAATCCGTTATTAAACATTCAAGTCCCGTTCACTCGCGATTAGGGACGCAAGGATGAAAATTCGGCGCTTCTTGAACATTTAGAAACTCCAGACGACGTAATCGTTAAGGCCGTTTTATTAATTCAAACGTGGGCCAATGTGGTAATCGTACTGTACAGGGATTAGGGGTAGGTATCGCAGATTTAATGAAGATGTTGAGAAAGAGGCCTGTGGATTGATCTGGATAACATAGGGTATGATTCACCATAATTACCTACTTTATGTAAAATATACACAACCAGTTCATCCAACAATAGCTGCGTTAACTGCACGGCAATATTTACTGAAAAATACATGTGTTACACTTTTTTGCTTGAGTGTATTTTTCATATAATAATCTACCCATACTAACTCACATGAAAAACCCGGCACCGGGACAAGACAAAATACGAAGTAAAATCGTAAGGGCTTAACACGTATTAAACCAGATGAACACCTGCATTATAAATAACACAATTCCAGAAACATGGAAAAAAGGATTAATACTAAATATTACATTATTCTCGATGCTAAGTAAGTAGCTTTTAGGACTTAGTAAAAAAAATTGACTTCAGGAACTAATGAAAAAGCATACAGCGTGTAAATGAAATAGTGATGATATATTTTACGCCTGATTTTATATTCGAAAATATGAAGAAAAGTTGGTATTAACATGGGTCCGCAAATCTCCTAAGAGGGCTTCGGCCCTTCAAAGGTGGCCTCTAAGAAATGCGAAATGGCTTGCGAAACCAAGAGAGAAGCTACATTTACTTAACGTATTCCTGTATACTTTAACTTTTATGACAATTTGACATCGGAATATGACTTCTTGTCTAAAATTACATAGAAAATGTACTCTTGATAAATTATCGTAAGACGAACCGTTTCAGAGACATGCCGCGTTAAAGGAAACATTGTAACGTGAGAAGTTGATATTGGGTAGCGAAATTGTCTAGCAAAATTAAACTTTTTTTTTAATAGAAGGAAAGAAACCAACCAGAAAGCTTAAAAAATCAAATTTAAAATTGAAAAAACAATCACTACCCGATTTAAATTTCATATCTTGCAATGTTCTACCTATTGCTTTCCATCCTTCATATGTTACTGTGGATATCTCGATAGTTTCTGGACGAGTTTCTCTAAATAATTCATAAAAATTACGCGCCTTCTGACGCCCTATAAATTCACTGGAGCGCTGTTGAAATATCTCTTTTAGTTTCCGAGGTACGGAGTCGCTTTTGATATCTCCATTTGCTATTCCAACCATATACATATGGAATGTTGGCATTATTAACTTCATTATAGGTTGGGAAATCTCATATTACATATTCCTACTTCCATCCCTCATTTCCCGCCCCTACTTCCTGGCCTATTTCAATGAACTTCTAGCATTTGCTAAGAAAACTATGCGTTGCTCATAACGACAACGGTTTCTTCTGTTTGCTTTGTTCTCCAAAATATGCCACTAGAGCATTTTTAGAGCTGAAACTCTTAACTTTTTTGGCAAGAAACTGACGATTTTATACGATCTGAATAGAAAATTAGACTTTTCATGAGTAAAATATTTATATAAGTTATCCCGATAACCATAGGACATGGAGAAAAATGACTAAATCACCATTAATGTATTGTTTTGGAGACGAGTCCAGTGGAGTGATTAAAATTTTTCTTCACTTTTTCGTTTTCCACCTATAAAGAAAAGTTCAATTTGGGAGAACAAACCCTCGTTATTTCGTTTTTAAGTTGGTGACAGAAATATAATTGTTTCATTATTAGGACGCCTTTTTGAGTAGATTAGGATGATGTTGTTAGGGAAATTTTTATAATTGGATCAATTTTTCAGTTAAAATATAAAGTTGGATTTTTTTAAACAAGAATCTTGGCTTAGATTTCAATTTGACATCAAACTACAAGACGTTAGAACTAATATCCACTGAAATCACTGAAATATTTTATTTAAAGCGCAAGTAGCTCCGTCATATTCAAAACATTTTGCCATCGGTACTCATAAAGAAGATAATCTGATAAATCTTTTTTTTACATTGAAAGAAAATCATGGATCATGTTCCATGATCGAATAGCTTTCTTTTTAATTCTTCAGGATACGAATTGAAATATGTTTCCAACTTAAAATCGGAGCCACTGTTCCTTTGAATAAAACATTTCAACATATGGAATTTTTCCTAGTTTTTCAGAATAAACGAGGCTGAATAACTAACGTAGATTTTTTAATAGTCTGTTAATAAAGTACCAAAAATAGAGCGCGTTATTGATGGATAAGCCGTTATTTCTGGCATAAAAATTTGTTTTTGTAAAAATGTAACTTTGGCCCATACCGGTTTCATTATTTTTCGTTTTGTAAGGAAAAATCCTCTTCCTAGTAGTGGTTAAATCAATCTTACATCAACTGCGATTTAATGTTACAATTGAGAAACTGATCGATCTAGTATTCATTTCTTTAGCATCAATTTCTCAAAAAATTGTCTTAATAATATAATAATTACATTATGTAACTAACATTATAATTAAATCAGGAGGGTTCGCTCAGAAACAAAACTCTTCACTGGACAAAAAAAACTAGGAAAATTATTTATCTGTTTTCCCCTATCTCCTATAGTTCCCGAGATTTCCTATAGAAACTGCGAAACTTTCCCGCCCTGTCCATATTCCTATGTGGCCTATTTTGGAAATGAGCAGTTATTTTCTTGCCTTATAGTTCCCACTGCTTTCCCGTTGTATATAGCCGATTTTCGTTAATGGACTTTCAATGGGCTTTCTTGCCCATAAAATCTTTTCTAGTGTGTTGAAATTATCCCAAACTAAAGTGGCAACTGTTGAATATCTCGCCCAATAAAACGAATCATCATGGTATATTAACCTACACCTGCGATCAGCAAGATGCCTTCGGCATATTTGGGTCTATAATAAATGAATTGACAAGGGTGTCTGTCCCTTGTGTCAGCAGGGTTCAGAAGACCCTGCAAATTCAATTTGTTATGCCCCTCACCTCTACGTTCACTGACTGAAATTGGCGTTATTATTTTTATGACCCCAAAGGAAACTTCTATATTTTTTTATGTGTGCGTACACCTAACGTATATATGGCATTATGATAAATAATTAAATAGAGCCTCTTTGAGATCCGTAGTTTCCCTATTCACCACATTTTGTCCCCAAGATAATCAAGTATTGTTCGAGGCTGCGATGCTCTATTGAAGCATTACATGAGAAATGAGAAAGTTCATGTGCGATGAAACACCACTACGAGTGAAAATAATAAGCCCCGAAACAAGTATAAACGAGGTTAACTAACTAGGTTTCATGCTAGTGGACAATAACTCAGCTAAACCTCATTAATATTAAAATGTTTATGTCTGATTCACCGGAGCGAAGATAATTATTACTCGTATTTCGAACAAAGTTTCGTCCAAATTTTGTTGTTTATAAACTCATTTAACTTGTTTGGTCTCACTCGCCATGCCAAAAACAATTATTATGAGCTCTAGTGCTAGACAAACTTTCGAATCCGTCGAATTTATTAAGTTTATAGAATAAATGTTGGGGTAGCCATCATGGGTCTAGGATAAATATTTGGACGGCCTGGGGGCTGTGACCTATTGTTATTTCAGTAAATAGTTTTTAATGAAGAAAAAGGGGCATAAATGGTATTTTCGTCTAGGAAGAGATACAACAGCTTGGCAATTAGCAGCGCTAATTTAGGTCGAAACTGCTCGCAAATCGAAGCGAAAAATCAGTTGCAGTAAAAATTTCGGCAGCAGCAATCATGGAACTAATTTAACTTATCCCATAGAGCTGTATCCAACCTACACGAAAAACAATATCAAAACCTCACAACAGCTCAAAGTTTTCCAACTAAGCTCGACTCCACTGATTAAATATCAAGGGAAAATATTTAGATGAAGTTGCCCCGTGTCAATTTTAATCCCGAAGTTTTATTGAAAAACTAATTTAGGTTCATCGAGAAGTTTTAGTTTGGTTTAGTTTTTGCCCTTTTCGTGGCAGAGTATTGTATAGCGGCCTAACAACTGCGTATAAAATTTTCAGGTTAAATGTGGTTTTCGACATGAAGCATTAATTAAAGCAGTTTACATGAACGGACAGTGTTATCTATACTAGTAGAGGTATTATGGAGTTTATTAATTTACTAAATCCCGAATGAATAACAGGTCTCCCATGTAATTCCCAACAGATTGTCATTGGAACTTGAATTGATGCAATGCGGATATGCTCCTATTTTTTACCAATAAAGCCAATTTAATTTTGTAACTATATATAGCGCTTCTGTTAAGTTAATGCTGCTACCTGATGATGACAATTCTGATGTTATAACATTATTGTAAATTTTATATACTTTTTGGAGCAATAAAAATAAATTATCGGTCAATATTAGGTCAATTTATTATATCCAGCATTCTATCCGAACCGCTATTTATGACTGTGAAATTGCAATTTCGCATCTCGATCAATTTCCTGGTTTGGCTTAATTGCATTACGTGAAATTTGCAGAGCTGATTATTTTCGAAAATGGCGCTGGTATTATTTTCATATCGCGATTTTCAATTTGTTATACCAATATTAGTGACAGTAATTTCCGAAACTCCATTAGCTTTTTCATTTTTTGTCGCAGATTGTCGCTGAAAACATCTCCGACCTCATCATACTCTATCCCACGGAGGTGGAACCTGGAAATGAGCCGGACCTCAAATACACCAAATCGAAAATCACCATATTCCTTAACAAGGCGAATTTCGTCCATGGAGATATGAATATTCGCTGTAATGCTTCGCTTTTTAATATCTACAAGGGCTCGGACATGAAGTCCATCCAAGAATACCCGAAACAGGCTCAAGTATTGGGCTCCACGCAATCGCAGAGTCAACTGGGTCCTTTAGGAGGTAAGAATTTCTTTAAGATATTCCTGCCAATTAAAAATATACGATTATTCTTCTGTGCAGATAAGAAAACAACTTAAAACGCAGTTAGAAGTTCCCTTAACGCTCATTTCGAACTCACTAAACTGCAAACTTAGATCATTAGTGAAACTTTCAAAATACACGCCGGCGAACAAAACGGAAAGTTTGCGGAAGGAAAGCAAGACATGTGAATCCGGATTTTGAAAAGTTTCCTAGCAAAATTGTATCGTATAAATAAATAACAGTTATAAACCAACTTAAGTTTTTAAGCGCATTAAAAGCGGTGTTAAAGAAAGAAGTTTAGTATTCGGGGACGAGGCTTCGCTTACTCAAATTGTACAAAAGAGCTAAAAGTTACTAAAGTAATTTGTTGAGATCAATTTACTCGGGTTAATTGCTCAGGTAACGTAAAGTAATTTTACAAGTATCAAGTCTTTTCTTGCGTCGTAAATGATTTACGATATTCATATCACTCGTTTTTCTCTTCGGTTGCTAATTTCAAATGAAGAAACCACAATCATCAAATTTTTCTTCTTTTAAATTTCTAGAGCTTCCGTCGATAATAAATCGTTAACTCTGAGCCATTTGATCTTGTGGCACTTTTTCCTTCAACATCTACAATTCTACATTTAAATCTGTGTAGTTCAAATATTTATCCTGGAGTGGCTGACACTCTAATGAGGGTAACCTATGAGTAAGCTATGAGGCGCTTCGATTGTGAAACACGTCGCTTCTTTGCAAAAAGCTTTCAATCTTACTTCGTATTCCGCATATCTAAGGAATGTTTTCCTTCCTTCACTGGGAATCCGCACTGTAGCTCTATGCGAAGTCCTTCATCTGAGAGACCATACTTTCCCGACATTTCTTGTACGTTTTATTAGCGCACCATTTTTCCAATTTGCTTTACAAATATCCAAAATAAATAATGATATGTCTATAATGACAAAGGGAAATATTTTTGAAGTAATCAGTATTCAGAGGTCTGGAAGTTCAGTTCTACTGACAGCAGCTCTATGTGGCTTCGTTCATGTGAAAGAACATAATTTAGCCTATATTTCTTGTAACTTTCATCACTACAACATTTTTCATTCCGCTCGGAAAATTTTACGAAAATAATTATGTCTATAATAACGAAAGGAACGATTTTCGCTATGACCATACTTAGAGATGTGGAACTTTTGACCTACTAACAAAAGTTCTATGCGAATTATTTCATCTGAAACAGTATAATTTCCCTGTATTTTTTTGGAATTTTCACAAATGCAACATGTTTTAATTTCTTTTTGCGAATTTACAAGATGAGTATTTTCGCAATGATGGAGGAAAGATTTTTGAAATAATCTACATTGGAATGTCGGTGCTACTGACGAGAGATGTATGCAGTTTTCAGATTCTTTCTCTTGAAAAAGAATAGTTTTCCCCATATGTCCGACAAATTTCATTACTTACTACATATTTCACTGAGTAAAGTTAAGAAATAAATATACCCAGGACGAAGGGAAAGATTTTTGAAATAATCAATATTTAGAGGTCTGGAACTTCCGGGAGCTTCTGGCCGCTCTATATGGATCTATCTCGAGAAAGAGCACACTTGATGCTATATTTTCTCTAAATTTAATTACTGCAATATTTTTCCACTTCGCTCTGCGAATTTGCAAAATTAACTGATCCAGGGAAAATTTTTTGAAATATTCTATCTTTAGCCGCCTGGAATTCTGTTTCTACACACAGCAACTTTATGTGATTTCTATCGTCTCAAAAAGCAAACTTTGCGCTATATTGCTTGTAAATTTCACTACAGCTGCATTTTTCCATTTCGCTCTGCAAATTTGACTGAATTTGATAATTACCAAGCCAAAGGCTTTTTAAATAATCCACGTTTAGAGGCCTGGAAATTCGGAACTACTATCAGAAGCTCTACGGAGATTTTTTTAAATTTTTTAAAAGCAAATTTAATGAAATTTCCAATACTTTCCAATTTCGCTCTGCAAATTTGCAAAACAAATGTGTTCATCGTCTATAAAGGATTTTTTTTTAATAATCTACATTTAGTGACCTGGAACTTTGGATTTGATAAAACCTCTATGAGAATCCTTTCATTTGAAAAAGAAAAATTTAAGATTTTTAAAATTTTAAAATAATGTATTCCTTACATTACACTCATTTTCTACATTTTGGTACCTAAGATCCCTAATTTGACAACGCAACTGTAAAATGTGACAAATGAAATACCAAAACGTAGAAAATGAAAAGCCCTTTAAAATGATATATCACTTAACCCCCTTTACCATTTAAGATATTTGAGAGGGTAGATCTAGAGGGTAGAGGGTTGAACGAAGCGCAGTTAATTTTCCATAAAAATTGTTCCCCTTGGATAACAAAATCGACGTGTTCTGGCGATTTTTTAAAACCTATCCCGTTTGGGGATAATAGAGGTGGGAAGTTTTTAAATTACCACGTTGTATAGCTGCATCATATCGTCTTGCAAATTTATTAAATTAGCATATCTACATTGTCACGTAGGTATTGTTAATAAGTCAAAATAAAATCATTTAAAGCTCGCCCAAATTTACTTTGCGGATGATCTGTTACGTATACTGCCAGAAGGTACATTCAGCGAAACCGAAATTACAGTAAAATATTAAAAATTTGGAAGAACATACAGTTCATGATAAAATTGAAAAATAAGGGTGATTTTATCTTGTCCCTTCCGCTGGTTAATAATGGGCTCCACTTGTCCATGGTCTCAGGCGTCCTTGCACAGGATCACGTGTCAGTTAAGATGGGATAAAATGCAGATGACCATAGCATAATGCAAATGGCGACTACACGTGCTATTGAGGTACTATGCGCCTACCTGTTTACATGTTTACCTGTTTACCTGTTTACTGCGCATGCCAATTCCAATGTCTTATCGCTTCACCCCCACCCGCAAAGTGGGCGAACGACGCTGATAAAGGCCATAAAAAAACAATCAAAACAAAAACAAACTCCTCTTCCTTGGTCACGTTCAGTGCGGCGTTGCCGCTTATGTTTATTTTTATCGTTTAAGTTATTAATTAAGTGTTCAATTGCTTTTAGCAATATTACTGTTGAATAATTTTTAATTTTTTTGTTACATATCAAACAATCAACATCTGCCAAGTAAATTTTTCCACATTTTATTCAAATTTTGAAGCTTATAAATATATAATATATATATATATATAATATAATATAAAAACTTTTCACATTAACCTAATCTACCATATCTAGTTAACATGTCAGCAAATTTTCGTAAAGCCAGTTTCAATAATAACTGAGAATTTTAAATTTTATAGAAATGGTGTTTTAAAAAGATTTTTCTTTTAAATCAAAATATCTTTAAAACGGTTAGGTTTAGGTATAGGAGTACCTAATAAGAATTTAATCAGCTTAATCCCTAGATTCCAAAAATGCAAAAATACTCGGTTGTACAGAAAAAACTGGGTGTTCCATTTGAAATAAGGAAGTTGACCTCGACTTCCGGTATAACTGGAAGTGATATGACCTTCAAAATATTTTTAAAAAGTAGAGTGTATCTATATTAGTTTAACCCCCAAATATGAAAAAATTTAGATTTGTTACAAGTACAAAAGTTTCTAATGAAACAGTCACCCTGTATTTGATATTTAGATACCTGGTACCTCGGATCTACTGACAGCGGCACTATTTGAACTCTTTCATTTCAAATAGCATACTTTACTCCATGTTCCCTGCAATTATCGTTACTGTAGTATTTTTCTATTTAACTCTACAAATTTCCAAAATAAATATGTTCATAATTATGAGGGGAAATATTTAGAAACCTTCAACTTTAGATCTATTGTAATACCTAAAAATGGCATCAGATTATTCTCCTACTGAGAATTCAACTAAATTAAAGAAGTATAATATTAAAATACAAGAAAAACATGTACTTCATATAAGGCGATGTCATGTTACACAATGAAATATATTTCGCTCTTCTTAAAATTGCGTCTAGCAATTTCCCACTTTTTGGAGATCACTTCCATTTCGAATCTCATACCGACTTTGCTGTCCTAAAAATATTAATTTTGCGTGTCAGAAACCTGATTTAGTTTGCAGTCCGTCTTTTGGAATACTTCATTTTACCAGAATAGTTTTTCATCGATTTCCAACCCTCATTCATCTCATTACGATGTAAGCTTTCCCTCTACTCGTAAGCTGAGGATTACTTTTACGTCTTTTGTGGCTAAAAAGCTATGTTCCACCCCAACTTTAATCTGGGCCTCCTACACTCAAACTGAAGCAGTCCTCAGCGCCACGTCGCTCCTTTCTGTGAACGTTTTGAATCGCTTCCATTTCATTCTTATTTCAGAAACTGTATTCAATCTTCATTTGAGTCGAGATATTTCTATATTTCTTACACCCAATTTGAAGCAATCATAGAGTGTCGAGTTCCTATTTCCTTATTTTGAAACTTATCTCTTTGATAAATCGATAGTCCCTTTATAGTACACTCAAGTTGGAATAACCCATAGGCACACACGTCGGCATATCGAATCGTTGACATCGTCTACCTTCAAGATGAGATTGATGAATAAGAAAAAGTGATTGGAATCGATCACTTCTTCCTGCATTTGATAAGAACCGACATGAGAATACATCCTTTCGCACCCTGTACTTGTTTCTTTTAAGCAACTACTTTATTTAACATTTAATACAAAAGTAAATTGAATTATTCAATGAAAGGCTGTTTTCTACAGCAAATTTTACACGAACTTAAATAATGTGGAAAAACCAAAAACACTTAATTATTAATCGATGGGATGAAAGTCAATAGACTGGAAACTTATATATTATCTTGAACTAAACTCATGATCAATCTACACACATGTTCAAAAGTTTGGAATATTCATATTTTTCATAGTTTCCACTGTATTTATTTGTTTTTTTATTCACACGAACAAGGAATCAAACTATTCCAATAAACAAAATAAAACTCTAAATTAAATAAACAATTTGTGAGGAATTAATGGAATGACGAAACGAGAAGCCGAACCAAATGAGGGCTCCGATGGAAAGTAAAACAAAAAGGATATGAAAAGAAATGAAAAGGGTTCAAAACCAAAATTTAGTCATGTGATCGATAATGTTAATTCAGCACACAAACTCGAAAAATGTGGATAGATTTTGGTTAGAAGAACTGTTGCCAAGGGAGAAATTAACTTATTTGACCACGATGTCGATTTAGTGATGCAGGAAGATTACTACTATCTATTACTACTTATCTTATCTTCTGTCCAATATATAGTAAATACCACATCTTTTCTTTTTCTGCCTCGAGAACCGCCTGTGAGCTTACTCTATAAGATGCTGTTCTTTTACTCGATCCAAAATAAATTTATATTCTCTTCTTTTTTAAATTAAGCCTACCATTCACCCGAATTTCAATTTGATCCTCAGAACTTGGCCCTAAACCCTCCATTGTGACGCTGGAATTATCTCCTTAATTCTCATACAGTTCATTAGATATGTAACCTCAATACCCCAAACAAATTTTAAACCTGCTTAAATAATCGAATTCTCTTGCTTTATTTTAAAGAGTCGCCCCTCCAATATCGAGCTGCTCTAGATAAATTTTATTAGATTCTGGGCAAACCGTGCCATATGGACGTTCATTATCTCGGCTATAAAGTTTTTCACTTATTCCGAGATGGGTGTTTTCAAACTTGCTTTAATGACTTTAGTTTGGGTTAGTTAAGGTTGTCATTAAAGCTAAAGGTGATAAATCTACTTTACTCGGAAGCTGCTTGTTTAGGAGAGACTTTTTGATGAGACGTTAAGGGTTATGTTTTGCTCTTTCTATGTAGATAATTAATACTACAATGTAGCGGAATTTACATATCTCGTATTAGCTTTTGCTAAACTTTACACACAAATTCCTATTTTGACCGAAATTATTCATTCACTGGAGGTTCTAACTAACCGAAACGAGAATCCAGTCCCAGTTATTAATTCTGCCTATAGAACTATTCTAGTAATATCAAAAGCCGAAACTTAAATTTGCTTAGCGATGATTGTCTTTAAGGAGGAATGCAACAATGCAGTTCAAAAGCAAATTTAATGCAATCTAATTTTGCTAATTAACGTGATACTCAGTCCCTTGGAACTATTTTAGCAAGTATGCAACAGAGTTTATGTGATGTGAACGGTAACTTATTGTTCATTGTTTGTGGTATGTCTTGGTAGAGGGAACTATTCCTACAGGAGTTCATTACGAACAAAACGTTTATGCTATTGAGTTCTCTAAATAGAGGCAATTAATACTTAGGTGTCATAATTACATTTGAAGGCAACATAGGGTCGGAGTAGCTGCCTAAAATAAACTGTTATCTCAGTATTTTTCCTGAAACTGATTTAGACAAAATATATGATCATCATTCACTAGCCAGTTTGGAAACGACATTACCTCCTGTGTAAAACAAAACTTTTGTTTCAGAGCCTGGAAACAGTGCCAGATGGAGGTCGACTATTTCCAACATAACGATGTTCTTTTGTGTGCTGTCGTCCATTTCGAAAGTTGTGTTCCGATGACTTAGTGAAGTTTGCTTTAGTGAATAAAAGAAAGAGACGAGAAAACTTGATTACGACCTTAGAATAAGAGACTGTGTTATTTCCTTTAGTTCTACCAGACAACAATGCATATTTCCAGACGCAAGTTTCGTTAAGTTCAGCACTTAGCTGGCGATAGAGGGTGACAAATGTTTATTTTTTTAACAAATTGGTGCAATTCACAACGAACACTAAATGAATTATTACAACAACTGTTAAGTTTTTAAGTGGTAGAATTAAAATTACAACGAATCTACTTTAGGTCCGTTAATTCCCAGTTTGTTTTTCCATCAATTACGTTGCAGAAATATGCATTGGAATTTAATGTAATTTTAAAACCAATTTCAAATAATAACATTCCTATTTAGCTAGGTATTAATGAATAATTTTAAATGAATCAGTGAAGCAGCGACGCAACATTTAATCGAAATGTAGGAAATGAGATTCCTAATGGTTTGCGCCTGCCTCACTGGTTTTTAAGTTTTTGTAAAATCTGGCAATAATTTACACAAAGACCTAACCAATCAATAATAGCGATGTAATAAGATAAATGTTTCCCGTTTGTAATATATTAGTCATAGGTTTGAACAATGTGATCAATGTATATAATGTAAAAATTACCCACATTGGATGTCATAAGATAACTTATTGAGCCCTTTAAAGTCTACTTTGTTAGAGCTATGCTTAAAAGGTAACTAGAGCAATCTCCACACCTATGAGAAATGTATGTCGCATTACTGGTACTTCTAACTCAGCAGCAAAAGTGAGAAAACACATTTAAGTCATATTGGGATGAATGTTCGGAAATATCGTACCAATGATTAAATCATAATTCCTCCATTAATGAACTTTTTTCCAAGTAAAACTTAGGGGTACCTTTAAGCTAAATTTCCAATTCAAAGTTTTACCGATTTTAGTCACCCTAAATGCGAGGAAGAAGCACGAAACGTGCCCTAAACCTTGTCAGAATAAGCGGTTAGTTTATGAGATAGACAAAACGGTTATCTACTGACTGCCCATCTAACCCAACTTAACCTGAAAATTTGAGCTGAAATATGGAACCAAATGTTATACGGAAATTACTATTCTTGTATATAACACGTGTGTGGACTGGGGAGCGAAAGTGGACTGCCATTCTGCATGCTTGAATGACTGTGTCCAGTCCCTCTGGTAGCATTGCAAGGATCATACCATGAAGACCCGCTGCATTAGATGAACTGAGTCCACCAACGCCCATTTTATGGCTTCATTAATCACCACTTCCTGACCCAGCGCTCAGTCTTGCTGCACTAAACCTCTCTCAGGGAGAGCGGCCTTTCTAGGCGAGGCCTCACTTACCCTTTATGCCCCACTTTCATCAACTACTTATTCAAATTGCCTTGTTCCCATTACCATGCAAACTTCTATGCAAAAAATTTTCTAATTTTGTACTAGTGCTCTTCAACATAAGTAATAAACTTAAACGTAAGCCTTCATCCCTCTTACTACCTCTTACTACCTTATTTAGTACCTCTTAAGCGGTAAGTTTATCAATCTAGAGCTCGAGCTGAAATAAAGCACTAAACTCACATGGAAATCAGTGGCGGCTTTCGGGAATTGTAACTAGAAAGTCGTTTAAACAATAAAAATATACATGTGCAAATACACACATTTCTCTCAGGGCCTGACCTAGATATTTTCAGAGTAACGGCAAAAAAATGAATCAAAATTTTAACTTTCAACACCCTGTATATATCCGAAATTGTCAACTTCCGAATAAGTCATATTTTCTCCAATCCTTACCATTTGACGTGTAATATCTCTAACTTTCGGTTGTCTTATTGTTAAGGAATCACCTTGTATACAAAATCAGACACAACAAACAACTAAATCTAAAACTAAACCAAGTAATAATGTCGGTTACTGGTAAAAACCAAGTCGCGTGTCATCGCTGATGACGAGAGGAAATGGCTGTTGATAAAGATTTCGGTTAAAAGCTGCAATTGCAAAAGCATTTGTCGTCGTGCGAAAACTCTCAGGGCTCCTTTAAAAGACGTGAAGCAAATGCAGGCGGCCAGCCGATACCGAGATACCCTGCTGCGTTCTTAATGTTGCCATAAATAGGGTTTATATCACAGAAGTATTTTATCGTTACACCATACTCTTATTTACATTTAACATACCTCAATATACACATGATAAATGGCTCTTAATGGACGGCAGACGTTAAGAATCCTTAACAGACGCCGGCCATTACGGCCATTAATGTTAAAAAGACTGTAAGAAATATGCACATTTATCAGATTATTTGCTGCGAAACTATTAGTTAGTTTTTATTATAATATACATATAATTTGCCTCCAGAATGCCTTTTCTAGCATTTCCTCTAAAATTTGTTTAGAAAATTTTGTGGTCACTTAGTTATGTTTCTCTGACATGCATGATTATAAAATTTCATAAAAAACACGCTTAACACTTAGATGCGTTTTTGATGAAATCTTTATTTTATCTATGGTCTAAAATTCTAAAACGCGCACAGTATTTTCCTGCTTAATTTTTGATATATTTTTGAAGAGTCACTCGTCACTCTCTAACAAACGAGCCGCCACTGACGGAAATCACGAAAATTGTTGCTCTTGTCGAAGGTCAATTACTGTCATCATTAATGTTTCTCTAAGAAATAGAGAATGAGAAATTTATTTAAATTTAATATAAGAACTATTGACCTGATTTAGAAATTAAAAATACGTTTTTTAAATTTTCATCAAATAAACTGTCAATCATATTCGATAAAGTTATGTCTCACAATTTGAATCCATAAAGAAAATGTGAAATAACCAACAATTTTACAATTTTGGTTATAAAAGGGTCCTTCATAGCATCGAACTGAACTGCTTTAGAGAATTGAGCTCTTCTGCTTTATAGATTCATCAACTATTCTTATGGGGATTTTTGGTCCAATTTATGGCAACCCCCCAAATTACCATAATCTCAGTACATCTCATGAATAGAAAGAAAATTCCAGTCTCGAATTACATAATATCCGGCTTTAAACGGAGGCATTTTCCTGTCCCAATTGTTGTTCGTCACAAAGCAGAAGCTTCTTTTTCGACGTCCCGACATCTTAAAGCAGGCACATACATAAACTATCCCGCATTTACATAACAAGCAGTCATCTCAGCACGCAAGATTTACATACATTTATTGATTTTCATAAGCAGCCAGAGGATGTCATTTTCACAAAGGACCTCCGAGTTGCCCAAAGGGAAATGCTGCTGAAGGAGAAACGCGAGTTAGTGTTACTCTGTTAAATCTCTTGTGGAATTCACGATTGAAACATCTGCTCGTTTGGGATTATTTACACTGCATGCTCTGGTGTATGATGAATATAAATTACTGAGATGATATGTGGGTCTTGGAATGTGTTTCATCCCATGTCTTCCTCAGGCTATCTAATTAGTCTTATCGTGCGCTCAGAGGCACATTTATCGAAAATGGAAGCCTAACCGACTGTATTAAGTCTTCCATTTACGTTCAGACTTTCCCTGTGGGTGAAAATAGAGGACAAAATAAGGGCAGAGGTATGTAATAGAAATTCGGAAGCTAATATTGAGTTACGACTGCTCATAACCCTCCTCAACCCAAACATATTAATGTGTGGGGGAGAATAGGTTTCGGCGTTCGACGACGTAGCTAATCCCTGGAAAATCCCCTAAACCATGGACAGCCCCATTTTAGGTGCCAACCCTGTTTACTGCCTTGCTGGATTTTCAAAATGAAGTTTCAGTCTAATACTATAGTAAATATGACGTCAGGAACAATATTCCTGTGGGTTTGGAGAGATTTAACCATTATTGTATATTTGGGTTTAAAGTAATTGCTCTCGTTTTGTAAAAATGTGGTTGCTAAAAATCGCTTGCTGATTTCGCGAGTTTTTTTTTTAAGTTTTACAATTTTCAATCAAAATTTTCTCGTCGTTAGTCCTCCTTATGCCAAGAAGAAAAACAACAAGCTTTCTTTCAAAGCTCGTTAGTTACATGCCCATTTGTTAAGTAACGCATAGTGCAGATAGCGCATGAGTATATTGAAAATGAAAACAATACGTATACAGGGGGCAAATGAAATAGAAGGACATATGTTAAGGATTGATTTTACATTCGAAAATATGAAGAAAAGTTAGTATAAACTTGTGTCCTCAAGAGCCTCCTAAGGGAGCTGCGGCCCTTCGAAGGTGGCCCTCAAGAAATGCTGAATGGTGTGCGAAAGCAAAGGGGGGAAGTACATTTGCTTAACATATTCCTGAATCTTCTAACTTTTATGATAATTTGATATCGGAATATGATTTCTTGCCGAATGTTACATAGAAAAGGTACTCTTGATAAATTGTCGTAGGAGGGACCGTTCAAAATAGTAGTGGTAGTGAAATTGTCTAGCAAAATAAAATTAATTTTTTTGATAGGAGGTATAAAACGACAACAAAGTTTAGAAAAATCGAGTTCAAAATCAATAAAAAATTCCACTATCCAATTTCAGTTTTTTACCTTGCAATGTTTCGTATAAAGCGACATGTCTCTGAAACGGTTCGTCCTACGACAATTTATCAAGAGTGCCTTTTCTATGTAATTTTAGGCAAGAAATTATATTCCGATGTCAAATAGCCATAAAAGTTAAGAGATACAAGAATATGTCAAGAAAATTTTGCTAACCTCCCCCCCCCCCCCCGATTTCGCACCCCATTCCGCATGTTTATACCACCTTTTCTTCATGTTTTCGAATGTAAAATCGGTCCTTGAAATACGTCTCCTTATATCATTAACAACCTGCATGTCGTTATTAATAAAATAAACAATATAGGTAAAATAATAGAAAATATTTATTTCCAGGGAAAAAGGCTATCCATTATCCATTATCCATATCCTCTGTGACGGAAATACTTACATCTATACATAAGTAATCATTCATAAAATGCGAAGAAAAGGGCTGAGGAAAAATTACAGTTGGAAATGTTCCGATAAAGTGGGTGAAGGGAAAATAAAGCGGGATTGTCTTGTTTGCCTTGTAATGCAACGAAAATTCAGAATGGTCCAGTTCTGATGATTATTTTTCCGTGTGGCTTGAAGTTCTTGCAGCCTTTGTTTGTTTATAATGCAGCTGTTCAGTTGGTTTGGTATGTGCTTGTGAATGTCTAGAGCTAAATCCTTCAGAATTTTACTTTTTGTTTTGTCTTTTCCCAGTGGCTTTTAATATGAACTCTAATGCTCCATCATATTCTGTGTCCGTAATTAGAGCATATGTATTTGTTGTCCAATGGGAGGTTATAATAATTTTAGTGTCAGCTGTTCAAAAAATTCCACTTATGCCCATCGAATTTAGAATTGGCCGAAATGCTGAAGGCCCTCTAAAAGTGCCCAGCAAATGCATCAACAGTATCTTTGTGTAACGTTGTGTTCCATCTTCGTTGGTTCGTTGGTATCAATGATATTTATTTTTGTGCCATTGTAGTTTTTTTTAATTTTTTCCAGCATAATTTTCCTTTGTCATGTTGTATTTCTTTTCTTGCTTTCAATCCTTTGTCCTATCAATACTGGTATATCAACATCTTTATATTTCCGTTGCAGTTAGTAAGTATTCTTTTTAGTTCATTATCTTATGCGTGTGTGTTTGTAGTGTTGGGCAGTTCTTTTTCACGTTTAGTCTCAATATAAATTTGAACAAGCTATGTTGGTAAAAGGCAATCTTCAGTCGAAGGGAAAACTTTCTACTGGCGATGAGAGTTGCTGTTGTATCTTTTGATTGAATGTGAATAAAAATAATTGGAGTACCAAAACTCAAATCAAATCAAGTCAGAGAAGAATCCACTTAATCTGGAGATTTTTGGCAAACCAGAAATTTGTCACGGCAAATATGCATTCTCTTCCTCCCTCCTCTCGTTCCAGTGCCGGAGAAAATCTGCCGAAGCTAACTCTCTTCTGGTTTGAAACTTATCTTTCCTGTATATGACACTGATTGCAACTCCAAACATGAAAACTCAACCTGTCGAAATTCATTGGTGAAACTTATTCCGCAACATCTTCTCTTGGCAGCATTTTCCTGCATAATACAAATTTAGTTCTCAGCTGCACTTACCGTTTTAGCATAAGCCAAACTATTCCCCCCAACTGTACGACCGATATCCGGGCTAGATAAATGAAATAACGTGGCCAGTCCATAGTTTAAAGGATTCGAGGGCTTTACATTGTCGTCGTCCGATAAACACACAAGAGACCGGTATACGAAAGAACCCCAAAGCCATTAGCCGAAAATTATAGGCAGCTCCGCTTATCAGCTAATACTACACGGACCCTTGTTAAGTCTCTGCGGATACCTAAATTACGCCTTCATTCATTTGCGTTTAATTTTATTAAACGGAAGTTAATTACTTAATTTTATAACCTTTCTGGTTCCGGAAATAATTTATGGAGAAAGTCGCAAAGCATCATTGGGATGAATAAACTAAGAACTTAAGGTGGTTAATTAATTAGTTATATCATGTTGTTTCAATATGCTTTTTCCTTGGGTAAAGGGGACTCGCACCTTCAGAATTCCTCAATAACTCATCAAATCTATAGAAATTGGTGTAGCCCAGTTTCGAATACGGGATCTAAAATAAGAATTTAATAGAAGAATTAATTTCATTGAGAAATATGGAACGTTTAACGTTTACGCACAAGTAACTACAGTGATTATCAGATAAATAAAAAAACAAATCTGTTTTGCGGTCGTTCAACTGGTGGTAATTTGTTACCAACAATAACCACGAAATGAAACAAATAATTGATCATGCTAAGCAAAAAATGAAATTTGAATGGAAAATAAATATGAAATCAATGAATAAAAAATGTGCCAATTTTTAGAAGAGCGACGGTAAAATGACTTTCTACAAGTGTCAAAGTGCGTGTGATTCACTAGTGTCTCTCTTTTAAATAAGTTTGAATAATAACATTTTAAATTATATTTGACTTTGATTCGTGTTTTAGAACTATCAAAGTTGCCATAGAAAAAAGTTAGAAGAGGTAGGACAGAGATGAGCATGAAGTAAGTTAAAGTTATAAAATGCAAAAATTTGCAAGAAAACCTACTTTGCGAAAATTTCATTGGCTGCAATAAAACTAAGACAGAAAATAAATTGAGAAAGAAATAAACTAAAGGAACTCCTTCGAGGTTTAATACCATGTACACGTTATACTGTTTTCTCCAAATGAGAAAAGAATTTACAAATATTATCTGTCAGGTATACTTAGCATCCAAATGAATGAGAGATTTATTTTCTGCTGTTTGGAATTGTTATAGTTTATGTGTATAAAATTTCAAACATAAACGATTTAAATTAATATCTAAGCGCTTCATAGACAATTTTTGTCATTTTTTTCATAACTATTTCTTTTTATCTTTCCTAACCTTTTTTCTTCGATACTTCTCGATAGTTCTGAGCGATGAACCAAAATCGAGTATATTTTAAATTTCTCATTATCTAAATTCAGTTAAGGAAAAGGAGACAGTCAAGAAGCAGTATAAAGTAATTTGACCATAATTCTTTTCAAAAATGGTTAAATTTTTTACCCATTTATTGTACATGTTAACATTGACCCTGTTTTATTTTGTGGCTATTTATGTTCAATTTATTTTTTAATCTATCTGTGATAATCGATTGCAACCAATGGTGCGGCCGCAAAACAGATTTACTTGCAGACTTCCATTTTGTTTCTTCTGCATAAATGTTAAAAATTCCAAGTTCAAATTGAACGAAGAAGATACTCAAGTATTCTATGTATATAATACCGGCCTATAGAATTAAATGTATAAATATAAATGGCTCAATAGAACATAAAACAAATCTGTTATACCAAATCATAAGATTTATTTGTTGTGGGGTTGAACATATGATGATGAAATGGTTTTGCGATAGTGGTAGTTTTCTGGCCTGGTTGTATATCTAAAGGTTAGTTCCGGTTGACCCCATTAACACTATGTGTGTCTTATTCTTAATTTAATTGGATTATATGACCGGGCCTAAGATCTAGTCGTAAGCTGTAAGTACATATTATAAAAATATTTCGTCAATATTTAGGAACTACGATTAACTATCTGAATGTTTATTGTTAAAGAAAGTATACCTGCAGTATATTAAATAAAAATTTATATTGAGAGGTTTTGTTTTGTTCAATCCTGCTGCTACAAAAAGGTCTTGGTGGACGTCATTTAAATTAGAAACAATTATCGAAACTTCCCTGAGAATCAATTTCATTTTTCTAGATAAATTGCTCAACTGTTTTATGAGACATTACCGATTAAAGTTTAATGGACGCCAGTTCTTTTCTAATTCAAAAATTTACAAAAAGTTCAACATTTTTTTTAAGTTCGATTCTCAGCTCTAATTAGCTGACTAATGATCACTTTAAGAAGTGAACATCTGCGCATTAAACGTTTAATAGAAGATACTAGGTAGGAATGTCCCTGTTTCCTTTTGAGTTGGATGGCGGGGAAATATCGACATTTTTACTACATTAATTTTTTTAACTTCAATTCAAGTTAAAGTAAACAACATACGCGATAGTAAGACGAAATTATGATGATCCCACTTCCGAGCTTTCAGAATCAATAATGGCACCATCAGTGCCATTTCTTTCTTCTCTTGAATCCGGCAGGAATATTCAAATTACAGCTTTTTCCCATCCTTGCAAATGTTGCATTTATTCTCCCCTCACAGAAATTCATTTTCGAGTTTTTATTTTGTCGAGGTCTTTGAGCTTTCCAACTCAATGAAATGCTGCGGGGTGCATCTTTTCTCAGCTAGTTTTCAAATTGTAGCATATAAGTGAAGCAGTGATTTTTTTCGTTATTCTGTCGCATTTTTCATACCTTGAAACAATGACTCCGCAATCTTTATATTCAATTCCAGGTTTTCATTTTTTTAGAGAATTCAGAAAATTCTCAAGCTCAATGAGATGCTATGTCGGTATTCCGCTTAGTTCAGAGGTGATGGGGAACTTGAAAAGTATAAAGGTAGAGACGGTTATGTTCCTCCTAATTTTTGCTTCTTTTCTCATATTCTCCTCCACTCCCAGTCAAAATCCACCATTAAACGTCTAGACGCATTGAGACAGTGATGCATCTCCTTCCTCAAAGCTACCAGGAATCTAGATTTTGTTCCTGCTGCCAACATTGCACCCTTAGATTATATGCAAAAACTCAATCTTTCTCTAATTTACAAACACTCTCAGGGGACAATGGAGCCAAGTCGCCACTTTCTCCAAAACAATTTAATTAAATTGGAAAATTGGGCAACGTACCTTGTCAGTAACCGTTTGCACGAAATGAACACAGTATAATTCCCTAGTTATGTACGGAATTCGCAGACTATTTTGCACCAAACCCAGAGGAAGGAAGACATTTCGCCGAACAATCGCATAAGTGCCGTTTAATATTAAAGCGAATATTAAGCCTACAAAAGTGTTGCTAATTTCATACGATGAGGACTGCTTAATTTGATCCCAAAACAGCGAGCCTGTGTATCCTAAATTGGGATATTGAAATTCTCGCACTATATCCGGATTTACTTTAGTAGAGGTATTTACCATTAATTTTAAATTTCCATTCAGTCCATATCCATTTTCCTAACTGCTGCAAGCAACGTTCATGTAATTAAAAACATAATACCTATTTCCATTTTTCCTTGTAGTGATGCAATATTTAATTTCCATTTCGAAGTACACTAAACATATTCTGCTACAAGCGGAATGAAGAGTTCGAATATCGAATTCATCATTATTTTACCGCACGCTTTTCATTAGAGCTATCGCGTTTACCCTGGATCGATGCTACATAAAATCCTCTTATTTAAGATTAGCCTGCAACCATGTAAGCTTAAAACTTTGATGCTTGCAGTAAAAGTAGGTATTTACCGGAGGATTATTGAATTTTGGAGTGGACGTTTTATCACTTGCTAGAGTAAGGCATAATCATTCCTATCCCAATTTACCACGGTTCAAAGGATGGTGATTTACTGCAAGTTTGAATAGTTAGCCTGGTAAGTTCGTAATTCTACACGCTCTGATAGAATGATCATATTTTAAGTGGGGAGCTTTCCCAAGAGACTTGAATTGCGCTTTTCCACCATCTTATGTGAATAATGCGAAACACTCAAAGCAACTACACGCTCCAACGATAGCACTAAAGGGGATTCAAATTACATTGTCCAAATTAGGATCTTCATTAACAGGTATTTAGTTCCCAAACTAATTGCCATAATAGACTATGTCCAGGTTACCTTCGTTTGGACTGCGATATTTTGCTATACTCTCAATACCGGTATGCTGAAGGGTCTGGTTTCCACAGTAGCACCGGTCGCTTACTTTCAGTTTAATTAGACTTTAGATTATGTGCCTTTTGTCGTTCAAAATAAAGTGGATTTTTACAAAAATTAAACAAATTTTAAAGTGTACATTTGTTTGTTTTTCTAACTGGGAAAACAAACATTTGAAGTGCCGACAGGCAACATCGTTTCGCAAAACGTTGCTACAGCGGTAATTAAAATAAATAAATGTTACGTACTAGTCGACTCAATTTGTTATGTTGCTAAATTACTAAATTACGTTCCAGAACAGCGAAAGCATTAACGTTTAAATTTAATTTCCTTGGAAATTGAAAGAAGTAAAACATAAGGCATTCGCATTCCAGAATAAGGACTTTTTGGCAAAGAGCGGTTTTGGCTTAAACAGTGAAACCGTGATGGAGTAGGTGTTATAGTAGTTAACGAGTAAGTCTGGCTTCGTTTCCTGCCGATCTATCAATGTTTTGCCCTATTAATGTTCTCCCTAAAGATATCAACCGTAATAGAGAAATTTTATTTATTCTCTTTAATCATTAAATTTTACCTGTCTGGTTTTAGTCCGCGCCATGGTAGTGCTCGATATTTCATACTCTGCTGCTGCAAGCAACACATTTACCATCTCTGGTTAGTGGTTATTTTCTATCAATCAATAAAAGCCAGTTCAGGTCCTGAATGAAATCATATCCCGATCCGTCTAGAGACCTTTTTTGTTATATTCACTTTAATATAAGAAAAATGTAACCGGAGCGATATACCCCCACATCGATCGTAAAGAACCGCTCTACACAATTTGGGGATTCTTCTACCGGGTGTTTTAATAAGAAAGGCCCTCATTCTGGCTGCACTTAACTACATTTTAAACAGCCTATTCACCCACAACCTATGGCCCTTTCTTCCTGAAACACCCAGTATAGCCATCAACAGGAGTATCAGGGGAAAACCCGGCACAAATCGTGTTGCGTTACAGTTTAGATTCGAGCCGATACTGTTGTACTATTGCGAGGTTTTTGTACGAGTATTTCGCACTTGGTGTACGTTTCCAACCATAATTAATTGCTTAATATTTAACACTATACCCAAAGTTAAACCAACCTTCGATTAATGGATTCGGGGCTGTTCAGAATTGAAGTATGAGAACAAATTTGATTTACAGGGTTCGTGTTAAAGCCGCAGGCTTTAAGCCGGCCGCAAATTTGAAACAGAATTCAAAATTATATTTTCAGAATTAACTGCGATAAAATGTAGACAATGGAAAGTGGAGTACAAATATTGCAAATAGACCACTTCATATTACATACAATACATACATAATACATACAAATCGAACAAAACCAATGTTATTTTGACTTGTATCATGTAACACCAATAGCTATGAAAGTTTTGCCCGATTTTTCTGTTTATTTACCGCAAGAGCTTTTTGTTGCCTTCATATTTACAATTCATCATTAACAACGGTACCCTTTTTTATCGACAAACAATTTTGTTACATATTTTTTTCTTAAATAAGGGAATCGAGGTTTGCTTCGATGGTGTAGGCTGGTACCATTTTAGGATTCAAAACAAAACCGTGAATCGCAAACTGAGACCACAAATTGGTCGTGCCAAAATGGTGCCTTTTGTGGAAAAAGGGCATTCGCAGAGGTTTGTAGCTGAGGGAATAGGCGTTACTCAAAGCGACGACTCCCGCGTATGGAATCGCTATTTACAGACTAACTTTGTGCAAGATAGACCCAGAAGTGGCCGTAGGCTTGTTAGTAATCAAAGGCAGAATCGCTATAGTATATTTCACGACACTAGCGGTATGAAGGAGTGTATGCTTCCGCGCATCTCCATTTATAGTATACGAAAAAACGAAGTAAATACAGTGGAGATCAGCTGTCGTACTCCATGAACTTTGGAATATTGCCGGCTTACTTTTAAATAGCCAGATTACTTGATTAGTTTGCTATCAAAATGATTTCAAATAATTTTTCTTTTCAAAATTAAATAAGAACATAAATACAACTCTTAAACATGAAACAAAATAACATTCTAGAAATAACAAAAAACCAAAAAAAATTATCAGTGGAAATTAAAATAAAAACCAAAACTAGATTAAACGCTCAAATCGGCCCCCTCCCTGTGCAGAACAGTAATCGGGACAGTCATAAGAATTCCGCCGCACGTTTGCAAGTTTTCTGGGCTAATATTTTGCGTGCAATTTCAAATTTCAATTCGTAACTCATTTAAATCATTAGCCCTATCGCCCTCAAATTTGTAAATTGTAGATTTGGCATAACCCCATAAAAAAAAATCTGTAGGGGTTAAATCAGGAGATTTTGCTCGCCATAAAACGTTGCCCCATCCACTTATCACTTCGTTTCGAAAATGTCCCGCAAGACATTCTCTAACAAGAGCGGCATTGTGGGCAGGACAACTATCTTGCTGAAACCATACATCTCTTAATTCAACTCCTAATTGGTGGATTGCCGGCATAATTTGTGTTTGGAGTAGATCGCGGTATTTCAATTCGTTCACAGTATGTTCAATGAAAAACGGATCAATTGCATGGTCACCTAAAGTACCTGTCCAGACATTAAGTTTTTGAGAATATTGACCTCGTGCATTGTACGTTTAGGACAAGTTTTCCCTTGACCAGTAACGAGGCTGGATTAGCGTGACTCAATAATAGAAAAGTCAATTCATCTGTAAAAAGAATATCTTTGATCTAATTTTCATCATTATTCGCGCTTTCCATTATTGTTGTACAAAAAACCAGCCGTCTTTCTAGGTCTTCAGGAAAAATTTCGTTCATTCTTTACACCTTTTATGAATTATACCCGTTTTTCCTCGAAATTCTGTGGGCGAATGCATGTGACAAATCTAATTGCTCCGTTATTTCCTTGAGGGACTAATCAGGACTGTCCTCAACGCTGGCATAAATCATAATTTCCTGCTTTGTCCTTTCATTGTTATTTTGTGGGGGGTGTTTATGATGCAGGGGCGAAACACATTGAATCGTCTCAAAATTTCGAATGATGGGACATACTGTATCAACGTTAGGAACGGGCCGATTATCAAAATTTCCTAAAAAACAAGTGACAACCCCTTCTAAGGATTATCCTGAATGAAATTGTTTGACCATGAAGACTTTTTCTTCAATTGCTCAAATTTCTATTTTATTATATTTTTACTCGTTATTCTAACAATACGCGGAAGATAAAATGATTCCAAAGTTTCGATAGCAAGTGAAGAAAATATTATTCTATGAGTTCAAAAAAAATTGCAAATACGATGTCGACAATGATATAATTTTTTTCTAATAAAGCAAGCCGGTAACATTACAAAGCTCCTGCAGTACGACGACTGATCTCCACTAGCTTTACTTCGTTTTTTGTATACTATAAAAGAAGGTGCGTGAAGGCAAACACTCCATATCACTAATGTCGTGATATATACTGCATACACTTAACAATTCAGCGAAATCCTACCACGGCAATACTACAGCTTCAAAGGGCAGTTAGACATGCACATGAAGTTGCTATTTCTTATTCAACGTTAACAAGACAAATCATTCAGTCTGATTTGCGATGTCGTCGACCAATAAGTGTTCCTCGACTACAATATCAACACACACTTCGTCGATTGCAGTGGGCTGAACCGCAAATGCTCTTACCTGAAGAATTTTGAAATTTTATTCTTTTTTCTGATGAGATCAGAATTTGTTTGGTAAATGATAGCCGCTGAATTCTAGTTTGGAGAGAGATAACAAAAAATGCTCAACTTGCCCATGCTCGTCCCGTGCCTCCTTTTGAAAGAGGAAGTGTAATGTTTTGAGCTAGTATAATATTGGATTGGCACACTTAATTCATGTTCAAATGAAAATGACGAGAATAGACGCATTAGGGACATTTTGAATCTATGTGTTAGGCTATGGCGAGGGGCTATGGGTGACAAATTTGTCTTCACGGATGACAATGTCCGTCCTCATCGTACTATGGCAATAAATGACTACCTTGAAAGAAAGAAAATAAACCGTTTAGATTGGCCTGCTTTATTGCTTGACATGAATTCCATAGAACATGCTCGAGATATGCTTTTTGCAGCCGTGAACTCTCGAAAAAATCCTCTCAGGACCATTCAAGAGCTTGTTATTGCTGCTGCAGAAGAATGGCAGCGTATTCCTCAAGGCTTTGTAATTAACCTTGTTCAAATCACGCAAGAATGTCTTCAAGTTTATATTGATGCCAGGGGTGGAAATAGACGTTATTAATTACTTTTTTGCTTTAAAAATGTTGAATGAAAATTTTCGTTTTTAGTCTTTTTATTGTTTAAAATTTAATAGTAAAGTGATTATGGTATAAATTAATAGATTTTTAACCAACATTCATTAATAAATAAATATTTCATACATTTTTTGTACCACATAATAGAATGTCCACGAACCAAAGTGATGGAAAACTTTGGAAGCTGTGGGTAGTTTTGTGCGATATATGGCGCATCTGATGATAGGAATATTGCGTGAAGATTGTCCAACTTAACACCGTCCCGCACCACCGTCCCGTAACCAGAATGGACGACACTGCGAAACAGCGTCACGTTATTTGCGGTAACCGTGTCGCAACATCGTAACATCGAAGGGCTTCATTGTCCCTATTTCGCCGTTATATCAAAGAACGAATACACACTGATGTTGCATCACTTCTTTTCATGTCTCGTAAGAGAGTCGCGATTTATTTTCCGTGCATACAATTGATTTCATCTACCTATAGAATTTTATTTTTTGGTTTTGATGAAACGTTAGGATATTCTGCTGATATTATACGGGACGATCATCTCTTACACGCACGAATCCCCGACGCACTATGCTTCGATGAGTAACAAGAAAATGTTGCGGGACGATGTTGCGATACAATTTCTTGTTGCATGTCTGTACGCGCGCAAAAGTGGTTTCCAAGTAAAATTTACATGTATTTTATCAGTATTTTACTCACTTTCACTTAGTTTTTAGTACGAGGAAATCAATGTCTCCATTGGATCCTTTTGATCTCAAATCAGAAGCAATCTTCTATATCTCGGAGATTTCACCTTTAAAGTGTTTCTTTGTTGCAACGTATTGAAAAACTTTACAGAAATGTTCCCCAATCTTGTTTCGAAGTGTTCTCTCAGAGTTGCAACGACATAAATAACGATTTCGATCTAAACTCTCCGAAATAGGCATTCTAAAAATAAATAGTCCTAAAAATGAATAAAATACACGCTTCTGGTTCTCCCAATACGAATCTCACGCTGAGCTTCGGAATCATATATCGTTCGTTGCAAGACACTCAGCAGTAAATTAACCAACATCCGACACCAGGAAGCAATGATTCCTAATAAACCTGTCGACGTTTCCTGAATAGTTTCCCGAAGCGACTCTTATTTTCCGGGGCTAAAGCAGGGGCCCTTGTTTGCGGTTTAGCATCAGTCGACAAGAAAGAAGGCTGCGCCCACTATTTTCCATTATGGATCCTGATGCCGAAATGTTGCCGGAGAAATTACACCCAGCGAGCGGTATTGTATTTTTTGCTAAAATGTCTTCGTTAAACCCGAACAACTCTGGGAAAAACTCGGCCACGTCTTATCCAAAACTTCCTATTATTTCGCAACTTTTCTCTTTTCCCCATGCTCCGACATAAAACCTAAAAACTTCTGCTCCTAAACGGTCGAAAAAGAAAACTAAGATAAATCGGCCATTAGTCCGAATGTTGTTTTGTTTGAAAATTGGAGTTAAACTGTCGGTGTTTACAAAATCAATGGCTTGTCCATTTCGGTTATTTACCTTTTTCCGAAAGTTCTTCTGCTTGATCGAAACTTACGGAAGTTTGTTTGTCGATAATAAAGAATCGATAGGGTCGAGAAACCTGTGCGAACAATGATGGATTGCCCCTTGAACGAGTTAGTAAAGAGTTTTTGGTATTATTCTTTAACATAGACACAGATTTTGTTTTCAGCAAATCTATATCTGTCAAGAAACGTCTTGAAATATCAGCAATATTTTCACTCACAGATTTTTTCGATGTAAGTACCTCAGATTTCAATTAACCTTAAATTAGCCCAAAATTTTCAATTAACCTTAAATGAGGTACTGAATTCTATAGGGTGGTCCCTAGCTACGGGCTAAACTTCATACACAAGCTCTTTCTATACAAATAATACGATTTGGCTAAACTTATCGCCTATTTTAATTTATCTATCACCAGATCAATAAGCGATCATTAAAATTTACAAAAATATTTTCAATTTGGTCAGATACCTTTTTATCCTTCCTAACTCTTTTGTCCTACACCACTAACCATTTCTTTCCGAAAAAATCGAATTCACTATTCAATATGCAATGTGTGATATTTAACCTGGAATATCGAAATATTTCAAATACTAGGCATCCTATAAAGAAATGTTTAGATTTAAACTTTAATCACTTTGAGGGGAAAATGTATTGGTGATAAAGTTGATTCCATTCTATTCCCCTTGTGGACGGGATGGGAGTTAACTTTTTAATTTCAAATGGAAACCCCCATTTTTTTACAAACTCGGATAACAGGGCTAAAAATTCAAAAAAATTGTTCGAAACATTTTTTTCAATTCATGCTAGACACTGTAATTTCCCTTTCACTTATGATTTACTGAAAGCTTTATTGATATCTGCTTTAGAATGAATGAAAACGTGAATTTTTGTATAATTTTTAAATGTTCAAAATGGTATCTTTGAAATTTAAAAGTACAAGTTTTTCAATACGCCCCAAGACCTCAAGAATATAAGTTCTCCATTAACACACAATCTCTCACATCTAAGTGGCCGAGCAACATAGAAGAAGAACTAAAAGTATTTTGTGTGGACAAGAATAAACAAGAGCATTGCTGATTAGGCAAGAACCTATGGACCATACGCGAAAAATAAAGTACTGAAAAAGACCTCTGTTGGACATTTTGACGCGTCACACTCTTGCATTACTCATATCCATCTCGATTTAGTTAGCATTGCCGCCTCCTCACCGATTTCGTTATTATTTAATTGTTTTGTTAAAAATCATTCTAATCGAAGATGTAGCCACGGATACTGTAGCATTTTACAGTTAGTGAATTTTATCTGCCTCTATCATCATAGATATACAAATTGTTTCAAGAAGGTGGTGCCAGACTTGAAGAAGGTATAGAGGACATTGTGGTAGAAAATTTTTACTCGTAAACTCCTAAGCGAAAATAGGCCGTTTTGGCTCTGGATCAGTTCTTGTTCAAAAAAGGAATGTTTTCTGGTTGACACTAAAAGACATCGATATTTAAGTAATTTTTATTCAAGGCTTTTATTAAAAGTTTCTTATAGAGATACAGCATAGAATTTGGTGTCAACATGACGGTGCACCTACACATTTTTTCCATTGTATGCAGGATGACCTAAACCTACAATTTCCTGGACGATGGATCAAAAGAGGTCTATTAGTTGGCCAGCGCGAAATCCTGATTTAAGCTCGTGGAAGATTTTCTTCTGGAATTACATCAAGTCCTTGGTCTATGAAACCTCTGTAACGACAAACGAGGAACTGTTAGAGAGACTAATGGCAACCTGTCTTTTCGTACAGCGAGATTCATACATGCTACAAAGGGAATGTGATTCCATGATTCGACGGACAAATTTATGTAACGAGATAAAGGGTCGCCATTTTGAACCAGCTGTCATAAATTTATTATTTTGGCGTTGTCTTTAACAAAAATTGCTTAAATATCGATGTCTCTTGGTGTCAACGAGAAAACATTTCATTTTGGACAAAAATTCATCCAGAGCTAAAACGGCTCATTTTCGACTAAGGGTTTATATGCAAAAATCTTCTACCGCATTGTTCTCTCTAACCTCCTCAAGTTTGGCGCGACCTTTTTGAAACGCCCTGTAGTTAATCCCAAATCGCATCGCAATCCGTCGAAGATTTAACCAATTTGATATGTTCAAAGGGAATTCGAACAACAGTCTACCAGTTAGCTTTGAATAGCACGGTGGAATGTTGGCACTGCTCCCTGAAATCTCCTATCATGTGTCCCTAAGGAACGGATTGATGTTCTGCTTATCGTTCTGCTGGGACTCCCCCGCTGAAATGTCACACCTTTATCATCAGAAGTATCTAGTAAATATTGAGCGTTATTATAACGGCTTTTTTTAACAAAGAGATTCGCCATTCTGCACCCACTCGAAACCTCATTTTTGAGCGCAGAAAAATCATTTTCCCACTCAAAAGCATGTAACTTTCTTATAGCAGGCCCTTTGTTGGCTGCTAATAGTTTCCTTTCGCACGAAAACCTCTTTCCGGCATTTCAATTTGTCACCTGGGGAAAATAGTAGCGTAATATTCGTCGAGTGTAACGAGAAGTTCTTAAATTTACTTTAGGGATCTCTGTTCAGGAGCCCCAAAGTGACTAAAATAACCTTTAAATGACTTAAATGCGGATCAATACGATATATCTTAGGTGTTTAAACATTATTTCCTTGTGGACTGCACTTTGCCCGAATTCTCTCTCCCACCGTAAATTTGCACAGAAATCTCACAAAAACGAAAAGAGCAACCTACCTATTCAACCTTAACCAACAAGCCCTTTCCGACCGTGGACCGTGGAAGCTATATTTTCCGTTAACTAACCACTATTATATTGTGTACTTTTCATTACGAGCCCTTTATCCAGGCTTAGCAGGTTCTCTCTTGTAAATAAAATCCTCTTAATCTGTATAAGCCCGTCCTGATAAAAGCTTAGAACTTTGAAGCCAAATAAAAGTGTGTATTCAGGAATTAAAGACATGTAATGAGGAAACTTTGACATGGGAAACCGGGGTTTAGCTGGAACTCATAATGTGCTAGAGCTAATAATATAATCCTGAATTATATTTTCGAGGTAAAATCTGATAAAGGAAAACTAATTTAATTACTAGACGTGCTGGTTCATTTGAGAATATCGATTGTTTAATACGCTCAAACTTTCTCTACTCGTTTATGTTGTTAAAGAGTTAAAAGTTGAAGTAAAACTCTAAACATTCACCAGGGAAAAACAGGCAACTAAGTTCTTTTATACGATATAGAGACCGTATTTTATTATTTTGGCCGCAGATTGTATCTAAAAGTTCCCGATGGAGAGCACGACCGTTTGGCAAGGCATAAATATTGAAGTGTTTGCAATTTATTGTTTTATTTGCAAATTGATATTTCCGCCAGAAATTTATTTGATTGTTTTCCCTTAAAATTGAAACTCCCCGGGGCGCTCTCTGCATCCACTTCAACTTGATTTGATCGATAAATTATGTCTTGGGTGTATAAGAAAATTAAATCTTGATTTATACGCCGCTGAAAGGCTGAGAGTTTATTGGATGCGATGGAGGAGAGAAGAATCGAAAATTGGACAAACCACAAGGGTTGGCTTTAACGTATATTTATCTCGTAGTGGGAAGCAAGGAATTCCCAAAAATATATAGCAAAAAAGGAGAATGAGATGTGATGAAGCGCTCTGAGTGAAAACCGGAAGTGATATCCGAACTTTGCACGAAAACCACGCTTCAGTCTTACGGCTTGTGTCAAGCTGAATTCTTTGAACACCTGGACTTCCCCGCAATAAAGTAATCTGAATCAACTTTTTTTTTCATGAAATAATAATTGAAACACGCTTATCACTTTCAGTTTGATGGTCGTTCACAACATCAGCAGTGAGAAAGGATGAAAAGATGGGAGTTCAGATGCAAACCTGCAGCCACTGCGACCAATTCCGGAACCGAAGACAAGAAACGAGCACTAAAGGCGGACGAAACATTACAAATGAAAATACCGGAATCTTGCTAACAAGAAACAAAAAAAATTAGGAAATAATCTCAGACATGATCTAAAATATCGTGGAGACGAAAAGTCGAAATCGAAAGAAAGCGAATTTAATGATCGAAACAGAATACCTCAGGTAATGCCTCGGAGGGGTATCGGGGAAGAGCGAAGGAGTTTAATCGGTTGGTGATTCTGGAAGAACGCCTAAATGGGCAATTGATTTCGCCTTTGCGCCAGGCCCATATATGCATGACAGATACTCTAAAAAAGGGTTTACCAAACTACCGTCCGCAGGCCAAACCCGGCTATTGCATTGATCTATGTGACCTGCTGGCATATGGACAAACAATTCATAAATGTTCCCTATATTAAATATTAATGCCATATTAGAGCGCATAAAAAATTTTTAAAAAATGCGTTCATGTTTTATCTCATTGTGAAATGTTCTATTATTTGCAGGTTTCGAGTAATGATAAAATTCGGGGATTTACTGAGTTGCTATCCAGACTATCAATATGAATATTAACCCTACAGAAGTGGCGCAATTTTGTGTGACACGAGAAGTGGCGCCAAATCTCGTAAGCCCATATCAAAAATATGTTTAAGGAGGTGTTTTTGGAAAAAATAATGACACGAGGTTATCATACAGGGTGTATCAGAGATAAGTACGTTAATTTTAACACATGGTAGAATTCTCCAAGGGCAACAACTTTCCCTGATACTTTTTTTTCGATCACCTCTCATCTTGAAGATAATATTAAAAATAGTTTGGGATAAATTTCACTACTCGGCACTGACCTAGTCGACCGAGCGATAAACTCATTCCAAAAAGAACCGCAAAAAGGTTGACAAGTTTTTGTACCTACACCGAATTCTTAACTTCTGAAATGTTTACGATTGTTGGTGATTCATTTTTTAAATTGTAATACCAGATTTACTTATAAAGTAAGTTCATATTGTTAAGTAGGGTTTCATGTTAATAAAAAAGGACACATTAAGCAAATACAAAAGAAATGTCGACTTACTTTATTCATAAAGGGTGCTCAAAAAAGTATGCGTATCAGCAGGTCAATCTCCGACCCTTTTTTCTGAAAAATAATGTTAACTTGACAACAAACATCATTGGCGTGTCACGAATTTTAAAGAGGGAAATGTAAGAATAAAAAAGTGGTGTTCGAGGAAAATGCTACATAGAATAAAATGTTGCCCTTAAAGAGATCTACCACCAGTTAAAATTAACGTACTTATTTCTTATACACCCTGTATATATTATATTTTTATTAAGGAAAACAATTACATATAATATTAATAACGTTAATAAATAACATAATTTTTAAATATAATAGTAGAAGAAAAATCAAAGAAGATACTCACGCTTATGTTCACTAAAACAAAACCAAAACTAGATAGTAAATTCAACATCATTATACCAAATAGAAAGAATGATATTCTTATTTTCCATTTTATGGCTTATCGGCTAATTCCAAATAAGAGGCACACCAAGGTTTAAGGTCAAAAAGACATACAAATTTCTTAGATATTTGGAAATCGAACCTAGTTTTGAAATCTTTTAAACAAGAAATACACCTCTTTCAAGATCTTGGAATAAATTTTTGCGGTAGATTTACATCAGCAGAGATACCTGCATAATCACATCTCCGTATCCTCCCTGCTTGTGGCACATTCGCAAAACGGCGCTCTAACCGCTGCTTTGTTAGCTCTATTGCAAGATTTTTCGCATATAATTTTTTTATTAAAGAATATTCTTTGTTATTTGCAGCGTAAATTATTTGCGAATTTACACCAGTTATATTTAGTAAAGCATACAAAACTACTATAGACCATCTCCTGATGTTCCTTGCTACGTCATACGTAGCTTATCTAAATTGTCAATTCCGCCTTTAGGTGATTGTAGCAGCTTATCATTTCAGGCTTTAAAAGTTCACTAGTTGCCCCGTCAATAGCATCATCATGATGTAAAGATGATATTACCTCGCTTCGTTGACGATATACACAGGAATGTATTTGCGCCAGCGTGTTTTACATACCTAAAATTTATTTGTACCTTATTTTTATCTATTTAAAAATATTATCAAAGAAAAGAAAGACGAATAAAGAATGTCGAGTTTTTAATGACCAATGGACAAAGAAGAGTTTTTTTCATTCAATGTAAAGACAGGGGTTTGTATCTCATTTGCAACGAAACTATGGCAATTTCCAAAAAATACAATTTGAAAAGACGTTACATTAGTAAACACAGTGAAAAATATGAGAAGTTCCAAGATGAATTGCGTAAAAAAAACTGTGTAAGGCTTCAGAAATATTATATTTTGTCAAGCCAATAAAACGTTTTTAAAAAATACAAACCAAAATGAAGCCGTGGTTAAAGCCAGTTATCGTATCATTACAATCATTGCTGAAGAAAAAAGATCGCTTACAAAGGGCATATTTGTTAAAAGACGCGTATTAACAATACCAGAAGAAGTATATTTTAGTTCGATATAAACTTTTGTCGACGTAAGTTTATCTTCTAGTACAATTACTCGTCGAGTTTGGATTGGATATCTGTTGTGAACTTAAAGAAATTTTTCTGTGGCTCTGTGGGAGAACGGAAATACAAGAGCCATCTTATGTCTTGCATACAGAGGAATACAGTTGACAAAAAAGTATTTGCACATAAGATGAATTGCCTTTAACATGAAATTAGAACATTCTCGTAGCAAATTAGATATATTATTTCAAAAGTTACTTAATATTACATATATTTTATGAAAAAAAAAAAAAAACTTAATCCTAGATTCAGAAAGCAACAAATTATTTTTTAATACTAAAAAAGTTTTGTACTTTCTGCTCGCTCATGATAATCGGCCTGAAAATAATAAAGAATGCCTTTGAATGTTTTATTAATATTACTTTCGTATAAAACTTAATATCCGGCCGGTTCGCCCCTAGTTTTAGATATATGTTCACATGCGGCCCTATCTTTAAAAAGTTTAAAGACCCCTGCTCTAAAATTCTAAAAAAAGCTAGCTCAAAATGGTCGATTTTTTTAAATTAAAGCATGGGTCGAGGGACTTCTAAAATTAAAGATCTTTCAAAGCTACATTCAATGGTGCATTGCGATTTAAAATCTATCGATTAGTTTTTAAGAAAAACAGCTATTTTGATAAAAATTCAATACGACCTCAGTTAAATAGTACGCAAACAATGAAAAAACTTATTCGTTGATAGGAACTTGGTTTGTTTTCGACTTTGTGCTCACAAACAGAAAATAAACCAAGTTCCTATCAACAAACAAGTTTTTTCTTTGTTTGCGTACTATTTAACTGAGGTCGTATTGAATTTTTATCAAAATAGCTGTTTTTCTTAAAAACTAATCGATAGATTTTAAATTGCAATACACCAATGAATGTAGTTTTGAAAGACCTTTAATTTTAGAAGTCCCTCGACCCATGCTTTAATTTTAAAAAATCGACCATTTTGCACTACCAGCAACGTAAGAAAGATTTGAAAAAGCAAATAAACGTCATAAGATATTTTTTGTCATATTTAATGCTGCTTTTGAATTTTAAAAAATTGGTAAAAACTTAACAGGAAGGGAGGGGGGGGGGGGGCACAATTTAGAGCCTCACTGTATATGTAACAATTAATTATTAACTTCTCATTCACAAGACCATCTTTTTACATCAACTTTTGTCGTTCTTGCTTCGAATACCCGGCCTTAACCCACTTTCCCACAATCTAGTTTCACGTTAAACGTCTTTCCTTCTAGTTGCACTTGCCCCAGCTAACAGCAAAAGTAACTCCCTAATGTAAAACTGCCATTAAGGAGAGCGAATGGGCCGCTTAACTATAATGAACCCAAAATAAGGGCTTTTACCAGATTCCGGGTATTTTAAGCACGTTACTTCTTGTACTTCTTTCTTCGAAATAAGTTATATCCCAATTATTGTTTTTTTTTCGTTTTGGAATTAGAAGTAATTGACACCATAATTTCAGCATCTACAGGAAGTAGTCCAACATTTCCATTCGACAGAAACTTCCTTATTTCTCCATTGGTCCATCTTTTTTGCGAGGCGCTAATAGTTTTCGTTTCGCACCGACAAATAAAGCTTTCTCGGGGCTTTCCAATTTGTCACCAACGAAGATAAATAATGTAATTTTCCCGTTCAACCACGAGCAAATTGAAAACGCAACCTGTCTTTTTGGTGCAAATAAGATTCACCTTCTACTTAAAATGTCTCCGCTTGTATTCTTGTATGTGGATGTAAACGGGCTTGAACACTATACGTGTGTAAATCTAAATAGATTTAGAGCGAAATAAAAAGACAATTTTAACGAATAATCATTCATGTTGTGGAAAAACGAATAAAAGATTATTCTCAAATAACCACTTGTTAATTTTAATTTAAAGGTTAAATTTAACCCTCAGTGGTGCCTGATAATTACCACCAGAAGATATTGTTATCATCATTAGAGCATCTGCGCTTTCCTTTGTTGACAATTACTCCAACTTAAGCATAACTGCAAGAGTAATCGAATCTTAAATTAAGGCTCTAGATAGAGATAATTTATCCGACAAGGTTAATCGTTTTCCTGAAGAATATAGCCCCAAATTTTATTCCTTCAGGATATAAGTCACAGTTAAATTGATCCTTTTGTATTGAAAGTGGTGGTGGCTAGAATAGCTTTGGTGTTTTCATTGATTTTGCTCCACAGTCTCCCGAATTTCCTTAATTGATATGGCTCTATCTGTTCCTTACAGGAACCTAGGATCAAAGTGTAATGTAAAACTTCGGAATATATTCTTTAACTCTCTGGATAGTCTTGAATTGTTGAAATTAAAAATATCATTTACGACCTTACTCTTAAGATTCAACTTTGATTAAATTTTAGTCGACTAAAAATCCAATGGCTTCTGTTGGACTCAGTTCACCTAAAAAAAATCGAGCTTATATGACTTGCAAGTGTATTTTTACTCTTGTCAGCTCTGGGATTCATTTTAAAGTTAAGGTTAATCATCTGAATTAAAGTTAACTGCATAGTTGCCTTAAAGCTTTGTCCCACTAAGGATCGATTTATCAAACGCCTGGTAACTTTAACTGGTAACGATACCGAAGAAAAGCATGTGATCAATTTCTCCATTTTCATACGTCTTCTTGATTAAGTTGCCAGGACTTTGATATATTGGATCTAAAAGCCAATCGATCGAAACCATGGAAACCAATAAATTTCTGTCTTTTTTCTAGTTTCTTAAGAAATTATCCACTTGGCTAAGTTAGCTCGGCCTTGATTTATCGGCATTAAAGAAATTTGCAATCTTTAAGAGCAGCCTTTTGAGTTTCCTTCGTTGGTGATGTAATTTGTTTCTTATGAATCAATTATTAGTTTAGTTGTATCTAAGTTAACCATCTGGATATCCCTTTGTACAGAATCGCAAAAAGTCCTTGGCTACCTTGGAACGTTCATGAGCGTTGAATTCAGGTCCAAGATTAAGATCATGTCATAGGTTTACACTCTATAAAGTACTCTATTATTACGAAATTTCGTTTTAATTTGAACATTATCTGAAACATGGCTTCGTTATGGAAATTATTCTCTTTGTTACTGAACCCATTTCGGCACTAAGGACCGCAGAAATAATATTCAGGTAGCTTCACTAAGAAGATAACTAACTAGAGGTAAACGAAGGGTGCATTACCTTTCAGATAATGTTTGTCAGTACCCTGATCTATGATCTTAAATGCCGGGAAATGAATGTTCAGGTAACTTTATCAGGATGACTTAAATTTCTTTGGAAGCGAAGGAAGAAGGATGGGGCATTGGTTAGATTCTCAATTTCTATGGAAATTATTTTTCTGACAAAGTTTTCAGTATTATCGATTTTATCTTTAGTGGCAAATTATTGACGTGCTGTGGGCGAGGAACCAATTCCGGGACTCAATCTCCAAATTAACAAGATTGTATAATCTAGCTAAACTAAACCCTTCAATAATTCGGCCCTTAATTAATCCAAACTTCATGGTTTAGATCTTGACCCCCTAGATCAGAACTACAATACAAAATTTAAGTCCTGGTTAAAATTTAACCTTATAGAAAGTTCGCTCTGGCAGTCAGAGCAGATCTCACGTCTAACAGACATCATTCTCAAGAGGTATTTCAAATGTTCCACAATTAGTTCATCTGAACCTATAAACGTATATTTTTGCTATAAAAATTAGGTTCTGGGTAAAGTGTAACTTTCCGGAAGACGAATTCGGATATCCTCTAAGAACCGAAAAGTGAAAATCAAGGTGACTTTAATAAAAGGAAAAAAAATGATAATACAGTTAATTTCTTGCTTTTCACAGATATTTTCAAGATAAAGTCGCTTGGACTTTGATCTATTGTCCTAAGGTAGATGAACGCTCACAAGGAGGACTCGTAGGATATTTTTTGCGCCATGTAGTTCTTTTATAACATAAATTAAAATTTGAAAATTGAAATTTATAACTCCAAAGGTATTCAAGTTAAATTTTAGCCAACTAATTAATTGCATTTTATGTTGGATTAGAATTTTTGCATTTTGAGTTTTTACCCGAAAATGGGGACACTAAGCTTACACAAAACTTGCTAATTACATCAGTAATAAGGGATCACTTTCTGTACCACTTGTCGTGGGCTCTAATTCTAGCTCACTAGAACCCAAACCAAACATTTTTTGTATCGATTGAATATAAATATCATACATTTTTTCTACGGCATTTGAAATTGATATATGTGATGTGACATTTTAAAAAAATTGATAAATCCGTTCTTCGCACTACGAAGTAGCAGATTTTGTAAGACATTAATTGACTTGTATGTTTAATCCTTTCTTTAGCAATTTTTCTTTAATTACATTTCTTAACAAACAATTTAATTTTGCTTAACTAATTAATGTATTCACATCTAAAAAAAACTCCTTGAAAATTCTAATTTAACAAGTAAATCTGCTTTATCAATATTACAATGGATTAATTACCATTATACATTAGTTTCATTAACTTTGGGTATTAATCGTATGCTAAGCCTAAGAGAACTACCGATTCCTGGGATTATTATTAAAATTAAATATGAAAATGTGGTGCATTTAATTCTTATTATCCTGAGATGACCTCTATAGAGGAGATCATGCGTGCTTTAATTGACCACCTCTAAGATTTTATGATTTCTTAATAATAATAATACAGGTGCACCTTATTTCTTGCCCCTAGTTCTTCTTGAGAGATTGCGTAAGTTACTTTTACATCGGGCGCTTTAACAGAGAGTGTTGCTGGTGCAACTTAAATAAGAGTGGTAAGTGCGTAACACGATTATCGAAATTCTAAATTTATTTACTGTGTATTTAATCATAAATGTTGAATCATTAAAGAAATTAATGATGGTAATACTTGCAAAAATGAATGACAAAATGTTTACTCAAGTTGAATCTTTCATCTTGGAGGTTCTTCTTCTATTATATTGGAACATAAAGGGATGGTGAAGTAAGAATGGTGACATTCCATAATAACGCGACGTTATTTTGAACATCGCCCATAATCTCTGAATACGATAAATCATTCACTTTTCTTATACGTAAAAAAGTGTTCAAGAACCTCATATTTCACGCTTTTCTCCCGGGGAAAATCGAAAGAAATGATAAACCGAGTCTAAAACTGAAACCCACCATCAAACCCCCCCTTTTAGAAATATGATAAGTCTAATCCTCGTCTGTGTGTCGCAACACATCGCAAAAACGTACTTTCTCTGTTCTGAATCGGGGTGGAATAATAGATAGTTTTTTGCAACGGGAGCCATGTTTCGACGTCGCTCTCAAACCAACCGACGTCAAATGATGTTTATAATGTTTTGGAGAAGGAGATTTTTATAACCAATCGTCGGCTTTGTGCACACAGACAGACATGATACATCAGACAGTGAAAAAGTTCAGTAAACAAAAACAACAAGTCGAGCTTTGCTAAACCAGAAAATAACACCGAAATGAAAAGATTTAACATTGAATTTCAGTTGGACTATTTTACCGTGTTCAATTTAGATGCCAGGAATGATGTCAAAATGATGTGGTAAAAACGTATCTGTACATAAATAATCATGGATAAAATGTAAAGAAAAGAAAAGGGAAAAAAGTACATTGGGAAATGTTCTTCTAGAGGGATTGAAAGGAAAAGGAAACGGGATTGTCTTGTTTTGTCTTGTAAGGCAGGTTCTGAATGATCCAGTTCTGACGATTGATCTTTCCATCTTGCCTAAATATATTGCCGTCTTCCAGTTATTCTTGTTTCATCATCTTTTGGTTTTTGTACTGATCCCTTTATCTTTATACGTCAGCGATCGAAAATGTTTTGTCCCTTTATAGTCCATCTAAATATTGAAGAAATTAGTCATCGCTATAGGCCACATAAAAAAAGCATCGAAAAATGTCTAGACGCCGGATAAACTGTCCAGTGGTTCAATATATTAAAAATGTTAAAATATCTTATTACTCGTAAATTTCAATGTTTTTTAAGAGAAGTTGCACTTTTATCGTGGTAAAATGTAATAAAACGTGTGTTAAAAGAAGAGGAACAAATGTGGATCATGCATAATTTTACTGATGCAATAATAGATCCCCTCATTATCCAAGCCGGGAATGATAATAGCAACCGATAGTACATATATATATAGAATATGTAGTAGAATTTAATGCACTATATTCAGAAACACCTTCAGTACATGTAAATATATACTAATGTGTATATAGTTAATGTGGTTTTGATCATTCAGCAACATTTTGAACCACTGTAGTCGCAATACATGTTCAACTCTGACCCATTTTTTGTGTGGCATACCGTGATGACTAATTTCTTCAATATTTAGATGAATTATAGTAATTTGTGTCGTCATATTTCGAATGTGTTTAGTGAGTTTCTATTGACTGAGAATTCTATCGCTTTCTCAGTTATTTCGTCATTTACAATAAGTGCAGTATCGTTAGCGCATTGCAATATGTATGATATTTTATCTATATGTTTTTGCCCTTTCTGTCATTGTTGTATATATATCATGGTAGTACACATTATAAAGGAATGATAAAAGTGACGATTCCTGAGAGCCTTATTGAGCAGAAAAAAGGAAATAAAGAGTATCGTTAATTCGTACTTCTACTCGTCTCTTTTCCGATAGGTTTCTGATGATATGAAATAAATATTTGGGCGTTTGAACTTTGTATGATTTGTAAAGTAGATCACTGTACCAGACACTGTCAAATGCCTTGTTAATGTCCATAAATGCACTTGCTGATCTTTTACCGTTCAGATGTGTCGTTCGTCAAAACAAATAGTGAATAACGGATAATAAATAGTGTTTTTATTATTTTCACGTTGACATGCAGCATTTTATAACAATAAAAAATGTTCATATCATAGCACAAACCATAACACCTTCCACATTCGAAAATATGATCAAACGTAACTTATGAATTCAAATTAGTTCAGCATATCAGATGTGAAAAATAAAACTATAAAATCCACCTTTGAACTGCAAAAAATAAACTCAATTGAAATGGAGTGTCACAAGCGCACCTTAAATGTACATGTCTATATTCTTAGCTTGGAAACCAAGGAAAATGAGTTTTTCGCTCTCCAGCCAATAATAATAAGAAATTGGATTAAACAAAGAGGAAAAGGGGATAAGTTCCGGATTTTGAAAATAATTATGTTCTTATTGTCAACGTCATCGCATAATCCAATATCAGTTTTTTCGCAGCTGCACACAATGTGTCTCATAATGAGCTTTTCTCTTGTAATGTGATGATTCAGATCAACCAAACGCACTTCTTAAGAAGACGGAGTGAATAGAACTAAAAACAGTCATTATCACAAATTTTTATAGTGATCCCTTACATCGCTAATAAACATTTTTTCCCACCCATTGTACTGAGTCCATATTGCTTTCCATTTGGTCCTTGGTCCATTGTAGTGTTCCTGATTTCAATTGAGCTCTGCTGTTCCTCCATGGATTGGGTGTTAATTTGGCCGCTGCTGTTGTTAGTGCTGTTTTATAGTTATTGATGCTTTTCTATACAGAACGAGTTTTTTTCTATGATTTGTGAAGGGATCTCGGAAACTAGCAAAGGCTTCCTGAGCAGAAGTCAGTTAAACGGGGAAAGAAGTGCAGCTTTAGCGGACCAATTTAAGGCTACCTTTGGTTTCTTGAAAAGGTCCATGGCTTGCTAGATATTTAGCAAAAACCATATTTTGTAAATTTCTTTTAATCGATCTAGTCATGTAATTATCCGTTCTAGAGAAATTATGTAAATACGAACATTGTAGCTAGTTTTGCTTTGAAAAAGATATGAGTTAACCAGATTTTTTCTGATAGCTGTTATTTTTGAGATGCAGCATAAACTTACTTTATTTAATTTAAGAGATTATGACTTACTTAAAAAGGTATTTTTCCAAGCTTATAGTATAATACTTAAGCAATAAGTGTTAAGTTATTTCTCAAAATAGCGGATTTACAGTGTTTTTTTTTAAATCCGATATCGAAATTTTAAAATAGTTGACCGTGAAATCGTTCATATTGATTTATTATTTGTTTAACACTGACAGCTCGCATCATTTAAGTCAGATGTAAATTTTAGTGTTTGAACCGCTTTGATAAGAATTTTTTACGTTATATGTCAGGTCGGATACTTCTGGACCTACCCTCGTACCTATATACATTTCTATTTGAATTCCTTATCAGATGCCCCTGACTTAGTCTATTGAGATCAGGAGCATCCAGGGGTCACCACGTACAGCTGCGGATAGGGCTTTACTCCGAGATTTGTGCAACCTCCATTAAAGGGGCTAAGCTATGTCATATTTGAAAACTAACTTAAAGTGAAATTTGCATCAAACTTCGCAAACCAAAACGACGTTAAAAAATCTACAGTTTCCTGAAAGGGGCTAAGTCGCCTAAAAATCCCCGAGTGATGCGTCATAGATTAACAATGGTAGCATATTCTATGGTAATATATCTAGAATTTCATCTTAAAACTCTTCATTAAAATTCCGCGACCGCCGTTGCATTATTTGCAAAATTCTCTACCGTCATTTGTAATTCATATAGGACTATTAACGATCAGAATTTTCTTTTATTGTGGATTATTGAGTTTGTGAACTACTAGGATTTAGCATTTTATATCAGCTGCTTTTAAGAAAAGTTTCAAATACCTGGTTTTTTCTCGGTAATATCTAGAAACTCCAACATGTAATTCCCTAATGATTAAATTGATCACAATTTGTGGGGAAAAACTAAATTTTATAATAAATACTTAGCCAGTTTCAGTAATCACAATATATGTATGTACTACTCGTGTCCCTCTATCTAAAGCGCGTTTGTAAATTCTAAGCGAATGAAGTTCTTCCAATGAACATATTGGTGAGTTAAAAGTCACAAAAATAATTCATAATGCATAAATTTGATGCATTTATTTCAATTGCCATTCCAGAGCGTCCATAAAATTCATAAAATGTGCATTCATAACAGTTAAGTTAAAAAGTTTATTGATATGATGCAAAGAAAAGAAATGAAAAAAATGTTATATTTGGAAATGTTGCGATAACGCGGTTGAAGGGAAAAATAAGCGGAGGTGTCTTTTTGCCTTGTAAGACAAAAAGGATTTGGAATATTTTTTGCATTCTTTCTTATTCTTGTCACGAATGTGCATTCACATAGTAATTGTAAATGTAAATGAAAATATCTTTTTAATCAGTCTTCGTCCAATCTGTTCTATTGTTTGTATGTACTATTTAGTTTTTTCCCTTGCATTTACCCTCAGTATGTATCCGTAAGCTAACGATGCTCTGTCGCTGTACTTGTACATTTTTATTTCAGTTTTTGTACTGATTCCTTTGCCTTTATACCTTATTTTGTCCGTTTACGAGGGCTGGCATTTAAATTTTACATGTAGAGCTGGAATAAAAGAGTAGATAGCTTTTAAAGATTTTATTGTTTTTCAAAGTATTCTCCACGAAGATCAATGCACTTCTGCAGGCACTGGAACTATTTTTGCAAACAGTTATTTCACTTGTTTGTTGGTATAGTTTATATAACGTTTTTGAAGGCGCTTCTTCTGGTGCTTCGAACCTTTGACCACGTAGTCTTGATTTTCGGAAACATAAAGAAATCGTTGGGACTTAAATCGAGACTGTGCGGAGGATAGTCTGACAGTTCGACATTTTATTACGTTAAAAATTCCATTGTCTTGCGAGCTGTGTGCGAACTTTGATGGAGAACTATTCATCATTTGGAGTCGGTTTTTCTAAGCTCAGCGATAACTTCCAGCAAACAAATCATTGTATATCGATCGGCCAGTTCTTTGATCTTACAGGGGCATTGTTGCTATATGGACTGCTTTTGAAACAAATGTCGCGATCATCACTAACACTCAACCGTATTATTCGTATTCATAATTTGTATTCTCATAATTCGAATTTTTCATGAATTTCAGTTTTTTATCGCTTGTTACCTCTAAGCATTTTAATGGCATTTTTGGTTCAGTTGTGTGACAGTCTGCTATTAATGTTAGGACTTTAATTTAGTGATTTGAGAGTGACAACATGTCAATTCGTTGTCTGTTAGTGTCTGAAGGCTTTCTACCGCTTTTTCTGTACTTTTGTCATGTGCAATATGTGCAGTACCCTTAGCATATTGCAATGTGTATGGTGTTATATCTATTCCCTTTTACCCTGTAAGCCATAGTTGTATACAGGGTTATTCACGCTATACGGCGCGGAATATTGTGGCTAAAGTACGAGGCTTTCAAAAAGTTTCACTTTTGGGCTATATGGGGATCTATTATGTGTCCCAAAAGCCCTAAAAGTATCAAAGTTGTGTTTTTTTTTAATGGAACCCTCTGTATATTATTGCGTGTTTGGATTCTCTGATCAAAATAAGTGTTTGTTTTAATAAGGTTTACTATACCTAAAACTTAAGGATTTTTAAATAATTTGAATTTTATCAAAATTTGACCTAATTTTCATGTTTTAAACACTTAAGAAGTATTTAAGTTATGCAAGTATGTAAGAACAATTATTTAGCGTATTCTATAAAAACGCGAAGACTTAGCTATGAACACCCTAATACCATTCGATAGGTAATTAAAAATTACATATCCTGGTAAGTTAAAAAATATAGCGTTGTATTTAAATTAATCAAATTATAGCCACTTAAAGTTCTTATTTGATTAATTTTAATTTTTGCACATTCTTTATGAAATGGCAAGTTTATCATGATTGGGATATAAAATATGATCTATTGTTACACTACATTGTAAATTACATACTTGCATAACTTAAATACTTCTTAAGTGTTTAAAACATGAAAATTAGGTCAAATTTTGATAAAATTCAAATTATTTAAAAATCCTTAAGTTTTAGGTATAGTAAACCTTATTAAAACAAGCACTTATTTTGATCAGAGAATCCAAACATGCAATAATATACAGAAGGTTCCATTAAAAAAAACACAACTTTGATACTTTTAGGGCTTTTGGGTCACCCTGTATAGTATGAAAATAATTTCAAAAAGTAGCCATAATAGATCCCCATATAGCCCAAAAGTGAAACTTTTTGAAAGCCTCGTATTTTAGCCACAATATTCCGCGCCGTATAGCGTGAATAACCCTGTATATCATGGCAGCATATTTTATAAAACAAAGGTGAAAGTAGCGATCTCCGAGAGAGCCCTTGTTCACAGGAAAAAGGGAAAAAGTGTCGGCAACTCATATTTCTAGTTATGTGTTTTCCAACAGGTTTTTGATCATGTGAAGTAAGTATTTTGGCGTTTGAATTTTCATAGTAGACCACTGTGCGACGCTGCCAAATGACTTATTAATGTCCATAAATAAGCTTGCTGATCTTCTACCGTTTAGATGTGTTTTTTGTATAATCTTCAACATATTAAACAGGGAGTAATGGATAATAAATGATATTTTTAGTATATTGTCGTGCAGCATTCATATTTATTGCTAATATTCTAGCTATATTTAAAAATTACTAATTAGGTACTTAAAAGTACTTATCTTTAGATAAAACATCCATCAAATAAATAAATTAGGACACGTGCAATAAGGCAGGTGAAATGCTATAATTATTACACGCGTGTTAAAGTATCTTTTAATATGGCAGTGTTAACGAATTTCCTCGAAGTAATAATATAAAATGGATTATTGAAAATTACGAATAATTAGATACAATTAATGAAACGTTTTTTATTAATTGAAAGCAAAATTTGAAGGAAGATCTCAGCAAGAATTTTCAAACAACATTCTTTTCTCCCGGAATAACGCCAAAAGTCACTTAATGTTCAGTAAAGTCGTTTATGTGCTGTGAAAGTAGATTTTGTAGTTACAGAGGATTTTTCATAGTTACCAGTAGTTTCTAAGTGGTAGAATATGTTCTCAATGTACAAAAGGTGTATCTGAACATAGTACCATAAATTCAACTACATATTCTAGAACTCAAAATATGACGAAAACTTCATATAAACATACTATATCGAAAGTCGCTTCTTTTTCGATATACGAAGTTTAAAAGGTTTTTACTCACCCTTGGAAAAATGTGGCAATTCTTTCATAGAGTCTCAAAAAAGCACAAAAAGTTATAATAAAGTACAAAATTTCATTAAATTATCTTGCAACGTTCCGAAAATATTAATAAAAACCATCCTCAGGAACTAACCCTTCCCACCCTGTATGTCGAAAACGAAGCGTCTTTCGATACATGTTTATGTGAAATTTTCGTCATATTTTGGAACCTAAAATACGAGGTTTAATTTATGGCACTACTTTTTACCTTGTAGAAAAATTTGATGATGATACTTAAGCATTATTAAACCTGTAAATCACTTACAAACTTATAACTTACTTTTTACCAACTAACCTGAAGAAACCTTTCATAGACAAAAATAGCGTAGTGTTTTCCCTTAGGTTTCTACATTATCCACCAGATTTCTTAAGCTCTCAATCATCGCGAGGGCACTAATTTGGCATTATTAAGAAGTGTATTAATTAGCTGTTAAAAGCAAATACAATTGAAACACTTTTCCCGAAAATCGTATTAAAAAGGAATGACGTTTTTTTAAAAAAAAAACACTAACATAACGACCTGATAAATTATGTTTACTGTTTTCTTTGAATTACTTAAAGGAAACCTTTTTAGATAATTTAACCATAAATTCTAAGTGAGGCTTTTATTTTTTTCATATAAATTCGTTTGAGGACAGCATAACCCCATCATTTTCTAGCGCAAGTGAAATAAGGAGGATGTTGGTAAAAGTCGTACTGTACCTACTCGCTTTAGCAGTGAGTGGATATGGCCAAGAAGACTATCACACTTTAGCACGAAAAGTAGAACAGCTCATGGAAGATGCTAGGAGCTACGTTTATCCAGTGAATAATGAGAGGTTCTTCCAAAGAGAGAATGGCACTACAGAGGATCCTTGTCGTACGATTCAAATTATCTTACCCTATACAACGTCGCACTAATCATGAAAAATCTTAGCCGAAGGAGAATTTGACTTCATCATCGTTGGTACAGGAAGTGCTGGAGGAGTATTAGCAAACAGACTGACAGAAATAGAAGACTTCAGAGTTTTGGCATTGGAGGCAGGTCCTGAGACCCCTGAACTCTCCGATATGTTAGGCATGCACATTTATTTGCATAGAACTCAATATAATTGGGGCTACAACACCACTGTACAACAAAATATGTGTCTAGGTAAGTAACTTTTACTCAAAACATACAAATCTGATCGTTAATTTTAGGATCTAGAGACCAAAGATGCCCTTACCCAAGGGGAAAAATGTTAGGAGGAAGCAGCTCCATTAACTTTGGAATGTACGTTCGAGGCCATCATGATGATTTCAATGATTGGGATGAAATGGCTGGAGGAAATGCTGGATGGTCATATGACGATATCTTACCATACTTCAAAAAACCCGAACGTGCCACCTTTACTTCTAATATAGACCGAGAGTACCACGGATTCGATGGACCTCAAGCAACAGGAATCCCTAATGATACCCCTCTTTTGGTAAATTCCCTAACACATCTGAGGCATAGAGAAACAGACTGAATCATCTCATAAAGGTTGCTTCTTAAGTCAAATAAAGTAGCACATCCAATCTTTGCTTTAGTCTAGTTTTGAACATTTTGTATGAAGTTCTGCTCAGTTAACAAATCTTTAACCGTTTTTTTTGGATTTAGACTCAAGCTTTGGTGGACTGCCACATCGACCTAGGAAAGACCGAGAAGGACTATAACGGTATGGACCAAGATGGAGTTAGCAGATTGCAATTTTTTTTGGACAGGAATATACGGTCAAGTTCCAACCATGCCTTCATAAACCCAGCAAGGAACCGTAGCAATCTTGTGGTTAGCCCTGATTCTTATGTAACTCAAATACTCATCGAAGAAGAAGCAGCTGTAGGGGTTAAGTACGTGAAGAATGGCCAAGAGTGCCTTGTCAGGGCTACAAGGGAAGTTCTCTTATCTGCTGGCGCGGTGAATTCCCCTCAAGTGCTCATGTTGTCTGGAATTGGTCCAAAAGAAGAGTTGGCCAGACATGACATTGATGTCATAGCAGATTTACCTGTTGGCCAGTTTATGCAGGACCATCAATTTTTCCCTGGAGTTTTTTATAGGTAATAATCGATATTCGTAAAGAAATTTGCTTTACAGACAATATCTTTAAGAACCAATCGGACATTTTACAACACATCTATCGAGGAAAACGTCAAATTGTGGACTGAGAACAAAAGACCTCTGACCCCCAGTCTAGGCCAGCAAACCATTAGCTTCTGGAATTTTATCGGAGCCAATGACAGTCAGCCTGAAATTGAATTTTTCTTCTTCGGACCCCCCATGATCACTTCAGATATCGCTTTGATTCTCGGGTAAAAGTTTCCATTCAAAATATATAAAGGAAGTCTATTAAAATAATTTATTAGCTATACCGATGAATACATTGAGAGCTTCAATCAGCTGCAGAGGCACAGCGACATATCTGTAAACATAGAACTGTTGCATCCCCGATCCAGGGGAAGTATCACCTTGCAATCGAAAAATCCCTTAGATTTCCCTGTAATCGATCCCAATTACTTCTCGGATCCAGAAGGTATTGATATGGACAATATGTATAAGGGGGTCGAGGTTGCTCTGAGGTTCAACGACACTCCAACCTTCAAAAATCTGCAAGCACAGTTATTCGTGATTCCTTATCCCAACTGCGATAGCCAGTATGAACAGTTATCCAAAGATTGGTGGATATGTGCCATCAAGACTTTGTCAACGACTGTGAGTTGACATATAATGAAATTTGGTAGGAACTGTAATTTGATGATTCGTTGCAGCTATTTCATCCAGTGAGCACCACCAGAATGGGCGAAGATCCAAAAACTTCTGTAGTAGATGCCAATTTAAAAGTCCATGGAATTGAGAATTTAAGAGTGATTGATGCAGGAATATTTCCGGATCATATTTCTGGACATCCAAATGCAGCTGTGATAATGATTGCAGAGAAGATTTCTGATGTAATAAAAAGAGATCATGGTTATTGAAGAGTGAATGGAGAGCAATTTAGATGTTCCTAAAGCTGTTTTCTTGTCTCGAGAATAGAGCAGGATAAGTTAAGATATATATTTATTTGCTTATTAATTATATATAAATTTATATATATTATTATAAGCCAAAATATGTTATTATTGAGTTTTAAAAATGTAGAATTCAGTTTTATTAATTGTGTATTTAGTGAGAGTTGGAAAATATTGTCATAGAGTCCTTAGGAAATCACCAGAAAGGTTGCACAAAGCATGATCAAGAAGAGCAGAACGACTTTTCCAACATTCCACAGTCATGTTCTTCGATGAGAACAAGATCAAAACACATAAAAATTTCTCAATATGACACATTGTAGTTATGGATTTAATTTTTCATTGAGTTGTTCTATCTCTTCCTTTCGTTCTTTCAGAAATTTATAATAGTGAATTACTTGAAAGACATAAACAAGCATTTTTTGAAGTCCCGTATTCAACTAAAACAAAACAAGAACAAGAAACACGAAAATATGTAAAATATGAGAAAGTCCATGTTTCCACTGCAAGGAAGGAAGTTACTCTACTAGTCGTTTCCGTTATCTCGTCTCAAATTCTCATGCTTTCGGGAGAGGAGAAAAGAAGGAGAAGAAAGGAGCTGGAAAGGAGCTCAAGGAGCTTAAGAAGCATAGCACTGACGTAGTTGAGATTTTCCTATAGGAAATTTCATGCAGGACCAACCGTTCTTTACAAGGATTTCATAGAAGCGTGTTTTTTTGCTTAGTTTTAAAATACTTTAAAATATTTTAAAATTATTTACGTAGTACCAACTACACTTCCTCTAACTTGATCCTAAAAGAGTAAGGGAGGTATTGGTTACACAGCGACGCAGCTTCGACCCTAGTTTGTGGGATATCCAAGGTACAGAAGATAATCAATCAGAAATTGAGAAGTTTTTCTTCGAGACTTCAGTAAATCGAGGAGTTTGGCCTTTGTTCTAGGATAAAGATTCCTCATTAAAAATGTTTTCAAGGATCGACTTATTGGCATTTTATTAGCATGAATAGCAGTGTTCCCTTGGTTGCTTTGGAAAATGGAAATTATTTGATTAATTAATTTCTATCAGATTGTTTTACTTTTAATGATTTTTTGCTTTGATGATTCCTATTCACGAGTTAAATTTTTTTATCCGCTAGCATATTCTTAAAACTAAATACGCATTTCAGTGGAAGTACTTTGATGCACTCGCGGGTGCCGTTAAAGACAGACATCTTTATAGTGACTCTAGCTATTTTTCAAGACATCTTTAGATCCTCTATCGGCTTGCTGATTTGGAGACAGTCGAGTCTTCTCCTGGACGAAATACGCCAACAAAATTGCAGTAATATCTCGAAAAATTCTCTTCCAGCTTATGTAAAACTAAACAAAATAATTCTTGCGGGGGTTTGAGATCTGCTAAAAAATGTATCTATATTCTTTTTTGTCTTCATTTCTCTCTCTCTCGTGTTCTTCATCTTTCTCCCAGTTCTTTAATTTCCAATTATTTATTATTGATTATCATCGCTTTTATTCTGGCTTCCTCTTTCGGGTGACGCTGCAGGTCAAAATTAATGGCCATATTTTAGTGACGAGTTTTGCGAAATTGAGGGATAGGCCAAATTGTAATTCTTATCATGTTTGGCATTTCACAGCAATTTATTTGCAATATAGCGATAGACTAATCCCAACAATTAAATAACGTCACATCTAAAGCTCTTCAAATAAACACATTTCCAGGCATATTTCACATTGTTTTAATATAGTAGCTTATTAATGCGCCAAAGCTGGCACCGGGATTATAAATTTATCACTGCTACGCATATGTTTGCCATAATAGCGCTTTATAGCGATATTTATTAAGGTTTTGAAAAATTGGCACTATTCCGGGATAAATTGCCCAATAAGAGAGTAACTGCAATTATCCTAATCTGGGGCCCACTAAAATTCCCTTTCTGGTTTATCACTTTTCCAAGTCCTGCACCTTCGGCTATAAATTCGCCTTAATGGTCGAATCCCAGGAGATAAAATAAATAGCCGCGGACTATTTACTCCTTCAGGAGTTGTTTAACTGAAAGTTCGCCGGGCCCTGCAAAAAATATTGAGCTTTAAAGTCCCGAGTAATATTTGATTTACATTTCGAAGGTGAGACGATTTATTACGGAGAAGTGCAATAATAGAAAAGATACTTCGTTTTCCATTACTGCATGCTTTTTAAGGTTTTTTCCCTCCGAACTAAAATACGAAACAAAATATCGCCATTTGTCTGAACCCCCCATAATCCATTTTTAGCCGCTATCTCCCGAGGTATAGGTAAGTGATATGGTTTATGTCACAAGTGTATTATCTAAATCATCCAAGTTTTGAGAATAAAAATTTATATGCCCTAATGCTCCATCCGATAAGGTTTAGCGGAAGTTCAGTAGAGCGGCGATAAAAATGGCATTTTTATAGAGAAAGTTTAGTTTTATTGTTCATGGGCCTGGCAACCAAAACAGAGCAGCTTTAGTTTTGGAATCCGAGCGGACTTGAAATGGAGGACACAAATATTTTTGGCTTAGTGAGGTTTAGATATGTATAAATTCATAATTTGTTACGACATTCTCAACTCTTTCCAAAATCCTGAGATTTGTCTAAAAAAACGCTCCATAGATATCTCCTAAGGGGAGTGGAGATAGTAAATACTAGGCGAAGATTTATTTCATCCCTTGGGATTCAACCGGTGTACCAACTTTATGACCCAAGGTGTTGTAGTTTGAACAGCGATAAAGGGAAAATAAAACCGTTGAGATTTATTGTTCACGTATATAAAAATCGAGGCTTTTGACTTGGATCATGTAAGCTTTTAGAACATCGACCTTATAAATCTTTTTCCATCAAAGGTTCACATATAGAAATCTGACAAATCTGCTGTCGATATGCATCATCAGAGCAAGATTCTGTACATAACTCAAGTGGAAATGTTACCATTTATTTACTTATGGAACATTCTTGCTTTAACTATGCCTCAAAGCAATTTTGTTTGGGCATGAAACTCGAAACCTCCTCGGAGATTTAGTTAATCTCCCCGGACTTGACCACTCCAGAATCTTTATCGCCAGAGGGATTTTAAAAGGAAAATGATAAAGCACAAACAAATCCAGCAGCGAGAGGCTTAGGTGGAAAATCCCATTTCCTTCTTAAGGAGCTATGTCAACAAACCTGGACTTTTCCCCTATGCGTTGTTTGTATTTGACGGTCATATTCGGGTTTCATAATCATTTTAAATCCCTATTTTTATTTGCCACTGTGGCTTTGTGCAGATTGCATAGCTACAACATAGTGCTGGTAGCTAATTGAAATACACTGCGTGACATAGAAAAGAGAACACCCCGTAAAAATGATTTGATTTAAATAATTTTTGGTATGCATGTTGTTTACGCCAAAACAAATACTTCATTAAAAAGTTGAACAAATTTAATTGTTAAAAACTAAAAAAAATTTAATAATTTGTCGGTCCTCCGCGGTGTCTTATACATTCCTGTACATGTCTAGGCATGGATCTAATGAGGTGATTGATGTCCTCTTGGGAGATCTCATTCCAGGCTAACTGGACAGCATGACACAGCATCGCTAGGGTTTGCGGGGGATGGGGTAAATTATGCAACCTTCTACCTATAATATCCCATACATGTTCGATCGGCGAGAGGTCTGGAGATCGAGGTGGCCAAGGTAGCAAATTGACTGCATTTTGTTGGAAGAAGTCCATAGTCACTCTAGCCACATGTGGTCGTGCATTGTCTTGTTGGAAAACTGGATCAACAAGAGTTTCCAGATAAGGCACAAGATGAGGTTCCATTACTTCTTGGATGTATCGCTGGGCTGTCATACTGCCTCTGACGAAAACTAAAGGTGACCTGCTACCATATGCAATGGCACCCCAAACCATTACCCCAACAGTCTGATGGACATGCCTCTGTATTGCAAACTGAGGATCCCATCTTTCACCCCGTCTCCTTCGTATTCTTGCCCGACCATCATGCATACCGAAACAGAATCTGGATTCGTCACTAAACACGATATTATCCCATTCCAGAGTCCAATGTATCCGCTCTTGGCACCACTGTAGTCGATTTTGACGATGATTTAATGTGAGGGGTAACACGAGATAGGGACGGTAGGAAATCAATCCAAAACTTCTTATGCGGCGATAAATGGTTCGTATCCCAATGGGCCTTCCATACTCAGCGAACCACTGATCCGCCAGCGTCCTCGACGAGACGAACCTATCTCTTAGGGCCATAATTCGGAGTCGGCGATCTTGGCGTTCTGTAGTTCTTCGAGGTCGTCCAGTACCTGTTCTTCTGCCTGTTTGCCCTTCTTCGAACCATCCCTGACAGCATCTCACTATAGTGTTTACACTACGGTTCAATCTAGTGGCGATTTCCCTAAATGACAGACCAGCCTCTCGTAGACCCACTATTCGACCCCTATCAAACTCGCTCAATTGATGAAAATTTCGCTCTATTCTGGTTCTAGGCATATCTCTACGCAGTTTCTAAGCACACTACACTCCAATAAATGTTATTTTCCAGTTGTATTGTTGATATTTTATTGCAATTTTTATATTTAAAAAAAACCTAAAATTCCGAATAACTCGTAAATACGTAGATAAATATGAGTGAAATTTTGATCGTTTCTGCTATACATATAAACAAACATGCATACCAAAAATTATTTAAATTAAACCATTTTTACGGGGTGTTCTCTTTTCTATGTCACGCAGTATATTAATACAGCGCGAGTTAAGCCGCGAGTTTAATAAGGGTGCTTGATGGCCACTCAAAGACAACCACAGCACATTCTCAAGCAAACCATCACAAAGAGGAAACATTGTGCCGAAATTTAATAACGTATGTCTTTAGTTGCCAAAAGTTCAGTAGCTTGTAATCCATCTCTTGGATTTGCGTTCAAAATTCTATTTTCTAAGTCGGTAATACCCACTAGGAATCAATGTAGCAATCAGCTAAACTGACAAAGCTGCAAAAGGCTTTTCTTTTTACCAGACAAATTTCATCCCCCGGCATAATTCCTTTGTAATAGGCGTTATATGTCACAACCCAAACGAGCGATGCGAAAAAGCAATTACAAGGGTAAAATTTGCTTATGATAATCGTTTTTCATCTTTATATGGCTACGTCAAGCGGTAATTCGTTTTACATTCAGACCGTAATTTTATCTGTGCATAATTTGCTCGAAAAGCATGCCAGGTTAAATATGGGGGCCCGCGCAAAATAAAAGCGCCAGTTTAGCATGGAAAGGTGCAAAAGCGAGCTATGCGGCCCTTGACAAAACGTGAAATAAAATAATAATGCCATAGGGTGCCTATTAATTTACGCAAAGATTGCACATTTATATTCATTAGGTTGAAATCCCACCAAAGAATTCCTTAAGTTAACTTTGTTCCAAGACTAAAGTCAGGAACGTAGTCGCTCGGCTAAACTGATTTTTGCAGTCTATTTCGCATAAAAGATAATTATCACAATATTGAGAAATAACACTGAACATCCAGACAATTATTCGAGTCTTCGGTAATAGCACCGATCGTCCAGACTATTGTTAAATCCTTGTCGTCTAATTGACACCAAACAGTGCAAAGCAGTAATCTGCAGCGTACTTTAACGTAAGTTGACTAACGATCATTGTTGCACTCTTCGGCATTAATACGGGCCAATATCGACAAGCCTTGGCACGAGGAAAATTCAAGTTTTCCGCCGACTTTTGTTTCCATCAAGTTACTACTAACGTCAGATTATTGCTACGTTCTTGCCAATTAACGAACTATTGTTGCGGGCTTGGGAGCTACATTATTATCTTAGAGCCTCATATGCTTTTTGATCGCAGCACCGACTACAATACTCGCTGCGATTTACACCAAAACCCATAGAATAATGCCTTAGCAGGAAAAACTCTCCTGCGGGCTTCAAGCAAATTCCAATCTGTAGTAACGAAAATGTTAAAATTACCAACTTAAATTTGAACCATAATTGTTATTACCACAAATTTCATTATAATATGACCACATTAAAACATATATGTATATTCAGTTCCCAGAGTTTAGATATTATGCGCATGAACATGCTACACTCCTGCGGAATAAAGTAGTGCAGTTATTGCTCGTAAACCGTTTATATGCACCTGCGAGCTGCAACTAATATTTTGTTTCATTTTTAGCTTTATTTCAAGCTTGCATGTTGCGAGCAGCTAACATGCACTGAAATTGTGTTTTTTTGATAAATTTAAAGACCGAAAAGGATGTTTAGTAATAAAAACGTTAAGAGTAACAATACGAGGATCGTAGGGCAAGCGCCATTATGTCGGAGCTTTAAACTAGATGTACTTACAGCAATTGTATGTAGCTCAAAACGATCTTTAGAGTAGTAATGGTATACTGCTACGTAAAATTGGAGAATATTGGATAATTTTTAATAAATTACATGTCGCACCTTTTCTAACCAGATTGCTAAGGAAGCTCATTAATCCTACTTCAGATTTTTATTCCTCAGTACAGGTTGCGCGATAGTTGAACGAAAGCACGCAAAAGTCGATTCATGGACTATATCGCCACAAGAAAAAACACACATACACCTTGAAGATTCAACGTTTCGCAGCCGTCTTCCTGTTTCTGGAAGAGCTTCCGACTCTTGAATGAAGACGCTCTGCTTCATGAAGAAAACGGGTGACTCGGCGAAAAAGGAGAGGCCCGCATCGAGCGAAAGGGCCCCCAAGCACATAATCGTAGAGCTTCGCTCCCCCGCTTACTACTCCTACTTCTGTCTTAAGTAAAATTTGGGCACATTTTACATTTTAGGATTTAAAACGAATGCCTACTTACGTGGATTACTCAAATCCACCACCCTTTCGAACTAAAGAGACAATTAAAAGGGTTACAACTGTTAATAATCATTAACTCCACTTCAGATCTCTCTTGTTAAGTATAAGCTGCATTATGTTTCAGGGCAATTGCTCTATCTTCATATAATACGTTGCGAGGCCAAGGGCCAAAATAATGGATTGGTTCTGTATAGAGCAATAAAGGTGGGATTTTCGAGGCACAAAAAGGGAAAAATAGACTCGACTAGTTATTTGTTTTGTTCAAGGACGAACACGTCCAGTCCAATTGAAAATAGGAACAAACAAGTTGTACTTGAAAACGTAAGATGCGAAAGTGATTGCTAGAGCACCGAAGGAAAACTTGGCAGATGTATTAGAGAAATGCGACTGTAGGAGTCACTTTGAAAATTGTCTGACATTGAAAATTTTAATAAAAAATCCTATTTCTTAAAGTTGTCTATACAGCATGTCCGTTTTATCTCCGTAATCATAACAGGTGCAAATACACAACCACTCGCCGCCTGTAAAGTTTCCCTTTCAGTTCCATTTGGTCCATGAACACGTCTTAATGCGAAACGAACGAACGAGACGAAAATAATTTTAAAAACTGTGAAGATCCAAGATCTAAGAAAAAACGAAGGCGATGATGATTATCGAAAATCGAAACGTCGGAGGACTTCAAATCTGGCATTGCCACGTCGTAGGAGAGAAAAAGGTGCAATGATGAAGCGTCAATGATTTTGATCTCTCTAGCCAAAGAAACTGAGGAAGCACTTTTTCCTTTAAATTTCGGCTATTTTCGGAAACCGACCAAACATCCTCGAACTCCAAATTCGCCTTATCGCCAAAATCGCCTCGTATCTGTTGCGGTTACCGAGATCCCCACGATTGAACTCCAGAAATGGACACCCTGTATAGAAACTGAACGAATTCCTCCACATGTTTACCTTCTGAGAACGACCCGAAGACACATATGCACATACACAAATATTAAACCTAAAATGTAATTTAGAACAGCCCGAGGATCGCTGCTGCTGATTTCGTCGTTCAGGAAAACAAAAATAGGACTTTACTCGTTGCAAGCTAAAAAAAACAGGAACACAAACCTCTGCTTCGAGGACCTATCGAAGGGCTCATTCATTTAAAAGGCCGGAGTTCATTTATATAAATTGAGGATTAATACAAAGCTCATCTAATTGGCCTGTCAACAACAGATTTACTACAAGATTTATGATTCGGAATTGATTCAAACTCTTTGATGTGAATTGTTTATTTTCCGACCGGTTACAATACAAAGTTATGGCCTTTGTCTTTTGATGTTGGGCGGTTAATAAATGCTCGGCCAATAACTCAGCTCTAGCTATTTACTTGAACACGTTTCAGAACAAAAGGCTGGGAAACAGGAATTAGGGCGATTGTTTCTCTCTCGGGTTCGATACAAAACCAAGTATTTTTGCTCATTATTATTGCAGAATTTCAATCCAACGAAATGGGTGGGCGTTAAGGAAAAAATTAGAGAAATTATTCATTTAATGGCCGCTTCATTGCGATTCACGCAGTTTATTCAGAGCCTCTTTAGGAAAACAACGGCTTAAACAGACATATGGGGTCTCTTCCCAGATTCCGACTCTAAAAGCTTCTTATTTCTTACTCTTATTCTAAAACTTTCTAAATTGTCTAGATTTTATCGCAAATAATGGGAGCGAGTTTCTTCCGGAAGTCCATATTACTTCTTTTATGGCTAATTTTTATAAAAACCTTATCTGGGGGACGACTATTGCTTGTTTTTTGTTTCCTTTTTGATTCGGCTGAGCTGTGGCCCCCTTTTGTCATCTCCTCGGACGAAAAATTATTATAGAGAAAATAGAAATAGGGCAGTTATTCTTACGGTTTATGTTGCATTTTATAACACGACCTACATGTGTGTATGCATGTAGAAGTTACCCAAAATCTGGAATAGTGTCATATAAACTATCCGTTATGGCTCATAAAGCATTTACGTACACCTGCGCGCTGAACTAACACTTTGTCCCAACTGTGAAGCAATAACTTTTATTTCATTTTTAGGTGAAGCGAACTGGAGTCTGTATAATTAGTTAATGATTTATAAGCACGCGATATAATGAAAGCTCCAGGGTGTATACAACATACCTGGTATCTTTTCTTATTGCACAATAAAGAATCCCCGAAAGAGCCGCTGAGGGAAAACCTCGAACACATTTTTCCATAAGGACAAATTTGAAGAAGTATCTCAATAGTGAATCCAGGAATTTTGTCTGAGGGAGCGGAATGATTCAGCGGCTCAGTAGGAAATTCGTGTTTAGAAGATCCACGGATGTTCTCTGAAAAGCAGAGCCTTGAAGATCAATTAGTCAATGGATGAATCGAAAATGCAGGAAGTGCGTCTGATGAAGGAGAGGCAAACCTTGGAGTTCAACACAACAGAACAGACATATCTTAAAGATTCAATAGGAAATGCCTCAAATTTGAACCAAAGAGTTTACCGTAGGATGACGAGACAAAGTTCAAAAATTAGCGTAGGAAACGTATGGATGTGAAGCAGGTGGGTGTGTGTGGATGTGGAATGGTGGGAGCAGGGATCTGACAGTACAGTTCAATGGAAAAGTGAACGATAGTGCAATAGTGCCCCGCCCTTCCTCAAGAAGAAAAAATAAAGTTTTTTGAAGATTTAAAAGGAAATGATTCAATTGAAGACGCGGAGCTTTTAGTCGAAGAAGGCGAAACTAGCCTTGATGGTCAAAGTTAAGAGAAGAAAAACTTGAAGATAAAGCTTGAAGACGCAACATTAGACGAACCAACAACGGTAAAATCTAAACAAAAACATTCAGTAAATAAATTAACATATAGGGATAAATCTCGATGATTCCGTGATAAAGGTCCGTATATTTTTTCCCTATATTGAAACTATTGAAGATTCGGTAAAAAATTAATCAATTTCAAGAGGTTTTCCTCAAACAAGATACAGGCCTTGAAGATTTAGCACAAACTAAGTTCGTGAATCGAATAGCTCCAAGGGTTTTCCCAAAACAGTCAGAGAGAATCTTGTTAATTGTTAGACAAAGATTTCGCTGGATCAAAGAGAAACACTTTTTTAAAATTAAACGGAAAATTAACCGGCAGTAGAATTAGAGATTTAGCCTGTTCAAGGGGAAACTTAAAGAATCATAAATGAGTCGATTTAACCTCTAGAGATTTTACCTACAGATTGAGAAAGATACCATACAGTACAAAATTCATCAATAGTAAAATCAGGAATTTTGCCTCAAATAAGAGAAACAAATCTTGGAAATTTAGTAACAACTAAGTCCAAGGTTTAAATCAAGGCAGTAAGAAGCAAAAATCTTTGAAGACGAAAAGAAACCCATCTTGAAAATTACATTGGAAAGCCAACCAAAAGTAGAATTAGATAAGTTGCCTGATCAAAAAAGATCCAACTTGTAGCCTTCGATCGAAAGATCAATAAAATTTTCTTGTTTTGGCGTCATTCCAACCATGTAAACAGGGGAGTACTTAAACAAGAACCAACGTTCCACATTTCCTAGTCCTTGTATGATGTATTTTCAGTTTAATAATTTCCAAGAGACGAAATTTTATCTCAAATCTACATCCATTGTTTCTTTTTCAAAATAACACAATTGACTGCACTAGTCCCGTTCAGTAGAGTCAGCAGTTGTGCAACTGCCGGAATTTCTACTGAATGACGCTCTACACTCGAAATACATAAATTTAAATGGTAGCTGACGTATATTCTGCTCCAAATTTCTAACAGTTGTGCAATTGTTGCCCAACCGTGGCACAACTGTTATAAAACCTTTGCCAAATGGGGCCGTTAACTCAATTCAAATTCATTGCATTTGAATTTCATGTAAACCATGCCATTTGGCGTATCAAATTGCTATGTAAAAGCAAACAGTTGCGACTAATGTTTTTATTTCCGAAAAAACTTCAGACTCATTTTAAATATTTGCCTTATTTTCTAAGTAAATATTATAGAAGGACCCTGCTGGCCCTTTTCTGAATTTGAACGATGTTGGAGAAGTTAGTAAATAAATAATACGAGATATGAAGGAACACGGATGGAATGTAAAATTAGGCTGATAGGAATGTCATTTGTTTGTGTTGCTGAACTTTTTGAAACTATTTGGATTAATATAGAACTAATGTAGATAAAAAAAAAGAAATGGAGAACTTGCGGTAAATCGAACTTTTTTTATGGGCCTACAGGTCGTTCTATTCAAAAGCCTCTTAATCAACGACTTAAGTGCAAACTAAGTGAACTTTATTGGCCTTAGAACCATGAAAACTCCACCAAATAAAGAATAAATATTCAAGTAAAAAAGCCCTTAGACTCTTCAGTCCAGAACAACGACGTGATGCGATTATCAACGTTTCCAGAGCGCTATCTGAATCAAATCCGAATAATTTTATTCTCTGCTTAGCTTCCTCCTCTTTTGTTCTGTTTACTTTCCGAACTTTCAACTAGAATAGTCGACTTTTTTCACCCCAAGGATGAATTTAGATTTCTACCAATCTAAGGACGACCTTTTATTTTAATATTAAAGATTGACACGAATTAACTTCAAATTACGTTAATCTAGCGATAATGGTTTTGCAAATATGCAATATATTGCTCAAACGCCTATTGAATACCATAACTAATAACACATTCCCACTGGACCTACTATTAATAATCGAACTAGCAGTACCTAATTAAGAGCAAATTGCTCTCTTTCTTTTCGATGATTAAATGTTTCTGGTTGTTTGTTCTTAAAGAGAATTACATAAAGTAAAGTTCATTTAATTGGACTGTCATTCCCAAAACTTAACGGACCCCAGAAAACTTTTGTCTCCTCTTTGCTAACTTTGATGAAAATGTTGCGCTCTAAAGTAACTCTGTGAAATTAAATTTGAGGTCGTAAGTATAAGTAATTTTAGAGGCGCCTAAAGCCTTAAGAGCCTTGTTTGTGTGAGCAAACAAGCTAGGAGTGGTTAAATTGAAATGTTTGTTAAAGAATACTTCGTGTTTTATAATATTTGTGGAGTGTTTTACAAAAAAAATGTTTTCTTATTTTAAATTTCGAAAAGTCCAAACATTTTCTAATGAATTAGCATTGAAGAAGGCAATTCAGGTTAGTAATTGGGAATTAAGATTTTCTTTGAATTCCTGGAACACCTAAAATACACCACTGGAAGAAAGGGCTTTTTGGGTTAGTTCAGGTTAGCGATTGTGCGTCAAGAAGGTTTCCTTGAAAATCTTGAAACTTGCCCAAAATTTCCCACGGAAATAAAGTAGTCATCGTAATCCGGATTCCGGATGTTAGTTTCTTCACTTTTATTGGGATTTTCGTCTAAAACTTGCCATCATATAAATGAGAAACGCTCAGGCGGTTCCGGGTTAGTAATCGTAAATCAAAGAGCTTTTCTTTGAAAACATGAAAAATCTCAAATTCGCCCCATTGTGAGAAGAGCATCTTACAGTATAATTTAAGTCAATAATTTAGATTTGCGACGTGAATTCTCTAATTTTTCTCTTGGTGTACATTTACCATCATCTTTGTATGGAGTTCCAAACACAGCTTTGCTATGAAGAGTTTCGCAGGTTAATCCTTGCCACAAATTCTCTTTCAAGCAAGTTTTCTCTCTTTCATGTCCTGTATAAACTAGAATTTCGCCTATGATAGGATCTTAAGTTGTATGTGGTTAGTAGGCGACGATCAGAGAGAAATCAGGGTTAAGACTAAATGTTCACAAAGCAGCTGCTACCGCAACGGAAGCGAAAAAAGACCCTATTTGTCCAAAACTGAAAATTTATTAGAACAACCCACTCAAAAACAGAGGTGTAGAAGCCTCATATCCGAGTTAACTTCAAAATTTATAACTATTAAGAGAAGTTTGTTACAGTCAAACTTATTACTATATAGATCAAGGAAATTTTAAAAATGCTTTAAAATCTCTTCAAAAGCTCTGAAAATGATGAGAAAGATCCGCTGGAAATCAGAAACTCAGCAGTCGCAAATCCGGTCAAAATAAAAATTTTTACCTTAAAAAAAATTTCACGAATTTATTGCTATAAATTTAGAGAAAAAAAGCATTTCCTAATGAATCAAGAACATTATTAAATTTGCATGCTATTTTGATCTAGAATTTACATTCACAGAGCGAAGACCTTTAGATTAATTAGAGTTTTTATTTTTCAATTTCCAAATCGAATATTTTCGTCATGATTTATGGGAAAATAGTCTCGTTTCCCACATAATTCAAAAAGTTCATCCCAACATGGCGTTTTATGAAAAAAAAATAGATTTAAGACCCAACTAATGTTACAAATGAGCCTTTCTCTATGAAATATTATAGACGTAATCTTTATAAATCTAATTTCGCGAAAGTACAAGCAAGCAGTTCCTTAGAAAACAATCTCCTCTCTGGTAAAAGTTCAGAAATTTTCGCCCACAAAGGTTTCCCAGAGTAAAATTTAGAGCCTGAATAAAATCAAAATAATAAAATCTTCGCTTAGAAATTTGAGGAATTTAAACCCTCTAAGCCTATTTTCTCAGAACTACAAAGAGGTGGTTCTTTTGAAAAAAAATCTTCTGTGTATTATAATTTAGACAACTCCTTCTAACAAGAGAAGAGGTTAATTAAGACCCCGAATAAAGTCAAAATGAAAATTTCTCTTTAGAATTTTGGAAGATATGTTTTGGGTGACCCAGTTTCGCCAGGGATTTATTATCACTCCACTTGAAAGCGCATTAAAATTTCCGACAACCAAATTAAAAATAAAACCAAAAGCATATTAAATCTATAAGTATAATTAAAAAAACCATCGTCAGGTAATTATCCAAATTGCAAATATTAACCAAAGCAATTAAATAAAAAGTAATCCTAGCTGTATTAGCGTCTAGTCAAATATCCGATGGCGTGTGATGCTAATGGCAGTAGTGCACAGACTTCGTAGTGAAATGTGGTTAAAATTAATACGACAAAATGTGAGTAAAAATCTTAACTTCCTTTGGTACGATAAAATAGCTAAAAACCCATAGGCAATGCTTCTCGTAGCAACAGTTTTCCTAGAGTATTTTCGCAATAGCAAAATAAAGCGAATATTTGACATGAAAAGGTTTCTGAATTTGAAATTTTCGGGCTTTTTATTGAGCCAAAACTTTTTCCAAATTAGCTAAGTTTATAGAAATTTATACGTGCTGCCTAATATTCAATTTTCAATTGCAAAATTTTGCGATATGGACCGATAGGTGCTTCTGAACATGCTGCTAATTTTCTTTCTTTTCTTACACAAATATTCCATTAAAAACAACACGATGCAAAACACAAATCCAACCTGAAACAATGCAACAGCAGTAACTATGTCATTGATCCTAGCGCTTTGATAGCTAGATTGCTGATTGCACCGAGGCAGCTTTGGAGCTATCCTTGAATTGATGTACTGGTGAACTCCTCCTTCTTTCATTCTAATTAGACTGAAGCAATGGGAATGAATCGAACATTGTAATGATTATTAATTTGTCGTAGTTACCATAAATTTATAACTTTTCTGTAAGGAGAAATCTGAGACATTGGAAAGGCGACTTTATTCTTGGCTTGAGGGGCTGGAATTTCCATTATCTCATACTTGCACCTGTAGCCGCTGATCTTCAGAAACTCCTTTCTAGCCATATGGCCAGTGACGAAGAGGCCGTAGTTTCCTTTCGTAGCTTTCAGTAACCCTTCGGTAATATTCTTGATGTCGTTGTGTAAATAACCTCGAAGGTATATGTGATTCAATTCGGGCTCTATCACAGTCTGAAAGCTCATTCATCATTCTGACTCATCTTTGAGATTTTCTTACTTACTCTTAAGAATATTTCATCTGGACTGTTTTTAATGTACCCAATATCATAGTCGCTCTTCAACAAATCAGATATAGTTCTAATTCTGTTTAGTTTCACTGATAGCATCGAGGTAATGAATGCGGAATACGAATTGTAGATGATCAGGGAAAAAAACAACGAAAACAAAATTATCATGTTTCCAGAGCCGGAATTTGGTTGTATTTGAGTGCCTAAGATTGAGAATGTAGGGCAGGTAAAGTTTGTAGTATGAAAGACTCGAGATACCTTGCATGCTGATTACTCCAATTATCCAAAATACAGCATCATATATAGCGATAACGTGCGATTGCATCCCAGGACATCTAGTGAATTTCTCCATTCTCGTTGCTATGTAAAGAGCCATAACAGCTGCAAATATCAGGGCAGTGGCCAAAACATGGAAAAGCAGGTTTGGTGAAAAAGGAGTCGTGAAGATGTCCCGAGCGCTATTGGATTGTTCCGGCTTCAAATAAATGTTTCGCCTGGAATCTAATTGTATCAAGTAAAAGAATTTAAAAAAATCAGGGACTTACTCAGAAACCATAATATCATGGGTGAAAATCACCTCGTTATATAAATCAGGGGTTTTAATCACACTATCCAACCCTATGTCTACTTCTTGGTCTATTACTGCTCCGAGAAGGCCACTCCAGTTCCCATTTGCAGCCTTCAGTCCTAAGTTAGGAAAAATCATATCCCTCTGTCTAAAATTTGCTTATTAAAAACATTCAAATTTTATTTGAAATTATGAAAAGAATTACGTGGCGTTAAGGTAGGCAGTGATATACTCAGCAATCTTATTGAGATTCTCCATATCATTCACATCTTCAATCAAGCTTTCCTCATTAATAGCTTTAGATTGCTCGCTAGATTCTTGTTTGCCGAATATCAGAGGAGATTGCAAGAAGTCTATTCTAGTTTCGTCAATTTGAAACCTTTTCAGTTTATCAGTTCCAACTTCATAATTCCAGTAACCTTCAAGTCTGTTTTGCTTCATCCATGAAATTAAATGAGCTTGACCCTTACCCAGAGGTATAATCACCATAGTAGTGTTGCTATTTTTTCTTATTTTGTAAGCTTGTAGCATGCAAAAAGAGCTTTTGATATCATCAGGTCTAGGTTCGTTACACAGATCACGAAACGTTATGTTGAAAATTTTATTCCTCTTGAACGATCTATTAAAGGGCAGAATTCTTTTAACTTCCTTGTTAGCCACATTCATTGACAAAGCCTGAAACCTTTTGCACTCCTCCAGAAGTCGCACTTTCTATAGCAGAACATTATATAACAACGAAACCTGTATTAATTAAAATATCCAAACTCAGCTTACAGCATCCCTACTTGTGTTTTTTGAGGTAGACACGGCCACTGTCAAGTCTATGCCCATGGTCATTTCGCTCTGTCTCATCCTCTCTAAAACCAATTTATCAGTTTCATTGGAAAGGTCTAAATCAGCGTAAATGTTGAGCCATTTGAAGTGGAGGTCATCATCAGAGAGGTTCAACTAAAAGTAGCTGGTTGAGAAGGTTTTAAGTGGGAGGTTGCCATTATTAACCCTGTCCGAATAGCTTTCCAAGTTCATGTCTTTCGTTATAAAGGAAACAATTAAAACAGTTTTGCCTTGAACTTTGCGGTTTGAATCTTTATGAAAGCTCTTCTGGAAAGCCACGCTGAGTCCGTTATTGTTGAAGCAGTTGTTTAAATATAGTCGAATGATTTTCATGTTGCATGCTATAAAGTAAAACAAAAAAGGCGTTCTCAAGGAGTTTTATAGCAAATTGTCCTCTCATAACATCAAATGAAGTATACGCTAGTTACAACAAGGTTGTCGAAACCATAAACAAAAATCACCACTGTTTAGATATCATTTCGTTCATTAACTAAAACAAGCATTATTACCTGAGTTTATCGAACTATCGACAATATACAGCAAATTGATACTACGCCATGATGCATAGTCAATAATTAGCTGAATGATTTCTGTAGTGAATTTGGTAGTGCAATTTAATTTTTCGTATTTGTTCAAATTCGTTAAATCTACATACGATTGGTCCCGATCAAACCTTTGGGTCTGAAACTGTTTTACATGTAACGAGAAAAAGGCCAGAATACAGTAAATTAGTGGTGTCATACTGGTCTGAACGTGTTTGTGAAGAAAGACATTGAGGAATGCCCTTTAAATAGAGTGAGTCGTTAAGTGGAAAGAGAAAAGTTTCCCTTGTAGGAAGGGAAATTTTCTCCCTCCACTGAATCGAATGAATTGAAACGGTGTTTCAAAACACACCCTTCCCTACTAAAATATCAAAGGAATTCGGGATTAGTGACACATTAGTCCCATGTTCAATCAGTGGCTGGTAATTATATTTCAATATTCCTATATAAATAGGTGCAGGTGGGTGTATATAATTTTGTTTAAAACCTGACTGGGAAATATCAGCTGAATTTAGGAAATGTGATCAAGTTTGTTTTTGATTTTCCCTTCCACGTCGTAATTAATCCGACAGACATTAAATGACATTATCGTTAATGAATTAATTTTGTTAATGGTGTTTTCGGAGAAATCTTACCTTCTCCCAACATTAAATAATAATGCGAGCTAAAGTAAAATATTCAAAATTGTTTTGAAATTAGGTCAAAAATTTCAAGTCTTAAAAACTCCCTTCTGCATAATTCTCGTATTACGTGATTATACATAAAATCTGCGAAACGCTTCATTGTGATATTATTGGGCTTTGGAACAAAATAACGACACATTGCTAATGCAATTTGATAAATGAAAACTCATGTTTGTTTCAAAATTCATGATTGAATCAGTAATGGAACTCCCATGTCCACATTACTTACAATCCCATTTATAATTATGCATTTTAGAAAGTTCTTCTTACAACTCCATGTTCCTTTTTTTTCACATTCAAGCCACTGATAGTGCATCGTTTTAATAAAAACGATAAAATTTTGAGAACAGTAATAAAAATAAACCAAGAAAATGGAATTACAAAAAGGCTATGAGCTTGTTTGGGACAGGAATTAATTGAAGCATTAATTATTAAATTCATTGCCGTTGTTTAGGAAAATTATCGTGATGAAATCTGAATAATCTGTGTTGACCTGCAAAGTTTCACGAAACCTTTTCAAAAGCTGCCTGAATTTTCTAATAATTTAAATTGACCTGCCCTGGTCTGATTTACTGGGTCTTTGAATAGGTAATCGAAAATTTAATAAAAAGCAAACTTCCTAGATTTATTAGCCATCGATCAATAATTAGAACCATGCTTTATTGCTCAAAGACACATGAATTTCAGTAGCAAAGCTCGTAGAAATAGATCAGTTTCAATAGAATGAAATACAAAGGTCCCTAATTAAAAATATTAAAAAAATTAAAACTAACAGAAACAAATAAAAGTCGGAGACAGGGCAGTGGAATAAAATATAAAAGAAAGAAAATCTCACCAAGATGCGGCAATTAACGGCACAATTAGCGACAAAATTAATAAAAATAGAAGTCAACAAAGCCATCAAAATACTATAATAAGGTAATTAGAGAGACGTCTTAAAGACCTTAACCTTGGGTGTGTCATTAGTAAGTAATTTAAACCCGAATACCTGCATTTTTTTGTTTGGGTTACTGTAGTTTTAAATAACTATAATCAAATAGGTATACGTGCCGGCTCGCACGTGTGAATCAATTATGGAACCATGAAATCAAAACGAACTTTCAAAGAAGTATGAGAACTTGTAAATCTTTCATATAATTCTATGTTTAAAAAAAATTTAAATGGCATAGATATGTAATTAAAACATGATTATATGAGATAAATCAACTTAACATAGTAAAGTAAGTCTAAGAACGACACTCGCCAATAACATCAAGAGTTAACATTCTTGCCATTTGTCTATCCATCTTATTCATCTCTTTTTGTGGTACACTTAGAGGTTCACTTAAAATTTAACAAACCTAAACTGACCTGAAAAAAGGAACTGAAATCGAACTTTATTCAGAAATGATTTTTCTCTCTCTCAATTTTAAATATGTTCCTTTTTTTCCTCATTTCAGATCCCCGAAATGGTTCTACCTCAGTGGCAATCGACTGAAAGCATCTACGAAACAGAACTGCGATTAAATCTGAAACAGGACTCTAAACACCACCTAAAATTAGATGAAACGATTCAACTGCCATACAAGAAAAATTATGAAAAACCACAAGCAATTCATAAGAAAGAGAGATACAAATGCTTCTTAGGAGAATTTGAGACCAAAATCTACTGGGGAAACCTCATAGGGATATTAGTTTTACATCTGTTAACTCTTCATACTATAGTAACGTTTAACTACATAAAACACTTTTGGCTTCTCTGCTATGGTATTTTTTTATTGTAAATAATTTTTTTTTAATTAATTTTAATTTTTTCCATTTCATAATAGTTTTACTTGTCGGTGAAATTGGGGGTTTTGGAATCACCGCTGGGGCCCACAGGTACTGGACCCACAAATGCTTCAAGGCAACTCTTCCCCTGAAAGTCATCCTTCTTTTTTGTTACTCCATAGCTGGACAGGTAAGGAATTATTACTAAATTTACCAGAAAATTACGACTAAAGTAATTTCTCTAAGAACACAATACTTGAGTGGGTAAAAGATCATAGAGTGCATCACAAGTTCAGCGAAACAGACGCTGATCCCCATAACTCAAATCGAGGATTCCTGTTTGCACATGTTGGTTGGCTTTGCATGAAAAAGCACCCAGAAGTTATTCGCAAGGGGAAAATGATTGATGTTAGTGATATATGCGCTGATCCGTTGGTGGCGTTCCACGTCAGGTAGGTGGAATTGGGATTTGAAAATTTAGGATTCACTTGTAAATTTCAGACATTGGACATGGTTTAAGGCACTATGTTGCTTCATCTTGCCCACCATAATACCTCCAGTGTTATTCGCCCAGCCATGGCTACTTACCATACATTTAAACATAGCAAGATACTGCCTTAGTCTTAATTTTACATGGGCGGTTAACAGCTTTGCCCATTTTTACGGCAATAAGCCCTATAACAAGTAAGTTGCGGACTCCCGCAAGTTTATTTAAGTTTACTGAAAATTATCCGCAGGCACATTCAACCGACCGAAAATAAACTGGTTTCATGGGTATCGTTTGGTGAGGGATGGCATAACTACCATCATTCATTTCCATGGGATTACCGGGCGGCTGAAATGGGCAGTCGTCCCAATTTCACCACTTTTTGGTTGGATCTTTTCGCCAGACTCGGTTGGGCTTACGACTTGAAAACTACATCTTCAGAAATTATTGGCAATATGATTAAGAACAAAGGAGATGGTTCCCACATAATCTCACAACATTAGAATAAGTAGGTACATACATACAAGCACATGGTTTCAAGGTGGAGCTAACATCGTAATACAGATTTTGAGGTGTGGATTTAACTTGTTAAAGTATAGAACAGTTTCGTGTTCTGGCAGCGATGCTTCTAAATCGATTTATAATGGATTGTAATGAATGGTTAGATGTGACATCTCCTTATTACATAAGAAAGAACAATATTTAATAGATGATTGCTATTCTCTGTGGCTTAGAAACAAAACATACTCGCACAACAATACTCTCGAAAATTAAAAAACAAGTCCTCTTGTCTATTTGTTGTCGTAAGAGCTCGTTACCTTTCAGATATAACTACCAGTTTTGGTGTTTCTTGGAATTCCAAAACATACGATTTATATTTTTTAAAATTGAATACAAAGGAGTATCAGATTGCCCAAAGATAATTGGGATGAGAAAGAAAGAAGGATGTGATTGGAAATATCTGAAAAACGGCACTAAAAGTCGATGTTTACTGGTAGACGTAGGTGTCTCAAAATCCATAAAATGTTAAAGCTAGAAATTTATCCGATGTACCACGATTTCAACTTATAAGTTCAAAATTTATTGTCGATACGCGGACAGAGACTTCTTAATACCAATAGGTATTAGAGTTCAATTATACCGTACTGCTCTAAATTCTACTTAGCGGGAAATTGTGGTCTGACTGCAGCTAGCACGTGCACTGCATCTTCTATTTGCATCTAACGCTATATATTAGAGAGCGATGGTCATATATTGCGCAGCAATTAACGTTAGTTTTCAGTCATATAGATCAAAGCAAATAGTGGTGGCAAATGAGACTTTAATCAGACAAAATTAGACGCTTTTTAAAATTTTTTCTGGTCCGGGGTTAAATGGTTTGTTTTTTCTGAAATTTAAAATGGTCCCTTCAAAGAACGGAATAACCGACAAATTACAGCGAAAATTATGTGACACGTATCGATAGTTGCCCGCTAACTATCGATAAGTGCCCGGTATGCGTTAATAGAATGTATTAATATAAAGTAAAAATTAAATTAAGTAATTATTGTCCCAATTTCTTTTCGTTTGCATCTATTCCCCATCGAAACTAATCCAGCAAATGTCTTCCATCTTGAATAGATATTACACGTATTGGTCAATTTGGCTATGAAGGTTGCAAAACAACTTCGATAATGGATCATCGTTTACCTCCCAAGGGGTAATCCAGGAATAATACCGCAGAACAACAGGGTGTGTCGACTCGAGTGAGGCAATAAAATGTAAATCTGAGTTGTTTCTTGCATGTCAATAAATCTTCCTCAGATTCCGGAAAACAAAGAAAGGGCAAAAGGGAACAACACCTTAAATTTAAATGCAAACCCCCGCAGGGAAATCCAGATTATGCAAATTATTCTGTTAAACTCGCAATGTATTCCCAATTTTAGCCTGATCTCGTATTCTCGCTTTTTCATTACATTTTTTTCGCCTTGTTTGGAAGACGTGTTCTCATGCATGATTGAACTTCTATCACAGAAATTTGCATAATCGTGGTATAAGGTATATATTATTTCGAAGTTGTTTAGCTATTTTCCTTATGCCACAAACAACAACCCTAAAGCCAACAAACCAACTTGAAAACACTTTAGGAGTTTATCTAAATAATTTCCATAATCTTGATATAACGACGGAGGCCCGCCCCGTAAATTTACGGAGTTGTTTCCCTTTGGAAGGGCATTCTTTGTTCCCTACAAAGCTGGGCAGATTTATTATACGCCACCATTAAATAACACAGATTTATTATTTACCTCTCTTTTCAAACATTTTCTCAACAATTCATAAAAAATAAAAGTGATAGATTTTGCTTTGAGTGTGCACACACGAATCATTACTCCTGGGTGGACTGTTGCCTGGGAGACAGTCTGTACCAACTTGGCTCTAAGCGGGCGGGTAACTTTAAATAAGCCTGGACAGATTCTAGTTAAGTGACATAATCTCCTAAAGTTTCTTGCAGCAAACAAACTTAGCTACAGAAACAGCTAAACGCGTCTAGATACACACAAACTTGGGAACTGCATCATTTCAAATTCAAGTGGGTTTAATTTATGTGAAGGGTAGAGAGGGTGCTTTGGTAATGATGGAATTTAGCTCCATATTTCGTTTACGATTGACACACGAATTTGTCAAGGATCCAACTTTCCTTTAACTGATACCTTCTACGGGAAATGTAACATATGGACGAATTCTACGTATTATACTATATGTTTTTCCTTAAGGAAATCCGGAGGACAACAGAAAATGTATACACCCTGAAACTTTTCTCAAGCCATTTCATGTAAACAAATTGAAATTTTAACCACTTATACAGGACTAGATTACAAATTTTTCTGGATAACTTCTAATACTTTGTCACTTTTGGTTTGGCCAGAAGTGGCTCTAACTTTTCAATTTTAAATGAGAAGCTCTAAGCGCTTTTTTTAGATTCAGCAGATCATGATGGTACCATTTTGGACATTTTTCGAGCATTTCAATTTTTTTCTATTTAAAAATAAAGAACTAAAAAGCAGCTATCTCTGTAAATTGCCTTTGTTTTTTATTCTGACTATGGAAAAAAGACTCATTCTGAATACTTTTTTTATTTCTAATAGTTTTTTCCAACCAAATTATCTAAATTCCATTTTTCTCAACAAAATTTAATTATACATAAAGGTTCACGAGCTAATTTTATTTGCCGATGACTGGGCAATTCATCCTCAAACACGTCTGCAGGCTATCAGGGATGCCCAACAATAAATTGGATGCATACTTTTCAGTTACTACTTCCCATGATTCTAAAACAGCCGCCAGTAATTGAATTTTAGTACGAGGCGCTTTTCAATCGACCTCAATTTTCATTAGTTTTCTATCGGAGTTACGCCCGGAGGAAAAAAAAAGAAATAAATATTTATCTTAAAATGCTTTCCGGCGTATTGACACATTTTACAATGACAATATGGCCTTTTCCGGCCAAAATTAAATTACCATACTGTCAACCGAAGCCATTTATGATAAATTTTGACTTAGTAACCTAAATATGGAAAAAGTGCAAAATTAAAAAAAAACAGATAGCTAAAAATCCGAATTTACGACACTTCTTTCTATAAAGGGTATTCCTTAATGTCGTGGTAAGATAATATTTCAAGATGTGATTCCTCAGGTCATTTTATGAAGAAAAGATCATATGAACATATGTCCGTAACAATCCATATTTTTAGCTATAAGATGTAAATTTTTTTTTATTTATTATTTTTAAATTTCTCAAAAGCCACTTTAGATATTACTTTTAATTTTGGTATGCATTAACGGGACATAAAACCATTTATTTTAATCAGAAAAGTAATTCTATTGCTCAACCCGGGGCGTCCCTCCATACATATCTTTCGATGTTATTTACGAAAAAAGTTATACGCCACTAACATTTTTTCGCGGAATTATTTTTTCTGATTAGGCCGATCGATGCACCAATATTGAAAGTAATATCTAAAGTACTTTCTGAAAAATTTACGGATAACGGTTTGAACAGAAAAATTTCAATACCCTGTAGTTAAAAATTTTAGCCATTGCGGACATACGTCGATACAAACGTTTCTTCATAAAATGACCTGAGAAATCACACCCTAAAATATTAGCACGATATTAAGGAACATCCTGTATAGACGCTTACGACACTACACTTACTGTACATGACAAAATGATCGGTAGAAGACTTCAGATACTAACGGACAACACAATTATATGGTTCTATAAATGTACACTAACTCCAAATGCCATCAAAAACCGACTTTAACTCTCATCTAATATCACACAACTAAACCAAAAAAAAAAAACGTAAAATATTTTAGAGTAACAACCGATAAAAAACTAAATTTCACTGAACAAATTCAAAATGTGAGAATAAAAATTATTACACAGACAGAACAATTTCGATGATTGACGTATAAAGTTAAAGGAATCAGTACAAAAACTTTAATAAAAATATACAAATTCATCTGTAAATCACTGTTAAACTAAGAACACATAGTGAAGGAAAATATAACGAAAAAAAAAGGAAACAATACATACAAATAACGAAACTAGTTGCACTAAGACTGATTACAAACATAAGGCTCGTAACCCATTTTTATACGAACATACACACGTGATAAGAATGACTAAAAGACTGCAGCAAATTCAAGCAAGATAGAAAGAGAATCCTCAGAACTGGACCATTGTGAACCTTCCATGCCTTACAAGATAAACTAGCCAATCCCGCTTTCTTTAACCTTCAATCACTTTATTGGAGCATTTCCAAAGATGTTTATTCTTTTCTTTTCTTTCCATTTTATGAATGATTATTTCTGCATAGATATAAGTTTTTATGTATTAAAATTCTTCCCCATGATAGTTGAATTAAATCATTGAGCACCGTGGAAACTCAGCATGTAGTGTGTTTTATCGAGGTAGAGATATTATCAGTAAACAATAGAGAAATATGGCGAAAAGAAGAAAATTTTAACTAAAGTACATGGCTATCTACCATCTCTGTGTGAATCCAATGGAGCGGCGGAGTCAGGAATGGAAGAAAATCATGTGAGTTTTCGTTGCCAAGAAAAAGAAATATCCTTGACAGAAAGTCCTCAATCAAGCCTTGTTTGTACTCTGAACTCGAAGAAAGGCAGAAACACATTAAACTGTAAGCATTGCCCTGTTAGGCCATGATTTCACCATATCAATCGATCATTATTCATGGCACATGGTCAAAGTTAAACAGATTAGCGGGGTGTTTAGGGACGGGTAGCACGACACCTTCTTTAGGTTTTTAAGTAAAGTTCAATTCAAAAGCTAAAAGAATCGCATATAACAATAGAATTGCCTAACCAGGGAAGACGTCCCGTAGTCTGCTTTATATTGTTTGTCTTATCAACCAAGTTGGAAACGTAACTACTGAGAGGTTTCAAAAGCTGCTTGTTGATAGCCCCGTACAAAAATGACTTAAGGTCATTCTCTTAACACCCGAATCTTAAATTTTTTTTTAGCAGTTGAACGGGACATCCCCCTTCATTTTCCTATCCATCTAATTAGATATAATATCAATGATATGTATGTGGGATTATACTAAGTCATGTAATGTCTGAACTGGTTAGACAACTAACACATTTTCGAGAATAGAGGCATGATTGATGGGACGTGCGCTTCTGTATTTGGATTAACATTGGACAATGTACTTAATTGGAGCACACAAGATTCGGAACGTATCAACGTATTAAGTATGAAAACTGCCCTTACCTCTCTTTGTAATAAGGAAACTGAGCGCCTATATTAGGGGAGAAGTCTATTTAAGATTTTCAGTAATGCAATAAAATATATTCGGTTGATAATAAGGGGATACTGTCTCGTTGGTATTATATATATGTCCCCACACAAGGTGAACCTTAAGTAGGGATTTTCCGTTTAACATGACAACCTTAAAAGACTAAGCAAAATTTTTACATAACATTTTTTCGAAATATCAAAAACAACTAGAAATATGCGCGTACGAAAAAAAGTGAACAAGTACGAAACTGTTTAAATAATCAATTTTCTAAAGTGGTTAGGTCGCAATGGACCGATGAGATGGCCCCGAAGAGCAACCGACTTAAATCCGTGCGATTTTTATCTGTGAAGTCATATGAAAAGTTTGATGTTTGCGATTGAAATTTACAGTGGCTGAGTTGCGTGAACGGATAGAAAATACCGCAGAAAAAATTTAAGGAAAAAGATCTTTTCTAACAGTATGTAATTAGTGTAAATTACACACTGTAAGGAAAACATCTTTTGTAGCCAGTCCTGGTGAGCAATAATTAAAGTTTTGTTATTTATTGAAACTTTTATACTCACATACTTCGATTATTTTTGAGGTTTCGAAAAAACGTTACATAAAGATTTTACTCAATTTTTTGAGCTTTATGTCGTGTTAAAAGGAAAACTCCTACTTAAGATTCATCCTGTATATTCTATTATATATACACTTCGAGGTTGTAAAGTACTTCATTATAACCCAAACGCCAAGTTTAAAGGCTGAAGCACACAGCGCTGAGCGATTTAAGACGTGAGGACCACGTCGGATCAAGACAATTTTGAGGTTTGAGGAATGAGACTGAGACGTGAGGTCAAAAGTGTTTCACAGTCTAGGTGAATAAACGATTTTCTCCATTATTAGATTTGACAAAAGATGTAATAAACTTACGTAAATTAAGCGTACATAGAATTCGAAACACAAAAGGGCAATTAATCATAACGTCAACGGTGACATTTCGCTTGACATTCGTTTCCATGGCAACTATAATTAAAACTACAATGAAGATTATGACCATATTGTGACCGATTAGTTCGCTAGGTAAATAATAAGCCGTATACGTGTCATGAACTCATTATTTAATTGTTTTAGAAAAAAAGCGAGGAAAAATATATTTTTATTACTTTATATTCATTCAATACACCTACTAATAGTGGGTTTTAGAGCAAGCAGTCAAAAAAATATTTAGTTAACAGAAAGGGGTCTGCATTGGGCTGCCAAGTGGCTGCAGGGGTGAGTTATCGAGACCATTACAGGTAATTGTACTGAATATCTTAGTTCATAAATTAACAACAATCTATAAAGATAAGGAAAATTTAATATATAACTGTGATGTACATTATTACGACACAAGGTCGGCGTAAATACAGGTATAATGTGAGTAAAGGAAGCGTTGTAAATATACATAGATATATACTATATGTACAATTTTTTATCATAAGATGTAAAAGGTTTTGCTAGAAATAAGTTCAAAGTTGCAATGGACCATTTTCTTACTCAAAAGGCATGATACAGCATAGCTGAATATTGTGAAGCAGTAAATCCTGCAACCAATATTTTACGGCCACGCAACCTACACAAGAAGCAAATGATTGAATAAAATATTAATATATCGTAATCAATATTCTTAGGTATCCGCCAGGTTTCCTTGAGTTGAGAAAGTTAATTTCTCCGTTGCAGCTTTGACTAGATTTCTCTTGAGTAAGTACACATCATCCAGCTTGAAATAAAGCTTACACTTGTATCAGGTAATTCTTTTATTCACTCTTTGAGATGTTGAATAAATGTTAATATGGCATAATTAGGGTAAGAAAATACATAAATAAATAGGGACTACCTCAGTTGACCTTTTACTACAATACCTTTGTTGCGGTTCCTTCGATAAACGAAACCACGAAAACAACAATTTGGTTTACGAAAGTGGACTGTATTAATTTTCACTTATATAAATAATGATAAAGTATTGGTCTAAGTATGAAGTGGGAGTTTGCTTAGTTGGGAAGATTACGAACTACGTTTACGATCACATGTCTGGAGCGAGCACCGGTCAAAGAGGGGCAAAATTACTGCGATCATCCCTTAAGTACTAAACCCGAGGAACTCCAACCAGGGGCGCACCAATACCAGAAGCCCTTACGGGCAATGGTCGCGCCTAAGGTCATAAATCGCCGCCATCTGGCAAATACCTATACAAGTCGCTTTCATTGAAGTATTGCAGATCCGCCGAACTGCGGATCGCGGCAATGGTCCAATTTAGAAAGCTCCCTTTGACGAGTAGCGTATTTCCCAGCCATAAAGAGCCCTTCGATATGGTCTGATGGGTACGGTTGTCTGGCGCCCAGATGGAATCCTCCAAATAAGTGTCGATACACATAGGCGTAACTTAAGGGATGAAAGTACAAATGAATTAACTAAGCAAACTATGTCAAGAAACAATAACCTAAAGTCCTTAACATCCTTATTTGACTTATAAATTATCTTAATAATTTCAGCTTGATTCAAAAACCCCTTCAAACTTCTTACATTAAACATACAATTCGCTGACAATAATAACGACACGGTAAATTGCCCTTTATACATACAGGGCGTCCCAGGAAAAAGCGTGGGTGGTTTGCAGGGGTAAAGAGATAATATTTCGAAAACAATTTTTCCACTAAATGATGTGCCCCTCTTTATCAAAGTTGACATGTTTTAACGTTTTATTATTTTTTTTTTAACAAAGAACAGAAAAATATTTAGGATGGGCAGTTTTCCCTGGTACACCCTATATATAGAAACAGTAACTACTGGCCTGGACTTCCTATTTGGCAGGATTTAGCATAAGTTGCACAGTTCGGACTTTCCTCAACTTTCCTCCTTTCACTTTTAAACATTTCTCGCGTTCCCTTTTCTTATTATTTGTGAGCTATCACGATATCCGAGGCAAAATCATAAAAAGTTTTAGCAAAAAAATCATGGTCATAAGTAAACCTGGAAGGCATGAGAGTATGATCTTTTCAAGTTTAAATTTTAGTTGTCCAATTTGCCCTTCAATTTTTCCATTCCTTCTAAAAGTATAAGAGTGGGACCTCAAAGTGCTTCTATTTTAGAAACACAAACCGTATTACAGTCAATCAACTCGAAATGTTCTCATTTGTTGGAAATTTGGCAAGAAAAGAAGGTTTGGAATAAGGTGCCCAATTTGAAAATTCCAGGAACTAACCGAATCCGAGGGGAGACGAGAAATTTTGCTAAGACATCCATGTCGACTCAGCGTTGAGGTGAAAATTCGAGTGAAGTTGAGGACCAAATTAGCAAAGCGACTCGAAAATAAATAGCCGTATCCAGTATTTATCTCTCTTTTCCAGGTGATACGCACACGATGGCCTAATTCGGCTCCAGACGATGGCAGACCATGAAGCGATAATAACCCAGATTAACTTGAAGTGTCTTATAATCTTTGCGCCAAGCTTAGTGTAACTTTGCAGGGTTCAAGGTGATAATGCCCACCCTTTGTAATTACGGCACTGGCGTATTGTTCAAAGACAACCGCAATATATCATGTCGGAGATTTCGGCAGTGAACTCGGTTTTAAACGCATTATTATTCAGGGTTATTATCTCGCAGTCTCAGTCTATAAAATTAGTTTCGAGCCAAACGACATTTTTCATTAAGACGTCGGTTCAATGTTCTCAGGGTAGAGTTGGAAGTAGGTAACGGTAATTACTTCGTTTGAGGCTGAAACTATACGGAAGAGACAGGATTTCTTGAATCTAATCGAAAACGAAATTGAGTTGTAATGACGAAATTTATGTGGGGAATAGTCGACTTCCAGAGGGTTCTTTCCGGTGGTGAGAACAAAATAAAAACCGCCGAGCTTACTAGATAATTTTAATGTACGGAGGAAAAATCAGAATTTCATTCCGTACCTTTGCTTTACGTTGCATATTATTACCCTCGGAAAAGAGGCAGATTCGAGTGAGAACGAAATCAATTTGGGAATGGATATGGCTGCAATGTTAATGAATTGCAAATGTTCCCCGAGGTCTAAAATAAATCTTACTAGTTTTCCAGAAAATAAGGAGAGTGCAGAGCAGAGCAACTACTTAAAGCCAAGCGCCTGCAGTGATATCAAAATTATGGAAATTATTTACTTAAGCCCGCAATGTGTTTCCAAGTTCGGCTTAATGAGGCCGACTTGGTGTGCTCCATTTCTGAATCCAGCCAGCAAATTTCCTATTGTCTTTGTGCGGCACTTGCAAATTAATTTTGAGGAATTGTTAATTGAAAATATAGCCGAGTATCTCGACAAATGTCGCGGCTATAGAAAAATTTTAGCCTAGCGGTAACGATGCAATTACCCCAGGAAACCGGGCAATTAAGTGGCTCACTAAATTATGGTAAATGGCCAATAGAAGAACTCACCCCCGCAGGAGCCACGCTAATGACTTCTAAACACTCGGAGGGGAAACAAGATGCAAATTTATGATAATTTTTAGGAAAAACAAATCGGCACTTTTTGCATTTCGCCTCGGCTTGATTATTCGGGATGAAATCCGAAAGAGCGATGTTCTCTGTCACATGTAAAATGAATTTTATACGAGGGAAATATTTTTCGCTCCAAGACAAATGATCAGGATTGGCGGTAATTTGGGGGAGTGTCTGCGGCAAAATGAAACGTCGGATGATATGTATCCATGAATCAGACAACCACCTTAATTCTTACATCACGCATAAGCTACACGAAACAATTAAAGGAAAAATTGTCGACTTCGTAACTATCAAGCCTGGTCTATCTAGATTTACGACTCATTCAAAAGTCGGCCCCATTCGCGTGTGCACGGTGCAATTTACAAAGTATGAATCATTAAAGCTACCGTACCGTATCGCCAAGGAAGTTGCGTAAGGTTCAAAAGGTACGTAATCACACATGGGCTTCTTATCTACACATGATAATCATTGAAAACCGAGAATTATTAATGCTGGCTTTGTCACATAATTGACTTGGCGTACAACATAACAGCAAGTATAATTTCTTACGTTAAAGCTATTGTATAACCCGAGCTCAGAAGTTAAAGTAACTTGTAAGCTGAGAAGAAAGGAAGTTGCCCTTCTGCCTCAGATCTCATTTGCAAAAGCGAGAAAAGGTGGAAAGCGAGTTTAAATATCTACGGTTGCTCTCATGTGGCTTAAACTAAATGAAAGAGAAGCTTATGAAAATGTCCCCATACTGCTGCGATTATTGCGGAAATCGAAACTCTAAGGCAATGACTGGTTTTATACAGATAACACAGAGCAATGTCCGGACAAGGGGGACTTTATTGGGGGACATTGGGCGATTCAGAAAAAAAACTAATTTTTCGACAAAATTCTAGTTTTGTAGCATTTCTTCAAGGGGTGTATCCACGCCCTATGCGACTCATGCACGTGGAGCGTCCGACCTACCAAGCTTGCTGACTTTATCAAAGAACACCATGTCGGTGAGAAAATAACGTTTAGACAGCACAACATTGCTTAGGTACCAAAAATGATAACTATCCGAACTTACCACAAGCACACCCCAGTGAGACTTTTGGCATCATTGAGTCGAAAAGTATATTACGGAGAATGAACAGCCGAAAATGGGGATCAACTGAGCCATAGGATTTTCAGGAAAATCCAGGAAATTGATGTTGAAAAGGTTTATGAGAGGTGTCCGTACAAAATTGCGACTTGTAGAAAATCTTGGACGCCTACATGTAATAAAATAGGCAAATTAGGCTCTTTCATAGTCTATCTGATTTGCAGAAATAGTTTTGCGGGATGAATGTTTGGTGTTTTGATAATGTTTGATTATTTATTTTCTGAAAAAATTTATGGAAATACATTAGTATTATTAACTTTAGAATGTTATCCGAGGTACACCTGTATCCCAGAAAGGAAAAAATATTCTACCATTTTTTGCAAGCTGATAACACCGACTTGTCCTTCACAGAAATTTCATATCGCTGATATCCCGTCTTGGTGCGGGTTTCGTTGGTTTGATTCCTGCGATTATGTTTTAAGTGTAGATTGTTTGGGGTACACTAGAACCCCAAGGTACTCTTTGTATACTGGAAAATATGGATAGCACTCTAGGGTTAAACGACAGAGGTTCTGCTCTATAAATTATGATAATGCGACAATTGCAATCGGCATAGCTTTCTTATTCCACACCTTAAGAGAAGAGCATACAAATATTGACATCTCCAAATCCGGCACGCGTAATCTTTCTTGCACAAAATGAATCGTTCCGCGAGAAGCTATAAGCTATTTTCCTGAGTTGCAGATACTTTCCCACATACTTCTACATCTTCTCCAGTGAGATACCATGAGTGTCTGTGAGTGAACCACATCTAGGCTATTACCTAGCCAGTAATTATTCCCAACTGCCATTAAAAGTGTTAAACTTTAAAAAATTCTGTCGATGCTAAGAGCGAAGACAGGTAAAAATAGAGGACCTCACGTATTACTTTCTCCAAAACAACCTTTCTGACAATACAGAAAATCGTCATTTATAAAAGAACATCACTTTCAACATAAATTTTCAATGAATGTTTTCAACTAACACTAACACTGAATGTAATATTTTTTATCAGATACTTCTATTACTTTTTACCTACAATCCTTGACTTACTGAATGAGAATAGCAAAGCAGAATAACAAATAAAAGAAAAAATAGAGAACTTTTTCATTTTGTCAGTGATTTTGCTACGTTGTTTGTATAAATTCCTAGCTAGCATTAATGTTTTTCTTCCAGCGAATTGTATATTTATAGTTTGTTTTTTATTTAGTTTTTTATTAGTCAGCAATTCGTAACCTACTGAGAACGAGACAATTCATTGGAGAGATTTCCGACCATGCCCGAAGTTAAAAACTTTATTTTTCAGTCCTTAAAGCCAAATTACGGCTTTGCTGCCAAATGTGACTGAATAATTAATGTGTTTATTAACTTCAACATTAAGTTAGGTTTCAAACAACTGACCAATACTCTGACCTGTAGGTATAGGGCACTAAAATTTTATTTCTTAAAAATCAATTTAAAAAAAAGGACTCGGTATATATTTTTATTTTGTTAATTAATTATAATAACATGCAAATTTAATTAAGGGTTTTAAAAAGAATATTTGAAGTGTGCACCCTTCGTTTTGACGCAATATTGAGTTAGTCCCTTAAAGTGCCTCTCAACGATCTCCAGCGTAGCCACCGGCATCAGTTTGGCGTGCCTTGCTAAGTGTGGAAATCATTGGGTTTTATTTCTTTGAGAAGGGTAATCGCGCGTAATCCTGAACGTTACGTGGCAATGATTGATAATTTTTTTTTCCATCGCTTCACTACATGGATGTAGACGAAATATGGTTTCAGCGGGATGGAACCACGGCTCACTCATCGAGAATTCCAATGTGTCTTTTGAAGGAAACTTTTCCCGGGCGGCTGATCTCAAACAGAGGTGACATCCCATCGCCCGCGCGCTCTCCAGATTTGGTTCTCTACGATTATTTCCTGTGGGGCTACCTGAAATCGATTGTTGACGATAGTCCTGCAGCCGTGGAAGTTTTGAAGGACAATATTCGTGAGGCGGTTGCCTACATACCAGTAACTATGTTGGAGAGCGTTAGCAGGCACTTTAGAGAACTGATCCAGGAATGTATCAAAAGGAATGGTCGACACTTGTCAAATGTTCTTTTTAACGCCACTTATGTAAGTTTCCATGTTATTATAATTAATTAACAAAAAAATAAAAATATGTACTACTTTTTTTACTAACCTTTTAAAAAAGAACGTTTCAGTGCCGCTTCCCGTATTTCGAGAATCTATGCTTTATACTTAATGCATAATTATTGTACTACAAAGTACTATAAATCTGAAAAATATTTCCTTGAACAGAGTTTACTGCTCCTACGTATGTCTGGTCTAAAAATTTCGTATTCGTGGACGCAAGAACGAAAAAGTTTTAAGGCTGAATATTCAATTTGTTACTATGAGCCGCATGATGCTTCTGAACTATAATTTAAAAACATGTAAACTTGTGGGCGGCAGTATGCATATTGAAACTACTCCTCCTCGCGCCGTCTTCTGTCCTCCTTTAGATACTCATTAAAATTCTTCTTTAATCTGTCAGAGGACATTCGCCAACGCGCAAACTCCATCACTTCCTCGACCCCTCTTTTCCTCCTTACAATCATCATCAGAAATTAAACTATGAGTTCAGTTATTGCAAGTCCTAAGTTTGATCTTAATCGGTAATTACGCATTTAAATTTATACCATTAAACTTAGTTTACCTAGCCGCTGACGGGATACAGCATAAGGGATAAATCATGCTAATACAGAGGCGGATTTTGATTTTATCAACCCGTCGCCATGTAACTGGATGGCTGAAAATTAACTATTTATCAACGGGAATTTAATTTCCGTGTCCTGCTCTTGAAGGGACGTAGCTAATGTTCCCAAGATCGCTTCCTTTAACGTTGCCACATTGACCTCTAGACAACTATATGAGAACGCTCAATAACAGCAACTTCAGATCAATCTTCCTCGAAGCATTTTCGAAGACTTCTTAAAGTCTTTTTCCCTACGCGATTGAAATGTCACCAAACTTAATTGATATATCCCGTTATGTTATAGTACAAAAACCGAAACGTCGCCTTTGAAAAGAAATCGATTTTACTTAGGGGTGTGAAAGCCCGCCGTACATTTTCAAGTTTCTAGTCCTTCTCCATAATAACTTCGTGGTTTAAAGGGCTTTATTGTGGATGAAAGCGTCAAGGGCTGATAAACACCTTTAGTTAACGCGCTGAATGGATCTTTGCGGCGTTTAATCTAAATTATATTTCGCCAGGATTAGACGTAAAGTTTATTTCTCGGGGAATTTTCAGTTTAGACTTAATGTAGTTGAAGGTACTTTAAATGGGTACTTTGTTCAGAGAAACAGACTGATTTGACCAACTTGTAGAAATCCTGGTAAGTATGATATAGTGCTATGGTTCTGGATATTTTATTAATGCAAATTTCTCTAAAATGGAAAGGAGCAGAGGTTCGCACACTATTGGACGTAAACACGTATATATGTACTTATGTGAGAGCAAAAATGAAAGGATTATGATTAAAAAATGATTGCAAGAATTTCACAAAAATTACAACTAAGCCCTCTTTGTGTCGATATTTTTCGTTAATTCCGATAGTTTTTGAAATATCTGTTAAAATTTTGACTATTGAACATCCATTTAGATTTAAATTGATATTTTGCAAGAAACTCTAGAAAGACACCAACAATACAAGCTATTCACAGCCCCCCCCCCCCCCCCCCCCTCCTCTCATCCTGTAATCCACGAAAGTAATATTTTTTTGAAAAATTGATAAAATACTTTCAAATTTACTGTGATCAAATTTGGTGTAAAATGCACCTTCTCGGCTTAACACTTAGGCGCATCACAGCAACAATGGTATTCGATACAGTCCAATCCAATAAAGTGCTGTTATATGGAGCCAAAACTTTTAAGGATCTCAAACAACCGGTCAAACCGTATTATAGTGTGGGATTCATAAATCAGATAGCTTTAACCCTTTTGTATACATATATGTATGTAGAAACTTTTCTATGTTTACAACAAAGTCGAGGCACGATCAAGAAATCGCTGAGTTGTACATAGTGATAGTGTTAATATTGTTAATTAAGTTAGTCCTGTTAGATCTAAAATAAAAAGAGCTGTGAGAGGGTTGATGTGCCCCTATAGGACGCCTATGTATGTCGCAATCTGGTTAGAAGTATTCTCATCAATTAAGAGGGTTTTGCAATCGTTATCTTCATGTGATTTTGATATTTGGTGATTGACGTCTAACCACTCTTTATCGGTACTTATGGAAAAATATAGCCGCCCTTTGTCGGCGCTGATGAGAAGTGCGGCCGCGCTTTGTCGGCATTTATGAGAAAGTACCGACAAAGTGTTATCAGTACTACTGTGAAGTCACAGGTGGTATCATAAATCAATAATTTCTCTCTAGGCAGGGTACGACACTGTTTTATTACCCTTAGATTTAGTATTTAACACATTAAAGCCCATAGGCACATAAATGTGCCAAAGAATTTTTTTTTCCAAAAAATATATGAACTTAGAGCTTCTAAATATATGCGAGGGCGTTCTTTGTGATGTGCTTGCATTACATAAATTTTAATTAAAATTTATAATTAGTAATTTTTCATAAATTGGTAAATATGCAATGTGATGCACAGCTGTTGTCCTAACGTGTTTGCATTATAATAAGTAATTTTTTTTTGTTTACTTGCACTGTTTTATAACATAACGATTTGCATTTTTCTTACACTACACACCTTGTTCGGCAGTCCTATAAAAAAAAATCAATTTTTATTTACAGTAATATGTTGTTTTGATTAAAAAAAATGCTGGCACATTAATGTGCCACCATTTTTTTTATACTTCCAATTAAAATGAAATTGAAATATGCATTAATACATCTAATTAGTGTCTATAGTTCTCCATGAACGTAGTTTTTGTAAAAATTGAACAAAATAAAAGTTATGGGCTCTAATGGGTTAAGAGCGTCCCGAATCTAAAGGGTCCTCTTTTTTTCGAATGGCTCATCTGAACCTATTATCCGCGAACAGGAATTTAAATAGTGTATCCGTTAATATTAATAAATTATATCAAAACCTAGACAACGTTAGAAAAACCTACAATAGTATTAGGAAGTAAATGACACATTGCTATTCAAAAGTCTATACATAATTCCTCCCTTCTACGACATATTTACATTACAGTAAATATTGCTCAACAAAGTATACACAATGCTTCTGTGTATATACAATTCTTTAACGCACGAGTTTTATGAGGCAGCTCATTGTCACACCGATTTAAGTTTGTCAAACGAAAAGCTAAGCGACGAGTTTTGCACTCGGACGTGTGCAACAATGAGCCTTATAAATCGTTTATCTCATACTATTTATTTGTTTCTATTGAGTACACCCTGTTTCTATTGACATATACCCTATTGAGGAATGAAGTTACTTTTTGAGATCGTCCAGTTTAAATATCGCCCCTTTCACTGCATCCAATTTATCAGAAACTTTCAAGAATAGAAAAACTCATATCTCAATTGGCTTCTCATAAAATTTCATAAAAAGATCTTTTGTGTTGTCTGGGACATCTGGACACGTCGTGAAAAAAAGTGGAAGGTATCCAGCGATGGATCTTCACATATGCAGTATGGAAATCACTATACAAATATTTAAAAACTTGCGTGAAATATGCGGAATATGCTAAAAATGCGGTTTCCATTAATGCCTGTAGTCTACTGATGAGAAATAATTGGCAAAGAACTCAACGAACAGTGATGGCTCCATTGTGCTACCTTCAGAATTTCAATGTAATTCGGTTTCCCTGTTTGTTTCTGCTCAAAGCATCGTTAACAATCATCAATGTTTGCTTTTATTTTCTTTCTTCATTTTCTATGCAGGATTTTTAAAGTGTTGTGGCTTATTTATAAGGTATGATTAACCACCTCAAAGAAGTCGACCACACTAAAAACATCGTAATAAAAGTTGTATAATAGGAGAGATGTGATTTAACCCAATTCATGAACTTTGACTAATTCTTTTCATTTTTTGTCCCAATGCATTGCAAAAAGTTGTCAAAAGTTGGAGTAAATTAAATTTTGTCACTCTCTATATGCAAAACTGTTGGCTTTTGTACATATAACATAAATTTAGCTAAATGGTAGTGCAACCTGATGTGTAGAGAATTGTAGAAAGAGTAACGCTTAAACTAATGTAAAATAGAGGAATGTTTGGCACATTTTTGTTGAAAAGGGACACAAAAACAAATAAAGCGACCAACTAGAATTAACGCACAAAATACAGTTAATTGTTTCATCATTTTGAAGTAAATTTGACTCTGATTTGTAGACGAAATTTCAACGTGATTCATAGAAAAATTGCGGAAAAGAACAAGCTTGAAGTAACACAAAAGAAGAGAACTGTTTTGTGACATTTTTGTTTCGAGATTTAAATAGAATTTTAGAGGAATTAAGAAAAAAGCCAATTAAAACTAACACACTGACTGTTATCTGTTTTGCTGAAAAGTGAAGGGAATAAGCCAGCTTGAACTAATGCAAAAATATCTGTTTCATGACAGGTTTTTTTTTGAATATATAAAACGACTTTGTAGGGAAATTTAGGCGAGAAACAACACTTTGATTTGTAAGGCTGGAATTTTAGAAAAAAAAATAGAATTAGCGCAATTTGCATCATTCAATTAAAACGAAAAACAGTACTTCAAAATTTCTAATATTCCCATTTTTTCTACCCTTTAGGCAAAAAAACTACATCATGATTTATAAGACAGCTCTTCAGAATTCCATCACTTACATCCGAAATATGCAGCTGTTACCGCTTGAACCTTTCTTTGTTCGCTTTCCGCCATTCCACCCCAAAGCCAGGAGCTTCACTTTTGGACAGATTATTTTCTAAACAAATGTGTCGGCTTAGCTGGGAAGGGTAAGTAGAGTGAAATATCGGATAAAAGGAAACTGTAATTTCCGGGCCCACTGATGGATTAATTATAGTGCTCCGGCCGATTTGTTTTCCACCCTTAAAAACGGTTTTCAAGAACCTCTTTGAAAATAAAAATTTTCCCGGTAAAAGCAGCAAGAATCCTCTTAAAACTGAAACCGAACATGGAACGTCGACTGCCAGTAAGAGGTGAATTTAAGATTTTACTGCATAAAGTTTCTCGGTTCGGAGTTGATTATAACTGAATAAGCATTCGGGAATTTAAATTCTGCTGAACATGCTAAAACTATTCAAGTAGGATTTTCCTAGTAAAAATACTAAAACGCCTTCTTGAGAATGTCTGAAAAGGGAGAGGAATCAATTTGCAAGCTCATTAGTCGTCTTGGTGGTGTTTCTGTCGTGCCAAGATCGAAAAGCCTTTAAATGCTCCAAATTAAATCCGAAAAGTACTGTTGTTTCGAGCTTAAATGTGTATAATGAAGAATTTTACTTTGAAAGGTAACCTTAAGCTGATTAGTTACAGTTATCACCCAGACTCATGACAATATTTCATTTAGCTTTCCATTATATCAGTTATTTAATTATACAGGTTGCCCCAGCTAAAATTTACACCCCATGAAATTTCAAATTTCGTCCAAATGTGGGAAAAATGTTAAAATAAATCAATTTTAACTTGAAGGGGGACCAAACGTTATCTTGATTTCGAAGTAATTTCTGCATCCCTCTAGCGCCCGGGCCACCCCTTGAAAAACTTTAAATGGCAAGGGCAGCCGAGTGAGATATCATTTTGAAGCTGCTTCCATTCTCAGTGCAAGCATGTTTTTTTTTCAAATTTGAGCTTTTCAGAACGCTGCCTAGATAACTGTGAAAGGAAACAAAAGTGGTCATGAAAAAACAATTCGTTTTAACGAAGGTATTGTACTAAAATATATAAAATGTCCACCACCAAATCCCATACAATAGTATTCACAAGAGATTTTGAAAAACTTCTCTGACGTTTTGAAATATTTCTAGCACGATCAAACGGCATTCTGCGACGATTCGTTCCCGAAGCATTTATAGAGATGAGGGTAGTGTAACATAAATCTTAGACTTTAAGTGGCCCTAGAAAAAGAAATCTAAGGAGGTTAAAAATTTCAAACATTAGTGCAGATAAGGTAACATTTCTTAGTCCGTCCCTACCAAAAGATATTGTTTACAATTTGAATGAGAGTGTACCGGATTTACAATGTTGAAAACTAAGAAATCCACAACAATTTCGTGATTCTGGAAAACCAATCGCTCAAACTTGAAAAAAATGCGGTTACATAGGGAATGGAAGCAGCTTCAAAATGATGTCTCACTCGGCCGCTCTTGCCATTTAAAGTTTTTAAAGGGGTGGCTCTGGGCGCTAAAGGGATGCAGAAATTAGTTCGAAACCAAGATAAAATTTGGTCTTGCCTGAAGTTAAAATTGACATTTTAACAACATTTTAGCATTTTTCCTACATTTGAACGAAATCTAACGTTTCGTGAAGTGCTAACTTTAGTTGAGACACGCCCTGCATAAATGTGGCACTATGCAGGGTATAACAAATTCGAGTCTATGTATGGAGTTCTCGGAAACGGTAAGCGGTAAAACGTCGATTTGGCGCTCAACGATAATCCATTTGCGAATTAAAAAATCCGCTTAGATAATGTTTTTTAATAATTATTTCCACAGTTATTTGCATTCAAACGCAAAAATGTTAAAAGACGCATTTTAGTCGAAATAGGTGTACCTTTTACGTTAAAATTATGGTTATTATCTTTAATTAGCATAACATGTTACGTTACATATTTTACACCACTCATATCATACTCAGAAATGCAAATTTATTATTGTTTTTGCTACATTAAATGTTCGCCATTCGAATCCATGCATGTTCTCTCCGGGTACTCCTTGTTGAACTTTATCGAACAAGATTTAAAATTTGTTCTTAGGCTTCAGGACCGAGTTCTCGCCGTTGACTTCATCCTTGGTATGTAGGAATAACGCTACCTGTATCCAGAGGCATTTGGGAAACTTGCACAAATGCTTGTCGAGCTGGAAGTTTTCTTTCTGGATAACGATTATCGTAAATGCGTCTAGCTTCTTCAGAATTTTGTGGAGCCTCTTCATAAATCAAAAGCATGCCATGATATTCGCGTGAAGACTACATTGTCACGTAGGTACTGTTAATAAATCGGAATAAAATCACTTAAAGCTCGCCCAAATTAACTTTGCGGATAATCTGTTGCGTGTACTGCCAGAAGGTGCATTCAGCGAGACCAAAATCATACTAAAATATTAAAAGTATGGAAGGACATACAGTCCATGATAAAACTGAAAAATAAGGTTGATTTTATCTTGTCCCTTCCGCTGGTTCCTAATGGGCTCCACTTGTCCATGGTCCCAGGCGTCTTTGCACAGGATCACGTGTCAGATAAGATGGGATGAAATGCAGATGACCATAGCATAACGCAAATGGCGGTTACACGTGCTACTGAGATACTATGCGTTTACCTGTTTACTGCGCATGCCAATTCCAATGTCTTATCGCTTTACCCCCACCCGCAAAGTGGGCGAACGACGCTGATAAGGGCCATAAAAAAACAATCAAAACAAAAACAAACTCCTCTTTCTTGGTCACGTTCAGTGCGACGTTGCCGCTTATATTTATTTTTACCGTTTAAGTTATTAATTAAGTTCTCAATTGCTTTTAGCAATATTACTGTTGAATAATTTTTAATTTTTTTGTTACATATCAAACAGTCAAAGTCTGCCAAGTACGTTTTTCCACATTTTATTCAAATTTTAAAGCTTATCACAGCTTTTCGTCTACCAACTTTGACATTTATTTTTGAAAAAACTGTTAGGTTTTCGATCCCTGTTGTAAGGGAATTTTTTGTTCAAAGTGATGTTCTTAATCATTGGTTAAATTTACGAAAGTTATTTCCCTAACATCCTGCATATAAAATCGTGGTAGAAATAGAGTTAAAATTATTCTATCAACGTAGTCAAGAATATCTCAAGCAGTTCCTGTTCTTAGTTGATATTCACGTGTAGTGCAATAATTCGTTAACTGAGTCCTTAAAGCGTGTTCCTTTTGCTTTGATTTTATGATGGCAAAATCCATTCCTTCACGCAAGCATTAAACGTAGGTTCAAAACCAACCAACAGCGGTTTCCTTCACAGAATATTTCTGTTCACGTCCACAAATACATTCCATATTGAAATCTTGAAAAGGATCTGTGATTTATTTGATTTTTGAAATTTTCAAATTTAGTTGTTTACGAGATACTGCAAAGTTTGAAGTTCGGAATTGCAGAAAGATTGTGAAATATGTGAATATTTACTCTTAAATATTATACACGTAAAATAAACGTGAACAGAAAAATTAAATTTACGAAAAGAAGTTTCTCTTCTATTTCGGATTTCATTTGCAAAATGTGGAAAATAATAAAGGAAGCTTAAAATATTATCTTCTAGTTGTGTTTACTCAGCAGTCAGTAATATTAAGTCATAATAACAAATAATCTAAAAAATTAGGAACTTTTCCACTTCCTGAGGGATTTTCTTTAATGTTGTTTCTACCCACATTTCGAGCCCCATTCGGTTTAAAGACTCGATAGGGTGTTTCTACAAACCACAATTTATCTTTACATCTCATACTGAGCTTTGAAAATATTTCATTGATATTACGCAATTTTCGGCACGTGGATTTTTATCGTACATTTTATTACTATTTTTTATGCTACTTTATAGTACACTGTAGAGCTAAATTATTAATGTATTATTAGATTTAACACCAAATTAATTTCCATTGAAACCGGAATTCCGGCCAGTACCATACTTCAAACATTTGCACGAACACCTTTGAAAGAGAATTCATTTACTCAATGACTTGAGAATAGATTTTCATTTAATTTATTCATTATTAATTTAATAACTGCTGCATTTCGATTAAATTTCCTTTAATGAACCGAAACCTACTCGATCAAATGGAACTTTATAGGATATCATCGAAAAGCATTTTTTGAGAACTTTGAAATGAAGTATCACAAATAGAGGGTTTGCTATTTAACATTACTTAGTGGGGGTTGCTAGGGGTGAGAGGGTAAGTGAGAACGGTTCGTAATACACTGAAAGTCAAGAATAACGACGTCGGTTATAGCGATAAGTCGCATATAGCGACGGAAATTCTGACTTTTGGTTGAATTTGCATTTACTCCATTGTAAAAAAGTCTGTCTATTACGAAGTCGCTTTTTACGTCCTCAAAAAAGACATTTTTGGCGGTTTGCTAGCCGGGTATGAAGACGCGACGAGATATAATATAGTAAGTGTACTGCTGACATTCTTTGAAGAGCAATGCCTTTAGCTATTTTATAGACAAATTCCAGAAAATATGTTTTTAATATACATATTTGGCACACCTATATATGCTTTTAGTTTTTCCGCGATTTGTATGTAAATCTGGTAAAACACCGCTTTTTTATAAGTTTCAGTTTCTTTTTGCGGAATTTCTAATTGAATGCTGGCAATGTCGACTTTAAATTGCAATTACTACAAATACACAAAAAATCAATTTCTTTGAGCTTTGTCTTTTTTTGCCGACACTAAGCAATTAAAACTGCGACAAAGGGGTTTGTTGATTTAAGCCATAGAATCTGAGTTTTTTAAGTCGATGTTTTCATTTGTGTTTTGTGCTGGTAAATGGCTCAAAGAAATTAATTTTTCATAGAAGAGTGGACAGAAAATAGGAATTATCGGAAAAATTCCTGATTTATGAACGAGGACTATATAAATTAGAGGCTGTGTTCATTACACGCATTCAGCTTGTTGGGGTTATTACAATTTTGTTGTGTTTTAAAAAATGACTTAATTATTAAATGTCATATGTCACCAAATTCAGAATAAAAAGGGCTTCAATAATCAAATTTTAAAAATCCAGGGCCGTATTTAAAAAAGTTAAGTTGGTGGTGGTTTCTAGAAATCGTAACATAGGGTTGCTAATCATATGGCGGAGAGGGAAAAAGTTGCAATGATAAAATGTCAATAGTTTTTAATTATCTCTTCAAATACACCCTGGAAAAAATAAAAAACAATTTTCTAAATTTCGGTTTCTTTCGGATATCTTCGGAAGCAGTCGGAATTTTTTTATTTCAAAAAAGCTTTTTACTGAGCTTTAAATTGCGCAACTTTGCCCTAATTTGACCGACCTCTGGTATCTGCTGAAATAACCGAGATACCCATGTTGGGACTCGAAAATCGGGCACCCTGTATACATAAATATAAATAAGTCAGAAATTATATTAAATTATTTACATTTTATTATTGATCTGTTATAGTTTTCAATCGTTTAAATAAATTTTTGTGTTTTTTCATGTTTCTTTAATCGTAAAAAAAAAAACAAATCTGATATAACGACCCTTTTTACTAGGTCCCCTCGCCGACGTTTCATTCAACTTTCACCGTACATCAGCTTGGTACCCTCTCAATATTACGAAAAGGAGTTTCAGTCATTTTTGATATCTTTTCCTCAGATACAGCCAATGCAAGTTTTCAAATCGCCATCTTGCATAGTTCAATAGTAGGTACACAATTAATAAGACTGGGGCAAATAAACGTGAGGGATAAATGTATACACGCACTCAACTGGATGGAGCATTGGCAGGTATATACGGATCACTTTGTCTATGCAATAATTTTACGAAACGCATACGGCAAGGATAAAGGATGAAAACGGAATATATAGTGAGAATCAACGTTTACTCTCTTGCCTCCGTTTCCGGTTGCCCTCGCGTGATACACGGTTAAATCACAAGTTTCTTACCAACAGGAGCCGAAATGAGCCTGGTAAGAATGATGTGGTGAACCGAGTCATGACGAGCTTAAATAAACAAGTCTATTTGACTTCAGCCCCCAACGAAGCTTGCGATGCTTAAAATGAAGCACAGAAAATTACCCCCGAGTTGTAATTACCTATACTTTAACGCATTGGCCCTAATGTAAAAAATTAATTTTGCATTAACACCCCTCGATTTCCATCAGTCTTTTTGATACAAATTAGTGCAAGTTACGTCTAACTCAAATAGTTCGCTACAAGAGTGAAGTCTGGAGACGTCGGAAAACAGAGCACACCCGGCAACTGGAGCAAACAAGATATATTAGGAAACTGTCCACAATGTCTTGTGTGTAAATCCATCTTAGGTAAGTATTTCCGAACTCCGAACAACTTAAAGCACCCTCGTAATTACTTCGAGAGTATATTTCGGTGGAATTAAATGGTTTTGCGATTCGAGACAAACCGATCAGAATCTCCATGATTGGGGAAATGAAATGGAGACCAACATGGACGTAGCTGTTATCCGCCTGATACGAATTAGTTAGCGATTAAACTTTGGATTCTACTCGTACAATTCGTCTTGCAGATTATTTCAGGAATTAGTCACGAGGGCAATGAATCCGGTAAATAATGTGAAAAAGTGTGCATCGTGCACAGGACAGATTGATCCGCCACTGCGCCACTGCTACCTCCGTTATCAACCCCCTTGGAAATTACTGGAAAGAAGTGAGTTCCTGTCCCAAAAAGGAACTATTTAAACTGGGGGCCAAATTTGCAATTGAAATAATCCTATTGAAACCATTTCTATTCAAAGTAAACCTTTCCCAGATAAACGCCAGCTTTTTTGGGCTTATTGGAAGGATTCGGAGGACACTCATACAATGTGTTATATATTTTTTTTACCCCCCTTGTGCTCTGCGAAATTATTCTGGCAATCCGAGCCTGACTAGGGTTTTAGGGTTGAAGGTCGTTAAATAGAATAATATTATTAAATTCGACGGAAGGAAGTTTTTCAACAAAACTCAGTTTACTTAGGCCTCATATAAAAAGAAAATGTTAGTATCGAAGGGCGTAGTAAAAACCACCTACGTCGTCATAAATGTTTTTTATTGAAAGCAAAAATTACAGTTAATTGAATGCAAGTTTACTTACTGCAAAATACCATCACCACGAATATTTAGATTCAATACAGAAAATAGGAAAAAATAAAGTAGCAGACGTTACAACTGTGATCCTCAGGAGACACTGCACAACTATGGATTACAGCAGTTTCTCGGACTTTTCCGAACCTGGCAAATAAAACCTATTTTATTCGTACAGATCCAGTCGTTCCAAAAGAACTGATGGTCGTCTGTTACAAATATGTGTACACAAGCTTCAACACCACCAGCCTTATCGGGTTGACCTTTCGAAAATTTGTTATAAGATATATCTTCACCTGTAGCAAACCAGAGATACGCGTCATTTGGTGATCCGTTTCTGGAGCCCCCGATCCAGTATCCATGAGTAATGCCAGCTAAATTGCAATTTCAGAAATGAAACTGGAAGCGGAGAACATTTTCTTTACGCTTACGGGTGAGGCAATACTTCGTTAACTCAGCCTCCAAGGCTTGTTCTTCTTCCTTTGATTTTATTATAGCAAGGTCCATTCCATTTTGAAGGCATGCAATGTAAGCTCCATACCAAGAAACAGCGGTTTTGTTCAGAACGTATTTCGGTTCAAGACGGCAATTCCATGCAATGTCAGAATCTTAAAATTAGTTTTGTTTTATTTCATATATAAGGCGAGTCATGAGGAACTGTATATACTTCTACCATGGAACAAGATTACTAAAAGAAATATCGAATGAGCATCAAAAAGTTGCTCGCAATTTTTATTGTTATTATGCAGGGAGTTTAACACATTTTGTCGAAAAATGGTTTTTACTATAACTTTAGAATGCCAGTTTTCTTTTTTTTCATTTTCTAGTGAAAGAGTACACCGTTGTGTATGAGTAAGATAATGTATTCGGAGTTCAAAAAATCTAGGACCGTTTCAAAAAATTTAATTAATAAAATTAAGAGAATTAATAAAATAGATCACAAATTTAGTAAAATAATACGTACCAGTCGGAGCGTTCCTCGTATCTTTACATTCGGTTGCAGAAGTGCTGGTAAAACCTGGAAAAAAGAGAGAATGGGTGAAAAAGTGGGAAATATTGCATAAGTTTCAAAAACTGCTTTATATATATATTTTTTATATGCTATAAGTATTATTATTTATTATTTTTTGCCTGCTTCGTGAAGATAAAATCATTTTTATAAGTACATAATAAATGCAGGATGACCAGCGATGAAAACTTTCTTGAATGATTTTGAAGATACGGGCAGATGTATAGACTGGTTCGTTTAAAATAATCAAAATTAACATATTATTTTCTTTTGTGGCTCACCGTGTACACTTGCGAAAACATTACAAGATACCTTACTATTAAGTGCAGAGATATGCAGATTTAAAAAAATATTAATATATTTTTTAAAATTTGCGTATACAGTAAACACTCGATACTGTGAACATCGGATAACGTAAACCTCCGGATAACGTGAATCATCTTTCTATCACATTAACCACCGTATAACGTGAACAAATGATTTCCGTTACCAGGGGAACTACTTCTGGGGATTCCCTGGCAGTCGTGCCCGATATTTCCCCAGTTTTACTTTGTAGTTTCATCTTTGTCGAAAGGTTTAGTGAATACATGTTGTTATATGTAATGTCGCTGAAAAAACCAAAGTGTTTAACTCTCCATGAAAAATCTCTTGTAATTCAGGAGCTAAGTAAAGGTGCAAGTGTTTCAAATTTATCCAGAAAATACAATATAGCTAAATCTACGATTTGCAAAATAAAGCGAAGAAAAGAAACCATTTTAAGAGTAATAACATATGTTGGATCAAGTAAAAGAAAAACACTTAAAGGGTCTGGATTACCGCAAATGAAAAAACAGCTATACAAATGGTTTCTAAATCAACGAAATAAAAATTTTGTCGTAAGCGGAGAAATGATAAAGCAAAAAGCCAAATCCATACATTCTGAAATAAAGGAAACTGATAAGGAATTTACGACTAGTGAGGGATGGCTACAGAGGTTTAAAAAAAGATTTGGAATTCGGTTTTCAAAAATTTCCGGGGAAAAACTTTCTTTCCAACCGGAACTACTTATTGACCCTTTCAAAAAGCAGTTAAAAAATAAAATGCAGAACCTTGGAATTACATTAGATCAACTTTATAATGCTGACGAAACGGGCTTATACTGGAAACTTCTACCGGACAAAACATTGAAAGACTGAAAAACAACGAATAACAACGAATAACAACAGTTTGCACAAATGCTACTAGAAGACATAAAGTAAAACCATTAGTTATCGGTAAGGCTGCCAATCCAAGGTCATCTTGATTATGAACACTCCAAGACAGCGTGGATGACTGCTGTGTGTGGATTTTTTAAAAATGGTTCCATCATTCCTTTGTACCTCAGGTAAATTTTGTTGTGTATTTTTCTTGAAATCGTAGCATAAATTTACGTATTCCTTTACAGGTTACACGTTTTTTGTCAAATAAAGGGCTCCCGATAAAAGCCTTACTTCTGCTAGATAACGCGCCATCTCATTCAAACGAAGAAGAATTAAAGAGCGAAGATGGACAGACAGTAACAATGTTTCTTCCACCTAACGTTACGCCGCTTATCCAACCTATGGATCAAAATTATATTACAGGAATAGCCTTCTTGCCGATGTTATAGCAAGTAATTCAAACGTAACTGATACATTGAAAAACTTGACTATTAAGGAAGCTGTTGTCAACTTAACGGCTGCATGGAATCGACTCGATTCACAAATTATTGCAAAATGTTGGAGAAATATTTTAGAGAACACTGAAATGTCCGAGGATGACGATGATGAATTACCTCTTTCTGTTTTAAAACGTCGATGGGACTATGATAAGGCAGGCTTAATCTCCAAATCCTGTGATCTTCTAAATACACTAGCACCACAAGTAAGGGATTTATCTTTACAATTTAAATGTGTTATTACATACATATGTAATTTATATATATTTGTAGGCCACATTCAAGGAAACTGATGTATTGGAATGGAATGTGAAAACGATCAAGAAGAATGTGAAGTTCATGTAGTCGAGAATTTTGAAGAAATGTGAAGTAAAGTGTCACTGGACAGCGCTATAACTGCATTAAATACTGCAATCCAGTGGGCAGAATATAGTGGTGTGGACTTCACAGACCTCATAGCTTTAAAAAGACTAAGAGAAACAGCCCTTGTGCAAAAAATTACAAATCCTAAGAAGCAAACTAAAATTTCAGACTTTTTTGTCACCCAATAATCTGCTTTCCGCTCTATTTAGATTAACCCCCGATTACATAAATAAATCGCTAACGTGAACGTGCGTTGCTTTACTTTGTGCACGGTATCGAGTGTTCTATTGTAATTGTTTTCGAAGTTTTTGCAGTTTTCCAAACTTTTTTGACATCCCGTCAAGATTTTTATTCAAGTCTACGTTATCTGAGCTGAACAATATTTAAGTAAATGAATTTTCTAATAGTACATATTTACTTACCGATTGCTGATATCCAAACAAAATAACAAATAAAGATAAAAATACCACAACGTTCCATTTTAGCTTGCTTAGCCATTCAAGTTCTTGTAGAGAACTGACTAGAATTTAGTTCTTTATATAGTAAGAATTTTACTACAATCCCCTAAACTTCACAGTTTCTACTGTTTTCGGTCGACCTTATCATATTCGCTTCCTGCACACTTCGATAATTTACATTATTTATGGAAATTCCTTATATTATTTATGTTAATTTCCTATATTATTTATGTTAATTTAAACAAAAAAAAATCTTAGATATGAAAGGAGACTTTATAGATAACCCTCATTCCAAGACAGTTAAACCATAAGCAGGAAATTTTGTCGAAGCATTTAAGTGTTTCCCTCCTAAAAATACGTTTTATGGCCCTTATCTTTATTTGATACGTGACGTTCCCCCTTCACGTGTTTTAGGTGCCATTCTCACCCTTATATATATTTGACGCTTTAAGAAACACCTTTCTATTCCACCCCCTTAAACCCTTGTATTGTCCGCCTCTGAAGTAAAATCAGATCATAAACGATAAGACTTGGGCTGGAAGGGACTTCCATTTTTGGATTCGAAGCGAAATGACGAATGAATGTAATAGATCTAAAAGGGGGGAGTTTAGAGGATTTATTCCCTTTTTGAAGGTGACCCGAGGACGGTTTTTGAATGTTTTGCCCGTTAAATGATATTAAAAACTAGCAAGCCACTTGCAGCGTTTTTTATCCTACGTACCCAAAAAACTGCTCTGGCAAAAATTACTGCTCTTTGTATTTGCATTCCTTAATAAAAATGTACATTCCTCACATGGGCGACATCAAAGGCAATGTAAATATAAACGAATAGAGAGAGAGAGAGAGAGAGAGAGAGAGAAAGATGAATAAATTTAACTTGGTTCGTATTAGGACAAGCGAAAGGGAATTGAGGCAGTCGGGAATTCTTCTGATGAGCAAGCAAATATAGGTTTGTAGTTGAGTCAACAATCTGAGATATGAACGTGAGCAGATCGATATCATTTGGAATTTACTTTAAGCCTTAGAGAGGCAGAAAATATTGGGTTTTGCACATCAAAGGTCAGATGCTGCTGGGAATCTCCTGTTTAGCTTTTCATAGTCGTGCTCCTAATCCTAAACCAGTTGCCCTTGCTTGTGAACCAACACTTTATGTTCCAAATTTTCTGCTAAACTCCCTCCTTTGCAGGTAGGGCTGCAGCTCTCCTTTACACCATAAAATGAACTTAGCGGCTCCATTTGAGCTAAAACACGCATTACCGTGGCCTCTATACCTGCGCCTGTTTATGGTAATACTTGATTTATTTGCCCACGTACTTCATAATACAACTTACTATCCATAAATTAGCTAATGAAAATGAAAAAGGTTTTGCAGGTACCAGCAGCATCTCCTACAATTTAATATCAACTATGTTATAATAGAGCAGGTAATGAAATTGTCCCAAGTTTCCAAGTTGGAATGTTAAAATCGGTTAAAATGACTCCTCGGTGACAGTCACAGTCATTTATTTAACCTTCCATTTCCATTTCTCTTCCTTGGATTCTCGTTAATGCACCCTCCAAAGAAAGCAATTTTAAACTGGGCGGTTGTTTGACAATAGTCTTGACGGACCCTCCCTGGTAATGAGATGTGAACGTCTTTATATTAAGACGAATGGCCCTCCGGCTGTCTTCAGGAAAAACTTTTTAACCATCCAATTAACGCGGAAAAAACTTATAAAGAAATAACGCTGTATCTGAAGTTTCCCTTGTTATCCCCCGGTCATATAAGTTCAGAATGCTAGTATCACTTAAACTTTATTCGTCCAGAAACATTAAATGTAATGGACAATTTGTGTGAGGTGGTGGAAGAAAAAAATATGAAAGTTCCTAACTTTTTATCTCGAGGCTCGAACGTGAAGGGCATTGAGTAACTTTTACTGCCGCTCTTCTCCTGGAACTTTGTATGGGAAAGAGGGAATTACAGGGTCGAAAGCCCATGATATTTGCATTTTCGCTGTGGAGTTTTACGAATTGGAGGTAATATATGTAGAAATAATGACCCGATACTTGGTATGAGCTACAAACCTAGAAACGAAATTGCTAGTTAAGACACAGAGACATGAATTTAAGGGGGTAAAAAAGAGCAATGGCAAAAATTATTGGTTCGCAAAAGTATTATATCGTTGGAATGATGGCGAAACGACGAATTTCCAAGAACTCATCGTGTTCTGTGCTAAAGGTCTCTTATTGGACCTCACCGGTCGTACTGGCAATACCAAATTCGAACGAAAGAGCAATGGGAATGCATTCACCCATTTTGCCTGTAGTCAAAATTTCCCTCCAACGAGCAGCAGCTCCTCAATCATTCCAATTTTTGGGATGAGCACTTGTATTATGGAAGTGGATGGCTCCCTCTGGTCACCTTTATTCACCTCTATCAAAACGGAAAGAGAAACTACTTGAAACTTTGGTATGTGCCCTCTCTACAGTGTGCCCGCGGCGAGGGTGCAAAGAAAAGAAAATTTGTTATTTTTCATTTACGACAAAAGTTTTTGCTTGTTCCAAAAAAGTTGAATCAATTTTCATCGTTTTAATTTTGTGGACGTCATTTTCAAAACCTCCGGCACCTCTCAAATAATCAATTCTCGCTTCCCGTCCTCCTAGAAAAATCCCCGAAAAAAGATTTATTCAATTGGCTACAATTTCCTCCTTTGTCTTAGAATATTCAGATAGTAGAGAAATCTCAGATTAAACCTGACACGAAATCTCCAACGACGTTCTTGTTGAATTTGACATTTTTTGCATGATTCCTAGCAATTCTTCGGCATCTGGTAGTTTCCGAACACTCAAAACTCGTAATAAAGTTTTGTGGTGTAATCTCCACAGTACTTAAATTGAAAAAAAACATAGTTTAAAGGAACTACGGGCGACTAACCTAAACTAACTAACCTTCGAATGAAACCGTGTCGTGTAACCGACACAGTGCTTAAATTGAAAGGAAACTTTGCGTGAAGGTGAAAGTGTCTTCTCTGATGTTTAAGTTAAAGAGAAACTCGGAGTGAAAGTCAAGAAGTTCCCACGTTCATCTCAAGGATCTAACAAAAATTTGAGTGTTCAAATAATGGCATTGAACTAGATAAGTACTGATTTCAAGCGCATGACCTTTTCCACATACTTTTTTTACCGTTGAGCTCAAAAAACGGACAAAATCCTATCCTAACTGTTCAAATAAAAATTGGAATAGCTTTGATTCCTTAATAGATATACTTTGATTCAGATGCCTCTCAGGCACCAATCTCCTCTAGTGCGAATGATAAACTCAATTTTTTGTATTCTAGACCTCGTGTGTATTTCAAACAATCAAATTTTACGCCTCGTCGCTTGGAAAAAATCTCTGAAAACCTAAGGAGCTTCTCGAGAACATGACCAGCTTTCTTCCATGTAGAGATTGTCAAGACCGTTTCACAACCGACAGACTGTTTACTGGCATTTATTTATGAGTGGGCACTGATCCCACGTACCTCTCAGGTCATTCACCTAGAATATGGATGACAAACTTCGATTTTGAACGTTACTTTCCAAACCTCCGTCACCTTTAAGACAATCAATTCTCCTATCTCGTCGCCTGGCAAAAATCCCCTAAAACTTATCAAAATTTATTCCTTTCGCTGTGCACTTCAAAATAAAAAATCGCATCCGACTTTCCCAACTTTCCATCCGCCACGTTCCGTAAATTTCCGTGACCTTTCGCCGTTTCGAACGTATAAGAATCGAGGGCTATGACTAATGTGATTGGAGCCGACCGGTTTTGTTGAGAAATTGAGAAAGACTGTTGTGTGCTCTATTGAGACAATTTATCATTTTTTGCCCTCGCTGAGGTTAACTTAATGTGATTTATAACGGTCTGGGGGCTTGCAAGGTTACTCGTGCATGAGCGCTTATAAAATGGATAATAGTTTGTCTTTGGGCCACTTTGGTATTCAGGACGCGTTCCTGAAGAAAGATAATGTACATTCTCAAGTATAAATACCTGCATATAGAAGACGTAATGAAAGAAGAAAACAGCTAACAGAGAGAAATCAAATATGTATAACCTTTCAGTGAATAAATATTCTTTTACAACAAATACATAACGGTAGAACATAGTCATTTTTATTTTTTCTGACCCCTTTAAGCGATTTCAATATCCAAGAAACCCTACTGCTGCCTGTTCCGAATTCCCAACGTATTGTTGAAATATGAAAATAAACCTATGTAAATGAGACCAAACAACAATTTTTTCATCAGGGAGCAAAGGAAAAAGGGCGGTTTAGTGCAGGAGTTATGTCTGTCACGTAAGGGCTCGAAATAGAAGGGCTATGCAGATACGAGACTGGATTTAAATTCATTATTAGAAGCAACAAAAGTGCCTGACAAGCTGGTTTTTAGAGTTCTGGAGGATATTGAGTTTTTGCTCAAAAAGTCAATAACACTACAGTTTTACAAGATTCTGTTGCGAAAGTTGATAATGATAATGATGATGATCGTTAAGACAATGTTGGTGATGATGATTGTGATAATCATGATGACAATGATGGTAATGATGACGAGGATGATGATGATGATGACGACGGTGACGATGATGATAATGATGTGTGTCAGTAATAATTACAAATTATCTCATGAAAAAGATAAAAAGCATGTTATTTGGTTGTTTGCTCAAATTTCCGTAACGGTTTCTCATCCTCAAGCGATACGCATGTCCCAACGTGTAATCATCGGCAGATACTGAAGACGATCGTAACTTCACATTACCTTCCGTTATAAAATATAAGATAATGGCGGGTAAAAAACGCTAACTTAATTATCTCGCCCCTCTACTTAAAAACCTCCAAAATGATAAATAGAGACCTGCGGAATAAAAGAAGTGAAACCGAAAGGTCGAATGAGCGAACCAATATTTTACTTCTCTAAACGCCGGGTTCCACGTTTTAATTTAAAAACGTTGCAGGAATTAATTATAACAGTTAAAGTGCTTTAGGTGCGAGCATGATAACATTGGATCTATTCCAAAAGGATCCCAAAAGGGGAAAATGGGGAGATTAAATATTGAAATATCTAACCAAAATAACGCTACTGCTCGTTATCGGATGTAGAGAGGTTCATAAATAACTATAAATGTATAAATACAGAACTGCATAAACTTCGATCGATGTATTTACTAGTTAAAGTAAAATTTTAACTGCACTTTGGTCTTTAAAGTCTATTACATTATCGTTAGAGATTGTACTTAATTCTCCCTTTTCGTATTTATTGGCTCCACTTCCATCGATGTATCTGCACCTAAATGTAGTTTTCTTTATTGCCCAGTAGCCACCATTTGGGAAAATAGGAAAACTTTAATGGCAGATGGCACAAGAGCCTCTGTTAGAGTAACTTCAATTTATGAGGAAATAACAACTGCAATTGTGTCACTAGAGAATTTTATGAATATAATCTGTTACGATAAACGCATCTTGATTTCTGTAGACGATTGATGCAGCCCTGTTTTTAAGCAATAAGCCTGCCTGTTTCACACTAGATTGACTGTTATAGTAGTCTTAGTTTGTGGAGAAAATAGTAACTGCTGTTATACTAATAGACGAACAACAATTTTCTAAATAAAATTTAACCATTTGTCATGAACGCATGCGTTTTTCTTCAGGCTTAGGTCGGTCCTGTTTAATACAAAAATTTGTGTCTACGACCTCTATTCGTGACGAAATAGTGACTATCACAAACTCACCTTTTTGTAGACGCTTAGTACGTTTCTGTTTTTCAAACAATAAATTAGCCAGTTTTACGCAAGATTCTCTGTTTTATTAAAAACTGGCTACTATTAATGCAAAATGTTCCACTTCGTAGAAGCTGAATACGGACCTGTTCTAATAGAGACATCTAATAGAGAAATAGTAGCTCTCCATGAGATACGTTTATTCATAATTTTTTTTGTATTGCAATTCGTTAAACAGACATCTATGAAAAAAACTTTAACGCCCTGTATGTCATTAACGGTGAGTCTAAGAGGCAACGTTGATAAGGTAAACATACACCATTGCCGAAAATGAAAACCGGACCTGTACATATTCTGATCAAATATTACTTTTGCTGACATCTAAAAGTAGCCTTGAATGTGAATTTTTCAAGAGGGACACAAAAGGTAAAAACAAACAAGCCACCGTCATAGCGAAGTGTTAATGCTTCGCTATGACGATGGTACGAGGTCGTACTAACATGCGGTCAACCAAATGCGTGTTAATTGTACTTCCCCTTGTTTTCAACGAAACCCAGCCAGTAGTTTCTGCCTGTAGCCATCGGACTTGGTTAGCAACCTGTCAAAATGTTTTCAAAACCTGTCAAGAGTAAAGAACTCGGAGTAACGGTTGAAGTTGTCATTTTTTGACAAATGTGTTGAGAGGTACCTCAGTGACTTTGACAACATAGTTCAAATCTGCAGCTGGCAGAAATGACTTCGTAACTCGATCCGTTATTAACAGAAATCCAAACCCAAAAAGTTATTTTTTTAATAATTCTATTTGGTTCTTATTTAGGGGTTTTGGAAATTTAAAAGTGCGTAAATATGATTTCCTCCAAGGTTACTCTAAAGCTATGATACCTCTCCTCGTTTTTTAGTCCATCCAGATCTCTGGAGCTATTTAAACCTAAATCCTTTATGGCGTTAAGGATAACCCCTGATGGCTCTCAGACACGTGATATTTGATCTTCTACAAACCCTGTCCTAAACAGTTTGTTGAATATCGGTTTAATGTCGGTCTAAGGCCGTCGGAGAAATGCAAAGATAATCCGGCCTCAGCGTTGCATTAGAGAGGTGTCCGTCAAGCTTTCTGTTTATACTTTAGACTACAAGAAAACAATGACAATATAACTCGGGAAAACGGGTTTTAGCAATCCCGATTTACCCCTTTCGGGGGCAGAAAACTTTCCGTGCAAATGGGGCGAAAATTAAACGAGAGTCAAATAGATTTTAATGATGCTAAAGGGTAGATTTCAACGTTAATGGAAAAAGTTTCATTGTGCCGATTTTCAGTGTTTATCCAGCCCTATTTCAAGGGCTAATTTGAATTTTAATTTCTGAAATTGTCGGTTCTTCGTCGGTACCACGGATTTTTTTATAGTAAATAAACCAGGAAAGAAAGTGATAAATAAAACAATACAATTTGTAGCTTAAAATGACGGAAATTAAACGACAACAAAATGTACAATACAATGTGATTGACCTACTAAATTAGCAAGGAAATAGTTTGACGAAGAACCGCTCACTTTGCTGAAAGGCACTCAACAACCTGAACTAACTTGATAATGTGCTGATTCTTGGCCAGCCGAACTTTATCATCAGTATTTATTCCTTTCGAGATATCATCTAAGGGGTTTCAGTATGGTCCGGTTGTGGGGATTGTCCTTCCATTTCTTCTGAAGTTGTAGGAGCTTTTCGGTTATTCTTGTCACGTGTGTGCGTTCGTACAGTAATTGGTTGGGTTACCAATTTTATTACCAACAAGAACACATAATTTTAATTTATCTTAGGAGAGCGTTCTTGGATTTTTTTATTGGAAGAAACGAATGAATTAAGCAGCTTTGCTTATGTTTTCTTTACATATTTTTTAAAAATTTAAAAGCATTAGTTTCCTTTAACGGTAAGTTTCATGCTACTAAATTTTCGCTTTTGAATCTTGCGTTTAGTCTCATAATTTATTTAATCACGTTATAAAGTCAAATCGAATAGGTTCGATAATTAAAAATAATGTAGACAAACGAAAGATTTTAAATTTTCTTTGCATTTAACTTTTTGTCGTGAAGCAGGGGTGCTACAATGCGTGCGAAAAGTAGCAGTGGACTTTGCTTCAGGGACAATTAATTCGGTATTTCACTTGCTTCGAAGCAAATAAGAACGCTCAAAACTAAAAATATCATTTCATGATTCACACGGGGCGGCTTGTAGTCATTTTTTCGTGAATATAATTACCCAATGATGTCACTACCCAAGAAATTTTAATTCACTTACTACCTCTAGAACATAAAAATGTACATTAACAAGACACTTGTTACTTAGTGTATTATACGTATGCCCCGAATGAAAAATGTGGTCTTCACTACCGTACGATGTTACAACCCATGCGACGTAATACTGGCGTACATGCGTAATAAACTTTAATTTCCATAATACAACATGTCGTCGTATTTTACCTAAGTTGTAAAGTGCTATTAACATATAGTTGTCTGTGCAATTATTATCAAAATAAGTATGTTAATGGGTATTTTGTCCTGCGACGAGGATACAGGTTTTGCACGCTAAACCAAAACATTTTTAAGGTTAAAAAACGAAGAATATTTTAGGAGAAAAGCCAGGCACTTTCATGTTTAAATGAGTCCATGTGAAATAGTATGCCTTATTATACCAGATCTCATAAGAGCACCAACTAGGAGTCTGTTGATAAGAGGAATATCCCCAGATCTTTGATTGTGCTTAGAAGATATTTTCGCTCAGTTTTCGATTTTGAGAGTTCGCATGCAAAATAGTCCAAGAATTGTGTATCACATCTCGATTTGAACACAGTGATTCACTCTCCTTTTCCGATTTATGCAGTTCCTGTCCAGTGGTTCCAAACAGGTTATCGTAATAATGTGGAACTCATTGAAAGCAATGACGCAGGTCATAAGGCCGCAGCAATTTGTTGATTTCTAATCACCTGCTCGTCTAGTAGTTTAAAATTTTCTCAGACCTTTTAAACGACTGAAATTAATGCAGAGGCCTTTGTCCAAATCAATAATAGCAGTAATAAGTGCACCGACGAGACCTAACGATTGACCTATGTTGTTAACTGACTGAGAAACTTTATTGTAAGGCCATATCATGAAGTTAGGTCACAGTCCTAACATACGCACGACAATATGTAGAAATTTTGTTACGTTTAATTTCCTCTTCCGCGTGCAAAATCTTTTTGTCGAAGTTGACGATTCTTTACTGCGACCATAAACGGCTCGCTTGACACCATCACCAAACGATCGCGTTCTGTGGTCCATTACATAAAACTAGCCCATTATCTATAATTTCACGCCAATTTTTATGCAACCGTAATGTGTAGCGTAGAATACAACGATTTGAAGAACTATTTGTTTTCGGTTTTGAAGAGGGAGACCACCTGAAGCAGCGACCATCACGCTGCTTTGCAACCGTCCGATCTAGTGCTTCCAAGCTCTTCGATCGCGGAGGTTTGACCAGTTGTACCTGATTAACGGTTGCGAGGAATAATTGTGACATTCTGTAAACATTGCTATGTGGCCAAAGCATGGAAGTTAATAGCAGGCACCCGCTTCTCCATCTAGAACCAGGGACTTTAAATTATCGTCACACAAACTGATCGAGGAATCCTTGACGTTTTAAGGTACGTGGAGATGAGCACAAAGAAAAAAATCTTCCTAAATTTCGTAATCAAAATCTGTGTAACACCAACCAGAAGCCTTCTCTTTCTCTCTGTCTTCTACGAGGCGAATTTCAATTGTAGAAATCGTGTTTAAGCCAACTACTTGTTATATAAAAACTGGTGATTCATTGGAAAATAACGCTTACGGTGGCTGAGCATGTGTGTAAATGGATCAGTGTTTTAAGAGAAAGTAAAAATTACGGGTTTTGTCAATCTGGTCGTGCATAATTAATACCAGAAGAAGTAGTGAATTCGTACTGGTAATGAGCTGCCCTGACACACATAGTACGGATTCAATTAGTGATTCGAACCATCGTCAGCAGGTTAGTTAGCAATAATATTTATGAACAAAGCTCTTTATAAATTTCGGTTTTGCTTCACCTGCAGTAAGACAAATCACAACGGATTAATTAACTTATGGTTTAATTAACTAGCACTTTGATCTCACAGTACAATTGTTACGTCGGTGGTCAAGTAACATAAATTAAAATAATTAGATAAATATAAGTGTGTGATTTAAACAGGTATACATGGAGCCTCGCCGAGGATAAAACATGGCAAATTTAGGCTTTCTTTCATGAATTTCAAGACTTCGAGGGGGAGAAGAATGAGAGAAAAAACCACGGACAGGAAAATTCGGAGCGGAAAAAATCAGGAAGGAAAAGGAATTATGAGAAGGAGAAATTTTTCAGGGCAAGCAAAAAAGTTCTTCACAAATAAAAACACGGGACAAAATCAAATATGAGAAACAGTGTGAAAAAGTTCATTGCAAAAAATTAGGGAGATAAGAAACAAAAAATATTGAGGGCAATAGAATAATTTATTTCTATTGAAAGTATGCCAGACAGAGAAATGGCGAACCAAATTTACTTATATGATAAAAATGAAATTTTGAGAAGGGGATAAACTCTTAGAAATTCTTCTTTCTTTTAACTCGATCCGTTTTTTTTATTTTTTCTGCTGTAAGCACTCACGATGAGCGCGTTGTTCGTCTTTCCTATATTTCGCTGAGGTGCCAGAATTCTGTCAATCAAAAATTGCTCTATTGTCAGAAGAAATCGTCATTGATTCACCCATAAGCAAAAAAAACAAAGTTAAAAGGCTTACTAACTGAAATGAGTCATTTTATAAACCAACACATAAAATATAGGGTGTGTTGCAAGAGGAGAAGAAACCACATACAAACAATGAAAACATAACATTGAAAGGCATAAAAAAGAAAACGAATACTTATGTAATCAAGACTCGTCGAGAAAGTAATACTAATCCTTGCTAAGAAGAAAGCCCTTAATTTCCCTCCTAAACTTTAACGTGGGTAGTTGGGCTTTCAACTCTAAAGGAAGGTTATTAAAGAGCTTTTTGTCACCGTAAATGAGTGAAGCTTTAATCTGTTCCGTGAGAGGAATCAAAAACCTCAAAAGATCGCCTACGAAATATATTGTAGAAGCAGAGCTCTCAAACATTGAACTCCTAATTAGATCGCGCATCGGACAAAATTTTCCAGGTTAAAAATGCAGTACAAAGTAAGAATCTCATTCTTAATGGACAGATGTCTCCAAGAAGTTCTGATGTTTAATACGACGCAAGTAACGAAAAGCGCGTTTTTGAGGTGTAAAGAGCGGCACAAAGCCAGTGCAAACCTCACCTAAACAAGATATGCCACTGCTTTGTATGTGAGAATTGATTAGAGGATATTACGCATTTTTTGAAATATAACAACCCACATTGTTAATTATTATTTTAAAGAGTAACAGTCATGCAAATCTATCGCAAACCATACTACACGTGTTGGCCAAACCGAAGCGAATCGTCAATGAAGAGGCACTGTACCGATTAATACCGGAGGTGCACAGTGAGTCATTGAGAAACGATTTAAAGTGAAGAATTTTACTTTTTACTGGTAGTTTGAAAGAGTTAGTCGTACTGGCACCTGCATGATTAAGAAGAGATCTTGATTAACGGTGATTGGCAGGGAATTTCACATTCCGACAACTCCAAATAATGAAGACATCATGGGCTAGGACAGTTAATTTACCAGCTATAGGCAGCGAAATAACATCATTGATATAAATTAGGGAGAGTAAAGCCGTCAAAGACACTGAAAGGCACCAACGGATCCGCAAACCCCTCGTCATCAACAAACATTTTCTCTCGAGACGATAGCTGAACAGAAAAAACAGAATTGGACCAATGGAGGTCCCCTAAATCAGTAGGCCGTAGTGTTCCAAGTGAAATCTAGTGGTCCATAGAGTAGAAAGCTAGCGAAGAAAGAATATTCATAGAATGAATATATTTGAGGACATTTCCAAAGTTCCTTAAAAATGAATGAGAGTTTAACCTAGTTAGAAACATTTTGCCCATTTTGAGTTGATTCTCGTTAGAATCTCCTTCTTTCCAAGGCCATTGAAAGATTTTTAATTTTGGGAGGCTGCTTGGTACCCCTCGAGTTTGTTAAAAATTCTTTAAGATTTCAAAACACATGACAAATATATTTATTTCATACTAAGTTTATCGAAAGCATTCCCCCCCCAAAGTGTTTTTCCTCCCTTAAGAATGTTTTGGGTACTTTGGTTTGCTCAGCGCTGTAAACTCCGACTTGAGCTTTCTTAACGGATTCGGTAATTGATCAAAATTTATTTTGTAGTGATAAAGTATGATTTGTTTTAGTTATCAGCCGCTGCCCATTCAAAATTCACTTTCTTATATTTCTTGAGGCAGTGGCTGTGCGACTTGTGGCCTGCTTCGTGTCGCTTCCTGCTGGAGGAATAGTGTGGGAACACGAGTAAAAAACTATGGAATTTAGGAAAATTAAGGACATGGACTTCTTCATAAGTAAGATTTATGTCTCTAAATGTCTTTTCAGGTTTAATTATTGTGTGCTCAACACGGATACAGTCACTCAATGCCTTTAAGTGTCCAGAAGAAAGTAGTTAATTTAATTTGATTGATAGTGATCGTTATCTGCAATTATTGATTCATAAATTATGGAATAATTCTCCTAGATTCCTTATCTGTATATATTTCAGTAATTAATTTTCGCAGAAAACTTAACTGTACTTAGTGTGGTTCAAATGAGCAAATAAAACACAGGATGAGCGAACATGTATTTTCTCTTCCTAAGGAAGTGTCCCAGAGAAAAATATAATATTGTAGTTTCCTTTTGCTTTTTTTTGCATATTTGTAATGTGTTTTTTTAATAGCTATATTGACCACATGTTCATTGTTCTCAATTAATGAAATACTTAATAATTCTTAGGCAAAAGTTAACATTGTTCCTGATGTAATTTTATTCATGGGATATTTTCAACATGTTTGAACAGCGTTGCGTATTAAAATTACCTTATATAACGAAATTCTTCGAAAATACCAATCTGCATTTCGGTAGCAGGTAATATTTTCAGTCGCTTAAGTTTCCTTAAGTGCTATTAAACCCTCGTTCATTTCAACTACATTCTTCATTTCCCCAAGGCGTACTAATTATCCGTAGCTTTTTGTGCAGATAAGGAAACTCATCTTTATCAGCCGTTTACTGGATGTATGTCCTTTTCACTGATTCAGCAATAAAAATTTGAAAAAATCGTGATCCAAAATAACATTACGTGACTTTAAACTGGCGTGCTAAATTCGTATTAAACTTCTAGCCTTGAGAGGTTGTATAACGTACATTAAGAAAATTTAGTATATTTGGTATTGTGGGCTTTTGAAAATGACCAGATAATGATGAGCGTCCAAAGAATATCGTTTAGTTTTGTGTCATTATTGTACAAAAGAATTACTGGTTTCACGACTCTTCTAAAGGCTTGAAGAAACTTCATAAAATGCTCCCTTTATGTTCATGAATTGAATTTTAATTCTGGTAATAACGCAGCAGTTTTATTTGAGTTTTTTCCCAAGGTATTATCTACATATTTGCCAAGGTTGTGTTTTATTACTTCATTACTATTGTAAAAATATCTCTTGGCAAGCAAAGAAACTGGTGACAAATGTAGGAAAAAAATTTAAACACCTGGAACTTACTTCTAACGTGCATAAAAATCAAGTCTTTTTGGCCTTCCAAAGATTTGCATGTCACATTAAATGGTCTTGCTCCTACAATAATAATTTATGTAAAACGACCTCAGAACCATTTTATCAAAAGGAATATCATTTAACGCATTAATAATTTAAAATGTCATTATTAACATTTAAATCACTCTTAGAAGTATTCTAAATAAATTTTTACAAATGGCTAGTAAAATCGCTAAAGTCAATAAAATCATATAACCCAAGGACAGTAAATATTGATTAACGTAAAGTTTCTTAATATTTGCGCACATGATCAAAATTGTTGCATATTCATGTATTTAAATTTTGATTTTGTGTATTTGTATATATTATTTGTGTTTCCGGGCTAGTAATGATATTTGACGGTTTTGAGCAGCTGTTGTAGCTCTTTTCCGAGCTCTTTTCGAACGATTTACAACATCATTTGTGATATTTTTTTTTTATTCGCGACACATCGCTTTGCGAAACATCTACATTTTGTGCAACAGCCGTCTGACGAAGATCTTGTAAAAGAGTAATTATTTTTACTGTGGTAAAATTAGAAATTCTGTTTCTAGACATTTTAAAGACCGCTAGCAAAATAAAATAAAAAATAAACTTTCGTCTGCAACTAGAGGAAATGCCGATATCAATAAGATTCAATAAAACCATGGTAATTTTTTCAGTTCTTTTTCTCTATCTTTTCCGCTGGAGTATGCATTACTGTATGCATGACTGTTTGCGTACCCCAACGAAAGAAAGCAGAGAGCAAAACTAAAAAAATTATAATGGTTTTATTAAATTCTATTGATATCGGTACTTCCGTTAGCTGCAGACTAAAATTTATTTTTAATTTTATTTTGTTAGCGTTCTTCAAAATGCCTAGAAATACGATTTCTCATTTTAATAGAGTAAAAGTAATTATTCTTCTACAACGAGGTCTTCGTCAAACGGATATTGCACCAAATCTAGATGTTTCGCGAAGCGATGCGTCGCAAATAAAAAAATATATATCACGGCTCAAATGATCTTGTAAATTGTCTAGGAAGAGATCGAAAACGAGATGCAATAGCTTCTCAAGATCGTGAAGTATCATCAATAGCCCGGAGAAACGTAATAACATCTACAAAAGGACAAAATCAAAAGTAAAATACAAAAAAATGCAATAATTCTGATCGTGTGTGTATATAACTCAGAATGCATTTATCTTAATCAGGTAAAGTTAAACTTCTCAAATCTTTTTTCAGTATTATTGTTGGTATTCGACTGATAAGAATTGCGTCCATTTAGTCCGAATCCTAGAGGACTAGACCTGAGCGCAAATGCCTCAGCGCAGTTTTAGTACAAGAAATGCGGAAGACAATGAAAGCTTCTGAGTCATCTCCGAAGGAGGCAGATATGCGAGGACGGGTGACGAAAGACATATTGAACTTAAAAATTCCTTATTATCGTCGCTTTGAAGCTCACTTACCCAAAAACGTGACGCAAACAACCTGATGTTCATGAGTGCCACTTTAATTGTTCTACCACTTTAACCGTAGTTAGCTAATTCTACCAAAATTAGTGGGTATGCTACGCATACTTGAAGCAGCAAACTTCTCTGTTTAATAGATATTATATTTTCAAATAGTACCCCCCAATTTAAATTTTAAATTGCCACTTTACTTACGTCCAGCGCAAATTGCCTCAGCTTTACACTTCACCATCAACGCACGTTGGCCCCTCGTTTTTCTTAGCTCTTTTCGAGCTTCTCGCCAATGTAGATTCGGACTAAATTTAAAATAACCAGTTCCATTGACGTCATTGATCAGGGATTCCCCATCAGGAAGATTAACGGCCCCTTCATGATGGTAACACTTCTCACGGATGTGGAGGGATTAATCCGTAAGTTGCATATATCAATCGCCGAACAATTTATTGTGGGATTTTGTCGAAGAGAGACTCCTCCACGGTACTCGTATATGTCGCACAGGAGCACAGGCAGTGTTCCTTGGAAATCCTGCTCATTACCCGACAAATACTGTGGAAGTAAAAAAGTCGGTGAGAAGAAAGTAAATGGAACGATTAGGCGTACTACTATCAAGAATCGGTTTTTTTGCAACAATCTGCGGCATAAATGAATAGTAAATTACCTCAGATTGTAATTTATGTAGGAACTTGTAATACTGGCGCATTGCCTTTTCCCTGCAGGCAAGATATTAATTATCCTTTTACAGGTAAATAACCTTAAAGGCAAACAAATGATCTAAAGCATTATTGAATAATAATGAAGGTTCAAATGATAATGGTTGGAGTGATCTCCAAAACGAAGCCAAAACATCCCCTATAATGGGAAATATGCAAATTATGGTTCATATTGGCATATTTATTGAAGTGACACACGTGTGTTAAGCCAATTAGCGGTCAGGTACAATCCTCGTGAAGTAAAGCAAGCTAACGTAATTCCGCGTAAATTTACTTTCTGTTAATTACATTGTTTAATGTCCAATTCTAGTTTCCAATTACTGTTAATGTATATGTATTTAAGTGTGACGACTTAGATACGCTAGGGCCTAATGGTCTGTGGTCAATGGCTCTGATAAGACGTGGCGTGTTTCGCAACTCCGCTGCAGGTGAAATAAATTTAACAACAGCCAAGAAACGAAATTTTCCGAAGTTTCGATATTCACAAAATATCGGCCTAAAATAAACCTTCACGAACCAGAAATGCGGTTTGTCGCAGCTACATCTCCACCGAGAAGCATATCTCAGAAAGTAAAGAAGGTAAACACCTACCACTCCTGCTGAAGCATGTTTATATAATTCCCATTAAAAAAACTCATTTAACTTTAAAGAAATGTCGAGGAATTTTTGGGGAGGAATTAATTGGGTTTTGCCAGACTTCAAATTTCATTTAATTCCAGGTAATTGTATAAGAATTTCAACAATTCTGCGCTCAACTGCAAGTTACTCTTAGTGAGAACAACTTCTGTTACCATTGGTGAAGAGAACTTTTCGACTGCTTTTCTGCGGTTGGCTGGAACACATATTACCAGATTTTATCAGTGTAAGCACCGTTTCGCATGCAGTAACCATTCAAACGGCACCGTTTACTCGGTCAAAAGGTGAGAGTTCAGTGAGAAAGTTTACTCCCACCGAAACTGTGTAGAGTGCCTATTCGCTGGGAGAACGAATATCGAACCTACGTCGATCTTCAAAAAATGAACGAAGTTTTCATCATCGGGTTCGCCTTAAAAAGTTTCATTTTCTCCCAAAACCAATTACCTGAAAGATCTCCTACGTGTTCTTGTCCATGGCTTTCATCTATTATCTTGCATTATAGCTTAATTTTATCATGGAAAAATATTTCATGACATAGTCATAATAAATTCGTTGTTCGGAATTTGATGTTCGCCCAGTGTTTGTTCGCTGAATGAACACTTACTTAATATCAAAAGGGCTGCAGTTTAATGTTGACGAAATTGGCAGTGCTTGCTTGGCCGTAATTATGCGAGCTCGGTTGAGAAATATTAATTCAGGATAATAGCTTAAGGACACAAATGACGAGATACATAAGTTCAATTCACTGCTACTTTGTGACGCACCCTGTATATCTCTGAACACCGCAGAATGGTGGAATTTTTAAACTCCTTCAATTTTTATACAAGGCGTTTTTTAATAAATTGCATATTTTTCGAGATATTTAGGGGTTGCCGGACTTTTCGCACATGGTGTACATCGAACTCCGAACAAATTGCGAAGTTCATTCGGTCACAATTAATAGTCCTCGAACCTAATTGCCTTGATTTTCCACTGATCGGATGGAAAATTCTACAAAAACAAAAAAGAAGACGAAAATGTTTAGTGTCAATAACTTACCAAAGTCGAGATCAGTGTGGAGAATTAAGTCTTTTGATGGAATTGGGAAGACATTACTTAGGACAAATAATTTGGACATCGTACGTAACAATCGAGTTCAAAGCACAGATGCTTAACGAACTTCGTCAACGTCGAATAGCAAATTTTTTTACGTTATCCCCTCGGAGCAAACGGCACCGAAGTCGTTGTTCGGCGTTCGATATTCGTTCAGTGTTTCGTTGATGGAACTCTTGGGTCTACTTTTTCGAAGGAATCCCATACAGATAAGAATGTCTGGAAAGTTTTGAAATTTTTGCGTCATTTCAATTGGGGTTCATTTTTTATTTCGCAAAAAGACGGGACATTTTATCCACAATATAAATTTTCTTAGAGCACGGGGCCTATCCTATATATGTGGCTGTTCATAAAGGTTTAAAGAAGGAACATAATAACGGTATCCGTCTAAAGTAGAGGACGATTTTCTACCCCTTCATCAAAAGCTCTCAGAATATAACTAGGAACTGCTGGAGGTTAGTTAATTCTAAATTGAACGATGTTGTTTCAGAGGGAAATGCCGAGATTGATTCTGATAAATTTAATTATCACTTGTAAATTCCTAAATCTTGGTATGGTAGGTAGGTAGATAGGTACCTTTTTTGATACGTCATAGCTCGTAATACTACTTAACAATTTTAGTTATTTCTCGTAACTGGTCTACCTTTAATTGTTTTATTTAACAATTCTCAGAAAAACGATGTTTTGAAGACCAGAATAATTATAACGGTGATCTAATATAGTGACGTTACTGCATTAACTATTACTAATAATCAGTTCTATAAGTGTGATTATATTCATTAGTGTTATTTCACACTGTCACTGTGATTTAGATAGTGACGAAAAGGAAGGAACGGGAATCCCTATTCGGATATGACTTTCACCTTTCCAATAAATCAAGATGGAAACCTACATATTTTGTCTTTTTCTTATTTACAGGAATCTTAGGGAGGCATGCCTGCTCTCCGCCTTTTTGGCAGGAAATGGTTAGCAGCCTCGGACGACCTTGTTTTTCCTGGACTTTTTGAAATAGGTCTAAGAATATTATGGTAAGTCAAAACTCTATCTGACTTATTTGAATTTGACTTTTTTAAATTGCCCATAAGATTGTTCAAATCCTTTCCCTATTAATCGATGTTCTGTCTTATGTATGGGAATGGGACATACTGTATTTTCCTCCTGAAATATACAGGGTAATTCAAATTCTTTGCTCACCCTTGGGATCTCCAAAACTATAAAAGATACTAGATCGCTTAATTTGGAGCAAAATTCCGCATTTTCGAGCTTTACTAAATGCCGTTTTCAAATTTGGAAAATTCCGATTACGTCCAAAGATAATAGAAAAAAATCGAAATTTCTACAAACGGCTTTTTTTAAGTTATTTAAAGTGATTTTTTTTTTTATGAATTTCACTGCCTTATAGGCACGTTTGCCGCTTTATAAAATTATGTCATTAGACTTTAAATACAACGTTTCGGAAATTGGGAGCCATCATCAACATTTGTGGAAATTACGGGTTTTTCTATTATTTCTGGAAACAATCGAAATTTTCCAAATTTTAAAATAGCATTTAGCAAAGATCGAAAATGCGCAACTTCGTCATAATTTAATGCCCATCTTTCATGAGTTTCGAGATCCTAATGGGGAGCTGCAAATTTGAATTACCCTGTATATTGTTGAAGTTCTCGTTTTTCAACCAGGAAAAGTCTCGTATAACGTGCCCCACTCTGTATATACCAGAAATATTTTTTCCAGGCTATCACTGTTAATTTGCGTCCACATCAAGTATTACGACGACACGTGGAAATGCTCAAAAGGTGGAGATTTCGTACGAATATATATAATAGGTACTCAAAAATTGACTCTATTTTGTGGGAAATTTCTCATAACCTCTTTGTTTAAGGGACGATGGCCCTACTTTCCGCAGTTATTATAGTCTTAGTGGCATTGGTTAACCAAAGCGCCAAAGGTTCCATCACCAATGTGGACGCCAGAAAGCTCGTTCCTCCTATCCTTTTACTTAAACTATTCCTCATCATTCCAGAAGTAATTCTCAACGTTTTCGGAACCATGTGGGCATTCTGCCGAGATATGGTGATTTGTCCTTATGAGGGCCACTTTTCCAGAACCGTTATCGAAGGTATTCACCAGACCTAACTTTTCTCACCAGCATTGTGAAAACGTCATTTCAGCTTTGGTGATTTTTAATTGGGTTCTCTTTGGCCTGGCAATTTTCGGGCTTGTAATGGTGTTTGACCCTCTGGGGTCTAAGAGGTACCACGAGGTGCAAGAAACTCCTAGTGCTGGCGAGTCTCTGCGACACAGGAAAGGCACCAGTGTATGGAAAAGACGCTTCCGATGGGCGTTTTGTTGGATGAGGTCTGACGAACACGGTCACGAAGCTTTTCAACAGGTATTCAAAGCACTGATTTAAAATGATGTTTTGTCATAATATGGTATTATGGTTATAGGTAGCAGGTCTCCTAAGTGCTCTGTTCAGGAGCACTGACTTGGTACCATCAGATGTCCTGGCTGGTTGTGTCTTGCTTCGAGTTAAGCAGAAAAGGGAGACTAGAGAAATGAGGAGAATTTATATGTTATCGGATGATGAACCTAAATACACCACTGGTAAACCTCCTCTCAATCGTTGATAGAGTAAACTATATCTAATTTTTTGTAGATGTAAACAAAGTGTTCTCTATAGCGCCACGATGGATAAACCTAGAAAACGCAAGACACTTTCTTCGCTTATCAATGGCGGCCTATGGATGGCCTTTCGTGATGTACCTCCACTGTGGTACCGGGATATTTCGGATTCTGAACAATGTATCATGTTGTTCCTGCTTTGGAAATCCACAATACACCATGGTGTTAGAAGACAACTGCTGCTTCTGCCATTTGGCCGGTGTGAAACATCTTTCGAAAATCAACGAAGAAGACATTCTGTTTGCCTCATTCAGAAATCATGTTTTTGAGGTATGTCTGTTCAACATCACAAAGTTAGTTCAAGCTTATAATTTTCAAGTAATTAATTATGTAAATGCAAGGTTGACGTCCCCATTTAAATTATTTCTGCATACATGAAGAAATTGCCAGCTGAATGAGTTCTTTTTTATTTTTATGGTTGCAAATAAGAATGTGGGAGCTCTGAGTCGTCAGAAGAATTTCTTGAATTTGTTAGAAGTAATATCATGTTCCAGCTCCCCTTTTGCGTCATCATCGACCATAAAACCACCAACCTTGTGGTGGCCATCAGGGGTTCAATATCTCTTCGAGACATCTTTACTGACCTAACGGCGACTTCAGATAAATTCGAAGCGGACGGACTACCACCGGACACCATGGCCCACAAAGGAATGATTGCAGGTGCCGAATATATTGCGAAAAAGCTTAAAGAAGTAAGCTTCTACGAGATTCAATTAATTATTCAATAATTTTAACATAAATACCTTTCCCTGCTTATCTCAGGTTGGCATCTTGGAAAAAGCCCAAGCAATGTACCCGGGGTACGGTGTAATCCTCACGGGACACAGTTTAGGGGCAGGAGTTGCATGTTTGCTCGGCTTCAAGATAAGACCAAAGTTCCCGGATCTCAAAGTGTATGCTTTTGCTACTCCAGGTTTGCGTAATCCCTTTTCATAATATTCAGACGTCTAACTACGTGTGTTTCAGCGGGGCTATTAAGTAGAGAAGCTGCAAGACTATCCGAGAGCTTTGTCTTTACAGTGGGAGTAGGTGACGATTTCGTGATGAGGCTTGGAGTGGACAGTATCGAGAATCTCAGAACTGGAATTATCCAGACTCTCCATGCTAGCAGATTGCCGAAAGTATAACGTAGCTTCTCATTAAAGAGACATGACTAATTTGAATTGGTTTTCCAGTATCGAATTCTACTTAATGGATTGGGATATACTCTGTTTGGGGTGCCTTCACGCGATTTGGAGGCTACCTGGAAGGACGAAACTTTCCCAGAACCCACTAGGTCACCTTTATTGGATTCCATAGCGATTCCTACCGTAACAGGCTCAACGGTAATTAAGACAGTTTATTTCATATTATCCAGTATAGATCCATTTCCTTCACTTCAGGAAGCAGCCCTTCTTTCCAGAGACTTGAACGTGAGGAGATTTTCAAAAACCAGGCTCTACACTGCTGGAAGAATACTGCACATAGTCAGCAGGAAAAAGACCAAAACCGACAAGTATGTTTAAAGTTACTGATAATGCAGTCAAGAAGTTGATTAATGATCTTTCAGAAAATCTACTTCTAGTTGTCCGAGTTACGAAATGAGATGGGCCATTGCTGAAGACTTTATGGAACTGAAAGTTATGCCCAGGATGTTGCTGGACCACTTGCCAGATAACGTGTACAAAGTTTTAGACACTGTTTTAAGGGAGCAGAGAGATAATGTCAGTGAGATAATTTAGGAGATTGTGTTAGATACGTATTGCATAAATAAATATTATTGAGTTTACAGAAGAAAGGTAAGGTCTGTTTGTTACAGCTCTGCGAAAAAAACTCTCAATATTTCCTTCCATTCTAAAAAGTGTTATATTATTCAGTTAACACTCCGTACAATTTTTCCATTCATTGAACATAAAATTAGTTGTTTAATTGTCTTTGATACCAATTTTTTCAATTCCTTGGAAAAATTGCTTTCATCCGAAGTCTGGAGAAAGACTTAATGAAAATCAAATATTTGTTTGTTAATGACCCATTAAAAAGTTTTCAGAGCTAATTATTTACAATGATAAAACGTAAAACAAAGAAAATCGAGCTATTAACAAACAAGTTGTTAAGGCTTGTTCGTTAATGTTAATTATTTGAAGAAAACGTGGAAGAGGTGAAATGAGGTACAAGAGCAACGAATTTTAGAAGATTGTTGGAACTATGTTTAAGTGTAACTTTAAAAATACCCGTTAACAAATAAGAAAGAAGATATAGGTTTTTGAAATGATTCAGGACTGGGAAAATTTACCAGGAAAAGTAATATCTTCCTTGAAAGGCAGGAAAAGAATGGACTTGGACTTCAACCATTCTGTTTCCCGGGAATCTAGGATCCAAATTAGAGGCTAAATTAAGAGCTTCAAAAATCGTCTTTGGACCTGGAAGTCCATAATTTTATTCGCTATACTTATGTCTTCAGGTATTAAAATGTAAAGTGGTAATAAATAACAACAAATATTTAATTCTAACTTCGTAAAATTTCTTAATATAGCAAAACCTCTAACTTTCCTCCAACCAATTTTCAGGATTAACTATTCTTGTGTTATGTGTCCGATATTATGATTAATACGTAAATCCTGTATAAAAGTTTAATATATCTAATAGACATTTATACTAATGCTCTAAAATAAGCATATGAGAAATCGACATTTCCTCGATAGTCCCCTTGGCTTTTGCCAATAATGGCAAATAGCAATACCGAGAAACCTACAAGTAGAATTACTTTCTATTAAGCAAAATATTATATTCGAAACCTTTAACTCCTTCTGACATTAAACTTTTCCTGTTTTAAAGTAACTGTGACCTTAAATTGCCTCTTAAAACTTCTGCAGCCATATTGACAGACTTTGTACTAAACTTAAGAAAAAACTCTTTTTCAAACGAATTTAAACAACCAAATGCGAGACGTCCCAAGTGTATCCAGGCAAATACCTTGGAACGGGTGGCAACTGCCCCTGCGCACCTCCCTCCTCGATTCTCCTCTGCCTGATGTCCGTATCTCCAGGCCACGCCCTTTCTGGACCTCCGATCTGGCCAATTCGTTGAAATTTATCCACCACGTGAGATATGGTGACTGCCTCGTTAACTCCATTTGACTTTATGCGTCTTTGAGGCACAGAGGAAGCTCGAAGAGTTTTACGCTTCTAAAAAAATTCAAACCAGTTAGGGTCGATAGATCAGATTCTTGGCAGCTTTACTAAGGAGACAATATGCACGGAAACGTTAGAAAAAAGGCAGAGCATTAGTCAGTTTCCATGGAAATTATCTTCCAGGTAAGGTTGCCAGTAGCGGTCCTTATGGTGTTCAGCTGGTTAATTATTTTTAATATAGAATCATCTACTATGGTCTAAAATTAAGTAAATGTGATGCGGTTAGTTCTTCTACTAGTAGACATAAACTGGAAGATTCACTAAGTATTTATTTAGGATTAGTGATGGTGCAACCAAGTTTGTAAGTTCATCATACGCAAGACACAACACAAGTTTAGTGTGTAACTAGGCGATACGCTTTTGCATGTTAAAATATGAAAAGTGTGTGAGAAGAAGGTAAAATCGTATAGATGCTACGATATCATACTATAAGCTTTAAGAATAGATGCTCACATTTCTATTTTAAACTAGTTGCATATTGCAGATGTGACTTTAGAGTTTTCGGTCCTGAAAAAATTTGCTTTGTCAGTGCTTGAAATTATATTTTTTTGTGGTGGATAAGCACAACGAAGGGCATAAAAATAATTTGATGTTAACGTTTTCGTTCATAATCGATATAAACGTGAAACGTTTTTCTTTCTTGCTAAAATAACTTTATAAACCGAGTTATAAGCAGATTTACGTAGAATGGCATAAATAAGAAAAATACGGCATTTCCGGACACAGTCACACAGCGATCAGCTCTCTATGAAAGTCTCTCAACTTCAGGTCAAAAATTACAATTATTTTAGCAGAAAAATTACTCAAAAACTTCGATGTCGCAAGAGTTTCCTCACCTCGACGCATCCTCTCCATTTATCAGCCGCATGCCTCGCCAATTCCATCCTCTTCTGCTTCTTCATCTGATGTTTCTTGTAAACCATCTCGATGACTATGAGACCCATCCCCCCTATAATACCTGCCCCTACAAGAATAAACACCCCAGCCATGTTCTTCAACCCCAACGTATTAGGTGTCTTCTCAAATTGCTCGCACTGTTGCGTGTTCCCTTGCAGGATCCATTTGTTATCCAGACTTTCCATAAAACCACCTGAAGCACCATTTTGTAGTTTTAACAATGTTGGCTTGTTAATTTTACCTTCGTGGAAATCGAGTATCGCTAATGTAACGTCGTCTGACCAAGGAGAGCCTTTCTGCAGGCCAATTCCATAGCCGGATCTACCGAAGAGCTCACCTGCCGTCACCAATTCGCAATCTTGCGCAGCTTCGAATTCCAGTCTGGAACTGTCCCATATAAACGCCATAAGATTCCTATAGAAACCAGAGACGCTACAACATAATAATTCCTTTTAGGATTTATCGGTCGTACCCAGCTTTAACATCTGCAATAGCCTTTTCTGCAGTGTCATAATTGTTAGCCTCCATAGTCCTGTACATATTGGACAATTCTACTTGCCTCCTAAAATACATATCCACCGCAGATCCCCTCACTGTAGCACATGTGAGGTTCTCCATGGTATTTCTCAGCTGCCAAACAATTAACCTCACAGAAGACTTACATAGTATGGTCACATGAAACTTACACGGGCATCGTTGATTCCAGTCAGCTTAGTCTTAGGCCTCTCCAGTACAAGGAAAGCTGCCAAGTTGGCAGTGTACGAGGCTACAATTATCATTGCAAATCCTGCCCATACCATCCCCAAGACTCTAGCAGAGAAGCTTCGAGGGGTGCCTTCTCCAATCCCACTATTCAACAGAACCCCCCAAGCAAACCATATGGCACTGGAGAGGTTGAGGGCATCTTCTTCGGTACCGTCTGTGTTTGCTAGCTTGAATCGGCCAAATGGGGAAAATCTGTCTAACAAATAGAGGACCAGGGCCACTACATGCACTGAGACCATGACTAAGATCCATAAAGTGTTGCTGAATGGTTGCAAGAAGGAGACTAGAGTCGACGATCTTGAGGGCTGCAGAAGCGATTTGTAAAAAGACTATGGAATATAGAAGACTTATAGTTACTTTTTTTTCTAATATGGTTATCCCTTGGTACTTAAAAGGTTTGCTGAATTCGATGAATTCAGCTCTTTCGGGATTAATGGTCAATGGAGCGACAATCATGTCAGCTCTCTCTCCAACCAATTCTCCAATGAGACCATTCCACTCTTTCTTGTATATTCCAGATTTGTTGCGCAAAATGTAATTGCCAAACTGCCCATCTGGCGACAGGGCCAGGCTGTAGGTGAAGTTGATCTTTTTTGATAGTTCTTTGAGTAAGTCCATGCAGTAGCCCTTACAGCAATATTTAGCTGTAACTGAGGTAAATATTGTCGTTTTTTCTCACAGCAATTAGCGTGAGTTATTTATATACCATCATGTGTCATGGTGAAATGCGGACAAGGGATTTCATCATTTTCACACGTGCCAGGGCCCTCTAATTTTCTCACGTATACAAACGGTTTTTCCTCGATTGTTAAAACTTTCAGATGCGTGGGAATCATAAACCCTTCGGGCTTCTCATTTTTCCTCCCCGGCCAGACAATTATTTTGTCGTCCACTTCCAGCTGCATCTGTTTGACCTCCTAGAGATACCCGTTAACTCTTTAAGCCCCAAAAACTTTGAATACAAAAACAGACCTTGTTGAAATAGTGTTTGCCCACATTTATCCTCTTTTTCTTCCTCTGTATGTTAACGATGTTGTATTCGGCATTGATCCTATCTCCTTGGTCATCAAAGGCCACTTTTCCAGTCTCTCCATTAAGCAGCTCCTGTTTGCGTATGAAGTTGAAAAGATCTTTCCCTGTTTCCCATATAGAGCCGGAATTGTCGCAATCCTTCGGAGCCGCAGTGATTTCTTTGCTTTGGTTCATGTCCTTCAAAGCTGAAGCTAGGACATATCTAAAAATCGAAATTGAATCATATTAATACCTTTTAAGCATAAAAATTACATGCTGTCCTTGATGTGAGCCCTCTCATCAGCGGCGTTTACCAACTGAAGCCCTAATATACCCTCTGGAACATTATCAGCTTCCAATGCTTGCTCAGTAACTATCCAGGCATATCCGGCATCGGTCATGTTCAAATTTGCAGCGTCTCTGAATATCACCTTGGCGTCATTTTTGCTGAAAACCACTCAGACTCAGAATCTGTCTCAGCAAATTTACTAAAACGTACTTCGCATACATAAGGTACACCCTGGCCTGGGCACTTTTGATGTCCAGTAATTGACTATGGAAGCTGGTAAGCCCCGTCTCAAATTCGATTACTGTTTCCACCTAGACATTCTTAGTTTCAGCAATGTTTTGAAGACGGTTTTTATTTTACCTGAAATTTAATCTCTATGTCATCTTCCAAGCTCTGAGAAGTGGTTTGAAACCTCCCCAAAATGGACCTTCCATCAGTATCCGAGCTGTGTATGAATATGACTTTTTTGTAGTTAAAATGCTTTAGCATTTCCACCCAAACGTCTGCCTGATGTGAGTACGGGGGCACGGTTCTCAAAAATGAGACATGTATATTCTGAATATTACAAAACATTGAGCATTTTCGTTGGATCGCTAAAGAGAATGTGGACCTTGTCTGAGAAGGCAGAATCTCTGGAAGAAATACCGATTACGGGAATATGATAGAATCCGCTAGTATACGAGACGGCTGCAGGGGAAAGGTCTCCGGATAGGGGATGAGAAACTACGACTGCATAGACCTAAAAACCACATTAATTTGTAATATACAACAATAATAAGTAATAGGTTGTAAAATTCGACTCTATGTATGTGGATCTCGGAAACGGTATGCAAAATCGATAAAATGGAGGCAAAGTTGCCTATTTTGGCGCTCAACAATAATTCATTAGCGAATTTTTAATAATCTTAATACTTTTGGAAATATCCGATAAAACCCGAAAATTTTGATTTTCGTTTTTTTTCAAAAAACACGAAAAATCATTATTCTGAAAAAGCTAATTAATGAAACATTATTATTATAGTTCCAGCAAGATGGTGTTCCTGCATACCATGATAAAAAAATTACCAATTTTTTTAATCTGTATTTTCCTAATCGATAGATCGGGAATCGGGATGTAATATATTGGCCAGCATGATATCCTGATTTGAATCCTTTAGATTATTTGTATAAAGGATATATGATTGATGTATATATGATAAAGTTCTAAATTGGTACCTGTTTAGAAATGAGGTATTTGCACACGCTCAACGCCGTCCGAATGGGATTTGGATCCATGAGGATCGCAGTATTATAATAAGTCACTCCTTTGCGAACAAAGGTAGAATCAAAATTCAAGTGCTACAAAAAATCATACCGATATATTTTCATAGGACTAATTAACGGTAAATAATACTCACAGAAATGGTGTCTTCAAACCATTGTTTACTCTCGTTGCTGCTAAGCACTCCTCCAATGTTATATGTCGTCGGATTTGCATACCAATCTCGCCCGCGGTCTCTTTGGCTCACTGTATTTAGAAAATTTAAATAATAAATTAAATATGTTAAATATGTAGAGAGTTTAGATTTAAATATCATGTTGAAAATAAGAACAAGCGGGCTTGTTTTTGTCTAGAAGGTCGGCACACATGTAACTGAGCAGCTGGATTCGCGCTCAGCTACCGCCCTACCAGGTCTGTAGCTGAATTAATTTTTAGAACTATGAAAAAAAATTTTAACAAAAAAAAATTTTTTTTTGTTGCATTGTTGGGCATAAATTTGGTTACTTTCATGCGTTTCTCGCTATCGTAACAGCATTTGCAATAAAATTTTGATCAATCTTCTCGTTTTGATTAAGGACCGGAATCAAATATTTTTCCCCGTTTATTCACATGGACAAGAAATTGATTTTATAGTCAGTTATTTTATGTCTTTTCCTTCCAAACAAAAAATATGAAGTTCTTCCCTGCGCTTCCTATAGCAACGCTCTCCAAGCGAATATTGATTTTACCCAGTTTCTCACTCTGGACCAACATAACTTCAATTCTGGTTTCCAGAAATTAATTTATTATTATTTTAGGAGATTTCCAAGCACCTTGTTAAGATCTATTAGATAACACGTAGAATCCACATTAATTAATAAATGCTTTAAATCAGAATATTTCAGTAGGAAAAAGATGTTCTGCTGATAGATCCTCAGACTGTATTTTAAGAAGTAATATCGGTTAGTTTTATTGGAAATCAAATTTTCAAACAAACTTGTTTTTTCCCATTTCTTTTCTAAGATTTCGTTGAAACTGCTCCCAGATAAAGTAACGAGAAATTGGAAAAACATAATATTTGAATATGACACTCCCCTAATCTTCAAAATCATGTACAAACGTATTTTCTTTACAGTACACGGTCGCATTTACAAGAGTTACCTCAATACTCTACTGGTTTGTAACTTATCCTGTAACAACCAGTAGATAATAGCCTTACAGTCGCTTGTTAGAAACCGTAATTTTTGTAAGTTATGTTGCAATCATACTTTTTATACAATCGAGAAGTAAAAGTAGCTAATAACTCTTTTTTCTTCTAAATATTTTCACATTCTTTGGATTGGTTTAAATAGGAATTTCCAGTGATTTATTATTGCGGTCGTAAATACTTACCACAATATCAGCAGTTTCATATCTACGAACAGCTAAATTAAATCTTATGAAAACCATAAAACAGGAAGTTCTGTCTTTCGTTACACAGATCTAATAATTTGGTCTTTGAAAACGATGTCCATCTTAACAAACAAATAAAACACAAGCAAAAACCGCACTGTTTTTATTTGTGATAATAAAATACAAATTCAAACATACATTTTTCAAACAAACGCCCCAGCTAAAATCTAGTTATTTCAAGCTTACATAACACATAGTAAAAAAATTTAATGTATAAAAAGTATAAAAAAACATTACATTAACAGTACCGCTCTATCATGCATATAACAACTCTATCAGACTACCCTTCGATGTTTTTAGTCATAAACCACCTCTGCGTAAAGACCTTCTGTTTATGAGTAATAGGTACTTCTTCTGAATAACTTCCTTGAATTTTATGAACACTAGGCTTCAACCCTCTCACTTTTGAATATTTGATTTTCTTAAATTTTCCCAAAGGTTTGAACCTTTTATCTAATTTCTCACCAGGTTTCGCATAATTGTATTTGCTATTGCTGCTGAATCCCTCGTAAAACTCATAGGGGGGATAGTTAAAATCGTCTACAGGGTGAGCGGGGTATTTATAGTAATTTGTAATTTGTTTGCTGTCGTCGCGATCCCCATCTTCCTCCTCCTTGTCGCTGTCCTCTGCTTCCTCTTTGTCACAATCTTCTTCAGCCTCCTCATTGTTCTCTTTTTCAGCATTGTTCTTAAATTTGTACTGCGAAGGCTTAAAGAAAGTGTTTTCGAAATCCATTATTTGATAATCGTTGATGTTAAAAGGTTTGATTTCATCATCACCATTATTACTTTCCTCTTTCTCTTTTTCCTCCTCTACAACATTCAAACTGATAAACCAATTTCTCTAAAACAATAAGTTCATACCTTTATTCTCATCTACCTCAGCAACTTCTTCCTCCGGAGCTTCCTCCTCGCCTTCCTCGTCCTCAGGTTCACTATCACCCTCATCTTCGCTCTCTGGATTTTCCTCAATTTCCTCTTCCTCCTCCTCCTCAGGCTTCTCCTCCTCGTCGTTCTGCTGAACTGAAGAGGAGGGTTGATCAATTTTCTGCATATCCAGAGGAGCATTGAATCTAGAAATAAAACCTCTCCTCCGAACTCGACCCATAGCAAATCTAATCCAAGTTACCCTCCAGTTTGTGTTATAGGCGGTAAATAGTGGTTGTTGGATATCTTCCCCAAAGTAGTAATTGCTCGATGAAGAGCTCCAGCTCCTCCATGAGTTTGAACTTGGTACGGATAAGGGTTTTTTCTTTGAGCAGGATTGAGTAACGGTAGATTTTGTTTTTGCTGGTTATGGTAGACCCGTTTGTGATAAATACTGTGGGGGGTAATCTTTTCCTCGGGTATTACTTGAGTTGGGTTGTAGACCAGAGGAGTACCTAAATTCACAAACTGGCCATGATTTGGATGTATTGTGCCCAAGGGCTGAGGTGCATGGTTCGTATACAAGTTGTGTTGAACTGGGTTGACTATCTGAAATATTCTTATTCCGTTAGGTGGTTTATGATTTTTTAAATACACATACAGTTGCTGAGGTTGCAGGATGTCTCGCAGGACCATTCTGAGGTCTTGAGGCCAGGCTAACTGGATACAACATCAACGGTTGGCTAGGGCGAAAAACATTATTACTGTTGGCAGTAGGATGAAGAGGTCTAACTGGTAGAGAAATTACTCCAGGTGGATTTGCATGTTTCTGGTAATAAGATCTAGGAGTGTTAACTTCAACATTAGGTTGACGGTAAGAATTCAGTTGCAGATTTGACAAGGTACTAGGAGGAGTTTGCTTAAACTCGTACAACACCTGTTGGTCAGCAACTTGATTATTTGCATCTACCTGCAAACTCAACATCAAAAACACCAAATTCCCTCGGTATTTCATAGAACCTGAGCTGGAAAGCCGTCTATGCTAAGAGTACTCAAAGCAAGCGGCTTTTGAGTTATAGCAGGCAGGTTCCTGATTACTGAAGAGCTGGCAGCTCCCTGGAGTTCTGCAACAGCTGCAGGTTTTGCATTATCCAGGTAATAGAAAATGGGTTTCGGTTTCTCATTACCGGAGTTTCCCTCTACTGAGACCTTTCCGGTGTTATTCGGTGCGAGAAGGGGGCTTTTTACAGGCGAAGCGTAGAGGAATGGAAGGAGTAAGTAAAGGAATATAGCAATCTGAAACATGAGAGGCATGTTAAATTTTGATGTATGTTTCTACAAGTTCTTTTTTTTAATATTACACAGAATAAATCCAAAATGTTTCTATCTGGTGGAAATTCATCCAGAATCTCCACGATAGCAATGCCAAAAATATCTGCTATGGTTAACTAATCTTAGGAAATTCAAAGAGGGGACCAATTTCCACTTTCCTTTCTTGAACGCTAATTAAATTTCCTAAAACATTCAATCATCCGCGTAAACACTTCCTTGTTTGAGACTTCTAATTTATTTACCACATTTTTTAACCACAACAGGTATTCATGGTAAAGCTACTGTGAAGATCCTGGACGCATTTCCAGAAAATATAACATCCTGAGTGAATCCACAAAACGGCAGAGTAAAGACCTGCTTTTTTTCTTTTTTTTTCCAGCCTTTCCAGGCTACACCCGCATGTGCTATCCCTTTGGAGAGACATACATATATTCTATGAAGTGTAGCGTGTACTTATTTTGTATCCACATATGCTTGATGAAACCAATAAGTACGAACACATATCGTCGAGTTGCTCAGAATCATCTTCGCTTTCTGCTTGAATACTCATGAAATTTTGCGAAAAAGAATTTTCCTAACGTGTTCAGTCATCCGCGTAAACACCTCCTTGCTTGCGATCATGCCGATGCGGCTTGGATGAAATTGGAAGGAAAACTGTAAAGGTTTATTTTTAATTTTCGCTTTTTTTCATTCTTTTTTTTTTAATAATATTTTTTCTACTTAAGATTTTTAAATGGGTTTTTTTATTCGCATTTTAGAATTAATTATCGAATATACATAACTTACAATAAATTAAAAATAGTTTTGTTTTATGAGTAAACTCAGACACTAGAAACAAGAGTTACCCAACGCATTTCTCTTTAAACGCAAGCAACCATAAATTTGATATTGTAAGTTAATTGTGATTTATAATTAAAATTATTACAATATATTCTTGCATAGAAAACCATTGAATATTGCTTGTTTGTCCCTGGCCCAGAAAGTAGTAGTGCTCAAAAAGGGTATGAACTGTTGCGTATTCAAGAAGCTCTTCGTTTTCCTACATTTTTTTCATTAATAGCCCTAAGGTAGTAATGAAAACATGCCCTAGTGATATTTAAATTAAGAAGAACTTGTTGAGAATTTTATATGATTGATGGTCAACCACATCGCTCACCGTTATTTGATATTTAAAACAAATAATACAGAGTGTACCATAATGAGAAGATCAACGCTTAATCACCTATGCCTTGGTCAAAAATGTATATCGATTCATGGTGATATACTTAAATGCGAAATTGTCCACCTTTTGGAGATGCAGCCTCTCAAAGTCTTACTTTTTTTTAATTTTGCAGATAGGTCGAAAACGGCTATATGGATTACAATGAAATTTGGTATATAATCTTTCTGCTTCTTGGGGCACATTCGCCTTGAGTTATTCTTCTAAACCATCAGGGGTGATGGTCTAATTGCTGGAAGGTCGAATGTTAAATACACCAGAACTTTTTATTCACTCATGAACACGGTTAGTTTTTTTAATGAAATTCCCGGTCTGTTACGCAATGTTTTCTCATCTCTTATTGAATTTTGATTTGGACCCTCAATTAAACGGAAAATTTGTTTTTAATTTCTATCTCTGGAAAACAAGCTACGATGAATGTAATGCTGTTTTTGTGCAATTGACAAAAATGCCGTCACCAGCTCAACTCATTGTTGACAATGTCAGCAGTGTATACTAATAAAGAAGAAATACCTTCTTAAGACTCTGAAAATCCCAAATGAATGGCCAACAATTCGCCATTGTGATACTTTCACCAAAATGATTTTAAAAATTATAAAAATTCCACAATGAAGTAAACAAAAAAAAATTCACAACAGGATTTTTATATCCTGAAAGGGCTTTTTCAGAAGACTCAGTTGATTTATAATTTTGGAGCACATTTTTTCAGTTTTTTAGACAGATATGAACTCTATACTATATAGAACAATGTAATTAAGATATTTCAGTACTTGGAGCTGTTTCAATTGGTCCACTTCTAAAATCAATTAAAAAATCATCCAGGGGATTCGTTATCTCTGCAATGCGCACTTTCTTATACAGGGTGCCCCAGGTTTTATTGCATTCTAAGATGGGTTGCGCTCACAAAAATGGGACCAATTTTTGTTTGTTTCTTAGCTACACGGTATAAACGTTTTTTAACAAATAAGAATTTGATTTTTTAAATTTCTGAACTTTCTGACTATTTCAAAACGAATTTCTATGATATTTATGATTTTTTATTTATTTATATTATAATATATTATGATGAAATATTCACAACCCAACTCTGCCTGACTTAATGACAATACATCACAAAAAGCAAGAACTACGAAAAAATGTCAAGAGGCAGTTTTGGCTTAAAATTGGATTTTCCACCTCGTGATGGTACTAATATTTCTTTTTTCCTATCTATCAAGGGACCAAAGCTATCAATGAGAGACTCAGTACCCATAACCCCGTCACTGGAGACCTTGGTCACTTGAAGTTGTTTATTCTTGTAGCACTTTATGGGAACGTCCTGTATATCAAATTTGGCTCCAGTGGTTTTGACACTTCAGAAATAGAAAAATAACTATATTTTCTCTAAAACTTTACCACTCTGTATCTCAGAAATTGGAAATATTAAGAACTACGTTTATATGGGAAACCCACCTTAAAATGCGCAACTCTAACCGTTTTCGAAATCCTGGCCGTAAGCCCTGGGTCGCCCTGTATAATTTACACTTCACTTCCGCATAACACACTGAGGACTTACTTGCACAATCATGTTCGAACCATTTGGGAGACTAGCAATCTAACCATTAAGCCTCACTATTGATAGCCAATTTCTTTTATAGATTATCAAAAATGAAAAAAAGGCCGTGGATAATATCAGAAATCGAACGTCGATCTTCGTTTTTGTGGTGCGAGAGTGAAAATTGTCTAAAAATCAATTTGTTTTCGTCTAATATACTTCTCGCATTCCGCATGATTTGATCTTATGGTCAAGAGCAATTTTTTCGTAACTGTCTATAGCGATTTTGAGGTTTTACGAGGGTAATTGATATAACCTGATATGTAATAAAGAAGGATTTTACGTAATGCCCCTTTATTGGCCGTTCTGTTGACTTTCCTCATTTATTACATCAAGTCAAAAAGTGTTGATTCAAAAATCTGCAGACGTGATGGTTAATCAAAAGAAAACGCCGTAATAAAATCAATAACATGATTAAATAAACTAGATCGAGAGTTATTCAATTTAATAAGCGGAAACATCGAGAGACACCGCCTGAAGAAATAAAATTAATAAGAACAAGGAAAGGCTTTGCACATTCCATGGCGTAAAATAATTATTTTATTTAAAAGACACATTTTGCAATTTCGGTGAATATGAAACATTACGTAGTTCTGCGGTTTATGTGTTGGTGACACTTCCCTGATGGAGCCCTGCTAACAAAAACAGAACGTAATGAGATTTATCCCTAATCATTACGCTCTCGAGGCTCGAAGCTGACTCGTAGCTAATTGAATGGAACATTTCTATTAAACTTAGAACATAAGTGCCAAAAAAATTATTAAACCTTTTGTTATGTTAATGTTGCATGACCTATTGCTAGTGCTCGGAAATTAGCACTCTGCGGCTTTTAGCCACATTAGCATCTCCGCAAATTGTCGAAGAAAGACCAATATTTGCACTTTCGAATCTTTTTGCTTCCCATAGACCTGTCTATGCCACATTGTTTGTGATTGAAGCATGGAATAAATTCGACAGAGAAAAAATAACAAAAAAATTAAATTACTTTAGATCAATCAATATAATCAAAATGTTTAGCTGTATGCCTAGGTGCGCGTTTTTGCTCTATTTTAATTTATCCAGTGATTCAAACTTGTCTTCCACCGGAACCATATTCCAGCACCTAACATCTGGGATTCGACATATAATTAGCTATAGTACCAATCACATTGCACAATAATATGATCCTAATTTACATGACGTAAAATACGACTAAGTACGTGTCTTCTTAATAAAGAAAGTATTGAACATCGTGATATGAAAGGGACGCTCCTATAACTGCAATTCTTCTAAATACGGAAGAAAGGAAATTATGGGCTCTGTCATAATAACCGTAATATCTATTTAATTTATGTGAGGGTATTTTTGATACGAATCGTATAAAAGACGACATATTTTCCTTTGCTCTTCAGTGTACTTTACATCCACCGAAGAGCAAGTGAATAAGTGAGATGATGTTCTTTACGGGGGTAAGATCAAATTTCATGTTTTTGTACATATCGGAATTTTTCATAAATCTACTGGAATTCAAGATATTGTTTGCAAATTTTTAACTATCAATTTTGTCCTACAATTCTCTAGATATATTGCTCAAAAGCTCCAAGTTGATCAACTTGCAAACTAAGGAAAATGCTTTGCTGAAATCTATTTTTGAAACATATATGTACATGTATATTGAAATAATCCATCGATTAGTTTTTGAAAAAAAGAGCTACAAATAGAAAAAAATAAATATAAAAAAATTCAATATAAATTCAATTTCATAGCGCATAAGCAATGGAAAAAATTCATTGAACGACCCTTCACCAGCATGATAGTTTCGACCAGCTGCAGTAACAATAAACACGGCTTCAACTTTTTCTTCTAACGCACGCATAACTAACAAATTATTAGAATTTTTTGACACTACCTCACAATTTACAAAAATAACCAAAGGCCATTAATTTACACAAAATCGAAAACAAATCAATTTGCTATCAAAATGGCGGACATAAAAAGGTTCAAAAAGCTAATTTCTCTGGCATACCTTCTTCAATTTTTGCAATTTTTTATTTAACGTACCACGAACCTATTGGAATGGAATAAACGCAATCAAATATACATTGCAACTTACTTCAAAATATAGGCAACCCATATTACATTTTAACTTTAAATAATTATTCCTCGACAACTTAAGTACGTTTCTCTCTCAGACTTTGCCTTCGTTTATAAAATAAAAATTGAATTATAATTTAGAAACAGCTGGAAATCCAGCTTAAAGGAATCAACGTAATTAAAAATACTGGATATTGTCTCCATTAACGGGCAACTCTTGAAATGTTTGACCGCCTGTTCTTTCCTGCCGGACACAAACTGATACTTCAATGAGTTCGTTTCTTTCGCAGATCTTGTAATTTTATTCGGGAAATTTGATTTGTTGAAGAAGTTCTGATGATTTTATAGGCTGTTGTAATTCTTTTGGTCATCAATGCCACATTCGCATCACCTCACGTCGAAAAACGGGGAATTTTCGGAGGAGGTTACGGCTTCAACTCCTTTGATAATGGATTTGGAAGCAGTGGACCTTCTGACTTCGGATCCGCACCTGCAAATTACGTAAGTATTCTCCTTACGAACTTTCGTGCAATATTTAAAAAAACTTGGAAGACAGTTACAACAAAAAGGCATGTTGAATGATGCTTTGATAATATAGAGAATATGTATTCTTGATTCATCGTCAATGTTTTAACATTTTCTTCTATTTTCAGCAAAAATCGTGGGCACCACCAGTATCTTCGGCCGAAATCGCATCAGCCATCCAGGCCGCCAAGGAAGCCTCGGCCAATGTCGCAGCTGCCCAACGTCGCGTCCAAGAAGCAAAAGAAGAGGTGCTTCATCAGCAACACATAGCTAGCCAGAAACAGTCTGATGCAGCTCTAGCTCTTCAAGTAAGCACTTCGTTGTAGTCGTTTCTCATCCTACAAGGATCATCTCTTAAAGAAAACTGAAGCAGCAGCTGCAGTCCAACAGCAAGAAGCCAAAGCTGCAGCTCAATCAGTAGTGCGTGCTCAGCAAAGACTGGCCCAAGCTAAAGCTGAGGTATCTGAAGCTCAGCGAGTAGCTGCTCACAAGGAAGCTCATGCTGCTACAATTATCCAGAAAAGTGCTAGTGCTGCCGCACACGAAATTCAGAAAACCGGTAAATCAAACTTCTGATTTTTATGGATTTGGGTTGTAGATAGTTGCTTTTGGATAGAACTATATTTCAAATATTTTTTTTGCTTATCTATGACATCAACCTGTTTAACAAATAACTCCCTTTTACCAAATTTTGCACCTCCTTTCCATTTCGAGAGATTTCTTTATTAGGTTGCTTCGGAAACGGACAAACTTTATCCCTGAGGTACCTAAAAGGGAGGGAAGGCTAAATCATTTAACACAAGATCTAAAAGAGCCTGTTGCAAGTGCTTTTGTGTTTAAACTAACACTGTCTTCTGTACTTAGATGCTACTTCTAGAAAGATAACGGCCCTGCAAAGTCAGGGCAGCGCTGTTCTTCGACAAGCAGCTGCGTCCAAACAAGGTTCTCTGACGGCTGCCTCAGCTGCAGTTGCTGCTTCTCAAGCTTCGGATCATTTCGGAGGCGACAGTGCCGCCGGTCCTTGGTATGGCCAAAAAGTCATCCACTTGCAACCCTGGGGTAAATAGTACATTTAGGTTTATAAGATATTTTACCACAATATTGCTCTACTTTACCAAAAACAAAATTTCCGATGGTTTTTTAAGTTAAAAAAAAAACTTATTTGTTGTGTGCATGGTGTTTGAAGTCTTATTTTTAAGAGGTGATAAATCGCATACAATCATCAAAGAAAATGATTAAACATGAAGACCGTAATAAAAGTTACATAATAAGAAAAGTGAATTTTAAAACATTTTATTAATTCACAAGTTTTTAAATTTCTCCTTAAGCAAATGATCATTAAATGATCATTAATTATGGTAAAAGTCTAGCTGTTACCTAATTCGTAGATGCATGGAGAAAAATACTGAAAAAATATTAATTGATAAATTATTTTAAAACACATATCTCTTCTTATTATTCAATATTTATTACACTGTTTTAGATTTAATAAAATTCTTTTGAGGTGATTAATTACCCTTTGAAAATAAAATCTCAAGGCTTTAAACACCCTGTATAATCCGTTGTTTTACAAATTAACGATTAATACATACTTCACATTAATTTTATTTCTTCTTGTTTAACAGTTTACTTTAATCTTTATATGTTACCTGTCTCCTTGTTAATCATTATCTTTATTATTGTTTAATATAGATTTTTAAGTGTTTATGGCATTTCTGTATTTTTATGTTGTTAATGTTAAAAATTTACATATTTTACAGATGAATATACTTATGTTAACACAAAATAGGTACCTCTGTATATAGATACAATATTATTATGGTAACATGCTAATATTGACTATTATATAATAACGTGCAAAAAATAAAAAATATATATTATGTTGTATTTTCAAAATATGAGTATAATTTTGGGTGAGAGATTATGCGCTTTTTAAAATTTAAAACTACAATTCTTGTATGACTGTATACTACTTATTCATAAATATCTACGTTAAGAAAATCTAAGAGCCACCTATTAGATACCTAATTAAAACTTTCAATTAACAAATGATCTAATTATTATCTATTTAATAGGAGCAAATTTAATTTTCGACATTCTGGGGGAAAAAAGTCCACATATTAGGATCGTGACAATTTAAAATCGTAATGTTTTGAAGAGCTAAAGTACTCTTGATGACGCTACACCATTCTTTTCTTTACTCGTTTGCCACTATTCCCATACACCTGCATTGCCAGATTGTATCATAATTTTTTGAATTCTAATCTATTTTTCCTTGATAAAAAAAAAACCATTGTGTACTTGTTGTATTTATCATTTGAGAATAATTATGTATCAAAATATGTTCAATATTTGCACATCTATTTACACGTGCAGCCGAAACAATTTTTCATCTCTTTTAGTCTGGCAACGATGCCGATCAGCTGTGATGAAACAGCATAAAATGATCATACAGTTTAAAGTGTAAGAGTTAAAAATCTTTCCCAATTTTAATTTTAAAACGGTTTACGGACAATATTACACAATAACAAGTCATTTCACAGATAATGAGGTGATGCGTTTGCAAGTGCTAAAGTCCAATATCCAATTTTAAACTGGACCCAAACACAACTATTTCGGTTATTAAATTTTACTATTTCTGAGGTTGAGTTCATTAACGTACCTGTTCCTAATGCCTTTAAGAACAAATAATTGATTTCATAAATCAATAAATAAAGGTTCAAGATAAAATTTTAATATAACAATTTTCACATCTATTGTTACATATATTATTAGTCACAAATGCAACTTACATAAACCATAAATCCTGTTCTCGATCCTAATGTTATGATGACTCTTTTAAAGACATTTCTAAAATTGCCCAAGTGTTCAGCTGTTATACGAGCCTTCTCCAGTGAAAACCATGTTCAAGAAGTTTCGATTCCAGTACCATGGGGAGAAATCAGAGGAAAGTGGTGGGGCCCTACAGATCAAAGACCTATCTTATGCCTACATGGATGGCAAGTAAGTTAAAAGCATAAAAGCTTTACAGTCTTAGTTGAATACTTCACGATTTTTAAACATTCATGATATAACCGTAAATGATGTATTTAAAATTTATTATTATTCAGGGTGATCCCCACTTAATGCACCCAACTTCATCTACATGTTCTTTTGTAAGTTTGTGTTATATGAAAATTAATGATTTACAATATAAAGGTATCAAAGCTTAATTGTTTTTTCTAATTTTACCTTTAGTTCTAACATCTTTTCAAGTTTTTACATGAGGACATTCATTCATTTAGATTTATTAATCATCTAGATGGATCAGTTGCACAGAGGAAGCTATTTACATACTAAAATGAAGAGGTGAAAAAAGTTTTTAAATTGAAAAGTGAATTTGTTAGAAAAATAGAGAATGGCGCATTAGAAAAGAGTTTGGGGGATAAAAAGGTCTGACCACATGGACAGAATCATTCTGTTTATTCTAGTAACTACTTGATCCATCTAGTGGAATCAACCTAAACAAATCTTATCATTAAAAACTGATGAAAGCACAAAAAATATATACTTATGTAAACTAGACCAGTATGTGTTCCCTTCATCAAGATTTTCATTAAAGTCTGGAAGAAAATATTTCTGCATTTACTTGTCAGCGAATTTAATAATAAATGAAGTAGTTAACATTTGGACCCTGAAAAATATTGAAGTAACTTCATAAGAGCATGTCACTATTGTGGTAATGCCTTCTCCAACTTTATCTATTATTTTAGGGACTATTTAGAGCATTTTTTTTACGTATACATAGTATATAAGAAAACACTTACTGCCATGGTGGTTGAGTTCCTCAGCATTTTTTTTGCATGTGCAAAATTGCTGTAGTAGTTTCTGATTTCTTTTCTTGATACAATACTCTATTCGCTATAAATTTAAAATATTATTTCTATCACTTTATATTTAGCAGATAGTTGATCTACAAGGAGGTTTAAAACATTATATCCTCATCATATTGCACAACACTTCATCATACAATTTCCATATCCTTTAATGTCTTTTTTAAATAATACAGTGGATAGTTATAACATAATAATGCAAAAAAAAATGTAAAAATTCAAAAGAAGTGCCCCACGTGCTGGCCCACAACATCTGCTAAATACTACTGCATAAGAAAAAGCGTCCATCAATCAGTTAATGTTACTTCTATTTTTCTAGATTTACCATTATAGACTGTATGCTTTCAACTTTCTTGAAGATTGAATAAATTTCCAAGAAAACTTCATATGCATCCATATAAGAGATGCCATTTAATAAAACATTAACTCAGTATTCAACTAAGAGTGTATTATCACATATTCAGTATTTTTCCTTTAAAATTTCTATTTCTATTCTTTCTGCCATTCCAGGACAATTGTGGTACCTTTGACCGCCTTATTCCTCTATTACAAAAAAATGTTGGATTTCTCGCAATAGACTTCCCGGGTCATGGATACTCATCCCGTCTCCCTATTGGAATATATTACCATTTCACCACTTACATGTTGACAATTCAGTATATTAAAAAATTCTTTCAGTGGTCCAAAGTATCTTTGATGGGCCACTCACTTGGTGGTATTTCTTGTTACACCTACACGATGCTTTACCCTGAAAACGTAGATTTTGTGATATGCCTGGACGGAGCTAAGCCAACGATTAATAAGAATCGAATTGGTATTATGGCAAAATATATTGACAAATTTTTGCAAAGTAATGAACAAGTTTCAAGTGGTAAAGAGCCTCCGAGCTACAGTATTGAAGAAATCAAACTGAAGGTACATGCGCCGAACAAAGGGTCGGTGGATCTAGAATACACCCCCTATATCATTGAAAGAAACATTGCTCCATCTAAAGAACACCCAGGAAAATACTACTTCACTAGAGATCCACGATTAAAATCAGGAGAACTGCTTAGCTTTTCTCAAGAAGAACTAATTGAACATGCTCATAATATTACATGCCCAATTTTTATGTCGAAACATAAGCAAGGATCTTACTACGAAGTTAAACAAAACTTTTATGAAGTTCTTGATGTGTTGAAGCGTAGCAGTCGGGACTGCGACTTTCATTATGTAGAGGGCACACATCACGGTCACTTAAATAATCCAGAGGAACTTGCTGGGTTAGTCAGCAACTTTATTCGAAAGCATAATATTGAAGACCGAAATATAGGTGGTATTACCCCTGATATAATTGTAAATAAAGATCCTAAAATGAATAAAATATTTTTAACAAATACATAGAGTAATTTATTATATATCAAATGTTCATTTATTTATTTTAATAAAAGTTATTAAATATTTCTTTGACAGTCTGTTTTTAATCTTAGTGTTATTGCCATAAGTGTCTCAACCATTGTGTTCCATTAATTGATGGGTAAAATGTGTCTTCAATGTTTGAGAGGACGTTTATTTTGTTCTAGGACAACTGTGGTTCATTTGATCGACTATTGCCCCTTCTAAGCAGAAACATTGGATATCTAGCTGTGGATTTTCCAGGTCATGGCTTCTCTACTCGCATACCAGTTGGCTGTTTCTACAACATTACTGTTTTTCTACTGACTGTTGAGTACATCCGCAAATACTTTAGTTGGCCCAAAGTTTCACTGCTTGGACATTCCTTAGGCGGTGCCACAAGTTTAATCTACTCTTTAATGTACCCTGACAGGGTAGACATGTTAACCTGTATGGACATTCATTTGCCTTTATGGCCAAAGCACCATGTGTCTCTAACTAGCAATATTATAGAAGATTTTCCTCGGTCCAATGAGTTTCTCGCAAGTAAAAAGGAACCTCCAAGTTACAGAATATCTGAAATTAAAAAGAAACTGCACGCTTCGCTCAGCGAGTCAATTCAAATCAAATGCGTGAAGTATATTATGAATCGTAACTTAGCTCCTTCGAAAATACATCCTGAAAAATACTATTTCACTAGAGATCCTCGGTTAAAACAGTGTGAAATGTTCTGTTTTACGAATGCAGAATTGTCTAAAAACGCGCCCAACATTAAATGTCCAGTATTTCTACTGAGAGCTTCGTCCCATGGAACATACCATGAAAAATTTTACGAAATTCTCGAAGTATTTAAGAAAAATGGTATTGAGTGTGTTTTTCGTTTTGTAAAAGGAACGCATCACGTTCATCTCAACAATCCTGAGACGTTTGCTGAGGATTTAAACACTTTCCTGCTTAAGAATTATAACGCTGAAAACCGCAGTTTGAGCAACGTTAAAGAGGATGTCTTTGTTAATGAAGAAGATGATGTTCGGATCAAGGAAAGTTTTAATTAGGGATATGTTTGTTTTCATGAATATTGCATATGTATAGCGAATGTTTTAATAAAAATTAAACCCATTGGGTTTTTGTCATTATTGCTGTTATCAGAGTGTATTGACAATATTTACTTACATTCACCTCAGCACATTTTTACTTAAGATTCCGGTTATCATTGGTTTTAAAAAGAATCTATTTAATTTCTGATGTAATAATTAAAAATATGTGCAAAATTTCCATTCCTGAACACTAATAGTTTAATTATTTGTCATTTTCTGAAAACTAATTGAACAATAACTCAGCAAAGATCAGGCTCAATAAAAAAATGGTAGATAAGTATTAATTTTCTAACGAATCTCTTTAGAAAATCATCACGTCCGTTAAGCCTCTTTAACTGGATTGTCAACATCTGGGGCATCTCCTTTTTTAGAGCTAATACTTCTTCGGGGGCTGTTCTTTTTTTCAACCGTGACCAAAGCCTTTTCTCCCGACCAAAATCTGGCCAAAAAAGAATTTATCATAATGTTAAGTTTGCCTGAGTTAGTTTACCTTTGCTTAATCTTCATGCATATAAACAACAGTCCCAATGGAATCGGAGTCATTATGGCGACCGATACAGGGATGACTGAAACACAGCATTAGATATCATTCCCATATGTACCACACATAAATTGATGAACTTAAAATACCCGTGGTCAAGTCAGCATAAAGTGAATCCAACGAGAACCGAAGCAAGAAAATCGATATTCCTGTGTTCTGTATACCAATTTCTACTGCAATAGCAATAGCATCGGAATTGGATTGCTTCAAAATTTTAGCCACGATGTATCCTACTGAATATCCCATCCATGGAATTACCATACCAGCAACAACGATCTGCCAAATAAACATTCACATAAAACATTCATTTACCCACCACATGAATCAATACCTACTTGCCATGAGAATAATTCAAATAAATACAGGTTCGTAACAATCGCAAATATAATGATAAACAATATTAGCAGCGACGAAAACCCTTTTAATATCTTCTTTAAGAACAGTCCCACCTTCACCAAGTAACGCTGAATGAAGTACCCAATTCCAAGAGGAATTATCAATCCCACCACATAAGTTGCAATTTGAGAATAAGGAACCTTAAAATAAGCATTTTAGAGATATTTATTATTACTGTTCAGTATGTAATTCTACCGCAATATTAGCGTCATTGAAAATAGTAGCACCAAGTGTGAACATCCAGAGGGGTATCATTCCGAAGGCGGCTATAGTGCTTACGGTGGTCATCAAGATGGACAAATCGATGTTTCCTTCTAGAATGGCGGTCCAGATATTCGAAGCCCCTCCTCCGGGAGTCACGCCGGTGAAGAACATTCCCAACCGCATCGTGGGATTGTTGGGAAAAAGCACAAACCCCATTCCATAACTAATCTACAATGTTTATATAATTTTTCAATGTTATTTGAATACATATGAAGGTTACTACCAGTGGCATTAAGATGAACTGCCCCCAGAACCCTAGGAGTGGCCCATTCGGTTTTTTGAGCAAATTTTTGAGTTCGCCCCAATTTACTGCGCAACCAAAGTTTATGTAGATTATGGCCACAAAAGAGGCAGTAGAGGCCGTGAAGATTGTATCAACAACTCTTTGTCTACGTAGACACTGAACGTCCAGTTGACCACCAATACGAGTTAAAGTTAACTTGTTCCGGCAAGAGATGAACGTATGGCCTATCAAAGAGGTATTAGACAAAAAATAGAGGAATGCGAAATATGGGCCTGTATGGAACTAAGATGTTTTTGGATCTCAAGAATCGCTCTACTGAATTTTACATTTCAGAAATTATTTACATCTTACCCAAGAAATTTCCATGAAGCTTAAAAGATCCAGGACTAGTAGTCGAAATGTTAATTACTTTCTCTAAATAAGCAATGTGCTCATTTTCGCTGTAAAGTTCGCATGTTGTTCCTTCATCTATTAAAAGTATGAGCATGTAAATACTCCTAAATGATGTTTTGGTTTTTTTACATTACTTAATTAAATTGATGATTCTGATGATCTTATGTTGAAAGTTTTTACAGCTCTTGTGAACAAAAAGGCCATATATTATTAAGAGATTTTGATAAGATTTTGCGGGTCCATTAATTTCCTCTCATAAAGTTACAAAGTTAGAATAGTCTTACCTATTGAAGTTACCGAATATTCAATTGTTTCAATTTCACCCATATGAATAGTAATATTGGATGGGGTGAATGATATGTTGGCAACTGCATTTGCGAGTAACACATTGCAGAATAAGAGTACGAATGTTGCCTCAATAACTATCAGAGTTTTGGGGACCATCTAAAACAGTACAAATAAGTACCTACGTATATAATTGAAAATTGCTTCTTTAATGTTAACATTGGGTAATTTGATCTGGTATTTATATTGCGTAGATATATTTTATTCCAGAGATAGGTGGGTGCTAATATGTACCATCACTTAGCTTCATTTAAATCGACAATTTAATAAACGCACACATTGGTAGAAGATAGAATAACCATGAATTAATATATAATGAATATTACTCACCGTAATTAACAATTTTCCAAAAAGTAAGCGATGAGATTTCTACATAGTTTTTATGTAAATATACATCTAAGAACAACCATGATTGTGTTAAACATTAAAGCTTTGCAGGTCACTTAATGGGCCCAACGAACAAGAAACAATGCCAATAAAATTGCTAATACCTACTGTAGATTGGCTAGGTTTGCCCCATTTTATTTATCTCCAACACTCTGCGAGCATTTAAAAAGTGTTTTATCTATTCGGCTTACAATGAGTGTGATAATGTCTTTATATCTCTTCGGTAGAAGAAAGTTTATACATACAACATTAAGAACTCTCTTATGAGGTAAACGAAGTCATTTTGATGAGTTAAGTCCCATTCATTCTGGAAAATAATATTTGAACATAGTTTATAGGGTTAACTTTAGTTTATAATATGATAAATAATAAATATTCGAATTAATCAAGAAACGTGAGCTGATAAAGACGAAAGAATATGTAGCTATCATGGGTATGGGTACATATACATTTCTGAGACTAATTATTTAAACATATACTTACTTAGCGTGTTATAGATAGCGGCGTATTGTGTAGATAAAAATATAATTACTATAAACGTTAAGATGATGACACGCCTGCTTCTTTCTCAGGATATTATAAAATACTCTCCAAGTCTTAATATTGTCATATCAGTTTTATCCCTTAAATACTTGGTAAAGGAACTATGTGTTTGCCCCTTGGTATAAACTAGAGAGGTTGATGTGACAGAGTTAAGGGAAAATATTGGGCACAAAATAAAATCAGTTTTGCTTTTCAATTAAAAATATATTGATGATAAATGCTACAGTATAACATGTCTATTTCCTACTATAGTCTAATATGCAAATTACAATGATCTCTCATTATAAGTATACGATGAATTGCTTTAAGGAAATATGACTAATATATCCATAATTTTAATAAGTATGATGAGCGTATTGATAAATGTGGTCTCCGAGTATGCAAATTTCTTTTTTCTGTGTTTTAAACGCGTCTTATGTATGCCTCCGTTGCCTACCGTTATTTTAATTTCCTTCATTTTGTCATTCATTGTTGTTGATGAGTACCTACAATCTGAATGGACCAAATTAAGCAATATAAAAGTAGAATTGAGCTACCTACTTCTTTAATTTATGCAGATCATACAACGATTTCTGTGAACCCTTGGATCACCTTCGTCACTTTATTATGCATATATTTATGATCAACGCATCCAAAAGCATCGACATCGTCAAACAAGTCCTTGGACAAAATATCCTTTCTATACACTTCAAAACAATTATAATGCTCATGTCCAGGCTCTGATCGAATAGTAAAAAATATCAAATCTTGCTTGTAAGTCGGTTCAAAGACCCAATAAAAAGTACAATTGTGCTGATCATCGAGATTGCCACAGTAAAAAAGATTTTTGTGGGTATAGGCTATTGGCTAGAGTAGGTATCAACCTGATTCGAAGAACGAAGAATAATGTGGAAACGGATTGGGATCTCTTTTGGAAAAATTAACCCTTATTTTGTTATAGGCTCGCACGACCAGAAGGAAAATTTCGTTATTATTCGATCGGACCTAAAAAAAACAGAGATTTTGAATGTTGGACAAAGGATCAACGGTTTTGAAGAACCAGGAGAATTAATTACTGCATTATCATTCGGTTCCATGCAATGTGCAATGGTAAAGCCGATTGGACCGAAAACTCATAATAAAAGTTACATAACAATAGGGATTTGATTTTTTTAACAATTATTAATCTGTTTTTAAGTAAACGATGATTATCCAATTTATAGTTGTTGCTGAAAGTTGTCACCTTGCTGTTGAACACAAAGTCTTGCTCCACGTACCCAGAAATTGGCATAACGTGCAAGGTTCAGGCTCTGTCTTCAAATTTTTATCGCAGCTGCTCCATCACGTTTACAAAGATCCTCAAAATCACATATTTTACTGGTGTATGCCACATTCCTCATAAGGCCCTATAAATAAAAACCAAGGACAAGAATAATCGATTTTTCTTATCGGGCTCGAAGGGATAAAAACATTTGTATTATGGCCAAAAGCGGTTGGTGGTTCGAAGGATTTGAACGATGTTCGTCATCCTCCTAAAGTATTACTATTTATTATTATTATTCAAATAAATTGCGATTCGATAATTTCTTGCCTTATTATTGGGCTTGGCCACAGGAACAAATTCTTCAAAACTTAACATCATGTTCTCCGCTGCAATTTGGCGGAGGTTGAAGACGTTTTATACGAATGATGCTATTAATCATCGGACGCTAAAAGATAAAGCAGGTAAATTTATCGTATAATAATTGCGTATGCATGCTCTTAGAGGCATTAGTGCTCCACGTTCTGAGCTATCAAAACCTGGAATATTTAATTATAAATGAAGATAAATATCTCCCAGATAGCTTACCAAAATACCGGATAGTCCAAGGTCGAGCAGGGCACGAATTAGTTTCTTGTTTTCGTATTTTTAGCAGCTCTCCTGCCGAATAATTTTAAACTTAGCCGGTCGCGCCAAAACAATACACACTGGGGGACAAGTCTCACGAAAGCATTGCCCCACGGCATGCGGTCGTTGTCGTTACGTCATCTAAATTAGAATTTTAATTAGCCGTAATTGTTACCATTGTGTTCCTAAAGAGAACTGCCGCTGATAACTGTAAATAATTTCATTTAAAACGTTTTAAATTGCAAAATAAATCCGGTGAAAAAGAACCCGTTCAAATCGAAGGAAAGTTGTTCCGTCAGTTTTGCGCATGCGTTTCACGTTCCTTCCATCATTCATTTCGGCCATGTTGATTGGATTCTACGATAAAAACGTCTCCAGTCTAGAAAGTTTCCCGGATTTCTGCTGAATTAAAGTCGAATTTAGTGAAAATAAAATGCACCCAGGATAGTGATAAGCCCAGTAATGTGAAATCGCATCATCTAGACCTTTGGGAATACGCCGTTTCAAGCCTACATCCATCGGTATGTGTATGTGTCATAACTTGACAACCTACTTATTTACTTTTATTTTGAATATTTATTTACAAACCCCTCATCATTAATGAACACTTAGTCAGCTGCAGGAAATAATGTCACAAAGATACTACTGTACTTTCAACATATTAAACCCATCAATTTTCATCTAAAAAAATCTATAAGAAACGTTGAATGAGTAACCTCATGTACTGCACTTGATGTAAATTTGCAACCTTGAATGTACCCCTACATGGATGTAGATTAAAATACATTGTTTTATGATAAAACATTGTGTTGTCCTGCATTTAAAACAACCATTTAAAATTAGCAACACAAGACTGATGAGTTTAAAGACCTAATTTAAAATTACCTGTGAGGCCCCCCAATTTTCACCCGAGTCCATTGTACAGTCCAGTTATAAATTTTGTTTGAAAGGAGTAATTTTCAGAAAAGGATTATCATAACATCTTTTCTTATCTCTGATAAGTGCTGATTAGGACAGTCCAAAATAAGGTAATTACATTTTATATACTATGTACATAGGTATGTTTTGAGTGTAGTAAGTATTGTAAGTGAAGACCATGCTTTGAAAATGACACATATTGATAATGTTAAACCCATTTTCAAAATCCGCCTTGATAATCAATATTATAGGCCATGGAATCTTAAGATTATTCTAAATGCTCCATTTTGCACATATCTAGCCGCAGCAGTCATATTTTATAGTCAAATAGATAGCAACAACTTTTTGGTTGTAATTGTATTGTCCCTTTCAAGGGACTACTAGTTCTTCAATTCTAGATAGATAAATGCATTTTTTAGAGAATGATGGCCAGTTCTTCATATGGAAATTGCTGTATAAACCATACTTTAACAAAAGTAAATGTATACTTTTCAATTTTTCTGTTTTATAATAGGAATTTTCATATTATTTATTGACAGCCAGTTTTGAAATGCAGAAAATTGATTTATTAAAATAAAATTTCACATGACTCTTGGGGTTTAATAGTATGACAATCAAGTTCTTGTCTTCAACGTCAGTATAGTTTACATGGTAGCTTAAATAAAATTATAGTAAAATGTTCAGTTGATGAGCAGATAAAATGTCTTTTTTTCTATATGAAGAGTACAATCATTATTTAAAAATTCCCTTCTTGTAATTAAAGTTTATGCACCTTTAATATCCTAGACATACTGACTAAAATTTTAATTCAAAAAATGCATTATCTGTCAGTCTAAGGTAAGAACATATAAGAGAATTAAATTTTTACCTAATAAAATTTCCTAACCAATCAACATTGTTAAAAATTTTATTTTCAATCTCATATATTCATAGAGAATTGGATCACTAATTGTAGAGGAACATGTAAAAGTGTAAATACAGTTTGCTAACTAAATTTTATTACTAATCAATGTTACCAGAAATTTCGATGACCTACTACAATATAACAGTGGTTGAAATGCACATCCTCATAACCAAGTAATTTTTTAAATTTAAAAAAAACCAATATAACACTTATAATGTGAAAATGTATAAAAACTGCTTGTTTAACATTGTAAAAGTAGAGTATACAAGCCATAGTTTTAGAAGTATAAAGTTAATGTTGGTTATTCAGTCAAATTTTATTTTATGATTTTGATTATCTATAAGCATAAGTATGATTATGGTCGTACAGAAACATATGGTTTAATCAAATCAAAACAAAAGTAGACCAAGGCAAAGAACATATTTAAGGCTTTTTATTTAAGAAATTTCTTCCTATGAGATTATTGAATTTCACTAGGTAATTATTATTATTATTTTGGGTTGTATTATATCCTTTAATTATATATTTTATATATTTTTCCCTCTTGGCAATTTGACACTTTGTCCCTCCTATTATAATACAAATGTAAATTGTTCTTTTTTCCTGTTAAAATCTTGTCAAAGCAGTTTAAATCTAACTTTCTAGCATGTAATTTTTGTGTATTGAAACAAATTTTTTCTTCTAGGGTCACAGAAAATGCCGGGTCCTCCTCCGCCACCTCCTCCAGGGCCTCCTCCGCCGCCAGCATTATCGCTCCCCAAACTAGGGGGCGGTGGTGGTGGGGCTGATCAAAGAGGTGCTTTACTTAGTTCTATCAGACAAGGAACGAAATTGAAAAAGACTGTTACAATGGATAAAAGTGGTCCCATGATACCAGGTAAGTAACACCAAAAGCAAAAAATTGTAGGTTACATATTTGTATAAGAATATTTATGTAACTTTATTTTTCAAACAATGAATGGAAGTGAGAGGGGGGATTTGTGATTAAACTTTTATTGAATACCTCAAAATACCTTACAGTATCTCGAGCATGGACCTCATTGGGGTTTAGTGTTTGGGATTTGGAAGTCAAAATGAAACAATGAATTCAAATATTTGAAATAGTATGAATTAAGTTGACCTTACTTTGCTTGACCCTCATGTGATATTCTAAAAAATATATTGGTGTCAAAATGACATCAATTAGGCTTAACAAAACCCAACTTAATAAATATAATTGAACAAATGGACCTTATTTACAGAAATTGGGGTTTTTTGAGCTGTCATTTTTATGCAGACTTCATCATACGTCACTTTGATATATTTTTTGTATAAATCATAAAACCATAAATTGATAAACATGTTAATTTCAAGATATCATGTGCAATTTAACTGACCTCACTTGTTCATTTCTAGGTAAAATCAACAACGTTAGCAATAATAATGCCACATCTACTGGGATAAGTAACACATCAACAAGTTCCAATCTCCAAATGCCAAATGGGCTAGGCTTAGGGGGTTTGTTTGCGGGGGGCATGCCAAAATTGAAAGCCACAGGCCGTTTAGGTATAAAGCTAAGAGATATTAGAGGAAAATTTTGAATAATTTCTTCGTTTATAGGTGCATCAACGCTTAGTTCTTCTAATACTAGTCTTAATAATAATGGCACCGACAAGAGTCCGAGTCCCAAAATAGGGACGCCATCAAAGAACTTTAGTAGCGTTCAGGATCAGCTGAAGAAGCAAATGCACAATCCTAGTGATACCAGGTCTAGGGGCCCTGCTCCCCCTGCACCTATGAGACAGGTAAGTGACTTTTTTGTATTAGAATTGATATATTTAGATGTATAAGAAACACAATTTTGAAATGTAAATTTAATTTTTTTTTGTACTTCAAAGTTTTAGAATGTTTTTTGATTATTTCGCAGGTAGGGACCTACCTATGCAGTGGTGTTATCAATTTGAGCACATCGGCACAAGAATGAACAATGGCACAACATGTGCATTAATATGTCTCAGCAATTATCGTCACTGTTTCGTCCTTCTTTAAAAGCACCTAATTTATAAAAGAACAATTTACAGGATGCACTAATTTAGTCCTGTTGTCGGGCGCTATAGCAATAAAATTTATAATAAACCAAGCCCATAAGCGGTCAAATATACAATTAGTTATTACATTAATATTATTGAAATATCCATAAATTTAAATGTTTGGAAGTTTTAAACAATTAAATAGTTTATGTAATAAATTACAGTTATGCCAATTTTAGATATCAATAGACGAAATGCGGCCTGTGAAGCCACTCAGCCTGCTACCTAACAATTCCAATGGTGTTCATCTAAGTCAATCGTCGCTCCATCAGGGCAATATTTCCCCTTTGCGCAACGCTAGCACGTTGCATCGGAAATCAAAGAGCAACGCGAACCTTAGTTCTTTAGATTGTACAGATAATGTAAATAATGGCGGTTATCCACCGAGCAAACCTGTGATCAACCACGGCAAGCCGAATCTGGCCCCGAAACCTCCCATTTTAAACGGTAAGTAAAGAAGTTAAATTTGGGGTGGTTATTTCATTTGTGTATTTTAGGAAAACCAACACCCCCAACCAAACTAGCTGTAAAACCAAATAAGTCTATAAGTAGGGCGCAGAGTATGCGATCGCCTAGATCCCCTTCGCCTCAAAGTCCCACGCCCAATAACGATCCGTGTATAAAATTCGGCACCGTTCGCAACATGCACTCCATTTTGGGACAATCGCTCTCAAGTTTGTCTCAAACGGTAAGCATACTATAACTTGACATAATTGCAGTGTTTTATTGGCGAATGGAAATGATGAGACGCGCAGGGGTCCAGAATTCAGTCAAGCTGTTGATTGACGACCCGCATTGATCCTAATTTTAGATTGGGTAGGTGCGTGGTCGGGATAATGCGCTTCTGATTCCACGTAACCTTAAAGAATAAATCAACAGAAATTTATCTTACTGCGGAATAAAGACAATAATATTGCAATTTGAAATTGAGTGAAGAGTAACTTTTTTTGTTTCTACACTGTTAACCATTTAAACTAAATTGTTAGTCAGTGAAAATGAACTAGTTTTTTGTTGAATCACTTTGATAGAATATCGGCAGTTCAAGACCCAGGCCACCTTTAACGGGCAGACCTTCAGTGCCTCCCCCTTCAGTGCCGCCTCCAGCGGCTCCATTGTCGAGTACTTCAACCTCGTTCAACACTCCTAAGTCAACGGTGAAACCGCCAAATCATGCTCCGCCTCCACCTCCGGGAATTCTTCAACCGCCGATTCAGGCACCGCCACCTCCACCACCACACAAAACGCAAATGTTAATACAACCGACTAGGCCTCCACCTGCAGTAAGTAAGAAACACTAAAAAATAATTATACGTGTATAGTCGCAGTCTGAATTAAAAGACTCGACATTTTGAACCTAAAAATCCCTAAGTTGTAGCTGAAAGTTTTATATTTTTTAAAATCATTAAAGTTCATACTATCGTGATTTTAAATTTGATATTCCCGATTTAGACACTTATGACTATATCTACCCGAAATAAAAATCAATATCCGCCGCTGCTTAAAATTCTACTATAAATTTACTATTTGGCACATTCCCATGCTTTTTAGGTACCAACGGGTAACAATGTCCACCCGCCTATGCCACCACCGCGAGGTTCGTCGATGAGCCAAACGAATGTGTCAACGAGGAGAACCGGGGTAGATATGGAAGACAAGTTCCGAGGTTTGTTTAACACCCCGGACAGGTTTCCGAGACCTCCTCCTTACCGAAATGTCTTGAAATTATATTCAACTAGACAAGGTCAGTACATTAAAGCTGGATTGTGTGTGTAATGGATTTTTTGTGGTTTGTCGCCTAGTCCAAGTGGCAGATTTGTCTTAAATTTTGGGGTGTGGGTAGTTTGTGTGAATTAGTGAACGTTTTTGTATTCAAATTTTGGGGCAAAACAAAACATACTTCAGAGCTTCTTTTGTATGTTTTTCCCATTTTATGTTCATTTATTTAACTGTGTTATATATGTAAATAATTTAATGTTCAAACCATTTTAATTTACTCTCTTCATTACTTTCATTCTTGTATTGTTACCAAACATGAAATATTTAAAGCAATTAACGCTATTCTCACTCACTTTTCTTCTTGTAGTCTCACTTTTTGTCTCTTTTGTTCTTTAGAGTCATCTTGCTAATAGAGGAAACTTGACTGCATGCCTTCTTTTATGCATGGACTGGTCTCCATTCTACTAACCACTATTATTATTTATTGGTTTGTGTAAATATCTTTATTTTTACGTTTCGCTTTAGCCATATTTTTTCATTTTTACGCCAGTAGAAGAGTAAGATTTCATCTATATGGGAAGCGTACCATATTCACTTCTGTTAATACGAAGCTGAAGTTATAGGTATGGTACGACACTGTCCTACGTGGAAATATCGTACGTAAGGTTTGATATAATATTCTATACAAGATGCCCGTATTTTTCAAAAACGTCACTTATACAATAGAGCCCATTCGCGACTATATTAACTACGCAAATCCGGTTTGTATTTTAAATTGAAACTTATAATTATCTTCACGTTTTGATTGAAATTTCAAGAAAATTCTATTTGTTAAATGGTGTGCACATACATTGTGAATAGGACAATGTCATTCACATTATAATTCAAAAAAATGTAGATTCGAGTGTTATACGAGGAATCCGTCGGATTGTTTAAAAAAATCTTGCCTTCCCTCCCATTCATTATTGCCGTTTCTTTTGCGAAAATTTTTTTAATGATAACTCAACGTTATAACAAGCTTTCACATCATTTTTACGGGTTGAACGGAATTTGTTTCCTTTTTAATGATAACTTTTGTATTATTTTCATTTACGTACCTACATATTATACGTTTTTGGTGGGAAGTAATTAAGCCTTCGTTTAAAGAGATTTAGTTACTTTTAGGGGTTGATTTTGTAAAGGTGCCAAATTGTATTTCTAACTGCAAGCTTACTTATTTCCCACTTTTTCCTAGTCATTTATGTGTAATGCATAATATTTTCATTTAAGCAGTTTATTTCCTACCATTGTAGATTTACAGCATGACTTTTCGTTAAGTAATGATGTTTATATTGTGAAATAACTTTTGTATTACATGTTTATATTTAGTTTTAATGAACTATATGGTATAATAAAGGCTAACATTATTCATTTCTTTCCTACAAATTCTTCCTAAACACTTCTATTACAGTTATTAGCTTAATCATCAAAATTTAGTCACCAGGTAATGACAATTAGGTATGTACGTTTTGTTTTAATTATTGATGTTTTGGTAATTCCAAAAATTTTATAAATCACGTTTGCAGCGTCGAATAAACAGCATGCCCCACCCCCACCTCAGGTTCACCTTCAGTCTTCAAACAGGGTGTGGAATTCAACTTCGACGTGCTAGCATCAGGTTTCATAGATTTAGATAGTAACAATAATAAAAAATCGAGGATATAGTGACTGAATTAAAATTAGAGAAAAACCTTACATAAGTTAAGAAAAACTTTACATAAGTTGATATTTAATTTGGATTTGTAGGTAATTAATTCGGTTATTTAATTTTTAATTCTAATATAACTGATACTAAAAAGTGAAAATTAAATTTTTTATGGCAAATTTTGAAAAGAAACTGTTAAAGACGCGTTGTGTTCGTCTGAGACACCTTCAAACCTCTAGATGAAATTATTAAAGAACGAATATTAATAATTATTACTAGATATCATTGAGGGAAACCTAGGTAAAGAGCCGAAATGTCATATAGTTTTCAATGGGTAAAGATAAAAATTGGAGAAAAATATTAGTGCTTGGTTCCATCTGAGAAATATTTCGAAGTAATAACTACTTATATTTTATTAAATTGAATGATATATTACCTAGAATGGGAAGTTGCATTGATTGGCAATTAGGGAATGCAAATTTACGGTTCATAGTAATATTGGACCAAGTTTTTAGTCATTTTTGTAACGTTAAAATTGTATTTATACGAGGTAAATTTTATTTTTATACCGTAGACATATTTTCAGTTTATTCTTTTACCTTGTTATTAAGGGTTAAAGTTTTAAGATACTTACTAGTCACCTGTTAACTTTCATGTAGCAAATATTTCAGTGCCTAAACTAGTAAATTATTGAATTAATCTTGTAAATAACTGTATATTATTATTCATGTACAAAATCCGTTTTCTTAAAATAAAGTAATTCTAACGTTTACTGCTTACTGTCAGGGAATTTCTCTCCCATTACAGGGAGTAAAAAAATAGACCTTTCCCACAGAAACAATATAATTTATTTTCCAAATTCTATTACAATATCATATGTTGATGTAAAAGAGCATGCAATTACTTACACAAACATTGCTTATGAAATCTTACGTTCTACATACTCACCCAACAGGATTTTAAATCATTTAAAGGAGGGTCGAAATAGAAGTTTATTTGTTAAACAGGAATGCACAGAGAGCAAATGTGAGGATTCGGATGGGATTGGACGAAAAACAGGGGGAGGGGGAATTAGAGATGTAGTCCTGTTGTTTCAAACCCGCATTTTCTTTTTTCTGAACTCAATCGCGATTTTGACGTCTTCAAGACAAGTAAATTTCATTCCTCAAGACTTGAGTGTTCGGGATATTTTTCATAGGAGCGAGAGAATGCTTCGTAAGGATTTTTACGATTTCTTAATAAACTTCAATTTCATCCGAAAGCTCTTGTTTGCAACCCTTTTTAAAACACAGAAAACCAAGATTAGTGAAATGGTATTTATTAATCACTAATAACTTAAATTACTAAATTCACATTTGCAAAGCCAAAATAAAAAAGAAACCATAACATTAAATGAAAGAGGTGTGTGAGAAGTTACTATTATAAATCAACTTGAAGAAAACTACAAAACTCTTAACTTGGAAAAGAATATACAAATATCAACCTTGCGTATATGTTATTGCAACTTCATTACAACTCTTAGATCGCCATAGAACGCAGTTTTTTTTCTCTGTAGGACAATGAATTACCAAATATGTCTATTTTAACAAAAAGAAAAACCTATTCCGAACCATTAGAAATATTCTATTGTCTGTGAAAAATTTTAATTTTAGCTGCATGTGAAGTTTAACATGAAAATATACAACTGGGCATGAATGGAGCATAAAACCTGTCATCAGTCCATACAACGTACATCTTTCTGAGAGAAGATATGGTCGAAGACCCCTGTTACGTCACCATCTTCCACAGGACTATATGAGGTAAATGTTCGAACTGACAAAACCATGGACATTCGAGTAAATAAACCACTACACGATCGGCAAAAAGATCATGGTTTTTTTTGTGAAATTTGTTCGCCCCATAATGTGTGGATAAAGAATCTTTTTTCGGAAAGTTGTGCATTGAGGAAGAGCGCATCAATTTAAAATTCCATAACAAAAACAATAGTACTAATTTTTAGCTATGAAATTATTACATTTTTACCTTTTTTTTTCTTTGCAGTAGTTAATATGAATGTATAAAATATATATTAATAAATTTCAACGTCTTTTGTTGGGTAGCGCTTATATTCATGAGACAGACTTACTGATTCAAAAAGCATCAGTTAGTATACTTCTATGTGAACATTTTCTAAGTGACATTAAACAACACCACTCTTCGTCTTAAAATAGCCACAAATTAACAAATCGGTGAAGTTAGAAATGCAGAAAATATCTAATTACAAAATTTGGGCCTATACAAAGTGCGTACTGAGACTGTACTGATGCGGGGGCCCGAATTCACCATATAGATAAGTGACCGAATGAGTGAGGTTAAGAATTTAATACATGTTCATCAAAATTTTACATTTACTCAATTTCTAGTCTTACTCATTTGTCAAATTGGCCACATTACTTATACAGCTAGTAAACGTCTGCATTCCCTGGCGACCCAAAAATTTTAATAAGTTGAAATAACACATACCAATGATGTACAAATCACATCTGTCCAGCAAATTAAAAGAATTGTTCAGCTCACTCGCTAAGTAGATAATAAAACTGCGAAATTACATGTCTAAGGAAAATGTTACTCGATCAAGACACAATTAAACGACTGACTCTAATCATTATTTTAGAGCTTCGCGTCTAAGTAAGCGTCCAAACTGACCGGCGTCAAGTTAATAACGACCTGAAATTCACATGAAACGAAAATAAAACATTAAAACAAGAACAAACGTTCTAGTACCGCAATTGTGCTATTTTTACGGGGGTTATGCCCGATTGTTACTATTACGGGAAATGCCGGTAAAAATTGGAACAAGATATATTTCCTAATAAACAATATCACAGACTAATACACGACAGAAATCTCGGTGAACTAAGCAGACAAAGTTTTGAAGTTGATGTTTTGTAACTCTATTAAAGGAAAAACTAACTTACTCTTATTTTGAGTCTAATAGAGTTACAACACATTTAAATTAAAAAAAAACACTTAAGCAATTTATGGTTACTTACGTGGAGAATAACTGCGAGACCTAGAATATCTCCTGCGGCTTCTGCTGCAATAATACGGTGAAGGTGACCTGCGGTATCGGGATCCTCCTCTATTATAATCGCTGAATATTATTTACTTTTAGCAAAAAATACTTAAAACGAAAAGTAACACTTACTCTCGATCTCTATCTCTACGGCCACGTCCTTCATATCTGTCATATTTGCTGAAAGTAAGTCACAACATTACGTTAAATAAATCTAAAACAATTGTTTGAGGGATCCTTTAAGTCGTTTTTATGATCTTAAAAAAATAACTCCTAAACATCTTCAAATACTATATCCATAGAAAAACATGTCAGATTTCATTTATTATTGAAAGTGCCACGTTCTTTATTGGAAAAAAAAATATATTTACACATAAATACTTACTATGTAGGCTTTCCCATATAGATTCCCGGAGTGGGTGTATGCGCCCTTTCAGTGATGGAAAAATCAACGCGGATACTCTTTGAATTGATCTTCATTCCTGTGCACTGATCTTTGGCTACTTTGGCATCGTCGCTACTTTCGAAGTAGACAAAAGCAAAGCCTCTTGACCTGCCAGTCTAAAAATGACGAAATTATTTAAATTGAATCTGATATCAAAATAGTGTTGATAGTTCAACATGGCCAGCTGTTTATATAATGTAACGGAAATTAAATAACAAAATCAAGGGAAAACGTAAAATATTGTGGCCAGATATACGTTATAAATCCAAATAGAATGTGCAAAAACACTTTCTACCTAGTTTTTAGGTTTGTTGCTGCATTATAGTGTGCAGAGTCATGGAAAGAATACAAGGGTAGTAATAAGGTAGATAATTTCCAAAGTATATCCAAACACTTACCTTTGCGTCAAGAACGACTTGTACCCTCTCGACAGGCCCGTACTTATTGAATATGTGATAGAGTTCGTCTTCGGTGGTGTGGATGTTAAGACCAAATACCCCAAGACAGCGGCTCGGCTTCGGGTTATCACGAGTGCCCATGTGGCGCCTGCGACTAGACATAGGACTGTGTGAAACAGAGCGCCGGTAGCCCGAAGAACGCGATTCGCTTCGCGAATACCTTGAGGACTTGTTACGTCTGTCTGAGCGTGATCGACTGCGCGACCTGTAAGGCCAAATCACAAAGACACCATTTAGTTATTGACCCTTGAAGAACGCTTAAGTTGCCCCTATGGCTTCTGCTTCAAGTGCGCCTTTTATTTTTTGCCCCCCGTATTGCGGATGATTAGTCGGGAATTATTACTTGGTCAAACAGTACTTAGAAGTTTATGTCGTTTACATGTGGCTTGTTTGTTTCAAAGGTGTGCAAAGGAAGATGTTTTGGTGCTTTGTGCTGCCTCGAGAAATCGAAGTGTGAAATAGATGTTTTTAGATGGAACAAAGTTGAACGCCACATTTACAAAAACAATAAAATTTGTTTACGCAAATCTATGATCATCTCAAGTAGAGCCTCATAAATTTTATGAATATGAATATATAGGAATAATCTGAAAAATCCAACCCAGACAACGACGTAGTCCAACAGTGATTGCGAGGATTGTCAAATAAAACCTCAAACAAATTAAGCCTATTTACCATTTAATGTAAATTACTAACGGATGATCACAAAAAAAACTTCGCAACCCGTAAATGTACGGCATTAAGCTATTTGCTATTTACCATCAAACATCTGACTGACAACAGATTAATTTATCTAAGACAAGTCTCTGAAATTTCAGCATCTACTTAATGCTTTTTTAATGATCACCCTTTTTATATGGTTTAAGTTTATACTTTTTGAGTTAACATTATTTCTTTCTCACCTGTCACTCCGACGACTGCTGTACTCTCTGTCTTCCCTACGGCGATCTCTGCCTCTACTTCGGCTTCGACTTCGACTTCTGAATAAACAGAGTTAAAAATATGATATAAAAATTGGATTTTTATAACTTATGTATATATATCCTATTTTCTATTTTTTGAGTATTCTTTTGGGGGGAGATTTGGGAAAAACATCACTAGGGGTTTGGCAGAGATATATTAATGATTTTTTTTCAATATAGGTACATGTGAGCATGACAATAAACGTCCTTCCTCAAGTATTTCCATCAAAAATTATTTACAAACATTCCAAATAAGTGTTTACTCAAAACCAACTCAACACAGACCCTTATTTAAATTATAATTACAACTAGGTAATCATGATTTAAATGTATTTGTAAAATCGCTGTTTAAAGAAGTTCCTTTATATTTAAGGTTTAATACGATCAGACTCGCAGCATAACTACTTACAGAAAATTATGTAGAAAAATGAAATCATTTACTCGTTAAGGGCAGTTTTATACTCTGGGTTATCGCTAGGTCCTAATGAGGTCCAACAGTCTATGTTGACAGACATTCTTAAATAGAATGTTCAGAGCTACATGACTCGTGATAAAAAAGAGGATTGTTGAAAACAAAGAAAATTAATACGCAATGAACAGAATTTGTGAATGTCGAATTTTTTTTTGTAGCGAAAATAATATTTATGTAAAAACAATTATATAAGTAGTTTTAGAGACAGATATTCTCACAATTTCTAACAGTCTATAATGAGATAAAATTAAAATTACAAATCTTTTTATTCCATACGTAACAAGTATGTCTGACTAAGTCGACGATTAGAAGTAATAGGATCAAACGATTAGGATAAAAAAACGACGTGTGGCCTCTTGCTTAGTAAGCATGGCTAACGCTTAGTTGCCTTTGCTTTAGCAAGAGGTCAACCTCTGACATATAAAAAGAAATTGAACACTAAGAAATACCATTTAGAGTAATTACTAAAACAAAAAATGGGATAAAAAAAAGATAGTTTTAATTATCTGCAATAATCAAACATGAATTACTGAAGGAACGATGACGTGACTACTCACGTCAAAGAAACCGTCATGCTTCCACGATTGTAAAGAAGGATTTCAGAATCTCACACATTTTACGTATTTATCTCTCATACATTTTTCTTACTGTTAATTTTCATTTTTCAATTAATTTTTCCTAGATTGGAAAGACGGTGACTGATTTGTCAAGGATGTACGTCTGGACCCTTATTAAAGAATAAAGGTTATTCTCAGTTACTTTTAACTGATATTAGGTTGCAATTTAACAGATCCAACAAGCCCTGCTGGTGTGAGTTACTCTCAAAAAATAAAAGACGGAATGAACAAACCACCTCAAACGTATAAAATATGTTCATATATCCCATCACCACCAGTTACCACAAAAAATGTTATATATCAAATATGACTTAATAGTGTTATTTCTCACGTTTCATTGGCCCATTATCTACGCTAACATAACAGGGTTTTTATTACCTGGAAGTAGGTATTAAAAATGTGTGTCAAAGAAAGCCTTGGAAATTCCTAATACAGTAGCTTTGCTATGTGGTAAAAGTCTGTAGGTTAATATACTATTTAGAAAGGAAACATAAAAGGCATGGATCCTAAAAAATGGTAAATGGGTGCAATAAACAGGGATGACCTCATTTAAATGCATTTTCCTAATATGAGTTTTAGTATCAATAAAAAGATAAATATTGGCAAATTAAAATAGATATTACTAAATTTGTTTGGAGGAGCAGTTTCTATTGATGATTGGCTACTCTTTGGAAGGTTTGAAATGCAATTTTACAACTCTTTGCTATAATTTGAAGAATAATTAATCAGTCTTAATGTAGGACTAATGACATAATTAACTAGCTCAAGATTTAAGATTTCCAAAATTCAAGATAATTTCCATAAAAATAAAGTATCTTGATAATCCTGAAAAAAATAACACTTTAACAATTAGTTGGTCTACCTGCTGGTGTAGGCTTTAACAAGTTAGTTAGCTTTCAAATTTGAGCTAAATATCTCATAAACTCTGGGAATAAAAATTAAAACTCCAACATCCTTTATCTTAGAAATACAATATTTAGGCACATGAGTTTATATCAACTTTTTGCCCTATTTTTTATTCTCCACTATGGTGTTAAAATTATAAAACTTAACTTTGGAACACTCATATATATCCACATATCCTGTCCTCAAGTGCTAAAGGTATACATAGCCCTTATATTTCACATTTGAGTTAGCAAATCAATAACATGTTCTAACATATTTAAAATAACAAGGATCGGAAAAGAAAATTACAGATATAAAAAAACAATTTTGCATATCCCTTAAGTGTAAGTTTTCTGGTATTACTTTCAAGTAAATAACTGGACAGAAATCACATACTTTCTAACCAGTGCTAAAAAACTGTCTTTACAATAAAAACAATGGCATGAAATTTTAAAGCTATGTTTCAACAAAAAATCATAATTCAATAGCAGTTACCTTGAATAACTTTTGTCTTTATGGTTTCTTGGGGAGTCATCTCTCCTCAACCTTGGTGAACGATCTCGTTCCATGCTTCTGTAGCTTCCCTACAAATAAATAATTGTAACAGCAAAGTGAAATTGAAGACAAACAAACAATGGTCAAGAAATTGATCAAACAAATGGTAATAACGACATGGAGAACTGCGACTTTGAGTGTTGAATATTAGAAAGGATATAAATCTGAATGTACCACCAACGGCAGCATGGTATTGCATGATTCTTTGCCGGCTTCTCTTCTGACCAAGTTCAAAGCCACGCCAAGGCATTTCAGGTACTCACCTCACGGTCGCTCATTGTTTAAATGGTTGATTTACAAAATAAAGGGTAAAAACTCAAACAACAATAGAACTAACCACCTAATTATATACTTTTGGGGCAGGAACTACGCCGAAACTAGCAAAACTTGGAAAAACTGCTTCGTAGAATGGAAGACGCTGCTAACCATCAACGATCTTCGGAAACTCGAAAGGGAACAGAAATGATAAAAATGGCGGCAGGCAGAGACAAACGAAGAATGGCATTTGCAATTGACAGTTTGCACAAGTGACATTTCGCATATAGGTGTTTTCAAATGTAATTTTTTAGTATGAAAAGACAGTTATACTGTAACTGCAATGAGCAAAACCCCAATCTTAAACCTCCTGTTGTTTTTAAGCAATTTCATTGATTTTTACATTGCACTAGGCAAGATCTAATTTTTTGAGATTTTATTGTAACTTTATTTGTGACACCAATCTTGCAGAAGATGGTAGGTTGAAAAGAAGGAAACAAAAATTTCTTTCAGAGCAAACACCGCGGGTTTTATGTCTTCCACCACATCTAAATATGGTCAATTATCAAAAGTCAACAAACGTCAACTTGTACCTGCTTGTCAGATCCTGGACTTATCACTTGAATTAAAATATCGAATCGTGACAGTGCTTTTCTAAACGTGAAATATGGCGGGTGCTATGTTGTTTGAAAGATCTCAATCTGTTCATTCTCAACACCAAAACTTATTAAACTTAAAGCGTGCCGAAGAAAATGATGAGAGGAACATTCAGAATAAAGAGCAGGACATCCTTAACCTCGGGGAAAGGTACAAAAAGGAGGGTAAGGCCAAGGAACTTGCCGACCTTATAAAACAAACCCGTCCTTTTCTGAGTGAAATCAGCAAAGCCAAGGCGGCTAAGTTAGTTAGGTCCCTTGTTGACTTCTTTTTGGATCTTGAGGCCGGCATTGGGATAGAAGTGCAGCTCTGCAAAGAATGCATCGAATGGGCAAAAGAGGAGAAGAGAACATTCCTCCGTCAATCATTGGAGGCAAGGTTAGTGGCTCTCTACTTTGATACAGGCATGTTTGCGGAAGCCCTGCTGCTAGGATCTACTTTATTGAAAGAATTGAAGAAATTAGATGATAAGAATCTATTAGTTGAAGTCCAATTATTGGAGAGCAAGACCTACCATGCCTTAAGCAACCTTCCAAAAGCCAGAGCTGCATTGACATCAGCCAGAACTACAGCCAATGCTATTTATTGCCCTCCAAAGGTACAGGCTGCCTTAGATCTTCAGTCAGGAATATTGCATGCTGCTGAAGAGAAAGATTTCAAAACAGCTTATTCATATTTTTATGAAGCTTTTGAAGGGTTTGACAGTGTTGAATCCACCAAAGCTTTAACTGCTTTGAAGTACATGTTACTTTCAAAGATCATGCTAAGTAATCCTGAAGATGTCCAACAAATTGTTAGTGGGAAACTAGCCATCAAATATGCTGGACGAGATATTGATGCTATGAAAGCAGTGGCACAAGCTTCCAACAAGAGGTCGTTGGCTGATTTTCAACAAGCAGTTAAAATGTTCAAAAGGGAACTTGAAGATGATGTAATAGTGAGGGCTCATTTAGGCACTCTATATGACAACATGTTGGAACAAAATCTCTGTAGAATAATTGAGCCATACAGTAGAGTTCAAGTCGATTATATTTCAAAAAGTATCAGACTACCCATGGCACAGGTGGAGAAGAAGCTGTCACAAATGATTTTGGATGCCAAGTTTCATGGTATTTTGGATCAAGGAGAAGGTAAGTTATATTTTTTGCCTAAATTATGTGTAGTCATTATAGAATACGTTTTTGGAGTTAAATCTTTAGTGATTTGGCTTACAAAGGTCAAAACAAAGAAAATGCTTAGTCATTGAGAATTTGGCAAAGCATCAACTTTGTGATTGAAATATTGGTCCTACACTTACATGATTTGAACCTAAAATATTTTTATAAACCAATTTATGCAATGCATAATTTTAATGCCTTAGTTGCTGTTTTTAAACAAGTTAAAATAAACCATGTTAAATGCCATAATAGCCACACCCTTTAATTGTTGTAATATATAGGAATAAAAAAATAGATGTTTATTACCTTATCATTCTAAATAATTTAATCAAGATGGTAATATGGTGTAAACATCCTTAAATTTGATTTTTCCTTGTTTTATGGAATTACAAATAATTGTTTTTCAGGTGTCCTTATCGTCTTTGAAGGCACTCCAGTAGACAAAACATATGAAATGGCATTGGAGACCATTCACAGTATGAGCAAAGTGGTAGACACCCTTTATCAAAAGGCAAAAAAGTTGTCATAGGTTTAAATTTAATAAGATACATACTAATTGAAAAAAAAAGAACAGACTGTATTTTTCCTATCTTATAGTTTTATTTAAACTTGAACAACTCTTAACTCCTTGATTTGCCATTACCTTTCCTCATTGTCTTGATACTTAATGTCTACAGTGTACATAATTAACATTTTTAACCTTATTTTATTTGCAAATAATACCTTACACACAAATAGGGGTTGTTGGAGTGGTGGAGCAACAGACTATTCTCAGTTAACTAACTGAGAATAACATTCACCTTTTATTTACAGCTCAAATAAACACCTTTGTTAACATTGATAAGTGATAAATTTGTCGTTTGAAATGTTAACAAGGATTTTCATCCCCATACCCACCTTGAAGGGTGAGCGCTACTTTAATTTAACTTTAATTGAGCAAATGTGCAATTTCGCTACTGCAGTAACCCCTACGTGTGGGCGAGACGTTATTCCAAACAAAATAAAAGAATAAATGAACAATCCGCCTCAAACGTATAGAACATATTAACATTTTTAGGATTTTTGGGTATATTATTAACATTCTGTAAAGTTTGTTTTGGTTTTCTTATGAGTTAAAATTGTTTGTGTTCGTGCAACATTTATCAAATTTACGGTAAAGGTTTTCACAATTTGGGAAATGATGCGACGTTAATGATGTAGAAGTTTCTTATTAATAGTGTTTTGTTTATTGCTTAACATTAATTAAATAAATCATTTATAAATCCATTCCTGAGTCGTTTTTGTTGTTTGCGTGTGTGTCTTTCCTTTTCGGATTTGTCCTAAAATTCTTCCTGTTATTCCTCTGGCAAGGAGTAAACATGCCTGGCATTCGCTTAGCCGCTTCGAAGGTAGGCAAGAGAAAATTTACGTCAATAGGGCTCCAAGGTTTAGGTTTATTGTTTACCGATACTTTATTCGACTCTGAATGAAGATCAAATACATCTTGTTTGTCTTCACTAAAAATAAAAAATATATTTTTAAGGAAATTATTCAGAGAATTTTGCCAATACACATACTCGTCGACAATTGCCTTCATAATAGCAAGGAACGATTCGTGTTTCGGCAAGTGCTGCATTAAATATTGCCCGGGTTCCAATTTAATTAATTGCTCAAATACTTTCTGCAAAATTCCTAAACTTAATTGAGGCTTGTATTGGTAGTGTGTTTGCGCCTCTGTCGCAATTTTTTGCATGGAACACTTCTGTGTGTATATAATTTCATTTGCATTTGTCGCTATACCCACTAAATAAACAAAATTTTAATTAATGGCTCAAAATGTATTATTCTTAGAGAAACCTCTGTATAAATTCGAGAAGGGGGTAAAGAAGAGGGAGGTCCAATCTTTAGCCAGTTCTTCTTTAGATGGAATTCGTGCGCCAAACTTTAATTGATGCTCTAACTTTGGGCGCAAAATTAGGGGCTGCAAGGCGCCATTTTCGACACGCTAAAAATACATTCATGCACAGATTAATAATTTTGTTATAAACTAGAAAATAGTTTGAGTGATGTATTAAAGTACCTACTACAATAAAGGAAATTCACCTCAACTGCGTCCAGTTTGTTCCGAACCAATACATTAAATTCTATATTTTTTTGATTGCTTTTCATCAAATTGTTTTGACACGATGTTTTCTTAATGTTCCAAAGTTTGTAACTAGCATTATGATGTATAATATGACTTGAACTTGAATCCGCGTCTTCATCTGGAAGAAAAAATAAACTTTCAAAACCATTTAATAACGCATAGGTCTATGCCACAACGTTGCTGTTTTTTATAAGGCTAAGCTATAAACCTTTAAATTCAAATACATACTTAAATATCATAATCTGAAGGAATTAACAACATCGAAAAATAAAGAAATACGTTGTTTTGAGTATTTTGCCGCAACAAACAAAAGATTATGCCTTACCATAATCAGGACTATCCATTTCAAATCCCTTATGATTTAAAACATTATTGCTATCTGTAGAAGCCACTGATGGATCAGGGTATCTAAAATGAAAATGTTTAAAAACAATCTGAATCAAGTTGGTGTTTTCCTTAAATAATCAATTTTCTGGAAAACATAAGAAAAAAACAACTCACACACACCTAAAAGCTTCAAATTTACAAAAATTCGTTTTCATCAACCTCTTATATCCGATATAAGCTAAATCGACACAGGACATATCATACTGTGAAAATGGCTTATTGATAAATACGATATTTTTTGAATAGATAGTTCCATCTTCTAGAAAAAAATAAGTTTTTTTAGACAATTTGATATAAATAAACACAATTGCTAATACCCTTTGGAACATGCATTGTCTTTACAATGAAAGGAATCATCCATCTTTTTTTGAGATCACTGATGTCTGCTATGCATTTCAGACCACTGAGAGATACCACAATATCGATATTCTTCTGAGATTCTAATATTGACTGCACAGTCTTATCATCACTAACTAAAAATTTGTCAAGTCTTAAGATATTAATAATGATCTTTGCAGTAGATTAAAAATTTTAGTTTAATTTTTATGAGTCTTTGGGCTTACCTGGTAAGCTGGAATTGACCAATTTATTTTTACCTTGCGGCAAGGTATTTACCAGATAACAACAACCTTTCAAATTTGGCTGCGTAAATTTAGGAACCGTTCCCTAAAAAAGCATGTAAGTGTGTTTATACTTTAGACAATTACTTTGTTGTCTCATCATTAACTTATACAATACTTGATTTTTATCCTTTTTGGATAATCAATTTGTATATGAGGCGAGCGAGAGATCCCTGACTAATTTCCATACACAAAAATACCTTAAAAATATGTCAAAATATGTACCTCCGAAATACTTCAAACATTTATACCAAAATACGTCAGCGATCTGCTCCTCCGGTCAAGTATGATGTTCAATATAAGGCACTTACTAAATCTAACACATTGTTGATACACTGAAAATCGATAACATTTTCAGTTTCATCAAAACTTAAACTAAGTGTTGTCAATTCTTTATAGAATTGTGGGTAGGAAGTAAGTCGTTTCCATTTGGCCTCCCAGACCAACTGCCCGTAAGGAACTAAAGCCTTTATCTTACATGTAAATTTTTTTGACCCCACTCGCACCCAATCAGCAAGTGCATACTTTTGGTATAAGCTATTTTCCTCAACAATCTTGGGTTTCAGTTGCTAGAAATATATTTGTGCTGCAGTATAATTTATTAGGTACACATAATAGTTTGTAGAATAGAATATGAAATATTCATTCCTTTAACTTACACTGAAAATCTTTATAGAGAATTGTTCAGATTGAGAATATTTCGAAGGATCCTTTCCAGACTTAAATATATGCAAGGCATTTAAGCAAATCTCATGTGCCCAATGATCAAGTGCTGACTTTTTTTTAGTTTCAATATGGGATGCGCCTGGTATACGGTCAGTTAAATGTTTCTTCAACTTTTGCACTTTCTTTTTTGGTACAAATAGAGAATTATCTTCGAAGGATTTGTACACAAAAGACCCTGCAATGATTTCTTCACTGATAAACGCATTTTCAGGATCAAAAGTTGACAATACATTTAGCCTCCTGAAAAATGATACAAAAAAGGTCATGGCTGGTGAATTTCTCATATGGAATAAATTGTATAATTTTTTATTACCTCAGAAGTATTTATGTAATGAGTTCAAGATACGTTAAGAGTGAGATATCAATGTTATTTAATAAAAATTTTCTCTCCTAGTCTTACAGAATATCTATATTATTTGATTAATAAAATTCTACAATTAACACTATACAGTAGAGGTGAAAATAATCCGTCCATTTTATTAATTTTTGTCAATACTTATAATACTAATTGAATCTATATCTATACAGAATGTCCCAAAATAATTCGAAAATCATTGTTAATGCTTCAACGACAACTCTATCTCTGTCCTAAAACAAAGGTAATATGAAAATGAAAATAGAAAAAATATACAGAAGATATTTAAGAGATTGGTGTATTATATGTGTATTTATATATAAGAAGATAGGACTTAATAGAACTGAGCTTAAGCCATGATTCAACAACACAATCTTATAACTATTTTATTTAAACCATTTTTGTAGTTCGAAGAGATTTTGAGATAGAGAAGAGAGAAAGAGAATATAGAAATTGCTTGTCTAATCATTCTGGAACACCTTATATATCCACAAGGAGCTTACTTACCAATTAATGTTTAAAAATTCTTCCATAATTTAACCTTTATTGTATTTTATTTCTTCTCATGACAATCGACCACTTCATAAAACTTTTACTCTACATGGTACTTGTCGACAGAAAATTTTTTATGCGTTGTTAATACGTTGTTTGTATTTCATTTTAAGTTAATTGTTCTTTTGAAAAAACTTAATTAAAATCATATCAAAACTTGATTACTTAACCTATTTTCTTAGTGACCTTACAAGTGTCAAATCTCAGCTTTGTTATTTGCGTTAGTTGTCAAATCCGAATCATGTTCAGAAATTAAAAATAAAATTAGTTTGCCACTCCTTCCCCTCCTTGTACTGCAGTGTTTAGATACTTGAACCAATCATATCGTGTTTATTTCCAAAATTTTGGTGTTTATTGTGACTTTTTGAAACTACATTATCGGCACAGTTTTTCTTAATATTTTGTTTTTTAGTTGACTTTGAAAAGAAAGGAATTATGGATTATTGGACAAAAATAACAATCAGATATCTGACGATAAGTAACAAATGGATAAAAAAATTCCCGTTGCTAAAAAAATTACGTTATATTCTTGATGAAAATAGTTCCAATAGTACGCTTAATCTTAGCATAATCATTGCACTTACATACACCCCCATTAAACTATAAACTGTATAATTATAATATGCAACATTGCATAATGTAATAAATAACCATGAACATAAAAAATATATAACAATAATAAGTTGAAAATACAATACAAAATTATTGTCGCCCCCAGAAAAAAGGAAGCTACAACTTGTTTTTAAGTACATTTTCTTTCCAGTTGGTAATGTCCTGCCACCAGTTGGGCCTGCTCATCGCATATGGCGATCTAAATACTGCGGATTGTAGTTTTTTATAAACCTAAAATAGATAATGAATGAAACTGACAAAACTCCATATAGTCAATATTATACTTGTCCATCTGACGATCCCAATACAGAGTTGAGGATAAAATCCGGAGGTGCCAGGACGTCCACTAGAGAAACCGCATCATTCTTAAGTTCGAAACAGAGTTTTAAAATGGAGTCCTGGATTAATGTTGCTAGATCTACTCCCTCGAACACTCCGCCTTGGTATAACGTTCCTAAATGGTATTTGTCCAATGAAAAAACGGCATACAATGCAAACAATTTCAACAACACGTTTCGGAGTTCCGGATCGGCAGTTTCTGACACTTTATCTAACATCGTTTTTAACATAAGATGCTGCAAAAAAAAATTTAATCAGTGGGTAGTTATTTCAACAATTCCGTGTGTGAACTAACTTGTATATATGCTATGGACACATTCTTTGCGTAGAATACTTGATTGTCATTTTTAGCCCAGAACAAATGTTTCCTTTGCTGTAGCTCAGCTTCCAATTTGTTGTGCGTACGTTGTAAAAGGAAGCACGTTAGCCATTGGTAAATAGAAATGATATCTAAAAACATCAAATAACGATTAAAGAGTACAAGACTTAAAATATAATTCAATTACTTTCTGGTAAACATAATTCGTCTGGAGTTCTAGCTCTAATTTTAGTGTTACGCAGTATGTGAGGTGCGTTTGATAAAAAGCTCGCAGACTCCAGTGGCGTTGAAATAGGTTGATTTTGCAACACTAACGACCACAATTTAAGCAGCCAGTTACTGGTTTGTTGAATTAAAACGTGATTCTCCCCTTCATAAGTTAAGTTTGCGTCATGGTCGTTGCGAATCTCCCCTATTCCGGCAGCTAAAAAAACGATGAAAGTTGGCGACAAAAATTCGGGTCATCGACATTCATTAGTAGTATTACGGTAAGGCACTATGAATTTGGAGCTAATATTGAAACTGTTCAAAAGGTCCCTATTTTTTTAACCCTATAACCACATCTACTCTGATAACCGTTTGGAGTAATTAGAACCAACAAACACTTGTCAGCTGTTCGAAAAATTGGGCTGACAGTCATGACAGCTGATCACTGAATAAGTTCTAACCTCAAAATATAAAAACATTTGGAATTTTGTAAAAAAACCTTGAATGGTAAGATCTAAACTTAAATTTGCTTTCGGTAAGCATGAAAAATCATTATCTTATACAAATTCTAGAATATGGCATATTACGCAGTAGAATTAGACCCTTCGACTGGGAAAACCTTAAAAATGCAGCTGTATGAAAATGTTAAAAACACCATAGACCTGCGAAAACAAATTATGAATGGAGAGCTTCAATGCACTATAATAAAACCTGAACTAATCTGCGATCCCTTTCAAGTGGTTATAGCAGCTAATAAAACATTAACAAGTAAAAAACGAACCACCAAGAGCATATTTACTGAAATGCTGTATAATTTGTCTCCATCATCAAATATCAGTCAGAGTTTATTAAAATTTGGGGTGGATGACAAAAGTACGAGTTTGCTGGTGGTTACATTAGAAAACAATGGTAGCAAAAGTGATTTGGAAATGTCAGACAATATTTTTGCATTGGTAAAGGGTAACATCCTTGATATTTCAGAGCTGGGTTGTACTAGTGACATACATGCAATTAGAAAAATTTATAAAATTAGTGATGCAGAGTATCATAATGTAGACCTTTTAGATTCAGTTGTTAGTCGAATAGCTGTTAAAGAATAATAAAGTTGTTGAATAAGAAGGGCAGGAAAAATTTTACTATTGAGAAACCTGATGTTTTTAGTTATAAAATTGAGCCATCACATCTAACTTAAACGCTTTCACAACTGAGTTAACAAGCCGAAAAATCCTTTTATTAATCTTTTTTACCTTTCAAATATCCATGACCACCACATGCCTCTCTACACTCCTGAATTGCCTCCTTCATAGTCCAACCTGAAATCGGTTTGGAAGCTGATGATATAGCATGCAATTCTGTGCCCCTATCTGGTAGTTGCTCTTTGTCCATTCCTAATACTGAATCTATGGAAAACTGGTATTGCACTTCAAACAATTTCGTAGAAAAAATTCTAAGCACGTATGCTGCTGCTAAGTAAGGAAGCAGTCGATATTGCTAAAAATGGAAATGCTTCATTTTTATAACTGTTATAAATTTGTCAGTGTTCAATTAATTACATGTGTCTGATATTCCATTAATGGTACTTCTGAATCGTCGTCGGGTCCAAATTGCTTTCTCACACCTGCATATCTAATCGCAATAGTTAAAGCTTTCACGCCAAAAGCTTCACAAATAGCGGTGATTGTTACCCTTCCAATAGAGAGGGCCCCAAGAGCGGCCCCATGTCTCTTACTGGGGTCTTTAAATGGCGTTACATATTCACCTTGCTCGGTAACGTCTCCGATTTTATTAAGCAGATTTATTCTTGGAATTTCGTAATTGTTAAACATCAGAAATCTATTGAGAAATAACGTTGAACTATGATTATTTAGTACTTTAAGAGAAAAATTACCCATTATCAATACCATTCAACCCAAGCTTTTCACCCAAGTCGCCGACAATTACTCCTGGATAAGGCAGAAGCGTTTTAGGGTCTCTTATAGGGACTACGAAGCAGTGCAAGCCATGGTTCACATTTTCAGTGATCAATTGGGCATAAACCAAAGCGTGAGTGGCCATTTGTCCTAAACCTCCGGCCCAGCATTTAGCCGACTCAAAATTCTTGCTATTCATGATAAATGCCTGCTTTTCTTTGTCAAAAGTCGCAGTTGTTTGCATACCTTTGGCATTACTGCCATGGGCTATTTCTGTTAAACAATAACAACCAATAATCTAAAACAACGAAGGGAGATTTCCTTGGGTTTTCTTAATAAAAGGAAGTAATTTTTACCCTGCCCGCCTCCGAATCATTCATAAAATGCTCATGCCTGGCAGATCCCATACTAAGAATTACGTTGCTGAAGAGAGCGTCAGTAACGCTGAACTTAATGGTAGAGGAAGGTGCTAGTTGTATCATGATTCTAGTTGCTGTAGAAGGGTATTTTAGGTTTTGAATCAAATGAGAAATCGAGAGCAGTTCTATAGATTTATAAATAAAATTCTGGCGACATGCTCTTCTTCGTTGCTCATCGAAACTGGGGGTGTGAATATTATCTGGATGGTAGTCCGGATATTTCTGGAGCTCCTTGTAGAGTTCATTCTGGTAGGCAATAAAAAAGTACATGTTGTAATGAATTTGAGACACTATATAATGTCTTTCCTAAGAAAATATTTCTTTAAAATCTGCGAGGTTTAATGACCATGTGACCTTCGATCATGCGATTTCAAACTTCCGATTAGAATGTGTAATGAGGCGAAAATACAAAACGATCAAAATGATAAGACAATGCAGAAAATTTCAAGCGTAATTAGATGTCTGCATTAAGAAACTATTCTTCTAACCAAGATCTCCCTTACGAATCAGCCCACGCGACATAATTATATATTTATGACCAAAAAGTATCATAGGGATTAACTAGGTATCTATAAGGTAGCAATCATTACTCAAATCTTTAGCTTTGAGTTGACCATACATTTTTTAGAGATATCTAGACCAATAACTATTTTCTCCATACTATAGTAATTCTACTCAGAAATCTAGCTATATTATTTTTAAAATAATCTGTTAATAAAGTATGTAAGTAGACTGTTCCAAATTCAATTTTTAGTGCTACTTATTATTAAATATTACCGAATCCTCGCCTTCAATTTGCTCATCACCGTCGTAACCGCCTTCCCTCAATACCGCACTTACAACTCACATCAAGAGGAAGAATTCGAATCAGTCTAATATGAATTTTCCTGTGGTATTTAAGACTCTCACACTAGTGACCACCACACCCAAGAAGAACACCATGAGGGGTACCCCACAATAGGCCAGTACTCTTTTAATGAAGCTGATGGCACTATCAGAATTATGAAATAATCTGACGATGGACACGGCTTCAATGTTGTCATGGAAACTCAAAGATGTCCCACTGAAGCACAAGTTGCTTACAAGAAGGTTTTGACTGTAACTGCGCCTCAGTACTATCAGAATTAGAGTGAAGATAACGGGAAATTAAGGATCGGATTAATTATTTAATTTTATGCTTTATTTATTTGTTGTGCTTTATTTATTTTTAATATACAAGAATTATTAAAAGAGTGGTTTTAAGACAGATTGGGAAGTATTTAAGCTTGGGATAAAGTTGATATTAACTGACAAGTATTGCAATGGATAACAGTAAGGAAAAGAGAAAAATATTAATATTACACTGTTGCTTAGAAGAAAAAACCTCTTTGTTTCTCATTCAGAGAAAAAATTATTATCACTTTACCAATTGGCTTGGCACTGAATGTGTTCAGGTTGAACTTTTACTTAAAGGCAAATTTGTACACTCTTAGTTTCAAATTTAAATTAAAGTTTTAAGTTTCAGATGTGAAGTTTATTGTCAATAAATATCTAGTTCAACCATAGATACAGTTTAAACTAAAGTTATACAATATGAAGTAAAAATTTAATAATATGAATAATGGTATTACCAAGATAATATTAACGCTCATATTCATGCTAATACCTCTAAATAACTGTTTTTTTTACTAGTTACAGTTATGGAGCATCTGAGAGTTTTTCAGTACATATTTAGACAGATACTGATTCAGATATTACTTGAATATAATCTTCTAATATCATATGTATGAGGAAATACCTTTCAGATGCTTACATCTTTGTTCAACATGTAATTTCTGTTTATCATGCAAGGACAGTTTAGGAGATGGTTACCTAAATGGGACGAAAGCCTTGATCTCTGGACCACACGTACTTTTGGTATTAGTATTTGATGTTATATCAGCAGTATCTTCTTTATTTACCTGATATTTGATAACATCCTCACTTTCCAGAAACACTTTGAGCTTTTTCCAATCGAAAGATGCCTTTTTTCGGTAATAATCAAGTGGACCACTCTTAAAATCTTGTAGTAATTCTGCCATTCTTCCTAATGTGTATATTTTCACTTAAACACGACACATGTATACTAGTCCTACTAAAGTAATAACTTTCCACCTTAATAAGTAAACAAATTTCTTGACCTTTAATCTTCTTAATAACCTAAAGCAAATACGCACAGTCACATTTGTATATAAATGTTAATAATTAATATACTGTTAAATAATTAATTCGATTAAACTTTGGCCTAGAGAAAGTGGGACCACTATTCACAACTTACTTGACAAACCAATCAGTCGACTTTTTGACAATTAAATGTCATTGGTCATTATATTGATTGGTTGTTCTTTGACGGATGATTAAAAAATAGACTAATCAGTATTAACTCAAGTTTACGTCACTTAACGACTATTGGTCCAAGATCTAATAGGACACAATTTGAAATTTTAAAGCAGGAAAAAATAAAATTGATAAGATTATTCACTTTTAACTTATTTATTTATTAACCATTAATTTTAATAGTATATAACATGTGAAATTTAAAGATCCAACCAAGACTGAATATGTTGTTCAATTTCAACCCTAGCAGCCTTCAACTGAGGTAAATCCTCATCGGCAGCTGGATACATTTCAGCGCAATGAGCAGTACCCTTAATTAAAATCGCAGGAGCATTTTGAGTTACCGTTGAAGTAATTCCAAGTACATGCCAAGGGTCTACAGTACCATGGACAAATACCACATTATTGACTTCAATGTCCAAGGCCCCATACAAAGTATTTGTTCGGTCAGTAACATAGTCCAAATATGTGTTGTTGAATTTTATTCCAAATATGTCTTGGCATTGTTTGATGGAGAAATCTACTGGAAATTTATCACTAAATACCTGGGGTTTTTTGTCTGAGCTTTGGTAGAAACCAAATTCATTGCAAGTTTGAAAAGTCCACTGTCTGGCCCCTTCTGAGGTAGGAGCATCAAAACTAATGTTTTTCATCTCAGAAATCATTTTAGAATATTTGAAGTCTAGGCATGTCTGATTAGTGGCATCTAACATTAACTTATTAAAAGCTGCAAGTTTATTGATTTCTTCTACTTCAGAATTATTGCTCATAATGTTGCAAACAGTATCCAAAGTTATATTGCCCAAGGCAGTACCTTTAGTGCTGAGGCGATTGTCTTTGTTATACTGGGCAATTCCCGCAAAGTTGCCTGCCAAAGTGCTAAAGAAATTTGCTATATCTTGCTCATTACCAATGCTCTCTTCCAATGGATCACAAAGGTAAAACAAGGATGTTAAATGTTTGATTAGATCTTTACTTTGCAGAAGTGAATCAACCTGGGCAAATCCTGCTTTTACTGTGGTGTAACATGTTTCATCCACATCTCGCAGATCATTTGCCACCACTTGGAAATAATCCTGGAAATCAGGAATGGCAAGTAACGGACCACTAGTGCTCACTGCTCCATGAATTAGGTGAGGGTATTTCAATCTTGCCCATGCAGCTAAAGAACCTGGATAAGACCCACCAAAAGCAATCCATTTTACATCTGAGGATAAATTATATTTTTTGTTCATGGCATCCACAAAAACTGCTAAATCAGCTAAGGCTTGTTCACTGGTTAAATACTTCATATTGTCAATACTTAGATCTTCAGTGGGACGACTTTTTCCATAAAATCGATGCTCTAGTTGAAACAGTAAAGCCTTAAACTGTTTCGCATATTCAATCCATGCTCCATTTGTCATCCACACATCTGTGGCTTCACCTTCACCGCCAATCATCAGAAAAGCCACATTCTTTTTATCTTGGTCACAGAAGTCATCATTAACATAGTACCTTTGTTGCCACATAGAAGTGTCTCCCACATCAAAATGGTTTAAGTTTTGACTAAACCATCTAGTGAAGTTTCTTGGTTCATCTTGGAAGTTTTGCTCAATGGAGTTATATCTAGGGTTTCCAAGATTGCCACCTGTGACTCGACCGTTGTGAAAAAACCGCCATGAATGTACTGAACTTAAAAGCTGAAGTACAAGAAAAAGCACAGAAATAAAAATTGAGTAGAGAGACATTTTGCGATTGTATTACAGCACAGATTTGTTTGACTGGTTTGTTCAGCTTCTTTGTTTCTTATCAGAACGCACTTAAGTTTAACTTAAAACATAGATGAGATTACGATTACTGTCGTTAACTGGTATCCGTATCATTAAAATGAGTGCTTAAGTTAGCTTCTGTTATATATTAATGATTAATCATGAAAGATATTTGTATTAGATTTCCCTTTATAATAATATCGACTTGTTTTCAAAAACTGTTTATGTTTGTTGCACATTAAAACTGAAAAACTGATGTTATGAAAAGAAAAATCAACACAGAACGGTAGTCATATCATATTTAGTCGAAAACAGTTTCAGTCACTGTGAGCCCCAGTGACGGCGACGTAATGAAAATACTCTCCGCCCCTCTACACCATCATTCCTCATCATACCTGAAAAATACGAGTGTGAAAAAGCGTTTCGTTCCAGCAACCAATTCTGGCGTAGGTTCCCGAACGCATCTAATGCGGTGTTGTCAAGACAGCTCAAAAATTATTAATGTGTTATGTTGTAAAAATAAATACTACTATGGAGGGGAGAAACTGATTTATTATTGATTAAAAATTATTTAAAAAACCTATGCAGGGGAGAAATTTATTTAGAAATACATTGTCGCAAAACATATTAACTACTAAATCACGTCAAAATGGTGATTCTATCAACGTATTCGATGATACCATTATCCCTGGTTCGAATATCGCGCTCATTTTCTCAACAATTTTAGCCATGACTAACTCTGCCAATTTTATATATTTTTAGTTATGACTATATAATTATTAAGAGAATATTATACAGTTATCATATAATTTGTATAAATAAATTAAGAGGGGATTAGTAATATCCATGTAATAACAAATCAGTTTCTCCACCCTATATTTTTACAAGAAAATATGCTCGTAATTTTAATTTGACTTGGCAACACCGCAAAGCTGCTGGCTGCATTCGGGAGTTTTCGGATTTTCTTCAATAGAGTGTTGCTTTCATAGTATAACCTAAATAATTAAATATCACTACGTCACGACCACAATGTCTTGTTTGATTCTATGAACCTGTAATATTAATTTATCTTTAATCGCTTTTTCCCCAATTGAAATATTTCAATTTCTCCGTTAGTAAATTTCCAACAACCGCTACAATATGGGTAAAGGATTTAACAATTATATGTGTAAAAAGTTTTTCCACCCTGCCTCCAGAGATAATCTCAAAAGGGTAAGTTTATAATAATAATGGTGGCCAGTCATGATGGATTTGTGCAACATAATGCAATAGTGGATAGGGTTTTTTTTATGTCTTTTGTACATTTTGTGTAAAAAGCTTTATGTGCCTTACTCAATAAAATTGGTGAAGTCCCTTTCACAGTTTCGTCCAACTAAGATAATTGAAATGAATTAGTTCTGCAACAGCACTATTAACACTTTATTGTTGTTTCTCAGGTATGGATGGCAGAACAAAAAGCTGAAGCCTACAAGAAAAAGCAGGAAGAACTGAGACAGCAATATGAAAAGGAACAGGACTTGCATGACAATAAGGCCATGCTCAGCAAGGAGAGCAAGGACAAACTTGCAGTTAGTTTCATGTATGAGCCGCCACCAGGTAAATATTTTAATTTACTGAGAAGATATCTCTTTAAACTAATACCATTGTAGGTGCCCGTAAGGAAAGAGAGAAGGAAGATGATGAGCCAGAATATAAATTTGAGTGGCAGAGAAAATATAATGCTCCCAGAGAGAGCTACTGCAAAGGGGATCAAGAAATCAGAGATCAACCATTTGGAATTCAAGTCAGGAATGTTAGATGTATAAAATGCCACAAGTGGGGCCATATTAACACTGACAAGGAATGCCCTATGTATAGTTTGTCAATGAGCGCTGCCAGGTAATTCAAACACCCAAATATTGAAAATCCCCTTTCTTCCCTATGCTCTTAATTTAGTGTTGTAAATTTTTCTATAATGAATTTTCAAAATTTTTAGATCTTTGGAAAGTTCTTCAATTATGGATGAGAAATCCTTAGTCGCTCAAATGCTTGAAGATGGTTTGGCATTGAAAAAGCAACATGTTAATACTGTTGAAGCTAATAAACATCTATTAGTGAGTGAAGACGAAGATGAGAATGACGAAACCAAGTTCTTGAAGTCATTGAACAGGAAACAAAAGAAAGCTCTGTTGAAGTAAGTATTTTTTGAATGTATCATTTGTTTGAGTTGAACTAACTCTCTTATTTAATGTTACAGGAAACTTGAAAAAATAGAGAAGCGAGAACGAAAAGCTGAAAAGGAGAAAGGTAAAAAGAGGAAATCAAGTAATAGAGATGAAGGAAGTGAAGATGAAAATCCAAGGATTAAATCTAAGAAGTATCGGAAATAAAGTTTTCAATATGTTTATTATTATTGAGGGTAAACCGTCATTTTTATGTATATAAACTTAGGTGTCTTCATGATGGATTAGCTTCAACGTGGTTGAGTGAAATAAAGGATAGAGAATCGTCAGTATTTCACTAAAAAAAAACCAAGAGAGCAATAAATTAATTGTACCAGTTCTACTTCCCTATACTGTATATGTATTACAACAATTAACTTCTAAAATGTGTGAAAATAAAAGCAAATTCCAATGTGCTCTTCCAATACATACTACAACACTTAGGTTATAAAACATACATTAAAATTTCACTGAATTACAAATTATAATCTAACTCGTATCGCAAATATTGATTCTTTGGATCGTTTGCTATTCTGGGATAGCCAGCCACTAGGGCATCTTGTCCACCAATATATAACGAGTTGTAAATCTTCCAGTAAACATCTCTTACTTTCCTTGCTGGGTGGAACAATCCCTAGAGACAAAGATGCATTATTCTTCACCAATTATGTTATTAACTATTATTCATACTTGTAATGTATACTGCAATATCTTAATGGGTCCTAGAGCAACTCTCATCCCCTCAATAGCATCCATAAATGCTTGTACTAGGTGAGGAGAGGTCTCGAATATATTCGGCCACACGTAATTTAAAAGATGAACCAAGGCATCTTCGCAGCCGAAACCATATACGCCAAGAGCCATGTGTTTTATTGCTGCGCACGCAGTTTGTCTGTGTACCAAGTCACGATCCATTAGTGCATCTTCTAGGAGAGGAGCAACTGCGTATATGTAGTCCTTACCTGAAAGCGAATATTGATAGTTTATATGCTAGAAAAAATGAATTTAGTAAATGTATTTTTTTACCCATTTCTCCAATGTATTCAAACAAGAACGAAAGAGATTTCAACACTCCATTCTGGACGTTTAATTCAGGAACTCGGTACTCGTTCATCAAAGCCGGTAAAACGGTGAAGGGGGAACAAGTTTCTGCCACTATGGCAATAGCCACTGTAGTGCATACTCTGTTCTGACGTTCCTGTACTTTCAGATTATTGAGTAAAGTTGCCAAAACGTCGTGGGGACCGATAGCCTTGGCAATGTAGCCGAAAGTATTTACTGTGGCTCTGCGAATTGCTTTTTTGTGTGCTTTTAGAAGCTCTAGGAGTTCGAAACAAATTCGCATCCATTCTCTAGCTGAGACATATTCCGGTCCCCTGTCGGCTATACGGCCTACTAAGTCAATGCAATTTTCCTGGACTTTTTCGTGACGATTTTTCAAGATTGGTGTTAAGCGAGGCAACAAGTCTTTGATGGGTGGAGTCATTTTGGTCATACCTGAGTGAAGAAACAGAGTAAAAAAACAGATTTTAGATGTCAAAAGATTCGTTTTCAGATCATTGAGTCCACAAGAAGTATAACAATAACAACCCTGTATATGTATTAATTTTTCAACTTGCCGCTTTTCAAAATAAAAATCTTACCAATAACATTCACTATAGCTTTCAAAGCCCCCAGAATCGACCCTAACACTTCAGGGTATTCTTCGCCCAAATACTCATACAACACAACTCCCAAGTGACCCATCAGTTTCTCTTCTTGACAAGTCTTCATTACCACCGCAATCCTACATTAAGTAATAAGTAAATTTAAGTACGAAACTGAAAATAAGTGTGTTATTTTTACCTAGAAATTAAATCCGCAGCTTGCTGTCGAACTTTGGCAGATTTATTGTTTAATCGCCAAAGTATTGTGCCGCAAATCTGAGGCAAATATGGTTTCACACGTTTGCCCAACTGGTTTACTATCGTGCCAAAGCCGTTGAGCATTACGACATCTTCAGTAGTTTGTTCTTGGAACGCATATAGTATACCTAGAAAAACAGAAAATGAAAGATACGAAGCATAAAAAAAGATACTTGCCATCAATAAGTTGCTCTTCTAGCCGGGAATCTATATCAGCAGCTCCTAAGTTGCCCATTATCTTTTCAATACTCTCCATCACCATTTTCCTGTAGGCTTCATTCTCATCCTTGAGATCATCCACTATTCTATTAATTATTTCAGATGCGCCCACTTTATTAGCAATTTCAACCGTAGTGTCAACCAATTGCCTATAATTCCTCCTATCCAAAGCCATTCGGTGGTTCCAAAAGTGCTTAAAGAACTGCGGTAATATCTCTTCTTTAATATACTGAGGCTCCACACCATCAGTGGCGCAACACTGCTTCACTACTTTCAACACAATCTTCTTCATTTCTTCGTCTGGAGACTGAAACTCTCTGATCAGAATCAACATCACTTCCCTGGTATAATAATTCGCATATTCAGCGTCCATAAGAGGAATCAAATAACCGATGGCTTTCAGGAAAGCGGCTAACCCTTTACCTCGATGAGTTCTAATACCTAACAAGAACGTTTTAGACATTTTCTAAGATTAATAATTTGTAAAATACCTTTCCACAATGGTTTTAATACAGAATCGAAACTCTCAATTCCATAAGGAGTGGCAGCTTCGGCTAAGGCTGCTATGCCCAAAGCGGTGATAGTACGTACTTTTTGCTGTTCGTCCACTAAACCGTGTTCGATAATTTCGACAAGCGATTTCAAATGGGGTAAGATGGCACAGCCCATCAGAATAGCAATTTGTTGGACAATTTTAATACCCGTGTGACGGGCCTGCCAGGATTTCTTTGAACGGCAAACAGCTTTTAAGAATGGCAGTAGCGAAGGAATTCCTGAAAATAACAGAAGTGAATTTTCAGATAGCTAATTAGATATATCATATAACTTGTGTATAGTAATAGCCTATTAGGGATTACACAAACGTGATAGAAATAGGAGAGGAGATGATATCGCTGATTATATTGGGTTTCTTTTTCATTTTTGTACTTTTCATAGTATTATACATTATAAAGGAAGTGTGAAAGTAGTGATTCCTAAGGAACCCCTTCTTCAAGAAAAACAAAGCATTTTATATATCACATTTTTATTGAATTTGAAATGAAGGCTATTTATTATTATTATTAATTAGAGTTCACTTGCAAAGACACGTCCCCGAAGAAGACGTGGAAAATAATGAATCAGAAATATTAATAAAAGTTTGTCAATATGAAGAAATTATGACACTTAATTTAGAGGCAACCGAGCCCTCTTCGAACTATTAGATACTCGTTCTCAATCTGTTATAAATAAACAAAAGGAGGCAAAATGACAACTTTCACGAATACTGATTAGTATGAATAGGAAAGCTCAAATATGTTAAAAATTAAAACAATTATACTCACCCAAAGCAGAAGCAACTACGGCAAACGCCCTAGCCGTCGTGTTTCTCACATACTCATCGATGTTGTCAATGTCAGGCCTCATAGTGGAGATCATAGTAGCCAAACCTGCGGCCTTGGCGAGATTGGAAATGATCTCTCGACCCTCCACACGAGCATAGTAATCTTCATCGATCAACAACGGCTCGATGACTACCAAAATTTTGTGTACATAAGGTCTAACCAAATCGTCCAACTTATATAGAATTCTGTCGATGACTTTGACAAGTAAATGCCGCTCTTGATCTTCGAGGGTAGGACTCATTAAAAGGGGCAAAATTTGGTTGAACAATGGGCCGGCGCCGAATTCTCGAGCTTTATCCGTGATTTGTCTTAGAGCCGCCTTCCTCATTGGCGGAGTGCCGTTTTTGATTTTTAGTAACAATTTCATGATTTTGCGCTCCTTCTGTTCATCAGGGCTCAATGCTTCTTCGTCTACATCAACCAGCAGTTTATCGAAATACTGTGCGTCCTCCGGCTTCATGAAAGGTAAGTTCTGGCCTTTGGGTTGGTTGTCCATGTATTTCGCAGTTTTATCTTCGGCCTGAATAAAAAATCCTACGGGAGTGTTTCCTACTAACGGGGTAGGGGTGGCTGTGAGCTTTCTCGCCGGTGTTCGTATGGGAATATAACCCGCAGGGGGTGGCAACACCTTGTAGCCCGGAGGGAACATGGCGTCTAATTCTTCGTCAGAATATGGCCGGTTTCTTTCGTCTATTTCCCGTTCCCATCTAAACGCCTGTAACTGTTCGGGCGTCATTGATGCCAAGTGTCCGGGAGTGGGCGTCCCCATAGCCATAGCTTTGACCCCAACAGGAGTCGATCCACCTGGAGTTAGCATGGGGGTAGCATGTCCAGGAGTTCCGTGAGGAGTTTGCGGAGTCATTGCTCCAGGGGTCATCGTGGCATTTGACGGAGTAGCGGCGGATGGTGTTTCATCCCATCGAGAACGCCGTTTTGATGCTCCAGGAGTGGGAGTTTCCTGGATCAGGTCTGCTCCGGTTCTGTCGGTTCTTGGAGTCTCTGCCCATCCGCTGGAATGCCCCGGAGTTTCTCTTTCAGTTTTCGGTGTTTCGTCCCAACGATTTCTTCGCGCAGAAGCTTTGTCATGACCCGGAGTCTCGCGGCCTGAGTACATAAATTAATTGTGAAAAAAAAACAGAATAAAGAAATTTACCGGGTGTCGCAGCGCCAGGAGTGGCATCCCATATACGAGTGGATTGTCCGGGAGTCGCTCCAGGAGTCTCACTTCCTTTATGGCCTGGAGTTTCGTCCCAACGAATATCGGCTGGTGTTTTCTAATCAATTAAAAAAGTCTGAAATTAGTTGCAACTAGTCGCCATTAGAATATTTACATCTCCCTCCCAAACAGGAGTGGCAGCCGTACTCGGAGTTGAAACTGACAAAGTTTTCTTCTTGGCTGGCACAAATGACTCTTCGACAGTTTGATCCCAACGACCTCGTTTTTTAGTTGCAACTTTCGCGTCGCCGTTTTGTGCTTTCAAACTTCCTTCTTTAGCTTTTTCCACTATTTTTCGACGTACCTAAGGCCAACAAAATTTAGTTATATCCCTCTCACATGTGGCTAAGAATAAGACTTCTCATTCCTGAAACAAACGTACCTCATTTTCTTCACCCTTCAAAAGGGTTTCTTTCATAATCTGTGTGTACCCTCTGGCATTGATATCTGGAGTTTTGCCACCTGAAATCAGAGCAAACCCAGAAAAAAAATTAGTATACAGAAGCACTTGTTGGCAAAATAAAACTGCCAAATGGGCAGGAGTTTTTGATATTGTTTCCTGTTAAACAATTTTCAGCTGAATAAAAAGCAATGTTTGTTAAATAATACTAACTTTTAGGTAATTTTACGAATTAAAAATAGAATACGATACGACAGAAAAAACTAGTATTTTCAAAAAAAGTAAAATTTTTATTCAGCTTCCCAATACTAAAAAATCATTTGACACCACATTTCCTTCTACATTACTAATTACTCCCCAACCAAAAAGAAATTGTATTAAAGACAAAATCTTTTGATTATTTTATCTTAAGAATCATCTTCAATTATGGCTCTCTTAAGAAAATGTGGCGATCAAATAATATACGTACGTGCTGGCTGGATCTCCCATAATAATCGGAGCTTTCTCGAAATCTGTTGGTCAAATTGAACCTAAAAATAGGCTGGGGTAAATTAATAATTTTCTGAACATTACACACACCCTTTCACACTTGGACTGATATAAAGGATAATCATTAAAAAAAAAACTGAAGTAGGTTTTAAAGCATTAGAGGCAGTCTTGAATAATTTCATCTGTTATCAGCAGTTGCTCAATGTTTAATGGTAAATAGCAAATAGTTTAATCGACGCTCTAAATTTACGGTTCATCGCCTACTGTAAGGTTTTTTTTTAATGATAACCGGTTTCTTTTACCATCAATTAGGTAGTGTAATATTTGCCGAGATTCCGTTCAGCAGTTACCTCAACCTCATCTTGTCAAACCTAAATCTGGATCTCCATTGAGAACAAAATGAGCAATAATTAGTCTCTTGTTGCAGTATTCACTTATCAAAAAGTTGAGTATAGATAGCTATTTGCCTGGACCTTTTAAGCAGTCACATTCAACTCTACACATTCATTCATTGTCACTTGATACCCCAATTAAGAAAATTTTGATTTCTAGCTCCTTCCATTAATATTGATGTTACAATAAGGAGAGAAAACAAGACTTCCTTTCAAAATTTAATAAAGTCACAGTAGGTGTTTGTCACAACATAATTACTTATTTGCTATGCCATTTTGCATAGGAAAAATTCATCAAATATCAATACTTAAAACAAAAATCACAAATAGTAAAATATTCATACTCTGTAATGGAATTACTTACCGTCAGCAAAAGGATCAACCCTTTCAGGTGAAATAATCATAATCCGTCTTTTCTGTCTGTACTCATCTTCCCTGTCTGCAATAGTCAGTCTTCGACGATCGGCAAACGGATCATAATCCTTTTCACTCTGCACATGAAATACATCCATTATAATAATATATCATAATCTATTACTAAGAAAGTTTATATCTGGAGTATTGCTTTTGGAATCTGTTTAACCTTGTGGTGGTCATAGAGTAGGGCAAAAAAATTAGTTATTTACTTTATAGAGGTATGAAATGTGTTCTAAACATGCATACATATTACATTTGTATCATTGCAAATACAACTAATTTATTTTTACAGCCCTGTATCATATAACAGTTTGTGCAGAATCCTGTGTATTCTCATTAGTATTCTCCAATTTTACTAATATTCCCAAACTTCTCAAGTTTATATGTTTGTGCTTAACTGTATTGGTCATGGCAACTTCATACATATTAATTTACCACTGCACAAGTCACAATAATTTTATAACCAACATAAGCCCAGAATGGGTGAAGATACTGGGATGCTGATCAATACATCACCTATCCCCAATTCTAATTATTTATAAAATTTAATTGCCTCATTGGTTAACCTTTTCTGAACTCCTATTTAAAAACATATTGAAACTTGATAAAATAATAATTAAAATCAGACTGTTGATTTCTTAGATAGGGAGATGATTACTGAAGTTAATATGCTTCTTACCTGTGCAACATCATTTAACAAAGCCACAGGAGCTCCTAGCCCGGTTCGTTTTTGGGAATAGCCCACATCCTCCTCATCATCATCAACTTCATCGTTAGCAGCAATGGACGTTACATAGCCCTCATACTTTTTATCTTTTCCATCATAAATTTCACTATCAAAATAGCCACTCTCTCCTAAACTAACTCCTTTGTCAGTTTCTTCAACAGGTAATTCCTTCTTTTTGCTTTGCAAATCTCGAATCTGAGCCTCGATATCTACAAACAAGAGCATGGATTGCAAGAAAGCGCTAATTTTTTTAATGCTTATTTACCCTCGTGTGTACGCGGAACTTCCATGTTTTTAGCAGTAAACGTGGACCATTAATTTGGGAAATTTTTACAACACGATTAATGATAAATGGATTTAATAAACTGGCAAATAAAAAGCCTTCAAGCGGTTCTGTGTTGGGTTGGATTGAGTTTTCCTCCTTCCAAAACAAATCGAATGGAAAATGGCTGAATGACACCTGATGGCATGTGACATGACATTCCGGGAAGTAATTGGTTAAAAGATAAATATAACCGCACTTTTTTGTAAAATAATTTAAATTTTACACACTTTTCAAAATCCAAAATATAAATTCGTTTAAAATATTTAAAATAGTGATTTTCCTTATTATCTAAGTCAAGTGAAAATGTTTGCTAGTAAACGTTTAGTAATGTTTTCCTGGAATTCAAGAAGTATTTTTAAAAATATGTCCACAAACTCTAGATATCAGTCTAAACAAATTTGCATCCAGTTTTTTCCATTTTTGAGAAATAATTCTTCACAACCAGGATTTTCAAATCAAGATGATACAAAAGAAATAGAAGTGTGTCCTAATTCCTCCGTTGGTAAGGTAACCTCTGTTGTCTTTTAATAAATTTCAGAAACACAGAAACTCAAAACCAAGTTGAAGGTGTTTAGACCAAATTCTTAAATTATTAAAGTTCTGAACCTGAAACTTTGCCAACCCTCATGTGTTATGAATATATATAAGAAACTTATCTTTGTCAAAAGTCAAGTGTTCTTTTCTTGTAGCAACAATGTATTTTGTATGGATGTCAAAATTTATGAGGGTTAGATTTAGGCAAACTTAAGCTAAAAATCAACATCTTATCCTTATTAACATCTTGTCTTCATTAACACTAAATATAATGTATGTGTTATAAGAAGTTCCATTGGCTGATAACTAAGGGTGCTGTATTTACAATTTGGAGAAATTGAAGTTATGGGTATTGCTTCTTCTAGAGAGAGTGTCTGGCAATCAAGATTTGCTTCTTCTAGAAATAGTTAAATTACAAAGAATATGCTCCAACTGTTTATCAAGTGAACTTTCTATGATGTATAAATGGTGATTCATTAACGATGGGAAATCTGAAATCTTGAGGTACCATATGCCAAATGGTAACAGTCATAAATAATTTACAATTGTCACTAAATATGGCAAATTAAGAATATTTTGCCATTACATGATGAAACATTCCAATTTTGAATTCAAAAATTGTTCAAAGAAAACAGAGGGAAATCATATATGTACATATATTACACATAGAATAAAATTTTATGTAAAATTGTTTTGTTGAATTTTTTTTTTTATTAGACATTTAATAAAGTATATTTTTAAATAGGTTCAGAAAATACAATCAGTTCACCAGAACATTTAGAGGCAATTACCAAAGGGGACAAGGATCTGGAACATAAGCTAAAAGTTATAATGTTAGAGGTTGAGGTTCTAAGGCAGAGCGGAAGACCAGTTCCAGATAATGACTTTATCACTCCAGAAATGTGGGACTATTTACTTAACCTTTCCTCTAGAAGTGCAAGAACGAAATATTTAGAATTCCTGTTTAAAATCACTAAGAAAAAACAAAGGGATTTGGTATGTGTAAAGAATTTTTTTAACTGTGTTTTTGGTGGATATGGAATGTAAAAAATTACTTACATGAGGTCATAAATTTTTGCAGGAAAAAAAATTAGAAAAACGCAAGGAATTTGCAGAATTTATGTCCAGAAAAGAACCAATTGTATCATTGCCAGTAGAAGAGCATGCTTTTAAGTATGGTCTGCAATTCAACAACATATTTACACGTTTTAGAGATACCACCATAAACCATTTATATAATAGGAAATTAGTTGAAACAATGCAATTTGGCCAAAAACTAGTGATTGACTGTGGTTATGATAAAAATATGACTAGACGGGAAAATTATAATACTGGCAAACAGCTTATGTTGTTATTTTCTGAGAATCGTGCTCATGATGGTGAGAAAGTCAACGAACTATAAAACGTTGGGAATAATTTTTTGTAATTACAGAACCATTTGACATTCATTTTACCAATCTAAACTTAAGCAGTGATATTACAAAAAGCTTAGAGAAGAATATTCCTACAGTTTTTGAAAAGGAATTTCCTATAAATATTCATGAAAATAGTTACTTGGATTTGTTTCCCAAGGAAAGGCTGATTTATCTCACTCCACATTGTAGAGAGGAAATGACGACATTTGATCATGATGCAATCTATATTATAGGCGGTATTGTGGATAAGGTAATAAGTATTTTTTAAATTACACTACAAGAAGTTTTAGGTTTTATTCCTACAGGTTAATAATGAACCAATCTCATTAGCTAAAGCCAAACGAGAGGGTCTGGCCATGATGAAATTCCCTTTGGACAGATATCTGCAATGGGGTGGTGGTTCTGGTAAAAGTTTGACAATAAATCAATGTGTGGCAATTTTGCTGGATTTAAAAAAAACTGGAGACTGGAATTGCGCCTTAAAACACGTCCCCAGGAGGAAATTAGTTGATCTTGAGAGTAACTACAGGTCAAAATCGTTATTTAATTCTAATCCACAAAGACCTGTTGAACCAAAGCGAAAAACTAGTTGGCGGCCTGGGAATAGTTCTAAACCACTTGGAGGAAGGGTGAAAGATTTTTATGATGAATAATAAAATTTTAATTTTTTGTTAAGGATTGTTTATTTGAATCCTTAATCGAAAACTGCGGGTTTAAAATCTAGGATTTTAAATAACTAATATGTACAAAATATTGTACAATACATATAATAGAAAAGTTCAATTTAATTATAATTTAATTCCTTCGCCTTCTGACACGAGAAATTCTCCAGGCATTGGGTTCCTCGTATTTATTATACAGCGGTTCGAGTCGTTGATTTTTCTTGAATTTGCTAAGTTTGGTTGGGTCCGAGAATTTAAAGAAAGCTGGAGCAAATTCTACCAACCATTTGGGGTCAATTGTGGTGACTTCCCGCATATATTCTTTTGTCGTGCACACTAATTCGTGGTAAATAACCCTGAAAATTTATTAATGTTGACAGTGAAACATAGACTAAATAAAACTTACCATTCAGGCTGTCTATTAAAAAGGGCACTGGAAGGATGAATATAAACGACTTGGCTGTCTACTAGCGTTCTGTAACCCTCCTGGGGATCTTTCTTTGCGGCATTCCTAAAAAATCCCGAACAAATGGCCTTTTGCACACGCACGGTATTTCTTTCTGCCGATACCACGTCCAGTTTATGCCTAAAAATATTATTGTTTAACAAATAACACCATACAACCCATTACCTGTCCATGATTCCCAATAGTTGCTTGCGCACATCTTGAGCTCGTTTCAAAGTCCGAATTTGCACAAAATTTTCGTAACACCAAGCATTGGAAAATTTATTGTTTTTCCAGCTATTGTACACAGCCAACAACGTTAAATGGTCCCCTTCCGGCTGATTAAATTTCGCTTTTTTCTGATCGGCCAGTGCTTGTTTATCTTTCGGTCTATAAAATACATTTTGAACCGAAAGCATGCTAACTATGGTCAGAATCTCATCTGAACATTGCAGGGCTACCGACATGATTAGCATTTTGGACAAATTGGGTTCTAGAGGAAATTCAGCCATCTACAGTAACAAATAAAAAACAAAAATTAAATTCGCCAAAAAGATATTTTGCTTTGTACTCACTCTACGACCTAAACGGGTTAAAAGTCCTTCATCATCTAAGGCGGATAGCGAATGCAACTGCTCTAGTGCCATAATAAGTGACTCTACAGGAGGGGCGTCCATGAAATCAAAGTGCAATAAATCGTTAATGCCCATGGTTTTTAGTTGAAGTACCTGTACAGATGGAACATAGGTTACAAATAAATTGGTAATTCACCGAGAATCATACAGTGGTAGCCAAATTTGTGCGCTGGATTTCGGGAACTGGAGTAGGTAACATTTCATCCCTGTAAGCACGTTCCGTGTATAATCTATAACATTTTCCTGGGCCTGTACGACCAGCTCTTCCAGCTCTTTGCTTGGCTTGCGCCTAAAGATAAATTAGTAAATTTTATATTATATAGTAATCGTAAGAACATTATATTATATTATAAAAAAAATTTACCTGAGAAATCGGAGTGACCACCAAAGAATCCATTCCAGTCTTCGAATTATAAACTTTTTGTTTCACAAATCCGGGATCTACTACATAAAAAATACCGTCTATTGTCAAGGAAGTCTCGGCAATATTGGTTGCTATGACTACTTTACGACTCCCCGGAGGAGCTGGCTCAAATATCCTAGTTTGCATTTCTGAGGGTAACGCCGAATACACGGGTAGAATTATCAATTCTGGTACTTCAGGACCTGAAAAACGATTATTATGAAGTTCAGCTATTTCTCAGTAATGACGTTTACCTAGTGACTTCATCCGCTCGTATAGAATTTCACATGCGGTGTCAATTTCCTCTTGCCCAGTTAAGAACAGTAAAATATCTCCCGGAGGTTCTCGAAGGTGAATTTGCATTACAGTAATCAAACTGGCGTCTAAATAGTCAGTTTCCGGTTCTTTGGTATACAAAACTGCTACCGGAAATGTCCTACCTGAAATGAACAAAGTTAGTTTACAGTTTTTACATTTTGATTTTTCTACCTGGTATAGTAAAAATCGGAGCCTCAAAGAAATATTGAGAAAACTTGACTGCGTCCAATGTTGCAGATGTCACAATGAGCTTCAACTCTGGTCGCTTCGTTACTGCCTGTTTCAACAAACCAAATAACACATCGGTGTGTATAGTCCTTTCGTGAGCTTCGTCTAACATTATGACTGAATATCCTTTGAGATCCAAATCCATAAGACATTCTCGTAGTAACATCCCGTCTGTCATATATCTATAATGTAGTTATAAATTTAAAAAATCGTTTATAGAAGTGTACTTAGTTTATTTACTTAATAATAGTCTCTGGACTGGTGCAGTCTTCAAAGCGAATTGTATAACCGACTTCTTGTCCTAATCTACATCCAAATTCTTCTGCAACCCTTTTCGCCACGGACATCGCGGCCACACGTCGAGGTTGTGTACATCCAATTTTACCTCTGGCTGTAAATCCCTCTTCTGCTAAATACTGCGTGATTTGTGTGGTCTTTCCTGAGCCAGTTTCTCCGATTACGATCAAAATTTGATTATCTGTAACAGCCTAAAAGGAAGGTATATGTAAAGTATAAAAAAATATTCAAATAACATTACTTTTCTTAATTCCTCTTTTAGCTTGTAGATGGGTAATGACTGTCGTTGCTCGATAATAGTAAGATTGGTCTTTTTGCCAAAAGAGGACTTTTTGCCGCCTATGACGTGTTTTTTCCACTCTGGAAGATCTTGCGACTGTAAGCCGATGCCTCTTGACGGAATCGCTTTAGATTCGTCTTAAAAAGAAAGTTTACAAAATTCATTAAAAGTAAAAATAATTTTGCGTACCTTCAGGAAGAGGATCAATCCAAGTTTTATTTTTCCCTGATGGCTGTGAGTCCACCTCCGCTTCTCTTTGCAGCATTTTTTGTTCTCTTCTCTCCTTGGATAAGGCGGACTGCATCATCGCCGCTTGTGCGAGTGAGCCATCAGGATTCTTGACAATTCTATTAAAAATTGGACTCAGTAAAACCTTATCGCATAGAATGAAAGTTAAAAACTAAAAGATATGTTCGAATATAAATTATCCTTTTACCTGACTGGACTTAAGTCGTGTAAAGCTCTACCATGACCGCTGAGAAACGGGGGCTCATCTTCGACTAGCTCAATTTCAATATCCGCTTCTCCATCTTCCTCATCTTTCGGCAACAAACCAGTCTCATCATCAAAGTCCGGCAGTTCACTTTTATCGATGCATCCAGACGAAATCATCTACAGAATCAGAGTAACTTTGTTATCGGGTTTGAAACAGAGACGGGATTTTTTTCTAAAGATAAGATATCAAATAGCCTTACTTGTTTAATTTCCCATCTCTCAGGGCTAGATATTCTAGTGACTCTCTTTCTTGAATCTTCTTCTCCTTCATCCAAACTTACAGGAAGCCTAAGTACTGACGTACTGTTATGCATAGGTCTATCTGGGTTTCGATCTAAAATCAAATACATTATTATTGTTGAACAAGAAGAAACAGACAAAAAATACATAGAAAAATCATTTATTTTTCTGTGAACAAAAGGATATTTGTATAGAAGAGTAAAATTGTGGTATTACCTTTATCTTCTCTTTCCTGAGGAGCATGTGACAATGGATTCAGATCTTTTCCAGTTAGTTGATCAACATCTTTCATAGACAAGGAAACCTTCTGACCAGTCACAGATAGCACCTTAACCTTAATAAGAATATGATATGTGACACATCCTTATGTAATCTATATAATAAGATCTTCCTTATCCATATAATAAGATGGGTAGCAGGAAGAGAACAATGAAAGGCTCTGCCTTCCAAACAAAAACACATATGTTGCAGGTATATTTTAGTATTTTTCAAGTCTATGTTCTATGAAGGTAGATAGTCATATTAAAATGTGTTTATCCATACATTTCACACGCAGATACACTGCAAACAAATAAATTCAGCTATTATCAACTATCAGTAAGTAAAAGTGATCTATTTTTACAGAATGATTCTAATTCCAATCACTAAATATACCTGTTTGCCAGGCACCTGCCTGTGGGATGTATCATATAAATATTTTAATATTTGATTATGTCTCTTTATAAAACATAGCTATAAAAGACTAAAATTGCAACGAAAATCGCCAGTAAAAATATGGTGTGCAAATTAAGTAAATGTTATGAAAATATGTAATTATAAGCAATTTTGCTCAGCAGCACCTAAAAAATTTCTTGTTGAAAACTTAGTGATAAATAAAATAGCATTTTATTGCCTTCAAAGTACTAGTGATCTAACTGCTTTAATAAAAATTGATAAAGCATGGCATTATTAAACTATTTTAGGGTGTCAAAACTAAGTTACCTTCACTTTGTTGCCTCTGGAAACAACCTCAGACACTTCAGACACCCTGCCCTCGGCCCTTAACTGAGAGATGTGCACCAGACCTTCCCATCTTCTTCTTAACCCTTCCAATTGAACAAAACAACCGAATGGCACAATGTTTGCCACTTTTGCATTGTAAAGCTAGAAACACCATTTGTCATCAACAAAAAAACATTAAAACAAATTTTAACTTACTTTTCCTGGCACTGGATCATCATCCAGTTCAACACTAATTTGGCTTCTATCATGACTCCTACTCCTATCCCTTCTATTTCTTCTTGTAGATCTACTTCTATCCCTCCTGTACTTATTTCTGTCCTTTGATCTGCTCCTCATTCTTCTTCTGTTTCTGTCCTGGTCTCTACTATGATCTCCAAAGCGTCCCCTATCTCTTGATCCTGACCTATGTCGGTTTCGATCTCTTCGATCCTCATGTCTTCGACCTCTTGAGCGAGATCTATGCTTGGATCTAGATCTATGCCTTGACCTTGATCTGTGTCTTGATCTAGATCTATTGAAAATTAGAGCATGCAAATATACATAAAACCAAGCTTACCTCCTTCTTTTTCTGTCTCCATCACTTTTAGTTTGATTGGCTGATGGAGCCTTGGCCTCAAATTGTGCCATAAGGTCTGCAACAACAATGTCATTATCTTCAGTTGGCTTTTTTCCATCTTCCTGATTGGTAACCTTCTCATTGTCTTCTCCATCACTTAATGGTATTTGGGGCTCATTTGGTAATGCCAAGCCAGGAAACTTTACTGCCAAATCATCACTGGATTCTGGTACTGCATTCTGGCCTTTGGCATGACCCTTTTTGGGTTTCATATGCTGAATGATTCTCAATAAGTTTGAGATGAATGAGTCTGAAAACTCGGCTCCATTCTCAGTAAGAGCTTTTCTGAAGGATTCAAGAGTACTGTTTTTTTCTGACAAATGGATTATGAATTCCGCTACAAAAAAAGGGGAATTGGAGTTATAAAATGCTACATATATAAAAGAAAAATGTGTAGAAAAAATAGAGATTGTTTCACCTAGATCCTTGTCGTTCATCCCCAGATGATTCTCAAGTTCTGTACATATTTTTGAGACTAAGGATAAATATTCTAACTTTTCAACCTCGTCCATATTTTATATATAAATTCCTACAAGTAGACCCAGTGAATAAAATAATGTAAAATGTGAGTTACTGTAACGTTTATTAGCAAACAAAACTTTATGCTTTTAGAAGAAAACCATTTATTGTATAGGTTAGGTTTTGACGTTGACATAAAAAATCAGCAATTAGCAGTAGCCGGCCAATTATATTTAAAAGCCACGAACTAGAAAGGCCGGGGAAGACAACGGACACCATTTCCTTTTACAATTTTTCTGAGCCGGAGGGCTTTTCTTTCAAAGACACAGTAGGAAGTTCCCAGAAAAACTCTATACCTTTTATATAAAGCACTTTTTTTCCAAACTGAAAAATTAAGCAGTTAAAACTGGAAGCCTTAATAATAGAATACCATATATTATGCGACCGAATCGCTATGCTTTATGATGCGACTTCGATAAAAACTAAAATTGTTACGGCATTTTTTCGGATGTTATCAAATATTTTTTGAAAAAAAAACACTGATTTTCAAAAATAAGGGAGAAAATGATTTTGGAAAAAAATTGTTTTGATTTTTGGGACATATCAATAATATATTCAAAAGCCATTTATATCTCAGTAAGTTTACTTTATTTATATCACCTTCGGTTAATTTGGAAATTACATTAGTTTACGAGAGTCCCATGCTGGATATCCTTATCTTGGACATACTGTATGTATCGCAGGATGATATTTTGTCAAGATCTAATTAAGTGAATTTAAAATTCCGCAAAAAATAATAAAAAATATAGAATAAAAGCGACGTTGCCATAGCTCTAACTTCTCGAGTGTTTCCAAGTATTCATTTTTGACAAATAGAGTTGATTTCAGTTAGAAAGCCAACGGTTAACGGAACGATTACATTCATAATTCAAAATTTCAAGGATGTTTTGAAAAACTGTGCGTTTTTCTTTAAGAAATCGTAAGTGAATGTGTCGTTTTTGTCAACGTGGGTATCTGGAACTTATCTGTGGTTTCGACGATAATAAGACTTTTTCATCCATTAAAATTTTTCTGAAATGTATTCAGCAAACAGATTTAACACTCCCAGTGCTAAGAAACTTCGAAGGGAGAAAACAACGCTATCCAATAATTCAGATTCTGATAAAGATTCTGTTCATGTGTACTGCAGAATCCGACCGCAGTTGGATGGTTCAGAGCCAGTCAATTCTCTTCAAATACTTTCAGCTGACACATTAGCCCTTACTACCCCTGAGACCAGGAGTGTAACAAAAGAGACTCATTACACATTTAAGCATATTTTCACAGCGTATTCCTCACAGTCAGAGATTTTTACTCACGTTGCATACCCCCTATTAGAAGACCTATTACAAGGCAAAAATGGATTGCTTTTCACATATGGAGTAACAGGGTCGGGCAAAACCTACACTTTAAATGGAACTCAAAATGATCCAGGTATTATGCCCAGGTGCATTGATGTTATATTCAACTCAATTGGGGAATATCAAGCTCCAAAATGCATGATTAAATCAGACAGAATGAATGGATTTGAAATACAAAGCGAAGATGATGCTTTTCATGATCAATTGCAGTCAGTTAGAAGTTTTCCAAGTTCAAAAGTTCAGAGGTGAGTGTTAGTTTTATTGCAAACTATTTAAATTTTATTCTATTATAAAAGTTCTGTTATTATTGTTAACATTAGTAGTAGGGGTGTTTTTACTCTCTTTGCAAATGATGTTGTAATTCTTTAGCAGAGTAAGAAGGTTGCTTAACATGTGAGTTATTAAAACTTAATCTGGAGAGCAAATTCTGTAGAACCAAAATTAACTCTTAGTTATTGTTGACTCTACAGATTTTTTTAGTGATTATCAGTTAAAAAGTCATTTTAACATAATGTAATGTTACAATGTATACTTCGTCAATGAATCTTTGATTTCAGACAATAAAGCTTTGAGTGAATAACATCATTTGCATTTTTCAGAAAAGTCAGTGCGGAAAAAGTGGCTTATGTTAATGACGGGACAAGGATAATTGATGTGAATGAAAATAGTTCATATGCTGTATTTATCAGCTATGTAGAGATATACAATAACAGTGTATATGACCTATTAGATGAATCTTCAGGGAGGACTCTACAGAATAAGATTCTCCGGGAGGATAGTGTTAAAAACATGTATGTTAATGGAGTGATTGAAACAGAGGTAAGATAAAATTTCAAGTTGTAATTTTTTTAATGATAAAAAATTTCTTGAAATTGATTTTTGTGTTATTTCATACAAGTGTTAGTGAAGAAAAATATAGGATTCTAATACTCTTTTAATATTATTTTTTTATTTAACAACTCTATATTTTTCTGTAAAATACAGCTTGTTTCTTTGGATTGTACAGGTAAAATCTGCTCAGGAAGCATTTGGCCTTTTTACCGCCGGTCAGAACCGCAAGCGGATGGCAACAACCTCTCTAAACTCAGGCTCCAGCAGAAGCCACTCTATTTTTAATATAAGAGTGGTTCAGATAGAACAGGGCGGTGTCAACAGCAATGGCCAGCCTACAATTCCCGCGGAGAATAACATTAAAGTTGGTCAGTTAAGTTTAGTGGATTTAGCTGGGTCTGAAAGAACAAATAGAACCAATAACACTGGAATGCGGCTAAAAGAAGCCAGTAGCATAAACAATTCTTTAATGACTTTAAGAATATGTCTGGAAATATTACGAGAAAATCAATTAACAAAAGGCAACAAATTGGTGCCGTATCGCGACAGTCGCTTAACTTTTCTCTTTAAGCATTTCTTTGAGGGCGACGGAACCGTTAAAATGATCGTGTGTATTAATCCGTCCCCAGAAGACTTTGAAGAAAATATTCAGGTGAATTTTATTCTACTAGTGTATTACCAAGTTTATAAATAAACATTTGTAGGTATTAAAATTCGCGGAAATATCCCAAGACGTCAAAATTTCAAAAGCAGAGATCAACAGATATACACCCCTTAAGAAAACCATTACTAGAAACAAGGAAAATCAAACTCCTGCTAAACGTAAAACGGCAACAAATTTTTCTCTTTTACCACCGATTCCAAGTGTGAATTTCGATTTTGAGAATTTTGAAGAATGCCGAGAGGCCCTCGACAAGGTTATAAACATGTTAAAGCAGCGACAATCAAAGGTCAAATATCTGGATAAAGAAGTAGAGGAAAGACAGCAAGAGTTCAGGAAAAAACTTGTCGGTCTAAATAAACACTGCATATTGAACACTGCGGAAATGAAAAGTTTGAAGACGGCTATTCAGAAGGTTTGTTGCAATACTGGGATGCGATATTTCAGTATTGTATATCAAAAAATTATATGATAATTTCAGGAGAAACAAAAGGCGCAAAATTTGCACGTAAAAATGTCTGGTTTAGAATCTGCCAATCAGGATTTACAATCGAAACATGAAGAATTCCGGAATGTTATAGCTTCTTTGCAAAGCACCATCAACGAAAAGGACATGAAAATTAACCAGTTTGTTTTAGACAGGCAAAAATCGAAACAGCTATTGGGTAAATATCAAAAGTATTTAATAAAAATATACTCCTTTTTACGTATCTTTTTTACAGCGTTGCAAAGCGAGAAAATGACCCATGAACTCGACGTCAAACTGCGAAGGCAGAGGGATCACTTAAATGCTGCAATGAAAGCTAAAGATGAAAAGATAAAACTTGTAAAAGGTATTTTGGATTCTGAGTTGCCTCCCGTTGAAATGAACACTATCGATATCGAACCGGATTGTACGAGCAAACCTTTGAGTTCTCAAACCCCGAAAAGTACATCGCACATGCATCGACGGAATTTGAATGCGGCCGCGGCAGCTCGCTCTAGGAGATCCAGATCTGTAGGTAAGTAGTCTTTAGATTTATTGTTTGTGATGTTTATAATTCCCGCGCGTACAATACGCTATGATACGATACTGTCATACATGCATACGTGTGACTCATTGATCTAATCGACCTATGTCAGTCTTATGAACGTATTAATTGTTCTTAAGACTTGTAATGATGGATCGATAATAGTCATTAATGACTAATTTAACACTTTGTAATATAATATTTTGTTCTTCGTCAGGTGACGTATGGCTGGAACACAACGTCATAAAGCCCTGTCCTCTGGCGACAGTAATGCAACCCACCATGAAGAAGCGGAAATCTGTTTCAAAGTTGGATAAAGCGAGCGACATTATCAATCGGAAACAAAGTAAGTATTGTCTGGTGGCACAGGAACCGGACACTGACGGGGAAATGGAAACCAAATTATACAAAGCGGACATCATTCCAACGTGCGGAGGGGGAGCTCAGGTTATATTTAATGATGTCGAGAGGCTGAATCAAGAATCACCTACCAAGAGTTCTTAAATTAAATATGGTCATGTAATATTGCAACAAAAATAACTACTCTTCTAGTGTTAACGATGTATTGTTATCTTATTAAAGGATTTTCCCATGATTTCCTGATTTTTATACATCATTGTTTTGAAGTTAACTTTTATGAATCTAATATTTATGTACTTAAATAAATTTTTTTAATAAGAATAATTGTTTTTATTATGTACGTTTGTGAAGAATTGTTTTGAGACCCAAAATTTTAACTATATTTGGAAGCTTCTTGGAATTCATTGTCACCACTTCGCATGCTAACATGCAAGTGTCCTTTGTTCTTTCATAACGCTTCTTAGAACGTTTTACCACATAATTAGCAAAGTTGTTCTCTTCGTCCTTGTCACATACCAAATGATGTTTATAATTACTCTTCATGGATCTGTTACCAACGCTATCTATGTTATATCTTTGATTTTGTCACATATTTATAGTCTTTGAAAAGACTTCTTTTGCGTATTTTCTACATCGAGAGTTTTGTCCAGTTTTCCACCACTTAAAACATGTTGAACAGCTCGTCCCATATTTTCTTCGGAAAATGTTTCCCTTTCTCATTTTTTTTTGTATCGTAATAAAAAAAGTAGTTTTCGTGGAAGAAAAATTCGGTTTGGTTCAAACAAGAAGTGACGAGTTTAAGTCAGTGTAGATAAGGGACTTCGAAGTCATTTCCGTGATTTTCAATGCGCAGCTGAGATGAGGCGCAAAAAAATTTATCAGGTGAAATTTTTTGTTTATAAAAACTAAGAAGTAAACAAGTCAAGACGGTACGTTTGGTATTTCTAGCAGTGCTATCTATTCATTTGTGGTCGTATTCGAGTTCATTTTCACGCGATTAATACGGCGCATTATTTCTCAAACGAAGACTTATGGACATGGCATTAGCATATGGCGGAATCACATCAAAATTCAGTGGCTGTAGCATATTTTTATGCTCATTTTTTTCTTTTATTTTATTTTTTTCAATAAACTGGTATCTCCAAAACTAAAAATGTTTCACTATATATTTTTTTACTAGTAATCATTACTTGTCCTCAGCTATAATTTCGCAGGTCTATGCGTATAAGTTAAGAAGCACTCTGTATAAACAGTTTAGATCGACGCAAACTCAACAAACCCAATTTATTTAGTAACATGTATAACGTTTGGCGTCACATCATAGATAGGTACATAGGATTTGCTGCTATATAAAATACCAATCTCCGAAGTACATTTATAGTTTTTATTAACAATTACAAAAATATTTAAACAGCATACAAATAATAGTATTTCTACGCAATATTTGATTCTCGATTACAGGGAACATCATCCAAAAATATACCTCGATTACAATACTTCTGGACAAAACTCTTTAGGCCAATAACAAAATGGTGATACGAAATAAATAAAACAGTAATTAATAAGAAAGTAAAACCGGCATAACATAATGTTTACAATAGAGTATATTTTTAGATTCCATATGTCCAAGCCCAGTCAAAGGCTTCCTGTACTTCTCAATATTGAGCATATATTTTCAGCAGGTATTTTTTACATCCTGAACATAAATTAGTTTATGTGTACTTAGGTGTTACTATTTAAAATGTGGCGTACGTGTATTAAATTAAATATTTGATTTTTACATCAATTCGGGTAACAGTGAAAGTATGCGTCAGCTATGATACTCAAACGAGAAAATCAAGAGAATTGGAATTCGTGACATGCACTCACTGCTTTGACCGAAAACAAATTGTAAGAGTTTTCTCATACACGGTGAAAATTATTTTGAAAGTTTACATGATAACTTTAAAAAACTAAAATAGGAGTCCGAATGCGGAGCTCATTCAATATGTCAGAATTTCATAATATTATATAGAGGTACAACCAAATTATATACAGATACATACTTTTACAATAATACACAAATATACAAACTATAATATGTATGTACAACCTACAGATACGAAATAAACAACACATTTTTGGAAAATATATGTATAGCAGCATAGATGCCAATTTTATCACATTCAAATTTTATTAATACGACATTCAGTGTGAATAAGATAAACCGGTAAGTCTAGTAAGTATATCTCTGGTATAAGGAGCAGTTTTTGGTAGACATGTTACGATTGGCAGTCGCAAAAATCATAACAATTAGAGTGGAAATAAGCCAATAACCACATAAAAATGTCATCAGAAACGTATTCATAGTCATGAGTGGTACCTTTATGGCTTACTGGCAGTATTCTTGATTTGCACTTGTATATGTATAATAAACCGATCTCTGCAAAATGTACAGGATATTAAAGTTGTATTCTCAATAAGAGATTCGTTACTCTCAACCTGTCATCGCTAGAGGATCTAAATTGTTGGTCTCTCAATCTTTTTACAAAATAATATGTTCTTAGGTAATAATTACTTTAACCCTGGGCATGCTTAAATATTTGGTTTCGGGCATATTTTTGAAACCGCACGGCGAAAATATTTACTTTTGCAGATAAGTATATACAAATAATATACACTTACCCACAAACAGTGGTAGGCATTATTAATAGGTAAACCGTGATTTTTGAAATAAGTTATGTGTGCACAGCATACCGAAGTGAAGTTCCCATTGACGGTTTCGTTGAGGGCTTTGTATCGAAGAGAAAGCAGCACAAAGAGCAAAAATATCTTCAAAATGTGACTAAAACATATTTCTACATGTAAAGAAACATATTTAGCAATTAAGCTTACGTTTTGATTCAATTGAACACCAGCATTGTGCAGATAGGTATCACTATTACATTTCTTGTTGAAATCGGCACTTGGCAAGCGGAAACCCAATTTTCCATAGTAAACCTCCAGTGGCTGTAAGATCCTCTAGGCTTTAAATAAGTCATAAACGTGCATCGCGTTATTCAATTAAAGCATTAAATCATTCTAAAGGCGTCTTAACTGGCGAACAGTCGCCCACAACAATTGCGTACTTTTATCCTAATTTAAATCCTCAATGTGTTAAATAAATGCGCTATTTTTGGCTTAAACGTTGGGTCTTTAAAATGCACATAGTCGAAATACTTTATTCTGTACATGTGCTACTTAAATCATACAACTTGAAATCTTGCACGTATACACCTGGCATTCTAAAAAGACCCACATAATGGTATTAGTGGCCGAATCGAGAAATAGTAATCACAATTATCACATTTTCATAATTTACTCTGCTTAACTAGGTTTATCGTTTATTATTGTACTGATTGATGCAAGGCTGCTTAACCAACTCTTCGAGCGAATTAATCTTAGTCAGTCTTCCATAAAAATGTATTATTATTTCTGTTTAACACAGCCAAAACAGACGAACACCATGGATCACTGCAACATTAAATTTTCCAAATTTCTATGCAGTATCGTGTCTTTCACCGAATAAAAGACGACTTTTATATTCTCGGTGTCGACCGCCGTAGTAAAATGGTGGTATAGGGCCTTTTTTGGGTTCCTTTTCACGCTAGTGAACAGATATAACACAAACTTTTGAACATCGTCCATCGAATGACTATTGCCCTTGAATTGCGGAAAGTACCAGCGTATATCAGTCTCCGGATTTTTTACTTTCTTCTTCAATAGATCGTACTTATTTAGGAATAAAATTATCGACACACTACTGAATATAACGTTATTGACTATAGCATCGAAGATGTCTCGCGCCTCCTCTAACCTGTTCGTTTTCCTGTCTTCCAGTAGGACCTGATCGAACTCCGAGGAAGACACTAGGAAAATTATGGATGTGACGCAATCGAAACATTGAAACCATTTCTGCCTTTGAGAACGCTGCCCGCCAACGTCCACGAAGAGGAATGGGATGTTGTTGATGGGGATTTGGAATTCGGTAATGCCTTTCGTCGCTTTTCTACAATGAAGAATATCTTTGTGTGTTGGTATGTAGCTTGGCTGAGATATCCTTTCCAAGTTGTTGAGGAAGTACTCTATGGAATCGCTCTGAAACAAACAAAACCATCAGACCTCTGGTATTCTGTTCAAATTTCGGGGACCACACAGGGCGATTCGAAATTCGGAACAAAGGACTTAGGGGCGCATTTTTTAGGTCGAAATAGGACTTTTTTTCCTGTAAGTGTGAGTCTGCAAACGCTTATAGTTTTCGATATGCAGGGTGTTAAAGTATCGTCGGTATCAAAATTCGTGGGAGGATAGGACTGCGTAATTTGAAAATCTTTCGCGTTTTCTGTCTAACTTGTTGATACCTGAGACTCTTAGGAGCGATGCAGACAAAAGTGGATTATTACAAAATTAAAAAGCGAGCAAATGTAGATTCGTCAAAACTGAAAACCAGACAAAACGTACTAACTTTCAGCTAAGCCAAATTGTCAACAAATTCGTCAGAAAACAGGCAGGATTGTTAAACTATGTAGTCCTGCGAATTTCGATAATGACAACACTTTAACACCCTGTATATCGAAAACCATAAGCGCTTGCGGGTTAACATTTATAGGGAAAAGTCTTATTGTGGCCCCAAAAATACGCCCCTAAATTCCTTATATTGAATTTTGAATCGCCCTGTATAGTTTTCTTGAATCGCTCCAACTGTAGTTACCTTCTGATCATGCACCTCTTACTTTTATTTATTGTGTTGTCTCCTGTCAGCGCTACAGGCTCATAAAAGGATTAATTATCATAGAACGATTAAGAAACCACGTAACTCATTTGAAATTTTAGTCCTCTGGCGTTCCGTAAATATAAGTTAATCAATTTGCATACCTTGATTCAGTTCTCAAGGCCGGTCTCCGTTATTTTTATCAGGAATTTCATAATGTGTGCGAAGAGTTGTTTACGGTTTTCTTTGAATCGTTATTTTTTTTCTCCCCTTATCGTTTAAGCGGAAACCGGTCTAGGAAAAAGTCAACGAAATAATTTCGAAACCGCGTGACCCCCCGCGGACCGCAAGAGTTGCTCTTCTGACCCAATTCGCTTGGCACAATATACGATACAAGTGCCATTTAACGGATTTCAAAGAGTCTATAAATAAAACATTCGCAGCAACATTCCGATCTAGTACTAGACCGTTTATGTGGCAAATGAAATTTGCCACATAAACCGGACTGTTTTGGGCAAAGCTCTCGGCGGGGGTCGACAAGGGCTAAAACCGAGGGAGGAAACTATCGCTTTACGAAGCGGTACTGTCTTGTGTGCGCGCTCATGTGCACGAACAAAGATTCAGCTACGCCGCACCACACGAGTTATTTGACCACACCTTCGTGTGTTGCACCACTGCTCTGCATGTCATATGCAACACAATGCATCTGAATAATTAATACGTTCAAGTTTTACCGGAATATTGTTTAGACGTCGACGAAACTGCCTCAGTTACCGCACTTCCACCTGTTTTACAAATCGAACGTTTATTTAATTTCCTACAGACCTGACCCCATAAGCCGGGCCTTCGTGTGCGACATGCATGTGGTACTGCGGATCTCGTTTCAATGCGCGGATATTGCTAAATACATCGCATATCATTCTAATGTGTCGTTGGGAAATTGATGAACCGACGAAACGTGACAGCAGGCATGAACTTGATTTTTTTTTTTAACTGGTTTGCGACCGAGGAGCAGAATTTCCTCGGTGCCAATCACCTCTCCGATTAGGCGGCGATATTGTTTTCACAACGCACCTACACGCGTACTTCTGCATTCTTCCGATTAAAACATGTGTTTGCCTACTTCTACCGGAAAATCTATTTGTTTTTGAAATACGTACGCAAATACCGAGCGAACCTAAATATCCGACGAGGTCGACGTTTCAGGAATCATTCTTTCACCCTCGGCAAATAGGTGGCTACGTAACGCCGCTACGAAGTAAAACGCATCAATTCCGGGAATTCTATTTCCATCCGCCGAGATCTCGTTAATCCGTGCATCTTTCCAATCACGTGGGCCGATTAATATGCGGTACTACCAAATATAATGGGGATTTCATCGTGAGTCACCACCGCCGCACGTAAACCTCAATATTGCGCGACGACCGAGGAACTTCATCTTTGGTATCGGGCATCAACTTCGCTGCCTGGAAAATCTGGACGACAAGGGCGTTTCCCAATGTCCCCGGGTACTGCCCTCCCGAAATCGATTTCGTCCACCACCGCATCACCTCCCATTAGCGCCCTGGCAGGGCGAAGGGTTCCCGGTGCGAGGACGACAAAATTCCCCCTTAAAGATCTTGCGCTCGAGGTGCTGTTCCTCCGGTGTGACGATGGGAGAGCACCAAAGGTGTAAACGGCACTGCGTTTTTAATTAATGCAAATGGTGCTTATTGATGAACGTAAACGTTTGCCATTTGGTTTGCTTCGCTGAGTTTTTTCGCAGGCCGCACAGCCGTAAGAGAACATCAAACGGTCGATGATGACACGATTTTAGAAAATAGTAAATTGCTTCCTCTTTAAATACCGCCAAGCGACTGTTTGGCATAATTATGATGAATTAACGACGTCATGGGCGTTCGAAGAGAGCGATGATTATAAGTTTTAACAGTGGTAAAATTCGCGGAAAATGAACAAATTGCAAAACTGCGAGCTAAATGATATTCTTATGAGTTTACATTGTTTCACATCGAACGATATTGTTCTATTTTAGAATAGCAACCACTCCGGAAGCTGTCGGGAATGGTAAAACTTATTCTGGCTCGATCTGGAGTAAAACACCATACAAATGTTAAAGTAAGCACCAAGCCCTCGAAATCCGACCGAAGATTTTTCCAGATCGCATGAAAATAAAATTAAGACAAAAGAGACATTGGACGGAGCGGGAAAAGTGCTCCATTGCGACATTAGGTCTATTGGCGACCCACAAAGTACAAGGCGCCTTACTGGACATCCCAGAATACGTTCAATTATCTAGCTAACTTGACCATCTCCCAGAGTGGTTTAGATTTTCAGACACGATTACGCTGCTTTTCCAGCGCGTTCAAGAGTCTCCTCTTCCTCAAACACGACCGGTACCCCAATTCTTCAGAAATAAGAATAGACCGTGACCTGTGTTGTTGCCGTATAGACACGAATTATTGGTCCGATGATCATAACGCAAATCTAAAGTATTCTCTGAGGCCAACTCCCAGGTTTACCCGCACATGTATTTGTACGTTCATAGGGAAAGCAATGCTTTCCACACTTGAGTGTTTCATGTTAAAGTTGATTCTCACTATACATTCATTCCCACCCCATATCCATGCTCTAGACATTACATATCATATCAATTGATGCAAATGCACACAACTGGATGTCAGATTCACAAGTACATTTGGGCCAATTTGTCTTTCCAATGATTTACGGGACGTTTTCAGAACATATATGGGATAGGAACAGAACAAATCTTGAAAATCAATATTAAAGGACAGACATCCCTACTTGGAGGCAACTCCTTGTACTTCAACTTCATTAAGTAGTAAATTATATTGGAGGAAGGTGATTCATTATGTTAGAGATCAATCCAATATAGATAATTTGTAAAAAGAGTTAATATGCTTATAAACATATTGTATTCATCCTTTTGTCACTCAATAAAAAGAAACAAAAACATAGGTACTAGTTTAAGATTATTAGTCTTTCCATAGAAATAAGTAGCCTGGATACATTCATTCCTTGATTGGCTTGATTCAGACCAATTCATTCATGACACTTGTTATTAATTTTTGTCCAAACCTACATTACCTTTCCTCATCTTTCTTACTTCACGCCTCAAGTCTGCTACCTACCACTAATACAAATTAAAAATAATGCTACTAAATAATTGGTTCCTAAAAGGTTTATTGTGAAAAGTGAGGCAGTCATCATCATAGAAAAATATACAAAGGGTATTACCTACTTATTACTAATAAAGAGACCCAGTGGATTGTTTCATATTAATTTTTTAACTTGGCTTAGACTTATTAGTAAAAGTTTAAATTGGGGAACCCTTGAAATGAAACATGAAGCACTTACCAGTTGAAACTCCCTACGCCTATCATAAGCTCTCCTTATGCCTGAGTCATTCCACAATTTTGAGAGCCACGGAGCATACTGCATGAACTGCTTTGAGTTTAATGTTAAACTGTTGTTAAACTTAAGTTGAAGAAGCTGCTTTCCCACGTCCAAGTTGTTGTTTTCCTCCAAAGGGATGGCTAATTTTTCTCTGGCATCTACCAAAACTTGCATGCCCTTTAACACATTCTGGTAGATGACTTGTTGATACTCTTGAATTTGCTGGTTTTCGAATTTGATCCCGTGAATGATCCTCATCTGTTTAAGGAACGTTGATTTTCCGCTCTCTCCTGCCCCAAGGAGCAACAGCTTCACCTGTCTTTTTAGGGCCTGCCTATCTTTCTCTATCATTTTATCAATTTGCTGGCTCTTGTAGCGCTGCTCCATTTCCTCGGGACTGAACTTGAAACGCAAACAACACGGACACGACCAATTAAAATTGGACATTTTTAAAATTATTGTGGTAAATTGTATAAATTTCCGAAAAAGGTTTTTTAAAAACTACATATTAGCTGTCACGAGAACAACACACAACACTGACAATCGTGAGACGTCAATTGTCAAACTGCGCATGCGTCAGGTCTGACATTGGAAGAAGAATGTTCGGAAAAAACACATTTCGTGTTATAGGCTGTAATTAAGATTAAGTAGACAATGTAAATAACTTAAAGATGTGAAAAACCCATGAATCTAAGAGTAGAAATCGTTCGTTGTCAAAATACAAGTATTTAAAGTGTTCCTTATTAATCTTTGCTCTATAGCACAACTCTTAGAGTTTATAAAGTATTGAAATCAGATTAGTTTCGAAAATATTTTGCTATAAAGCTACAATTTTATCACTCTGTCATGAGATTGTCAGGTTAGCTCCCTTAGAACTCGTTCTCCTGAGGTCCTTGGCTAGAGAGGTTCTGCTTTATTGGGGATACATAACCTTTATTTTTGGCTCATGCTTATTTTATTTAAAGGTTATATTTTTAAGCTCGTTACTTTATATTTTACTTTCCTTAAATTCTGTAGGGAAGTAAAAAGGAATAACAATGGATATAAGCAGATCCACATTTTATGTAGGAACAAATAGAGGTGCATTACTGTGTACAACTGAAAAGGCAGGAGATTTTAAAGTATTCAAAAACCTTGAAGACTCATCAAATGTTAAAGCCCTTTGTGAAGGTAGAAATCAAGATGAGCTGGCAGTTGGATATTCAAGCGGTAACGTTTATGTCTTTGATATTCCAAAAGGAGCCTTTGCAAAGGCAATTGATGGATTAGAAGGGAGTGAAGAAGTTATAGGAATTTGTTGTCTAGCAGATAGTCTTGTTATTGGCAAAAGAGATGGAATGGTCAATATATGGAATAAAAAGCGTAATGACTATTTTTCTTTAAATTTGGATGAAAAAGGATCATTTGATGCTATGGGTTTAAATTACTCAAGAAATATAATTGCAACAGGTGGTGAAAATAATGTTTACAAGCTATGGGACATTGAAACAAAGAAATTAATGTTTAAAGCAAAATCATTAGGGCATGATACTTTACAACTGCCTATTCCTACTTCCATAAGAGGAATTTGCCTTTTTAATAGTTTTCCACATATTGGATCTTGTTGTACAAAAGAGGGACACATTTTGTTATATGATGATAGAGCTCAGAGGAAACCAGTCGTAAAATTTGAAGAACCAAAGGCGAGCTATACAACAATAAAAAGTGCATTTAGAGATACTCAAGTTATGACTGGAACCACTAAAGGATATATGCAATGGGTAGACCTCAAACAACCAAAAATTTTGAAAACATATACCAATTTCACCGGAGGTGTGACTGACATAGTTTGTGATCCTTTGGAACCATATGTTGCTAGCATAAGCTTTGACAGGCATTTAAGAGTAAATAATATGGAGACAAAGCAATTAATAAGTAAGGTTTACATGAAGCAAAACTTATCAAAGCTAGTGGTAAAGCCAGTAGTTAAAAATGAGGATGAACAAGTTGAAGATCATCTTGAGGAGGTTGATCAAGAGTATGAGGATTTGTTTAAGAACATGGAAGAAGTTCATGATGATAGAAAAGGAGCAAATAGGAAACGAAAGATTATCAGAGAATCTACAGAACTGACTAGGCCAAAGGCCAAAAGAAAGGTAAAGAAGAAGGGAACAAATCAATAATGCTATATATAATGTAAATTACTTTAAGTTTGTAATAAAAAAATGATGTCCCATCTATGTGTGTTCATGGTCCTAAACTCACCCCACATTTGAATGAAATATCTTATAAATTCTAGGAAATGTATAGGAAAGATTTGAGATTCATTTACAAACTTTAACATTCAGTATTTCGGTACTAATATGATAAAAAATTTATGATTTATTTACTCTGAGAATTAAATTTTCTCAAGGTCAAAATTTTCATTTACGTTTTTGTGTGTGTTCACAGAATAGAACCATAAGAAGAATGTAAGTATCGCACACACTCATTCCCGGTGTATGGTTCAATCGGGCCGAAAGATTTACACGAACAAACCCCTTACTAAGGTTAGAATACTGTTTATATTTATATTTTTATAATTTCCTATTTTCATAGTTTTAAGTTTTTAAATCGTAGTTTTTAAGTAGGAGAAAATTAAATTGTGGTGTTGTAAACCTCAGTAAAAGCTTCCATCATTAATAATGGAGCCTCCTAAAATATCCTTCGGATTCAGCAAGCTTTCCAAGAAAACAAATATAATATCCAGTAAAATAACCCAAGAGGAGAACAAAGTTGAGTTAATCGAATGCCTAGAAGGGAAATTAATAAAAGTGAAAGAGTAAGTAATATAACTAATAATACCAACATAAATACATCTTGACTTTATAGATAGGTATGAGTAAGTTAATACCAGTTTTGAAATTTCTCTGAATTGCACCCTACTCCCCATATTTGTTTAAGATGGGTGGGTAGAGTTTCTCTACATTTTAACAGATGCATTATAGTTGATAGTAAGGCTGGCAGATTTCCCAAAGCTGTTATTTCAATAGTTATTTGAAAATGTATCCAGATTCTTTTAATATTTCTTATCAAGCTAAACTAGTGATTTTCTGTGTATATCAATTTCTTTCTTTTATAGTGCCGTTGAAGAAGTAAAAAAACCGTTAATTATACCACTGAAAGACAATAAGAAGAATCTGCTTGACCGGATTCACGAATTCAAAAAGCAGACTCAAGCACAGGAAAGTGCAACAGAAGATACTCGACCTGATTCTGAATTAACACCTGATGAGTTAGTAGCTAGACAGTTGATTAGGGGTAAGCCCATTGATAATTTAATTATTACTCAATATGATTGAAACAATTTCAAATATGTTTGCAATATTAACCTGGATATCACTTGATTTTTAGAAGCCAAACAACGTTTAACAAGTGACATCTCATCAGATAACACAAAAATAACTTTCCTTCCCTTAAACAAAGATACTCATTCACTACAAGGAGAGAAAGAACCCACATTAGAAGATTATGACTCAGTACCTATAAGTGACTATGGTATGGCAATTCTTAGAGGCATGGGCTGGAGGGAAGGCATGCCCATAGGTAAAAATACAACTAAATCTGCTGCTATTAATGTACCAGAACTGAGGCCAAAAGGTCTTGGTCTTGGAGCAGCGAAGATAATTGAGTCAGAAATGCCATCAAAAAAACCTACTGATAAACATGGGAATGAGTTGGTTTTGAAACAAGGAGCGTTTGCAAGGGTTATTGCCGGGCATCAAAGTGGCAATTATTGTGAGGTCAGTTGCACAAGTATCTTTTATTAGTTTGAAGGTAAAACAATTTTTCATATGTGTAGGTTCAAGGGTTTGATGAAGAAGCTGGGCGAGTAATTATTAAAGTCTATCCAAAGGGGGAAATTGTGAATATCAATGAACTGATGTTAACGCTAGTTACAAAAGAAGAATTTCTTAAAGGATATAAAATTTTAAGTGAGTTTTTGTTATATATATATATATGTCTTGAATTATTTATTATAATTATGATAAACTTTTTTCAGATAACGCAAAATATGAGCAGTATAAAGAAATGTCAGATAAAAAGCTAGAGAACTACAAAATTCAGCCAGAAACTTCTGGTTTAAAACATATAAAAAAGGAACAAAACTCACATTCAGAGTCAGAAGATGATAGTGACAGTAGAAACAGAAGAAAATCAAGTAGCAGATCCACGAAACATCGAAGTAAAAAATCAGAGTCCCCAGAAATGAGACGCGAATTGAATTCCAAAAAGTCTAGTCACCGAGGAAAAAATCTTTCCAAACACCGAAAGAAAGATTCGGATAAAAGCTATAAAAAGGAAAAACGCAGGAAAGATCGGAGATCAAGGAGTAAGTCGACAGAGAGACATAGGGGCCATTCTTCAAAATATACAAGCAAAAGTAAATCGAGACGTCAAAGCAGTAGTAGTAACAGCAGCAGCGGTGAGGACAGAAGACGTAAACGCTGAAATAAAAGTTAACTTGATGATGGTATGTATTTTTCATTGTAATTTATTTTTTGTCGACTTTTTCATGAAAATAAACAATATTTTACCTCAAGAGTGAGTTTAATTAAATAAGTTTACACAAGCCAAACCGCAGTCATAATATATACCATATCATAAGAATGGCGTGGTTCCTGGTTAGCGGATAACTTGGGGCCCAATTTCATTTTTTATAGTTAGAGGATCAGCTCAAAATTCCCAGTTCCAAGTAGTTAAATTACACAGTTCAGCTGCTAAACATTATCAGAGAACAACCTACAAAAACTCCTTAGCGATTTCGGTCCGTTATGGCTCTCTGATATATCATCACTGAGAACACTAAAGGAATTTATACAACTGCCTTGCCCATACGCACGTTTACTATTTGCTAAACGCATTAAATGACTCAGTTATAAGCTTTTTAAATGGAAATAATTCATTTTATTATTGGGCTCACAATAGTTTACAAAGGATTTTTTGATCTCAATGATTTCGCCGTACAGTAGTATAGGTTTTTAAACGTTGTGTGTGATTAAGCTAATATTTATCCATTGTCTCTTCGTAATGTTTTATTTCTCAGTTTGATTTGTTTGATCCAACAAGTTAAATTAAGATAATAAGAAAAATTACACATTCCAAAAGAGAGATCATGGCAGATTCGCATCAGTTGTCGCGATGACACCACTAAAATCGGACATGCTCAAGAGCCGACATAACTGAGATTCTGTTCGAATTATAGCATCTCTTAAATGTTAATTTGGTAAAGGAAGAAACGTTAATGGGACTTTCGGTTGTAGCAACTATTCTACAGGGAGGAATATTTTAATTTCTATTGTAGGATTTGAATATGTTCATTTTGCGATTTTTTTAAATTACCTTTAGTGGTTTACTCTTTTCTAATCGCCGTAAAATACTTACTGTTTAATGGTGATTATCGTAAAAAAAGATATCTTTACCTAAAGTAAAATTAGCTTTATGTCACACAGTTACAACACTACTCATATAAAACGTACTTTAAAATTAGTAAGTATACAACAAAATCCTTACAAAAATAAAGTCCTATATAACCAATCGGATCTGTAAAAAATGCAGAAATAACGAGTGAAACCATCCAGTTTGAATCAAATGTACTCAGCGGCTGAATAAATATAATCTATTGAATATACCTATTGTATATATAAAGGTCTATTTAATAAAAATATAGTATAAAAGGTTCTGTACGTTGATGGCAATTTTGTGAACTATAGAATTTTACATTTATACTGAAATGTACATAGCTATTACTTCTTTAAAGTAACTGCTAATTTTGTCAATCCATATAACCAACAACATTACGTATAAAAAACGAAACTAAATAATGCATCTGTCGTTTGACTAGCAAAACCTTATATGGCTCGAAAATTATCACATCTTACCTTATATTAACTGTTAAAAGCGAGCATCTAAATATTTAAAATTTTGACCCATTAAGGCCCAATATATCAAAGTCATGGTAACTTTACCTGTTATATAAATTTCATGGATACAAAGAAATAAAAGACAATAATGTACTTGTAATTCCTCGTTTCTATGAAAAGTAACCTATTGGCAAAGTTATGAAGACATTGATTTTTCGGCACTAAAGTGCCACTTCTATGAAATAAGTCACAAGAGCCCTTAATATTTTAAAACATGCTCTAGCAATAATAAAAGCTTATAAGCGCCCTTCAAGTGAAAATTATGCTCAAAACCCACTCTGTTAACGTTTTAAACGTGCAACTAGTCAAAAATGTTTAGCAAAATTGACGAAGACTGATAAAGGAGATGTCAGAAACATCTCTGAAGACCAACAGTGACCAACTTTCCTCGATTCTCATTTTTAACCGAATAATTTCTCGAAACATATGTGACAATACGGTTTGTCGTTCTGCTCCTTGAACGTGCCTTTGTTAAGTTGTTTGAGGCAAAAGGCGCATACGAAATGTTCCGGATGGAATTTACGGAACATTGCGGTAACGCAGCGTCCGGAGATGGGTTTGTGGCAGCCCGCGCACAGGGAACCACGCTTCAAGTGGTAATGAGTCTCGCAATAAGGCTGGCCCTCGTGGTCGAAGAAGGAACCTCCGACGAAGGGTTGCCGACACTCCTAGAAGAGAAGTAATGCTTGTTAAAATCTCTTTGATCCAAAATGTAGTCTTTTTTTGCTTATTAAAATACCTTTAATAATACATCAAACAAATGTTAAGTGGTGTTGCTGGATTATTAAAAAGGAGAACGGGGAAGTTACTTTGACTATCAGTCCTTACTCAAATTTATTTTTCAAAATGACGTTCATTCGCCATCTTGAACGCTAAACGCATCAAATTTATATCAAAAAGCCATTTTTTGACGATTAACATATGTTAAATTTCAATTGAAAAAGTTTAACTCGTTTAAAAATTAAAAAGAAGGGACCCCTTCGACGACTTCACTTCAAATAAGACAGTTCTGGTATCTGGGAAGGAAAAACGTTTCAGAGTTCAGAGAGGCTCAACTTTTCTCTAACCTAGTCTAGCATTTCTTATCATTTACAAAAACCCTCTCTTTGTATGCTACTGGAATCCCCTGTATTTTCATGTTTTCTCAAGTTATCCGAGTACATTTCCCATTTAGAACTCTGAATAATAAAGTTCCACACATTCGTTCGAATTGTACTTTGTGCACCGTTCCAGAAATCACATTTAAAACTAAAATCATACTGCATTTGGGCGAACTCACATGCTCAACAGGTTGTATTGCAAAAATATATCCCACAGCACTCAGCTTCTGGGCTTAATAGATGTCTATGTATATATATAGACTCTAGCCGCCCGCCGCGGGCTATAAGCTCATCAATCAATTTTTATTTGTTTTTGTTTTCAACCGAACAATAAATAAAAGTCAACAAATAACCGACCACCTGTTGACAAGGATCGCCTACAATGTCACTAAAGACACCTCAAATGGTAACCAACAGGCCAGTCGATCATTGCCGACTTTTATTCGTATTTGTTTTTGTTTGTTTTCCTTTTTGTTTTTTTTATTTTTATTACTTTAATATTATATTACAATAAAAATAATTTAGTTTTCTCTTACAGACTAAAGGAGATTGCATTCATATAAAAAGGGGCATTCACGGGGGGCATATTAGGGGACATGTGTTTATTCATCCTCCTCTTCATCGGCTCCAATACATTTCGGGCATACAGGTTTTCCTTCCACTGCGTAGAACGACTTTCCTTGGACCGCCAATTTGCAATCCTGAGTTCAAGCATTCCATTACTTACCGAATTCATTCAATGTTTCGATTGAAATTATTTTCCAAACGTACGCCAGTTATTTTAATTCATTTATTTATCCACCACCCAAAATACCTACCCTGCAGACGAAACAATCGGGATGCCATTGAGTGTTTAGGGCGGAAATGTAGTTTTCCATAATGGCCCTGTTGCAGGCTCCGCATTTGGGGGCAAACATATCGAAGTAGTCATCGCGACAGTAAGGTTTTCCTTCTCTCTCATGGAATCCATCTTCTCCAAATTGCTTTCCGCACTGGGCACAGAAGAAATGATCCATATGCCACGTTTTCTCTAGGGCAGTAACGCATTTCTGAAACAAGTTTAAAATGATTGTAAATTAGGCAATCGTCGGACCAGGTTAACGTACATCCAAAATAGGTCCGTTGCAGTAGGCGCATCTTGGACTAAACAGATTGTGGTAGTCAGGTTCGCAATATGGTTTGCCCTCCCTCTCGAAGAAGTTCCTGGTGCCCAATTCCTGGGTGCAATGGGCACAGGTGAAGTGTTCAGGGTGCCACGTCTTGCCCAGGGCGGTGATCACCTGACCTACAATTGGCTTGTCGCAGGCGCTGCAGCATCCCTTCTGGCTGGTATTAACTCCTTGACGGCTCATGTCTGCTTGTAAATTATCTAGCATAGAATCCAAATTCGCTGGAGGACCCTGAGACTGGGTGGCTTTCGATGGACGGATGTTTTCTTCTCTGATAGGCTGCTCCGGGTTTACCTAAATAAAACCAAGTAAAAAAAAAATTGTGAACGAAAGTCCAACGAGGAAATATTGAGACTAACCGAATAGGAGCTGGGTGGATCTAAAACTGAAGTTTACCGCAGTGTTTCCGAGCCGAGGTAGAGTCGAGGTCCTACGCAATTCCCCTACCGTAATTCGGCCGATTATTAAGAAGACACAACCGTGCCAGATTTAAAAGCTGATCCAGAAAAAAGATGGAAAATATAACGGGTATTGAACATAAGGCGGCAAGCCGAAGTGCGCGAGCTATTTGTGGAACGCTTTTTAGGTCTATTATGTCACAACACGCCGTTGTTTGGGTTTCAATGTTAGGTCGCTGAGGACAGCCAGGTTTCGGGAAATTGGTACTTACTGAATCGAAATGTTTAATAATTGAAACCACAGAGAAACAGCTGGGAGAACAAGTAGAATGAGCATGGACATAATGCAGACCATTGAGATGTTATTTGTTTGAGAAATAGCTGAGGAGGTAGTTTTATTGTTTTATTGTCGAGATTTCTTCAAAATTTTCATTCTTTACACACTACAATCTTGCCAATTGAAAAAAGGCATTTCTTTTCAGGGTTATTTAAGCTTTCGTAAAATATATTACGTTCTTATTATCAGTAGAACGGGGGATGATGATATTACGACTGATTAGCTCACTAGGTAAATGAGCCACATATGTATGTGTCACGATTAACTTGTTATTCATCGATTTCAGAAGAAAAGCGACAAAACATACTTTAGTCATTCAAAACATCTAATAATGGTGCATTTTTGTGTCCAAGCTTTTTAGTACGTACGTTGCTTAAGACCATCCCCTAAACTCCAGAAAAGTGATTAAAATAGAATTTGTTATATTTTATATTTTTTTATCTTTCTTTCTTTCAAGATTATTGTCAAATTCATTTTATTGGTGTATTTATACCACATAGCAATTTGAATAAACTTATTTCTGCAATATGTATAATGCAAACGTGCAATTTTATTTACTATTTGTGAAATATTCTGCTACCTGAAAGAAATACGAAGAAATTAAAGAGTTACATATTGAACATCGGACTTCCATTGCTAGAAAAGAAATGGAACTATTTTTTAAAATTATTTTTGTACAGCTCATAGAACCCTACAACATGCGGAAGAGCTTGACCATAATTTGAAAACAGCCTGTATATTTAAAAATGAAACAAAGCACTTAAGCACATATTATAAAATATAGAGCAAATTTCATTTTATGGGCTTCCGTGTGATCTGCTTTGTTTAAAGGGTTTAAAAAATAATGGTCGTTAAGTTTAAAAATAATAAGTCAGTGGCCGCATTAAAATCAATGGAGTCAAATTTTTATTTGACCTGAACCTATTATTTTGATTATTAATCCCAAACTAAAGCTAATCTCAATTTCGATTAACAGCACCATTGAGGTATCCATCTATTTTATTTAGGCATGAATGGAATTTTTATTACCGTCATTTTGGCGAAAAGTGCCTTCAACTAGTTTATAAACAACCAAAAAAGTTCCAATTTACAAGATATGTAATTATTGTTCTTCAGTCTTACTTTTTATTGTTGTTTTCGTTAACCTCATGTAGTTTAAGGAAAATAAAGGAAATTTGGCAACATGGCTTGTTACACATCAAGCGCTATTAAAAATAAAAGAAGAGCAATGGCAGGTGGTCATTCAAGACTAAAATGATATTTTTCTTTTACGTATACGTATAAGAGCGTGATTATTAATACGTTTAAGTAACTAACAAAACATAAAGCAAGACATTGAACACATTGAACACGACGACATTTAATGATATATGCGAACGATGTCTCAACCAAATAAACCCGCACTATTCAAAATCGAACTTTGGTATTCATATCGGCTTCAAGATTGGTGGTAAATTACGCAAAACCAACTGTAGCTTAGAGTTAATCTAAAGTAACTGTGGAATTTAGTCACGCTAAGGGATTTACGTGGGATACTAAGTATTTATGTATTATTCTTTGACTCAACTCTTTGATTTTTATTCTTTAACTTCTGACAATTTGAGAGAGAAATTTTAAGTCTGAAGACACGGGTTGCCCTAAGATAGCTTACGTCAAGCGCTATCTGGGCATGAACCTTTTAAAACAAATAACGGCACCAGGTTGCCGTTTAGTGCTGAATTTTGATCTTTTTTCCTTTAGGCGTATCCGTTAGTGCAAAGCGAAAAGTAAGAATGTACAAATTTAGGGTATACCTGAATTGGCACATTTGTCATTTTGACATAACACTTGACAATATTCAATTATATGCTTCGTTTCAATGGAAATCCTGGCGAAAACCTTGCTAGGAACTGATGGAAATAAGCTCTATTTTTCTGATTATCAAGACATTTACGACTGAAGTTTTAAACATGAAAAAATTAATCATATTTTTTAGAAGTTACTAACAAAACCACGAAATTCTTATGTTAATGTTAAAAATTATTAATCACGTAATGAAAAATTTTAAAAATCATGGTGTCTCTTAGCGTTCTAACCTTGAACGAATTCTGAACAATACAAATTGGCACCAAATAATGTAGAACACAATGAAATATACGGCATTATTTCAGTTTATAAATAAGACGTGTCATGTGGTCTTGCTCTGGGATTTACCAAAACGTCTTAATCTGTTTTAAAAGTAGTATAAAAATGTCAACATTGACCCGATTCTGGCTGAAGCCAGCGAAATAAATTTCGTGAAATCGAAACTCACCGGAAACTTCCTGTATCAGCGCTTCAACAACCTCTACTTGTAAACGACGATTAAATCTAAACAATTAGCGAGGTACAGCATAGATGAGGAACTAAACATATGGCGAACAACTTTAATTCTAATTGAATCTAGTGAAGGACATAGAGAATAATATATGCAAAGCACGTGTAAGTATTATTGCAATTATTAAAATGTGGATAAAATTCTTTTGCAAGTGTTCTATAAGTTCATCTGAATTTTAGGGATAGATAAACGATAATTAATTTTCAAGCCCAAAAATGGCTATTATAGTGACTCAAGAAACTTTTAAGGTAACGTGCGAGTTACATTGACCGTTCACATCTTTTTTCAGTGGGCGGAGAGCCATAAAAATGCCAACATCACAACTTACCTTGATATTGGATAAACTGGCCATAAGGTCGTCCAGCTCTCGCGTGGCCGATGATGCGGTCCGCGTAGTATGCGACGAAATTAAATCCGTTTCTCCAGGAAATCCTGTTTCCGTTTTAGTCTCCTTGACTGTGATCACAACTTTTTTGGGCCCTTCATAGATGACATCACTGCAGCAAAAAAAAAAAAGAGTTTACAGTAGAGCTCTGTAAATGTTTTATAATTAATATTAAAGATTAAAAAACCACATGATTCTGAGATTTGAGTCCTAATTGTAGTGAAATAGAAAGAAAGGGGCAAAGGCAATCAAAGTGTTTAATTTCAAAATATAGAGTGGATATATTTTATATGTGCCGAGGTCAGAGCCTTCTTTTTTGAGAAGTAGAACATTTTGGCAGGCCAATACAACACAGGTGCATTTTTAAAAATAGTTCTATTGATTAATAAGTTTCAAAATAATAGATTTTCGATCTCGTTGGCGTTAAAGTTAAATAGCCACAACAATGAAGCTCCTTTAAATTTGAAAATTTAGTGTTATTGAACAGACGCCCGATTGTTTGCAGTGTGATCCGTTTCTCTATTTGGGATATCAGAAACTTGATCAGGAAAATGATAAAAAAATATAGTTAATTTTGTATCGACTGCAGATTCGTCTGCAAACCGATGATTCGATGGTTTTTGAGATATTGCACAACATAAAATGGTGAGTTATATTCATTGCTAGATCGTTGACTTGTCGTATCTTAGATGTAAGCTGTTTTATTGAACAGTAACTCGCCCTGTATAATAACTCCACTAAACTCAAAAATACGTCATTTGTTCTATTCTATGAGCTCCATCCAGCTATGCTAAAAAGAAATCTTTTGGCTTCAAACATTTTCAGGAAAGGAAATTAAATATTTTAAATTTTTGTCTCTTTTTTCTTACTTCAATTCAGAGTTTATTCACGTATCATGGCTGTTAGTATATGCCTTTTCCAAACACATTGCGCAAAACATAACAGAGTTACTAGCGGCCAACATGAAAAGAGCACGAGTAAAATTTCAGGCACAATTTCCAAAAGTTAAATAAATTTGTGTATTTATGTAGAAGCTGTGAAGATTAAGAATAGAACTGTCTAATCCGGATTTTAATTCATTAAAGAAAATTTTGATTATAGAGAAATCCTCACCTAAAGTAATCCACAACAGTTTCACAAATCGTAGCCATTTTTAGCACTTCGAAATCTCGATTTCAACTACTTCGAACCTTGCTGGAAGTCACGCATGAATACTGAACATTACTTCAAGAGATAAAATATTTATACTAAAAATCGTGGGCAGAACCAAACAGGTCTTATGCTAATAAGTGGCTTTTCGATCTACCTGACCTAATACAGACACTATACCTTGAGCAAATGCAATGACACGTAGGAAATGTAATTACTTATGAGATTACTGTTATTTTTAAAAAGTTTTGCAAATTTGAAACAACACCATATGACACTTTAAAGAGAAAAATGTTAGCTCTGTCATTAAAAACAATCAGATATAACAGCTAAGTCTATAAAGAAATCTTTCATCTTGTATCAGCCAAATGCAATGGAAATCCTATGGTAATTTTTAAAAAAGGGGAAAAGTCACAGAAAAAATATGAAGTCGCACTTTAACCATTGCCGCGATATTACCGCTCTTAGGGAGAAATCACTAACTCACTAATGATTTTAAATTTAATTACAAGCCAATTTTCGTGGAAAGTTAGAAATATGACGGGGTGTTTTGGCTTACACGGCAACTGACATGAAGCTAAACATCATCGTACAATAACAATTTCGCCCTTAGAAGAAGCGTTTTAAGAAACATGACCAAATCAACATTTTAATTCAAAGAGAACTGGAATAGCAAAAATAATCATAAGGCACAGCATTTCATGAAATATGGAAATGGAATCCGCTTTAACGAGCGCCAAGCATTTTGCCGAAGACAAATTCATTTAGTTATTTCCCAAAAATAGATTTTGATTATTACATTTTCCGCACTAAATTCAACCATAAACAATGAGACATCAGACACAGTTCGAAATTAAGTTAGTGGTAATTGAGCTTAAAAATATAATAAAAAGAACACCTGTTAGGCTTGGCAATGAAATCTGGCTCGGTTTTGCTAAATTTTAGTAGAACTTTGGACGTGTGGAAAACCCCTGGATTATTAGTTTTAATAATTTATGTTTTGGTAGACATTAATCTGATAATCAGATGGAAAGAGGACAGATGTATGAGACTGCAAAACCGCGCTTATATTAACCAGCCAAATTAGACCAGACTTAAATAATCATCTAAAATCATATACTCGTAAATGAATCATATATTTTAAGGGTTGAGACGAGGAGCGCAGACATTGTTACTGTACGTCACGGTTAAAAAAAAATTAAATTTTGTGATTGATTAAATCGAATTCGTATTAAGAAGTACAAATAAATCATTCGTTTATTTAATACAGAAAAAAAAGTAAAATAGCACCATCATTTTTCAGAAAACTGGAGGATTTTATTTTTTAATATTTTTGTAAAGAACTTGTGGAGACCCACAACATGTAGCTAAATTAAAGAAGAAAATATATATTGCATAATTAACTAGTATAATGGTATAATTCTTGTAACCGTCGGAGTTAATTGCATTTTATCCATCATTCATTTTTTTTAAAATTAACATGCGTGTGTTATTAGGAATTCCTAACACGCGGAAATATTTACATTTTTTTATACATATACAGTTATATTTACATTCCAAAGGATCGTGGGAAAAATGAATAATTGATTTTAATATTACTTCAATATTATGCACACCGGTACTTACCCATGGTCTAGTTCGTCTAATAAATCGTCCACTGAAGGGCGATTAAGTGAGTTTTGCGAACGCAAACTTTGCGCACTCGAAGGACGGTTAAGGCTATTTTGCGCGCTGGAAGGCCTGGAATAGGAGGCCGGACTTCTAGTACCAGACCCGTAGCCGTCAACATAACCCAAAGATCCAGGGCCTGCCGACCCGTTTAGACCATTTTCTGAAAGAAAATTTATATTATTTAGTGGGACCTCTAGATGAAAAAAATAAAAGGAAGTTTCAATCCGCCGTTTCTTCGCCCGCATATACTCACCTTGCATATTAGCGTATTTGCTATTACTCAGGTCTTCCAAAAGGTTGTCCAATTCCTGCAAACTGTTATTCCCGGGACGCCGTTTATCCCCGGAACCACCAATCGCCCCGGTACCGCCGTAGCCAGAACCACCAGTGCTACTGTAGCCACGAGTGCCAGACACTGGTTGAGTTTTGCCGTAGGTACCCTAAAAAGGGAAAGAACCTAGTCCGAACTTTAAATTCGAATGGAGGATGACGTATGCTCACATTTAAGGAAGTAGTTATTGCGTTGCACTAATGGGGATAATTAGAAAATAATATTTTAGGTTGATAAATGGTGCAGCCTAGGTTAATATACTGAAATTAGAGACTGACCTAACAAATGTCTTTATGTGGCAATGTGAGGTCATTCTTTTACTCTTACTATAACCAGTCATAAAGGTTTAGATGACCGTACTTAATATGGCCATTGGGGCTAAAAATATGAAACCACATAGAAATTATTAGAAGAAAACAACATATATAAGGACGTGTTGCAAGCGCCAACTCTTGCGATTATAAATTTTTCAAAAGTAACGAAAATATATCTTCATGGTAAACACAATTTCTGAGATGAATGTGAAAAGTTACTTATTAATATTACATTCGTTTAAGAAACTGGGTTAAGGATATGCACATCAGCACTGACCAGGTTAAGAATAGTTTGAGGGCTAATAATAGGAAACCAAAACTGAAAGAGATCAAGTAACATTTAAAACATATCTTTGGTGAGAAAATGGGTGTCGAAAAATAGGTTACGTACTCCGTATTTTTATGTAAATTTTACAAAATATTACCGCTATAACTATTCAAAGCGAGGAAAACTTTCTAAAAATACTCAAAAATTAACATCAACACATGGAGTATCTCCACTGCTGCAGAGCCATTAGTTCGTAAATAGACTAAGCCTGCAGCCACCTGCTGAAAGTTATCAATTATCGGTTTTCCGGATTTCAAGGATGATGATGAGCAATTTCGACGATTACGAACGAAATAACAAGATAGAGCCAGATAAGACCTCTGAGTCAACACAGTGGATGGCGTGCGCTACTGAAAATTATTTGGTTGTAAGGCATTCTTAAGGTCTTGTAACAGTAAATACTGTTTATAACAATGTATTTATCCTTGCCCTTAAGGCATTCGGGAAGAACAGTATTCTCAGAGGTCACATTGAACTTGGAAAGGTGAGCGTCAGAGGAAAATCTATCAACCGCTATTAATTTTCCGGTCTCATGGACATAATTGCCTACCAAGCAAGAGTATTTTTAAATACGAAACGCGATCCCCAATATCAGCTAAAAATAGTTGTAAATCTGAAGTAAAATTCCCAAATTCTGCTCTACATTCGCCCCCTACAACAGCTCTCTTACCACCTGTTGTTGACCAACAATCAACAAGTGTTTGTTTAAACCGATTTTTTAGAATTAATTTCCCTATAGAACTACGTTCGTTTCGACCCTATGCCCTTTACGCCCTGCTTTGTTTCACTAGCGTCCTTCAACCCCAATTTGACCAATCAACAAGCAATACTGATGTACCACTTCACTTTCGGCAATTTAAAAACACGAACAACCACCTGATGATTGGAATCAACAGGTTTCAGTTCCAGTTTGTCTAGGCACGTTCAGATTTTTCTTCAATAAATGCAGAATTCCCAAATCTGGAAAATCCAGATAGTAGAATTTGGACGTAGATCGGCCGAAAACTTTTGGGGGCCTACCATTTTTGGTGCGAAGAATTGTCGATTTTAGAAAATTGAAAACCTGTATAGGTAGCCCCTCGAGTGCGACGAGGACGGCCTCGACGTTGGTCGGAAGTGGGAGAGGTTGCACACGACGCCACAACGCGTCGCGATGCCGAAAATAATAAACCTCGCTTGTTAGAAAAAGTGAGACAAGCAAAATGATCACCTGAACTCTGTTGGGCATACAAAATATTTTGCGAATGATTTTTATGAAAGTATAAATCGGGCTTCCAATGTAAACAGTCCGGATTGGCACACGGGAGATTTAGAAATGGCGGGATTTATGAGCGCATTGAAAAAATAAGCACGTAGTTTTTTAAGATAATTTATGCATCAGCCAACTGATTGTAAAGTCATTGGAATGGAATGCTGGGGAAAATCTATAAGTAATCAATGTGGCGATCCCAATAATTGATAGTTTACAGGAGGTGTCATCTATGACTGACTTATTATTTTCTGGAAAGTTAAACTTTTTTCCAGTCTGGACGGAAAATTACGTCAGCGTAAAAATACGAAACTTCAAATCGTAAAAAGCGACAGGGAATTTAATGAAAATACAACGAACCAAAGAATACATAAGCGAAATAAAGAATAAATAAAAGTGAGTGCGCGGCGAAAAATTCACAAGCCGCTAAAACGAACAGGGAAGAGTCACTTAAAAAAGATACTTTAAATTGGGCGGGGTGCAGAGCTATTTTCAAAGAAAAGAATTACACATAATACGTTAAACGATAACCACGAAAATTAAAGGATGGAATGAAAATTAATATTTTTTCGTGGAGTCTTCATACGCAAATAAACGTGGAAAAACTCTGTGGAACAATGCCCGTGATATGGCATGCTGGTGATGCAGTAACAATTTCGAAAGCTCGAGATCCTCCTTAGCATAATATAAAAGTTTGACATTTTTGTTTAACATCACCGACATTATTGTTTAATCTCACACCTTATCTTGGCCCACTGTAACAAATTAAGAACATGCAAAGTTCCACTCAACTGGCTAATCGCGATAAAAAAATACAGAAATTACTGAAATGAAGATTCACGTTTTGGAAATTATTCTCTATACAGGAAGAAAGAACTTAGAGATGAGTTTTTCCAGAGGCCTTAATTATAGACATACGGCAGCCGAAACTTAAATTTGAATCCCAACCTGTTGATCGCGCCTAGAGATCAACAGGTTGTCGTTATTTTTAAAGCATCGCAGTTATAAAAATAAATCATAATGAATAGACACAGTTAATTATACGAATATAATTTTCAAACAACTTGTCGGCGAGTATAACAAACAATATTTACGTAGATCCCTGCCGGTAAACGTAAATTGTTAGAAAAGCACAAAGTGCAATATACAACAACTATTCGCGTGGGATAAAATTAATGTTAAAATCTCACGATTTTTTGAAACTATGTCAAAGCTATTTTTGAGGAAATTATATGTTGTGAATTATATTATATTAGCTAATAACTAGGAAAATTCATAAATATTGCTAGCTATGAAATTTATAGCGATACAGATGATATAGCGACTGTCATCCTGGAAAGGCCTGAGCGATCGTTAAATCTTATTTGCCATGAACTGAAACTTGCTGCCTCGTTATAAGAAGATATGCAATGCACCCTTATGCTACGCATATGTGCGTCACCATTTCTTAGCAATATGCCTGGCATAGCCAGATTTCAGTGTCCATTATTCTCGAAAACGTGTGGCCCCGTATAATAAAACTTTCATCCCTTTTCTTTGTGCGAAGTAGAATTTGAGTACGACCCCGTTTCGCTAAATCAGCGTAATTCCAACATACCAATAAAAAATCCATCTCGCTATTCAACTACATGTCACGCTATAAAAAGATAAGCAAAAAATAAACTGATAACGACCTTTTAACCGTAGTACGCGTATGTATGTGAGCCCTCAATCTTAATACTTGAGAACTTCCCAATACTTGTGAACTCTCTTTTGGTTCAATTGTCGCATTGACGTCGACTTCATTAACCGAGCTCTTCATTTTGTAAACTTGATTGAGGTGCATCATTTGACAGTGAAATAAATTACTTCGTTAGTTGTTCCTGAGTTTGCTGTTCGAAGATTTATTACAGATAGAATGTTGTCAAACGCAAATTAATAATAAATAAAGTTAGTCAAATTTGGTGAGTCCATATGGATTTTTTCTCTGCAAATCCAAAAAATATAAAACCTTGTGAATGACCTAAAGATCACGGTCAGCCAAACTTTGTAGCAGCTAAATACGGTAACCTTAACATAGATTAAATAAAATAATAAATAAATCTGAAATGGTACACTAAAAATAACGAAACAGATTTACTTTACGAGATTTTCGTCCAAATTCATTTTAAAAGCGGGAATTTCAGTGAGTTCCTTTGATTATAATATCATTGTTAATTCAACGTGCTATTTTTCTATGGGTACTCTATTCGTGCATGTTCCACCTAGTTCAGTTTTCGATATTTTATGTATCCCGACTTGTCAGCAAAGCAATCAGAACACACGCTTCCTTTAATAAAAATTTCTAAAACTTTCCAAATTTCTTAAAACGTGCAATTTGGAACATAAAATGTTTACGAGCTTTCAATGTGCAATTTTTTGGCTTTAGAAATATTAACTGACACCTAAAAATAAACCATCAAAAATAGATATTACGAGACCAAAAGCGTATATACCTTGGACCACGGATACTGAAAACTGTTATAACAATGGTTGACGCGAATCTTAATTTTGTCATGAAGGTATTGTCTTTGTGCCGGAAATTTCTCAATATGTTTGCTGCGACATTGATGATCGTGTTTGGTTCCAGTCAACTAGATGTTACCCCAGAATCTTCAATAGGATGGAATCAAAGTAATGCAACGCCGATTGCATAAAAATACAAATTAATATTTTTAATATTTAATAATAACACACTTAGCGACTTAAAGCCAAAATTTCAAATTACCCTACAGGAAATGTCCATACTTTTTTCACCTGTTGCATCGCGAATCCACAGGTTGTTCTAATAGATTCCAAAAATACCGCTCAATCTTTTTTAGATGGAACTGAAAATCTGAGTCAGTCAGCAGTCGGAAGTTTAAACTGTCTCTGTTTTAAATATGTTCTTTTTATATATAAATGTACACGCATAAGGAAATACTAGCAAGGAGACTCAAAATCAATCATTTAGCGGTGTTGGAAACATCATTTGTCTTGACTCCTTACCCCTATGATTTAGATGAGGCCTTTCAACAAATTGGAATTATGAGGAAATATTTTTCGTCCATAAGTAAACTGTTAGGAAGCTATTATTAGAAGTTTGTTGTGCTCACATTGCCGGTATTAAAAATAAATGTTAAAAGGCCGGCAATTATTTTATCCGGACATGAAAGATATAGCTGGACTGGACCGACTTTTTTAACGGACTGTATTGCTATAATATCAAACTATTTGCAGCTTTTATTGCTGTTTTTCGACATTGAAAGTCAGTTTTGGAGAGCAACAACGAAAAATTAATCAGAATTTGCAGGGCGTTCACAGATTAGAATGCAAAATATTTATATCGAATGGTAGATTTACTTGAATTAAAATTGAACAGACAGGAAACACCCTGTGCATAGGGTGTTCCAAATAAAATGATTTAAGTTGGAAGAAATTTCTGCTTTTATAAATAAAGCATTGGAACTACAAATATGCACTGAGGTAGAGAGTTTTTCAAATTACGAAGGAAAACTTAAAATTTGAACTTAAAAAAAAAGCGTTATTCGAAATTAGAGAAAGCCATCAAGCCCGTTTAACAGAAATTAAATCGAATATATTGAAAATTGAGGCATAGAAAATCTTTAAATAAGTATGGAAAAACCCGATGAAAATGAAATTTTCCTGGGCTCTATTTCAGTATTTTAAGTTATCCGCCAAATAATTCCCGTTCAAAAAATTAAAAATAGAACATGCAGCGCCATCTATACGCTCGGAGCTCATTTATGCAGTTCCATAGAAATTGTAGAGAGGACAGCATATGTACTGAACTTTAACTAAATTTTTTGGCTAACACTATAGATTAGTCATTCATAAATGAATGGGAAATAGGAAATAGAAGGAACGAAAACGAAATTTACAAATCATCACGCTGTTTATATTGTGATTATCGAATTATATCGACGGTATCAGCCAGGTTTTCTCAATTGCAAAGTTAATATTTATTAAAGGCCGATTGCGCGACTAATGTAAGACACAAGTCTAGACGCGCCTTACAATGACAGTTTCTCATGTAGAAGTGTCATTTTAATTCATTTCGCTTAGTCCTAAAGTTGGCTCGTGGACATAAGGCGAATATTAAAGTAAGAGTGCAGGAGTGAGACTGTCGTTACATATAGCACAAAATGGTCAAATAAAGGCAGCGGAAATGTCAAACTTCTAATGCCCCCGCTTCTTCAGGTTCCATTACATTCTTCTTCTAGGTATTTTCTTCATTTCTCTCACCCATTCCGAATATTCACCTGACGATTGTTCATAAAACTGTTTTCTCTGGTTCTGAATACATAATTTTGTTAATTTTAACGCAGAACTTCCATTCGTTGTTGTTTGTAATTTTCCTAAGTACCATGTAATTAAATACTTACAGGTCGGAACTACAGCTTCCGTCGTCAATAAATTTAATCCTATTGAAGATGTTATTTTCGGAACAACGTGTGGAGTCGGTGTGATGATCCTGACTGTAGCATTTAGGGGGCCGCCTGTTCGGTGCCCTATTGCTATTGTCTAGCAGGCTGTCACTCTCAACAGTACGCTCAAAAGTGCCCTGATGACCCCCGGCAGCGCCACTTTTACCGAGGTTCAATTCATGAAGATCATGTAGAATCTTGGATATTCACGGGTCAGCTCTCAGGCGAAGAAAGCCAGATCAAGGCCGTACAGGCCTCCAGCTACAAAACCAATGACCCGCACTGACATCATTTGACTCTGGTAACCCGGGTAACTGAGTTCCGTGGGGATGTTCCCTCAAAGCAGCTCGTAAAACTTTGCTGTCATTTACGAAGTTTATTATTATTGTAATTATTATTATTCATCGGGACAGAATGGACAAATCGCAACTTGGTATTCTGGTTGGTAACATATCCAATAGACGAACAGTAATTCGGGATCTATTGTACGAAAAAGGTTCACATCTTGATATTTGGGCTGGTAACTTCCTTCCAATAGGCACAGGACAGCCAAGCACATTAGAAGGCGAGGTCAAGCATATGGAGGCTATTTTAGAACACATTGTATCCAAGACTTCCCACTCCCAGTACTGTTAATTATATCACCAATTCCACCACCTTTTTTATGTTATTATTATAAACATATAATGTTATTATTATTATATTTATTATTGCTAATTCAAGTGGGTTGAAAATATTTATGAATTTTCCAAAATGTTTCAATGTCAAACAAACATTTTTCATTGCTATGGTATGCCGAGCATAGTTATGCGTATAGTATAAACAAAGAAGAGAATCATACACCCAGCAGCTATGAGGCACTTACCGCATTAACTCCATGGATCTGAGATTTGGAAAGAGGAGTATCCGATACTGGTGTTTGCCTTCCACGTGGCGAATTGAGGGAACCATAGCCTGCATGATTTGACCCCCCCGACACAGTATTTTGCAAATCCGCTAGAAGTGCGTCTGTAAGAAAAATTGAGCACCATGACCATCTAACATCTACCTATTCATTTTACAACGCAAATGGTTTAATAACTTATACAAATATAACCTTGACCATTTCGAAATGTGCAAACATGGGCATCCAACTTCTTGAGTCCTGTTTACTTAACCCTAAACAAATGTATAAGTCGATGATAATTATTGATAAATGCATTACCGAATTCGATAAATTCGTCGTAAGTCGACAAGGTACCCATCGCTTAATTAATAATTAAAACGGGTGTAACCTTTAATAATTAATCACTGTTCACAACAGTCAACACTTCACTTTGCAAGGAAACCCGGTGCAGAAATACGACGACTGCAAATGAGGCAACATTTGCAGAAGAAGCGGTAAGTACGGCAAATTCAAGAAAGTCCTGTCGAAATATTACTCGGCCAGGAAATTTGTTATCATTATTACGAGTGTATTTCAATTTATTTGACAGGATCGGATTAAGTTCAATTAGGGTTTAAGGACGAGAATGTCGCCATTTGTCATATCATGTGTGCGATGGTCAGTGTGTGTAGCATCGTTAACGTTACGACATTGCCGATGAAACATAGAGCTTAATGGGATAAATTGCCTAACAGTTATGATTAAATCAAACCAACGAAATCCTAATATAAGTAAACTATTAATAATGTAGTGCTAAAATATTGACCAATCCTATCCCTACCTAATCCTAAAACTTAATTACGAATCAAAATATTGAGGTAACCACTTTCGGATTATCTATTAATACACTCCTGGCGAAATGACTAATAACCCTGATACGCGTTCTTCAAACAATGTACCAGTTTATATAGTTTAATGGGACTGCTTTATTTTTATAAATTGCCTGGTATTTCGTGCAATTTGCTAGATCCAGTTACTATTTATAGCTACAATGTTTAATAACCCGTCATGGGACGTGGGGTTAGAAAGCTGACGAAGATAATGATGCGTGAGAACCCGATTTGTTTTCGGATAGGGCATAAAAGGAGGTTCAACGGTATATACTATCAATCTCACCGAAGACTAGGTCCTTATGAATGCAGGTTCAAACAAATCCCCGTTGATTATTATTGGAGATGCTTCTTTCTTTTCAGCAAACAATTCGACACATTTTTGCAAGTTTGACCAATAAGATTTTCTAAAGATTAATGTACTTAATTGGAGTCATGTCCGTCTTGCAGGAAAGTCCTCACAGACCTTTGCTTCTCTTGACGCGATGAACATTTATTCTCCGACGTGTCTCAATCAAAATGATCATATTTTAATTTTCAATAGTCAGCAGCGGCCGAAAGAAAATGGTAGAGCCTCACTAGGAAAAACAGTTGATGATGATGTGCTAAACTAAATCTGATTTTAAGATTCAACTTCAGGAATTTCTACGATCTATCGCCATTACAGCACCTGCCGTTCTGTTAAGATTTACAAGGTGCTAGGAAAGGTCCTGAAATCGATTAAAGCCTTGATTTGAATGTTATTTCATTGTTTTTCACTTAAGCATTGCGTTCGCCATTTTGTGAACATTTTTTTTATAAGGAAGTGACCGTTTGTTACATTTTTCAGTAATTAACTCAACATTTTTTTTAGTAATTTCCGTTTTGCCTCGAAAGCCTACGGAAATAATCTGATGTTTTTGTCTCCGGATTTGGGTCTCTAACAACACTCGAGATCGCCATGTTGAGAGTTGAATTTGAGGCACCCTAAATTTATATTGTTTTTTGTTTAGTTTTTAGCAGTGAATAAAATGAATTTAATTGATTGCGCCCTTTGGCACTGCCCTAAATCTAAGACAACAAAAGCAGATGTAAAACGAAGGAGAAAGACGGTTATGAGCAATTTATTTTACGTACAATTCAAGACATAATCCATCATTGACGAAATGGAAATTACTTGTCAAGGTCATTCAAATCTAACAATGTGGACCATTTGCTGGGCTAATAATTATTAACCTCTCCATAAACAACAATGACATCATGTTGCACCAATCTGGTCTGCGTTGCCTTGACCTCAAAAACTAAGAAAAAAACAGTAAAATTGTTACTGATTAAAAGCGACAAACACCCATCTCAAATCAAAATGAGATGGGTGACCTTGGCATTGTCGTAAAATGTTAAATTGATGTATTATTGTAAACATCATTGCATAAGTTTCACAAAGCAGTTCAGAAAAACAAGGACATGGGGATACTCACTAAGGTACTGCTCCCATTCGACCAAGTTTCTGAACTTCATTGGTTTGGGTTTTCTCTCCAATGTCGTAGGAGGCGAAGGATCAAAAGTGACGGTCTTAGGCGACGGAGTACGCGTGCGTAGTTTGGCACTCATAATCACGTTAAGTATAAACGTACCCGATCGGTTTTATAAATAATCTGGACACGGCTGCGATTTGCGAATTGGACTCGTCGAATTGACCTCTACACCGGAACTGGATCTGAAGCGACCCTCAATTCCAGGCAAAACTGGAAGAAGTTGTGTATATAGGAAAGATCCCAACCTATGACTAACTGTTACACGTCGTGTTTTTTGGCAGGACTAGTGCCTTGTCCCAAACGACGGGAGATAAAAATAGCCACTTGCGGAATCGCGGACGCCCGCTGAAAACACCACCTTTAACCTTGCGCAATTTAAGCGTCAATCGGTCAATTAAGTTTGATAAATCGAGTGTGGCCAATATCGATATCGAACTTATTTGCACGTCGAATAGCGTTTCACTCTTGACTGCCTCCATTTATATCAATTTATTTAATCTGGGTGGAAATGAGCCCCTTCAGCCAAAGGTAGTGAAGCAGATTTAAAGTCAATTGCAGAACTAGTGATGTAAAGAAGAAGATTGCCTCTTGAAGCCAGAAGCAGGCTTCATTCTGGATTGAAAGAGAGATATTCAACATTAGTTCAATAGCTCTGAAGATATTGCTGGTCTAAAATGCCTAAATGAGGACAGGCGTGAAGACTTAATATACTCTGAGCAAATCTTAGCAATAAACTTGCGAGATGTAAACTGTATATAGAGACATTTCTACTTTTGTTAAGATACTTTCACGGTCAAGATGTAGATTCTTGCCAAAATAGAGCTCCTCTTGGCCGAGATCAAGAACTCATGAGGAAGAACATTTCTCGAGCACGTCTTCCTCATTCCAAACCATTTCTCGTCCCAAACCAGAGATGATTTCTCTCAATCAATAACCTCCTTCTATGTATACATATTAGTCCAGCTCTGCCCCTTTCTTCCAACACATCAAAATTCCTTTATATTCTTCGTCTCAGTCTAACGCATATATCTGAGTTTCGGCTCGCAGGTTTCTCAGCACCCTAAGTTGGGGGGAAACATGTCTCATGTTCAACTTAATTTTTCGTCATAGTATTATCCGATTTCGAACATCTTCTGAAGCACAGTCCTTAGTGTTAACTCGGAATTTCACCCGATACATAGTGAGGAAACGTCGAAGTTTTAACTGGCGAGTTGAAATTGAGACGTTGTCCTAGATCCTCGGATTGGAAAATAAAATCTGGTTCGGGCAAAAAATTGGGTTGAAATTAAGCTACTTATTTTCGCAATCTGAAAGTACGTGAGTACAAACTGAGACGTCTCCCAAGGTGCTCGCATTGAGTCAAAACTCGAGCTATCTCCCAGAAGTTTTACATTCTATACATATCTTTTTAAAGTGGTGCAACATCTATTTTCTCTTCTGGAAATCTGGGAAAGCTCACTCAGAAAGACCCAGAAAATGAATGCCCGCCTTCTCTATAATTAACCTTTTATTAGAACGGGAAATATCTTATTACAAACACATTACTTTATATCTAGGGATATCTGAAAGAGTCCATCGCCCACGTTTGATGTCCATGGAGCATAAACCGTGCAAATCAGCTTGTTTACTTCCCGCGGTAATCTTAAATTTTTCACTCGAATCAAGGCCTGCGCCTACGTACCAAAATGCTAATAATCATTAGACTAGATATGAAAAAACTTCATGGCAATTTATTAATTTTTTACTCGTGATCTGATTGTTTCTCATAACTCAACACTGGACTATCGCACACAAATCGTTTCTGCAAAAGCTCAATAACTTTTTCCTCGATCATGTCCACATCTTCTCCAGGAGTATAATCGTCTTCAGTAGATCTGGATATAGTTATAATAACGGGATCTCTAGGCATTATTTCTAAGAATGTCTCAAAGCTATCAAACATTATATTTAAATCCTCTGGAGATGAAACGTGATGAGGAAGGTCTGAGTCGTCGCAAGTGCAGCCAGCATCAAAAACCAATTGCCAGTCAACCTCTTTTTCTTCGTAGTGCTCCAGAATGCTTTCGCGCAGCTTTGAAATTTTTTCATAAATGTCATCCCTAAGTTCGTCTTCAGGCATCGCTTTATGCTCTTGAATATGTTTGAATATGGACTCGAGTCGATTAAGCTGACTTTCTCTTTGAACGGTGAAGTTACTTATGTCTTCTTCACTGTTCGACTTTGGAGGGCTGAATTTGAAGATCTGCTTCACTTGTTTATACATGCCGGCATTTTCGTAGATTTTCAAGAACGGGTTGCTCGTGCTGAAGAAATCAAGATCAATGTCCAAAATCACGGGGTAAGAGTAATCCGACAAAAGCTTCCTGATTTTCCCATAATCCTCTTTCTCACCACTGAGTTTCTTACCTAAGGTAATCACATCTAAAAACACGCTTCTTGCATGTTCCAAATCTTCTTCCCTTTTGTAAAGACACTCGTACATGAAATAACTCTCTTTAGAGGTGACCCTAATAGTCCCGTTATTTTTATCTTTACCAATCTTAAAACTCAATGATGCAGTTTCGATTTGATGGGCCCATGGAGGCTTCACCCACAAGAGCTGATTGAAATGACCTGCGTGGGCGGCTGGTAACATCCAATTCTCTATGCTCAACTCCTCGAATAACTTGTCTTTTTCATAAACGGTATCTGCCGGCATGTTTTTGGGTATCAGCATATCTGGATGGGAATCGAAATGGATGAAAATAGAGCCTTCCAGGGGGAGATGCTTAGATCCGATATTTCTGTATATGAAGGGTATCACCTCATGGTGGTATTCTACCACGTATATGGGTATCTTGGGGTGTTGCTTCAGTTTCGTACCTGTGGGAGAAAGAAGCCCTTTGTCATTCGGCGGTGGAAGTAGCAATCAAGAACAATAGGTTTAGCATAAAATTCCAATGCAAATAAGGATGTGGTTAAAATTTTGCAGAAATGTCTAACAATATGGGTCAAAATGCAAAATTAAAGGGGAAATAACATTTAGGAAGAAATAGTACAAATACGGAGGCAAGATGAGTTTCCATTTTTTGACAATCTGATGTTCTGGAGAATGTTTCCATCGTTAGAGACCCTATCCGCAGAAAGTACCTATGCTATGTAATATGCTATTCAGGTGAAATACTACAATTTACACAGACAAGATAATATTCATTCACCAATTAATCAAGAATCTGATGAACTAAGTCCCAAATCTTTGGAGAACGAATCTTTTTTTGGTATCTTAGGAACTGCAAGTCCGCTGCAATATAACTGTGTAATTTTTCAGCATATATAAAAATCAAATTTACACATAAATAAAATTTCTAAACCAAAAACGCACTTTTAGCAACAGCGATGTCCTCATCGGTGACCGGTCGGCTTCTTTTGAGAAATTCCAACACCATATTGATGTACACAATCGCGTCAAAAACACACCAACAAGTTCAGGTCGATTGTTTATTATTAGTAGAACAAACAACAAGCACACGTTCTTCGACTTAAAGGAATGAACTGCATTTTCCACTGTTGCCTTTGCTGACTTTCGTTTTTTAATCCCGTCAAGTGGGCGAAAATAGACGCGGGGGCCCACAAACATGAAATTTTCGTTATAAAGGTGTAACAATTAAAATTATTGAAAGGAAAATGTCAAGGAAGAAGGAAACGTGTTTATGTCAAGGATTCGCGACTTTATAACTCCAACTTATTTAATTAGTAAAAGAATGAATTGGTTCTTATTTTTCAATTGTGCTGAAAAGTGTGGCGACACAATTGTTTGGTGTTAATGCTGTTGCCTCAATTCATCCTGGTTGTTGAAAAGACATTGACAATTCCATCTTAAATTAACAATGAATTCTGAACTTCCTACATTCCTCTGTTATTTATACTGAAACTAGATCAGAAATCAATTCGACGACTTCAACATTGTTACCAATTGGTTCTTAAAATATTTCAAAGCGGAAATGTCGTGATTAATGATGTTATATATTATTTAATTTTCTTTATTATATCATTCATTTGGCTTTTATATTGAATCAAGCATCTCGAGAATGTTAACATGACATTCAGCATTTCACGATCTAGAAGAAAGATTTAGCATAAGGGATAAAATTTGTTTGTATGAGAAATTTATCCATATTAAATATTTTGAGTCCAACAATCAGTTATCAACTCGGTAGTAGCCATACTACCCTGCTCTACTAACCTGAACTAACCCTACTCGTAAGTAATTATGAATGCAACTTGAGAACTACGAGGCCAAATCAAATGTAAAATGAGAAGAAACTATGCTATAGGAAGTACATTTTATTTGGTTTAGAGAAAAGCAATTTATTACGCAAATAACATATCAAATTACCATACATGTATGTAGTTTAAACATTTTCAAATTTATTAAATAGGTTTCCTTGCTTACGAAGTCATCAGCTCTGTGGCTTATCGTTTGATAATCAAAAAGATAACAATTTTAAACATGTAACGCTTTGTTTTTTTTCTGTACGCAGCACGCAAAAGCACGAAAATAAGACTTAAATTTTCCCGATTTTTGTAAACGGGATTGTGGAAATTGCTCCAAAATTTAGATATTTATGAGCCCACTAAATATAATCCCGATGACAAACAGTGTTGTCTTGTCAGGACGTTTGCAATTTGATATGAATACACACATCATTTACGCGTTTCGCGTCATGTTAAACTCTGGACTAATCATTCTTCATTCAAAAACAAACGCTGTCCTGGACTATTTTGATAATATTATTAAATGGAAACTTACATCCCGGCGCCTCAGTGCCGTGTCTTATGGTACACTCGAAAGGGTTCAAGGTTCCAGGAACCACTTTCCCATACATCGACCTATCCATGGGCGGCAAAATTCGAAACCGACGACACTCAAAAGCGGCGTCCGCACTCAAAAACCGACCGACGAATCGGAGATTTCGACGAGCGATCACGTGTCGGCGTTGACGACGTCCCAACCGGAAAAGCCCATGCCAGTTGTCAGGGACATTTTTGTGGGGGCATTTTTAATTTTCTTTTTCGAAAATTGTGACGCTTGCGCTGCCTTTACGACGAATTTAGAATGATGGTTGCCATAATAATAGTTGGAATATGGGCGCGGAGGTGTAGCGATTCAAACTGCCAAGACGAAACAAGTGTGTAAGGTAATTAGACTTGGTGTAATGGTGTATGCGAGAAAGGTTTCCACACTGATTGTTGCTATAAATACTGTGCAAATAAATATTGTATTTGTTATATTTATTGCTTTTAAGGCGCGCTTATTTTCGATCTGTCAATGGCCGCTTTGAAGTTAATACCATAATGCTCAGAATTGCTTATGGTGTTAGTGGTGGACCGACAAGGAACACTGGTTTATGATGATTTTATAGTGCAACAAACACACCTGCTTCCTCGTTTTTCACTGTAAATTCACGCGATTTTAATCTTTAAAGAGACGTGAGCGCGCTGATAGTAAGACAAAAAAAATAGACACCCTGTAAACAAAAAGGAATAAAAAACATCTGCCGTATCTCGTAGTTCCAGTTTACGGCATATAGAATTCGATGGCGATTCATAAAAACATGTGTATTTCACTTTTATTTTGTTTACGTTTGCATACGCTTCTAAAACACAGTTCCGATGAACGATTTAGTATTATGACATCAAAATGTAAAAATAGGTGGAATTTCTCTGCGATTTTTCATTGGGAAAACGATGTTTTGCGTAGGCGTAGATGCTTGATAATTAAAAGTGTAAATAATTACATGCTATAGGAAATATTTGCGTATTGAACGACCTGCGAAATTAAATATTAAATGTGACCCTGTCAAAGTGATTACAGCATGTACAACATATTTTCAAGAATCATTAATGCAGGAGGAGCGGAATTTGGCAAGATGAGTCCGAATTCCGGGCAAATCCTTCCTCAAAATTCGACATTGCACTTAGATCTGTTTTATGATAGACAATTAATGGCTCCAATAACCACTATTCTATTCTCTACGACTTTAATTCAACAAGAAGAACAGAGGGCAAGGCAGCGTTTTTTTGTATATTTTTTGGCAGAATCGCATGAATTGAACTTACGGCATTGTCACCAATCTGGCGACTTTCGGATAAGCAATGTTGCCCATTAAACAGTAAAAAAATTGGAGGCTAAGGATTTGTTGGACGAATTTATGATAAATTGTGAAAACAGGAATTTTTTTGCTAATTAGTGACACCACTAACGTTCACCATTACTTTTATTTTACCCTTGGCAAATTAACTTAACAGCAGCTTAATATCACCACTATAAACTAAACCTTCACACGCAGGTAATGGATCAGAATAATAATTCCAAGTGAAAGTAACTACCTATAATGACACACGGATTGAAGCAAGATTTGAAACTGTGAATCACTCAAATGAAGAACCACTCGAAACTAATAAAACTCATGAATGAAAACATCTGTGTAGTCTACTCATATTAGGAAAAAAATGTGTCATGGGCAAACTTCTTAAAATTCAAGACTGTAAAAGGTTGTTTATAATCTTGTTTCACCTTATAAGGGGCATAATACGTGCCATAACATTTTAAGAAATGCACATTTAATTAATACAATATCGCCGCTTGTTAATGGGGTCCACAGCAAATATTTTAATGTTCAAAATAATGTTTTCAATCGCTTTCCTATAAATTAGATATTAATCTGTGTTCACAGTAAATTTGATACAACCTAGTTTATTAACCACGTATAATCAAAATTTACAAAGTTATAACTCGCACTTAGGAAGCCACAGGTAATTAAAATTGCTTGTAGAAAATTTTGGCTGAAATCCACAATCGTTTTTATAAATTCGTCTATAAATATCAAGAGTTTGTTTGACTCAAAGGAAACAGTTAAATTTAGATGGAGAGAAGACGTTAAAAGTACAAGAGTAGGTGAAAACAACTCAAAGAAGAGCGTGGTGAATGCCGACTTTATGGCGATTCCTGATTGATCTGAACAGATTTTATTTTTGGTACAGGAAGAGATGCTGGTGCGAACTTTTAATGTGCCTGATGACAGACTTAGTTGTCAAAGTTTTGTTTAGCTTTATCATCGGCTTTATTACTCAGCTAACATTCATTAAGTCATTAAGGAGGCTAAAAAAATCGGTGATTTTTCCCGTACGGAGCTCTTAATTTCTTTATGTCCAAATGATTATAAAAGACTTTTTATGAAACTATTTTGCAGCTTAAACCAATTTATTATGGTCTTAGTTCAATAAAGTAGGTGAATTTATCTAATAAAACCTTATTACATAAATAACAATTTTAGGTACTTTTCTATGTAGTAATATATCTAATGCCTCACCTTTTAGGTAAAGTATATATTAAATATTAAATTCAGTATTCTAAGACTCTTGTCTTAGGGTACTACATAATATTCTTGAAAATCCTAAGAAGGAATTAATGATGAGAAAATCTAGAAAGAAGGTCATATTTTGTTTGAAAATCTTTGAAAAAATGTACCTATCATTTACTGCAATATATCTGTAACGCTTCCTATTCTTTATGTAATGTATTTTAGTTTTTACCCAAATTTTAATGAAGATGTTAGACATATCAGTATGATTACTAAGCAAAACTGTGTATCTAAACGTGGACATGATAGGGAGAGTTTCCCAAACTATATAAATTTTAAATAATGAATCCTTTGGAACAACAAATTATAACCACTGAAAACCTATTAAGTAGTACCATTACCAATAGATAATAAAAGGACATTTTTGACAAATAAGTGCCTTACCATGGATATCAGATTTATAATTAGATATTTATCATAATGAGATGTACAAGTGAAAGTTCTTTGAAACATTGACTCAATCTTTAAGTTGGTGATAGGTATATGGTATACCCAAGTATAGGATTTTCCCAAAGGTATTTGTTATGTACAAATAATACATTTAAAAGGGTTTAATTGATTTCTCTATTTGACACTACACTCTAATACTGCCAAGCCTACTCTAATTTTATTATTCAAGATAGGTTCACAAAACTAAAACTTAGAAACTCCACATGGAAAGCTAACATACTATTAGATTAACCAAGTAATACACTGTAAGACCTAGTTTTACAATTATGGTTCAAAAGCTAGTTTAGCTAAACTTGACAGGTACTAGAACTAGTTCATAAGAATAGCATTACAATCACTGAGTGCCACAAACGAAATCAATTTCTTGATAAAGATATTCTCATGGAGTGGCTCAAATACCGCTTCATTTAGCTGAACTAACTTTAGAACCATCATTGTATAACTGGGCCAAAAAATAAACATTATTGTGAATAAATGGAAGCAGATATGCCATAGGCAATAGCTATAATATGTGCATTCTTAGTAAGAAAGTTAGATTTCATTTTTCCTTGCATATACAATGTAGGTTAGAATATAAAAACTCACCTAAATTATCACCCATCTTCCCAGTTTTTCGTCAAAATTGTCTTGTAATTACCGGAAAATCATTGAATTCCAATAACACTTAGGATTTAAATAACATAATTTCAATAATATTCAAAATCTCCTCTTTTGGAATAAAATTTCCAGGAAACCAAAATAAATGAAAATAACCAAAAACGGCAAAATGTCACATCGGTCGATGATATTGTTTTTATTCTTACCCTAGATGGCGCTAGAATCGAATTACACTGAGTGGAGAGCAGTTTACATAATGTAGATAATGTAAAGATTAATAGTCGGAAAAGTCATAAGTCAATACTAGTATTAATTTATTGCCACATCATCGGAATTTTTTCGTACCTCCGTAACTCTATTCATGTTTTTCAAGAAATGGATAAGAGTAAATGCAGTACAACAATCACATTTCTAAAGTATTATATTCTATGGATTAAGAACGAAATGTGACCAATTATTTTTCAGTTCTTTATACAATTTAGTGCCAGGGCTTAGAGTTGCGCTAACTTGTCTGGCACCGAATAATTTGTAGTTTTTATCTAATTCTCCAATTTCAACGCCACAATCAAGGAGGTTCTTAAGCGCGTCAAGCATCTTCTTATTGGGCAACTTATCTGCAATAATTTTCATTTCATGACAAAACTTCAAAATATACCTACTTGATCTACCTTGAAAGTTGCCAATAAATGCTATTCCCATAGATCTCGAATTATATCCTCTGGTATGTGCTCCTGTTTTGTGCCAGCCCACCCCTTCATAAATATTTCCATCGCCACCAATTATAAAACTTAAACAACAATAAAACAAAATGCATAGATCAAATACCATGCACTTACTTGTATCCAATATCAGGCAGTTCCATATTGTCAATATGGAAATTCTGGATATCTATTAACAGCAAAACACAATTCTCTTCGGTAGAGCATTCATTAGTCACGGTATGATGAATAATGACATTTTTTACAGGAACTGTAATATAATCAATAGCTTGAGTTTTGCGGCCTCGCCATCGAGATCGTGATAGAATAGGGGGGCAGCCAGCTAACAGTTCTGCAAAACTTACAGGTCAAATTATCATTTATCAAAACATGTTAAAATCGATTTATATTGTCAGCTTACCCTCAGATTCTGTGGTTTGACCTCCTATTCCATATAACGCAATCAAAATGCTGAAAGTTCTTATAACACGACAAACTTTCATGATTTTATAAGCTATTATAATAGATGTTTAATTATAAGTAGTTTTTAAATAATACAACCTGTTAAATTTGTTTGTATTTAAATGCTTCTGGAAGTTTCAGGACGTGCCTATAGGTAAAACAGTCGGCAAAAGTTCTGCTTGTACAGTTTACAATTAAAATAGAATTGGTATGTGACTAAAGCTTTGAACCTTATACTGAATAGATGTTCCTTGAGGGTTATAAATAATTGGTAAATTGACCCCTGACTCACAAATGTCACATTATCTTTTAATTTAAATAAACAATTTCAACATTGTAAATGAGGTGAAGAATTACTAGACTTTTCAAAAGCCATAATACAAATTCAAACACTGAGTTCGTAATTTACGTTTAACGGAAATCTGTTGTGACTGCTCCTCTAATTGACATTTTATCTATGAATGAATTTCGCTTTCACTTTGACACCTTTCTCTAGAATCAAAGTTACGACTCCGTAAAAATTAAAATTTCAACGATGTTGATTGGTCAGAAAATTCTCACTATCACACTTTTTAGATGCGCAGCTGTCTTCTAAAATGTTCTTATGGTGTAGAACACGGACATGACAAAATTGACAATTCAATTGCCAACGTCATGATTCAAAGACGTTGAGATTAGTGTCAAAAAACGTGATTTGTGAATTTTGTATTTATTTTGTGTGCATTGACCATTTGTCTGTTTTTCCGAGTCATTTACCAACAATATTCTGTAGAAAAATCGTCAGAAATGACTGTAATTAATAAGGTAAGGAATGTTTGATAATTGCATAAAGATTATACGAGCTATAATTTAATTTCCTAAAATGACAAAATTGTTATAAAGAATCTTCCTTTTCTAAAATAAAAAAAATGTGAGGCGGAGATATGTAAAATTCTGAAAAAGAGACCCCCCGGCAGATGAACAACACCTCTAATGGAATGCAGTAAATTTATTTAAAGGCGACGCGAAGTTTCCCCAAAACTTAAGTAAAAAAAAATTGACAACTTATTGAGATGTTAATTATTTTAGATGGAAGTGGATGGTGGCCCTAAGGGTGAAGGGTTTCGGTCATACTATATTACAAAAATTGAGGAGCTGCAGCTTGTTGTTGCTGAAAAGAGCCAGAATTTGAGAAGATTACAAGCACAGAGGAATGAGCTTAACGCTAAAGGTTGTTCTTACACCCATGATGTGTCATTATTTTACTTAGAGAATAATTTTGTATTGTATTAGTTCGTATGCTTCGTGAAGAATTGATGTTGCTACAAGAGCAAGGTAGTTATGTGGGAGAAGTGGTTAAGCCAATGGACAAGAAGAAAGTGCTTGTTAAAGTTCATCCTGAAGGAAAATTTGTAGTGGATATTGACAAAAATATTGATATTAATGATGTCACTCCAAACTGCAGAGTTGCCTTAAGGAATGAAAGTTATACATTACATAAAATTCTTCCCAATAAGGTTTGTATGATATCATTTTAGGTTTATAAATAAGTAATAGAATTTTAGGTTGATCCTTTGGTCTCCCTTATGATGGTTGAAAAAGTACCAGATTCCACTTATGAGATGGTGGGAGGCCTGGACAAACAAATCAAAGAAATTAAGGAAGTTATTGAACTCCCAGTGAAACATCCCGAATTGTTTGATGCTCTTGGCATTGCCCAGCCTAAGGGGGTTTTGCTTTATGGTCCTCCAGGTATGTTTTTGTCTTAACCCTGATTAATGAATGTAATAAACATTAATTCTGCCTTTTAAGGAACTGGGAAAACACTTTTGGCTCGTGCAGTTGCTCATCATACTGAATGTACCTTCATTCGAGTGTCTGGATCTGAGTTGGTACAAAAGTTCATTGGTGAAGGGTCTAGAATGGTCAGAGAATTGTTTGTGATGGCTAGAGAACATGCCCCTTCAATTATATTCATGGACGAAATAGATTCTATAGGTTCCTCTCGTATTGAGTCAGGTATAAAAGTTACTATTTTAAGTTAGTATATTTTAAAATGTGTTCTTGAAGGATCTGGAGGAGACTCTGAGGTTCAAAGAACCATGTTGGAACTGCTCAACCAACTGGATGGCTTTGAGGCCACAAAAAATATTAAGGTGATCATGGCCACCAATCGCATTGATATTTTGGACCCAGCTTTACTGAGACCTGGCCGAATTGACAGAAAAATTGAGTTCCCCCCACCAAATGAAGAAGCCAGATTGGATATTTTGAAAATTCACTCAAGGAAAATGAATTTAACTAGAGGAATAAATCTGAGAAAGATTGCTGAACTTATGCCTGGAGCCAGTGGAGCGGAGGTGAAGGTAAATAACTTTATAGTTCTTGAAAAATTGATAGGCAGATTGCTGAGGTATTTTAGTGTGTACACTTAAGGTATTTTAAGGAATTTTTCAGATATTTTAATCAAAATTCATTAGTGATCTACCCTTCAGGAAGTTTGAAAGTATATGTTATGTTTGATATACCTTAAACATTATTTTATATTGCAGGGTGTCTGCACAGAAGCAGGAATGTATGCTTTAAGAGAAAGAAGAGTTCATGTAACCCAAGAAGATTTTGAAATGGCAGTAGCCAAGGTCATGCAAAAAGATTCTGAAAAGAACATGTCCATTAAGAAACTGTGGAAATAAGTTAAATCAGTTTATTTTGTATTTTAAGCAACCATAATTGATGGAAAGTAGCATATACAGGCAGTCTTATTTAAGTGTGTTTACTATTGCTATCCCCAAAACAGTGAGTTACAAATCCTTTTTAAAAAAACATTTTACTTAGTGCCCTAGTTCTCCAATGGATTTTTCTAGTTGGGGAATTGTTAAATACCAAGCTTTCAAAACAATACTAGGAAACATAGAATGTGATGATGTTATTGATTAATGTACATCAGTTGTGTTTTTTCTATGATATTTTACAAAAAAATGTACTTTCCAAACATAAGATTAAGATGACATATCTAGATTTCAAAAAAGTGACTTTGTATTGATATCTTGAATGCAAAATGTAGTCTTGGGCTAAATACTAAGTCTGTGTTGTGGAGAGAAATTAAAAAAAAAATTGGAACCCCATTAATGGATTTTAACCCTAACTGTTTCAGAGAGAATAACAGGGAATCCAGTTAGAAAAAACATTTTGGTACTTGAGGTGATTAAAACTGGTATATCCACTTATTCATCACTCCCCCTTTACATTTGACTGTTGTTTGAATATACTCATGGGACAAAATTGGTAATTTTTGGGTGAAAAATAACACAATTGAAAGGATAAATCATAACTACCCAAGCTATATTCCATTTAAATTCACCTATAATTACAACTTTATCATAAGCTCACACTGACTAACACTTAAAGATTTAAAGTGACATTGTTAAAACCTCTTGAAGCATAGTCTGATGGCTTTGTCCTATCAGACAATTTAGGATAACCAGGATCGCCAGGTAAAACAATTGGTCTTGATGAAAATACCTTCCATCCAGTTTTTCTGTCCCATTCATTGCCATGATATTTGATGGTATAATAGCCAGCGTAAACCAAAACAATAAACATTGTCGTTTTGGCAGTCATATACCTCCAAACTGCGGCCCTTTCAGCTCCAAGTATTGGGGTTAAGAAGTTCTGATATTGGTTAAGGGGGTATCTGTAAAACCTTCTGATGGGATTATGCGTTGCTTTGTAGATTTCTGGGACTACTCTAGGCTCATTCGGGGAAAGTTCTTGATCTTTAAGCCATTGTTTCCGAAAAGCTCGTTCTGCATCGGTCATACCAAGAAGACGTTCTCTTTCGTTCACGAATCGCCCAGCTATTGCCATGGGTTTAACACCTCCGGTGTCTGAAGCTTTACCCATTTTGTTAGTAAATCTTCGTAATTTGTTAGCTAGTTTTTTTATATTACTATGAGAATTACGTAAGTCTCGTTTTGAGGCCCCCGAAGACGAAAAGTTGTTATGACAGAGAGAGAGGTGTCAAGAACAGCATTATTGTTAGGTTAAGTCTCAAATATAAAAAATACTGTTTTCATATTTTATTAAAGTATAGAGTAAGATATGTCGACAATGTCGGAAAATCTGAAGATTATTATTGCTTAAATATGAAATGTCTACTGCTTATAATTTATACATATATTTGTCTAAATTTAAATTGCTAACATCATGTGTAATAATCAATTTTTAATAATTTTACTAAGAAATTTACTTCCTCCTTCATGCTTTTGATTTGAAAGCCCCAATTATCTAATTAAAGACAAACATATGATTGTCAATGCCAAACTGACATTTACCTTAACCTTAAATTTAGAAATTTTTGTAGAAAAATCAACAAAAAGTGGTCAATAAAACGTTTTCTTCTCGTTTCCTTGGGGAAACTTAAGAAGCTTAGCATTTTGTAACTTAAGTATACATTTCTATAAGTCTCTAATTATGACTGAGTCGACGGAGAGCCCTCCGTCATTGAGCGACAAGGTTTTTGAGGCAGTTACCAATAATGATGCAGTCCTTTTAAAAGCACTACTCACAGAAAACCCTCAAAATGTTAATGTTTTCGACGAGAACAACATGACACCTTTGCAGCATGCAGCTTATAAAGGGAGTAAAGAATTAGTACAGATTTTATTGGATCAGGTAAGTTCCATACTGTAATACTAATAAGAGCATACTTGTCTAGATATGCAATTTCACCAATTTGCTAAATTATTCTATTATTTGTATTTTATCAAAAAAAAGTCATTTATATTTAAAATTACAACAAATATAATCCTATATTATGTGCCGATTTTTGTTGGTATCCCAGGTAGTAACATTATGCTAATTATAATTGTAAAATTATTTTCAAATAAGGATCTTTAAGAAACTTTATGAGTGCTATAATCCTCATTGAGCTTTAGCACTGGAGTAAGTGGTATGTCAGCATTTTTAGCTATAGGAAGAGCTAGCATTGCTCGAGCATTGGACCAGCATTGGTCATTTTTATATTTTATTTATTAAGTTATGATCTTAATTTTGACAATGTTTGGAATTTTGATTATTTAAGTTACTAAATCATAATAGGCTTCAGGTCACAGTGGAAGACTGCATTCCAGTCCACTTAATTCTATAAAATGACAGATGTATATTTCTCTTCATGAAAATTTTTTTACAAAATAGCAAAAGTGGCATTTTTGTCTTGTTTTTAATTTACTCAGGTTTAGTAACTCTAAATTTGAGCTAATTTAACTTACCTCAACATAAGATTCACTAAACTTGTACCCACACATTTTGAATTTTATTCAACCAACTTGAATCTCAGATTCTGCTACTCAACTAACTTAAATAGCTACTATTCTGAACACTCTGTATTGGCCAACTACTTAATAAAGCTGCTTTTCATACATTACATCTTCCCTTAGCTTATTTTTTGCTTTAAACCAGGGAGCAGAAGTCAAATTATGCGAACATCAACACAACTACACAGCCCTCCATTTTGCTGCATTATCTGGAAATACAGATGTGTGCCTATTACTCCTTCAAGCAGGTGCTAAATCCACTGAAACCAACACAGTGGGCAGAACTCCATCCCAGATGGCTGCATTTGTTGGTCATCACAATTGTGTCGCAATTATAAACAACTTTGTGCCAAAGGAAGACATTGAATACTACACCCACCCTCATGGCATTCAAAGTTCTGCACCCTTACCTCCTTTGTTACTAGAGAGCTTCCATAAATTTATCATGCAGATCAACATTCATCCTATAAAAGTTGTCATGAACATCCATAATTTTGTGGGTTTGCAAGACCATTTGCCTGAGGTTAAGAAAGTTTTGGAGCTGATGTGTGAGAAAGAAATGAAACGTACTGAGACCAATGAAGTTATGTCCTTTAAGTTTCATTATTTGGGGTATATTGTTGGAGAAGTGGGTAAGTTGAAAGAGAGGCAGGGCGTCAAAAAAGATGAAACTGCTGATACTGAGAAAAAGGCAGATATTACTGAAGCTTTTGCTAGGAAACTGTTAAAACCAGGTGGGAAATTATATTTATTCATGTCTAGAATTAAGAATTAAAATATTTACTTTCTTACAGGAAAAGATGATCACCTAGAGCTTATGGATGCCTTTCTTAAAGAATGTATCCGTGAATTCCCATTTAGGGATAGCACCCTGTTTCGTCAAATGGTGACAACCCTTTCAGGGGACGAAGCACCTTCCGCTTTATTCGTAATCAATTCGGTTATTAATGGGCAAAGAGGATTCGTCGACAACATCCCATATTGCAATACATGTGGAGAGGAGAAGCCTGCTAAGAAGTGCTCGAAATGTAAAGTGGTCCAATACTGTGATAGGAATTGTCAAAGACTGCATTGGACCTGGCACAAAAAGTCTTGCGCTAGACTCAGTCAAGAAGGGGGAGGTGCGGAACCAACTAAACAGAATAAGGAGATAGACATGAAGGAATTGCATACATTTTTGTCTAAGAATTAAGTAAATGAATCATCGCTGTTAATTGTGGAATTAATGATTGAACTTGTAATTAAGTATTTAATTTTTATGTGAGTGACATGGAATAAAGTGGCATGATAAAAAATCGAAGTTTTATTGACTCCCATTGACACTGACGGAAAGTTTATTCAAATTTCGTATACGTTGCATACGTGCAAAGCTAAAAAGCTTCTGCAGGAAACAATTAAATACCTTCTTATCTATTAATACTTGCCGGTTTTGAAATAAATGAATACCAGAGTACATAACTGAACATATATTACTTAAACAGAGACAACTTCTACGGGAAATTAGCTAAGGCGTTTGCAATGGCTGGTTGGAAACTCCTTTTGCTTAAACAATGGCAGAAAGCATTTAATAATAAGAAAGACGATAGTCACCAAGTGAGAAAAACATGGAGGAGATAATAGACAACACAAGAATAGAATAGTCCTACGGCCGAATAAATTAGTACAATATCACAACTAGATACCTATTTCTCTATTTATTTACATTAGGTAATATATCTTTAAACTTTTTATTTTGGAAACCACTGGTAACATATGATATACCTTAACAATAAATTTCATTACATTATTAGAGATATGCTATAATATGAATATATCTGTTACATTTTGCTTTTACTAAAATATAATAGTGTCATTATCTAAGTACTAACTCGTCAATAAAAAACGGGGGAAAATCAAATGGCTGTTTGACCTTCCGCCCTTTATACGATTATACAAAGTCAATTCTCAAAAGTACAAAAATTCTCTATAAAACGGTAATTCTACGGGACCAGTTCATGGTGTTTGCTTTCTCTAATTATTGTAACTGTACAACATTTCTTGGAAATAATTACATGCATATTGCTACCTAATACATTCTGTAAAAATACTGTTGTCCTAAATATATACTGCATTTTTGCACTATGTACATAAATATGCTGTTGCTGGTATAATAACTTGATTAATATTGGTTGTTTATATCGAGACCTTATGGGTACATTTACAATGAGAGAATACACTTTTCGTTCTATTTTTTTTTTAATTTACACCCATACCTCATAAGAAAGCCCACAAATCCAACACAAAGTGCTACGTTTAAGTATTGACAACAGTGGTTCTTCTCGACCAAACTGCCAATTTTCTTGCCATAAATATAGAGTGCTTGTCTCCCACTTATGGTTGTGTTAAGTATCATTTCCCTTCACGCAGCGCGTAGATATTTGAGCGGGGACTCAATAGAAGCGAAGGCAGTCTCCCATTGAGCCTCGGAAAGCTAAATGTTCCGAAATAAGTTTTCATTCATCAGGTGGATACATATCACAACCAAACTTATCATTTTCAGATAATAAGCATTTAGGGCGCTTATACCTAGAACCTAGGATTATAGATGTAAATGAAAATATCTATTTGTATATTGTTATTAGTACATAGGAAGACAGGTACACGACTTTACAAAGTAAATAATTTCTAGATTTCAATTATTTTATTTATATCTGCTCTCAATAAGTTTCTTTAACTACTAATTAATTTTATGCCGACACTTAATACTCTAATTTTTGTTTATAATGTTAATTGTGCTTTTAGCATTTTTTCAGTTAATTAATGATCCTACCCTTGAAGGTTTATATAAATTGAAAAAAAATAGAAAAAAAAATATAATTAAAAAACTTAAATCAAAGCGTTTAAACGTAATATTCAGTAAATTTACACAATTTCTTATCTCAAACTTCGACCGGTCGCTGTTCAGTCGGAGTTTGAGCCGTTGAAGATAACCGCACTTGATTGCTATCTGATTGCACCACTCCATTCGATTGACTGCTCACTTGAGTGTCTTGCCATGGTGTCGTTAGCTTTTTCAGGCGCTTAAGAATCGAGAAAAATGATTTTTTATTAGTTTTACTCATCATCATCACTCATTTGTATTAAAAAAAAAACTCCACATCTGTGCCTTTAGTAACAATGCCTAATATCTTCCTTCAGCTTTGGGAATGTATTTTAGGGAACGCGGTGAATGGTAAAAGTCATGCCCGAAAGCGGGTCTGTCGGATTACACCGACCCACACTCATCTAGACTTATAATCCTTACAAGTTTCCTACTGATGACTTTCGAGAGGAGTGATTGATCGGCGCTCGAAACAGGGGCCGCTACTCACTAGGCCCCTCCAAGCAACGGAGTAGCCTTACTAGGATGGCAAATCTACGAAGATTAGTCCACACCACCTTGGGCGCAGCACGGAGGGGCCTTTGCACACAAGAAAGATTGGGATTCATTGTGGACATAGAAGGGGCATTTGGTAATCCCTCTGAGTGAAAGAAGCATTTGATAGAATTGAACGTGCTGTTTTTTGACATAATAAGTTAACTACTTAACAGTTAAAGTGCAGATATTGAGTGATTCATATCATAAGTCAGTGAATTTTCGACAATTCTTATATTTGAACTTTATACAGACTATTTCTGAATCTTGGTTAGTTTAGGAATCTGATAATTAGATACAAAAAGTTCGATAGTTGATGATACGTTAGAGTTTTATGGAGAACTGACTGAAATCGTGCTGAAAATTTGAGTATCACTATCGAACATTGTAACAGCCCCAATGTTGCCGCTTGTATTAAAAAGTCGCAGTAACTTTGAATTTCCTACCAACACACCCGAGATATTTTTTAATTTTTTGAGATACATCTCAAGGTTTTAGGAATATTTCATGTAGCATTCCCTATTCCAATTTTCAGCTGGACATTGAATTGTAAATCACTTTTACACTTCCAAAGGTCGTAATTTCTAAACCATTTAAGCTAAAGTAAAAAAAACCTGTATTTTCCTACCTTAAATTTTCAGTGCAAATCTAAATAAACGAAAAATTAAAATAGGACTGTAACAAACATTTTTCTCTAGCTTAAACGGTCTAGAAGCACAAATGTGCCTCCCGCCTCTTTGCACTTTTTCATTAATTCAGTAATCTAGAATGTTTTTGAAAAAGTACCATTTATAGAACCATTTTATAATATAAGATCTAGTCTATGATGCTTCTAATCTCTGGCCATTCCCATCTAAAATCGTTAGGCTTGAGGGCCAAATTATGTAGTCGTGATTCAGTGTGACGCAAATATATGAAGGACATTTTATCATATTTTCATAGAAATGACTTGAACCAGGCTGAATGTTCCAAATTCATATTTTTCCAACCACAAAAAATATAACTAAAAATGTTTGTTATTTGAGAACTCTGTCCTCACATCGCTTTGATACAAGTTCATGCCTGTGTAAAAAACACGTTGGCACTTACCTTCGCACAGCATCCAGGTGTAATTAAAAACTGAATAATGGCCACTGCTGGGATCATAATCACTGATGAGGCTGTAATGCCCCAGCCCAGAATGTTCGCCCACGTGGGATAGACGTAGTTTTCATAAGTGAGTGGCTCATAAAACCACAGGCCGTAAAAAATTATGAAAAGCAGGAAAACCGGGGCTGCAAACTTCCAGCAAAACCTCCAATACAAACCCGGCCGGAAGCCGATCATGTCTTCGATGTCATCACAAAATCTTTGAGTCCCTGCAAAAGGAAGTCCCTGCTGCTTGAAATTGACCAGTCTTACATGTAAGAGCTTACCGTAAATCCAGGATACAACAACGGTTTCAAAGAAAACGGCGAACAGCATTGAATACCCTGCAGCGTAGCGGTCCAGCAGCTGAAAGAAGTAGAATCCTCCTTGAGAGCAGGAAGCCAGACCCACGCAAAAGTACAACGAGAATAGACCTGCCACGAAAATCTCTCTGTTACGTCCGATTTTTGGGAATTCGTCGCTTAGTGCTGTGATGATAGCTTCAGAGCCACCAAACTAAAAGAAAGCTGCTTAATCGAGGAGGGAACGTACAAAGACAACTATTACCGAGCTATCTAATCCTAAAGTGAGCAACATCATAAAGAAAATAAGCGCCCAAAATATGCTCCCAGGCATCGTAGCTATGGCTGCTGGATACACGATAAACACAAGGCCTGGTCCCTCTGTGGCAACTTCGGTGATGGATCTTCCGGTGGCATGGGCCATGTAACCCAAAACCGAAAATATTACGAAACCTGACACAAAGCTGGTTGCTGAGTTGATGAAGCTTGTTAGTAGGGCATCCCTATGGTTTATTGATTTTTGGAATTTGAGTTTTATTCGATATTATCCACAAACTCACTTATAAACGTTGTTGTGATATTCGTTATATGATGCATAAGCCAGAAGAACCCCAAAACCCGGCCCTAGTGAGAAGAAGACTTGCGTCGCTGCATCGACCCATACCTAAGTATATACTATTATTACCATGTAATTGTTGCGAGAGTAATAAGGTAAGATAACTTCCTGAGTCATCCAAAATAATTAAAAATTCACTTTCTTGCGGACCTTTTTCTTCCCACTCCGGGTACATGTCCCCAGGGTTGATTTTTTCGAATTTTGGCAAAAATAATTTGAATACGTTAGTGAGTTAATGTTTGGGTAAAGAGAATCTTACACATTTCATCTGTTTGTGAAAGTTTTTAATTTTCAAAAAATACAAGATTCAGAAATTTATATGAAGAGTGAAGTACAATTGCAAAAACAAGTAGAAATCCGCGTACCACTATTGCTGATGGTACGTAGCAAAATGTTTTATAAATAATATTTGTGTGAGTTACACTGTATTACAGAAAAAATGCCGAATTAAAAAATGTGAAAATCCAAGGTGGTGCCTATAAGAAAAAACAAAATTGATGATGGTGGTCGAAAATCGAAACGTCGAGTTTTACATATGACATCAACACGCTGCAGAAAAGGGAAACTTGCGATGATGAAGCATTAATCGATTTGAATTCGTTCACTAATAAGCTGAAGAAAAAATTGAAAGTTTTTCCAAAATTTCAGTTTTTTCAAATATCTCTGAAGGTCGTCAGAATTTTTAAAATACCGAAACGACATATTCTTGAACTCTAAATTGCGCAACTTTGCCTCAATTTAGCCATTTCGTATCTTTTACGGTTACCGCGATCCCCACGGGTGAACCCCAGAAACGGACGCCCTGTATGCATGAATGGCAAACGTCCGGGAAGGACAATTTATGCATTCAATATTGGGACACAAATGTACCCGATGTGGGAATTTTTTTGACGCGGGAAGGCGAAGTTTAAAAACAAATCTTTTTACCTCCGCAGAAGATATAACGTTAAAATTTGGCTTCAGATAGTACTTGATGCCCTCGGCCGATCCCGGCAAGGTAATGCCCCGTATGAACAGAATCAAAAGCACCACATATGGAAATAGGGCTGTAAACCACACCACTTTTCCAGAAGTCGAAATGCCCTTCCACAAGGAGAAGTAACAAATTGCATAGACTGCCAAAAGGCATAGAGCTGTGTCCCATTTTATCGCTCCTAAGTCGTGGAGACCTTCGCTTTTGTGCAGCTCTAAAATTGCACGGCTGCAATCGAAGATACGGATTGAACGAAATGCTTTAGCAAATTTGAGGTAAAAATTACTTAAAATATTCCGATGCAGCTGAAGCTAATGTGTCGCTGTTATTTTGGGCGTAGCTGGCGTTCCTGGCTTCCAAATCAAACTAGACATTTTGGTAAGAGGTTTTTTGAATTAACGGTAAGCGGGTATAGCTTTATACGTACAGGCCTGCAATCGGGAGTGTTCCATTCGTTGTCGCAAGTTGTCCAAGGGAGTAAACTGGTGAATGAAGCGAAGAAAAACCGAAGGGCCCAGGCGATGATAACATTGTAGTAGAAGTCAACGTAAAAGGCGATTAAAACTACTGCGTATCCGATTCCTGCAGAGAAACGAGTATAGTAAAATTTAAAAACTGGATACCTGATTTAGGTTGTAAAGGCATAAGGAGCTTTGTATTACATACTTATAAAATGTCACGGAATCTTACCGATTCTCCACGTAAACGAAGCAATGAAATGTTAAAGATAAAAATCCGCAAAAGTCATTTTTATTCTCTATTCGAGTGAGGACGTTAAAAGGTTTAAAAGCATATTTTACGGCACTCAGACCTAGCATTAAATTGGAGGAAATGGGGCGGCATAAAAGTGACCGCTTTTCCATCACTTTAACGTATAAAATGCTTAAATCACTGAGTAGAACGTATTTATTAAGTGTTTTCACATATGAATGAGAAAAGCCCTTAGTTTGGGGAACATAAGTTGTGTGATCATGAGCGATGATTTCTTCTGGATCGGCCTTAATTCTTTATGCAAGTGTGAAAGGTACACGAGCGATAAAAGGATTGCTGAAGAGACTCACAGCTTAAGTGATGCAGGCGATATTAAGGGAAGTTAACTTGTCTCGGGTAGAATTTTTTTTTTGAAAAAGCGACATAGTAAAATTGATTTAATATGACTCTTGTTAAAGCATATAAATTAACGTTTGTTCTCAGATTTGCTTAAGAAACGAAAAAATTTTTATCAAATTACGTCCGATTTTAACGTCGCAGAATAAATAATGCAAAACGTAAAATTACAAAATTAATAGGGGTAACAAACTCCTATAAATGAATGTGGCACTGTCAATACTTGGTCGGTCCTCCTTAGATATCGGTGACTGCCCGTAGACGTCTGGGCATTGATTTTGCCAACTTTCTTGTGTCTTCTGGGGCTCGCCTCGGTAATTTTCGTCTTTAATTAATTTTTCTCAGGTATTGGGTCGTTCTACACTTTGTTTTTTAATGCCAACCACAAGTTTTCAATTATATTTAAATCTGGTGACTGGGCCGGTATAAAGCGACCACCAGCGAAACAGATGCGATGCATGCTCGATGCCGTTATCGCGATAATACCGATAATTATTGTTGAGTCCTAATTTTTGAGCACTTGGTACGGGATATTGTCTTAATATAACGAAATACATGTATTGATTCATAGTTCTCAAATAAAATTCAAGTTGTCTAGTCCTGCAGACCACATGCACCCCCCACAATATCAATCCACCTCTACCGTGCTTCCTCGTAGCTTCCAAATTTTTTAAGCGCAGCTCCTTATTAGGCCTCCTCCACAATGATATTTTTCCATCCAACCCAAATAAGCTGATTTCGGTTCCATCAGTAAATATTATTTAATTCCAGAAGTTTAAATCTTTACTAATGTGCTCTCTGGCGAACTCCAATGGGGCCCCTCTATTTCTTCTCTCTTTAATAAACGGTTTATTTTCCCAGTCCGACCCTGTATATTATTTTTCTCAAAGTGTGTCCGATTCTTTCCCGGTTGCGTCTTTTTCCAAATTGCCTTTCCACCTCCTCATACAGTTACGGACAACTTTGTTTAGGATTATTAGTTATTTCTCGTACAAACCATCGCTCTTCGCGTTCTAGAGATATTTCATTTGGGGCCGCCCGGGGCTTACTCGCGATTCGACTTTAATTGTGGTATCGCTCATTGATGTGATGCACAATTAATGGACATCTATTTACCATTTGAATTATGTCCCTTTGGCTGTATCCATCTCTATAGTGGATTAGAATAAAATTCCTTTCATTAACCGTCGCTTGACAACCCATTCTTATGTAGGTTCGTTTAACCGATTAACATATTGTTTTAAAACGTCAAAGTAAAAAACAATTGCCAAATCAATGCCGGCTTCGTTAATTTAAATCGACGCATTGTGTCACTTTTCTTAACTACGTCATTCAAGCTGTGACGTTTAAATCTCGCGTAAATTTCGATGAATATTTATTGTTCTTAAGAACGGCATATCTAAGTGAAATATCAACTTGTACGCTTTCAGAAAACTCGTATTAATTTAATATCAGCATATCGTTTTTCCAAATGAATATTGTGCCACTGAGGCGAGTTAGTTTTTCCAAGTGCACCATTCAAGCTGCGAGCCACTGAATGGGCATCTGCTAGACGGGGTGACGTCCAGTTGGGGCCGTAATGGCGGGCAGTAATGGATGGCCAAGTTCTTTTAAAAGTTAAGTATTCACATAACAAATGCATAAATATTCATCACGACTTCCACACATAGATTGTTGCCTACGAAATAATCTACACGGAGACAGATAACAGCGACTCATTATTATTATTAAGTATTATTATATGTAAATGACAGAATCGTTTCTGCCGAGGTAAACTGCTAACTTTTTCAATCCCTCCGCACTTACGCGGATAATCGCCTGCTTTTGAGCCTCAAAAGAGCTGGGAATGGCTGACTTCCTTCCGCAGATTTCTGGAAGAACATAATAATTGACTCGAAACCCGTTGACTTTGGCTTTTCCTTTATATACTTGTGGATTTGTGCCCTTTTCCCTTATTATGTTGCGGGATGGTGAGGGATTGTTTTCGTTTAGGAGACCTCTGATATTTAGTAATCGATAAAGTAACATTTTGTAGTTATCCAAGTCGGTTAAGTATCTACTTTAAAACTCTGAGAAGAAGATAAATTTGAGGGAGTACACGTGCACAGAACCATACAAAAAAATAATGAGAATGTTCGAGAACAAAGAATGAAAATCTCATTAGATTGACCATTAGTGAATATGTATTACAATGTAGTTTTTGTGTCGCCATAAAACTAAGTCCATACCTTTAAAAAGCGGACATAATCGGCCCCAACACGTAATAGCGCCTTTTCTGTTGTACTGTCCTAATGCTAACTCCATATAGAACAGGGGTATTCCTCCGACGATCAACATAATGCAGTATGGAACTAAGAATGCACCTATAACAAAAACACTAGAAGTTGAATGAGCATTACATTTAATATAATTATTGCTAAACCCTGTATCATATTTTTAAAATGGGTGGCAAAAGGTGCATCACCAGGAGAAAAGTTTTTCTCCTCCAATTTAACTTTCTCTGCAACTTCTGTTTTACCTATCGGGTATATTTGATTTCCTTTATTCGTTTAATATGTAAATTTCTGCATTATCCCCAATAAGAAAATAGTTTTATAATTTCGATATTCGACGATAAAAACTTTATATTACTATTGTATAATGGTTACAGCGATACAAACGTTTTAATTTTAACTCACAACTACTTATAAAACTTTTAAAAAAATAAAACTTCCCATGTTGTAAATATTTTCCATTATTACAAAAACATTTCTATCGTGTGTCCCCAGATGGGTGAACCAACTCTTGTGAAAGGTACAAAATTTTTTATTTAAATTTTCATTTTTTGGGGTTCAGCCCTGCTTGGTTAAAGACTAATTTCTAACATAATTTCACTTTTAGAAAATCAAATATGCCTTGGAAATTTTCAAAAAACCTATTTTTCTATTGAAAAGAGTCTTTTTTCTGTCAAATATGACATAATGTTATGACATTTATTGAACTTCTAACCTCGTACATTTGTCAAAGTAAGCAATACAGCTTGGTGCATTGAAAAGTTTTCACTGAAGTTTTTTCCTTGTAAACGACTAAATGAAAATATGCTCGGATACGTAAACTTTAGTTTTCAGGGGGACACATATGCGCACCTCCTCTGCTCCAACCCATACTAAGGGGTGGCTGTAACCTTTAAAATCTCGGATGAAAAGGGGGGGAGTGATATTTTATTTTAAAGAGAATTGAATTTCCTTTGTTTTAGTACATAAAGTATTTCACCAACCCGTTATATGCAAAAAAATAGCTTGAACACTTATCTTAGAATTTTACCTACTAAAGACTTAAATATTACAGAATTTGTAGAAATTGCAAAGTTTCTGTTTGTTGGCATTAATCATCCTTAACATAGCAACTTCTCAGTCTTGACCTGTTTTAAATTCGCCATGATGGGATGAATTTTTCATTCCCAAAAAATTGATTTTTCAGATTCTAGTCTTTCAAAATATCGGGAAAATACATTTAATAAGTCAATTTGAAAAGAGTATTTTCAGAGTTTTTCCCATATTTTGGATATTCATCTCTCATACAATTAAGTTTTTATTCGCCTTCGTACTCATATTTCCTATGTTCTGAAAGCGGTTACTCATTTGAGCCCTCAATAAAAAAGAGTAAAAGTTATTTCCAGCCAATTTTAATTAAAAACAGCGCAATTCCACCACTTCAATAACCCTCCTGGAGTGGAGCGTTATACCACAAAAATCAAAAAAAGAATAAACAACCCGCCTCGAACATATTTATATTTTTTATCTTATCCGGCACTCTCAAGTAAAGAATATGTGAGTCATTTTTTAGATATAGCTACAGCAAGTAATATATTCTAAGTATACGTTAATAAGCAGGGCTCATCTTCAAAGTGTGAGCAGCGTCAGTTAATTAGTTGAGGGTCGCTAAAGTGGGAATCGCTCGCAGCGGCTTCTTTCTTCCAATAATCACGTTATAACTCAATTTCCGAACCATTAGAGGCTCCTGTTTTAGTGACATGCAGATGAGAACACTTTAAACATGAAGGTGATAGTTTATTAAAGACATTAACTACGAACTGTGCCAAGGCGATAGTTCGATCTAACGTCGCTATTGCGAAACTAATTTGATTTTAGAGCGTAGGGTAATAATAGTGTAGGAAGCTTACCACCTCCGTTTTTGAAACATAGGTAAGGGAATCGCCATACGTTGGCCAAATCAACAGCGAACCCGATGACCGATAATAAAAAGTCCACTTTCTTGCCCCAAGTCTCGCGATGGTCCGCCGTCTGCATGTTGGGTAATCCCCGGAGACGGTTCTGCGCCATGGTTTTACATGACGACATGGTGCTTTATGGGGTTGCTGTTTTCTTCCGCCGAAGGCAGCCTGTGGTCGTGGTGATGGTGTAAGAAGCTGCCCAAACTGAAGCAAACGAAAATAATTGTTTTTTTGGAAAGGTCCAAGCAGTACTCCAAGAGCATCGCAATAGTCAGTGAGTCGTTCTAAGAACTGCAAATAATCGAACGGATTGACTGCCAAGCATCAACGGTACAAAGGAAAGGTCTGGAAAAGACAGTTACAAGGGAAAATTCGAAAAAAACGTAAAGTAAGATTAAGTAAGTCGTACCGCACAATTCGTACATGAAAGTGCGCTTTCGCCAAATTCGCGATTAACTAATAGAGATTGCCGTGAGTAATTTTCAATCGCGGTCCTCGATTCATCATTAACCGATCGAGAAAGGTTTGGGAAAGGCCCGAAATTTGAATTCTCAACGTGTTCTTCGCATCGAAAATTTTTCAATAGGACACTTAAATCTCTGACCCAATAATGCCCATTTAGCTCTGTTATAACCGGAAATAAATCCGCAGCCCTAATTACCTGGACCCCCATTAATAACTCAGTTGACGGATTTATTATTTACTCACTTATCCTGAAATATAATGAATGAGATTTGAAACGAATAGGGGGAATGACATGCCGTCCGATCCAGACCTCTTCATTCACGGACCGTGTTGGACAAGACCACTTCTCCCTGGATTATCGTCATCCATCAGCGAGGCTCGATGGGAAAACAGATTTAATTTGTTTTTAACGATACAATCACACACAATACACTTGATTTATTACCAGGTGAAGTGAAGGGGCATACTCAGCGGGAGGGAAATTTATTGGTCGATGATGATGGTGGTATATTCCTGGAAATAGCTCAAATTGGATACCTGATGGATATTAGAAGGCGCGGGGACTTTAAATTTAATTACTGATGGTTCACGTATCTAAAACACCCCCGGCCCATCCTTCTATGTATTAAATTAGCTGATTTTGCCGCTAGGAGTAATTGCTAATCATTTTAGCACATAATGAAGCTGGATAGATGTAATTTACAGGGACATTTTAAAGGTCTCCAATACATCTTACCCCACACAAAACGACGTGAAATAATGTAAATAAATGTGTAACAATAGGAACGGCCCTCGCGCATCTACAACCTCGGTTCAGTCCCAACAGTTTAAGATAAAGTGTACAAAAGAAGTCTGAACGAAAATGTCCGCCAATTTAGTTTATCTAAAATTGCTGTGGATTTTATGTTAAACACGACAAATTTCCAAAGATGCGACTTCGGCGGTCATTATGAGAAAACTCTGGATTGAGAATTAGCAGTAACGCGGCATTGTTCCAATGGACCTTTCGCTTCTCGCCTTTTTCTTCTCTCCAAAGTGTATTTGTGCCATATCTCTCACTTTCTCATCAACAAAATCCAAAATTTTGCAATTCGATAGTTAATTAGTTTAAACTTACTACACATTTTCTCCCACCGGATTTTTTACACAGTAAATTTCCTCGTTGCCTGAATCTCCATCAACACGATACTAAGTGTTTTCAGGCTAAATAAGCTCAATAATCTTAAAAAGAGTACAACGGTCAATCAAGGAGTGTGTGGGTTTAGCAAATATCCTTATTAAAAAGCAAATCTCCAGGGCCATTAAGGTAAAATGAAATTTACTTTTGTGTGGAACGAAAAATTGTAAACGAACATAAATACAGGACGTAATAGATGCGGTTATAATTCAGTGGAAGAATTTAGAATTGGGAATTTTTTCTTCATTTCAGTCAGATTTTACAGAATTTGATCGATCGATGAATCGATGAAATGGATAGATATGAAGAGAGCCGTAATATCCAAAAAACTGAATCAATTCCCAATACTTCATTGATTTTTTGTGCAGCGACTGACTGCCGCCCTATCAATTTCATTCGAAAATATCTTAAAAAACAGACAGTTTTATATTCTCAAAATTCTAAATTTCTTGCTTCACTAGAAAACTCTCTTGTCTCTTGCATTTTTTTAGTATTTCCCACCGTTTTCAAGTACTTTCAGTTTCATCTGAGACGAACCACCACTTTTTTTACCATCTATTTTCATTTCTACCACCATCTTCCTCTCATCGATCTACCAAAAATGTAATTGAAATGACATTTTTTGGGGTAGTTTTCAAAAATTCAAAAATGGTGAAAGGTGCGAAGAGAATACAAGAGACAACAAAACTTACAAACAACGCGGGCTCTATACTTTTTTGGATAGATCGTCAATGGCATATACATATGTAAAACTTCAACACTCTGTATGGTTCGACCAGTATAAATTGACCCACTCTGTATAAATGTATATAGGTAATGAGTGAAAACATGTGAATATAATTTACTAATTGATGTTCGATCGTCCAAACTCAAAATTCATTCATTTTTTAAAATATCTTTGAAATTGAAAAAGAGCTGTGGTTGTCCAATAGTAAAGTTTCCGTAACGTATTGGGAACCCTCATCTAAAAACTTCGTATACTGTTTACCCGAATTTTTAAAGATTTTCTTCACTTGTTCATTCCACTTCTCATATCGTTTCATGGAAATAGAAACTAAAATATAGCGGGTCCTTCCATACATAACAAAACACTCTTTCCTGCTCATTCACGAGCGCCAAAACCGATCAAAATATATAATAAAATTTGAATAAAGAGATTGCGATATGTTGCAACTCTTCCCCATTTATAGCTACACTCTGTAGATAGAGGAGGTACCTCCTGACAATTTTTTTTAAAACGTCCTACGCTGTATATACAAAAAGAACTTACCAGCGAAATATTCTTGGCATCTCTGGCTAACGCCACAAGATATATATCAGATGGAAACTGGAGTCTGCTTGGCCCATGCGGACTGTTGATGGAAAAGGCAACTTCTGAACGTGCGTCGGTAGAACAGTGCAACAAGAAGACGCGTCACGACGTCGATCGGCGTCGCATGCGTGGCCCAAGAACCATCCTCCAGAGGACTCTTAACTTCTTCCGACGATCTGATTTGCGGAATTTTGAAGTACTCCCGCCCCTTTGTAAACATTGCAAAAATTCCGAAATCATTTCGCGATCTTATAGGAAGGAGTAATAATGATATTAGCGAAGTCTGCAATGATAAGAGAGAACACGTAGGCATGGTATATTATATAGGTTAAGCGCGTGTAATAATTGGGTTTCGAGGTATAAGTATTGTCGGGATAAGTATTGCTTCAAAGTTAAAAAAATGCTTTTACTCATAGCTCTTAAGAGATTTCATTATCGAGATTTCATTGTTAGCGTAATAGGTGAGGAAGGTAGACACCCACCATACGCACATACGCGTGTGACTCTGGCTATACTCCTTACAGAGAAAATGAAGAGTTCTTTACTTGGTAATGAAATCAGCCAAATTGCTAATACTTACTAATGCCATCGGCTGAACCGCAAAAGGCATTATTTTATACCTCAATCCTCTTAGAGAATTTCCATAAAAATTAAGTCAGAAAGCGATCCAAGATCCAGGTTGAAACAAATCCGCTTACGATTGCTATGCGACCCGTCATCGTCCCTGAATAGATATGGTGTGTGGAAAACTTTTGTCATATACTTTTTTTGATTAATTATCCAAAGAAAAGTGGAAAACTGTGTAATTCCACTTCATGTTGTAATATGCTCAGATATTTTCAGAAATAAAAAAGATTCGTGAAGTGACGTAAACCAGAGCTTATGATATATGGGGTAAGAAATTGTTGGGGTCAAATGGCTGTTTCGCGAGAGGTTGCTTTAGAGCGTGGATATTTTATCGTTTCAATGGAATAGCCGAAAGTTATCCGAATAATCAAACCCACTGGTCGGAGAAGAAAAAAGCGATTTAAATTACGCGTATCTGGAAAAAAATACTCAGAGAGCAATAGTTTATCCCTGCGGGATTGAGAGGATTCAAGGCACTTTTATCGAGTTAAAAGGAAGGGTTCAGTAAATCGCAATCGACGTTAATGAAATTTATTTCTACAATTACAAAAGTCTCACTACTTGCACTCGAATATCGTTTACGAATTTAAAGTTAGCAACTCGCTCTACCATCCATCGTTGCCATTTCATAACTTCTTGACTTGGAACGTTATACAACAGTTTCAACATGCTTAATAGAGAGACAGGACTGACGGCTCTGTAACAGCTGATTTATCTCATGTACAAAATAAAATAAACCAAGAAGTGTAAACGTTTACAGTAATTTTTTGTTTAAATAATAGAGGTTTATGCAAAATGGAACAGTTAATGCCAATTTAAGCTGTTGTCTACGCACTTTGGTTCCAAACACCGAAAACAACAGTAAGTTTACTCAACATCAACTAACATGTATATAATAAGGTGCCATAAAAGCGTCTAGCTCTTTTTCTCTATTAGAACATTAAAGCAATGGGTGACGACGCCTCTGGAGATGGGTTCAATTCGTGCGAATGCATATGGGACCAGGAAATGGCAATGAGACGTCTGCTAAATGTTGTAGGTGGTAGTTGTGGTTCTTAAAAAACTGAATACCAAATGAACTGGGACAGCTAAATCTTGCTTACCTTCGACATTCTTTTGCCGACGTTAGATTTTCTAGTTAAAAGTGAAGACTGTAATTTGTGGTCTATGCTATGCAAATGGAAGTTCAGTAATTAAAAAATTATAATACCTAATTTGATATCTTTTTCATTTATTGAGAAAGTGCATGCATGTAATTTGTTGACATACAAAGGAGTGTCTATTATATTTGATCCAGAAAATTAATACTTGTTAATAGTAAGTTTTCATTGTGCAAATAATGCTTAACATTTTTGAAATTAAAAATTCAAGGCACCTCACATTTTGTTAATGTCTCGTTAAAAATTTTAATACTTGCCTGGCATTAAATTCACAATTTGTATAATGAGAAGGAATTATAAAATAAATATCCAAAGCCAATTATGCATAGATCAAGGATTGCATCATTCATCTTTGGTTGAAAATCAAACATCACCAAAGATATGGCGACATTAAAGCTAGCTAACATTATTCAATTCCCACATCATCTGGCTCTTAGTTTACATCCTACTCACAAATTTCAGGAAAAAGTATAATTGCATTTTGGTATCAGTTCAAGGCCTGTGTTATCATTATTTTTTCTGACTACAATTGCCATTTATCACATGCAATAGGAATATTACACACAGGAATAATAAATGGCATCAACAAGTTGTGCTTATGGAATACCTACCACTGTTCTTTAATATTTTATTCAGCTTAAACCTGATCTACACGTAATATTTTATCCTCAGCTATCAGTGTACATAACCATGCCTGATTTCTGAAATAACATGTGTTCCATTTTGAACCAAACCAGTCTATGTACATTTGAAATACATTTGTCAACATAGCAAATTTCTATGTTCACAATGTGTTTTTACACTTAAATTTTTTTAAATATTATATACTTGGTACCCCAAGTAAGTGGCTGACGCCTATAATTTATTTGCTAATAAATTTTTACAAACGAAATTTGCATGGTACATTTGCGATTCAAAACTACATGATTCGCTGTCATGGCGAACTTAATGTAACTACCGATTTAGCCGGAAATTACATTAATTTTAGAACTCTAAATTGGACACTATATATTTGTTGCTAGTTAAATTCTATCCAACAATATGTCACTTGCCAATTTTTAATACAAGTAATTAATGACTTTCACAATTTGCAAAGTTTTACAGTAATTACTTACAATCTTACATCACACATATATGTTCTAGAAATGGTCTCTGAACTTACTGCACATATCTTTTTAGCTCAGAAACTCCCAAACCCTCTGCACAGATACAGAATGTATTGAACCAGGTAAGCCATAGTAAAAGCTATTTATGTTTGTTATTGCCACTTTTGAAAAGTACTATTTTGTGTAATGGGAATTCTTTTGTAAAGGAATGCGAGTTATATAAAATACGTATTTTCCAACATGTAGCATAATCATACAGGATAAAAATATATTGTTTTGCTATTTATAACCAGTTACGAAAAAGTAGAATTCTCCACAATTGTCAATTCATTTTTTCAGTGGGTGTTCACCATTTGTGAAAAGTAAACTATTTCAAAATTTCAAAAGTTTTTGAGAAGTGTCATTTTATATAAGAATATAAGAATTACGAAAAATAATAATTGTCTTCTGGAACATCAAGAAAATGCTTTTAAGCAAACTCAAAGATTAAAATTTTTTTAGTAATATTGATTACAATTTCAGGAATAAGTCCATTAGATGAAGCAACTCAACCTGAAAATTTGTATTTGGTAACGTTGTTGATCGGAATTGCATTTCTTTTCTTTTTCTTCCGTCCACGCCCACAACGAATTGAGCCCTTTGAAAAGCCTTCTAGTGGAAATTCAAATAACCCACCTCCATCAGCACCCCCAGCAATTTAATATCGCTATAATTTCATGTTGACGGTATTCTATCTATATTGTTTTCAAGGTATTGTTTCCAAAAATTGGTATATGTCAGTCTTTCACAATTGTTGACTTTTAGGAAGAGATTACATTTTTAAATATGAAGAAATTTAATATATACGTATTTTAGTATAAATTTATGAGTGTTTTATTAGGGTTGTATGATATGTAACATTTGTATGAATAATAAAACATATTTTCAATTTCAAGAAAGTGAAATACGCTATTGGTATAAATAAATGATAAAATTGCACATAAAATAAATATTTTTTTAATTACATCTCTATGTCAATTCATTTGTTGAAATCAATATTAATGGCATTAATATACATTTTATTATTTACTGAAAGTTCGTCGCATGTTTAAGTATGTAAAACGCGTATTCCCAATAGAGGATAAATGGCGTTTCCTATTTTTGAAGGTCTTTTAAAGTATCCCGCACTCTACGTAATACATTGGTCATTTTCTCGTACTTTCCGGTAGAATTGGGCAAATTCTCAAAATCGATCACCGGACTTACTCCTTTCATAAAATTGTCTGCGCACGGTAATTTGTTGTACAGGGAACAACTTTTTATGATGGGAGTACCAAAAATACTGCATTTCAGACTCTCCACATTACTTGGTGTACTTATTATTACCGAACTTTCCATGGTTTCAGATACAGTTATACCTGCTTTTTCTTCAGCAGTAATTTCCACATTTTCCATATTATCAACTCTACTTTCTTTATCTATACTTTCATCTTGTAACTTTTCATTTGCTTCATTACAGTCTACAGTGGACTCGTCAACATTCGAACGATTTATATCGTGGGAGGCTTGATTCCACGGCAAGGTTTCACCGGCCTTCTTTATTTCTTCTAAAAGTGTCACTTTTTGCTTCTCTAATTCTTGCAGACTTATCGCTGGGTCATTGTAGGAATCCGAACCTAAACTCGAATCCGCTTGTTGCTTAGCCTGAAAAACAATAATTAAATTCACAGTATAATAAGATCTTGGTCAAGTTCTTTATAAAACTATTCAAATCAAATACTGGCCTACCTCAATTCCATTTTGTTCCTCGATAAAATCCATATCATTATGAGCTTCCATATCCTGTGTTTCCTTTTGAACCATTTTGTTAAAAAAGTCAATCATGTTTTGTTTACTAAAATTATCACAGAATGGAGGTACCTGGTAATATTTATATTCCTAAAATGACACATATTTTAATGCAATGCAAAAAAGATCAGAAATCTTTTATCTAATACTTTTATTTTAATACCTAAATGAAATCAAAGACCAAATTAATTAACAACTTACATCTTTGAAGTTTTTTTCAAAGGGAACATTAAATCCTGGATAATTCACAACCTTCTCTGGGTCTAATCCTTGAATTTTCTTGGTGTTAGCGTTCCCAACGCTATTACCATCAATATCAAACATAGCTAAATCTGACAACACATATTTAGCTTCTTCCAGCCATCCTGGAGGATACCCTAATATTCTCATTTGATAAACATAGGGAGGTATTTCATGTTTCTTGAGTCCCAATGCTTTTCTTAAAGCTGTAGAAATTTCACCTGGCTTCATATGAGCAAATTTTTGGTCTTCTTCTAAATGATACCTCCTAAAATTGGTGCTTAATATCTTTGAAAATATGCAGTTTTTTAGACACTTACGAAGATTTGTTTTTACTCTGAAATTTCTGTCTATTAGCGTTGATTTTGGCGTGATTTTTTGGGAATGGACAATCTTTTATTGAGTGGTCTTGCTCACAGTTGAAACACAAAGATCCTGAACTAGGTTTACTCTTGCTATTAGTACCTTCTGGTTTTTCACCATCTATTGAAAACTTGGCACAATATTTAGTGAGCAAGGGTTTGTTGGTACCATGGGCAGGCTTTGTGTCAACCACAAATAAATCAGTCACAATTTGCGATTTGTTTCGTTTCTTTTTTTTCCTTGGACTGTCATGTTTTGGAGTAGGAGGTAAAACTATGGTCAACTCTCCTAAAAATATATGTGAAAATAGTATAACGATACAATTTTTCAACATAAAGATTAAACTAATTTTGGAAATAGATTTTAACTTGAAATATTAATCACTGCTTTTTTTTTGACCTTTTCTGTCCTGGTAAAAAAATTATATTGTTCAGTGATACTGGCCAAATGATCTACAAAGCATAACTTTCTCTATAGGCATATAAAAAATGTATGCAGAAAATCCTTGAGTTTGTTCCTCAGTCCTCTTTGAGTTTATGTTATGGTTACCAAACTAATAATCACAAAGGGAATTATAACCTGTTTCCAAAAAAATAGAGAAAGCTAAGGTCAGGTAATTTGTGTTAGGACGTATTGCATTGAAAATATTTCATAGCCTGATGTGAGTCAGCAATTTTTTTTTTATTAACAAGAGAATCTACTTACCCTTTGTTTGCTCTGGTACTTCCACTCTATCATCTAACACAACCCATTCTTTTAGAATTACACTGTCATCTCTAAAAACCTTAACTATCATATTGTCAACTATGGGATTCAACTCAATAAATGTTTGTATATGATTTATGAATTTCTGCTTATAAATGTCAGCAATCAATTTATCCCTGAATTTAATTGTTATTGCTGGTTCCTGATCCAGACTACCCACATCAGATTCATCATTGACTTCTCCATCTTCTAAAGCATTAATATTTACACTTTCATTTTCATTTGAAACTGTAGCTTTGAGTGACTTAGTACCTGTATCTGCCTCTTTTTCACTTAAAATAACCTTAAATGGGCTTTCATTTAGTAACAATTTTTCTGGTGAGGTTGTGACAGTTTACTTACATTAACTGAGGGACTGTGAGGTGAAATGGTATTAAGATCGTTGGAATGCCCTGTTAAATCTACAATTTCAGAATTGTTATCCTTTGATGCAGATACTTCATCAATGATAATTAAGGAATCCTCTTCACTTATCGAAGATGAATCTAGAATCCAAATAATGTGTTTTTAGTTTTATATCTTATAAAGAAACAAAAAAAAACAGGTCTCTTCTTTGATTTAAAAAATACAATTATTTCTATATTAATCTTCAGCTATTTTTCAGATATTTAGGCCCAAATATTAGGTAAACACTGTAGGCAATTCATAACTGGTCTTGTCTTGAACACAAGTTGCTAGCATTCAATATGTCCACAATTATAGTAGAGTTACAAGGGATGCAAGTAAAGGATATTGAACAGGGAAAATAGAGGGATTCTTTATTCAATCTGTGTTGAGATGGTATAAAAGTATTTACATAGGGCCACTATCATGACAGCTTTAGTACAGGAACAATTGAGTTCATAAATTCATCTCTAAAGATTATAACACATTTTGGGATGGATTTTCAACTCTCAAAAGGATACTTGTGATATACTTACCTTCCTCAGTCAAATTTATAACCTCAGGAGCTAACTTTTCAAGCATAACAACACATTCTGAGTTTCCCAAGGACTTTTCTTTGAGCCTTGGTTGAAACACATTATTGGGTGCCTTGTTTTCTTCATTCTCCTGTGTGGTACTTGTTGACACCTCTTCGTCAGCGTCTCGCACTTCTGAGATGTTGGATTCCACGTGAATTTTTTGAATTTTCGCATCAGGTGCTCCCACATTTAGTTCTTCTGGCTCTGAAGACGAAGACAAGTCCTTTTCCCCAACTTCGAAAATGTCACAAACGCCTGCACTTTTCCGTTTACGACTCCTTTTCATAGATGCTGACATTTTCAACTATTTTCCAGTTTTCAGAAATTTTTTAATTCATTTCGATAATTATTATTAATTTCCATAAATAATAAATCAACTAAAGTGCTTTTGACACCTTGACAGCAACAGTAGTATGTAGTGTCATTTATCGTTGTCATTCTTGACAGTAATGAGTGCTTGGATTAATAGAGATGTTCATGTTATCGATTAATGAACAAAATGGATGAATGGCTTATTAGTTCGAAATACCAAAGATCATAATAAAATATTAATTTGTTCTAATAATTCATAATGGAAATGATTTCACTGTGAAACTCCCTCATCGTTCTATCATAGCTACAGCTAGATCTTCTATAATCTCCCCATTTTCTACTTGGGGTGTCCCTAATGCTCTAAATTCTTGAACATACAACTATATGTATTTAATTGCTGTGATAAACGGCTCAGAAAGTTTTTATTCAAAACACCATACCACAGTCCGATTTCTTCTGTTCCTGAATTGCTCATGCTTGTGGAACACTATTGATCAAACATATGCAGTAGTTATGCCCTTTTTGAACCCAAAACATTACGCGGTCCCTCGCTCCAGGGCCCTGGAGAACATGACGAAAAGAAATGGTTTTCGCCATGTAATATTTAACGCTTTGGGAGATAAATATATTGGGGAATGGAAAAACGACAAGAAAGCAGGTAAATTCATTACCGCATTTAACCCTTTGCCGCTTGGCGAGCGAGTGTCGGTCGGGACGAGAGCTATTTGCGAGCACAGCAGAAACAATAAGTACGTAGACCGTTTATCTTATAAAAACTAAAGTTTTTTCTACATATATTAGAGGTGTAGTAGTTAATAAGTCTTAGTATTATATTATTAGAGTTAGCAATAAAATAAAGACGGACAAACTGACAGAGCCATCCAGGGATGAAGCTCTGTCCAACGAGGTTAGTGCTAAAACAATTAGGAGGTTTCATTTAAAATGACGACGTTGGTATCTATTTCCGGTACAACCGGAAGTGTCGCCATTTTGAAAAATTTTGCTCGGATTCAAAACGCTCGAATCTAGCCCGAAACCAAATTTTATTGGGCTGTGATAGTGGGAACTCAAAAATTTTCTATTGAACGCGCTGCACGGCTAATATGTGCACCTACATTGCGATTTTTTAGTTGCACGACAGAAAATCGTAAGTGCGCGCTAAGCCTTAATCGCCAAAAATCTCTAATGTTACATACGTTAAATGGTGCGCATTTTTATTCACATAGAAGCCTTAGCCGAACGGTTCACAAGCCTTAGGCTGCAGAAATTGAACCGCCATCAACCTTCGCTATTGGCTCCTGCGTTTTTATTATGATCAGAACTGAGGAATGAATGATTTACACTGAACCAAACGATTCTATAACTCAGTTTTAATTAGATCTTATTCAATTAAGATATATAATTTATAACAATTATTATAAGTGCAAGTTGATCGCAAAAGGATAAAGATCAATAGTAAACAATAATAAACAATAACTACTCAATAACACTTATTTCTTTCAAAATCAACGTGGCCGTTTATTTTGCTATTCTCATGCATATTCCATCTTTATCAAGTTCAGTGCGCATGACGCACCGATGCATCATTTAACCAAAATGGCAAAACTCGTAGTCTTTCAACAAGATTTGCTACTGAACATTTCCTAACATTAAATATTTGCAAAATTATTCATTCGAAAGAAGTTAGCCCCTTCGTCACGCCAACATTAATGGTGCGCATTGAACGTGTTAAGAAAAATGAACGTACGGGACCTATTTCACAATGCGCCTCCGCAGCTGAAGACACATTTGAGTGGCTATATGCCGGCACTCGACCGCAAATAGTTAAATTTGAAATCTTGCAGGATAATAATTTCTAGGCAAAGGGGTTATAATAACTCGAAATGGGAAGCTCTACGAGGGTGACATGGAAAATAATTATAGACACGGTTTTGGAGTTTTAGCGCAACGCACACCCTCCACAGATGTGTACAGTTTGCGCTACAGGGGTGATTGGAAGAACGGAAAAATGCATGGGCATGGTTTGCGAATTTACCCAGATGGGAGTTATTACATTGGAGAATTCAGGAGTGGAAAAAGGCAGGGGCACGGCCAGCAATGGTATCCTGATGGCGCGTATTTCGATGGGGAATTTAAAAACGATGTGAGAGAAGGTTTAGGTAAGCATTTGACCCTTTGGCAACTTCCGACCAACATGAATTAGGGATTTTAATTCGCTCTGATGGAAACCGCTATGAGGGCGAATGGTACAACGACTTAAAACACGGCAAAGGCCGGTTTGTTCATTTGGACAGCGGTCAATTACAAGTTGGAGTTTGGAATGACGATTTCTGTGTGTGCAGTCAGATGAGTGATCTAGGCTACAGGCAGCCTTGTGCTATACCCCTTGTAAGTACACATGAAGAAACAACCTTTCTTGTGTTTTCTGTACGTTAAGGTGACTTTAAAATTTCTGGAAAAGGTATCCGATCGAGCCAAGCAGTTGGTACTGCCAGGGAGCTTGGGCCCATGTGAAGACACGTTAATCGACAATGTTGAGTCAATCGTCAGAAAATCGATGGAATCGGGATAAAATAACACTTTAGTGTCATAGAGGAAGGAAAAGTCTATCTCAAAATAGGTTTATTTAATAATAATGTCTTGTAACTTGTTATAAAAACGTAATATCAAATCACAGTAATACAATTTTATTGAATGTGTGTTGTTTTGATTAATGTACTTAAGTACAAAGTTAAGTAGTATTTCATTGTGTCGAACATCGTCATTTTTCCAATAGAAAATCTCAAAATGATTTATCAGAAATAATGAGACCATGCTAAACAATGGCATTACTATCGGGTACAACATGCGGAAACAGTGACTAGGCGCTAAATCTTGAAAATTTTTAAACGACCGAAATATGAAATAAAAGAGAGTTGGTTATAATAATAACTAAAGCATCTACAGCAATGGACCAAAGCATATAGACAAATAAGAAACTCCTGGAAAATCTAGAAAGTGAATTTTAATTCTCTTTTTTTATTTTTTTTCATTACTGTACATGCTTTTCCTTATTTTAATTAAGAAAATCAGATCTAAATTAATCATCAGTAAGAAATAAAAGACAAATTAAGATCTTGTCACTACCATTCTCTTGCTTCAAGTAATCTTTTCTTTACGTAGAAAATGTATTTCATGTCCATGTAAATGTGTGAATTGCACGTATTGACGTCTAGATGGTACTGCTTTGGTGACCTCACCCCTTAATTTAAGTGTTAACCTGTTCGCATTAATATAAAGAAACTACGACTGCTGACGCTAGAGCAAAGCAACTACTACCAACAATCGAGCCGGTTAAATATTGCACTTAGCTCGTATTACACTATATTTAAATTGTTAAGTATCAAAATTGTAAATATACAATATTTACATGAGATTGTATAGTTTTCAAAAAAGTACTTAAAAGTACTCACAAACACAGCCAAAAGTATGTCATATTAGGTCGCTACCACTGCATCATACTACTTGAATATTATTCCCGCCAACCTCCCCTGGGAACAACTTATTCCCAGACATATCTCCGATTTGCTCATTCATTTTCTTCAATTCTTTCATGCTTATTTCGTATTTATGCGCTACAAGCGACCGGTAAAAGTGGATTGCAAAGGCTAGAAACACAAACAATATCGGGACTAACACAACACAGGCTGACCAGGCGGCCGTAGTGTTAACGTTATAAAATTTAAGCCAACAAATAATCGCTATTTCTGCCAGAAATAGTAGCAACCCAAGTAGCGTCGAAAACGCCCAGGCTATCTCAATGTACCAATGTAGTCTTTCATGCGGAGATTCCTCTACGAAATTGATAGAGTCGAGACTGCAAACGGTCTCTATATTAGGAAGGATGCAAGTGCTGATCATAAGCGCTAGCATGTGAACCGCTACCAGAAGGGTTGTTATTACTGCGAACACCACTAAAATGGGGGGCGGGATGGAAGATTCATTGTTAAGTTGGAGTTCCACCATGGCGACCATTGCGAACCCTGATAAGAGGGCTGAAGTTTTGCTGGAAGCTTTCAGTTTGGCTTTGGAGAGATGCATTTTTCTCCACGAGAGGTAGCGCTGAGTGTGGAACATTTCGTCGTTTAGCGACATGGTTTTATGCTGAAAGAGAAGCTTGTTATTAGTGTTTGCTTGGTAAATGCAGGATTCAAAAGAAGTGTGAAGGTGTCTAAGTGAAAATTCATTTTGATATATGACAGCATTTTTAAATACATATTGAATTTATAAATTTAAGAAAATTTGCCACAATTAGATACACACGTAGAAAATTTTTATTGTTCCACTTGCGATGGTAGCAAGTACGAATGCGGAATTAAAAAATCCACCACCCATAATTTTGTTATTTACTTGTTAATAAACCTAAATATACATATTATTGAATATCATTACTTTTGCAGTTCCAGCTTGAATTTATATAATCAATGAAAAGATTATTATAATGGGACACTCCACATCAAAGGAAACATATGGCAAATTTCTTCTTTCATTTTTTATACATAATTTTGATAGCAGGATAAAAATCACCACCCATTAACAATAAAACATTTTATGTTTTAGTTGATTATAAAAGGCTTTTTATGACAAGGTTTTCCGGCTTTAAATTCAATCTTTGTAGTCCTAGGATAATAAAGCACATATGTAGGTTTACTGCAGAAATGACAACCACTAAATTTTGACTGAGGGACATAAACTTCTAACAGGTCATTAAGGTATTTTGGAGGTATTTTAATTTAGAATTGCAAGTAAAATTATTGGTAAATTAATATGAAATCAGAGATAAAATGTTGCATGTAAGGTTTATGTAAAGAAGTTTTATTCGATTCATTCATTTATAGTCGTTCACAAGCTCTCTCTGCAACAAACTGATTTGTCTTATAAAACATTATATCACATACTTATAACATAAATAACTATTACAGAGTCATTGTATAAAGGCATTTAAATGACTTGCATATAATATTAGGTGTAGGACTGAAATTCTATTGAAATGTATTTATTTTACATTGGTGATATTTTATTATCTTATGAACATAAATTCACAATTCAAATTCTTCAACTTCACCACTAATTTGGGCATTTATGCATTGACAGCACTAAAACATCATATGTCTCTAATAAAATTATTTGTATACAAAAAACTGCAAACATTAAAAAATTTTCAATATTACCTAAATAATCCATGATTAATAATTTTAATTGTAATTGGAATTTTTTCCTTTAAACATGTTGAAGTTTTATTACAGTTTAAAAATTTCATTGAAAGTGCTATATAAACATCGTCTATGTTTGAGTAAACTGATAAAAGGAATGGTTATTTGCATTATTCTGATGTGGATCATGCAAATAAGTGATTAAAAAGTAATTAGGTATACAAAAAAAAAGATTAATTGCCTTCCTTTTCATTGGGATAATTTGCTTTAAACCTGCAATTTACTTTGAACCTGATCACGAGGAACAGATTTGCAATCCAGAAGTTTATGAACTTAGCTTCAGAAAAAAATCTGGTCTGAACAATATTGTACTCTATGATATTTGGTACTGCTTAGAGAGTTATCAAATATGTGCTCAAATTACAGTGATATCAAACAATTCAAAGTTAAATGACTCCAAAACATTGAAAAGGATGTAAATGGATGTGAAATATACAATTCAGTATGTACTTCATTATTTTTAAAGGAAATATCTAGTCTGAATTTAGAACTTGAAAATTCCGACAAAATGACCATGACAGTAAAGCTCTGGAAAGAGATATCACATAATGTATTAATTTTAAACTGACCTTTTTATGCCCTCTGTTATACAGCTGCGAATTTTCACAGGTTGGAGTTTTGTTAATTGATTTATTCAAGTCCAAACCTACAGCATTGGTACTCCAGACGTACATTAGTTCACAAAATTCTGAAATAAACAATTTACTGTTTCTATTACGGGTTCCATCAACAATAAACAATTTACAAAAATCAAGTCTAAACTAGCAATAATTGCAAACACAAGAATACCAGCTACTATTGAAACATATTTGGGTCAAAGCATGCAACACACATTGCCATATAATTAACTTTTGAAGAAATTGCAAATACTTGATAATAACCATAATGTGGATTGATGCACACTTTATTGTACCAATAACCACCCTGTGTAGTAGTTCAGATAAGCTTTTAAATATTATACCGACTTGAAGTCAAGTGCAAACATGTAATCCAAAGGTAAACAAATTAAAAATCTAATAAAAGGAACTTATTTTTGGCCCTCACTACTTAGGGTAATACATTTTAGAAATATGGATAAACTCACATGAATTATAGGCCTTCAACAGCTTCATTATGAAAACAAATCGTTGTTTATAAACATTTCTTTGGTGTTAGGTAATTTTGGAAAACCCAGTCAAAAAAACACAACAATCAACGAATAACAGGTTCTTTTCACTTTTTTAAAGGTTATAAATAAAACGTCATCGATGACGTTTGACGTCAGATAAAACGTCAATGGTGGTTCTTAATCCGAAATATGGTTCATATAACACTTTTACCTCGATGAACGCACCACTCTGAATCGATATCGATATTAATATTGCCGATATATGGTTCGATATTGCGTTTTTAATGTGGTATGATCACATTTTTATAATTACCAACGAAACTTGATTATTTCCTTCACAAAAACACACATACAGGGTGTCCCGGTTTGTTTCGGACAAATTGATATGGGAGATAGACCTCATCATTTTAAGCAAACAATTCATGTGAACATGGATCCAATCTCGATCAGTAGTGGTTACAGGGAGTTAAAATTTAAGAAAAAAATAGGTTTTTATTTTATTTTGCTTGATCTACTGCAGGTAGATCCTTCAAATTTTATATGCATATTAGATAATAGGTACTGCTTAAAACGAGAGTAAATTTTCTCAAATTGATAGATGTAAATCAAATCATATAACAACCATAACTCTACCACACCTCAGTTTACTTTAAAAATGAGTTTAATCGTTAACGCACATCTCTAGTTGCATTAAAGAAGTTGAGTTAGTTTACACCTAAACCTTTACACACACACTATTCAGATTACTTTACTGCCTATGGGATATAAAAACGTACATGCTAACGAAACCTGAAAAAGTGGTAAAACAGTTCAAAGTTTGAAGAAAAACACTTTTTGGTATACTTCAAGTATAACGTGCATTTTTACTTGAATATACTTACTAGGAACACCACTACTATTGTGTGATCTTTCTAAAGGCACTTGCGAGGGTGGAACAGCAATTCGTTCATGTAATGGATGGTGTTCTTGAATCAAGGGAAAACCCGTCTTTTTCTCATCTTGCTTTGTTGGAGACCCTTGATGTGGGTGGTTTGGGAATTCTGTAAAAAATTATTAGTCACTCTATCGTTCTATACAAAGTTCAAATATAGAGTGGAGATACAATGGGAAAAAATTAAATCCATATAGCAAATAAACCTTTAAGTTTGTTTTATGCTAAGGTCAAGCGATGTTCATGTTCACACTCAAATGACTACGACAGCAGACAGAATGCTTGGGAGTGTGACGCTCACTTGAGTGTGAACGCGCTGATGGGACATGTTCAATATATTAAATTTTAAGTTGTGCTTAAGTAGAGCGTGAGTGCCTCTGTAGTATGAAACAGACTGCTCTTTTTTTGGTGGGTATTTGTATGGTTCTATACATACCTAGACGCACTAAATACAAAAGTAGGTAGAATCAACGGAGGCACAAACTCGAGAAACTATAATCAAGATTGGGTTTATTATACTAATTATTTTATTATGTGCTAACTTGTTTTATTATGTGTTTCACAGATCTTTTCCCTAGCTACTTTACGTAGGTAGGTATGGGTATAAAATTACATTCGACATGATAAAATGTTTTGAATAGGAGCGGAAATACGATTTAATTCATTTGCAGCCGGTTTCAACGTGATGGGTAATTCTAGAGATACGTACTTGCTCGTATAAAAAAAACAGGCCGCATAGATTAAAGGCATTTCCAAATCGTAAAGCGACTATCAATTTCGCACTCTGAATTATTCATGATATTATGGTGAAGGTAAAAATAACATAGAAACGTGTGTAACCTCTTTTGCTTAAGGATTGAGCTCTTGTTTAAATAATTTATTACTAAGATGTCAGGTTTTATCGGCTTTAAAAACATTATTGTTGAAGGCTGAATATAAAAAAAAATAAATATAATTATTTCTATATATGATTTAATATAAATATATACAGAGTGTTTCAAAATTGCACGATACCATTTGAGATATGTCTCTCTAATACTAGACCAAAGTTTATATAAGCAGGTGTCTGATTTCAATCGACAGCAGAGTTGCAGGGTGTTAAAAGTTAAGAAAAAAAATTGTATTTAACTTTATTGTTCTTGAGCTACTACAGATAGTGCTCTTGAATTTTAAATGCGTATTCGGTAATAGGTTCTGCTTAATACGACAGTAGCTTACCTCCAACTACTATACATGATAGTGTATTTTCTGAAGTTTTTTTTCATAAAATCCTTTAGAAAAATTTGGTCATACATCTTTGGTCAATTTTAATATTTATCTTAATTTCTTTAATCTATTACCTAAATTTTATCTTTCTTGGTTTTTGGCTGAATTCCCCTTAGTTTCTTTATAAATTAATTTATTTATAAATTCAATCAAATTTACGGACCCCAGGATTTTCAGTTTTTTTTTCTGGAATTTCATTATTCTTTTTCCACCAATTTTTAATAACTAGATGAAATTTATAGTATTCGGTCTCAGGAATATGTAATTTGTTTGACATGAAAAATTAATGTCACCACGAACGAATTTTTCTAAAGGACTTAATGGACTAAGATCTCTGAAAATACCCTACCCTGTACAGTAGTTGGGGGCAACCTACTCTTGTATTAAGCCGCACCTATTACCAATACGTATATAAAACTTAAGAGCTTGTAGTAGATCAAGAACAATAAAATAAAAACTTAATTTTTTTTTCTTAACTTTTAACACTCTGTAATTCTGCTATCGATCGAGATCGGATGTGTGCTTATATGAACTTTTTTTTTAATTTTGAACTAGACAATACATACTTCAAATAGTGCTGGAAACACCCTATGCAACATAAAGGAAAACATCGGCAAGGATCCGCGATTTTTCTATTGCGAAACATGAAATTTCCACTGCATTTTTCTAGAAACCAAGCAAACCCACACATAAATGCGCGCTAAATATTTTCGTATTTTCATGTAATAATTTTTTGGGTGTCATAATTTGAATATTTCATATTAGGCGATCAAGCGATATATCATTGTACAATCGCTCGCTATCTGCATGCTAATTGCATTGTGCCTATTAGGAACGCTTATGGCTACATATATGTATGAGTTATCGCACCTGCCAAAGAAGTCGCCAGTTTTGCAGCTAAAATTTGCAATCAATAATACTTCAAACAACACGGAATTGCCCCGTTTCCAGTCACAAGCATATTCGATTTCTCAGGACAGCAGGAAAACCGACGCCCGCGACGCTTCGCCGTTAACGACTACCGAAAGTTCCCCTACCGGGATAAAGCTTTCATCGCCTTGGGGAACTTTAGGTAGGGCAAATGGAAACTTGTCTCGTTCACCACGTTTTGAGAGGTCTATAAATAAAGCTTGTTAAAACAGGAAAACACATTCTCAAGAGTATGATTCTAATGAGAACGTCTTCTGAAAAATCATCAAATATTGTCGAGCCAGTGAGGGCGAGAGATTATCATTTTCTTACCAAGTTTTTCGATTTTTTGGTATTTTAACCGAAACCGCTCGGCCTATATTCTAGTACAATAGCGTGATCAAAGCGATTTAAAGGGTTCAGCTACCATAGTCTGGTGAATCTATTATTATCTTTTGATTGGCTCGACTTGGGCCTATATAATTAACGTGTTCCTACATACATATGTTATTTTATCTAATAAGCATTTATTGTAATAATAATTAGTCGTACATTAGATACGACGTTTCCTCGCAGGAGCTGTGCTGGTTCAATATGGGGGTACACTTAACGCTGATGTGTCGCTATTGATTTAGGTTTGAGAGTGAAATCTCCCGAAAGAACCACAGATGGGTACGATACAAGGGAAATTATTGATAGGCTCAAATGGATATTTAATTAAATTGGCTTACTTTAGAAAACTGAAACTAGTAAAATCCCCGTGTTCCATTGCGCTCTAACTGACTTTAAGTGTGCTCCATACGTCTGGGGCAGGTTGCTCAGTATTTCTTTAATTCCTGGGAATAATGCCTCACGCGAGCAGGGTTTGTTCTTCCTGCGGTGGAATTTCATGTTATTCTCAATTAAAACTTACTTCAGCATTCATCCTTTACCAAAGGCTCGGATGAATAGCCTTTTTTTGTTATAGCGAATTGGTGGAACACTCGATGCACTACCGAAGGCTATTGGTGGTACGATGTTGATCGGCCTACGAGTATGAGACTCTTGTACCCACTAAATCACCCTTACCACTCTCACCCTTGTATACCTCCCTCCCTCCTAGGGGTGGTTGTTGAGTGTCTCTTTGGGGAGGGGGCGGACTTGGCTCTCCTTCTCGTTCCAGTATCTCCATTGTGTAACTCTTTCCCATGGTTTTCTCCTTCCGTTCTTTTCGTGTCGACACTTCCACAATTCATTTTTCTATCTATATTCCCCAGCTCCTCCTGCCTTCTATCATTGTTTCTGTGACGTTTGTAGACGTAATTTTTTTTTTCATGGCACGCTTCACTTTTTCTCGATCTGTGATGTGACGCGCATCATCCCTTTCTCCACAGTACCAGCATCCATCAGAATCTCTAATTCCGAACTTATTCCTGTTGAACCTATAATAGTGAGCAAAACACCCGTGCCCGGACAAGAACTGCATATGTACAATATCGTGTGATAATCTACTTCCCCTTGTCTTCTCTTCACTCACATATCCAGTCTTGGTGGCATGAGTTTCCCTGTCCACTTATTTTCCAACATTTCGCTTCATTCCCACTACCACCCTTTCAAGGTGCCTTCCCTGATCTTCCCTTCTCTCGGTTCATACTTTTATTTCCCAATTGGAACTTCCGTTCCTCCATCAGTTTGTGGATTGGGCGGATAAATCCAGTTGTTCCAAATAAACTTGAAGTAAGGGTTCGAATGAACACCTTTACTGTAAGCCAACCTGGACTAGAGGCTCGGAAGCTCTATGTGCCGAACCAACCTGAATTAATCTGGTCTAGAGACTCGGATCAACTTCCATGTTGCGGGCAAAGCTGAACTAAGCGCTGAAATGAATCCTCTTGTTCTTTTTTTTTTATATAGGAGGAAAACCTTCATAGGTACCACGGCCTGGTGGTCTGTCGCGGTTATGTGAGATTAACCCCTGATGGGGCGCCTACGCACTAAAAACCTCCCCTCCTGGCCGCGATTCTCCCCCGGAACCGCCGTTAGGTATTACTTCGGGGGAACTCCCTTGTCTCTTAATAAAAAGTGAATGTTATTATCAATCACTTTTAATTGAGAGTAGTGGGTCATTCCACAACAACAACGAACCCTGATGGTGTATGTGGCACTATACCTAAAAATTAAATAAAGGGCAACTGCGCTTTGACTACAATTTCATGTTGGTACCACCACATCGTCCATTTTTATCGGTCAAGGAACCCTACTAGCCGCAGATACTAAAAATAGGTGGTACTACTAATCGCTGAGATCATCCAACATTTTTCCCAGACTTGGTAAGGTTGATTTTTCATTAGACCACACGTTAGGCTTCGAACATTAGCATTAACTTATTACAACTGCAGTTAGCATCATTGCATAACACCAACGAAGTGCATTTTACAAACTAAACATTGCAAAATAAACGTTAACGTTCACTTTTACGTGGAGACCTACCATTGTAGTGAGTCGCCGGTGGGTTCCAATGCACATATCGTGTCTTTGGTACTCAACTACCATCGTCATTCAACAAATTTCACTTCGCACCAAGCTCGTAAGCGGAGAAAACCAAGTTTGAACGGCCGGATTTCATATTAATTTTAATACGTCGAATATCAGAAATTGTTATTAGAGTGAAGCGGAAAGTGGTGCCCAAGCTAGCACGAGCGGCTCCATGATGGAACTTGACGATGGTCAGAAATTCGCTTTGATGAAGGTAAGTTTGTCGTTTGCCGTTTTATTACTTGTGAGCTGGTCGATTACTCAAAAAGTTTTTTGAGAACAATTAGTGGTCTAAATATAGAATTACTGGTCGTACCTGCCTGAGTTTTTCTTATCTTAATTGGTTGTAATGGCGACTTCGCTATAGTGAAGGGACTTAGTTCATTTGAAGCCGAAAGGCTTGGACGGTTCCAAGGCGGAACCGAACTCGTGTTGAGAGCTTCAAGATTATTTCTAATAGAGAATTTTGTTATGTGGTACTTTCGCATTTGCCAGACTCAGCGCTTCTCTACGATCCCCTCGAGCCATTGCTCCGGGGCAGATCCTGTGGCCACTCCTGAAACTCTTCACCTCCTTCAGCGTCTCTAAGACTTTTTTGCCCGAAAGCTTAAAGGAAGTCTGGGATTTCACACAAACGGTTCTTTGTTCGCACCATGCGTAATAGGTCAATGTTTACGTTGGGAACCATTAACATTGAACCACGTAATGTTTTTAGGATATTTTTGTCGGTTTTAGCGATCTATAATTAACTTTATTTCGTCCTACAGTAAAAACACGCACCAAAAGAAAAAAAATTATCCGGTTTAGAAGCGTGATTTTAGAGGTCACCCATAGTCCATCCTGCCAAATATTTAAATCGGGCATTTTTTTAGAGGACACACGGTATCGGCCTCATGGGGAGCGAGGTTGGGCGACAGCCTTGGAGGCAGACTTTTCTAGTGGTTTTTCTTAACCGCTGGAAATTACTATTAAACTATTAAAAATTCCGCTCAGGGCCCTGCTTGTGCAATCAGAGCAGGCTTGCTAAAGCCGGTCCTGATCGCGCGCCAGTACCGGCGCTTATTCCCAAAATGCCTGATGATCTAATAACACTTTTAGTTGGAATTTTATTGCATAATATATATAAAATTTCAAATACAATTAAATTTATTACACACTTGCAGTTAAATTCATTACTATACACAAGTCGTAATTGAACAAATCGTTTTCAAAGGTTCTTAATGATTCGAAGCAAAACTCCACATTACCAAGGCAATGACCAGTTCGAAACGCCATTTCTTCTTATTATTATTGTCCTTAATTTCTAATTGATTTTATAATTAATGCTGAACGTAGCCATTCAAACCGAGACTATTAATATTGAAGAACATCACATGTTCAATATATACATGGGGATTCATTGTCAGTGGGGCAACCGAAAGCTGGAAATACTGCACGATAAATGGTGAGGATTGGAGAAATGTGCCTTATCCCAAAGTTGATAGTTTCGGGTATATACTGGGTGTTGGAAATTAAAAATTTTAATTTTTTAAAAATCATTATTCTAAAAATAACTAGGTCAGGTGCTTAAAAATTTGTAAATTTATGTTTTTTTGGTGAATTATGGGCTCTAGAAAACGAAAAAACACTTGGTTTGATTCGCCTTTAATTTCTCGTATTATCAAATTTAAACACAGTGTTCGTTAGACATACTTAACAAATCGAATAAATAATTATTAATAATAATTGTTTATGCATTAATTATATTATTTACTTATGATTGGTTATTGTGCTCGAAATGAGAACCACCGTTTCCGATACAACGTCGATATCATCGTCGCATCTCTGTGGTGGTTACTTGTAGCCTCGTTATCAGCTTTCGTTACCACTGCTGCCTCATTAATTTTACGAAGAGGATGGTCTCGATCATGAATTTCCTCATTGCATAACAGTTCCTTCATTCGTTCCCAGATATGATTGTCGAGTGGGGTCAAATCCGAAGATATGGCAGGCCATAATATCCCTTCATTTCGCCCTATCTGTCTTTTAGAAAATTTATTATGTAAAAACTCTCTTATTGTTCTCCAATAATGGGCGAGACATCCATCGTTTAGAAATGTGGCTTCTAATAGCACTTCGTTCAAAATATCTGGTAATTTTTTTTTTTATTTTAAATACTTTTCTCTATTTGAATGGTCTGTCAAGAATATGGGACAATCAAAATCCTGCCTATTATAACAGTCCATACGTTTACACTAAATTTATGTTCCTTTTTTACATGCGGACTTTCTTCAGCTCAAAAACACAGATTATGAAAGTTGGTAATTTCTTCACGGAAAAATTTGAATTCATTCGTCCATAAAATCCCGTGAAGAAATCTTCCATCTTCAATACAGGCACGTGAGATAAATCGACAAAAATTCTGATTGGGTCTTCTTTAAGTGCTTGCATGGGGGCACACTTTAGTAAATATCCAATAGGTCTTTGATCAACATCGTTTAGTCTCTTTTGTCCGTTTCCAGAGAATTCCTTATCAAGCGAACAGTATCAGCTTCTAAAGCCAGTTTTCTTATGTTGGCCAAACATCCGGCTGCAGCTTCCTGTAGCTTCCAGTTAGTCGAGGAAACTGCTTTAAGCAGGAACGGTACCACCCCACTCTCGTGCATGGTAATGCAGTTGAAAGGGTTCTTTGAGAGGTGAAATAGGGCGAGGGCCGTTGTCCTGTGGACGTCCGGCTCTATGTCTGCCATGTATTGAACTAGGGGAGTGATGGCACCTAATCTAAATTGAGAAAAATAAATTAACGATGAGTTTTAAAGGAACCTTCAATGGTACCAATTGTGAAAATACACTTATTCTTTAAGTTTTATATGGCCTTCTGTCCTGTTTGTATGTCCTATGCGGATATCACGCTGAATTGACTCGAATCGGTTGGGACATCAAGTGCCACGCATTCAATTAGCATGATTTGTCGGACTGGGTAGGTAGGACACTTGTTAATAGTGTGACTTTAATGCGATTTTTGTGGATTAGGAGAGGGTTGTTGGGCTCTGCATTAAAAAGCTCATTTATTTAGTGATCATTCTGTTGTTTAATGAACTCTGGTGGTGGACTAGTACTGAGACTAGAGGTTATAATGGTACTTTTGGACGAAAGTTCTAAAATAATATTTGTTATTTTTTTAAAGAGTTGCGAAAGAGTTCATTGATTTAGGATTATTAATTAGCGTGGATGAACCTTAGAGATGGGAAAATGAGACTTTGGGGAGTGGTTATTGGATGCAGTGTGGGCGTGCAAGGGGCGTGGTCAGTCTTAGGAGAGCGGTAGCGTTTGAGGTATTGAGGGAATAGAGTTTTGATTCCAAGCTATACTCGTCTATGATGTCAAGATTCGTGAAACTACTAGAAAACAGAAAAGCTTCGAATTTTTCCATTTTTTTTTAGTTGTATAAATGAAGTGACATGAGATAACCTCAAAGAAACGTCATTGTTAGAAGCGTAAGTAGTCAAACGTCAACTTACTCTATTAAAAGATAGGACATAATTATTGATGCGAAGAAATAACCACCCTTATAATGGGCTGGATCGATAACAAATGACATGTACAGCTTATCAAATGTGGGAAGAGGCGTGGCTTATCGAATTTCGATACGCTCACGTGATACGCTATAGAACGCCCTGTGCTTGTGGCTTTGTCGGGTCTCACACTTCAGACCGTTGAGAGTTGCATTACAGCGAAGCAGGTTCGCTCCAATAAAGTAACGAATCTAGATAAGACTCCAACAAAACCCCAAATCTCTTCCTGTTCCCATGTGATGAGCTGTCAAATTGAACACCTGCCTTCCAAATTCCTTGCAGTTGGACCCCCAAGCGCAGCAATAAGCAATGGCCGAGGCCAAATGTTGCCTCAGTTCCACGTCCTCAGTTTCAACCAAGTTGACCAACAATGGAAGCACTCCGTGATCTATCGAAGAAACTATGATTTTCAACATGTCCTAAATGTTTAATCTTCCTACCAGTTATGACGGCCAAATTCTCAATATCTTTAGCAACTTCAGAAATGGCCGCGCAAACACAGGCTAGAACGTGCGTGTCTTGCGACTTCAGTAAATTGACAATTAGCTCTAGGCCTCCAACGAAACAGCGTACCATCTCCCCTGAATCGGTCGCATATCGAATGTAGGGGACCAGGGACCAGGCGGCGTTAGCTTGAACCTATAGAAAATCATTAAAGATTGATTCTGGCATGTGAGAAATCCGGGCAGATGAAGAGCTTGCTCGAATCCGATTTTTGGTAGAAAAATTTGTAAGTGAAGGACGAAATCTGGTACTTTCCTTTGGCGAATCATTCTTCAACAACGACCAAATAAGCCTCACTCCGTCCAATTGCTCAATGTCTCTCATCGATTCCGGATCCTCTGCGCATTCTCTGAGTACCATGGGCACGTTTTCCAATAGAGGAGGATAAGTGTAATTCAAAAGATTCACCAGATGGGGTATACCATCCACCCTTCGTAGGGTACTGCGGTTATGCTCGAATTTGAGGCATTCGCCCAGGGCCCCCACTACGTTACTAAGAACTTCTTCGCTTTCTTCTGTATTCTCTAAAAGCTTGACTAAAACCTAAAAAATGATTATGAGGAAGATCCCTCTCATTGCAGGATTATCACTAATACCTCCACAGTTTTAAGCTGATCGAACCTCTCAACGTTCTCCGGACTAATAGCGGTTTTCCAGATAGCTCCAGTCACCGCAGCCAGTAATGGTTTGTCCTCTTTCGTCTTTGGGTCCATGGCCATATTTACCAAAGGGTCCAGCCCTCCAGACTGCCTTACCATGTCTCTCGTCACAGCCTTTTCGCAACATTTGAATATAGTCTCTGCGCAAAAGCGCCTTAGCTCTGGATACTCCTGCAAAGCCCCATTAGATATTGAAGGACCTTAAGTTGCATCAGACCTCCATTGAAAGGTGCTTCACAATGTCACTGACCATGCCCTCGGTTTGAATCGCTAGCTGATAGTTGGGGTCATTGGCGCATTGCGATATTATTCCTATGGTTGGAATGACTACTTCCATATGGATGGATCTAGACATAAATTATCACAACTGTGTAGGAAAAAGAAGTGCGAGTCACGAACTTCAGTAATCTTGCCAATAGGGGCACAGCCCCGCTTTTCATCATCACTCGGACGTTCTTGGAGCTCTTGGAGACGGAACATAAAGCTCTGGCAGCTGCACTGACCATATTTACGGCTAACATTTCGCTGTCTGAAAGTTTGTCTTTGGGAGTGTTTAGGAAGGTCTCGTTGCAGTCGAGGAAATCTACTAGCTTGGGTATTCCGTCGCATTGCCTTGATTTGAGGATTGATTAAAATCTTATTATATGTGTCCAGGGGTTGTCGTATTCTATATAGAATAATTTCAATAACTCTTTAAATAGTTTTTCTATCAGAAAATGTTTCAAATAAAAGCTACAAGGCTAATTTTTTTGGCACTATTTCATGACCTTGAACTTTTTTCTTACCCCACAACATTCCAACGAAGTCCAACATTAGTTTTTTAAATGTCAGCCTCTATTTCCGAATTGTTTTATGGAATTTACACTTATTTGCGCTTACAGACATATCAAATTTCATTGGGGTTAGATAAGAAATAAATCGAGAAAAAAACTGTTTTCTCTGTTTTATTAAAAAAAAAAACAATAAATACGATCAGGATAGTAAAATAATAAAAATATCCTCTATATTTTTTAAAAGTCAAGTAAATAGCATTCTGGAAATTCCAATTTTTAATTAAAAAAAGCAGTATCAATGTTTTGTTTGGTGAAATAGAGTGGCCAGTCCGATTACCTGATTTAAACCCCTGCAACTGTTTCCTTTGGGGCCATTTAAAAGATCAAGTTTATAAGGATAGGTCAAATAACGTAAATGACTTGAGGGCTCGTATCGTCGGTGTAATGCAACTAATCAGGCAAGACACCTGCGTTCGGATGAGAAGATCATTCATGCAAAGAATAGCACCGCGTTTGATGGCGTTTTACAGATAAGTTGTGAATCACCCTGTATATACAAGAGAGAAAAGTTCAAGGTCATCAAAAAATGACAAACAAATTAGCTTTTTAACTATTACTTGAAACATTTTTTGATAGAAAAATTATTCAAAAAGTTATTGCCATCGTGCCATATATGTACATGACGGACTCTGTATCAGTATATGGGAATACCTAATGTGTTTGCGAGCTTTCTTGACTTGGGCCACATTGTAGATGGTTTCAGCAACATAAATCTGCAGATCTCTCGCAGGCTCTGTTAGGTTTTTCACTAGAATACCGATACCGCCCAAATTAGCTATACACTTGCGTATATCAGGGTTTTGGGACAGCTCTGTCAGTACGCTCAGAGCACCTAGTTTGCATTTTAAGTCCTTGGTCTCTAGGAGGTTGATAAGCAGCTCAAGACCACCTATTTCCTGGAAAAACGTATTTCCCCTTTGTGGGAAACTAAAGTAAAAAAATTAACCTGAATTGCCAGTTGGTTTATTTCGGTGGTAAGGTCGTGGTCTTTGAGACAGCACAAAGCCACAACCGTAGCAGTTTGATTGCCAGTTTTCAGGTACTTGACCAGCTTCTGGATGTTCCAGTACTCGGGGGAAATTTCATGTCTGGGCCTTTCAGTCCTCCCCTCTTCCTCTGAGGACGATCTGGTTTTTTCATTACTTTTTGGGGGTTCGAACTTGCATTTGCCTTTACCTTGATGCTTCGGACTCGTCACTATCGGGCTGTTCTTCTATAATCACTTCTCGAGGGACATACTTGTTCTGATCTTCTGAGCATTCTTCAAGCTCGTCTTCGGCAATGTGCGGCTCATTCATTGTGTGACTTTTGCACTACCATCCGTTGACCATGAAATTATTTTTACCCTTATTTGACCATTATTTGAATCGTGAGTTTTACTTATAAAAACTTCTGACGCTAATCTGGAAAGCTCTTAAATCCTTTTTTATTTAAATTTTTAACTAATATGTGGGTACTAACACCTCTTTTCTCTTTATTATGCAGTTTAGGAGAAGCGTCCATGATGTCCTACAGCCTCACCACAACGATGCTTTCCTCCTCAGATGGTTACGAGGTACTACACACTGTTCACTTCCATAAAAGATAACTAAACTGATTTCTTTTTCTTGTTAGCAAGATCGTGGAATCCGGAGGCCGCTGAAAAGATGCTCAGACAGGTAAAAATAATCTTCTCAAAAATTCGGAATTCCATACAACTTAAGTTGCTATTCTGGGGTAGTCCATGAGATGGAGGCTTCAGTGGGAAGTTGATACAGCCTTGAAAAACTGGACTTGTCCTGAAGTTATCAAGCTGTACTATCCTCATGGAATTTGTGGGGTGGACAAAGCGGGAGGTCCTAGTAAGTAGTAAGAAAGTCCAGTTAAAATTTGATTAAAGTCAGATTTTTCTTTTAAGTTGTGGTAATAGCCTTCTCGGGCCTGGACCTTATAGGGCTCTTGCACTCGGTTAGCAGACAAGACTTGATTCGTACCACTATCCAGATTTTGGAAAATTTGCTCCAAATCGCTGCTGCCAATGGGTCAAGTGCCATTACAGTTTTATGTGATATGGAGGGATTTAGTCTGAGGCAGTATACCTGGAGACCTGGTAAATAAGCTGAAAACAGGAAATATGGCATATAGAAGAAATTTAACCGATTTTTTTTAGCTGCTGAGTACATAATCGCCCTTATTCAACTATACGAGGCAAATTATCCAGAAATTTTAAGAGCCTGTTACATCATAAATGGTAAGCCACATCCGAACTTACCTGCTGATCTAAATCGAGTGTTTTCTAGCACCCAGAGTGTTTGCCATCGCCTTTAATGCGGTTAAAAGGTTCATGAACGAATTCACGATATCGAAAATTCAAATCATGAAAAAGGACCCTAAGAAGTCCAAAGCAATGTTGCTGGCAAATATATCGGCTGACCAGCTCCCCGTGGAGTATGGAGGCGATTTGACTGATCCAGATGGAAATCCCAAGTGTTTAACAAAAGTACCTTTGATGATCACGTAGTCTATTGAGTTATTCCAAATTTTTTACTACACAGATCAACTACGGGGGAAAAGTGCCGAAGACCTACTACACCAAAAACTTACAAGTCGATGAAAGCGCGAACAAAAAAGATTACGTGAAGACTGTGATCAAGAAAGGGGACAAGCTGGTCTTGGATTTCGTAGTCAAGGAAGAGGATTGTTTCTTAAGGTGATTTTTACTCTGCACAAGACTTCCGCGTTATATCACTTATATTTCAGATGGGATTTCAAGACAGAAGACCACGACATTCGCTTCGGAATCACGTTGAAAGACGCGGAAGGCAAAATTAGTCCTGCAGTACGACATTCCAGAGTGGCGTCGCATCAGATCGACGAAAGCGGAGTTTTGGCGTGCCAGGCACCGGCAACATGTGAGTTATATAGGCCAAATTACTTTCTTCCACCTTCTTTAATGCATATTAAAATTTTAAATATAATTTTCAGATATAGTTACCTTTGATAACAGCTATAGCTTGATGAGAAGCAAAAAGATATCGTATTCGGTTTATCTTACGCCGTCAATTAAGAAAATGAACATTTTGCCTTCGGTTGAAGAGGTGGCTGCTATTTTGGAGAATACAGACACCATTGATGATAACGACCACGATATAGAGGCAATTTCTAATCTCGCCCATTTGAAACCGTAGTTTTTCAAAATTGGAAGTTGCCAGGTGTTTTTTTTTTAAATAAGTACAATGTTGTTAACGTTTATTTCTTAACAATTTATGTTATTCATTGTCTGAAACCAAAAATATAAGTAACATTAATATGGTGATAATACTTCATGCAAATTATATAACACAAGATATTAAAAATTAATATATGTATAGTTTAAAATACATGTGTTTAAACTGGCGCCAGTTAATCATCGTCAGTGAGGGTGAAAAGCATGTTGACTAGATCAGCATTTTCACATTGTTCCCCTTCCAGTTTTTGAGGCTCATTCCAGCGTTTTAGAGTTGGAACTACCAGTAGTCTTGTTTTGGGGTCTTTCCTGAAGGGGCAATTTTGGTCTTTCCACCTAGAAAAAAATGGATATATAATAGAAGCAAATATGAGCTAATGCAATTTATGGCGATAGCCATTTATGTAACCAGTTAGGAAATGCATAGTTTTGGGTAACGACAGGGATTTGACTGGACAAGTGAAGCGAGGTCCTGCAGTTTAATAGCAATTACACCGAAAAACTTTCTAATGCGTTTCATACATGATTTTTCCTGTGAGATGAAAAAATCACAAGAAATTGGCATAAAATAAAAAAATAATATACTCTTAGGTGACCATCAATAGACAGTGAACTATGATGATAAAACTTACGTGTTCCGATCACCGACTTCGACCACTACAAAGTGACAATCTGCCGGTACGTTACTCAACTCCTTCTCGACGACTGGCCATGCTGAAATGTGGAGAAAATACGTTTGATTAAACACATTTAAAAGAATTTGAGTTAAACACATCCGATCCAAATAATAAATCTATCTTCAGGGGTTATATTTCAAAAGCTCCCAGTAAAAACTAAATACCTAATTCGCTGTAAACAAACTTGAAGTTGCGGACACTTACACATCACAGAAAAGCAAATATTTCGTGTATTTTTTGATAAAAACTCTACATCAAATCGCTCAATACTGATCGATTTTCCCAAAATTTGTATTTTTCTTTTGAAATTAAAGAAATAACAAAGTGTTAAGCCAGTGCTGTTTCTCCGTTTGGACACTTAGCTGGCATATTACTAGCGAAAAATAGGTGCTTTTTCTCGATGTACCACCAAGCAGGGACGAGCCCAAACGCATTCAATAACTTTTATATTTTTATTTATTATCTACTCTGTAAGCCCCGCTATATATAAAAAATACTTGACTAATTTAGTTATGAATTTTGAGCAAATGAAATCAAATTCATCAAATCATTTTCATCATATTGAACTTACATTATGGTGAATGCGAAAGATGAACAACAGATGTAAGCTTTGTTCTTTTGTTTGGGAGATAAATGGAATAAACGTGGCAACGTGGCAATTTATTATTACTTAATTAAATTTATTCAATTTTTGTAAACATAGTTTAATCAGAGATAAGATAAATGTAATAAGGTTTATTTGATTTGGTTATATTTTATTACACGTTTCATGTGATGTTCTCATTGAAATTTTCTAATAAACTCTATTAATAGAAAAGTACTTTTATTTATTTTACTGTATCCCCAACCTCTTACATGCGTTGATGAGGCTCTGTTGCCTAATTGCTAATAGCTGTTGAGCTAATGACAAAGTACCTATACCTGTTTTCATGAGAACACGAATGACTCTATGCCACATCATTACATGTTGAGGTTTTTACCCCTGGATCTACGTATCCCAGGGCTTGGTCTACACAAATACCCCAAATAGATGTAGATTTACAAAATAGGCACATACCAGTATTGCAATCCGGACACCAACTGTCACCGGAAGGCCCTTTGGCTCCGGTAAAATACACATAAACCAATTTGTTCTTGGTGTCAAAAGTTTTGAAGAAATCTACAAAGTTTTGATAGCCCACTAAATGATGTTTCACCACCATTTTCTTCAAGTAATTGATTCAATTGGTAATTAATAGTAGAAAACAGTAGTATTAATACATAGTGGGCGTATTATATGGCAAATTTGAATGCCAACGTGAAACACTGAACTGGAAAAGAAAATGAAAAGTTGTAACAAAATGAAAACTTGAAACCAAAACTTCGAGGTTAAGAATGTGGAGCAAAACACAACATGTACGTGGACATGAAGTAAGAGCATCGGCCCATTTCACTCTTACTTGTAGTCAGAGATGGCGAAAAGTGAAACAAAAGTTCACGATGCGTGTTCATTGATCTTCATGCTATATTCCATAATTTTCGCAGAATTGCCAGATTTAGCAGTACATCCTATTACCTCAATAACGATTAGTAGCATATACGGGGTGTTTCAAAATAAGTCTGCTAACTATAGAGTACTGTAGATTTCTGTGCCCGAAATAAGAAAAAAGTTCATACGAACCATTGACTATTTTTATGGAAATCACCTTTGATGTTAACTTTGGCGAGTTTCGCGCTAAGAAGACCTTGGACTGAGGAAAACCACGCCCTAGGCACAAACTCCTTTAGCCCCTAGCGCTAGATTGCCTTCGGCTTTCTCACAATTTGGTTTTAATTAAATAAGTGTGAGTAATCAAGCTGGATCAGACGATACCGTGAACCCTCACACTTAGAGTATATTGGACCTTTGTTTTCTGATTATGACCGGAAACTTTAAAAATTCCTAACTGATAAAATGCATCGCTGGAGACAATCATTTCATCGGTGTTAAATTGTCTATGATTTCCTCAAATTAATTATATATTTTTGAAGATATTTTGTCAGGAACTTAACCATAAATAAGTAGCTTTATTTTGTAAACAAAAATGCGTCTTATAAACAATAATAAAAGTATCAAAAATAATACTTAATAAGCACATAAATTGGTACATAAAACAAGTTACTGCACTTGTTGCACATCACCGATAAATTGACTCTGCCTCTTCTTCGGCGCCCTCCTCAAACTGCCCAAGATATTTAGCAACTCCGAGACAGCTTTGGGCGCCTCCTTGTCCTTCTCTTTGCTCTCCACCATGCTCTCCTTTTTCCGCTTCCTCAAGGTAAATTTCCCTTCTTTTATGGCGTTGATAATATCGTCGTTCACTCCCGGGGCTACTTTCTTGTCAAGGGTGGTTTCTTGAACCCCGATTGTCTTGGCGAGGTCCTCCACCGTGGCCCGACTTCGTCTTCGTCGAAGAGGCACCACTGGAGGTTCTCCTGGAGCAATTAACGGTGGAGGCGGAGGTGGTGGAGGCGGAGGAGGGAGTGGAGGAGCTTTGAGTTTTTGCTCAGCTGCCTCTGCGCGTGCGAGGGCTTCTTTCAGTTCGGTTTCTACGAGTTTTAGTCGTTCTTCTAATACTTCAGCGTGAGAATCGTTCTCTTCATCTTCCAATCTTTCCTGCAGAAGCAGAAAAAGTTGCTTGCGGGTTAATTAAATGAGGAAAGCTTACCTGTAGACTGCTGAGTTCTTCCTCATATTTTGCTCGTTCGTCTTCAATGGTCCTCTTTAGATTCTCGATTTCCTGCAGAAGCAGTAAAGCGTCAGTGCCATTATCTGTGTTCAAGCCTTGCAGCAGCAAATTGCTCTGGTGTGCCAGAATGTTTCTCTCTTTCTTTTGCTCTTCCGCCAGTTTTCTGTTTAAATGTTGTTTTATAATAGATTGCACAATTAGCTAAGGTAGCCGTCTTACCGTAATTGCAAAATTTCGTTCCTCTGCCCTTCCTTAACCTCTTTAAGCTCTTCCAGCTCTTTCTTCATCATCTCAGACACTCTCAATAGCTGAGATTGTTCCGAACGCAGATCATCAAGACATTTATTTAAGTTGTAGTTCTCTTTTTTAACTTCTTCCAACTCCTCAGACAACTTGCTGTTCTGTTCCAGAGTTTGAAATTCGCTTTGCTTCACCGAATCGACTTCAGTTTGCAACTCTGCCACTTCAGTACTAAGTTGTTTGATGGTTTTGTTTAAGTTTTCAATGTCTGCATCGTTGGCGGACTCCCCAGCGTCGACTCCCTCGTCAACGGTGTCCTTGTCCGCTAAATGTAATGTTTTTCTCTTTAATTGTTTATTTTCTTTATACCAATGTGTGGCATCTTTCATAGCCCTGAAAATAGTGGGAAATTATTGTTTTTATAGCTAGAATTCGAGTTAAAATGTAAATCAGGAAAGGCACGGTGTAACATGTGGAGTATACGCATATCCCAACAGGTAGGTACCAGAACGGTATACAGGGTGGCTCAACGAAGTCTGCAGCTCTTATTGTGATTAATTAATTATGATCTAAAATCTTTTTTCCCCCAGATTTTGACAAGCTGTCGTACCAACGGGGATAATGGCAGCGATTTCAAGCTTAGAAATTATAATCAGGGTTCAACTACCTTTAAAACGAGGTATCACTCGACATCCCTTTCCTTTAAAAAATTTGGGGGTAACTGTTACCCTTGTTCAGGGGTTGAAAATACCATAAAAAATTGTCTCCCTCGAATTAAAAATCGGCGGGTCTGAGCATTTTTACACATTTTCTCTTCAAATACTGAAAATCGAAATGCAAAGCTTTCGCTGGGCCACCCTGTACATGATTCAGAAAATTGCGATCTCAAGAAGACTGATTCATAATGGTTCGCGAGAGTACTGGAACTAGCTTGATGTTATAGTTAACATTACGTTAATAATTTGGCTCTAAAGGTTTCGCTTATCTTTTAAACAATGCAACTTGAACCTTACCGTTCCAAGGCACCAGTCTCAGTCTCATATTGATGCTTCAAAGTCTCATATTCCTTGTACAGATTCTTGGAAGCTGTTGACAACTTCGTAAACTCCTCATTCTTCTCGAAAAGTTCAGTTTCTAGTTGCTCATGTTTTACTATCAAATTCAAGTGCTTTCTCTCAAGGTCTTGTAAAGCCCGCCATGCTGTAGCAAAGTCTTAGATTCAGTCCTAGTTAAATTCACATTTAAAACTTGCATTACCTTTCTCTTTCTCTGCTAGTAAAGTTTTCCGTTTTTCCTCGCTTTCCTCATACTTCTGCTTCCATCGATGGGCAGGATCACTATGGATTCGGGCCCTATTGGAAGTGGTGCTGGAATTCGAGCTTTGCCTACTTAGTGACGTTCTTAAGGGAATATTGGATGCAGAGTGTCTGATGGGGGATGATATCGCATTTCGGGCATTGTGGCTCATTATTTATCGTCTGATGGCGGAAACGCATATAAAACTCGTGTTACAAGTTATGGGACTCTCTTCGAACCAACCACTAAACAAACACATGTTCATTTCTATTATCTGTATTCCGTATCGTTTGGAAGTCGAAGAGCAAATATTTAACGTGACATGAAGAGTCTTGGCAAATAAAATTAATGCCTAAACAAGGTTTATACGTTTTACTTGGGGCGTCATAATTCTGCAGAGGAAACGTTAAGCTTTTAATGGTTCTTCTCTGCAATCCTAAGATCAATACTGGTCCAGACAATTGGTGAAAGTTAAAGTGTGAAACCACTTTAACTTTCACCAATTGTCAATGTGTGTTGTTATGTGCAATGATGCATTATTGTGACACAAAACATTCTTTTGCAGATGCATTTTATCGGCAGACACACTGACACACCTAAAGCACCACATTCTCGATAGCACCTAGCTACTGCGTTCCTGTATTCTTTGGTTTTTTTCTAGAGTACACCCGATTTTTGCCCTTACACGCCCAGTAATACCTATTCCATCTGGAGGACTACCATCTCCAAAAATTTCGCTATTTCCAGCCTACCAATTGCTCACCCAACACCTCTATCTTGTTGATTAAAATTTTAGCCGGAAACGTCCCAATTCAAATAAAACCTTATCGCCCCGACTGCACACATTCGTTTAATAGGGAATACCGAAATCACGATTTTCTAGTAAAACCCACGTAAATATGTTAAATTGTATTTTTAACTCAATCATTTTGTTTGTTTACAAACTATGTTCCTATTTATCGGAATACCAGGGAAAGTCAATGGCTTTCAATGGTTTTTACTTGATAGTACAGCTCCGCATGTGACGTGGAATTTATATGTATTTTTAGATACCTTTAGATATCGTGCTAATTAGATTTTTAGTACCTCAAAGTCTGTTTAAGAGTGTTGTTTTTCTATTGATGTGATTTTCAGAAGTGTATTGTTCCGCATTATTCTGATTTAAAAATGTCGACAGATCTTAGTTGCTGGTGTATGCAGAAAACCTCGGCCAACTTTGAATTTACCGGATTTCCGCAGTGAATGAGAATTGGAAACCACTTTTCAGATAAATGTGACTGGAGTATGATTGATAAGTACACAAACTTCGTCACACGATTAGCGGAATTTTAAGTTCATTTCAGAGGCGGCAACCCTAAAGGTTACCAACCCGCGAGAGAAACGTAGCCAATAGAAGTTCCTGATTTGTAGGCAACATCTTATACATATACCCATCTGCGGCGATGCAGGCTGGATTAATAGCAAAGTTTATGTCGAAGGTTACGGGACGTCTCAAAAATAACGAAGCTAATAAATATTCTAAGTTTGGAATTTTTCGCGTTTACGGAGAAGTAGGTACAATGAATAATAATAAAATAAATGCAGTCGTTCATACATAAGAGGAATAGAGCATAAGTAAGAAAGCACTAAATAAAGCAGGCGATTGGAGAAATTTTGGCAAAATAAATTAGACATCAATCTAAAATGCGAGTTCAAGTATGAAATAAGTGGAAAAAAAATTACTCATTATTGGATCGTTGTAAAGTAATTTCCTGCAGGTGCGTGCTTTTCTTCAATGCGCTTTAACTAAATTTGAATAATAAAATTTTAAATAATGTTTGGTCTTTATTCGCTTTTGAGAACTAACAAGATTGTCATGAAAAAAAGGTTAGAAAAGACAGGACAAAAATTAAAAAAGAAGGAAGTGAAAATTAAGAAATGAGAAATGCGCAAAAAATAGTTCAGGCGCAAGTACTTCTGCGCAAGCGCTAAAAAACAAATTTAAACCATTTTTTGCACAGAATAAATTTTTATAAAAGATAAAAAGATATTACTATTTATCTTATCGTTTCAATTAAGGACGCGATTTATATAGATGGCAACTATAATATTAACTTAACTTTATATTTTATCTTTATGTATACCATCAAACTAATGTATTATCTCAAGACGAATTTAGGGCAGAATGTGTGCTCTGTTAGTCTAAGGTATCATTATTTTGCAGAACTCATACATAAACCATTTGCCAAGAACATTTCCGAGGATCACACGCCCAAACATGCATATCTTTCATTACAACCATCATGGGACGTATAACAATTAATTCGGATATTAAAAAGCGGCCATTAGTTATGCTGAAGGCGAACAATTAACAGTTTATGCGATAACAGTATACAAAGAGAATTATTAATTTGATTATAATATAAACTGCGATTCACGCAGAGCGGACAAAGAGGTTTTCCTACCAGGGAAGAACAAAGAATTATGGAAATTTTAATGTATTTGTCATAGTTCTTTGTTCGGGCTACGGTTCGAAAACATTCATCATATTTTGTAAACTTTTTGCGCAATCACTTTTTGGATTTTTTCCTGTTCTCGAGATTAATGGGAGCATCTCTCACATGCACGAACAATTTTAGTCATCCTATTTCTAACAAAAGTACAGTTATAACAGTTACCTTCCGCGAAAAAACAGGTTCACACCAGCTGAAAATGAATAAAACTGATTTTCGATTGAAGGAAACGAAGTATCTGAAGATCTACTCCCACAATTCGTTCCGCTATTGCCATTCCTTATTGAAAAGTTGCTCGTTTTTTAAATCGTCTGCACTATATATACAGTGCGATCCATAAAGTGCGCATCATATGGGAAACTTTTTTACTCACAATTTTGGGTAAATTTCGACTTCGTCTTCGGGTTGCGCTTCCGAAATGGTGAGAAATGACGTACAAATCGGAAAACAAATGACTGCTTATAACCGTCAAATTGCAATTTTTTTTCAAAAACATTCGAAAATCTAACATTGTTTCTCAAAATTTTGAAAAATCATAAAGGAAAAAGTTTCTCGGTTTCTTATTTTCTACCCACATGTCAATTCTAAACATTCTCGGACGACTTTCATTTTTAAAAATCCTTTTGTATTCCTGCATTTCCGAAGTATTCAAATCGGTCAGCTGATATTCGTTTATATCTAATTCTGTCAATAAACTTTATAAAAATATCGGAATGAGGCGACCTGAACATCTTTATAAACTAGATCAATTTTGCATCAAGGCATACGTAGCATCTTTAATGAATTTTACATTTTTTTTAAAGGACGAATTTATTACAACTTCAACTAATGAATACTCATTCAGCCAATTACTTCGACTACTGCAATTATTCTTATAAGATTGCTGGCCAATTTGAATACGTCGGAAATGCAAAAATACAATTCTTTTTTTTTAATGACAGTCGTCCGAGAAAGTTCAAAATTGGCCTACGGATAAAAAAAGAGAAACTTTTTTCTTCGCGATTTTTCAAAATTTTGAGAAATAATGCTAGATTTTGTTTTTGATAAAAAAAATGCAATTTGACAGTTCCAGACAGTCATTTGTTTTTTGGTTTCTACGCCATTTCTCGTCATGTCTGAAGCACACCCCGATAGCCAAGTCAAAATCTGCCTAAATTCATACACAAAAGTATTTCCCATACGATGCGGACTTTATAGGTCACACTGTATAGTTAAATTATGAAATATGTGGTTATTATGAAGAATTTGCCGATTATTTATGCAAGCAGATGTGCATGTTATTATTGCACGAAAACTAGTCCTTTCTATATAGGTCGAGATGCTTTAATGCATGGGAGTCACTAAATGATGAGAATTAATTAGAATGGTTTGTTCAGATTAAGGTGGTGTTACATCGGCGTCGTCCCACAAGAAATAATCAGTTTTCATGTAACGACCATGGTAAGCAATTTATGAGCGTTTCGTCGTGGGATTAAATAAATGGTTCAGATGCTTATTTTGACTGAGAATGAAGAAGGACTAATTTTAACTCGGTTTCGTTGTCAAGAAATTGTGTTGAACGGATAAGATGTTACCTCACACATTTATAGCGAAGTATCACGATTTTCATTATCTAGACGAATTATACTTAAAGCTTAGAATGTAATCTGATGTCTAATACTCATAATTTAACGCGGTGAGTGATAAGGTGGCTCATATAGCAAACAGAAAACTAAAATTAAAGAATTATATCATAGACATGTTGGTGGTACTTTATCCCTAAATTGCGTTACAAACGAGGATATGCTCCTATTTTTAAATCAAGAACCGCAGTACCTACCACCTAAAGGAGAAGGTTATTACAGCCAAGTCTTGGGTTGCATGTTTATGGTTCTATGTAGATTTCCCTAGATGGCTAAATAGGTACAGTACCATTCCAATATCCTTGACTGCTATTCATAAGTAGTCAACGCAGAAAAAGCGGAATACATATGTTAAGCAGATAATAGTATGAATAAGCTAATGAGCGGGTACTAATAACATTTTGCACGTTTCGAAGTTTCTTACGATATTACTTTTGGTGATGCCCTCGATCGAGAAAAATCTTACCTGAAATAATCTCAGTCCACCTGCGTAAAAAGGCCAATCCCAGCGTCTGTTCTTCAGAGAAAGTACCAAACGCCGCAAGATGCACGAAACATCACACAGTACTATCACATCTGACGTCAGACGTCGTTTTCGCGTTTTGAATAAAAGTAAAACCCGTTTCGTTTTCGACGGTACCTTCTTGAGTATAAATATTCGTATTAAAGCGGTACTGGCTGAGTGGTACAGTGCGATGCTACGTTACCGAATTGTCGAGGGAGAGAGAATGACTCAGCCATGGATTTCAGTGTGAACGCTTTGTACGCATGTTCCATTCGCCTTAAGACCTTTCGCGAGATTTGATTAAGGACAACGAGACGTTGTCTGCATCTCAAGATAGACCTTAATTGTTTCAATTGCAAGGGATGGCGCACGATGGTCTGGACGGTTCATTCACGAAAGCACTTGTCCGAGTGTGGAAATTTCGATATAAATTTTTGATTTAAACGCGCGTATCAGTTTGTAAGAGACAAAAACAGGCAAAAGAAAAAATCTAGAATGCAATTTAGAAAAATTAGCTATAACTGCGACCATTTCGTTTGGTTAAAAAAAGTGGAGTCTGGAGTAATTAATCGTGAGGAACGTGGGAAGCCGACTGCCTCTGACACAGTATTACGTATCAAGATTCACTTAGATAAGAGTGGAAGTGGCTTCTTGCTAATACATATAGTTTCAATATGACATTCTGCGGCTGCGCAAGTCGCCAGAAAAAATTGAATAACTCATAAACAGACAAGGAACATAAGAACATAGGAACATAGGGACATAAGAACACAGGGAAATCTTACGTCCAAGTCTAGAAATCGCTCAACTTTCTGGAAATGAAATTGCCTACTCCTGATCTGAACGACTTCTCTTAATTTGTGGATTATATGCGGACCTCTATGTGACCTAAGAGTCTTTATCGCTCCTATTAAGTGTCTCAAATATTTCATTTCCTGAAAATAATATTAAAAGTAAGGATTGCTTTAGAAGGAGATCTTTTGATGTTTTTGCCCTTCTCTGGGGAATTGCATTCGGCCAGATGCTTCCAGCATGCCTCTTTATTATTCACGAAGTACTATTAAAGATTGATGCATGGAGTAACAACTGATCTATGAGGAAATGCAAGGGGAGGGTTAAGAGAAATGTGAATTTATCGAAAAATAAAAATGAACAGAAATATTATAGTTAGTCTTATCTGAACGCTCCTTCGCTTGTGCAATTTCTTAATGGCAGCAAAGGCTCTTAGTAACAAGTTTTTTCCAGTCGTTCCAGATTAAAAAAAAAACGATTTTTGTGAATTTTACTGGCCGTTTATGATTCAGTTAACAAGAATTAGTGGGCTTCTTACATATATCCAAACATTCAGCCCGTCACAACCAACACTTCACCATTTTTGCAAGAATTCAGGTTTGTTCTTACACCGGGACTCACAAACCCATGGTCCCATGTGCGCTTTGTACATTTGATTCATTTTGTTCTTTGTCTCAAATATTCATCATTTGATTGTTTGCAGTTTAAACACAGTTTTACCCTGTCAGTGAGATAATGTGTTGGAAATTATTATTAATGTCTTGGAAGTTGTTGTGGGGTGAGGGGAGATTGTTATAAATGTATATAGATGAGGCGTTAATGGTTTTTGTGTTGTTGTTATGTTGATGTTTACAAAGGAGTGTGTGAGACGTGACTCATACGCTCGAAAGGCGGGAAAAAGGAGGAATACGCTGGGTACACGCAGTAGCAGAATGGTACCGTGTGAGAGTAAAGCATATGCTGGCGGTAACGACGTTTTTTTTTTAATTTTTCCCAAGATATGACCCATATTTTTTTCAAAACTTTACAAATGAAATTCTTATTGAAATTATTGAAAAAAATAAAAAAATATTGAGAAAAAGAAGGCACCAGCCTTCATTTTGGAAGCAGCTACGAAATGGAACCTGCTTAGGCCTGTTGGGTTTTAAAATCAACGTAGACAAAAACTTTTTGCAGGTAGTTTTTAAAGTAAGTGCTCAAAACGATGGCCTTCAACTCCAATGCACCTATTAATCCGCATTTTGAACGACCGAACACAACCGAAAGGTGCGTCTGCTGGAACTTTAGCACGGGCATTCCTGATACGTACAAGTTGTTGCAATTAGTTGTTTCCTCAAGTTATTTCTTTTTTTATACGTTTAAACCAAAAATGTAAACAAATAAAGATGTGTTATTTTTATTTATCCCCAACAACGATTGACATGGGAGGCAGTTTGTCGTTTTATGCCGGAAATCCTATATAAATATGTGTCCAAAAATGCTTAATAAAAAAAGATACGGGGTGTTTTATGATAGTTTGGAAAAGCACACTTCTGTTATTTTCGTCCAAAGGGCTTTTGCAATTTTACTGAAAGTTGGTGCACAAGGTAAGTTCGCAGGCGTAACGATTGATGAGCACATTAATTCTAGTTGTTATGGTAACCAAATGGCCTAGAGATTTTTTTGTGCGTGGACAAACTGCATATTTGGTAAATTTTTCTTAAAGTTCGTTTAAAAATGCACAAAAAAGGTACTCTAGCTTAAAATCGATAATATCCACTGTTTTCGAGAAAAATGGCTAAGTGTGAGATACTGCGCCCTGCTTGCCATGCTTTTTTTATTATTTTCTGTCGTCAATGTCAGTCTTTTAGATTCCTGCCCTATTCCTCGTTTCTGAACATTTTGTAAATTTTTTTAATGGCAATGGCTGAAAATACGCTTTTCGGGAACATACTGACATTTAATTTTTGGCAAATGTGACAATAATTCAAGGGCAGCAAGAAGATGTTATCAAGAGATATATCCTCATAGGAGAATTCTCTCAAGAAAATTGTTTGTTTCAATTTACCGCCGTTTTAGAGAGACAGGAATTGCCGGCATAAACTACCTCCCATATTAATTTGGCATCATAATTTAAAAACACCCTGTATAATGCGCTTTTGTTTGAAATCGCAAGTCGAAAGAGAGCTCTTGGTATAACACATTGCATAAGTAAATATCTTTATGTTCCAGTATCTTGATAATGATTTGGCTTAAGACGTATGCTTTTATGAACTTTCTTCTTTATTTTGTACTAAAGAATACATAGATGAAATAGTGCCGTGCAGTTCTGAAACACCTTGTATTTGACCACCCGCCATGTCGCATGTGGTTATGATGTAAAAATGATGTCACATGTGGTTGTGATGTAAAAATCATGTAAATTTTGGAGGCATTTAGCAACGAATAGCTTAAGTTTTAGAAGAGAACTGTATAATTTGATGGAGTCAAGTCATGTCGAAATTGCTATAAGAACCAGTTTAAAATGATGACAAGAACACAGAGAATTGAGTGGTTTTTGAAATAGCCCAATTAACTATAAATATTCTTGATAAATTCCTCAGCGCTGTAGAAATAGTAAGCAAGGATCTAACCAATTTTGAGGCTTCCTATTCCCTAATAGAATTGTGTTCTTCGATCCTAATAATTTCATTCCTATCATCCGCGCAATATGAAGACGTTCCCTTAAGGTGCAGATTTGTAATGGCAAACACACTGCCAACCTCTGGACAGAACAAGCGTTTCTTATCGGTTAAAGACGATCTTAAAGCGGTAACAAATAAAACATCATACTTTGGATAACACACACCCAACCGACCTAACATGTGTGGCTGGAAGGGCCATCCATTGAAGAACAGTCCCATCTTCTAGTTTGATTTTCATGATCGACCCGGCAACGTACAAAGCCATCCACGAATTGTCGTCTTCGTCGATGGTCGTTGCACTGGGCTGGAAACTTGAAAGTTCTGGACAGTCATGGAGGTCAAAGGCTGTGGTTTTTTTTTAGATTTCGCCCTTTTCGTTGTCATAGTCATAATCTGCAGTCTATATATGTTAATGCTAATTATGATACTAGAATTAATTAATTAATTAATTAATAAGTGAGTGACATGAGTGTGATTATCACTTGCAGTGTCGGAGCATTTATACAGGGTGTAACATAAGTAGGGGTCTTCCTTTTAGCACGACATAGACCTCAAAAAGCTAAGCAATATTTAAATAAGTACCATATCTTTAGCTACTACTAAAGGGTGTTCGAAATTGTCGCCATTGGTTGCATTTGCACAAATTGTCGCTCGCCTTATCCACGACTCTGTGTCCTTAGGGGATTGTGGTGCTTGGCGGCTGACACTCCCCGTATATCAACGACATATCCACCAATTCGTGATTCGAGTAATAATGGCCCATTGTCAATTGAATAGTATCAATAGTGGTAGTTTATCAAAATAACACCTGGCGCTAAACTTCACGACCGATTTTTAAGCGGCACGACAATTGCATAAAAACAGTAAACAATTAATGTTTTTTTGCGTTTTTACAATGGCTGATAATTTTTTATGGGACATTTTATTTCCTTTACGTTGAATTCACTATTTTATGCAAAAAAAAAATTAAAACTCATTTGCGCACATTTCGTTTTTTTTGAGATTTCCAAAAAATCTTATATAAAAATATTGCCTAGTTTTTTGAGGTCTATGTCGCATTAAAAAGAAAACTCCTACTTATGTTACACCCTGTACAATAAAATTTGTCATTAGCCGCGTTCCAAGTCAAGCCACTGTTCAGGTTAACATGGGCAATTGCCACATCGTATTGGGCTAGTTTCGCTTTGGTGAGCCTACATAAAACTCCTTCAAAGGCAGTTAAGATATTCATAAATTTCCTTCCTTTAGCTGTAGTTAAGTTGATAAGTGACTTACCAATCCACAATCTCCCTTTATGATAAGCTCTCTAGTCATTTAACTTACTATCAGGGAATTGGTCTGACAATGCAGTTAGGACCAAGCAAGTAATAAAGAAGATTTAAAATCATAATTTTTCGATCAACTACATTTTGCCTGTCCAACTCTCCAGTTTCATTCTATTCCCGCAGAACCACTGACCTGTTTACATTCACTAAGATTATGATGTGATAGGATCCAAAATTGAGTGTAACTCATTGATCGCAAAAATTGGGCATTTCATCTCCTAGTTTACGCCGTATTATGCATAAAGACCAGAGTTTACATGCATATAAGATTCAATTAACACAAGAACTCAAGCCGGCAGATCATTTTACCCATCGTGTTTTCTCGGATTGGCTCATTGAACATCGTGCAATTGATGCCACCTTTTCATCGAAAATCATCTTTAGCGATGAAGCGCATTTCACGTTAAATGGAAAGATAAATAAGCAAAATTGTCGCCTTTAAGCCAATGAGAACTCTAGAGAATATCGAGAATAACCGATGTATCCTCCAAAAGAAACTGTTTGGTGTAGATTGTGGTCGAAAGGAATCGTGGGTCCTTACTTCTTTAAAAACGACGATAGAAATGCGTTTACTGTGAATTCTGACCGATGCCGTGCCCCGATAAGTGATTATTTTTTTCGGAAAATTAATAGTATCGACATAAAAGACCGTTACTTTCAACAAGATGGTGCGACATGACACACAACACGTGCAAACATTGAGTTGTTGCAGTCGAAATTTGATAAACGCGAATTGGAAATGTGTCTTGACCCGCTCGTTCATGCGATTTGACACCTCTCGACTTTTTTCTGCGGGGATTTTTGAAAAGTAAAGTGTATGTTAGTCATCCAGCTACCGTCCAACACCTTAAAAATAACAGTACTGCCGAGATAAACGCACAACGACCATGTTGGAAAATGTCATCGAAAATTCCAACCATCGTATTGACGTCTGTAAAACAAGTCGTGGGGAACATTTAAGTGATATTTTTGATACATAAATGGCATGGATCGATGATTCTTTGCATTTTTAATTTCCTTTTATTTTCCTGCGTCTATTTTGGCGGACCCTTTATATGGTTACCGTCAGTGGTATTGTAGTTGTAGTTGAAAACTCATCCGATAAGAATGTCTGATGGGACTGGTATATTTCATTAATAATTCTTCAAAGGATCTACGTTTACCTGACGAGTGAGCTTCGAAACACGAGAAAACTCCCAGTGATTAGAGTAGGTATGTTTGTGCGCACAATGCTTTGAAATGGATCATTTTTTTTCTTTAATAAAGGAAAAACTCAAGTGGGATTAAAATTTCACCGCCAGACTAAAGTACTTGCGATAAAAGTGTTTGGGGGGTACCTAACTATATGAATATCAAGTAGGTAATTGAAATAAGACGAGCAGAGTGTTATGTTTGCGACTGTAAAGTTCTCACGTCATTTGCACACGAGTTTCCTTGGAGAAATACTTAACGATGCTATCAAGAGACACAATTTGAAGGAATGTGGTATCATAAGGAAACAAACACACGTATGCCTAACGAAATTAATTTATTGCTTTAAGTTTATTTTGTCGTTTGCTGATTCATACGTTTCCATATTTTCCGGATAATTGTACACTCAGTGGCATTAGAAGTGTTACACCCAGTAGGAATCATTTTTCAGAATTGATGTTTTGGCAGCAGAACGACTAATTAGAGAGCAGGATATGATATTATGGTCAACGTTTTATCTTTGGAATTTTGTGAAAAAAAAGTTTTATCTCTTAGTTTTTTACTAAGAGATCAAACTCGCCCGAGGACACAATATCGCCATCTTAGCGATTTTGGCAGGGAGATTTAAATGGTATTTAAGTCCCATCGAACATGTGTGGGATGTGATAGGGAAAAAATTGTCCATTTTGGCCCATCCTCCACAAACTCTGGCACAGTTAATCTACGAAGTTCAAATTGCTTGGAACGAGGTACCGCAAGCAAACATCGATCATCTTTTTGAAGTTTGTCGATGCCTAGACGTGCATAGGAGTGTATCTACAGGGTCGTCAAACACAATATTAGTTTTTGTCTCGGGTTATATGTTAATAACATTTCTTGCAAAGTTTATCGTTTCATTCTGGATGCGAGACTACCCCATTGCTAAAACATCAATTCTAAAAAAATATTCCTACTGGGTGTAACGCTTCTAAGGTCACTGAGTATATTTGGCAATCTTTCCAAATTGCTCCCAGTTTACTGGTCAACAACATATTTCTTTGCAGTAAATTTAAACCTATCCGGTAAGACAAACTGATACGGCTTCTCGCCTCCCTCGACAACCCAAACGGTTCCAGTGGGGGCCAGTTCGATTACTTGGAGTGCCCCCTCAGCGCATTGTTCCGGTCTAGAAAATTTCGGTTTACCAGATTTGAACAAGCGTGCGAAATAAGTACGATAAAACTATCAAAACTTTGCAAACAAGTACATTTCTGATTTGTAAGAAAATCGAGCGCTATGTTTCAAGATATCGAGAAGTACCGGTCAGGCGCGCAGAGCTGTTAAAACAGAATGACTTTTACTATTTATTAAGACCATATGAAAAAGCAGCTCTGTAATATCAATATTTGCAGCACCGACTGAAAAATGTTACAATCAGTGGCGTGTAACCGGTTGCAAAACCTTGAAAATTTCGCCATACACGCCCTTGACTTATTAGTATTAATTATGTACGCTCTTTCTAAATAAAATTCCGATTTTTTAAAGGACACATGACTTGTAACTATTTTAATTCCAAATAAAAACCATTAAAATTTTTCCTAGTACGTCCCTGTCTAAGGACTAACTGGGGCGGCAATATTAGTGTTTGCAGTTCCGGCTTTAAGCCACAGAAAACCGTCTCAGCCAATGCCGTCCTGTCTTTCTAAATAACAATAAGTTTCGTTTCAGTGATTCAGTGACAGATGACAGTGACAGATGACATCAGTTCAATGATTTGAAACTATGTTGACCTTAATTAAATTCCGTCAAAATATTGTCTGCTACACCAGCTGTACATTTCAACACTATTGGAACGCCAATATCAGTGTTTACAGCACCTGCTTTGGGTCACAGAAAACGATCACAGCCAGTGGCGTGCTATGTTTCTAGGTAAAAATGGATGCTTTTGAATAAAAACCGATGTGGAACTATTTTGACATCAAAATAAACCCATTGAAATTTTACTAGGTACGCTCCTGTCTTGGTACAACTGGAGCGCCAATTTCCATCTTCAGAGTGTCGTCCTTACTTTATGGAAAAGTTGGCATTAAGTGGTATTCCGTGTTTCTAAGTAAAATATGGTTTAATTTAATGAATAAGAATTATAAAAAACTGTTTCGACTGCAAATAATACCCTTCAAAATTTTGCCTAGTACGCCCCTATCTTAGCACCGGCCAGGGTGCTAATATCAATGTTTAGCCTACAGTCTTTGAGGAAAAAAGACGCAGCCACTGGCATACTGATATCCTAAATGAAAATATTACATTAAAGAAAGAATGATTGGAAACTATTTTAAGTTCAAATAAAACTAATAAACATTTTCATGATTTAAGATATAAATAGGAAAGTATAAGTAGTCAACAGCGTAAGTGGCAGCGTCTTGTATAGACGGTTCATGTTTCAACCTCAATCGAGACGCTGATTAATCACAATGATAAATGAAGGGCCGCAGCCCTCCTCCGTAAAGAGAAATTCCACCAACACTTTCAAATTAAAAAACGAAACAATAAAATAAACTAACCTACTGCTCAGACTACTTACGTTTGCAAGGGATCAGGAGCCTCGTACTTCCTCATGTGTTCCTCATACGGTGCCCCCAAATTGCCCTTCATCATGTTTTTCATCAAATTCGTGGACGTGGCACCTGGACACAGGGCGACTACCTTGACCTTAGTCCTCTCGAAATGGGGCTTAGTACCCCACGCAAGGGTCAAACCGTGCACCGCAAATTTCGTCGAACAGTAAATGGGAATGCAACCCCTTCCTTCCAGCCCTACAATCGAGCAGAGATTCACTATCACGGCCTGGTTGCCGGATCGATTCGTTTGGAGGTACTTTTCGAAGCCGAGGAGCACACCATTGATAGTTCCTTTCTAGAGAGGAGGATGTCATTAGGGAGGGTGCCCTAAACTTAAGGTTTATGTGGTGGCCAAACCGTCCTACTATTCAGCGTTGTAACTTAGTGGAATACAGAAAGTCAAGCATTAAACGACATTGACAAACGAGTGAGGTTAGAAATTCTACCGACAATGTTACATTAACCTCACTTATTTGCACGGTATCAAAGGATTTTTTATAACTCGGAACACATCATAACACATACCAAGTTAATGTCTATTTCATTGTTCCACTGACTATCATCCAGGATTCCCGCATTGTTAACCAGAATATCCACCTGTTTGAAAACTTCTACAGTCTTAATAAAGGCAGCTACAAAAAAAAATTAAGTTTCCTAAATGTCAAGGGATGTTCGCCCGATACCCTCAAATTTGTCAATATCTCGCACATCGGTTTCAACGAATATCGCCTTATTTGCTCCGAAAGAGCTTTCAAGCTCCTGAACCGCTGCCCTTCCTAAATCAGAATTTAAGTCTGCTAACGTTACTCCCTGAGGAGCAAATCGTTAAAATTTTAGGGAAAATTCTATATCAAACCTCACCTTTGCTCCGTTCTTTAGTAATTCCTTGGCTATGGCCAGTCCGATTCCTTCTGCTCCACCTGTAATTAAAGCCACTTTATTTCTCACAGGGAAAGAAGCCATTTCTCAACTATCTCAATTGCATCTAAGCTGATATGATATTGTAATGTAGTGAAATTTTCGTTTCGTTGGCGAAAAACGATAACAGACTTTTTATTCCATTGCGCAACAGCGCCTTATCTCCTAACTCACGCCGACAGGGGATATAATTGTTTATGGTTTAAGAGGATTGTTTTAGGCCATTATATGTGCTGAGTCAATGGAGGCTAAATCTGACTGAAGTGGACTGAAATGGGCATAGCTCCTTAGTTATTTAACAAACACTTATTGACACGTTTCTAGTCGAAGCATTTGGCCACTAATTCGAAAGTTTTTGTATAGATAAGTGATGGAAATAAAACAAAGACAAGTGTTTGATTTCAAATTTAACGTAAACGAGAAGAAGAGAATGTAAACATCTTGGTTTGCTGAAAAATACTGTTTTAATTAGCTATTTTTGCTGGAAGAACTAGTTGAAATGGGTGGAAAAAAAAAGATTTTTGCTGGCGAAATAAATGTTTCGGTGAAGAATCGGTTGTTTTATTTGACTAAAGACCCATTTCCAGGCCGCTTCTTTTCGTTATCTGCCGCACTTCAAAGTTTACCAGAAACTGAAAACCGCAAAAGACCAATCATCTAAAGAGCCACCCCATCGCAACAACATATTGATAAATGTGATTGTTTGCCAAACACGGACGGAGACCGATAAATCAAATCACGTTTTATAAGATACACACAGAAGTGCTTATAATCGATCCATTAGTAAGACGATGGGAATAAACAAAATAAAGGATATTGAAATCGCCGCTCAACTATCACTTTACCGCACCGAATTAATCAGTTTGAAAACAACGCGGTGCGTGGAAACATGAAGGATGATGGGGAAAAAATTGAGGGGATCCGCGCCAAACTCCGGAAAAGGTGTTTGTCCATGGCGGAAAAAACCTACGACGGGTGCGGGCGAGTTTTTGACGAATATTTCTGCTGGCCCGAAACGGAAGCTGGGAAATTGGCCAATCAAAGTTGCTCTAATAAATTCGTAAAATCTACAAAGGTAAGTGCTACTTTCGTGTAAACTTCCCATTGGTAGGCACGCCCCTGATTTATACTTGCAGACCTGTTAAATTCGGCGATAAGGCAACGGTCGCAATTTGATAGAAACTAAAATGCATTTTTTAATAAATTCTGAATTGGCCAAAAACCCCCCAGTTGCGTCTCTAATTTTTGCAACTAGATTTTGAAAATTACAAAAATTCCATAAAAATGTGCTTCAAAATTGTGGGTTAAAGCGAGAAACGTAGAAAACCTCTAAAATTGCAATTAAACTTGGTAAAATTAATTAGAAGTTTTGTACACTCCTTACGTATTTACGATCAATGGTGGATTTCCCAAATCCACTGGTACGCCCCTGATTTTTTTAAGTGCATTTCAAAACTTCAGTTGTGATAAAAGAAGCTGCAAATAAAATTGGTAGGTTGGCAACCCGCCCTACCTGTGCGTCTGTGACTTTTATTAATGAGACTATTTTGCATTAATATTACGCAGTGGCTCCTCTAAAAATGCAATAACATCTACAAAACATGCTAAAGAAACACACAATAGGGTTTCTTGAGTAACTCCCCTCTTCACTTGTACGCCTCTGATTTTTGCAGGTGATTTTGAAAAATTTAGCTTTGACAATAAAACTGCTTTGCATTAAATAATGCCTTGATATTAGAGGCATTAAATAGGATCAGAGTAGAATTTGCTAAAATTGAATGAGTCAGAAAATTCTCACCTCTACCTACGCCTCTGTTTTTGAAAAGTAAATTTCGGATATTTGGAGGAAGTTTCGAAATAACGCTCACTAAAAACTTGCGTAAAAATCAGGGACGTTCATGTAAACTTCGTAAAGTTGTAATAAAATGTACAAAAATCGAATACATACCATAAATTGATGTTGGCTATTCAACTCCACAAAAAATGCTGTAAATTTCAACAGGTTGGGTTATTTTACTTGAAAATGTTAAAATTAGGGGAGTGAATTTTACAAATAAACTAAGATTGAAACAATTTTTTTTAATCGGTACATTCGGGACTGTTTGATTAAAATCAGAAAGGTAGAGACTTTTCAGTCCTAACCAAGCTTAGAATTTTTTTTCAAAAACAAGTATAATGCTTTATACATATAATAAAAAAATAATGATAATAAGTAATAAAAAATAGGAGTTTTTAAAGGGAATTTAAAAATTTTAGTGTTTGCAGATTTGTTTTGAAACGCGTATCATAATAAAAACCAGTATCATAATAAAACTTTATAAGAGTCAGGGACGGGCTACAGAATTTTGTAAAATTTGATATCACAAAATAAGTCGATATTTGGGGATAAAAGGTCCTTTTAGTACGATCCTGATTTTCGCGAGCTTAGGTTCTACTCTTTTGCATATAAAGTTGTGTTTCACAATTTGTTCTGAAGCCAGTGGCGTAGGGATTTTCAAAATTTTAGTTTTATTAGAAGAATCTTCAGATGTAACTAAAATGTATCAGAAATTCTTTTAAGAGGAGTTAAAACACGATTGAAAATAATTGCGCTTTTCTCTGCCTTTTTCTGATCTTACAACTCCATTGGTACGATTGTGCCCTGTTGCTCGTTCCGCAGAGATACAAATGCGGAAAAAATTTCAAAAATTACGTCTTCATGAAGTGACAAAAATTTCAAATTCCGTAAAAGGATCTTCAAGTTTAAGATCAGTGGAGTGTAGGTTTTTCTAAGGCGAGTCGAAGCGATATTGACATTTTGATAAATGCAGATTCAAAATCCCTGAAACAAGCCCACTGCATCTTATGACATAAGAAAGAAACTTAAAAATTTCAAATGTTGTATAATAATCTTGCTGCTTTATAATCAGACGCATAGAGATCATTTTTATGAATTTGATATTAAAATTGTAAATATCTTTTTGACGATTTAAAGCCAGGGGCGGCGATTTTCTAAGGTTAACCAAGAGAATTCCCCATTGCTACGTTCCTGATTTTCATGTCTAGAGCGATGATGATAAATGCACAGGACATTTTGGATTTTAAAATGTGCAATAAAACCAGTGGCATAGGCACTTTTTCTTTTTTCAAAATATTTTGAAAATTGTCATTTTAGCAGAAAAATCATTGAACTTCCGCACATGTGGGAAAGTTGGAGAAATACGCAAACTATTACAATACAAAAAGTGTATTTATGCGGTAAAGAGTTTGAGCATCAGCAAGCCTGAACTTTCTTGCACGTGCTGCACGATGCAGATATTGTCACGTGATTGTTTTTCAAAACTATGCTCAAATCAGTACCGAAAATAAATTCTTATTCATAACTCTAGGAAAATATACGATTAAGGATTGAATTTTGGTTGCAACAAATAAACAATTTAAATCGATTATGCATTAGCTTACATTGAAAAATTAACAATGACCTATTGAAAGTAAAATATGTAGAATTACAGGCGTGTTAACGTGTTGGTCAATTAAACAACCATGTACTTTATCTTCAAAACATCAGACGAGGGTTTTGGCCTTAATTTTTGATCGACTGTGATGGTTTTTTTTTAAATTTATAAGTTGGTAATTTTTAGGATGGATTTGCTACAAAACAATGCCTGGACAACAGCACTTGGTTGGTGCTTTATGAGAAGGACCACTGGACCAATTTAACTCAATGCGGAAACTTCAACTTTTACGACCTGGAAGCCATGGAAGCAATGAGCACCGCCATTAAAACCCGAAATACCTGGTTAAAATATGTTCGCTACTTCACTTTTACGGGATACGGAGTGTCCCTTATCTCTCTAGTCATAGCTTTCGCCTTGTTCGTGGCTTTGAAGCAAGTTCGCAAGAATTTTTCTCAACCTAAAAAAAATCTAGAAAATTCGATTTCAGAAAGTTGCATTGCGAACGCAACAAGTTGCACATGAACGTGTTCGTTTCGTACATGTTAAGGGCTGCAGTTTACCTCACCAAAGAGTCATTGTTTCACAATGGAATCGCCTTGGCTGGCGACATCACCTTCACTGAGAATGGGAAAATTGACCAAATAAATTACGTACGTATGTTAATGCATTATAGTGGTCAATCACCCAAAGTTTTCGATTTTTGGCACTTGAGAAAATTAGAAATTAGACTATAAATACTGCTCTATGACGCAAGTGTGATGAGGTAAATGTGGATTTTTGATTTAAATAAACAGTCAAGCTGTATAGTTTTCAGATGTTCTCAAGGTGGTCTCTTGGTGCCTTTTCAAAAGATACTGAGATGATCCACAAAGAGAACTATTCATGTTGTCTATCGTACAATGTAAATAACCGAAATTTACAGTAAAATAACTACAATCTTAGTCGAGGAATTTAACCTTTTTAGACCTGGACCTGCAAGATGTTTGTAAGCATCTACTTCTACTGCGTATTATCCAATTTTATCTTCCTGTTGATGGAAGGACTGTACTTGCATAATCTTATATTCTTGAATTTGTTCTCCGAGAGCCATGGGACAAACACTTACTGCATATTAGGATGGTGTATGTGTATAATCACGTCTGAAAATGATCAATTTATTAAGAGAATCATTTATAGTCCTTCCATTTTTCTTCGTAATCCCCTGGATGATCTTAAGGCTGGTTTTTGACGATACAGGGTGCTGGACTACAAAAGATGACCAGTACATCCATTTATTACTGGACATACCCAGTTATGTCACAGTTTTGGTCTGAAGATATCCAATTGCAGTGACGTAGCGCTAACATAAAAGCTCTCTTTTTGCAGATAAACCTGGCGCTTTTCAAGATAATCGTGAAAGTTTTGATCATGAAACTGCAATTTACTTCCACTTTCACGCATCACAGAAGAATAAAATATGTTAAGTGAGTGTAAAAAAAATTAACACCCCTTACTACCCCATCTGACTTATCATTTCTAGAAAACTAATGAAATCGACCCTCATCTTGATACCGCTCTATGGAGTCCCCTTTGTTTTCTCTGTCATCCTCAGCCTCTACATAAAAATAACGCAGAGTGAAAATATAAACTTGGAATTGATGTGGATCTTTGCTGACCAAACCTTTATGTCATTCCTGGTAAGAATGAATTGTTATACTTAAATAGCTACTTATTTCTTACTCCGCATTCGTCTTTTGAGGGTCTGTTTACAGCTCTGGTATACTGCCTCCTCAACAGTGACGTACATAAAGAAATTATGAGGAAATATACCGCTGTGGTGGACCAAACCGACAAGGAATTTAGACGGAGCAGAACCATTTCTAGTAACACTCAACAGTACTCTCTCCACAACCAGGATGACGCCTTAGAGAACTTAAAACTCTTCGGCATAGTCGATGACGACTGTGCGAAGAACAAGGGTCTAAATGGCCATTCGATAATGTAGCTGTATAGGTTTTTTTTTATATATGAAACTGGTGTGGTGTAAATGGATGTGTTGATTTCAATCTCTGTGATGATTGTTTTAAATTTAACAAATTATTGGATTCCATTATTTTCAATAATATTAAAGATCTCTAAAGGAAATTTGTTGTATATAATAATTTATTAGATATTTTTTCTTTATTATTAAATTTATCTGTAATAAAATATGTTTTATTTGGAAAATAAACGTAAACTAAAGAAAAATGGAAGGAAAAATGGTCGATTATCTATACAGTGAGAGCAAAAAGTATGAAATAAATTCATTTAAAACTCAGGAGTTTGTTTTTTGAAAAAACGCTCGGACACGTCGATTTTTATTTTTGGCCGCGGTTTTCCTGATGGTAAACTTACGTATACAGGGCGATTCAAAAATAATTTATGATCACCAACTTCATTTTTTCCAACTTATTTTTTGTTTCATTTCTGGATTTTGCATCGAATTCTAAGTATATTTCACATATCATGTCCTATACCTATGTATGTGTGCATATAATTAGTCTCAGTTAGACGACCGGAGCGGGGTGCATTGTAATGGAACTTCACAAAATAAAACTCGGGAAGACTTTCGGGAGATATTTATTCCACTAGTTATAACACACACACCTAATCGTTTACAAAACTAAAATGATCTTGGCATTAAGCGACAATTCTATAGAGAAAGTTGAATTTCAAGAGTTATGAGGAAAGATGAATTTCGGGAGAGTCGAGTTAATGAGTGCCTTACAAGCTTCTTGGCATCTTAAGTACTAAATCTGGGGGTCAGTACTCATAGGCGTACCCCGGTTTAAGGCAATTAACAGGGCAATCAACAGCTGGTAACTTTCTAAGTCCATAAACCGTAACGTTTAAAGAGAATAACAAAAATGTTAATTTACGGGGATGTTGCAGCTATACAGATTTTGGCTAAACGTGGATGTGTTTAGACTTTTGTCCTGACAAGGAAAAAGGAGTGAAAGTTTCTTTATGCGGGGTAACTCTTGTTGGAAGATAATGGGTTCCTCACATATGGCCATCCCGGGCATATTACTAAAATAGTGGAGTACATAGGCGTAGCCTAAGGGTACATTACAGCATCATCGACATCAAAATCTCCAGAACGGAATTTGGTATACCACTTTTGACGCGCACGTTCCCTTAAAGCACAATCTCCACACACGCGGCATATCTTTTTATGAAAATCGGCAGCTTGTTTGCCTTTTTTTAAATAATAGAGCAAAAAATGTGACGGAAATGCACGTTGCTTCTTTCCATGTTCACAGCTACGCAACATGCACAATACTTATGCTAGCTAAACCAAAGTCCATACAAGGTATAAGGGAAACATGACCTTGAAGGCGTCTTCGATTTGCCCGACAACGCTCAGAAGAAAAGTGCAAATCAGCATGAAACTTACACGGGAAAAAACCTGAATGAATTTAATTGCCAGCACGATAATTGAGAGATTTGTAGGTCACTTTTATATTAGTTTAAGTTCAAATTTTACAAAACAAACATTCTTTCTATGGAGAGAATTTTTCTGTTGAACGATGTTATTGTTTACCACGAGAATGTTACGCGAATCCCTAATTTTTCCCATAAAACATGCGATTTAGATGGTTAACATGTACAGTGATATCTCTTATAGGCAGAGACCGTTAGGACTGTCAAAATATGTCCGGTTAGCACAGCTGTCCGCTTATGGGGACTTGCAACCTATAAGAACTAACCTACTTCGTTTAAATTCTGTTCTTATTACTAAAGTATAATATACTTACCATACTCCATAGCTTGGGTAGTTAAAGATAAAGAAGTTCATGAACAAATTTAATCATGGTACACCGATATGTTAACTAATAACGTGCTTCGGCAAGTTCTCGCTTTAATGTTGCTACCTTGGAAATGTAATTTTAAATCATCTCCATTGTTATTGCGTCTCCTTTATTGTTAACAAATTCTTGTAATAGTTTAACTAAATAATGACTTGCTGATTAACTTTGAGGAGCCGTTTGACTACTGATATCTGGTTCTGCGTGCGAGTCATCCGCATATGCACAGATTCCTCTTAAGTTACAGAATCGACAGTAAAGGCTTCATCATCATGTTCAAATACTAAATTTGTGTCGATATGAATAAAGTCGTTGAAATTATTGCTGCTAATCCCTTTTGCTACACAGTTTCGCAGTAGTTCAGATGAAACTAACAAAGGTAGATCCATCTTCTATCGAATCATCTCCGTTTTCTATATTTATTTTCACACGTTCACGTGTTATTTCAGCTTCACGGAAGCAATTTTTAATTGTCTTTTCTGTTATCTTCTGCCAGGCAGTTTTTAAAACATAAACTTCATCCAGCACATTTACGACTTTAGCTAGCCCTTGAATACAATCAACAGGTTCCATTTTCGGGAACAAAATTTATTCCGTAATTGATCTATAAAAAGCTTTAGAATTTTTGATAATGCTCCGATCTAGAGGTTGAACCATTGACGTGTAATTTGGAGATAAAAAAAACTAGTCGAATGTTTGCTACTTGATGTCTTTAGGATGAGAACACGCATTGTCTAAAAATAGCAAAAATGTTCTTCTTTCGGCTCCCACTCTGCTAACAAAATCTCTTAACTATTCTTCCATTATAGCAGATGTTATCCAAGCTTTTCTATTACTTTCTCACATAATAGGCGAATTAATCACAATAATATTTTTGAATGCGCTTGGATTTTTTGGTTTACCAACAATATTTCCTTCTTCCATCCATATCAACGCAATGCAGAATAGTAAATCTTTCTTTAGATAATTTTCCATCGGTGCACTTTTCTCATTTAAATGTTAAAATTTTGTCTGGTAAAATGTGAAAAATACACCCGTTTTTCTGGTTTTTTTCTTATTGGAAAAATAGTAAAATAGACGTTTCGATTTGGATGTGTGGAACGAAAAATAAATTTCTACAAGAAAACCTTATATTTACCGTAAAAGGTGAATTTTAGGTGGTAATTAAATGTGGAAAAAACATTTATTTGAAGGCTTTAACCTTCTACTAATATTTATTCAAGCAAAAAAGTGATTTAAATAATGATGGCACTAAGAACAACGTTGCCAGTTTAAAAAAAAGTGTCATTGAACACAAATTATCCGACTTAACCAAACTTTTCTCAAATATAAATTTACATAAACAAATAAATCATTAACAGTTTTAATTCAATAAGGCATTCAAAAAAATGTGAATTACTGCAAATACAACCCGAAAATCGCATTGGCTTATTTTAACTATTAAAGCAGCCAAATTGCAAATCGCTAACTAAAAGGCGAACACTGCAGTCTTCGGCTTCCAATTAGAAATTACCTCCGACAAAATGGCAAATACAAAGACCCAGAATACCAGAAAGAAGGTCCAGGTTGGTCTAAAAATTCCTCTACACACTGTATTAATAAACCCTACATTAAGATTTAAATATCTAACCTGCCAATAGAGAAGAACTTACAATCAAGTTTAATTTATTGTGTTTTAATCCAAAGGTGTCGATGGTGATATGTGAACCTGAGGAAAAGAAACACCGTTCGGGTGTTAATGCCCTGCAGTTTGATCCTCAATTGGATCGACTTTATTCAGCTGGAAGAGACTCTATAGTTCGGGCACATGAACATGAAAGGTTTGTTCACAGCATGGAACATCACACTGATTGGGTTCATGACATTGTTTTGTGTTGTGGAGGAAGACATTGTAAGTTTTTATAAACGTCTTTGAAAATATCAAAAACCATTGATCTCCTGTAGTGATATCAGCTAGTTCAGACACCACAGTTAAAGTCTGGAATGCCTATAAAGGCTTCTGTATGTCTACTCTTCGAACTCACAAAGACTATGTTAGAGCTTTGGCTTATGCCAAAGACCGAGAACAAGTAGCTTCTGCTGGTTTTGATAAATCCATTTATTTGTGGGATATAAACACCTTAACTGCACTAACAGCCTCTAATAATACAGTCACTAGTAAGTAGTAACAAAATTCAGTTCTAATTGATTTTCATTGAAACCTAAACTTTAAGCATCCAGTCTTGTTGGAAGTAAAGAGTCTATATACAGCCTAGCAATGAATCCCCCAGGAAGTGTAATTGTCAGTGGGTCTACTGAGAAAGTATTAAGGCTCTGGGACCCACGAACATGTGTTAAGTTATGTAAATTAAAAGGTAGTAAGCTGAGATTTAGATAGACTTTATGACTATTTGATTCATAAATATGTCAGGGCATACAGAAACAGTGAAAGCTCTGGTGGTTTCGAGAGATGGTTCTCAATGCATTTCAGGCAGTTGTGATGGCTCTATTAAAGTATGGAACATAGGGCAGCAGAGGTAGTAAAATCGGAAAAGTTTGCATTTTATTTTGATTGATTTTCATGAGTTAGATGCATTCAAACTATACTGGTCCATGCCGACTCGGTTTGGGCTTTATTGGCTACGGAAAACTTCACTTATGTAATTTCAGGAGGACGAGATAAAAAGGTACAAAAGTGTAGGTAATTATGTTAAGCGTTTAGTGGCGAATTTCCATCATCAGTCCTTCATAAAATAAATAAATATGAAACATTGAAGAGGTTTTTTCTCTTCTCAGTTTTTGAAATTTACCATTATTTTTATGCCAAAAATGTCTTAAATTCACGCCATGGATCAGAACGAAATTATCTCAAATTTCACACATTCATTACAACGGCAAATGCTGGTATCTGCCCACAATCATAAAATAAGGTCATAGATATTAATATTAACAACCAATGTAGGAAATACGTAAACACTAGAATACACGTTAAACTTAATATTAATTATATAAATTTAATAACACGCATCCCAACCATTGGCAATGGCAGACAACATAGACCAATTTAGACATAGAATACATTCTTTTTTATGGGTTGTCTGATGGAAATATTTTGTAAAATGCCATCGATGTAAAAATATGTTCTAGGTAATAATGACCGATCTTAAAAACATCCAAAACACTGTATTAGTGTGCACCGAAGATGCCCCAATTTTAAAAATGTGTTTCACTGCGGATCAGCAGGGAATTTGGGTAAATTTAATAAAGCTTTTGTGGCAGTATTTAAACCCAAATAATTAAGGTCTCAACATCAAATTCTACAATTCGATGTTGGAAATTACCTAACGAGAAAAATTTCAAAGAGGACATTCCAATGCCTTCACAACCAATTTCAATAATTCCCGGAGATGCTGGTATAATAAAGGCCACAGTACTCAACGATAAAAGACATGTATTGACCAAAGATACCAGCGGAACTGTGGCTTTATTCGACATTCTTCGTGTATGTTATTGTAATTTTATAGACTTGTGAAAAAAATAATAACAATAATTTTTAGGCCAAAAAAATAGAGACTTTGGGGCAAGTTAATTACCAAAATGAAATTAACACTCGAAATAACGAAAAGCTCATGTATGTCCCTAATTGGTTTAACACAGATCTTAAAACTGGGGTATGCGCAATATTATAAATACACATTTGCAAGTTGTATAAAGGTTTTTTTAGATGTTGACAATTCATTTAGGACAAGACGAAGTTGACTGTTTTGGGGCTTGGGTTTCAGTTAAAGATGCAGGAATTAGAGATCATGCAGAACCTGACCAAAAAGTAAATTACGGAAAGTTACTTTTACAAGCCTTGTTTGAGCATTGGAGAGGAGTACAGTCTGATCAGGAGGGAAAAATTTACTTCACAGTTCCCAAACACACTCCTTTAATATTAAGGTTCAATCATGTCTTTGGTCTAGAAAACAATGGTGTGTTTTCCTTTAAATTTGTAGTGAAATTGGAGGACGCACTCTCTACCGGGTGTTAGTGGGGGACACTGGGGGCGACACTGAGAATGCACTTTTAAATGAAACAGTTCCGAACTGGGTGGTTACTAATATCGAAGACAATTGCACCAATAAATTTAATAAGATTCAGTTTTATCTTAAACCCCATTCCAGCGTCCCTGCTAATTTACTGAAACAAGATAGACTGAAAAAGGTGAGTGCAAAAGGATTTTTTTTTAATTGGTAAAATCACGTTAAAATTTACAAATTTAATTAGTTAAATTATAGCCAAAGTTCTATTTTCTTTTATAGCCTGATAGACTTGTAGCCAATGATTTCATTCAATGCCGAAAAGTGGCCGAACATGTCTTAGAGAAGCTCCTGGGAGAGGGTACAGTTACTTCGCCTGGGGCTGAAGGGGATTCCCAGGCACAAGCCAGTACCGGCTACACTGTGGATCAAATAAAGCTGATTTGTTCTGATCAGGTAGGTTGAAATTGGTCTAAAATCCCTAAGAATTAAAAGACTTAATTCAAAAAATATCTACATATATTGGGGATATTTTGCAAAGATATGATGATTTTTTTTGGTAATATATTCTTACATTTGCTACAAAGAGAGAATACACCTGGTTTTTCCATGAACGATCAATCATTAAAAGAGTGGTTTTCCTGTATCCCATCCAATAAATTCTCTAATTCATTTTTGTTTTATGCAATAATTTTTTTCAGCCGGTCGATCTTTCCATGGACCTACGCACCATAAGGTACTATATGTGGAAGTACACAACAGATTTAGTATTATACTATAAAATTGTTAGTAAATAAATAAAATACTATAGTTTTAGTGCGAAGGTTATCGTATTATCTACTATATGTAAAAACTTGGTTTGTATGTATGTTATATGTGTTATACAGGGTGTCTCTGAAATTACTGTAGAACGTTTGACCAAAAATAAGGCGTTCTGGGCAAACTAAATCTATATCCAATATTGCTTCGTTTTGCTGTTACGGGGCGCCAAAGTACTCAAATGAATATCGTATTTTCGAACTCATTGCTAAAAACCTTTATAAATTTTCACTAATTTTGGAACTACAACTTCTACATAAACTGGCGTGTTTTTATGTGGGTGGAATCTTTTTTTTAATATATGAAAATGTTAAAAATGGTGCGTGGTTCGTAAATAAAAGTTTATTTTTTGTTATCTCTTGCACGAATGACTTTAATTGTTTTTCTGCCACAAGCTGACTTTATTTTGAAACTTTTTTGTATCTTGTAAAATTTTTGCCAGGCATAATTTCTCTACAAAAAATTATTTACGATACCTTGCAATTCATCATTGTGGTTTAGTCAGAAAAAAAAATGTTATAAATTGGGACTGAAATTCCATTGTTGCGGTATGATTGCCCATTTAAATAGTATTAATAAACAAAAGATGTTTATGTTCTGAAAGCATGAGTACATATAGGTATCAATTAGATAGCAAGTTACAACTTAAAGAATAGCTTAAATATACTTAATAAACTGTACAGCTAAGCAATCTGAATGTAAAATAGCTCTCTTTTACTTTCACCGATCATTGGAGTGGATGGAGGTTGAAGGGCAAGTAGTGTTTCCAGATTTCTTCCTTTACCAATGAACTAATCCTGATAACGTGCCGAATTTTCTTTATTTAACCCAACAATGTCCGACTTGGAAAGTTCCACAGGAGCAATAGCGCCCCCCCCCCCCCCCATTTCTTTTAGGTAGTTTATGTTATAAGACATTTCTCGTAGATTTATAGGGGAAGTACGCATCCATTCCGGAAACAATGAGCGTTTTCTTTTCAATCAAATATCTGAACCAACCGATTTCCATCAAAAACTGGTTTTAATATTCCAGAACTGGCTCGAGCAGTTGATTCACATTTCCGTTCTACTTTTCGAAGCCAGAAGTATGTTAATATATTTATTTTGGACTTAGTTTGGACTAATTTCACAAAGCTATTATTTATAAATAAATTATTTTTTATAATTTTTATTATTTGTATTTATTAATCACCCCACGGAATCGATTTTTGTCAATAAATGTGTATTATTCCATCTGACATGGCAATGTCACCCTCATCCCTTACGAATTTGTTTTTCATAAAATTTTAATTAAGACCTCAAAATGCGACTACTTTCAACACTTTAAAAAATTCACAGTTTATATGTCATTTCAACATCAAATGACCTGCTTGTTAACTTTAACAATCGATTTAAAAACTGAGTTTTAAAATGGAGCGTTCCGTTTCAATGCACGCATTCACGTCGTTGCCACAGAAACACCGTAACAACTTAATACAAATAATTACAGAAACACACGGCATAAATTTTAAAAACGAGATCGGTGGTTAAAAATGGGAGACTTTATTAGAAAATCTATTATACAGATCTGCAGTGAGTATCCATTTTTGCGAAAAGATTCTGTACTTCTAAGGCTCTTATGTTAGGATTGCAATTAGGGGCATATACAGGGGAAGAATTCGATGAGAGTAATGTTCAAGGATCGAGGCATTTGGAAGAGTTTTTGCAAAATGACGCGTGTTTGGCTTTATGCAGTTATATGGAGAAGGGGGGCGATTTAGTGTTTTCGAAGAGGGTGAGTTTAGTTATCTAGCATTTCCGGGATAAAGAGCTTTTTGCAGCCCCCCGAGTGCAAGAAAACCGTGGTATTTTCCAAGCCGCATCCTATGACGGACATCAATGAGAATTTTTTTAAATTACTGCAAATTAACACCCTTTCAGGAGAACCAACCATTGATTTATACCAGCTCTTGAATAACATATTTAGTCCACAGTTGCAAAAGGTACCTCTTTACATAATATAAGTTTTCTTGGCTAATTACTAATTCCTAAAAAACCTAATGCTTGGTTTGCAGCACTACGACATAAACATAAAACGCAAGATTTTCACCCTTCAGACCACTCTCAAAGGTCTAATTTTAAGCGAAAATATTCCCCAGGAATCTGAGAACGATTCTTCATTTATGACATGTAAATTTACGTACTAAAATTCTCTACAACTTTAAATCGAGTATCGCTTTCAGTCATCGAAACTGTGGATGACGAAATCAAGTACTGGAGCAGCCAGATTGTATCCAAAAAAGATAAATTGGCTAGGAAATCTGGAGACACGTTTATGAGACTCTTAGGCCTTATTGCCAGTGAATTAAGGTCATTAACTTTAAATTATAAACGCCTATTATTCCAACTGTTTCCTCATTAGTATGATAGAGTCACTTCCAATTAATGAAGTTGATGATTTATTGGAAAAGTGTCACAACACCTTAGACGATCTATGGCGCTGCAATCCTCCTTTTCCTAAAGACCGCATCAAAAACCTTATGGACATTATCGGTAATATTTTCCATTACTTGTCCATTCAAAAATTTTAATAATGTGTATCAACATCAGCTTTTGACTTATGGAAGCACACAGTTAGGCAGTTCAAAGACGCAGATTTGTGGCTGGATGAGTACAATACAATTCTAGAAAAACTGACTCAAAGTATTTCCCTTTGCGATAAGTGGCTAAGCACCTGTCAACAATTGACCGGCCTGTTTTGGGCTAATCATGAAGTCAATCCGTGGAAAGATGAAGTTTATCAGCCCCTAAATTTAGGGAAGTTTATCGCTACCCTACGCGAGGTTAATTACATTTTTAAATACTATCGCTAATTACTAGTAGCATTCAACCGTTTAGATACTGAACATTAGGACTGTCCACAAACAACTATTGCGACTATCCTCGGACAACGAAAAGGCAGATTTGGACCCTCAAAGGATTTTTAAACCTTTTAAAGGTCACCGATTAAATCCAAATTTTGATTTTATCTCACGATTTTTTCAACAGATTTAGAGATCCTTTCCTACGAAGACTCGCACGATTTATCAAAATCCCGCAAAGAATTCGAGTACCTTTTACAACCCGCAGAGGAAAGGGTTGCGTTGAAACTCAAAAAACAGCTCATGACGGTAAACACCAACACCAGGCAATTGATCTACGAGTTCACTCGCTACGCAGAACTCATCAACCGGCCAGTTCTCAGAAAAAACCTCAGAGCAGAACGCCAGTTCCTGCTGAATTCCCTCAGCGAGTACATAACTCAAATTCAAAATCAAGCAAATCAAGAGTCCTCTAAAGTGAATACGAGACAGGAAACTTCAGAAACCATCAGGGAAATTATTTTCATAAGACAGTTGGAGGCGAAAACTGAGGAGGTTGTTTTCGTCACTGAGAAACTGTTGGATGATTTAGAGGGTTGTGAGAGAGTAAGGGAGTTCGTTTTAGGGATTTTGAATGATTTGAAGTCGCAGGATAGTGAACTGTTCGATGCTTGGAGCTCGGGTGTTATCAGTGATGTTAATGGGAATAAATTAAGGTGAGAAAACGATTGCGATGATATTTAGAAATTTTGTCGGAAATTCAGAGACATAGGAATGTTATATCTAAGGAAATTTGAATATTTGGACCTATAATTGGTACAAATCTGAAATCATTTTTGTGGTTTTGAAATAAATACATTTTTTACCGCCATTGCTGCTCAGCCTCGAGGATAATTTATGTGAAGAACCTCCGGTTGTTACATATCAAATATTTAATTAAAAAAACCTCTTTACGATAAAAAAAAAAATTAGAAAATATATGTCGCAACTCAAACCCAAAATTAGGATTTCCTATGCAGGCCGCAGTTTCTCTCAGCTTTCCACGAAATCTGCTGTGGGGTAGCTGTTTTCCTTTTACTGAATTAGCTTTCAATTCGCACAGCTTAAAAGAAACAGACCCAGTGGTGCAATTCTCCCAAGACAAACTCATGAAAGTCAACTACCCCTCCAGACTAATCACCCTAATATTCGAAGTGCGACAATTGCAAGCCATGGGTTACCACATCCCATCCATCATCGAGGAGACCAGCAATTACGCCAAAAAGTTCATGAAATATGCCCGAATATTGGAGCAGGTGAGTGAATTTCAGCGAAAGGAAAATGCCTCGTGCTAATTGCGTAGATCGCTAATTTTCATAATACTATCGGAGATCGAATGGTACCGTCCCAGAAGCCCATGATGCTGGCCAGCGCATTGGAGCTGTCGAAGCTAGTGCAAGAACAAGAAGTTATCTCATGGGGAGAGGAAAAACATGTGGAAAAATATGTGAATACTTTAAAGAAGTGCGTGGAGAAATTAGGACAGAGCAATGATCTGCTCACATCATTTCACATAGAAATTCTTGACAAGATTAAAGATTTGGAGAATGTGAGTCTACTAAGAGAGTTCTCCAGATGGAATGAAGTGATCAAAAACATAAGGAATCTAGTGGCAAATGTAGAGAACAAGGGGTTTAAAAACATGCAGCCGTGGAAGACTGAGATTGACGTGAAATTGAGTGAAATTTTGGAGGAGGCTTACACAAAAAACCTGAAAAAATTGCATTTGAGTTTAGAGGAAATTAGAGTTGATTTGGTTTACCGCAATTCAACCTTAGATTTTTCCCCCAATAGGCAAAATTTGGAGCAAATGTACGAGCAGCAACTGAAGAAATATCTAAACATACCTAGGAACATTAAGGGGATTTCTGACAATTCTGAGGATATTTATAATAAAATTATCGAAAGGTATTATTTTGATTTGAATTAGTTCATTGTGCTTACTAAAAATCGTATTAAGAAATGGAGCAGTTCTGAACACATTATCCGACAAAAAACTGGAACTTTTCGGGCAGCTAAATAGCGTAATCCAACATTGGCAATCGTGGCTGCAGCTGGAGCCTTTGAATTCCAAGAAACTTTCCACTTGGGAGCATTGGGACCTACATTTTCGGGCCTCCAAAACATTTGGGCAGGAAATTGCCAAACTTCCCAGGTAATAATCACTTGGCCATGAACTTCAAACAAGCAAAACCATGTTTCAGCACCGAGGAAAAAGTGGGCTGCTTCCTTATTGGTTTATCAAGGCTCAGATCCGACTTGGAGTCCCATAATAGAAGTTACTGGGATCAATTGGTTTACTCCCTTAAAGACGCCATAGCAGAAGATGTAGTAAGACTGCAAAATTACATTGATCCTTCAACTGCAGCTTTAACCAAACAACCAGTTACAATGGAAGAGATTGGGGAAAGTGGGTTTAGCTATAACAACATTATTGCTGCATATACTGAGGTAACTTTGACATATTTATGTAAATATTCCTAAATTTTAGAGTCTTAATTTAGATGGAAGGGGTGTTTAAAGAACTACTAAACAAGTCAAAAACCTTGGCCAGTTGGTCTAGGGAGCAAGTCGATTCTGTTAACAGACTCAAAGGAGCATGGGAAAGGTTGGGAAGTCTTATCAATAATCATCAACACATCATGGCACGTCAGGTAATTTATTACCAGTTATAAGAAATATAGTTCATTGAAGAGGAATTTTCATAGATGGAAACTATTAGAACTTCCCTTGGAATTGAACAGGAAAATTTGCTCAAAGAGATAGAGCGATTTGAGGCTAAATGGAGTCAAATAAACACCATTCACAATTCGTTTGATTCAAACGAGAACTCTATTGAGGCAGTTCGTATCTTGTATCAGGAGGTTCAAGCCAAGAGAAGAGAGTGGAATAATGTTTTGGAAAAGAAAGAGGCTTTATAGTAAAATATATTTTAGCTTTTTGATTTTTATATGATTTTAGTTTCTGTTTTAGCACCCATTATCTTAATTTTAATTTAGAAAAACCGGATATTTTCATTGCAAATGAAGTAGAGAATGCTTTGAAGGAAGAAGAGGCTTCTTGGTCTATTTTTGCAGAGTTCAATTCAGGTAAAAATCTAATTTTTCTCGCAATTTTATATAATTTTAGTATCGTATTTGCAGCTTTTCAGAACTTTTCCTCTCAATATTGGATAGTGTTTCGCAAAAAGTATTATGAACTGGAGGATTTTATCAAGTTCTGGGAAGACAAATTAAGCAAGCACATGAATGATATTCGGTTTGTTCCCGTAGTTTTGCGAGATCTTCAAATGTACAAGGTATTTTTTGATGCCAAAGGTGTTGTGTATTGCAAAATTACAATTAGTAAGAAACTTTCTGGGCAATTTGGGTTACATCAAAATTAATTAACTATTTTACTCAGGTCAATTCAGAGTCCATGTTTCGTTTTTTCATAAAATATTTAAAAAATTTAGGGTTGCTTTAACATCCTTTTGAGTATTTCTTATTCACCCGAAGAACTGAATATATTTTTTCTTTTTTTTCTTACTTCAAAAAGCAATTGAAACACTCTTGAGAAATTAAAAATTACAGAAAACCCAAAAATTCCTAGGATGTTTAAATTACATACGTACTTATGACTCTGTATTTGTTGAAATTTGCTTCTTTATTTTAAGGACAATTGAGAAACCTCAGATTCTGATTCCATGAAAAAAATCTCCGACTTGACTATCATCTAAAAATTTGTAGATATTTTTTAGAATGATTCTAAAGTCTGACCTAGTATCCTTCTAGCTTTCTGGAAATTTGGTCTTTCAATTTCCCAGACAGTCAATAAGAGTCTGATGAAGAAAAATTCCTAGTGTGTTATTAATTAGTCTGTCTGGTTAAAAATCCAAAATTCCAGCTCTCATTAAGCGACATCTCAGTTATATATCAATTCCTAAAACCTCCTCAAAATTACTAAAAAAAAAAATTTCCAGGAACTAATCCCAACTCTAAAATACCTAAAAGGCGAAGACTTTTCTGACAAACACTGGAACGATGTGTTCAATCTCCTAAAAATACCAGCAAAACCGATAGATCAAATCTTACTAAAGGACCTTCTAGATGCACACGAGCGCATTTTGGATCACTCTAAGGAACTGAGAAATTTAAGTAAGAAAGCTGCCAGTGAGATTGTTGTCAGGCAAGCTTTGAAAGACATAGATCAATGGGAAGTGCAGACCAAATTTTTATTAACTAATCATAGTGATTCTCAAGGGAAAGTTGTGGTCTTGGTTAAGGAGTTTAAGGATGTTTTAAATGCTGTAAGGATAAGAGTTTTATCTTAAAAAGAGTGTAAAAAACGAAAGTTCTCTTAGATCGGAGACCATCAAATTCTGCTTCAATCGCTAAAGCATTCCGGAAGCGTTGATGGCTACATTGAGAGGGCCAGTAATTGGGAAAATAAGCTCGAGAACTTGAACGTTTACCTGAACTCCCTGGCACAAGTGCAGAAAAAGTATTTTCATTTAAAGTTTTCCAACAAAATTTCCAAGTGCACGTTTTGACAGGTGGCTGTACTTGGAGCCCATATTCGGCAGCGGCACTTTGGCCCAAGAAAAATTACGCTTTGACCGACTAGACCGGGATTTTCGCAGAATTATGGGATTCATCGAAAAAGATCCCAGAGTTACTGAAATCTGCAAATATCCCAATTTAAAGTCCATTCTTCAGTCCATTTCAGAGCAGCTGTCTCGGTGCCAGCACAGCCTGGACAGCTTTTTGAAGGAAAAACGAGAAAAATTCCCTCGATTTCTTTTCTTAAGCGACGACGATTTATTGGAAATTGTAGGTCAGTCCACCAAAGAACAAGTAATTCAATCGCACCTCAAAAAAATATTTGCGGGGACTCATTCAGTGAAGCTGAATACTACAAGTGATCATATTGTTGCTCTTTCATCGCTACAGGGTGAGCTCGTTCAGCTGGCTAACCCAATTTCTATAAAGCAACCCGTTGAAGTATGCGATTAAGCAAAGTTTTAAGTTTTTTTTAATAATATTTTTGTAGGACTGGCTCGGCCTGTTAGTCAAAGAAATGCAAGCAACTTTAAAAGAAAAACTGGTGGCTTGCCAAAGGGAAAGTCAGGCTCCCGACCCCCTCAAATATCCCTCTCAAATTCTCTGCTTATCGGACAATATATCTTTCACGTTGAAGTGCGAGCAAGCTATCAGTGGAATGACTCTACCGGCCTTATTGGCCAAATATAAGGTCACACCTCAAAATAAATAAACAAATAAAATTATGAATGATAATTGCAGACTCAACTGAATGAGCTTAGTTCCTTAGAATTGGGAAATGCAAAGGATTCTGATGTTTTGGAGTTCAAACTGAAATCTCTACTTTTGGATACAATACACCACATTAGAGTCCTAGAGGAATTGCTGGAAAAAAATGTGACTAAAGTGTCGGAATGGGCGTGGCAAAAGCAGCTTAGGCACGCAGATTTTCCTACTCTAATACTCAATTATTAATAATTCAAAGTTTAGGTATTACTCAAACTCAGTGGGGGATGTGACAGTGAAAATGGCCAAAGCAAGAATGAGCTATTCTTACGAGTATTTGGGGAACGAACAAAAATTAGTGAGAACTCCCCTTACGGAGAGATGTTTCCTCACTTTAACTCAGGTATTTTAATTATTAAATTCTTATTTTATAGGTATATTTTTATATTTTAATTAAGGCAATGTATTTGGGGCTTGGGGGGAACCCTTACGGCCCCGCAGGAACGGGGAAAACTGAGTCTGTGAAAGCATTAGGTTCAATTTTAGGCCGTCAAGTGTTGGTCTTTAATTGCGATGAGGTAATGACAAATTTTGTTAAAAATTAATTATTCAAATCTAAACTTAATTCAGGGAATAGACGTCAATTCGATGGAGAGAATATTGACCGGCTTAGTTAAAACCGGAGCCTGGGGATGTTTTGACGAATTCAATCGTCTGGACGAAACCACCCTCTCAGCGATTTCAATGCACATTCACGCAATTCAAGAAGCCCTCAGAAACACTCGTGACGTGGTCAAAATAGGAACTCAAGAAGTCAGTTAACTGATTTTTATAAATTTTTAATAACTTCAGTAACAAACTCCCTAGATTCCAGTAAACAAGCATTGTGGCATATTTGTTACCTTAAATCCAGCAGGGGCAGGTTATGGGGGCAGGAACAAACTTCCTGATAATTTGAAACAACTATTTAGGCCTGTGGTCATGACGCATCCGGACCATGAGGAAATTGCCAGGACTTCTTTACATTGCGACGGGTATCGGCATGCCGATGTTTTAGCCAGGAAAATTGTGGAGGTTTTTGAGATGTCCAGGTAAAGGTCCAATCGTTTTTGATGGAAAGATATATGTTTCTATAAAGTTATTAAGGGTTCAATAAAATTGGAGTATATTAAAGCCATTGGGGGAACAATCCAAACTGACCGCTATACAAGAATTGGACCTTGGAAATACTGTTAATTCTGCTAATTTTTGTATTTGAATACAGAAAATCCTTTTAGAAAAATCCTGAGCAACCAACAACACTACGACTGGGGTTTGAGGGCCATCAAGACGGTCCTCTCGGGCTGCGGAATGGCTTTAAAAAAATTCATTTCATCCGGCATTAAAATTCTGACCCAAGAGCTAGAATTGGGTGTGGTTGTCGGTGCTTTGAAAATGGACATCGTGTCCAAACTTACATTTTCGGACACCGTAAAATTCAACGACATTTTGGGTAGCATTTTCAGTGACGTTCCCGAAGAAAGAATCAACGATGATGAGGTAAAAAAAGCGATTTTGGAGTGTTATGAAGAAATGGGTTTGGTGGCCAATGAAAGACAGGTATTTGATGCTTAAATCGGTGATTTTTGGATTATAATAAAGTTTTAGGTCTACAAATGTTTGGAATTTTATAAGCAACTAGATCAGCGCATGGGGGTTGCTATAATTGGCCCCCCGAGCAGTGGAAAATCCACCATTTTATCCTTAGTTTCAAGAGTAAGTTTAAAAAAAAAACTTCTAGAATTACATTAAAATTGCGTGTTGCAGGCTGCAGGTAAAATACAGCGGAAAGTCAAAACGTATCCCGTAAATCCCAAATCTATGTCGCGCCATTTGCTTTTGGGTTATACGGACAATTTAAATCAATGGAACGATGGAGTTTTAACTAGTTACAGTTTGCAGGTCTCCCAAGAAACTAAAGGTATATGTTGATTTTTAAAAATCTCCACAAGATGTTTTTTATTTTGAAATAGACAACACTTGGTCCTGGATAATTTGTGATGGAGACATCGACCCAGAATGGGTAGAATCTTTAAATTCTGTCCTGGACGATAACAGACTGATGACTCTCCCTTCTGGATGGAGGATTCATTTTGGCGAAAACGTGAATTTCGTGTTTGAAACGCACGACTTGAAGAACGCATCACCGGCCACCATATCCAGAATCGGAATTGTATATTTGAGCTCTGAAGATATCAATTTGGTTGATGTTTTGAAAGTCAAGCTGAGAGATTTTCCCGAGAAGCAGCGCGAGTTTTTGCAGTCCCTCATAAAGGACTACTTTTTTAAAGGTGAATAATTATTGACGGTTTAATCAAATTCTTATCTAACGACAACGATTTTCAGCCATTAATTGGGTTAAAGCTAATGGGGAAACGTCACTAGATAGATCAATAATCTCTATAGCAAAAACGGGGATATCTCAGATGATTCATGTAGAAACGAAACTCAACTTTATAGTGACTTTAATTACTTCTTTTGCCATGCAATTAAAACCGGAATTCAGGCAGGAATTCAGCGAACTCATTTTTGAGTGGATGGATGAGACACCTCCGTCGTATACGTCCAAATTGTATTATGACAAAGATAAAGATTGCCTTAATTCCTATCACACAGACCCTCAAATATCCATAATTGAAGACATAAGAAATCATGGAATTCCCTTATTGAAAACTGGACAAATGCTGAAGAATCTGGAAGTACTAAAGCTGCTTCTGGAAGAGGACAAAGAGGAGCATTTTCTTCTTGTGGGTAATCATGGTTCTGCCAAAAGGTCTGTTGCAAACAGAAACCTTTAAAAACCAACTAATGACGATTTCTCTGTTAAGATTGCTGATCCAGAACTTGCTGAGCGATCGTTCAGACATTGAGATAGTTGAAATTAATTGCAGCTCTAACTTAATGACCAACTACATCACTCATAAATTGCAGCAGGTAGTACTGAGAATTTCAACAGCTCTTCAGGATAAATTTTAATTTTTAGCACTGCATATCGGTCACAACCTTCAAAGGAAACGTGCTAAGACCCAGAAAGGGGAAACTGATTTTATATTTAAGGAATCTGCATCTCTTAGCCCCAGATCAATGGGGCAGCAACATGTGCATAGAACTTCTAAGTCAGGCACGTATAACATCGAAATATTTATTTATCTAATCCCTTGAGAGGTTCGAACATGGACTTCGAACATTCCTTTGTTACGTTGGTCTTGTTTAACAGTTTCAGGGTATTTTTTGACTCTTTGTCTCCCAATTTTGCATGGATATACTCTTTCAGTTTCGCACATTCTTCAGTTAAAGAAGTGATGGTCCCTTCGTACTCCGACACTTTGGTGTTTAGGGTTTTATGCACTTGTTCGTACTGCTCGATCGCTTTTCGAGACTTCTCATACCTTTCCATCAAATCTTTGCAAAACATCTCATTTTCCTGTTTTTCTCGCACCAATTGCGCACTTTCCGCCATGACTTTGGAATAAAACTGCTCAAACTCATTCACTATATTCTTTTGGGCATCCCACCGAATCTCTAAATCCCGAGTTCTTGCCCTAAGTTTAGCAAATTGCTGCTCTAAATTGGGAATTTGGACATTGCTATTACTCAATGGGATATCTCTCTCCTGCACCGCTTCGCTGTTTTTGCTGATTTCAGTGTTTTTAGGTAAGAGGTCTTTGAGCACCGGTTCCTGTATAGAAAAGATCTGGAACTTGTTCTCGAAATTGAGTGTTTTGCTATAAAAAAATTGGGTTACCTTCAAAAAGTCTGTCGAGGTGTCCATGATGTTTCACAAAATAATGAATAAATGTAGAAAAACCAGTTTTGAAATATGCTGACAGGAATCTTCATTTTAATATGACTCTTGGCAAGTTTTACCTGCTTATGACGAGTTTACCTTACAAGGGATTTTAAATAAAAAGTAAAATCAGTAAAAAATTATCTCGCTACATGTACAAATTTTTTTAAAATATGATGGTCAAGCATATATGTATGTATGTATGTATACATATAACTAAAGGTTTTTTACCTCGAATATTCGTTGGGAAAGTGAGCAACTTTTGGATTTTGAACAAAATAGGAGTTTACTCTCAGTCAAAGATACAGGGGGTTCTGCTCTCCGATTCATTAAGCAGAATATTTTATGTGTAGTTTTGCGACTAAGAGAAATGCGATCCTCACAGATGCCGTTATCCGCTTTTTTGGCCTAAACAATATTTTGGACATTCAGATCGAACTACTGAGGTTGCATCTGCTTCACTTATCCTTGGGATGATGTAACATATATGTATGTATAGGTTTACATGAATTTTGTTCAGATTAGAAAATGCCGTGAAAGCTCACAAATTTTGTCTTCTGTTTCAGTCGACTCGGTGGAAAATTCCGAAATATTTTCTTTGAATTTGCAGTGTTTGAAATATCGAGGCCTTTGCACAAATTTAAAGGACCTATTCGAGGTTTCATAGCGGTGTGCTTAGTTGAAGGTTCTGAGGTCTTATAAAAATGTGTCTACAATTCCCATGATGATTTTGGAATTTTTAAAGCAAACACTTCACTTTTATCCATAAGGGAATTTGAGATCTCACTTGTAAATTTATAAACTTTAAATTTCAGCTCATTGAATATAAAGGCTACTTCAACTGTAAAACCGAATTTGTACAAGTCGAAAATGTGGTTATTGTAGGGACTTTGATACCCACCCACAAACTATCCATTCGATTCTTGTCGAAGCTGCATTCAGTCGATATTGAGTAAGTCTCGACCATCTAACACACATATTTTAACTGATTTATTACCCACCTTAGTCTTCCTGACAAAGAAGATCTCACTGTGATTTTAGTCGCGTACCTAAATGCTATTTTGAAAACTTATTATCCTACAGCGAATTTTCCAAAAGCGAAAGTGGTGAAAGCAATTTCGACAATTTTAAGCATCTATGAGAAGGTAATGCCTTCAACACGAAGACCATTGAAGAACTGGCAACAGCGGCAATTATTTCACAGCTCTCTTCTGGCTAAATGAACTAATTAATAAGATTTGAAGGGAAAAAACGGCGCGTTGTTGCCAAGTACCCATCCCAATCATGAGTTTCAAAGAAACTTCTGTAAAATTTAAACGTAAAATTTTTAGATACAAGATCATGCTACCCTGCGCCCCCAAATCCTCCACCCGATAAATTCCCATGACTTAGTCAAGTGGTGTACAAACCTTAAGTACTATTCTATAACGAATTTCTCACAATTTGAGACAAGTATATTGGAAATAATTGCTTATGAAGCGTTGCGCATATTTGGTGATAGGCTTGCAACTGTAGATGAAAAAAATCGCCTAAAATCAACGATTGATGAGGCATTTAAGACTCATTGGGAGGTTAATCAAATAACCCAAAGTATTGATGAAACGTATTTTGTTCCTGGTACTGAAGAAACGCTGAATAAGTTTACCAGGGAGGCATGGCAAGCTGAGGTAGAACGTGGGATAAGTCAGTTTGGTGGGTTTTTCCGCTATTAAAAACTCCATGAAAATCTTATGAAGAAAAATTCTAGGAAAAGAAAATCAAAATTTAGAAGTGGTAATTAACCATGAAATTCTCCTCATCACTTGCGCAGTTATGAGATACACAGTAATTCCCCAATACAACATGGTTTTGATTGGGAAATCTGGAGTTGGACGTAAAACCGCAATAAAAATCACTTCGGCTTTGAGATCAAAACGTGTTATTCAACCTGCCAGTGGCATTCATCCCCTCTTTCAAAACGAATTAAAAGCGGTAAACACCTCAAATTTGATTTTTGTTAGAAATTCAATTAATAAAACTTTTCAGGCAATTCAATATGCAGGTGTAGAGTGTGAGGACGTTTTACTCATACTCGAAGACTACATTTTTGTAAATGAAGTAAATACCACAGCGATAAACCTCTTGATTAGTGATGGAGACGTCTCAGATTTGTTTTCGGACATTGAGGCAGATTCTTTGGTGAAAGGATTGAAGGAGAAATTTGATAGTGCGAATTTCGAAGGAGATTTGCATCAGTTTTTCGCAAATAGTATGTATATGAGTATTAAGCAGAAAATGGAAAAAAAATCTAATCGTTATTTTAGATGTAAAGCAACATTTGCATATATTTGTTTGTTTAGACCAAGATAACCCAAATTTGAAAGAAATTATTCTTAAAGCCCCATCTTTTATGCAATGCTGCGGGCTTTTATGGCTAAATCAGTGGAGTCCCGAAACAGTGAAATGTTTTCCACATAAATTAGTGCAAATGTAAATTTATCAAAATTAAATTTGTTTTTTTTTTAAATTTATAATTTCAGGCTAGGGGAAATTGAATGCATGAGCACCAGCGATTCTTTCCAGAAAATTTACGCATCTTTTCCACATGCGCCTCCCTGCAGATACACTTCGATGATTAAACTGTACTTTTCCATTGCAAAGCAAAAAGTTTCTTCAATAAATGCAAATATTGCCAAATTGGAGGTTAGCATTGATTTAGTTTTTTTTGTTAAGCTGAAGAAAAACTTGTATTTAGGGCGGAGTTTCAAAATTAACTGAAGCCAAATCTCTCGTAAGCGAATTGAAGCAAAAAGCGGCAGAACAACAGGAAAAATTAGCTGAAAAACAATCCAAAGCAAATGCCGCCTTGGATATGATAAGCAACACTATTAAAGGTGCAAATGCCCATAAAGAAGAGATGCAGGTGTTGAAGCAAAAAACCGAAATTGAAAATGTTCAGTTGGTGAAGAGGTATTTTTCCTTACTTCTAGAAACAAAAGCAAAAATCATAACTTCACAGAAAGGCGGAAATTGAGAACGAGCTCTCAGAAGTGGAACCGCTGATTCAGGAAGCCAGGGCTGCAGTAGGCAACATCAAGACCGAATCTTTGTCTGAAATACGGTCCTTGCGAGCCCCTCCCGAGATAATCCGAGATATTCTCGAAGGAGTACTAAAATTAATGGGAACACAGGACACTTCCTGGAACAGCATGAAGACTTTCTTGGCGAAAAGAGGAGTAAAAGAAGACATTAGGTTGCTTAGCTTTTCAATGAAAAAAAGGCGGAAAGATTTAGTAATTTCTTGATTTCAGATCTTTTGATGCCAGTCGCATTCAAACAGAAAACCGTCAAGCAGTTGAGAAACTCATGTTAGCAAAAAAAGACTCTTTTGACCAAAAATTCGCCAAAAGGGCTTCAGTAGCGGCAGCTCCATTAGCCGCTTGGGTAGAAGCCAACGTGAAGTATTCAAAAGTGGTAGATAAAATTCGTCCTTTAGAAAAGGAGCAATACAAGTTGAAAGAGTATGTATTTGCTATAAATTGTTTGTCTTCAATTTTTAATTTATTGATTTACAGGAATTTAGTTAATGCCGAGAGTCAGCTGATGGAATTAAATGCCAATTTGTCTGATGTAGATGCCACAGTGGCCAAGCTGAAAGAACAATTGTCACAATATACTAAAGAAGCAGCAGAAATTGAAATAGGGTTGAAAGAGGTGAAGGGAACATTGGGATCTGCTGAAAATTTGGTATTTAAATTGGAGGATGAATACCAGAGGTGGCAAGAACAGGTAAGAATATTATGTACATTTTTCTAATTTCAACTAGTATTAGTTCAAATCCTACTAATTCATAAATACTTAGACAAATACTTTATAAACTGAAAATAGTCATTCACCCATGCATCTCTTTCTTGCTAATCTTCATTAACCCAGAAATTTCAAAGTTTTATAGGAAGATTTTCCTTAGACACAGGGATAGTGAATGAGGGAAGCTAGGAATGCTACATTGCTGGGACCAAGTAACAATATAAAACTGAAACTTCTTATTGGTGCATTCGTTTGTATCAAGTTGTTAATAATACGTGCATTTAAACAAAGGAATGAAATTTAGGACCAAAACTTACCGTTTTGTTGACTAACCAAAGAGCCATTTTCACAGAAACACAACCACAAAAAGCACTAATGAAGATATATGATAAAGGTCTTGAAGATGTCGCCACTTTGAAAATGTAAATTTTAAAACTAATGTTTCTATCGTGAGAGACACCAATTGGATTACTAAACAAGATCGTTACTATTGTCATGGTTACTTTTTTATCATTTCTTTAAATAACTCGACATTTAATACTTGAAATGAGTTATTTTAGCTAAAAGAACTATCCAATGAAATGCACAGTTTGTCAAATAACTCGCTAATGGCAGCGGCATTTGTAACATTTTTATCTGAAGAGGAAGAAGTTAAAAGAAGGTAAGAAAACTTTAAACTACAAACGAAAATAAATATTAAAGTTATTTCATGTTTCTGCTGCAGACGCATTCTCACAGAATGGTGCTTGGAACTAAACAATAAATCAGACTTCGACTTTATGTCATTTTTCTCATCTGATCGAGAACAACTTCAATGGCAATCCGAAGGCTTGCCCAATGATAGAGCTTCCTTGGAGAATGCTGTGGTAGTGAACATGGTAAAAAGTTAAAAAAATAATTAAGGAGTAGAATAAAAGCTAAATGATTCTTTATTAGAGCATTTTGTCTCCTTTGTTGCTTGATCCAAATTCAACTGCAGTTCGTTGGTTGAGGAACCATTATACGAAAAGTAGCAATAGCTTTGATCATGTTGCATTTACTTCATCTAAATTGAACACAGTACTTGAGGCATCCATTAGGTATTAAATGCTACACTTACCTAACTTCTTCATGACTTCTACTTTTTTGTAGATTTGGTAAAACTTTACTTATAGAGGAATTAGAAGAAATCCCCCCATTTCTATTCCCGATCATTAGAGGGGATTTCATCGTTCATGGTATGAAGATCATTTTTACGAACTCAAAGATGATTGTAAAGTTTGCTTTTCAGGAGAAAGAAAATTGGTCCGTATGTTAGGTAAAGTAATAGACTGCCATTCAGACTTTCGTCTCATAATGAGCACCCGAAACGAGCATATTAAAGCATCTGCGGAAATTGCCCCCTATATCTGCGTTTTGAATTTCAACGTCACCTATTCAGGCTTCATTGGTAAATCTCGTTATAATCATCTATTGCACAAAACTAGCAGAAAATTTAATGCAGAGCAGCTGCTATCTGCTGCAGTTACTCAAGAAAAACCTGAATTGGAGAGCAGGCGGAAACATCTGTTACACGAAAATGAAGAATTACAGGAAAAATTACACTTTTTGCAAACTCAATTACTGGACTACTTGGCTGGTTCTCAAGGAAATATTCTGAGCAACAAGGCGAGTTAGAAGAGAGGGAATTATGGAATTTTTTCACGATGGTTTTTAGGGTTTGTTGCAAACTTTAAATGAAACAAAATCCAACTCTGTGGCAGTAACTGATGCTCTTCAGGAATCTACAAAGATACAAAACGTGTTAAGGAAGGAATGTGAGGTGTTCCTTGATATATCTTCTTTCGCTAGCCGTTTGTATTTTTCCTGTAAGGAATTTGAGAGATATGATATTCTCTACTCACTCTCAGCTAATGCTTTCAGCAAGTTGTTTCTCTTGTGTTTACAAACTACACAGGTGAATAATACATTTGAGAAATTAGCTATAAAGAATAAGAAGAGTCTTTCAGACACAAGAAGCAAATGCAGATCTTCAAAGGAGACATTTATTTCAAACTTTATACAATTACATGAGCAGAGGAATGTTCAAGAAAGATCGATTATTGTTCGCTTTGCATGTAGTTAGTCGAATGTTCCCCAATGCTTTCCCAGAAATTGAAATGAGGGTGTTTCTGGAAAATACCTCTTATCGTGGGTTAAATGGCCCTGAGTTATCTGAGCTACCAGGGTGGATTCCAGAGGCGTCAACTATAGCACTTCACAATTTTAAGGTAAAATATATCAGAGTTTTCTTTCTCGGCCATTTCCTTAATGATTTTACAGAATTCTTTGGGGCCTCTTTACGATAAATGCCAGTTCGGGGAGAAAAATTTGTGGTCCAGTTTCATGGAATCGTCACAATGTGAAAACGAATTCCCTCGACATTGTCAATTCTCAGAATTTGAGAAGGTTTTAACTGTACAAATATTAAGGCCGGATAAACTTTTGAGCTGCATTGAAGCTTGTTGCCTTCGAGTTTCAGGTAATAAATTCTTTAATAATTAAGGTTAATTGTGTTGCAAACATAGCAATATTAAAAATAAATGTGAAAGGAACTGTTAATGAAACTCGCTCGACAGTGGTTGCATTCCTGAAAGCAATTCTTGGAGCTCTTCACATGAGCAATAATGTTTACTTCATTCTATAATTAACCAACGTTATGTCAAGGCATTATATGTAATCAACATATTTCAACCATTTAATGCCATTCAAAATTATACCTATTTGATTCTTAAAGCGTTCTTCTCTCTCAATTTAGGTCTCAGAACCGTCGATCCAGGAGTTCTCAGTTTGCACTACATTTTCAACGAGTCAAACTGTCACGAACCAGTTTTGCTGATCACTACCTCCGGAATGGATCCATCAAACGAAATTACCGATTTGGCTAAACAGCTTGGCCACAACTTCGAAGAAGTAAATTTTCAAATTTCATCTTCAATTTTCCAAAAAAATACTTTTAGATATCCATGGGTGAAGGCCAGGAACACAGAGCCTTGATCTCTCTGGAACAATGCAAGAAATCCGGCACGTGGCTGATTTTGAAAAATTTGCAATTGGTTTCTTACTGGTTACCAATACTTGCGGAGAACGTAAAGCAACAGAGCGGCTCAGAGAACTTTAGGTAGGTTGAGGAAATTCCTTAAAATCGGTTATAAGAAGCAAATCATTTCAGATTGTGGCTTATCTCAGAATCCACATCAAAATTCAACGCAGTTTTAGCTCAAAACAGTTTAAAAGTGGCTTATGAAGAACCGCAAGGTCTTGGTAACAACATACAAAGAATCTATTCGTCCATTGGAGAAAAATATGAGAACAAACTAAGCAGAACTAGCGCTAGAATATTCTTCGTTTTCTCATATGTACACGCCCTGCTTCAAGAAAGAAGAAAATACATCCCTCAAGGTAGAAAAATCACTACCATTTCTCCTATAATTTTGTTTCTTTTAGGCTGGTCACAATACTACGAATTCAATCACATTGACATGCAAACAGGACTGAATTTAACAGAAGAACTGTGGAATATTGACTCAACAAGGATCCAATGGCAATTTATAGTTGGTTTGCTAAACGAGGCAATCTATGGGGGTAGAATTGAGTGCATTGAAGATACGAGTATATTAAAGGCGTATTTGAGGATTTATTTCAAAGATGAGGTTTTGAGTCATAAGTGGAGGCCTCATGGGATGAATGTGACATTGCCGAATACTGGGCAAAACAAGGAGTATGGGCAAATGGCCAAGCAGTTGCCCAATAAAGATTTGCCAGAAATGTTTGGATTGCCCCTTAATATCGACAAAGCACGTGAAAAAATTGAGTCTTTAAAACTTATTCAGATGCTTAAAGGTTAAGTTGATGTCTAGATTAACACTTTCAAATATCACACAAAATTTCAGGTTTTTATCAAAAACAAACGAACAGTTTTTTTTCAAAAGAAGTTAATTTTAAAGAACTCCACCCCTTCTTTAGTTTGTGGAAAAGGCTCAATCAAGGCCATGATTTCGTTAGGATAAATTTGGCAGAACATACAGGGAATTATGAAACTTCAATTGAAAGTTTCATCAATGATGAGTTCATAAGGGGAGTATCCTTGATACAGGTAATTCACAAGTGTTTTATGCACTTGAATAGGATTTTAAAAGGGGCTGAAGACCCCGACGAGAACGATTTGGTCCTTACCAAAGAAATTTTAAGAAACCAGGTAATTTTTAAATAGCTAATGTGTATTTCTATGCAAAATGTTCAACTTTTAAGATCCCGGAAGTGTGGCTAAAATTGTGGAATGGGCCTAAAAACGCTGAAAGATATCTTATGGAGCTGTTACAGAAAGCTTCTTATCTGGCAACATGGAAATCTGCTAGTTCCACAGATTTCCTAAATATACCCGTAAAATTACATTTATTTTTTAATCCAGAGCGATTTCTTGCATGTTCGAAACAAGATTTTGCAAAGTCAGTAGTTTTGCAACAAAAAATTATAATTTTCTTAAGTAAACATTGCAGAAAGAGCAAGATTGCCTCGAACGAATTGGTCCTTCAAACCAGCTGGAATCCATCCAAAGAAAATACCATTGTTTTATCGGATTTGCTTATAGAAGGGGCTTTAATTGAGAACAAACTTCTCAAGGCATGCAAAAGCAATTCTGAGAGCATTAATGTTGTCCCTAATTGCTATTTAAAGTGGACTCAAAAGGTGCCACAAACTGTTTAATTACATTCAGAACTTCAAGTTAAATATTTGCAGGAAAAACTTTGTAATGATGATTTGATTGAGTTTGCTTTGTATGTAAATTCCAATAGAGAACACAAAATCGCAAACATCCAACTGGAATGCGATGCAGTTTCGAAGGACCAATACATATTAAGTGGGGTAGCGTTTTACTTAAGTTATTAATAAATAAAGTAACACAAAACAATGTAAAAGAAAATTGATATTTACTCATAAATGTAGTCTTTTATTGGCATCAGGCGCTGGCAGTTGTGACATTCCCAGATCCAGTCGGGGGCGACGCAAGTTGCTGAGGGATAGATCTCTTTGAGAGTTTTGAAATTTTCCTCATTTGTAATGGCAATGTCTATGGAGGCTTCTAGGTTTTCTACCAGTACTCTGGATTGAAGGAAAATACTAGGATTTGAAAGTTTAACAGTGAAATTCTAAGATTTTTTACATTCAAAGAGCTCCAGACGGAATGTAGTGAAAGTGATGAAGGACGGATTTTTAAAAAATTTTAAATTCAACATTTGAGACAGCTTCAGTGAAAATTCTATACTCAAAAAAAATTGTATTTAATCTCTTGATTTAAAATTATTAAACATATACAAACATTCAATGTTTAACTTACCCGTTGTAGGCAACAATGTACTGCTTAATCTTTTTTTGCATTTCATCATCAAAAGTTTCATCTACATAAAAAATTTGGTCCTCAAAGAAATTCTCCAGTTTTCTTTTAATCTCCGGGGTCTTAGGGCTTTTATCAGTCAGAGTCAGAGATTCATCTTCTGTGTCAATGCTGAATATGTTTTGTTTAGAACTTTCCTCGGATTGTTTTCTTATAATTTTCTCAAGTTTTTCGTCAGTATCTGAATACTGCTCCCTCCTAAAATATTCCCTATATTCTATCTTCAAATCTTACGTCAAAGTATCTACTAACATATCGTAATCTGAGTTAGTATTCAAGTTTTCATTGCGCTCCCGATTTGGAAGAAGATTCGCTTCCTCTTCACAAACCTCCTCCTCGCTTTCCGGACCTCTATCGTCTTTATCCAAAGCATAGCGCCTCCAAGGCAGCTTCTTTCGTTTATTATAGCAATCCTCCAGCCACTCCATTTTCACAATTTTACCTTTACCTTTCACTTGGTTGAATTTTGGAGTATTTACAAAGGCACAACTATAAAATTCTTATATTGTATATTATATTGAATATTTATTTTTTTGAAATTACGAACATACATTAAATGGGTACATGAGGAATCCCAGTCAGATTTGTATTTGGCACCCATGGACAATGCCATGCTCCTTAAACTGGCTCGATCAGGGTTTTGAATTCCGCTTATAACTAAAACTATGTCTTCTAATAATCTACCAAATGGTTTTCCTTTTTTTACTTTCTTCTGCTTTTTTGCTTTATAAGTGAAGTTGTCATCAGTTTTTCTTTTTTTCGACTCATTTATAGAGCCAGCTTTGCTGTTATCAGATGGTTTTTTATTTGTTAATGGAGAGTTTTTTTGGGCTTTGTGTTTTTCTAGTCGCTTTGCTTTGTCTTTATTTTTCTGCTTAATAATCTATAGGAACATATTGCTGGTTTGAAAATAAAATTTAGAGACATATTATTGAAAATTTAAGATGAAAAACAAATTGTTTTATTTACATTACTACTCAAATTATGACACAAAATCTAATATGTAATAAGCTATATTTCAACTACTCACCTGTTCCTCTTTTTCTGCAGTTTTATCGCCTTTTTCCTTATTCCTTTTCTCCACCAATTTATCAATCTTCTCATGCTTGCCTTCCTCATCTTTATTATATAGCAATTCATTGCGATTTCGGGCCTTACTTTCACCCCCATCGTCATAGTTAATTTTTTCCTTATTTGTTGGTTTTGCTGTCATTTGCAAGTTTTGTTTTATTTTCTGTTTAGGTACTGGAGAGCCACTATGTGTAAGTAAGTTTGCTTCCTTTATAGCAGCTGCTCTTGACGTGGCAAATAAGCCTTTTGGTGCCCCTTCTCCTGAACTTTCCTGAAGCTTTCTTCTTGCAAATAAACTTCCTACAGTAATATTATCTGGTGATTTTGGGCGAATAATAAAATTCCCAATGCTCAAAGCTTTTTCTTCATCTTTATTACTTGAAGTATGGAAATTCACAAATGACAATCCGTATTGGACATGCCGGTTAAAAGGCTGGGTGCAGACAATTTTCACTCTATCCCATTTTTCGTTTCTTTCAGGCTCAACTAAATCTTTTTGCTTGAACATTCGAACTTTATTAACATTCTGACTCTGTCGAGCGTCAAGAGGGGACATAAATGAGGACATTACAAGCAAGGCTTTGAAGTCTTCGGGAGATGAGGAGCGAGACACTAAAACCTCAATATATGCTGAATTTTCATTGCCAATATCAATGCTGGATATAATATAGGGTTGGTCCAATTGCAAGACTACTGAGGAACTTTTCTCTCCCGCAGATTTGCATTTCCATTTCTTGGTAGAGTCGCTGGAGAGAATGTTACTTGCCTGGTGATTCTAAGGAGATATATGGGTTCGTAGTACAAATTCTGGAATGATGGGACTTACCGGGTCTTCGCTGGTAAAGCTGACAATGCGTTCTATCTTAATTAAAGGCATTTTTGTGGTTTTTACTGGTTTATTTTGTGAATTTCTTTTAGTAAAGCTCCAGTGTACAATAAAAAAAATTATTATTTGAGAAAACGTCATGAAACAAATGCTGGACGAAAGTATTGTTGTCTCACTTTGTCTCATTAAATCACCAGGTAGAAAAAAGAGGCAAAAATATTTATTCTATTTTTGACATCTAACATAACCTTAGTTTTTTGTGGACAGAAAGAACAAATTGTAAACAAATATAGAATGAAAACAGTACAAAAATTCGTATTCGCCATAAGTCAAGAAGATTATTTTAAATTTCTTGGATTAATTAATGTGTAATAATTATTAATGGTCTGTCCTTCTAATGCTCTCATACTTAACTGTCATAGAGCATCTATCCAACTACATATCAGATGTTATTTGTTTCTTCGATTAAATTATACCTCTTTTTATTCCATATAATTTTGTTTAAATCTAAACCTAAACCATTTTAAATTAACTCTAATCCCTCAGTATAACCTAAGTTTTATATAGGTAGAAGGCGAAATCAGCTGCAAAAAAAATTAAGATTGCCACTGAGTAAGCAGCAAAAAAATTCGTCTTCGTCATCGTTTCGAAAAACTCAAATGGCAGACTCAAGGGACGGACACTGTAGCCTTAATATCAAACTGAATACATTAAAAAAAAGTTCATATACTTGAAATTCTTTAAGGACTTTTTTATCTTAGAAGAATATCCAGCTTGGATACTGCTCCAGCCTAAAATAAATCGATTGTTTGAAACGCTAAGCTAAGCATAAGTGAAGTTGTAATGTACCAAGGGGACACCAAAGAAGTACTTATTAAAACAGTCTCTTATCTAAACCCCAGTGATACAAAACATCTTATAATCTTAACTAACCTAAACTAACTTAAATCAACGTAAAATGTAAAATATTTAGATCAAAATTTTACATTCGCCATAAGTCAAGACGACTGTTTCTAAGTTTTTCGAGGTTTTAGTAATTTAATAATGAATACTATAATTGATGTTTCATTTTTAAGAGAAGTTATAAGTAATTGGAAGTTGCAAGCAGTTAGAGCTTCTAAAACACTCACAACCTTTATAGAAAGGTGATACAATTAAATATCTATTATAGGTGCATTGACCACACTTACTGAAACCCACAAGTATTTAGCATTTTATCAATTTTTTTAACTAAGATCTATGTCGTTTTAGTTATTTTATCTTCAGTATATTGTAGTTTTTATATAGATTTTATAATGATTTAACAAAATTTGCAGTTGCCATTGAACAAACAATAAGCGACGGAGTATCCGCCATCGTATCAAGAAATTGAGTGGGCGGACGATATAGGCGGACACTGTCGTTTTAAGAAGAGACCAAATACATTCATATAAAGGCCTCTGATAGAAATACATCAATTTTCCTGCCGTTTAATTAACTTTGATTTTTTTAAAATATTCTAATGAATAAAATAGCTCATATATTTGAAACCTTTTAAGGACTTCTTTGTCCTAAAGTAGTTTTCAGCCTGGATACTGCTCCAGCCTGAAATAAATCGATTGTTTGCCTCCCTGATGCCTTTAAAGTCGCTCGCCCAGTCTATCAGAGGGTAGGGCGGAAGTGAAAAACACTGTCCATTACCTTAATGCACTGTTCTGGTCCCGCTCAGGGCTGATTAATATTGTATTTTCTTAGCGTTTGGATCCGCTCGGAATGATTCCAAGGCCCGACGCTTCCTCGAGGGACAATCGAAAGATGAAAGGATGTGTCTATGCGACCGGAAGTTGCCATCTCCTTTCCGAAATTCCTGCTCACTTTGTTTAGACTCCACTATAAGTGGGTTGAAAGTTAAGAGTTTTCGGAAACCACTGTTGCCAAACCCGATTTTTTTAGTTTAATTAAGAGGGTGGAACTGAGGGGGCCACATATATAGACCCATGTGCGGGATTTAAACCTGAAAACTATCGTCCTCTTCATAGCAGAATTTGGAGTTTTTTTATGATAGGAAGCGAATGATTATGTGAATTATTCTCTAGAATAGTGGCAACGTTGCTGTAGGGCTGTAGGGCTTTTTTGAATTTATCTAAGTGCTCCTGGACCGGCTCGACGTGACACATGCCGTGTTGCTTTCCCACTTGCCGCGCGTTACTTTGGCCAGTTTAAACTTTAAAACCTATCTCCAAATTGCCTTGGCAATATTAAAGTAACTCCCTAAAATATTCATCGTTTTGCCGTATTTACGCCCGGGATAACGATACTGAGTGTTAAGAAAAAATACTTGTCGTCTAGAGAGATGTGAAAAAGTCAAAATTAGGCAAAATATAAATTGGAATAAAATTAATTAAAAGTGAAACGCTGTGTAGCTGAGTAACCGGCTTCTTTATCTTGGTCGTGGCGGCTTTCTTAAGTGAATTACCGGCTTCGGCTATTATTTTATATTAATATAAGCGCTTTTAATACGACCACGTAATGCGAATTTAGTGTTTGCTTTTACGGAAGATTGATTGTTCTTCACAAAGTTTCTTTTCTTGTACTTTTGCTCCTGGAAAGCGAGAAATCTTAACAGACGAAATGGGAAAAGTGGTGTTGCGGCCCGAGGAATAATTCTTACTTTAAAAGGCCCTTTAAAACGGTTTAGAGTAATAAAGCACCAATTACATCGTTTCGCAATGATAATCGTATATTTCGTAACAAAAAAGCGGCATTAAAATAATGAAACGTAAACCAGAATTGCCAGATGGAGTTCGTAAAGCTGATCTCGGATCCGCCGTGCATTGTGGTTTTATAGACGTAATTACTTAAAAAGCTGCAGTATAGGGCCATATAAATTACTAAATAATTTTGTAAATTGCCTTTATGCGACGTAGACCCTTAAATTACTGCGAAGCTCAACTTTAAATTTCAGCTTCCATTGTATGTGTCGCCGGCGGTATTATTCAATTTTGCTATTATGCCTTAAAGTATGCTCACGATCACAAAAAATAATGTTCAGATGCAAGTCACCATCTGTCAAGAAAACTTTAAATCTGGAAATCAAGTCATAAGTTAAAAGGTTAAACAAGAGCTGTAGCGAAAGGAGAAGTGAGGCCGAAAAAGGTTCAAATTTAAAATAAACACCGCAAACTGGCATCCGCTTTTGATAATATTAAATAGACGATAATAAGATTTTGCATGAGCTACCTATGCCTTCAGGCGAGAGATTGGGAGACGGCGAGCGTGGCGATGCCCTGGTGGGACGGATTGCCGAAAACATGGTCAAAAAAGTACTTAAAACTCCTGTTTTCTGTAGTCAAAATTGCGGCAGCAAGATCCATATCAATAACTGCGTAAAAGCTTTCGAAATACCTTCCAGCAAAAGCCAAAAAATCCCCATGTTTTGTTCCAACTTTAAATGGAAAATATAATATTTGTTATTTTGACTCACAATTTTATAACATATGACTCTCATTTCTTTTTCCGTCATAATCGTCGCAAATACGATACACATTTTTTATTTGGACATATGGGAATTGGGCTCACTGTGCGTCGCGACGCCAAACATGCGCCAGCCGCCACGGTGTTTTAGTGTCATTTTCGGCGAAAGGCCATTCGCGTGTCAGTTTGTCCGCAACGTTACGGTTTGGTACACCGCGTAACCATACTCAGGAAATTCTTTCGTTAGCGTGGTCTCGCGAATAGTGTTGGCTCGTGGTCAAGCCCACTTTTGCTTGCCCATTGGACTTCTAATGTAAGTACTTTCTATTCCTTTCAAATAACGTTTGAAAACACTGCTAATTTTCTCTTGAAATTCTTAAAGTGTGTTTACGTAGTAGGTTTGAATAATGTTGTTGGTTTGTTGTCGTTTGTAATCATAGTTAAAATAATTATTTCGAATATAAACATTGAACAAAAAAGTACTTTGCGAACAACTACATATTTGTTTTTCTTTACTTTTTCCTGGATCCCTCCTCTTTTGGATTGTTTACTACATGATCGTGATTTATTTCTACTTGATCCGTCATTAAAAATTCAGGAAAACGGTGCGTTAAAAAAATTCCAGCAGTACTAGTAGCTTAAAACTACAATACTACCTACCAAATAAATGAATTTTACCTAAAAACGTCCCTTTAATTTTTAATTTTATTTTTTGAGTTTAAAGTTTCAGTAGAATCAGGCTCTGATTTCATTTTTAAATATATTTTTTAATATTTTCAACAGTAAAAGTGACTCATTTTTCTCCAATAGGCAATTTTCAATTTTTAAAATGGGAACTTTTGTAAAGCTATTTTTGCTGTGTGTACACCTATTTGAATTTGATTATGATACGGCTCTGATTTTTTATGGAAAATATTTGCTGATTTCGGTGTTTATTTGGGAAGCATTGAGCCATTTTAAGTAGAAATGGCAAAAGCGTAACTCGTTTTAACAGACAATTTTCTATTAAAATAGCGAATTTTGTCCAGACTTTTGGTGCATTTATAGCAATTTAAATTTGGTTGTGAGTCGGCTTTATCCCAAAAATTGCAAGATTCGAGACAAAGGTTCGAATGTAAAAAGGCAGTGACGTTACTTTTTTCAATAGAAAATCTTCAATTTTTAATGTAGGATCTTTTTAAAGAGAAAATTTTTCAATCATTAGCAGTTATTTTAATTTGATTGTGACATGACTCTAGTCTTTATGGAAAATTTTGCGAATTTCAAAATTCATTGTGAAGCTTTGGGGCTTCTGAAGTGTAAAAAGGCAGTGGCGTAACCTATTTTAAAAGGCAATTTTCAAGTTTTCTAGTATCAAATTTCATAGTAGGCTTTAGTTTGCTATGGATGCCCGATGAATTTTAAGATTTATAGCAGATAGAAGTATCGATGCTTCCAAAATGTAAAGAGACAATGACATACGAGGGACTTTTATAGAGCAGACTTTTAACTCTTTTAAAATCTATATGTGTGAGTTTGAATTTTAAGTGAGTGAAAATTTCACTTTTAGATCAAGAAGATTTTGACCATAATTGCACTACTGTGAATGTTAAGTAGTTAACTAAAGAAGTAGATTCAAATGGGGGCAAACATAATCGAATCTACCAAATCTATCCCTTATCATCATCTTCCAATGAGGTTACACAAGAAGTTTCGTAATCGAAGGAAAAATGGCAACAAAGCGTTGTTCAATTATTAAAATTAAACGGCTGGCGCCTTTAACAATCGCATAAGTGTGGCAAACATGGCAAATTTGTTGGTATAAGTGCGACAAAGAGAGAAATTTAAGTCATTTTGTCAATTGTATCTATCTTTACAGGGTTGTCGCGTTTTAAAAAAATATTTAGAAAAGGGGATCAATCTGCATCTAAGACTTCTAAACTATATAAAAAATTCTCGTCACATTTCCTCTCCAATCTCTGGACTTACTAATCTAGAACAACAACTAAATTCACTGTCCGGTCGATGGATTCCATTTGATAAACCTAAAGCTATTGGATGGGAAAAATTCCCCGCAAATGAGGCGAAAAATAAGCTATTTCGGGAATAGTTGGGAGCGAGAAGGAGCAACGGCGGCAACCCGAGCGAAAGCGAAAAGGAGAAAGACCAATTCTAACATCTACCCAAATGCAATCTAATCCGGATATTTCAGTAGTAATCTGGAAATCTCAGAAGGCAATTGAATCGAAGCACCTACAGAAGTTAATAGAAAAGTGCAATATAGAGTTCTGCGGCCAAGTTGGGCGCTTACATGAGGAGCAACTCAAGGAAATTGAATTACTTAGTGATTGCGAGTACAATTGCATGAGGTGTCGTTAAATAAATTCCTTTAATTTTGGTGGAGAATTTAATGGTTATTATCCGCAAACCCCTGGTATTTTTCAATATATAAAAAGGCTAACTAGGCGCAGCTGATCATCTTCCTTCCAGGGCCTTTCGGGTCTCGGGGGATCCGGTCATCTTAATTGAACCGCCAACTCGGCTGACCACGATCCGATGGAGATGGCATGAAAAATGATCGGCCTAAAGAGAATGAAAAAGGAAAATATTAAAGATTTTCGCAATTTCCTTCTCGAAATTATACTCCAGTAAAAGCAATTTGCCGTCAGCTCGTTCGGCCAGGAGCCCTTCAGGGACTCAGGGGTGGACTTTTCGAATTTTGGAACTCAAAATCATCTAACATCGAGGCATTATTGTTTGCATCAGCCAAATGGATATGGAAAGGGGTAACCTGAAAAACCCTACTCTGCGGAGGATTATTAAAGCGGATTTACAGCTTCTAAATTAAACTCGTAAATTTGCTAGTCAATTTAGGAAAGTAAATTTAGCCTGTCACGAATGGTGAAATTATTTCAATTAGTGCCAGAAAGTGCAGCCCGGTATATGCAGCTCACTAATTAAACTTAAGGCTGAAATAAATGTCAACTATTTAACGACTGTACACAATTAAAATTTCAGGAGGAACGAAATGAAAACTTTTCTAATGAAAAAGTTGGACGGATCGGACAAATAGGTCAACGGGTGGAGTTTTAATTCGTTTCGCCTGTAATTGTTCGGCTTTCAGAATAATTATATTTCTTACTTTTGGTATTTATTTTGCTAATTACTTAATTCAAGAAGACTTACACTAAATAACTCCACAGCAAGTTTTCAGAAATCAAATTTATCTCAGAAAATCTTATCCATTAAACGAGAAGAAGAAAAAAAGAAGCCAAACATGGCGATGTTTCATTTCTCCAGTAATATTTTGAGTAGCCGCCAATAGAGATTTTCCTGTTAAATACTGTAAAACAAACCTCTTTATTGAATATGAGTGAGACACGATAACAATTCACTGGCTCTTCAGTAAATTTTTCCACAAAAATCGCCAATAATTTATTTGATAGTCAAGTCCGGAAGATGGCAGCTCATCACCATTATATTTCGTGCGATATGTCAACCAATAGATGGCGCCAAAGACCATATAAATATGAAGAATATGGTAGATGTACGGCCGCTGAAATAGTGCTAAGTATAAGACCAAAACATGAACGAATGATGAATTCATAGCTTTAAGTGTCTAGGAATAAATCAAAACACTAATTCTCGAAGCAGTCACAGATTTCTTAAAAAGCATACATTTCAAAATGTTTGCACTGTGCCATTGAATTCTTCTACGAGAACAGCTTTACCTGTATGCTTGAGTTCATCAATTTCGAGTTCAACGTAATGATAAGGCAGTGGCCAAGGGGGAATGAATAGTGGATCAAAACATGAACTCTAGAAGCCTTCATAGATTTCTTTAAAAATATTTGTTCTCCGCCCCTGATTTTATACAAGAGAAACCCTTCTCTGCGTCCTTCAACTTGAGAAATTTTGAGTTTAATTAAATGATAAGACAGATGAGTTAAAATATAAATTCTGGAAGCTTTCACAGATTTCTTACGGGCTGGAGAAACATTACAGATATTTATATCAGGATAGCACCCCACAGGTGGCACTAAGTAATAGATCATCTTGGAATGGATTGTAAAAATGTTTCTTTCCCTAAAATTGCGGTCCACTTAAAGAGGCTTGTTGCACCTCATCCAAAGACCGCAAACGCTCTGGGAAATTAGACAATATCCATTATTCTGTCTGGTAATACGGGCACCAAAGCCATCATAAAGTTTTATCTAACATCGGAACAGGCAACGAACGCTCGAAATCAATTTCGTCCTGTAATATCCGATCGACTGACCGAAAAGTCGACGCCGTGGAATGTGTTTGCTGGATATATTAAACTGGAGATGCGAAATTGGACCCTTAGATGATAAGTCCACAGGGGTGTGTATGCATAATGAAGTGCATGTGCGGTGTTTCGGCTGGTAGAGGGGTACATATTAAGAACTTGGATGAAGCTATTTTGTAATGGATGCACCCTGTAAAACTACTCCCTAAAGTCTTCAAAAAGGAACAGAAAAGCTTGAAAACGAAGGGAAAAGAGCAGGAGCGTCGCCCCCCATAACAGCTCGCCGCTTATCTAAATAAGATCAGCGACTGAATGAAAAGAATCCATATTTTCGATTTAATTTCTACTAATTTACATCCCTAAATTGAAAATGGCGAGAAAAATCTCAAACTTTCCGTCAGGCAGAAAAGCTCTCGGGATTTCCTGCCGTCTAAACGAGTTTCTCTTTTAATCACATTTATTGTCTGAACGGTCATTAATTGCCTTCCTTTATCAATGTTTTCTTATTAATGGAATTCTTATCTTTGTTCTGCCATATAATTTCATAACCCCGCCAGGATTACGACTCAAATCCATGGAGTTGGATAAACTGAAATGGCAACATGGCGAGGTTCTTTTGTCAACAACCCGTTTGATAAGCTCATGAGTGCGACAACGATCAAGAGACCATGAAGACCTTGTGTGAGTGGATGCTACGTTGCCAAGCGTTGACAATTTTCATTAATTATCTTTAAAAAACCATAAGCGTCATATCAGCATTAATTTTCGTCGAAGTTAAAAAGTGAATAGTGCTTCATTAGTGAGAAAATGGAACCTTTTTTGCTCTTGCTGCCGTTGTCAATTACGACACATTGTAGTGGTTTGTGGTAGGGCATTCTGTAAAATAATTGGGGAAGCAATTAAAGTTTTATACTTTCAAGTTTGAAGTTGTGTTTAATGGGGCAGTTGCTAAACGAGAACTATTGTTGGCTGAGGGCTTTCAATGTTGGTAATTCATACTTCTAGCTTGTGTTCGTAATTAGTTTCATTTTTATCGTTTTAACGTGAAAAAAATGTTATAAACCCCCGAGCTAAAAATGAACCCAATCTATTATGCCACGTACATGCATGTTATTAAATGAAATTTAACCCGTTGGCGCAAAAGTGGGAAAATAATTAATTTTTTAATTTCAACGCGAACGGCCACATCTATACGCGGCCATTGTACAAACAAATCAATTCGTTTGTATTAATTTAATTAAAAACAATACCCCGAGCTTATATTGACAGTTTAATATTCCATTCCATTTTTCCAGAGGACGAAATTTATGAAGTAAAAACAAGTTTATTGAGATTTAAATATTGTTAAATTCGGAACGATATCGAACCGACCGAACCTCGCTCGTGTATTATATTTAGAGATTATTTGTTGTTTATTCGCTGTATTTATTTTGTCACCCGAAACGTATAATTCAATAATGGACGTAAATTCTGGGATTAACTAATTGAGTACACACTGTAGGTGAAGTTTTTTACCTTAAACTTACGAAAATGCCTTAAATTTGGAACTACGTATTGTGTGAAAATTCCCTTGCTCGAAACTTACAATCATTCAGCTAAAATCGTTTCTTTTGTTAACGTGCCTTTTGAGAATATTAACACTGGTCCATTGTATCCAGGCAGGCTTTGCATTAACCAATTCACGCCGAACAACAGGAGGAGATTATATTTTGTTTTTATTTAACCTTACGAGATAAACAAGGACGGCTGTCTGATGGAGAAGCGGCGGACGTCACATATCAGAATAGGTGGCAGGAAAGGGCCTAGTTGTGGACATTAGAAATGATGGTCGGCAAAATATTTTTTAAGTCGACAATTTTTGAGGGTTTAATTGGGAGCAAATTGAGATCTAAATGAATATACGGGAAAATCCCCTTAAATTTACTCTGTATGTTAGAGAAACACCCTGTATGTGGGTACACAGTAAAGAGATTTTTCCCTATCAGAGCCCTTTTTAATGTTCTGACGCTAATGGTTTTTTTGAATATATATTTTCATTTCTATTAGGAGCTAAATTTGAAACTGTGTTGTGTAAACTATCAGCCCGATCCTCTCTTTTGTTAATATATCTCTAATTTCTCTTCAAAATCACGATTTGACAACAGCGTGGAAAAAGCCGCGTCATCAACATGATCATTTGGCGGCCTTGTCCTTGATCAGCTCGCACGGAAAGCAAAGTAGGTCATGCCACTCGCGGCCGCGTGAAGTAGATGACAAAACTATTCAAACCTCGTTAGTTTGCGATGTTGTCGAATCGCGTGGTTTTACTGTAAAGAGGGGAATTTTATTTTTAACTAATTCCCACTATCAGACCGTGAATATTGCAGCGAAGAGCGAAATTGCAAGCTCTGAGTAAATTAACAGTGGCTATTGCAAACCAAATATGCTTAATTCTTAATGGCCCTTATAAGGGTGTCCCAAGAACACGGCTTTATTTCCGCATGTCTCGTAGATTTTCCGTGGTGCTCTCTTCTGCTTGTTAACGCTAATGAAGCGACGGACTCTGGCATGCGGTCTACTCTGACTCTGCTAACGAGCGAACAGCATTTGGTCACTGTTAGACTAATGAGCAGAGGCTGGAAAACTTGTTACAGCAAGTGTCTTGGGCGAATGACGAATCTCTTTTATGTCTAATGAACTTAACGATGCCGCCCTTTACGGGATCTAAGTAATGGCGCGGATTTCGCCGAGCCTGTTAATTATTGCCCTTGCTAATGGGTGCTTTGTTTGATCGCAATTATGGAAAATGTGGAGAAATTAAAATTTCAATTTGAAACATAATTCCGCAAAAAGCCAATCAATTCACAATGGGAAAGTCTTTTCCAATAGATTAACTTTCAGCACATGTTTCCATCGTCATCTCGCAATTCCATTTGCGCGTTTCAACGGACTTTTTTGATTACTGATCGGAGATATAAACCGGCTCGACGACCTACAGTATTCTCAAATTGAAATGCCCAAATTGAATAAGTGAGATGGAATTCACTTTGGCGAATAGGAGGAATATTGCCTGGACATAACATGAAATATTGAAAAATTCCAGAGGCTATTCCTGGCGCAATTTCATGGATATTAGACGGCGAAGGGTGGATTAACTGTCTTAAATAAATTAAATTTTATTGATCGATGGCTTCTCTTTGCTGAGGGATGCTGCCAATTAAACCACACAGACATTGCTCCACTTTCTTAAGTAATTAAGTAAATAATTCTTTGGGTATGGCTCCATAAGAGCCACGCCTAAATCGCCGTTTAATTGGCATTAGGTGGCTAAGGGCAGGCTTAACCGTCTTAACTAAATTAAATTTATCGATCCCCGGCACTAGCTTTCTATTAGGGCGGGTTTTAAATTAGCCAACAAATTTTCATTTATTTTAGTTTAGAATAATTAACATTCTGCCCGTAACGTAAGACATAACGGTGTAAAGTTAATTGAAATTTTAATAGAAAAGATAGTCCTAATTGCAATACAAGAAGTTTCTGGTATAACTTGTTAATTGTTTGTTGCGAAGTTATTGTGTCAGCCCAGATTGTTTTAGGTGATAAAGTGTTTTCTGAACTAGGTTATCGCCGAGTTATACCGCAACAGCAAGGTTTATCAGACGGGGAAGTGCGAAGGAAAAAATATAGTTCGAAGTCTTCGCTTTAGATTTTAGAACGTGTGTGAGCAGCAATGAAGGAAAAATAATAAAATTTACCAAGCCCCAATCAAAACCTAAAAAGTATTTTTTCCCCGCAAATTTTGTAATTACCACCACTGTGCTACGGAAAATAAATATAATCAAAACGCGGTAATGTGTAGAGATACGAACGGAAGTCACACATGGAAGGAAAATATAACGGTTTCCATCGAGCAGGAATCGCTAGAGTCAATCGTTCAGGAAGGCTGCAACTTGGGGAACGAACATTCATGGCCGGCAACATTAAGTCGAGCTTAGTTGAGAAGGAATGAGGGTGAGAGAGTGTCATTCCTGCTCCTCCTCAACCGACATGTTGTCGTGAGGTCATATACAGGGAGAGTCTTGATCATCACAGGTTAATGCGATTTCAGATAGACGCTCGAATGGACAGTAGGAGGATGGGGGAAATAAGATATGATTGCATCAATGTGGATTGAGGCGAGTTTGCTGAGGATCTGAGAAATTTCAGGTGAATTCAATTGTGTTGGAAGGCTTGGAATTGGAGGTGACAAGGGTGAGAAAGAGAGCAAGGAAGGTGACGTATAAAATAGTCCCAAAGACAAAAAGAAACTTAATCACATGAGGAAAGAGGTCGTTATGACAAGAGAACAATTTCAGAGAGAAAAGAACGATATAGAGGAAAGGAAAATCTCTCCGGATAACCTTCCAGTTATCCGAAGAGAATATAAGAACAATATTAAAGAAAAATAAAGGCCAAACCGTGGGATGATAACATACAAGAACTTATAGAGGAAAACATGTGGGATAAGTATTGGGAAATAATGAGGAGGCATGGAATAATCGAGGGTAGAAAATGGGGTACAAAAGCGGAAACCGTGAATGCGATGGGGAACTTATCTCTAACTACCAACTTCCTGCGGACGAGGCGAGGATGGCCGAACTTGATGAATACACTAACCATACGGAAGGGGGGTGCCGGCCAAACACTCTGACACCGAAGTAGATGCAAAAGTAAAGGGAGGAGTTGTAGAGCATTATCAAGGGACTAAAGAATGGAAAGGCTTATCGGACGATCTGTCAGAATATCAAATGAATACATGCAGTATGTCGGTAAAGCGTTTGGAACCGAAATGCAGCGATGTGGATACCAAAATCGGGAGAGGAATTGCGCTGATAGGCCTGACACCGACACTGAGAAAGTTGCTGGACAAGGTGTACGAAAAGATGAGAAACTGGTACCAATGGAACAGGAGAAAGAACAATATAAGTGAGTTTTTTGAGAAGAATATGAGTGAAGGACTACACATGTTGGTGGCTGCACTGGATCTAAGTAACGCCTACAATTTGGAATGGCTACTAGGAATAACGGGGAGGAATTACGTTACCGCGAGATTAAGAGAGATTGGTTAGAATTTCCTGAAGGATTGCGATAAGTAGCAGAGAGGAGGAGTTGGTGCATCCGGGCTGTACATACGAATTCAGTTTGAGACTTACTTCGTGACTGGTCGGCATGAAGGGGTGGTTTGAGGTACGATGTCCTTAGAAGAGGAGGGAAGCAGATGCGGACGACTGAGTAATTCTGGTACCGGGTAGGTCGGCGAGGGAGATGGAGAAAACATTTATAAGTTTACAAGTGCGACAAAAACTTTAGAGCTGTGAGAACATTTAGTATTTTCCTTGAACATATATTTCTTACTTGACGACTTTGATATTTTTATCAAATTTAAACGAAAATAATTGAAAAAGCAAAAAATTAACAAAAGGTAAGGGGAATTAGGTCAGATATAAAGAAAAGAAAGGAAACAATGCAGAGAAGGAGAAAAACTAAAGAAAAAATGCGTAGTTGGAAATTAAAGATGGGGCAAGATTAACATCAGGGACGAAGAAATTGAATTCTTTTTTTGAAACACTCTTACGTTTGCCTTTTAATTGGCAACATAGCGTTGTTCAGTTGTCGAACAAAATCGGCTGTCCCATTTAACTGACTTATAAGCTCGACGAAGAAAACAGCTTTGACGCCGTAAGTGCGACGAGGAGAAAAGCTTGGACGGTTCACTAGACTTGCTCTTACGAGGTTGTCAAATTTTCTCGGAGAATTTCGTTCGTCTAGTTAGTTGTTTTCTTCGTTTTCTTATTGTCTTTAGTTTAATCAAAACGGAGGTGGAAAGAAGATGTTGAAGTAGATATCATAAAGAAATATAACTTTTTCTTCGGAAATGCCAAATTCTTCAGATTAATTCCGGCTCGTCCACGTGCCTCGCATGCATCTCCCCGCTAATCATGTCTGAAATTAAATTTTTACTCTCTATATTTCTAGGTATGAATTTGTTTCTCTTTGGATGCAGCGTGTCTTGAATAAAAACTCAATTCCGAACCTCAATAACCAGTGGTGTAGGTGTGTTTGAGCCATGATCCCCCTGAACTTACACCACCTTACATGTCTGTATTCCAATATAGTATATCGGAAAGCAGCTAAATTTAAAATAACACGACCGGTAAGCCCTTTATTTCGTTATCCGAGTCTTTACCGACAGAAATCCATTTTGGTGCGAAGCCCTCCATTTTCCGACTCCATGGTCGGGTATAGCGGGAAACTGCCTGGAAAATTGTCAATTCGGTTTCCTACGGCGTGACATCAGGCACGGAAATAATAACACTGATAAAACCAGAAGTATCAACTGTATATTCCATCACCGTGAATCGGACATTCGGGCTTATGGGCCTGTTTTTTCTCCGGGATTTCGCTTTAAATTGGAATCTGGATGGGCTGTCAATTCACTTTCCTTTTCAATAAGTGTAGGTAAATACGTGTGCCACAATATTCTTTGTCGTTTATCTTTAGTCGGAATTGGGAAAAAAGACTGTAGAGTATTAAATTGTGGAGTTACACCAGCTCAAGTGAAACGATTTTGAGATGAGAAATTTAATAATATCAGCTCCTTCTTCGAACGCATTTCCTATTATGAAAAGTCAACAACGCTAGGTAATAATGCTTTTTTTGCTCGGCAGAATCCGTGCAGATGCTTTTCCAAGTTCTTATTAAAGAATCTGAAAAGTAATTTGAAGTTGTAATTGAAATTGTGAGAGTGTAATAATTGCGCTGGGCGCCCAATTCAGGATTAGTTTCATTTTTCCTCCGCTTTTATGGCGTACCTATTTCAGCTGGTACAGGATTTTAATTGGCTCATTTAATTGGCTTTTCCAGCAAATTATTTTTCGAGAAATGTGATGTAATAAAAGTGGCCCTTAAAGGCCACATTTACAGACTTAAATTGAGTATTGAAATTTTTACTTTTCCTGCCAACTAAAAGCGATAATATCCAATGCCAAGAACGTCCGCAGAAACATTTGAGAAGCCCTAAACACAATTTCGTTGTCTACGATACGCGTCTTTTCAATTTAAAACCCCACCAATTTTTCATTTTGAATTTAATAACATCATTGCTGTATTTCACACTGACTATTTTCGGTCAGTCACGACTTCAATACACCATAAAGCAAACGAAATTGATTCCACTAACTTTTCGGAATTTATTTTAATAATACTTTTTTCCAGAAACTGATTTGTATCACACGACAAATGCAATCAATGTGAAAGTGTCCGAGATTAAAGCGGAATAAATGAATAACCTCGTCTGAGGGCATCTCCGACGCCAAACGTCGCTCTTTGCCAGATTAAAACTGGCGCTAAATATTTCATGAAATCGATCCAATCCGGAGACAAGCAGTCCTGATCAATCTACAAATTGAATGACCTACTACCAGATATAGTACATTTCTTTAGCGTGACCGGACTTTTATTTAATTTACTCTGGGGCTGTGATGAATGACTTGGCTGGATCCGAGTTAGGCACTGGTCAACTCTGCACGCACGCAGGGATGGATCCGGAACGAACACTCCTTGATTTTAAGATAATTGGATACCAAATCCAGGATTCTTTAATGAAATATTAACGGTCCCTTTAGGAAATTTCTAGAGGGCATTCAAAATTAACTCATTCTGGTTGAGAAAATGGACATTTAACTTCCGATTATTACGCTGGCAGCAGTGGTAAAGCGAAGGGGCGAAGTCCTGCGATTAGACCGGTATAACTTGAGGAACATGGCAATGTTTCTTTTTAACAAGTCACTACGATCTCTGGTGGTCAAGACCGAGTGCTTTCTTTTTGATTCTTTCGACTATTGCGTCCCCTGCCTCCTTTTATATGACTGTGCTGTATCATCCTTCTGCAAGCAAGCAATGGATATCCATTTGTTTTTCTTCCCGGCAACAGTCTATAAATTTTTTCCTTTGTCGTAAATTCAGTCTTCTGAAAACCATCTGGTAGACCGTACCATAAATGTCACTTTCTGGGCCATTACAGAGTCCTTTCCGTTTAACTATTTTGCTCACATTAATAGCTTTCTTCAATGCCCTTTTGGGTTCGTTGCATTTCTCTTTGACAATCTCATAACGCTCATTTTCTATATACAATCTGTTTAATGTTGTCAGTTTTCTTCTTCATTTTTTACAATCCGCTCTACGCTTACCAATGTCTTCATTTCGTGAGTACCTATAACTGATGCTGACGTCGCTTCAGTTTCTGATAATGCTGTAGAAGGCAATTCTCAGAAAAGCGCCAGACACTTTCAGAATTAAAACTTCATCATCGGTAGCTTCCTATTGGTAGTTTCTAGAAAAATTGGTGCCAAGGTTAAATTTTATTGATCTGTGATCACTGTAGTTTTCCTGGTAGATATCCACATACCATTCCAGTATTCTGCTACTAATATTTTGCGCAGGAACAAGACAATCTATGACAAAACTATAATTATGTTTGCTGAACGTTGGAGTTCCCCTATTGCACCGATATGCGAATTCGAAGTATCATAGGAATTCCTCGAGGCTATTCGCTTCTTTGATTTGACGTAGTTGAGAATATTGCACGTGATTTAGCATTTAAATCAACTTCCTTTTGTTCTGTTACACAATCTTAACTTTTTTGTCAAAATTTCGACGTAACTTTCAAACTGATATAGTTCGCTATTTGCAGAAAAATGAGCGTAATATACATAAACGTCCTCTAGTTCCACATTGACGAAAGCGTCTCCCTTAATAGAGTTTATCCCAGTCAGGTCCTTATCAACTAGAATAAAGGTGTCACAGAAACTACCACAGAAGTTATGTCTATCACAGTTTCTTTTCTTGTCGAGTTCCTAACTCTGGATCATGTCTCCAAGTTACATTATGTTTAATCATTTTTATATCACATGACTTTTAAGTATGTCCCACTCAAAATTAATATAAAAATTTCCAAATCTATGAGACACTAAAAACCAATTTGAAACCATTAAAGAGAAAAGTGCACAAATGGCAACACGACGTTGCTCAATTGTTAAACCAAAATGTCTGACGTATTTCATTCACATATAAGCGCGAGAAAGAACGAAGCTTTGGAGCTGTAAGTGAAACGAAGAGAGATAATTGGACGGTATGTCAAACTTGCTTTTACGTGCTTGCCAAGTTTTCTCGGGCGTATAACGAGAAAGATTTTCAAATTATGAAGAAAAATGGGAAATAAAATATGGACAGTTGCCTTAGTGAATTCGTATATTATAGAGCACTAGAAACCTAAGGAGTATTATGTTTAGCAAATCTTTCCTTATCTCTAAAAATAAATGGAATTTGTCATTGAATTTATAGGAAAGTCAAGCAGTGAATAGTAACTAGGCGAAGTTTTACGTATCAAAATCATTATATGTCTTTAGTTGTTGTTCGATTAATAACATTTTTTAACTCCAACTTGGCACTATTATTCATCATAACCATTTAAACAGATGCTTTAATGACAACACAATCTCCTGGCTGCAAAATCATATTTTCCCTGCAAACCGACACCAATCTCAACCCTCAATCTGCATAACACTATATGTACTTACCCAGGCGTAAAGGCCCCACTGCGAACCACCAAAGAAAAATTCTTCAAGTCAGGATCATAATCGTCCTTCTTCAAATCAAAAATGAGCTCATAATAGTCATCACCACCATTCTCCTTGGAAAGCTTAACCCTCAATACCCCGTTGTCTTCAGCTGTGTTATACTCCATTATCTCATAAGAATTAAACTCTTCCTTTAAATGAGCCATTTGCTTGTAAACATCGTAATGACTGTTTTCTTGGTTAATTTCACTTTCCAAATTTGTATCTACATATTTAGAGCTCACTGGAAGCCAAGGCTTAGCCCCAGTGTTGAAACCTGCATTAGTGGTGTTGTCCCACTGGAATGGGGTTCTTTCAAAGTCTCTGCTTCTCTGGTTATAAGTACTGCAGTCGTCGATTGCTCTAGGGTCTTGCCCTTCTTCACATGTCACAGCCCCATCTTCCTGCCCTATTTCTTCGCCTTGATAAGTCACAGTGGCTCCTCTGAGGAAGAGCATCAGCATGTTGTAGCCGTCGATGAACTTGGTACCTACTCTTGAGGCCACTCTTTGGCAATCGTGACTACCAGTCTATAATATTATTTGCCAATGAGATGTAAATACGGATCTGTATGGAAGCCTACCAGCCAGTTATTGGGTAAATCCTGAGACAAACTTGTAACCCAATTTTTTATATTGTCGTAGATTGATCCAGCACTCCAACCAGAGTTAGCGGAAAACATTAGGAAATTGAATGAAAAGTGAGCTCCGGGGTTGGTAGAGTTCCCGTAATAGCGAGTAACATTCTTCATGCTGGTAGAGGCCTCAGTCACCATAATTCTGTGGAAATCGACGAAGCAAAACAATATCAACTGATGTTAAGCTGATTTACCTGGCGTCTCCTCCATTAGCTGTAGTATAGTTATCCAGGAACTTCCTCCAACTATAAACGAGCTCAAAGGTCTCAACCTGATCTTTGGTGTACACGTGATCCAGAGAATTGTAGTCGTTGTTGTCGCTGGTTTTCGGTTCATCTCTTAATTGCTCATCTTCGTATGCTTTCGTAATGGCGTCTATTCTGAAACCATCAACTCCCATGTCCAGCCAATATGTCCAAATATCCTTGAAAATTCTTAAGTATTGGAAGAATTATGCTGGCATTACTTATAATTATAATTACTCTAATTTCTTGCTGGACTCGTTCACTTCGGTAGTTTAGATCAGGCTGGCGCACTCCATATTGATGCAAAAAGTACTGTTGGCGAGTTTCATGCCATGTCCATGCCGAACCGTCCCAAGCGCTCAACTGAAGTTACTCCTTAGAATCATCCCCACGCAACAATAATACTTAAGCTTACCCAATTATTTGGAGGAAGCTGATTACCGTCGTCATCAACTTTCCCGTCAGCCCACACGTAATAATCTTCGTATCCAGAGACCCTGAATGCAGAACTATTGAACCACGAATGTTCATCACTGGTGTGATTAGGGACAAAGTCCAGGAGCACCTTAATTCCTTTTTTATGGGCCACAGCTATCAGGTTCTGTTAGGGTTTTTCAGCGGGGACGTTGCGCTTTCATTGAATATATGTGGAATTACCTACTTTGAAGTCGTCCAGAGTGCCATATTCAGGGGCTATGGACCTGTAGTCGCTAACATCGTAACCCATATCGGCCAGCGGTGAGGGGTAAATGGGGGATATCCAGATGGCTCCCACTCCCAGAGTGGCGAGGTACTCCAGTTTCTGGGTAATCCCTTGGAGATCTCCTATGCCATCGTTATTGCTGTCTTCGAAAGACCTCGGGTAAATTTGGTAGAGGATCGTGGTTTTGTACCAATCTAAGTTGCCCTCATCCCCCCGATTTGGTTTTATGAGACCACCATGGCATTTCGACAACGCTAACAGAAAAAGTAAAACTATTAAGCACTTCATTTTTAGGAATGCACCGGATCAAGATAAGTCTTTGGAATTTATAGGATATCGAATTATCTAACTGCTCAGGAGTGCAGGAAAGTACAAAACTTGAGATTTTTGTTGCCATTGTTCCCTGAAGTGGAAAATGTGATAAGACCAAACAAACAAGCTCATCAGTGAAGGTTCCTATTAAGGCAATAAATTCGAATACAATCGCTTAATCCAGGAGAAAAAGCTCCGGCTAATTAGTGCCAGGTCTAATGAAAAGCAAACTGCACCACCGCTTTGTCTGGAAGCCGGTGCACTTCCCGGTGCCAGTTGTAATTGTTCCAGCCAGAAAGCGGCGCACGCAAATTATCCAGATTTTGTTCCATTAATTTCTACACGGATTTCGGACTGCTGTTGTTCCTAATTGCCCGCAATACATCATTTCGCTCGGCAAAGCTTTTGCTTCGCATGCTTATTATTTGATTTTTAGTTAACAGCGATTATGCTTGTTGCAGGACCGTACTCCGAGTCGGCATCTCGAGTAATTACGCGGATCGAGACCGTAATTAAGACATATTTAGTTTTCTCGCAGACAAGGGCGACTAAACTAAATCGAGAAAGTGAAATAATCCTTTAGAGTCAGATTCCCTAGTTTCGGAGTCGAAAGTTCCGGTGGAATAATGCCAAAATGACATTGGTTTATTAAGGTTTTAAGTATTTATGAACAGTATTACTTCATAAGTCAGCTTGATCTCAAGGAAGTTGGGAATATAAAACCAGATAATTTTCTTTTTCGTCTTTGCTTTTTACTTTCGAGTTGCCTCGGCGAGAGATATTCGCTTTCTTGTGCATATAACTCTTTTTATTATATATTACTCTCAGTTTATTTTTAATCTGTTTTCTTGATTATCTACCTACTGAAATGGTCACATTTCTTTTCATCCTCCGTCTGCACACTTCCATTCATCTCTTTCTTCTCGTGCTTCCTTCTTATTTTTTCTCACTTTTTGATGCTAGCGAGTTTCGCAATTTCTTCCTCGTTCGTTCATTATAGTGCTTTATCCGTTTTTTTCTCTTTTTCAAGCTCTTCTGCTTTTGTCCGTCTCCACCTCTCTGTCCTTTCGTTGTCTTATCAGAAACTTTGTTTCCCTCTGTGGCTTTTCAAACTTGAAAAACAGGGCCTTATTGCATCAACCCAAACAACCTTCTAGACGAACGAAATTCGGAGCGACTAATCTCCGAAATATGTTACGCGAGTGGCTAAATTTTTAACTTAATTGATTAACAGGCAGTCAAGTGGGGCTTCAATTGATGACTTTGTAAAACGCACTGAAAAGTTCCTACAAAAAATGCTTCTCAGAAAAACCGAGCCTGACGCTTTAAGACTGCACCACCCGGTTTTTCGAACTCCTTCCAACGTTGCCAGCAAGATCATTTTCATGGAATGGGAAAATTGAGCCTGATTTTGTCTCTCTAATGAACATTGTCTTGCTGATAAAGTTGTCAGGGCTTTGAAAAACAGGGGTTTACGTCTAACAAACCAAACAGTCAATGTAGATTGTCAAGATAGTCTTACGATCTCAAAAACATATATTTGATGATCCATATAAGTTTCTTTCTCTGTCGCACTCACATCCTCAAATTTCCTTTCTTTATCGCACTTATGCGCTAGTCAAAGGTATTTACAATATTATGTATTTTTGAGTGAATATATCGTCGCCTTAGACATTCGTACGGCAGTTCTGAGCGAAACTCAGTTAGGTCTCCCACTGCTGCACAGCTTCTTACCGCATTTCAGCCGTCTTCGAATAGAATAAAGATGTTTTTGACCGCAATATTTTCCAAGATCCTAAAAAAGAGTTTTACATTGCACGTATACTTTTTCCACGCTTTCCACCCTCTGCCCTCGAGCGGAAACTGCCTCGAGTTGACGCTATAACAAGACGTGGAATTGGATATCGCACATTATTATTAATAATAATTAGAGGCGCTTTTAACCGCCGCCATATCTTAATTAAGCCTACATCTCGACATAAAAATAATCGTGCCAAAATCCCTAACGACGTATCCAGTTAAGGGCGCTCTCAGTGGCAAAATCAATCCCGCTCGTTATAACAACGAGATAGTTCACTAAGCACCTTCCTGATATCATACAGTGGTCGAACACTTCATCACGAGAAGAAAAAACTAGTATTGGAATTCAGTGTCTTCTCGAGTGTCTGGCCTAATTTTTCACGATGAGTGGCCTCATCGTTGCGCCATTAGGGGCTCAAATGAGGCGCAGTTATTGCGGGAGCTCCAATAAGAAGTTTCTGCTATGTTTTCTGGATAAGTCGCTCTACTGTGCGTAGACAAACGAATCCCTTATGTAGCAACCCTGCCAGGTGTCAATTTGTCTTAATGGATGGTGGAAAAGAGGGCCGATTAGGAATATCCGTTGACGTTTCTCTCTAACGAGCCCTCGTTAAACCGCCACGGCATCGTTAGAACTTGTTTCGCAACCAGATTTGGCTAATTACGCTTTGGGGCCATCTTCAAACGAATAGAGGCAGCCCTGTATTCTCAATTTTTACATAAATTTCGTCGTGGTTAGGCTCAACTTCATCGACTGTCATTTTCCTCTCTATCTAACGCTGATATATATTTAGCGTTGAAAAGGCGATAAAAGCTTTTAGCGGTGCTTTTTTCCTTAATTTGATTAAAAGGGAAAGTAATGATTCATGGACAGAAGCTGAGGGCTCGAGCGTATCGATGAAAGCGAAAGGAATTTCCGCTTTATATGCGATAAGTGCGGATTGTTGTAAACGCGATGCGAACATAAGGATCCGGAATGGAGGTCCTAAAAGCTCCGATTTGGTTCCAGCTCATTTTTAAAGCAGCAATCAGGAGTGCTCCTTTATTGCATGTCTCCTCATATTGCCCGTGCTGGTACACCTTAAAAGCTTCTGCGACTTCTTGACCGAAACGGACAGCCGGAGACACGGAATGGCTTTCATCTTTTCGTCCGAAACTCCTCCTAAGTGACGACTTGACACTAATACGTCCCCTGCAAAATTCACAAGCCCCCGCTTTTGACACGATTTCGATCTTAAGATGACCGACTCTCCCTAAAAGGCCCATTAAAACGTTCAGATTACAAGCGAAAATCTAATCTAACTTGTAGTGGAGACAACTTTTTAAAATCACTTGTTTTTATCGCTGGATTTTCAAAGAAAAGCTAAGACCATTATTGAGCTAGTTTAACTCCGCTAAGTGGAAAATGTATCTTAAAAGCTTCTCTGACATATTGACCGAGACGGACGACGTAATGCACGGAAAGGCTTTCTTTCATCTTTACATTTATTTTGTCCTTTCTTAGTTAAAAGGGCAATGGTCCAGAGGACATCTGCTTCCTAAATGCACGTATACACTCTGTGAGAATTGGAAATTCTCGGCTCTAAATATTATGCGTTACAGTTCAAATAAAAATTCCTTTAGAAGTGTCAATTCTATGTTTCTTTGATTTTCAGAAAATGTGAATCCCTCAGCAATCGGCCGAAAACCTTCCTAGGGCGGTGCGACTACTATGCACGGATCGGAAAATGGAAAAGGTAAGAAGTTGAGACAGGAAAGTTAAAAATCGAAATAGAGTAAGTATATCACACGTAACATTTTTAGAATTGCTGTAAGACGAATCGAAAAAAGCGACAATATACAGAGTGTTCAATTTAAAGTAAAAAAAGTTGACACCTACTTCCGGTATAATCGGAAACACCACTTCTTTGAAAACATTCTAATCGAAGTTTTTCAGTACTTATCAAGAAAACCACATTTTCTAGGAATTTCTTGAATCTACCCTGACACTGGCAACACTGCGCTGCTCAATTGTCAAACTAAACAAACTGCCTCATTTGATACGCTCATTAGTGCGACAAAGAAAGATATTCCCGAAGTCCTTCAAACATGTATTTGCGCGGTTGCCAAAGTTTTGAAATTTTTTTTTGGCATAGGATAAGGCAGAGAATGCGTAAAAAACTTCGAAAGAACAAATAAAAAATAGTCAAATGAATTAGGATAATAATAAGAATCAAGTCAAAGACTAGTTGATATCAAAATATTCAGGCATAGAGAAAAGGACAAAGCATAATTGATTGAAAATGACATTGGTAGTTTGGATCTAGCAAGGTAATGATAACAATTTTGAAAAAAAGCGAGAAAAGCAATAAACCAAAAATAATGTAAATGAGGGATAAAGACGAGGAAATTATGACTTCGGTTGAAGTAAAGACACCAAAAAAATAGAAGACAGATTATACTGAGAGAAAGTTATTTAAAAGGAAAAAAAATTAATAAGAAAATGTCAGCAGAGCAGTCACGTACATATAATCGAGCAATTAACCCTAGATCCACTACCGACTATAAAATAACCAAGAATTTCAAAAACCTAATCTGCTTTAATTCCACACTTTTTTAGTCGCCAATGGTATTTGGCTTCAACTTGAAGTCTCCAGTGGCGTTCTAAGATATATGCAAATTCAATGCAACGGAAAAAAAAACTTAATAAAATAAACAGGAAAGATTATTTTGGAATCCTAAAACATTCTGATATGCCAATGATCTATGCCGCATATTCAGTATCGTAACCAGGTCCGAGCTTACATGGATTTGTTTACACCGTAGTTCACTTATCCGTAGATCCACTACTGCACCAGAGAGCAGGGATACAAGAGTAATGAAAAAAAATTTAATAGAAAAAAAAGTATGCAGGATTAGTTAAACGACATGATACAAGAAGTAAAAAGACAATGATAAGAAGGAAACAAAACGGAAACAATAAGGATAATAGATTGTAGTATCTAGAAAATGACGTGACAAAAAACAATGAGAGAAAACTGATAAGTAAAAGCTATAGCAAAACAAAAAAACAGAAAGACAACAATAGAAGCAATTTGTGAGTGAAAAAAAAATTAGGAAGCGATATTAAATGAATAATCGTGGAATATTAGAGATGAATAGAAATTGAAGCAACTTGGAAAGAAGTTAGAAGCAATAAATCTATGCGAAGAGATCATTAATGAAAATTGACATAAAAAAGGAGACAAACATGAGAGAGAGGAAAAAACAGGAGAACTGTTACACACAACAAGGGAACAAAGAGAAGCAATACAGGTAGCAGCTTAAGAAGGCTTTATATTTTGTAGCACTTGGGTGAAAAAACGAGACAAAAAAGCACTAGCGAAGGAGGGGACTACAATAGGGACACCCCGGTATATATCTGACCGGTACTTGTAATTTTTTTCCAAGTTTCTCTTTGACATGCAATTCACTTATTTTGCTTATTCGTTGCATACAATATGCAGGCTTGGGGGTAAGAATAGCCCTAATTAATTACCATTTAAAGTGCGTTCCAGAAAAATTGGCCCTGTACACAAACATGCAATAAATGAAACTCTAAAAAGACATTTTTACGAGTTTGAAAACAAAGTTAGCTAATGGAACGTCCGGTCGATCTTTCAAAGCGTTTTGATTTTATTGCCTGAGTCGTGGTAGCTACTTTACGGGCTTATATACTGAATAAGGAGCAAATTTTCAGCCCTCGACAGGACCGGAATTCGATTTTCGTGGCTGCATTAACGTGAAATGCGCCTTGCATGTATTTAAATGCATTTTCATTAGAGTGGGCGAGCAATTAATATGCATTTTGAATAATAAATTTCATAATATAGCTATTACTGTGGTGCACCTGCTGATAGTAATTATTGCACATGTATTTTCCAGTTTTTGACTAACGAAGTTTTTCGTGCAAACGGCCTGAAATCGGCCCTAAAGCCGTAACACATTTATCCCTCCCGAAGGGTAATGTATACGCCATTATCCTTCATTAAACTGGCCTTTAACGTAAAATTACTGATGCAGCTGTCGCTAATTGGATTCAGATTAATTACCGGCATTATCTCGGTTGGCCTGCATTAACTACAGGTTATTTGCGGCTCGGATTTAGATTAGAAAGACTGACACTAATTGAATTTGCCCCTGCAAATTGACACTGCACGGCTTACATTATGATAAATGATAATTTGTATTTCGCCTTGTGATCGTGGTTAGACGGAATATTAATAAATATTGATGCGGTCATTGGACCAGAGACGGATTAACAGGAAAAATGCTAAAATTTAAATCGGTCATTCGCCATATCGTCGCCGAGCAAGCGGCAATTATCAACAATTTAAGGTCTCCAAATTGTCAAGAATACCGTTGCACCTTTCGAATGCTCCCCTGTAAAACTGCAACAATACTAGCTAATACAATGCGCTAATTTGAATTTAAATAGAGGGGACTGGCTGCCCTCGATGACATGCTCCTAATCGGACTCCCAACTAGAAGAATAGCATGAAAGTAACTCACATGCTAGTCATGCAAAAGTGTGTGTGTGCCCCATTTCGCCAACGAGCAAAGTCAACGAGTAATATAAAATTCTAATATAAACGGGACCGGATACAATCTGAAAATACATTGTGGCATGGAAGCACGTAATCGATGCCTTGCTTTATGCAAAGTGGAGGACCCAGGTTGACTTTCAGGAGGCAATTTATAAAACTTGATAACGTGAAACATTGTAAAGTCGGTTCGTTTCGTGTCCCCGTCGTCTTGGGGTGACGGAGGAACCGTCAAATATAATTAACTCACTAATTAATATTCAAATTCTTTGTTTTTTATGCCAGGGGAAATATAAACAATGCTCGAAAGTTTTCCAAGTAACGTCAGTGCACCCATGAAAAGTGGTAATTGGTGTTATCGTAGATCGCTGTTCAGTTTATGACTCAAGGTTCCTGAAGCACTACTTAATGCTCCTTATCTTATAAACACTGTATTTTCCCCGAATCATCTCTCTGGATGAAACTTGTTATTCGGGTTTCAGCTTACACGTTACTTGAGTTGTACAGGGTGTCCCAAACCCCGCGCCCCAGCACCTGTTTTATGGAAACGGAAAGCGATACAAGAAATTTAAACTATGGGTCTTCTTCAATGGGATTGGACGTCCCCCCTTCCGACCTGAGGAAGTTCATTTCTAAAATGGAATAACAAGTTACGAATGATATCTTTCTCAAAAAAATTCTCAATTCCCGGTAAAATTATATCGATCCTATTTTCCACACAATTTTTGCTGAAAATTTTTTTTCTTATGTGTTATCGTTGAAAAATTATAAACAAAAACTTTTTAGGAATTATCGCAAAAATACATCCAGAAATATCTGACTAGTCTTGATTTATTCCTATATGTAACTTGTTAGGCCCAGATTTCCATGGTTTCAAATTTGCATTACCACGTGTTAGAACATATTTTTAAGGAGAAAAATAGTAAAAAATGTGTTTTCACGCGGAAAAAATAGACAAGCTAAAAATTTACGGAGAAGCAATTAAAAATTTCTGAAGAGTTGTCGATTTATACCAAGAAAGATATCCTGAACGGCAGGTCCCAGATCGAAACATGTTTGGGCGGCTGGAGAGGATTTTAAGAGGAAATAAAAAGGCGCTTTGTAATCGAAGAAGAAGAGCAATACAACGAAGAGTCTAAAACGAAAATGATAGAGCTGCACTATTACAATGCTTTAACCAAAACCCGAGCAATTCAGTAAGACAAACAAGTATGGAATTGAACATTGATAAGTCAGAGGTGTTCAAAGAATTCTGAAGGCGGACAAATGTCACGATTTTAAAATTCATAATCTGGAAAGTTTTTTAGAATTTCACTTGGATAAACGAGTTCATTTTATCACTCAAATAGTGGTGAATGAAGGACTTGGCTGCAACTTTTTGCGTTACATTCTTTGAATGGATGAGACTCGTTTTGTGAGCTTACCAAATAAACGCAATGAGCGTTTTTGGGCCACCCAGAATCCAGAATATTGTTAATGAGATTCCAAACCAAGGTCATTCTTGAATCAATGTATGATGTGGTATCATTGGCAAACTTCTAACAAAGCCTTACTTTTACGAAGGCATAATAAATAGCAGACATTATTTAAATTTTCTTCAATAACAACCCTCAGTCCTGCTTGAAAATTTTCCTCTACCTTTAAGGAGCCCCTTTTGGTTTCAACACGATGGTGCTCCGCCTCACAAAGCTCGTATTGTGCAGCAATACCTAAATAACATGTTCAGACAGAACTGGATTGACATCAACGGTCCTGTGCGTTGGCCAAGAAAGTTCCCTGACTTAACTTCCATGGACTTTTTCTTGTGGGAAGTTCTTAAAAATAAAGTTTATGAAAGCTCTTCAAGAAATTTAGAACACTAAATGGAGAAAATAAGTACTGCCTGCAATGATTTGACATAATAAATATTGAGACAAACTACTGAGACGGAAATTGAGCAAAGCCTTTAAATATGCCCTGAAGAAGGGGGAAGTCATATTGAAAATATGTTAAATTAAATATAATGTTTGTTTTGTTCCTTTTTATTATTTAGTTTTAAAAAATTAATTTATTCTTGTTTGTTTAGTGCTTGTTGTACAATTAAATATTTTTGCACTAATTCTTAAGACGTTCTTGCCTGTAACTTTTAAACAATAACACATAAGAAAAAACTTCTTTCACAAAAGTTGTGTGGAAAAATGGAATCAATATAATTTTATCAGAATATGGATATGTTAATGGAAAAAATATTATTGATGACATCAGAACTCGTTATTCCGACATTTTAGAAAAAAAATTCTTGAGGTTTAAATGGAGGATATACAACACCATTGAAGACTCATAGTTTAAATTTTTTGCATTACTTTTCGTTTTCATAATATAGGTGTAGGGGAGGCAAGTTTGAGACACCCTGTATATATGCATGATTCGCCAAAAATACAGAGAAATAAAGATAGAGACAAGATACTCTAAAATTTAGTGAGTTATTTTTTTATATAAGGATTCAGGAAAATGCAGTAACCCTCGATTAGCCCACTAAAATTTTTATTCACCATATCGTCAAGACGGATATCATACTACTTGATACGGTCCTATACGAATGTCTCTAAATATGCAAAAAGCATGATATTACTATATCGTTGGAAAGTTTAAGGTCACCTCATCGTCAAAAACGAACTAAGGCTATCGCTCAGCAAAAATGTAATAAAACCAGTAACAGTTCGATTTGAAAATTCCTGCCCCTTATCTGGCTAAATAAACATTGTATATCCTTGTCCCTAACAAAGATTTGCAAGCAATTAATTTGCACGAGAATTCCCAATTTGGGACTTTTAAAATTTTAATTGAAAGGCAGTTAACGGAGAATGGAAAGAAGCATAAATCTAAGTCCAGTTCATGCATGTTTCTCCACACGATAAATCGATGTACATACATATGTAGGTAGATTTCTGCAGGGTTCCTTTCAAATTTGGAATCTCGCCTCAAATTTTATTCGAACGATTCCTGGCTTAAAATTTAAGTGGTAAGAAAAGCATTCTAAAACAAAATCGGGTTATATCTATAAATTTCGAACTTCCCAATAATTTATTTCTTCCGAGATGAAAACAAATGCCCCAACTAATAGACCGATACATGAATTTGCTATTATTTTAAAGAAACAATGATATCAATGGTAAATAGTATCAGACATTGCACTCTGGCATAAAGAGGATCGAGCGCTTTAAACACAGGATCTTACTTTGCTTAAGTGTATTGTTGTATTAAAATGTATAGCCGGGGCTCGATGGCGTTGTTGTTTCCGGAACTTTTCGAGGATAAGAACTGTAGACGAGTCAGCTATACGGGGTCATTCATTAGCGCCTGTCTTAGCGAAATTAATGCGCTAAATGAAGACAGTTTTAATTAGACCTCGTAACGGTTCAAGAGTTTACCGACTGGGAAATTAACAATAACAATTTAGGTGCGAGCAAGACGAGAAGATAACTGGTCGATGCAAACTAGCTAATACAGCCAAGCTGGCATCATATTATATTTATCAAAATAATTATCTCACCGGGCCCCGTTAATTACGTTTTCCCCCCATACGCCGGTTTCGCAGTTTCAGAAATCTTATGCAAACTTAGAGTAAGCGGGATGTCATTAATTTATTAGCAACTTTGCTAATTGCCTTCGGTAATGATTCGCAAACAGTAGTCAGCCCGAACTGTGAGTTATCGAAAGTTTATTTGGGCAGAGGAGAATTCGGTATTAAGTACCCCTTTAAGAATTAAAACCAATTTTCTATTATTCGACCCAACAGAGAACTCTAGGATATTCAATAAAGCCCTTTCCGGAAGACGCACGTCAACTATGTTGTGACCCTATAAACTAGTATAAAAGCGTTTTAAGAGGGGCAATAAATCTCTCCTCGAGTATATTGTTTAGGAACGTGACACTTTCCGTCTGTTAGCAGAACCTGAGTTTGATATTAAGGACTCTTGAATCTGGCCAAGATATATATCTTTAATAATTTCGGGAGGGAAACAGATGCGCCTTTTTGAACGGCATTATTGGAGAAGAGCATTCGGTAAGGGGCCGCTTTCATGATGGACTATTGATGGGATAAGGAAGGCGCATAAATACATGTAAAGCAATGTGGATCAGCTTTAGAAAACGAATATTAGTTTCCTGCAAATATAAATAATTTTCGTATTTCCCTTTTTTACGCTCCATTCATTGACTACCCTTGAAATTTTTGAACATTCATTCACACTTTTGTTAGAGTGTATGTTCCACATTTGTTGCTTTCAAGACGGGCCTGCAATATGTTTCGTTAGACGGATAAGGAATAGGAATTTGAAGACAATACAAAATTGCTCCTTTCTGCAGCATTTACAGCTAATCGTTCAATTCTTGACAGGAAGGTGAGATACATTTTCAATAACAGAATACGTAATCCGACACTGTTGCACTTCTGGCGTCACCTGTGAACAAAAATACGAAGTTGTATTTAATATAGCGGGACGTCTTTCTTGACGACATGGGGAATGCAATTTTTAACAAACCAAGCGCCGAATTATTAATGTCTACAGAAACCTTAATATAGACAATAGTATTAGTCAGATTCTTCGTTCCTATGAAAACCAGTTTGATGTTAAATTTAACAGCACCTTAATAATTTCTCCTGATTAACATAATTGGAAATTTCGCGCCCTTCTTCAACCCAATTATTGGTGTAATCAAATTATTTAGAACTTTCTGATAATCTTAATGCTATTTTAAGTTTTTTCAGAGAGAATTTTAGTAGAGCCGCACCGTAACTGACAAGCAATTACAATCGCAAATATAACCAGAGGTTGAAACTGTGGGGATGTAATTAGTGAAGAAGGTTTAGTTAATATATTAAAATCGTAGATAAGCTCAACTTGTCTTATATCCAAAGATTACTTCTCCGTCATTAAAATTTCAAATCTTCGGAAATGGCAGGCCATCCCGTGTATCCAGACTCCCACCAGCAGCCAATTTAAAAGCATTAATAGTAAAAAGGGCAGAATTTTTATGAATTCAGGAAATGCATTACCGTTTCGATAAAACATGCACTCCGATCTAGAGTGGTTTGAGTTTTCATTTACATAATGGAACAACAACAAATGCATTTTGTATTAACTCCGGAGATTTAATGGCCCGGAGCTGTTCGGCAAGGAGGGTTGGGAGGGCGGTTTACCCTCATTACACAGTCGTGACATCTGCAGCCAATTTCGGTTAAGTGGTTTTTGCGCTGTGGCCATCTTGACGTCACATCGTCACGAAGAGCTTCATCACGTAATGAGAGATGCTTTCTGATGAATTGATATCTGACCAAGCCACGGGGGAAAAGGGAAACGGGGGCCATTCTCATTTCACTTACCATCATCTGGGCTGCATATAAAAGTTCGCAAAGTGGGGCTGACGGATGGCCCTATTGAGAATCGAGTAAAGACATTCTTTCATTTGAAGGCGATGCCCACTCGGAGTGCTTTCCTAAGTAAGTCTTAAAGTTTACGCCATCTATCACATTTTGGGTTGATTTGTTCAGCTATCAGCGTAAAGCTACACATAACACTAGACACATTACATTTTAATGAAAATTTGACATTTTATGGATAAACCCGAGGACTTTTTAGATCGGGATTTTAGGGGTGATTTGTAAATAAGACAAGGGTACTCTATTGGAGGTTTTATTTTCTAGATTATAGCAATTTTACAGCCCGATCGTTCGATTCTTGACAATAAGGTGGTGCTAATCTCTGGAGTGGCATAACGTGACGTTTGCTGCGTTCCTGGCGCCACCTGTCAACAGTTCTACGAAGGAAAGGAATTATATCTTGACGTGGTGAACGCAATATTTAGTCGGCTGATAGAAGAAGCTGTAGGCTGCCGACTCCACTACAAATCACTGATGCCGTTTTCTTAGGTGCACCTCTACCTGAACTAATGTTTTGCTCTAATTAGGTGCTTTGAATTGAATGCAAGCGACATAGAAATCATTGTCATCATAATAGAGTTTCGGACGAGATTAATTTTGAGGCTTTTGTGTCCCGGGCTGTAGCTGACAGAATCGTTAAAATAAACCTACAATGTTAAAGCCACGAAATGGCCATCTTAATATGTGCACCCAATTTCGAGTATAGTCAGGACACAAAGGTTTCCTATTTACTTTTAAATTGCTCTAAGAAATTTCAATTTGTGAAATAGAATTTTCCGCGTAGCTGTTATTGAATTCTCCGATTTATCACGTTAGGTATTGCCAGCCAGGTTAGCCACGATTCCAGGTCTGTTCTCAACCATTTGCCGATGTACTATCGTACACCCGTTCTCCATTCGCCAATATCGGTCCTCTGTCGCAAAAATAGATTGAGAGGAAATTGATATAGGTATTACAGTGGCAATTTAAGAAATTGAGTTGCCATAATGGATTGAGGAGGCATTTACAAATCCAATTTTATTCCTTCCCCCATGAAAGTGGATGTGTGGACCTTAGTAGTTGTAACCGTCTTGTAAAATTGCCTTTCAAATCGTTTAGTTTGGTAGTCGTCAAGATTACGAGCACTGAATCCAGCCTCAAAGACAAAAGCAATAATACCGCACCGGACAGTATGAAACAATCGTCCCATAAAGAACCAATTTAGCCCTAGAGCCCTTATTGCAGTCCAATATAATCTTCCGTTCTCGCCGGCGGCACTTGGCAAATTCTAATCTCGTAATTAATCACGTAATACTGAGCCCTGACATTTCATTAGCCTTTCTCTCGGCACGCAATTTAATTACTATTCAGAAGTTAAATTTTTTAATTAGAAAATCAGGGTTGTTTTGTTTCGTTTCGGGTCTAAGCAGCAAAGTCGGAGCGAAGGAGGAATTATTTCTTTGTTTGGACGATGATGCGAAACGAAAACGTTTCGACCTGGATATTTTTCTGCTTAAATTAGTTGGTGCTCAGTTGCCAGGAGAGGTAGCTATGGCTTTGTTTTTAGGATAGTTTCATCTCTTGATTCAGTCGTAAGCTCGCAATAGATCGTGGAGGCAGCGGATTTGTTGGGCGGTCATCAATCCGGATCAAGATGGATGAATTCCAAGAAAGTGAAGACGGGCTCACTTACAATTACTAAGATTTTAATTCAGGGGAGTTCGGGCCAGCGTCACTCATTTGTCCCATCGAGGGACTTCGTCTGGTTATTTACGGGCACTGGAGTCGCTCCAGGATACTGAAAATCGTAAAAATGGGCATGGAGCCGTGCACGTGTCTTAAAAACTGAAAGAGATGTGCCCTGGAGTCGGTGCCCGACGAGGCGATTAATTTGATCTGTTTTTTAAAAAAAAGTGCTCAACGACTTTTGGAAATATTTCTGATAAAAAGTTGCAAAACTCTTTCTACCTTTCTCTCTCTACTACTTCTTTCTTCCGTTGAAAATGCGCTGATTTGGATTCCATCTGACCCTTGACGCCCCGATTGAAGTCCTCAATTGAGGTCCACGAGCTGCCGAGGCGTTGGCGGTCAAAACCAAAAATTTCGGGAAAACAGACACCTCGCGCAGCTTTTTGGAAATTTTCAGTTTTGCCGAATCTCAATGCGAGCTGCTCAATTTACATTGAGACGTTCTTGAAATCGCTAAATTAAAAGTCGACGCGTCCCCATTTTTAGAAAATTAAAGAGACACTATAACTCAGTTCGTGCTAGAGGAATTTGAAATATTTGGCCCAAAACTGAATCCCCAACGCCAGTAAAATTTGTTGATCCGCTATCTTAAGATTTTGCCAATAAACTCGGTCGGGAATCGTTGTAAAATAAAATCAATCAAGTTACGCGCCATTTCATAATTAAACGTACTATTTGACAAGCACTACTGAAAGCAATTAGCAAAGTTCCTTATTAATTAATGACATCCCGCTCACAGATAGTTTACTTAGGATTTCCGAATAACCCAGAACCGGAGCCATAGAGGGAAAACGTAATCAACTTGGCCCGGTTAGATAATTGTTTCGATAAATTTAATATGATCCAGTCCAAATCGAGTTGATTGCCTCGCTTTATTGCTAATTTCAATGGCATTGTTAATTTACCGCTCGCTCTAAGCAAACACAAGCAAAAACTCTGTCTCCCGGCAAGATGCATTAAGAATGAGCCGCGTTTCCGTTCTCCATTCTCGTTTCAGCGACTTTAAGGTGCCATTAAAGTCCATTTAGCGAGAGAGGAAAATGAAAAGTTAACTCCGCAGATGAACAAGAACTTTCCATAAGACTCAATTAGAATGACATCAATGAAATGCACACGACAGCGCTCTGTGCACTAATGGTAATGGATAAATCTAAGAGCTCAGCGGTGATTGTGTTATCATCAAACGTGACCAATTCATTATTAATTTTGGAAATTTCCTCGGTAAATACATATTAAATGGGATTTTCTTGGTGTAGGTCCATAAAAATCCACTTGAAAACCGCAAAGAAATAAAAGGTTTCGGGCATGCCATACATATACAATCCTTTGGAGGGCACTAGTGCTACTTTGTGTTTAATACACAAAGGTGCTCTTAGGGAGTAAAGAATGGCCGGTTTATTTATTCAATTATTCTAGTGCGGGCCCCGGCAATAATTTCTTTCAAATATTCACCAACTTGCCCCAAAATATTTGTTTCTCCTATAGGCCCAACGAAAGTCTTCCAGTTATACAAAATTAAATCTCTACTCCACCGAAAAAACATCAAACAAATAATTTAAATGCGGAAATTACAACCGAGTGTAGCTGGAATAATAAAGCCGTTTTGCTGGAAAGGCTTGTTTTCATCCCTTTTCCCATCCGGTTGGAACTATTTTAATTAAGGCGACGGCTAATTTAACTACGCAAATCTTCTGAGACGGCGGCTGAGGCCTCCTCGAGGATTCTTTGTATCGTAGCAGGCGGCTGTTATTTTGTATAGAACGTGCTCCAATTAATTCAATTGTCATTCCGTCAGTGAGAATAGAGCTGAAAATAGAGCCACGTTAAACGTAGAGAAATGAGGATTAAAAAATTCATACAAAGTGACGGTAACTTTAAAGTAGCCGTAACCTTGAAGTAACCGTAACCTGGGCGATTACTCACCAGCAAAAGGTATTCTTGCTTACCTCTCTTACTACCTTTTTTTGTTTCCAGAAAATACCGTGGACAATCCTCCAGCGACGACCTGCAGAACAGCTCCAGTCTCAACAAGTACAAGCGGCACGGTGAGCCTCACCCTCATCGGAAACAAGGAATGTGCCTCGTGCGGTAAACGCATCACGGAACGCTTCCTTCTCAAAGCGATCGACCTCTTCTGGCACGAGGACTGCCTCAAATGCGGCTGTTGCGACTGTCGCTTGGGCGAGGTCGGCTCCACTTTGTATACGAAAGCTAATCTTTTACTGTGCAAAAGAGATTACTTAAGGTGCGCTTGAAAGCTACGGTTTTGAGGTGAAATAAATTATTGATTCTTCAGATTATTCGGCACAACGGGATACTGTGCGGCGTGCAACAAAGTTATTCCCGCTTTCGAAATGGTTATGCGAGCGAAAAACAACGTATATCACTTGGAATGTTTCGCGTGTCAGCAATGCAATCATAGGTAACTTTTCTGGCCGAAGACAGTAGAAAAATATAACCGATATTTTGTTTTGCAGGTTTTGCGTGGGGGATCGCTTTTATCTGTGCGAAAACAAAATCCTCTGCGAGTACGACTATGAAGAACGATTGGTGTTTGCTAACATGGCTTACAACCCCAGCAGTTTGGCCCATATTAGACGGCAAGTCAACAATCTACAGGTACGTCACAAAGCTACTACGACGAATAGAAGTACCTGCTAGACGTAAACGCAAAAATGCTGGTTGTATTCGTCGTTGCAGCCCCCCATTGACTCATTGAGGCCCGCGAGCAAAGGGCGCCCCACCCTCCACCCTCAGCTAAGTACTGTTCCCTCCTGTTACAGCGAGAAGAGTACGGAAGAGCGACCGCGGCCGCCCACTAGAGATGATGTCAGCAGCGGGTACGGCAGCCCCGATTCCGAAATCTTCGACTCAGCACCTCACTAAACCTCCCTTCCTCATTAGTTATATTCTAAGCCTCAATAAGCGCAAGTTCCGATAAATGCTATATGTAAATAAAACCACCATGCAGAACTTAGCTTTATACTGTTTCATTTTGACTGATTGTGCTCAATGATTAAAAGCTTTCTTTCAGTCCTGCAATTAATGATTGTTATACATTCGTATTTAACTGCTCAGTGAAGAATTCTTCTATAAGACTCTTTATAACATAATTGCTTTAATTTTACGACACATTATGATTTTATGAAGTGTATGATAATGTGCTTGAGACAAGGCAGTTCACCTGACAATGAAGAGCTTTGGTGTTTATAGATTAATATGTAATTAATTTATCTATCGCTCTAGAATCTTAATAAAGACATGTCTGCATTCCACTATGTAAATAACTGTATCTATTATTACTTATTATAAATACATGGTTTATTTAATTATACAGAAAACTGAGTTTTATTAGTTAAGACAAGGAGGAAGCTGACTGAATTGAAGTAAAAAAGAACTTTTAGAGTTGATGATTAGCTGAAATATGAAATTTTGTTTTATTCCGATCCTGTCGATATAAAAGGGCCCACACGGCCCTGCCTATTAGACGATAAACATATAGACGTCAAAATCAGCTGTTGCAGAAATATTTGAGATGGCGCTAGAGGAGCTGCTATACCATATTTATTTTTGTTCTTCGCGAACAACAGACAAAGATAAAACTATTTCGTACCAATAAATTCAAGCTTTACACTCCCAACCGAATCCAGATAAACAAATTAGGTCGTTTCCAATTTCAGAGATCATAATTTCAATTTACAATTTCGTTTATCTTCCTCTGGATTTGATTGCTTTGGCACGCGCTATTCCAGCCAATAACAAGTTGCCACGAATCCAGAATTCATCCTAATAGTGACATTTCTTCATTTCAAATCACATCGTCACTATTCTCGTCTTAAAATGCTAAAGTTTTGCATGTTTGCTGCCTGTATCCTTTTGGGCGCAGCCTTGCCCAAGGAGGAAACCCACAAAGATCGCGTGATAGACCGGGAATTGAGTGATAAGGAGCACTTTGAGAATGAGAAACATAATCCTGAGTATGATCATGAGGCCTTTCTGGGAGAGGAGGCCCAAACATTCGATCAGTTGCCTCCCGAGGAGAGTAAAAGAAGACTTGGGTAAGTTTGTAAGATACAAAGATATTAGGGAAGGATTGGGGAAGTTAGGAGAAAGATTGAACAGTTTTGCATCCAATTCTAAGGTTTAAATTGAAGTAGTTATGAACACTGCACTGATGAGACTGTAAATAAGGCAATACATACTTATATAAAATAATAAAATAAAGTTACATTTTTAGACGACTTTAAAATATTAATTAGTAGGTACGAGCATAAAGAACAAGGGTACTCAATTTGAGCTTAATTTTAGCTTAAATAATTCATAAGTAAATTGAAAATGTTTTCACTATGTTTACTTGAAATAGATTTCTCAAATTTGAAATTAAAATAGCTTGTTTCAGTCTTTGATCTGATGACTTTCATTTTCCCACTTATTGTCCTACTTATTGTTAGGAATTTTATAAGCAATTTTTTAAACTTATAAAAAATATCAATTTTTTAGCTTAATTGTTGATAAAATTGACAAAAATACTGATGGGTTCATCTCACGGGATGAACTAAAAGACTGGATTCGATATACCCAGAAAAGATACATTTCCGACGACGTAAATCGTCAGTGGAAACAGCAAAACCCTGATGACAATCCCACAGTCTCTTGGGACAATTATCAAAAGATGGTTTATGGATTTTTAAATCATCCTTCAGTAGAGGTAACTTTGGGAAAAATAAAAATCTTTTGTTATATAAAACTTTACAATTTCTAGCCAAATGATACTGACGAGGAAAAAACATACAAAAGCATGCTGAAACGAGATAGAAGACGTTGGGCAGCGGCCGACCATGATGGAGACGATAATTTAACCAAAGAAGAATTTTCCTCCTTTTTACACCCTGAAGAACACGAACATATGCGATTAATCGTCGTCCAGGAAACCATGGAAGATATTGACAAAGATGCCGATGGAAAAGTGAGGAAATATTCTCAGAAAATTTAGCATACTCATTTTATCTTCATATCTAGATCTCTGTAGAGGAATACATTGGAGACGTCTACAAGGCAGACGAAGGAGAGGATGAGCCTGATTGGGTGAGGAGCGAAAGGGAACAATTCGCTATTTACAGGGACAAAAACGGAGACGGCTTCATGGATGAAGAGGAAGTGAAAAGTTGGATTTTGCCCGATGATTTTGACCATGCAGATGCGGAAGCCCGGCATTTAATTTATGAGGCTGATCAAGATGTTGATGAGCAATTAACCAAAGAAGAGGTATTGAAAAAATTCGACCTTTTTGTGGGGTCACAGGCCACGGATTTCGGAGAGGCATTCATGAGACATGATGAGTTTTAAAATGTTCTTGCTGTTTTATTGAAGTGAGATCTTGATGTCTTAAGGTGGCTGAAAAGCACAATGGTGTAGGAAATATAATGATTTGGTGTTTCATTTCATATAAAATGACTTTGATGCTGGATTTTAACGTCAATACAAGAAGTAATTTAATCTACAGCATTAAAGCCTGAACTAACTCTAAGACTGATGCAAATTGAAACACATTTTTCAGTGATGTATAATTCTTAAAGAAATTTGAAAAGAAATCTCATTTTAAAAGCTTTTTGCTGTTTATTATTAATTTTACCCACATCGTTTTAAGAATAGCAGATAGATGATATATGAGGATTTATCTGAGCTTTTGTGCCTTGTAATAATACCATTATCTAATAGTTTTTTCATTTATATGAATTTGATATACTTAAATCTAGTGGTTAAGTTAACATTCGATACTTATAGTGTGCCAACAAGTTTTTATAATTATACGTTTAGAGTTTGTAATAGAAATTTCGTATTAAACTAGTGGTAACTAAAGAGAGGCATTTAATAAAGTTAATGTGAATCCAATAGTGTTGTTGTCTTCATTATACTTATGTCATCTTCTAACGAATTTAAACACAACAATTTTAAATTTTTTTATGAAAATGGCTTTATGCACATTACAAAGCTTCTAATTTACTCTAAAACAATTAATGACAGCTATAGAAGCTTATTAACGAATCGTTTTCTGTGATTTTAGTACTAGTAACTTCCAAATATTCAATAATATGCAATGTTCTATGAAAAAGTTTCAAATCTTGCTAGAAAATCATATTTAAGACCATGCTCCTCTTAATCTTGATATAACCCGAAAATTGAGAAATATGGTTATTAAATTAACCTTAATTATTCTCGTTGTGTTCTACTTCGAGTGACTCTTATCTGTATTTTTTGGGGCATCTTGAATATTTAAAATATAGATTGCAAAGATTCCATCTGGAAATAATAATAATTTATTGTTAATGAATGCATTTTATTGTATCTTTAAGTCATATATCTGAAATATCACTTAATTTTAAAACAATTTATCACAAAAATATAAATGTAGTCAAAGACTACCTACATTAAATTCTATAAACTGAACTAACACCACATTTAAATCTAAATTTGAATGAAACGTATGTCTGGTGGGTTATTATTGACTCAATCGTCATTTATTTCTGGGTAGTACCAATAAAATATTACCTGGTACCGTATGGGAAAATGTTGGCCATATTATATAGTAGCTTTGATCCCATATTGCAATTTAAATTTGTATTTATTCTGTGAACAAGTCCCTTGGAATTTTGGATCAACAATAATATTAGTACTTTTATTCTTGCCGTTAACACTATACATGGTGGATCATTTTGGTCATCATGAATTTAAAACTTGTCGGTTAAACATCGACTTATATTATTATCTATCGTTTATAGTGGGTACCACCTTGTATATATTTGGCTTTACACAAATCATTCCCACACCCAGAGTGGAAATACACATTATCAAATATAATCGTTAAAAAACGTACGAAAACGGGGAAAACTACATGGCAGTTTTATTTGCTCCAGAACCTTTTAAACGTTCCTTGGCAAGATATCACAAACAGGTTGCTATAATATCCGCAATACTTTATCTAATACTAGGCTAAAAGTCGAGAATTACTCAAATATGTTTTGTCTTCAAAATGAAGCTTATTTCGACTTCAATTTCGCTGCTGAAAATACCTTATTAATTCGATAGTTTAAGTATAAAATGTTAAGTATATTGTAGTATGTTAAAGAGTCTGCCTTTACGATTTTTATTTTACTATATTAGTATATTTCTGTTAATTTCGCCCACATATTATAAGCTGCTTATAGGTTGTACATTGCCCTCTCCTGCTTTTCTGTAATCCTAGCAAAAAGGTTTCAGTTGAAGGGTCACCACTAATAATAAGCAAAATATTTACTTAGATTCGCTGTGAGTCCTTCTTTTGTTCTCCAGCTTACAAACTATGACAATCTCATCACCTGGCCGGATGTTATAACTAAAGAGTTGCTTCGAAGGAAAGCGCATCAATTCTGGACCCTAAAACAACATTAAATTTTCATATATAAAACTTGTTGGTAGTTTATAAAAAAAAACTACCTGTATGTCTCTTAGATCTTGATCTACATAAAATAACCTCATTTTCGAGGCAGGAAATCCAGCGAAGCCCTCAAGACGCGTTTTGAGATCACTAACAGTTCGGTAAATATCCACTGATCTGATCTCACTGTTTGATCCGCAAGTAAATGTAATTTTAACTCGTTTTTCAGGCCGCAGATCCACATTCACTAAGGGATCTAATTTTCCATGTTTCTGGACCAGCTCAAAGTACCTATAAAAAAACTTCATGTTTAATTTAAATTTTTTTTATAGATGTAAGCAGGTAAAAACCTTTCGGGACGGTCACTTTCAGGCTTGTCCATATAATACCGGATAAAGGCTCGTTCTGCAGCTTCCCTTTCATCTGCCGATATCACTCCACCTCCATTGAGGGTCTGGACATTAGGCAATCTGGCTATCAGAAGCTGACGTCGTTCGTGTTCAGTGTATTCGTTACCTTCCCATAAGGGACAACCCTAACAAGATAAAATATTTTCAAAGATACCTTTTTTCTGCTAATTATCATTATCTAACCTGCACACGAACACACTGCAAAGCTGGGAATTTGGCTAACCTTTCAATGTCATTCCATGAGGACAAATTGGTGGAGTTTAAATTCAGCACTTTCAAGGAGTTGAAGGCGTCATGAGGGGATTCAGGCCTTAGTTCAGATTCACAAAATTTCTCATAGTTTTTGTTAATTCCCTCCTCTGCAGTTTTCTCCTCTTTTATGTCCAGGGATTGAATTGGGCACTCTGCCAAGACCAACGATTCCAAATTTGGAAAAGCGTAGCCTTTTTTATTACAAAAAATTGTATTTACCTACTTGAATTAGTGATGAGGGGATTTTACAAACCTAGTTTAGAAACTTCAGTCCAATTTTTAACAGGATTTCCAGTAAAATGTAAAATCCTCATTAACGGGTGCTTCTTTACATCCACATTACTCAGACAATCACAGTTATCATTCTTATTCTCGGTGCACTGACAACCAGCCTTTTCTTGCTTGTGCAATTCCACATTGTTATAATCATTTAAACTCAGATGCAACTCCTCCAAACTAGGCAAATGCTCTAAAATTTTCTTCACACTATCCCAATTCACATAGGTGGAATTCAGCACCAAATTGCGCAGCTCTTCCCATCGTTTGTCCAGGCTCATTTCAATGGGCTTCGACAGGCTGTTGAAGCTGAGATTGACGAATTTAAGGCGAGGCATGTGTTCCAGGATGCCGAACACCTCTGTCCATTGGTCCAATTTGTTTTTGGCCAAATCCAGCTCTTCCACGTTGGAGCATTTCGCCACCAGAGCATCCCTTTCTCCAGCTGTCGCAATATCGCAATCGTTCAGTACGAGGAGGGCAGGCACTGCTGCTCTTGGAGATCTACAAATTGAGGTTTTTGGATCTGCCTTACAAAAATGGTAAATGTGCTGTTAACTTTAAATGCAAGCTAGCTCCTAGACGGTAAAGTAGAACTATTTTTGAGATTCTTTGTTCCTATAGAAACTAGCTTGATGTTAAAATTGCCAGTTGGCCCTTCGTTACATACTTGCAAGGCACAAATATGGCTACAGAGATGCCAGCTGAGTCATCATCGGGAGTGGAAGAGTCAGAATCGGCTGAAGGATTGCCATATTTCTGTTCCAGAGCTTCCAGGAGAGAGGGCATGGTTAGAGGTATTTTCTAGCTGTAACAAAGGGATAAAATAAAACAAAATTGTAATGTATACTATTGCTATCAGGTGAAATCTGACTTGTGAGTAAATTCCAGCCATAAATAATCACATTGTTCTTTCAAACGAGATTATCTTAAGTCTCTTTAGTTCCTTTAGTTGCGCATTAATTTTATTAACAATATTGACTCAATGACCTATTATATAACACAATAATATAATTATTAATAATACCACGCCAACACATAAGTAGATCCATAACTTTTGTACATCTTAAAGACGAATCCACAAGGATGTTATAGCATATCGTTATTTTCAGCATGGCCTTCATTCTATTACGTCGACATAAATGATGTAAACCATCAGACTTAATTTTCGCTTTTCATTTCGCAATCTGCACACCAAAGGAATAATGGTAATTAGCCTTTTGTTTTGGCGGGTCTCGGTTACTGACATTGTCTGAATCTAATAATGTAAAATAAGAAACCTGTTAATTATTATATAGCGAAGAAGTGTCTCTTTTTTTCAGGTATATAGAAGATGGCTCAAAAAATTTCAGTGCTAAATAAACTATTATGTGATTGAAATCAAATTATGATACGGAATTAGAAAATTTAATAACATACAGGTTGTTCTACAGAAAATAATTGAATTTTCAGTACTGGAACGAAAATTTGCAATCATCTTCATTTAAAAAGAATTGAGAACATTCTGTTAGGTAATCTCAAATATCTGGAAAACTTTTAGAAGTAGCTATAAAACACACAATAATAGAATGGTAAAGAACGATATAGGGTGTTTCATATAAAAAAATACTTAAGTTTATGCAGAGCTAATGCCTCAGGATCACCCTTTGTATAAAAAACGTATTAAATAATTACAGATCACGATGAAAATATTATTTCAAAACCGAATTTGGATCCTCCTAAATGTATTTTGTTAATAATTGACACCTTAAACATGAGGCACTCTGTACAGTAATTTTCTAAATAATTGAATTAAAAAAGGTCACCATAATATCAAGAATTTAGAACTATCATTTGCACTTCTTATTAAATTTATCTATTATGTTAAGTTACAGATAAAACCAAAATGCTTCTTTTTCCATTTTAACATCAAAGAAAATACTGAGCAAAAAGTAATAATAATTGAAAAAATATAAGAACATCCCAAATATGGCAATACTTAGTCATCCATTACCTACGTATATATAACAAAGCAAAAACCACACTTACAAGGAATACGGTAGTTATTATTGTTCGGTAATCGTACCAGTTCCGTTTCCTCATTTTCCATTAATTAAAAAGGCGTTCTTGCCTCGTTTTTAAACAAATATAAGGCGCACCAAGCGCAACACTAATCGACCAGATTTTGGTAAATAGCAATAATAATTATTGCAGATCAGTAACGTTCAAATTATTGCAAGAAGAAAAAACCCCCTTTATCGAACCGTGAAATAAAGTCTAATAGTGTTACGTCAATGATCGCGAAAATGAAAGTATCATATTAAATAGAATGAATAAGTGCAATAAATTGCTGGTGAAATAGGATAAAGAAACCACATTATTATTTACTAATGCCTGAGTTACATGCACTGTCTTCTTTCTATGTGTGTGTGGTAATAGATTTCAACCGGCCCTGTATAGCTGCTTGGGAGAGTCGATGAGTAACAACGGATGCGAATGGAACGGAGCAATGTTGCCACGACAATCAATTAAAATTCCTGATCGTTTTCCAAAGCGATTAAAACTCCTTGTTTTTTAAATTAAATTCAAGACATCGGGCAACGTTGCCTCGACAGCTTTACCAGGATTGCAGGACATAACGGCTGACCTTTTGTTTACATAACAACGCGAACTAATACGAAAACGCCCGAAAGCCACTTACCTGCACAACAAAGGAACGAAATGTCAATAAAAAACTAAAAACAAACTACATGAAAAATCTTGTGTAGTGTCTTCAATTTCGTAGAACCAAATAGGACCTTAGTAGGTAACGTTAAGCAACTTCCCCTTTAAATCCCGAACCGAAATCCGTATATTTTCGCCATGAAAAGCGACTCGGGAACCGCGCTCGCGCTCGCTCTCCGACTACTGCGATGCAGGATCCATTTTGCGCGTTACGTTCTTGCTGTTAGTGTTTTGTTTTTTTCCCGGATCAGCTGATGGTGGGCCAATCGGCCATCAGCTGATCTGGTTTGAACCTGATTCAAAGACGCTATTTTCTTTAGTTTAATTTACACCGTTTTGGATACATACAATCTAATCTCGTTAGATTATCAGCTTTTTGTCAATTTGAACGGAAATAATACTAAACATATGCATTTATAATAAGCTCTTTAAACAGACCATAATAAGTTAGTTGAATCGTTTGCAGCATCAATGGGTAGGATATGACGCCTAAATTTTGGCGTCCTTACCGGCCATTTTGTTTCATTTTACTTGCATCGACATGCTGAGTTAATTCTTTGTTGTTAACAGACCAACTTTGATTTCTATTTGCTCTAAAATATAGTTAATTGGTTGACCGATACTCTATGTCGAAATGCACTTTTGGCATCAATATCTCAAACACTACTGGTATATTCAATTTCGAACTTCGCAGTCTAGGAAAGACATTAAATATAAAATTCTGCATTAAGAGCACCTTGAACTCTACCAGTTTGCGCGCTTGCACCATTTATGGGATACGGAATTCAGGTGGGTTGGAACCACCCAAACCCGTTGTCCTTGATTATCTGATTATTGTCTGGTCAGTCTGGCTTTGATACAGCATCCTGAATGGCAACTCCAATTAATTTATATTTTGTTATTTGTTTGTTTATTTGGAAATCACCATAATATAATTATTATAGCATGCAAATTAAATGATTATAGAACAGATTTCGTATCTCCTGTTTAGTTTATTTTGCTGCGAAAACCTATCGAAGCGGAGTCCATGAATACTTAACTAAAAATAGCGGCCCACGAAAATAATTAGGATCGCCTCGGAATTCTCTGACCCAAAACAAAGTTGCTAAATTCGTTCCAGTTTTTTTGCCAATGATCTACTTTCTAAATCTGGGTGTCGCCCCCTCAAAATAGACGTATTCGAACCTGTTGAATTACTTGTCACTACTCCCCTATTTTTGGTTCAATCTGGGCCTTGCTAATTGGGCCTTTCTAATTTAAATCAACGCGACAAAGTAGGTATAACAGTAGGTGGGTATCTCACCCTCGTCAGTAAGTTATTCTTTAAATTCTTTATGTAAATTTTCCCCAGGGCTAATGTAAAAATGAGTTAGGGAATTATAGAGATATTTTGTTTGGACTATACTTAACATTAACCTTTTGGTTAACTTTAACTGCTAAGAATTTTAACCCCTCAGGTTCCAAAATATTAAATCTCGAGTTTTCAGCACATAAATAATGTCATTCACCATCCTGTCAGGAAATTGTAAAGATTGTATACCTTTATTATATCGAAATTAAAAGAAATGTAGGTGCCTGTTTAAAAAAGTATCCGGCTCTGGAATCTACGATACTGTAGTATTTTAAACTGTAGTATGGATTGTTTGACTGTAGTATGGAAAATTAAACGCTCTATCATTTTTTGTCTTCAAGATACATGCAACTGTACTTTATTAATACTTTATTTTGCTTGGAATACAAGTCAGGAAGTCATATCAAGAAATTTACTTACCACAAACTCTGGACATTTAGGTAACTCTGCAGGATTTTTTTGATTTTTTTTATATGGGATTCGACATGACACGATTTTGACGTGGGTATTTGATTATCGATTTCAGAGGTTAAAAGGGCGCTAACATTGAGGAACCCGTTGTGTATTCATTATGGACGAATTGGTGAAGGATTTTTTTTGGCAAAGCAATTATTTAATTGTTGGTGCAACAAATCTATTCCGAGGTTTATTGAATCTCCAGTTGGACAAAACGATTTGTGGATGAAGAAAAGTACTCTTATATTTAAAAAATCGGAGACGAGTGAGAATTATTTCAAATCCATATTAAAGCCATTTTGAGCTCTCAGGTGACGTTAGGAGTCACAATATTGAATGCAGTTTAGTGTGTTGTAGTTCCAATAGTTCTGTGATCTAATCACCCTAAAAACTGTTTAAATGTGTTTATTAATTTAACTGAACCCCTAGAACTACACCCTTCAACAAGTTTCGGGCTAAGTGCCGCGTTTAGGGGTTAAAAGGGGTCCAAAAGTTTTTGAGGTTACCGAAGGCTAGAACTAGCTGGATCTATATAATGGAAGTTCCAAATGATTATTGCATTAAACTCTGGAGGATTTCATTCCCCGATCATGAAAGAGTCATTCAGGCTAAGTTCCAATACACTGGAATACAAAGAACTGCTCTTAATAAGAAGATTAGAAGTGAAGCCAATAAATCACATTGGTGTACATAATTGGGGCTCTAATATCAGACATATTCATATCGATTTGCGAGCCTGAATTGGAGGTTTTGGTTCATTTATGGTAATTAGAAATTCTTAGCCTGCAGTGCAAAAGCTACAGAATAGCAGATTTACAATCAAAGATTGACAATATTAAAGGAAAGTTAAGCAATTTGGGAGGGATGATCAGTGTGAAGATGATAATATAGAAAATTTTATCACAGTAAATGAAAGAATTCATGGGAGACAATAGCAAGCAGATGTTAAATGAGCTTGTCTCTAGACTCTTTGTGAAAGGAGAGAGCTGTACAAAGATGCTTTTACTTTGGCAGCAATAAGAAAAAGTAATCATTCAAAAAAGATTCTGGCCAAGGACAGCTAAGATCTTATATAGAAAACCCTGACATATTACTAGCAGCCATACCAGTGAATGATGGTAAGTTGGAATATTTAATGCAAGTGACAAGATCAGAGACAAAACAAGTAAAAAGAAGAGGACCAAGAACTGGTCCTTGGGAGACATCCCTCTTACTCCTGATACAGTGTGACACTTTTTTCTGCATTAACTCCTATTTTTCCAATAGCTTACTGTTGTTCATAAAGACAGTTTCTAAACCATTCACAAGTGTTCCACTTATGATACTGTGTTTTAGCCAATAACAATTCAATATTCAACACATTATCATTATCTAGATCCAAAGCTGTTATTGATAATTATCAGAAGTGCAGTTGTGTAGTTGTGCGAGAATCAAAAACTGAATTAGTTGGGAATTAATTTATGCTTGTGAAGGTAATCAAATAATTGCTTTCGAACTATCTTCCCTTAAGTTTTTGATGATGCTGGTAGGACATTAATATGCCTACCAATTGTAGTCAGACTATTAACCTTGATGATTGGTGTCACTAGGACCATTTCCCATTGAGTAACATTTTTATAGATACTTGATCTACATCTATTAACTTGCTTTTAATTATTTGTAAACATTTTTAAAAATTTTTGTAAAAATTCTGGTTTGGTGTGTCTCAAATACCATAGAAAATGCAAATGCCTCTTTATCAGAGTTAAGGGTCAGAAATGCATCAATCTTCTAAGGGACCATAAGGAATCTAGGAATACTATTCAAAAACGTATCATTTAAAGTATCTGGAGTCTACAAATTCTTGCTGCATTCCTTTACTCTCTAGTCCACATATACTTTTTTCTCGGCGTTTAAGGCTTTTCAGATATTTTTTAAAACTATATGTAGCTAATTCTGTCATTTGGTGATTTATGAGATTGTCTTCTTTCAGGATACTCATTGAAATACAACATCCCTACTAGTATTTGGGGGGTTATTCCCAAACATTATATATAAAAAAAATAGCAATAAATATAATTATGTTTATTTCATAATAGAGTTGGTGTAGCTTCAATCGTTCTGTGCTTTAATCTCAATAAAAACAGTTAAATAAAGGGTATAAAGGTTGTTTCGCACGAATTTTATTTTTTCTGACAACTTTAGAAATCATATATATGCTAAAACCCAATTTGAATCGTGAACATCAATATTCAGTTTTGATATTACAGCAATCAACTTTTTTTATTGCTAATTATTGTCGAAATACATTTCTTGACGATATCAATTCGTTGATACATAAGTACGTGCGTCTACATACTCTCTCTCCACACTGATTCGTCATCCCACCGCTAACCTTCATGAACGAATACTGTAAACAGACCCGTAATTACACATATAACGTTACTCTATGAAAATTTTCAGTTTAAAGTAAAAATTGCTTATCATCAATTATTTATCTGATTAATTGTTTTCAGGAATTATTACTAAGGAACTAACAAAATGGGAAAATTACACAGATTTCTCTACATGATAAGCAAGGTCAGCACATTCAGCCATCAAGTAAGTTATAGTGCACGATTATTAAGAATCGTCATTGATGAACCTCTTCATAGCCTCAGCGTGTTCTTCACCACCATTACCCTATTACAAATATGTTACCTAGACGACATTTTAATAGCGACACTAGTGGTAAACTCGTATTTCGACAGGTAAGGTTGAAATTTTCTCTTTAAGAACGCTAAAACCCAGTAGTCCAACTTGCAAAAACGTTTTCACAGCTGTTTGATCACACCAGCAGCACTTATACCTACCTGCTGGGCTGTCCTGACACTAAACAATGTATTCTCATCGACCCAGTGGTGGAGCAGGCCGAAAGAGACTTTCAGGTCACTAAAGATTTACATTTAAAATTAATTTACGCAAGTTAGTTAAGTCACCATTGTGTCAAGAAAAATTTTCTGTAAAAAAAAAAATTTTAGTCAACACTCATATGCATGCAGATCACGTGACTGGAACTGGATATTTGAGAGTTCTTTCAGGATGCAAGACCGTTATTTCGAAAAACAGCGGGGCTGATGCTGATATTTGGATCAAAGAAAATGACGAAATTGTATGTGGTAATATCAAGTTGACAGTTTTGAATACTCCTGGTCATACAAATGGATGTGTGACTTATTATTATAAAGATCAGGTTTGATTTTTCCTTTGGGTGGATTTAAATTTCTAAAATGGAAGTTTTAGGGAATGGCATTTACCGGAGATGCCCTACTAATTCGAGGTTGTGGTAGAACTGATTTCCAAGAAGGCAACCCCAGGACTTTGTACCGTAGTGTCCATAAGAAGATTTTCACCCTCCCCGAAGCCACTATCGTTTATCCCGCCCATGACTACCAGGGAATGACTTCGTCCACCGTAGATGAAGAGAAACGGTTAAATCCCAGATTGACCAAAACAGAAGACCAGTTTGTGGATATAATGAATAATTTGAATTTGGAGTACCCAACTCAAATTGGTGAGTTTTAAGTCTTAAATAATAAAGTATTGAAATTTCTGGTTTTTTTTTGCTGTAGATCGTGCTTTGCCTGCAAATAGAGTGTGCGGTGTTCATGATATCCCGAAAGGTGTCTGATGGAAGAAACTAATGAATTTTCCAAATGATAATATATTAAGTAGATCAATATGGATATTGTAAAATACAAATAGTATGATTCACGGTCGATGATAGGTTAGTTCCCCTGTCAAATTGTTTGGACAATTGTCGCGTTTTTAATAACCATGGCATTTTAGAGTCATCTTTAGGAAAAATGTCAAAATAATTTAATGTATAGAAACAACACAAAACAGCATTTACTTGTGAAATGTGACGATTTAGATATAAGAACGTGATGCATCGTTTTAATGAAATCTATCGTTCGCCTAATCTACTATCAACCGTATATAATCAAACTCTTCTCTCTCGAGATTTCTAAATTTATTCTATTAATTATTTAGTTTTTCATTATTTTTTTATCTATGTATATCGAAAATATTTGTTTTTCGTAGCCACTACTGCATTATTGGTTGTCCATAAATACATATTTACTCAATCTTCTGTTAACAGGTCTCTTTAATTTCCCTCGCTCTTTTAAAATAAAAAGAAAGAGAATATTTTCCCAGAAATTTTATTGAGCAAACCGATATAAAAGTATGATTGAGTGGCTTTTTGCTGACTTTCTGGAGAAACTTTGAGAAACATGAGTAGTAATCAAGGACTGTTGCTAAAAATTAATAAGGCACTACAGAGAGTAAAAGAGGGGCGATAATGTGACTGTTAAATAATTTTTTGTTCAATAAAGGAGGAAAAAAGTGCTATTTTTATTTTCGCGAATAATTTGAGGTTTGACGTAAAGTGGAGAGTATTAGAATTCGAAAAATTTATTTAACATATTACAAAGGTACAGGAAATTCTTGATAACAAGGCGACAAAAAATTGCAGTAATAGTAAACCGAGGGGTACATTTTCACTCCTTAGGCCATCCTTCTTTATTCTAAGTGGGTCTCCTCCTCTTTATTAAGGAGTGTCTTTAACTCATTCAAGAATGGGAAATTCCACTCGAACGAGAAACGCGGCTTTAAAAACCCTATGTCTAAGGCATGCCCACCTATCGTGCACTACAAGAAAGAGGTATAAGATGAAAGGATGCATCTCCCGCACCGCAATGTTTGCAAAGCGGGATGTCCTCTATCTAGAAATTACGAAAGTGTTTTTGAAGGTATTAAATGTTACTTCTTACACAGAAATTTCAAAATGTTGTATAGACTCACATGGTACAAAATCTACAGGGTCTTATATCAAAATAGTCTAAATTTTTAAGACTACAAATTAATTTTTTTTTTATGTTCAGGCTTGAATTTAGAAACTGCTCTTGAAGCTATTAAGAGTTACTTAACGTGCAAAATATTCAGAATTCCATGCAGAATCACATTTACGTGAAATAACGCTGTTTAAAACAGCAAGATTTCTAAGACTAAAAATTTTAGATGTTTGGAGCTTCAGGCTTGAATTTAGAGGCTGTTCCTGACACTATTAATTAATCTATTAAATGAAATTACACAGAATTTGAACATAAAGTAAATCGTTCAAAAGTTTGTAAACAATACCATTATTGGATAACTTGAAGGAAACTTGAAAGAAAATTCCAATAATCAAACCCAATTTGTCGATGTTTAAGTTATGTAACCAACATCTCCAATAATCCCACTTCGGGCTTCCAGCAACAAAGTTTCTGCATTACTATGGAGTAGTTATGCCAGATAGCTTTCGATTCAGGGTATACTTATGGCAATATATTACAATTATGGGAGCTCAAGACTTGCCACAAAGATATTTTTTTTTTTTAATTCAATGAACACTTGTGAAGTGCAAAAAAACGAAATTCTAAAGAGGTTTAAAGAATTTGCGCAAAGATACAAAAAGAACGAATTTGTTTACATTCATTAAAAATAAGAGTACTTAGACAATGATGACGAATTTACATTGTCCCTCATTCTATATATAATATTACATCTCGATGTTGTAAATCAAACGAAGTAATCTGCTACATCTTCTATGGCACTATACAGTGTGGAAGTTTTAGATGGAACAGTCCATATAACTACATATGCAGCCAAAATCCTCGGATACGTCAATTTTTATTTTTTCTTGCGGTTTGTTTTATGGTAAATTCATGTATACAGGATAGTTAAAAAATCAGGTACGAGCACCAACTTTGTTTTTTCAAATGGAAACACCATTTTTTTTTTCAACACCAAAGAAATTTTAAAAGAAATGAAAAGTTAAAATTTTTTTATATGTTCATTCGTCAATTTCTCGAGACCTGCTGTGTTTAGGTATAGGACATGGTACATGAAACACCCTTAGAATTTTGCGTAGAATTCAAAAATGAAATAAAAAATAGGTGTTTCCATTTGAAAAAAACAAAGTTGGTGGTCGTACCTGATTTTTGGACTACCCTGTATATATGAATTTACCACCAAAAAACCGCAAGAAAAAATAAAAATCGACGTGTCCGAGGATTTTGGCCGCATATGTTTGGCATCTCAATTATATGGACTGTTCCATCCAAAACTTCCACACTGTATATTTCTGTTCGTCCCTTTTTTGGGCATATCTACATTTAGGGACAGACACCATCATTTAGTTGCATTTCCCACAATTCGCCAGTGATTTTTCTAAAGATAAAAGGCCTCGTAAACACCCTTATTATTTACTTCAAACTCATACTTTATAATCTTCCCTATTGTTGAGACGTTTACCATTTGATACCTCTCTATTATCACACTCTCTTCTAAAGTATTTGCAAAGTGTTTGAATAGAATAGAGCTTAAATTGAATGACGAGAGTGTTTGCAGTTACCTTAGATTTTTACTTTTAAACAATTATTATCGGTTATAACAGTAATTTTGTATAGATTGAGAAATTAGTTTTCTTTGATCCTTTGAAAGTCTAGCAATCCTTGAATGTATACTACTCGACTGACAAACCGAGTTCCCTTCGATCAGTGCCTTTCAAATGGATCACATAGGGAAAGTTGAAAGGAAAGTGAATCCCAGGGAGAAGGCTAACTTACTCTCACTTTTAACCTTTCAGTAAGTAGCTATTCGAGTAACTTGAATCGGGCAAAGAAAAATTTACTCTAGATATACCAATGGCTTGTTTCGTACTTCTCTAAAAAGAGATTTGGAAGAAGATGACATTTACGAGGTAGTAAAAACGTGCGATGCTAAAACCAATGGTGACAAGTTCGAAAAAATCTGGAGGAGGCGCCGTGAGCAAGGCAAAACCTCCTTGATCCCAGTTTTATGGGAATGTTTTGGTTGGACCTACATTTCTCTAGGAATACTACATCTCACATGGAAGTTGGTTACTAGGTTAGTTTCATATATCCCCACAAACCCCTGTTTAACCCACATTGTAGCATTTTAGAGCCCGAAGCAATTTCCAAACTAGTTTCCTATTTCAACCCCATGCAAACCAGCATTACATTCGAAGAAGCAGTGTTTTACGCAGGGCTCAAAATTGCAATCAAAATCCTCCATGGAATGCTAATGCAAAACTATTTCATCTACATCCAACAAATGGCAATCAAAATGAGAACTTGTTTCTGCTCTCTGGTTTACCGGAAAGCCTTAAGACTTACCCCTGAAGCTATAAATGATATAAGTCTAGGAAACGTGATCACTGTGATGACCAAAGATGTGATGATATTCGAGCACAATGTCACACTGTTCAACGATGTCTGGATTGAGACGATCAAGCTTATCGTGGTGTGCTATTTGATCTACAATAAGATGGGGTGGTCTGGTTTTACTGGGGTTTTGGTTATTTTGGCTATTGTGCCCATTCAAAGTAGGTTTACTACTAGTGTTACTATCTGCAGACTGTAGTTGTGGTTTTATAGTTTATATTGCGAAATGTATTAAGAATCTGAGACTGGATTTATCAGAGAAGACTGATCAGAGGCTGCAAGCTACTCAGGAGACTTTGTCGGCTATAAAGATAATTAAAATGTACACATGGGAAAAGGTCTTCTCCTCTAAAGTGGAGGAGAAGAGACGGTAAGTGATTTGAAAATTTTGAAAGTGTATTTGTTAACTTCAAGTTTATAATAATGATGTGGAGAATGTCTAATTTTCTCCGCTTAAACGCTCATTTACCACCATTGCTCTAATTCACGTGACTTGAAACCAATTTAAACTGTATAGCATAAAACCATCCTTTTCTGGTATACGCTCCTAAAAGAAGACAGAAGATATGACGTATGTCTAACTACATCCAAAGCCTTCTTTACTCCTTAGGAGCTGAATGCAATTTGGTAATATTGGTACAATGGTGGCAAATAAGGGTATTGACCGTAAAAACAGAAATTCTTATTATCATGGTAAAACAAATTGGTATCTAAGTTTGGGATTTTCAAAAGTGTTACAGATATAAATCCTGCTTTAAAAAGAGATAATAATGGCTTATTCAAAAGCGTGGTGAAAACTACTTGATGTCTTAGAAAACAGCAAACGAAAATTCTGAGCTTCAGCTTGCTTTTTTTTTTCTCAGCTCCACATTTCGAAAGAAATACCGTAAATCCTTTTTTAATTAACTTACTAATCATTTTTGTTTCTGCAGCCTTGAAATGCGATACCTAATGAAATCGATGTACTTACGCTCCGCCAACTTTATATTAGGGATACTGGACTCCAAACTGGGCTTCTACGCCCTTATCATGACCTACATCTCTATCAACAAAACCGTAGACGCAGAAGTGATATTCTACGTCATGAAGTGCTTTGGAGACATCAGAAGATCTATTACAATGCTGATTCCCGTGGGGCTTAGTAGGGGTGCTGAGCTATATGCTTCAACTCAAAGAATAACCAAGATTCTGAACAGTGATGAGTTGGATGATACTGATAAGTCTGACTATGATAAGCCCACTGTGTCTTTAAGTGGAGCTTCAGTGACTATCAAACAAAAACATATACTGAAAGATATCTCTATAAGACTTCAGCAAGGTTTAACTATAGTTACTGGCCCCTTGGGATGCGGAAAAAGTTCTCTTTTGAAGCTTTTAATGAAGGACTATCCAACCTCTGACGGGAAGGTTTATATGAGAGGCACCTTTTCTTACAGCTCTCAAGATCCTTGGCTGTTCCCTTCCTCGATCAAACAAAACATCACTTTCGGTCAAGTTTTTGATGAACAGAGATACAAAGAAGTAGTCAGAGTTTGCGCTTTGCAGTATGATTTTAACATGTTTGAAAAGGGGGATGAAACTATTGTGGCAGACAGAGGGATCAATTTGAGTGGAGGGCAACAAGCCCGAATCAACCTAGCCAGGGCTGTTTATAAAAAAAGCGAAATCTACTTGCTTGATGACCCTCTTCATGCTCTCGACCCCAATGTGCAAGACTACATTTTCCAGCGTTGTATTATGGAGTTTTTGAAGGACAAAATGGTGGTTTTGGTCACTCATAATTTGAGGCATAAAAATACTGCAGATCAGCTGGTGGTAATGAAAGATGGAGGTATCGCTTATGACGGGAAACCTAATGAAGCCAAGGTGGATTTGATTAAAGAAATTGAGAAGGAGGAAGCTGAGGAGGAGTATAAAAAGGAGGAGGAAAACGAGAACGATCTGGCAAGTGAAAAGTCGAAATTGATAAATCCGCCTCAACAAATTAAAAGAAAAGTCTATAGTGAAGTTAAAAAGACTGGGAAAGTAGATTTTGCGGTGTTCAAGAAGTACTTCTCGTTTGGAGGAGGATTGTTTGTTTTTATGGTTATTTTGTTCTTGTTCCTCGGAGCTGAGTTTTCTGATAGCTACTCTGAGAGAATGCTCACCAATTGGTAGGTATATTCATGTCAAGCAACAAGAAAAGAAATTTAGAATTTTATTAGGATCAACATCGAGCAAAATGTAACAAACTTGAAACACGCAGAGAATTCGACGGTAGATGCAGATACCATTGCGGCAATGAAAGGGAAATCCAACTGGATATTGAAGACTTATTCCATGATGATTATCACTTCTGTAGGATTGGACGTAATTAAGCAATGGCTGTTCATCAACTTCAGCAGAAAAGCTTCCGTCAATCTACATAATGAGATGATAGAGAAGCTGACAACTGCAGTGATGAGCTTTTATGATAATTATTTTATCGGCAATATTCTAAACAGGTTTTCGCAAGACTTGACCAAGATCGATGAACATTTACCCCATACAATCAATCACTTTACTAGGGTAAGTTTGTTTTCTGGAAAAAGATTTATTTGAGAATCTTCAATTTTAGATAGTGATGTCTGCAGGCGGAGTTGTAGGTCTGGTGTCTACAGTTAACTGGAGATTTCTCATTCCTGCCACTATCTTGGTGATTCTAATGGTGATTTTACAGAGGCTTTATATACCTGCTGCCAGAAGTTTGAAGAGACTGGAATCTGCAAGTTAGAGAATTTAGGAAAAAAACAAAAAACTTAGAATCAAACTTATTTACAAATTTCAAGCTCGCAGCCCCTTAATAGGACACCTCAATGCCACCATGGAAGGGGTGACTACAATCCGAGCTTTTAAGGCCCAAAAAATTTTGGTAGAAGAATTCGATCGACACCAAGACCTTTATACATCAGCTCATTATATGACTTTCTGTGTTAGAAGATCATTCGGCTTCTTCATGGAAATTCTTTCTACGTGTTTCCTCGCATTCATCATTGGAAAGCTATTATTTTTTAACTCAGGTTATCTATCCTTTAACTCAAATTGTTCTCCAATATGATGAAATAATTTCCAGGGGAATCCAGTGGAGATGTAGGTTTGGCAATTACCAAAGGATCGATGCTCGCGGGATTAGTTGAATGGGCCTTAATGCAACTTTCAGAGTTGGAGAACGATATGACTTCCGTAGAGAGGGTTTTGGAGTATAGTAATATTCCTCAGGATCATTACGAGGGAAATAATCCTAAGAAGTGGCCCTCCGAGGGAGAAGTGGTGTATAAGGCCGTTTCCCTCACTTACAAATCTGAAAGGGTGCTCAAAGATATTAGTTTTGAGGTCAAATCCAATCAAAAAATTGGGATTGTGGGCCGCACTGGTGCTGGAAAATCGTCGATTATTTCCACCCTCTTTAGGTTGTACAATTTTGAGGGTAGCGTAACTATCGATGGGGTGAGCACCCAAACTATCGCTCTGGATTGGCTGAGAAGCAAAATTTCTATTATTCCTCAAGATCCTCTTTTATTTCAAGGTAGGTTAAATTTTAACTTAACTGGTAAAATTCATAGCTGTTTTCAGGCACTATACGTGAAAATATCGACCCCCACAACAACTACACAGACGAAGAAATCTGGAGTACTCTGGAAAAGGTTGCAATGCGGGACCATATTCCAAGTCTCCAGCTAGCAATCACAGATCATGGGTCCAATTTTTCAACGGGACAAAGACAACTAATTTGCCTGGCAAGGGCTATCATCAAAAAGAACAAGATCGTAGTTTTGGATGAGGCGACTGCCAATATGGATCCAGAAACCGAAATTCTGGCTCAACAAGCCATAGATGAAAACTTCTCCAATTGCACAGTGTTCATCATCGCTCACAGGCTTCAAGCTGTGATGAATTGTGACAAAATTATTGTGATGGATAAAGGGGTGATTATTGAATTTGACGATCCAGAGCGTTTGCTGGAAAATAAGAACAGTCACTTCTCCAAGATGTTGGCTACAGATTCATTTAAGTAGATTTATGAATATGTACTATATTAGTAGTTAATAGGTCCGATTAAATAAACGAACTTCGCTAATTTCGACAGAGGGAAACTTTTGAACAAAACCCATAAAGTTTCGAGGCATTTTAGACCCCATTGCCCATTAAGGATAAATGCATTTCGAGTCGATTTTAAAGCAAAGTTGCCGCATTTTGTGTGTCAGAGCAACGTGGGTCTTTTTATGGGAAAATGTATTCTTTGTGCTCATCCAGGCCCATAAGTGCATTGGAGCATGGAAATGGGATAAAATGAAATAAAACGTCATAAAAGGGCTGAATGAGAGGTCTGAAGGAAAGGTGTTTGGGTTGTTTGTCACAGCTTAGCCTCGGGACCTCTGGAAGAGATCCTGGAAATGTTAAATTAATGAGGGAATTTATGGATATTCTTTACTTAGTTCTCTGATTTTTCCTGGATAATATCGCAAAAATGATCGGCGGTTTCTAAGAGATGAAGGAGATATTGCTCTAACGTGTAAAACGATTAATTTGAGCTAAGTACCTCCTCACCTACGGAAAGATTCAGGAAAATTACAAAATTTTTCAGGTGATCGGTCTTTTTAGGTTTAATGAACTATTAATGATTCTATATTGAATCTGGATATTCCAATTGGGGCACTGCAGCCTCGGTAATGTCGTTTGAACCATTTTGAATTTTCATTCGTTTGAAAATGAAGAAAATAGGTATCAAAGAGGCTCCTTGTCTCAGCAGGAGACTTAAGACTTGGGCACCAGTGAAAACTATCAAGATCTGTGACGTGGGCGGAATAAAAACCAGGAGCGTATTGAGGCGTGACTCGTGATATACAGGGTGAGTCGTAATGGAACCAACGCAAAGCAGATGCGCGTAGGGTACCTCAAAATATGACGATTTTTTTTCTGCGGTACTGAGGAGATATTGACCTCCGAAGTCGGCTTGTAAACTTCTAAAAAACGGTATATTTCAGTAATGCGTCACCAAATTTAAAATATGTTTTATTCTTATCAACATCTTTAATTGGTGGAAATGTGAAATCAATAGATGCTCAATAAGGGCGGGGTTAGGAGTAAGGTAAGGTCTGAAAGACTTGGTTTTTTCATGTGTAAAGTAACGGACAATGCCATTTAATAGCAAATTTAATTCCAAAACTTTTATTCCCCTTTAAAATTTGTTGAGTACCTTATGATTTTTGATAAAACCGCAGTTTTGTGGGATGGAGCAAACCGAATTTAAAGCGATTTAAAGGGCAAAAATCGTCATATTTTGAGTTTCCCTACAGGCACTTGGCCTTTGTCGGTTCCGTCACGACTAACCCTGTAGATTCGAGAACGAGTCTCTTGTAATATAAATAAAACATTATTCCGTAAATAAACCTCTGCACACCCTTCCAATTAATATTCGGAATTAATGATGAAGGTTTATAACATCGATTAATATTCCAATTATAGTTCCTACGAGCGTTTTACAACGCTCAGTTCCCGAGATATCGGCACTCAAAATTCGCCATCCCTCTGAGAAAATATTCGAGATGACGGCTTTTCCACCCATTGATTGACTGATATGGATCCTATCCAGGACGTATTTCAGTTCCTGCAGGCGACTCGCGAATGCAGCTCCGATGTACTTCCATTTTAGAGCGTTTTAAAACTGAAAATTATTACCTGCAGTCTCAGGAGTAAAACTAAAAAAGACGTCTCAAACCGCGACAGCAATTTGAACGTAATTTTATTATGTAATTACCCGAAACCCTCCCACCCCCCTGTAACAACTACCCTGCATTTATGGAGCAAAAACGCAGGTGATCGCACACACTTCCCCGCAAATTAAATGGCGGAGGGGTTAAATGCGGTGGCGATGAAAGAACAAAAGCGGCGGCACGCGGCAACGGCGCGTGACCGCCGTCCCGACGTCGACGTTGCCAGGAGACGCCGCCATCGATCGGGGGCGGTGGAATGATAACTCTTCGCCGGTCTTCGTTTAGGGGCTCATTTGATCACCGGCTGTAAGTTGGGGAGGAATGTCATTCAGACTGGAAGAACAATGCTTTTTGTCAAATCAACCACATTAGTTAAACCGGCAGGAAGCGTTCTTGTCTTCCGCATGCTCTCCTGCGGGCTTCGTGCACTTTTCTATTATCCGGCAAACGCATTTAACTAAGCTGCAATTCCATTATAAATTCTGAAATCATTAAACAAAATTAATCACTGAAATGCACCAACAACGTGATTACTGCAAAAACAAAAGTAATTGAATTTCGAAACGAGTAAATTTCAATATTCTGGCGTGACAATAATGAATTTAAAACGAGCAAAAACACGTCTCTTCCATAGTTTCATCGATTTGGCGATAGCGCAATTAAACAAAATTACGTTATTTAACTTCGGGGGTTTATTATTAAATTTACGAGCTCAAAGGGTGTCGTGGAATATTCAGTTTTCGATAATAAGTCTATGGGGAACGGCACTATTAGGTCTGATTTCCTTTTTACTATTATACATTCACTGTGTACATGCAAGATAATGCGAACATTTTTATTCCATTTGCTTCAAGGCGCCCTCAATCCTTTACTGAAGTACAAAAGGTCCCTCCCTGACTGATACCCCCCGAATGCCTCCACGCGAATAGTCTTATGAATTATGGTAATATCCGGAACAGCATTTTCCGGGTAAGAAAATTTGCTTTTGTCTAATCGATAGATTCCAACTGAATAAGGGCAAAAGGGAAGGCAAGGTTGATAGCTGTTATGTCTTTTCAGATATTAGCACCAAGTCGATTCTGCGAACTGGTTCTTTAACGTCCGGTCGGGGAGCAACAGCTTAAAGATTAACGCAAAATGTGGAATTAAGGAGAGCGATCTAAAGCATTTTCACATTAAGTTTAATTGATGTTTCCCTTGATTATAACTTACCCCACTTCCAGTTTTACCACGACATTGAAGAATGGGCACAAAGGTAAGAGAAACTAAAGTTACGATGCGGTTATTGGCTTCTTTAATCTATTCCAACCCCAGATCCCTTTTTGATCCCAATCTAGTGGCGATCAGAGCTTTTCAACCTAACTTCATAGAAATTCATCTGGAAATTCTTTTCTCATGACCTAGAATCATTACTCCGTTTAAGGCACATTTTCTCATATTTTAAAATGTCTGTTTAAATATCTTCAAGACGGCATTTTCATCATCTTTAGAAGGCAAATTTTTATCGATTTCAATGCGGTTATTGATGGGAATTCATATTCATAAGGATGACGTTGTGTCGTCTTTTTCAACGACATGAGGACATTGTTTTTGGGTGTCTTTAAATGATAATTATCGACTGCCTTCACACATTTTTTCCACGATTTCAAGATGTTTACCTTGACACCATACAATGTTTTGAAACATTTCAAGACGAGCCATTTTCAGGATTTGGGATGGCTTTTTAAACCGCTTTAAACGAGATTTACTAAAGTTTGTGCTGCTTTTTCGACAGTTTTAGGACGACATTTCAAGCATCTTTGAAAAACACTTCAACCATTTAACCACATGAAATTCGATCATTTCAAGCCTTGTTAACGTCGCTAGAATTATTTTTTTATGGATGTTTAAAGACATCAATTTAAATTAATTCAAGTTAAAGCTTTTTGTTCAGGTTCTTGAATGTTTTTTTAAAATTATTTTTAGATAAACTCATTAATGTTATGAAACAACTTTCAACAATTCCATAGAAGTATTTGTATGGTATTTTAAGACGTTTTTATTAGATTTTGTGTCGTCTATTTATCGATACCCTAACGACATTTTAAGCGTCTTTAAACATGAATTTTTAATTGTCCAAAAACAGAATTTTCAATGGTTTGAACGAGAAAATTCATTAGCAATAATATGGCATTTTTAAAACGTTTATACAACTTAAATGTATTTTTCAAAATCAAAGGCGTAGACACTTCTGGTTAACTGAATTCTACAAAAGTTCTTTATAATTTGAAAAAATTGCATTTAATTATAATAGAAGCAGTAACACTTTATTTTACACATTTCAGCATTTCAGTTTTATATCACTGAAATATGACCTAATTTTTTCGTCATTTTGAATCAGTTTATTTCAGACTTTGGAATTACCAAACTTAAACGAAATTTTCTGTATAATTTTCCTCTGCTCTAAAAGGCAAAATTAGGACATTTCCCGGTAATTTCGGTTGATATTGAAATGCAAGCATCAAGACGATGTTATTAAATATCACTTAATAGGTCTTTTCTAATGACGTTAGGACGATATTTTAGAGCTCTTTTCCGGGTTTAAAGAATAGTATTTTTAACTAATTAGCCATAATGATTTTCCAGAAATATGGCGACAGTTCAGTGATATTAAAACTTAAAACTTTTTCATTTCTTTGGATCTTCTTTACGTTAACTTGAAAATAATTCTTATGCCAACTTTTGATATAATTTTCGACTATATATGAGGACAACAGTAGTACGATAATTCTTAGGTGTTTAAGACGACATTCAAATGCGCTAAACGATGTTTTTAGCATCTTTCAAGACGTTTTTTTAACCGAATTTAAAATCATCTTTTAACGCAAATTTTCGACTACTTTAAAAAACTATTTTCAACTCGTTTTAGACAACGATTTTAACTGAAATGAGACGATATTTCAGCGATGTTTTCAGGCAACTTGTTTTAGATTTAGGAATATTCATTTCAGCCATGTAAGGCGACGTTTTAGCCATCTTGACTGGAATATTTTGAAGGTCCTCATGATGGAATTCAAATGTTCCCGTATCCCATTTTCATACCTTTTAAAGACACCTTCTTTGACGACATTGGAACGATATATTTGAAAGTAAATTTCGACATCTAAGTAACAGCATCTTCACCACTTTCTACAATTCAAGATATTTTTAACACTTCACAGAGGTTAAAGGTGTGTGTGAAGTTCAACAACTTTAAAATGATTCTTCGCAACATTATGACGCCGCTTCGTGGGTATTTAGCACAACATTCAAATGTATCAAGAAGAACATCTTTCAAGGCGGCTTTTCAATTTCAATTCAATTCGAAATTCACATCGATGACGCTTTAAAAGACCACTCTCGGGACATGTTAAACATGGCGTTTGTCATAGAACTAAGGCCGTTTTTCGTGATATTAAAGAACCCTTTTTTAACAATTTTTTGATAAGGTTTTGTCATTTTTCTGGACAATTTTCTTTTGCATCGGTCAGGTGTTGGACCAGTTATTCAAGATTATCATCTCAGGATAGGTTTAGCAATCCTAAAAGCCATTGTCACCATCAGTTACTAAGTGTTTTAAGACATCCTTTTAACTGGTGATTTCCCCCATGTTAAAGACATTTTCAACGACTCCAATGCTCCATAAATCTAGAGCCTGGCAAAAAATGGCAATCGTAACGACACCGGGCCTCACAGGCAAAAAAATAGTTCCCATTTGAGCGGGCATTAATCAGAGCCGCTAGTGATTAATTACCAATTATAGGTGGACAAAATGATAAGAGAGAAGCCAATCAAATTCTTATCAGATTATCGTCAATCCGGCTTGAGCAAAAACCGGCCGGTTCGGACAATTGTAGGCCTTCTTTCATCGTCAGGATTGCCGCGATTCTGCGTCTCTCTCGTGCGGCAGTAATTAGACGAGGAGGAGTATAGGTGTCCCGATGAGTCACATCGGGAGCGCATGCGATTCGGGCGCAATAGTAGGTGGAGCAGTTATAGTTACGTTTCCACCCAAGAGAGTACGGGTATCGGTGCAGTGTGCGTTTCTAGTGAAAAACTATAGAAAATGTTGCGTTCAGCGACATTTTTCTGTGTTATTGGCATTGTACTGGGAATTTTAGGCGACATCGAGGTGAGTCTCTTTTAGATTTCAGGGCGAAAGCCCCCGGAGCACAAAGAATCCGGGACCTTTTACGACATGAGGTAACATCGATTTTTACTCGTTTCTTGGAGTGTTTGTATAGTATACTCCACGAATTTCCCCGTTTCGGGGACAAATACCACTATCCACTTTTCCGACACAATTGCCAAGAGAAGCTCGTTATGCTAATTCTGCTTAGTCTAGAAAACGATGTTGCTAAAAAGCAAACACGCACGTTGCTGATCGAGCACTTTGGCAAACACAGAATGATATAAGACCTACATTTGAACGCTATTTTTAAAATGCAAATTGTTGCAAACAGTCGGTTCATCTAACTTTATTGTTGACATAATCGCAAGAACGATCGCGGTGTGCCCATTTCGTGTGGGCGGCTGTACGTAGGTACCAGTTCGTGTAGTGTATGCAGCCATAATGAATTTCCTAAAGGAAAGTTCAAAGTCTCCGTTTTGGTGGGAGCAAAACCCTACAGGGTAGTGCGAAAGCACCCTGAAGCTCGAGCTTTCCCTACAAATTTGCTGTAATGTATGAATTCCGCCTCGAGCAGCAAAAACCTCCTGCTCCTCGGGAATTGAAGTCGTTGAATGATTTTGTCGCAGAAAGTCCTCTGTTTCCCGTAGAAAATTGACTAATTAATTAGCTTATTAAAATTATGGGCAGCGGATGGTAAGCTCTTGAAGTCTTATCTTTGCAAATTCCAAGGAGTCGCTGAAAGCTCTGCCCAGACCGACAAAAATCCTCTGGGAATCTTAAAGAATCTCATCTCATCCAGAAATTTCCGAAAAAAAAACGATCTTTCTGATGATAACCATTGGACCTAGCACTCACCTACACTTCATTCACATCAAAATAATCTTTGATGCCCTTGATCTAATGCGAAGGAGTGCTGAGTTGCAAGAGATGCGTGTATTATGTAAGCTTGAGCCAAGTCAACTTTCGCCTTGATTTTTCTATTAACGGCCCTAGATGTTCCTCAAAAAATGCATGAAGCAGGATGATTTTTCTGCGAAAGGGGCACTTGCCCCTGCCCTCCAACCTCTGGATCCATCACTGCTTAATAAGCGACAAAAAACACAATGCATTTCTGTATTCCAACAGATACAAATCTTCCATTTCTAACTATGTAAATCCTGAAATTGAAATGCTCTTATTTGCATTACGTTAATAATCTTTCCTGCCTCGATGCAGAGACGTTCCTGATATAATCTTGATATTTTGATTTATATTTCTTATTTGCCCACTGCATATGTATGTATATGTATACCTACAATATTTCCTGTGAGCAATTTGCCTGATGGAAATAATTTTTCTCGAAACATCGTATTTCTTCCGGGGCTTAAAAATAATAAAAACAGCGTACAAAAGCATTCCTGCAACGATAAATCATACCTATAGAGTTCCTTCATTAATAAAAACCGGCGACACACGAGGTGAGAATTTCAATGTATTATTGAATAATGTCTCCCCTGGCTTTACACCTGTGTATGTGACACCAATTTTTATTATTAGTATAACGTCTTTTATTTACTATTCACAAGTCTACACACACAGGGCAGTAACCAAATCATCATTCTTCCGCATTTATCATTGAAATAAGGCGTGTTGCACTTAATCCGGGCCTGGAAGAAAACGCTGTTACAAGCACATGTCGCCAGACAGGTAGAAAAGTTGGGATAATAAGATGCGACAGATGCCACAGCAGAAAAGGAAAACTAGTAATTTCTCTTCCTTATACCACACAAACATATCCTCCTCCATAAATTATTATTGTACATATGTGTGTTATTTCAAAGAAAAACTTTCTGTAGAAAGCTCAAATGATAAATTTTGATGAAAATATATTCGCAACAGAGTATATCAGGACGATAGGGGCGATTGCATTGAACGTGTAGATTGGGTTGCCAGTTGAAAGGGGAAATATGCTGCGTTCAGATTTTAGTTGGGAAAAAATGGTGATTTGCAAGAAAGTTAATTTTATAAGACCTTCAAGCAATTTACAAAGATTTTCTAGATTATCGACACTTACGTTGGATTTTTTGGGTTTGTTTTGGTATTGGACGGTTTTGGCTTTTTCAGCCAGGTTTAAAGTTCTCAATGGACTTAATGATAGTAATTAAATGGAAGGAATGTCTATAGAAATTTTATTAGATTTATGGAAATTTTAAGCGGTACTTTGAACTTCATTTTAGGTAACTTTATGAAGACTTTTGACATTCTCTTGAATATTTTTGAGCGGAGAGAAAGACTGGTTATTAAAGAATTAGAAGAAATTTATTTAAGTTTATAGAGAAACTATTTGTATACCTTAGTTGATTTGACCTTTTAAACGATTTTTAAGACATTTTATTTTTATTTTTGCAAAATATCAAATATTTTAGAGAATGTTTTTGGATTTCCTACATTGGTTTTCGCAGTTGAGTCATATTGCTGATAAGAAAATGGAAACTCCCTTGTGATTTATATCTCTTCTAAATTTTCCAATTTTCTAGCATTTCATGTCTTTTTCAGGGATTTTCCGGCGAAGTTTCAGGGAAATTGCAAGCGATTTTATTTTCTTATATTTCTTGGAAATTAAGTACCTTTTATCTCTTATGATATTAATAGGTTTTAGAAAGATCTTTGGAATTTTCTTGTCATTTGCGAGACTTTTTAGATTTATTGGGATTTTTATTGGATCTTTGATTGCAATGGAAATGGCTTCTTAAGAGATTTTGTTTTAGTTCTTCTATTGTTAATGGAATTTAGTTCATGTGTACTTCTTTGGACATATTTAAGCCACTGCGATTGGTCGAAGTGTTCTTCTTAAAAAAAAAGAAGAAAATTAAAGAAGTTCAGTCGTCCCAAGGTATCAAACATATACAATAGAAGTTTCAAGAAAGGAGGACTTGTTGATGAGTCTATGAAAGGACAAGAGGTAGCGGCAATAATTATAAAGTTGGCTGGTCAAGTTATAATGATAATTTAGGAAAAAATATCTAATTAATCTAATCTCAACAACTATCCAAATATTGTTAACCATTCAGCGTTAGGATGCCCAATTGATTCGTTGGCTAAAAAGGTCCATCCACTGCCACAGGGCGGAATCTACTAAGTCAATCCTGTTTCACGGATCCGTCTCCAGAATTGAACCTGGGATACATCGCCTATGATTTTGATAACCTTTAGATTATCGTGCATTGTCTAGCAGAGGTCCAGATCGGTCTAGCAGCTTACTCAATTTTATTCTTTCCAAAAAATTTGGTTTGATGCACGTTTTCGCAATTAGATTTATTCATGTCTTATATCCATAATCCATCACTAAGAGCATCTTTTTTTTCTTAATTTTTCAGCCAGAAAATGTGCCATAATGCGCGGAATAATACCCTGAGTAATCCAAGATAAAGCTCCAATTATTGTCGAAGGAAGAATAACATAAACAAGGAAAATTAAAAAAGTTGTCCCCAGCATTACCGACCACACAACACAGATTTTCCTCTTGTTTTAATTAAAAGTTGGAGATATCTCTGGGTTTTCTTGAAAAAATACCGCTTCCGGAAAGAAAAATTCCGCTTTTAAGTTTCCCAACTTTAAAATGAGCTTCTGAAATAGGACATGACTGGAATGTTTTTCTGGCTTTCTGTGAGTTTTCCGGGAAGAATCCATTAATTGCAATGTCCCTTCATTGTCACCGTTATCATCACTCCCCAGCCAGCCTCTCCCAGTGCAGAAACTCCAATAAACTTCCCATTAACAATAGAAGGATTATCCGTTTCAATTAACTACTCGTTATGACCGCGATTGGCACGATAACGGCAACACTGTTAGCTAATTAACCTGGATTGACACGCGTCTGGAATGCCAGAGGCAATTTGAAAGTTCAATTATATTAAATGGAACTCAAATTTAGAACCAAACTTTCGTTCCATTAGCCCTTATTAGTTGCCGGCATAGAAGCATCTTATCCAGACATAAATATGCAGCTGTTTTGAAATAGTAATTTCCATTAAAATTCAAGTAAACGAGATGCTAAAGCTTTCTCAGTTTTTGTGCTAAAACATTTTCCTGGGGAATTTAAATGACACTCAAGTTTGGAGTACATTACGGAAGATATAACTGTAATGAAAGCTCCATCATAAACTTCTCTCTTGACTCGTTCTTGACGTTCTGGCATGTTATTAAGATAGCCGTAGATTCATACCCATTCCTAGATGTTCCCCATTAAAAAATTTTCTGTTTTTGCATTTAGATTTGTTACTTTTGAAAAATCCTCATGTTATGAAATGTGGGCAAACATATAATCTCCTATTGTGCTTTTCTCCAACAAATGGTACATGATTTATAGTCGAGTGACCAATGGTCAAGCAGCCATTTAGCCGTTAATTTCGACTGGTCATTAAGCTGGTATTTAAGTGAATAGCACAATTCATATAAACGTTAAAGGCAGGGAAATATTGCCACCTATCCAAAAGGATGCGGGTGCTCCGCGTATTTTAACCCTTATTGGCCCTGGGGGTGTGATATCAAGGCAGTTAACTTAAAAACTCTTGTATAATTAACGGTTCACCTGAAATAAAGAGAGACATTCCTAATTCTGATTTAATCGATTAGAAGCTGGGCCAGAGGGTCAAGGGCTACCGTCATTAAAGAGATCTTTCGGTTTATTAATAGAATTTTTCCATTATTTTTAAGGGTTTAGAAGGAGCTACTCAGTACTCGCTAATAGTCATGAAAATTTCTGCTTCAGTAAGCTTGTAACCCAAAGTGGGGCACTCAGATATTAAAAAAAAAAAGTAGAGCAATGTTCAAGAAATGTATGCGCTTTTACACTTGAAAAGTACGTGCTTCGCCACTGGTTACCATTCATATTATAATCTCAAGTTTCCGGTAGTAGTAAAAAAAATTTCTATTTAGGTGGGATATAAAACAGAGGCGTGCCATTGAGATATTTTAAAAATATCTCACACCCAAAGATCACAAAGAAAAAACGTACATTATTTTAACATTTCGAAAGAATGTGGTGTTTAGTTATATCTAGGAAATGTACAACTTTGTAACGTCGTTTGCAATCCCGAGACGTTACATGCCGGCTTTTAAAAGTGCCTACGAGTTATTGTTGAAATTGCTCTGAGGTTTATAACGAGATTTAGCACAATTTTTCCTCTCGAACATCATACTGGGCCTTATTCAAGCTAACAACTTTAGATTTCATCTGATCGAGGAAATTTGCAACTTTCATTATCCACAACTCCGTAAGTTGTTTTGAAGAGACTTTAAGGAATAAAGATACCTATCAATGAGCCAACTTAACTCGAGGGTTGCATCGGGATCCCGGAAATCGCCAGAGGTGGAGTACATATGATACATTTCAAAAGTACTGGCACTAATTTGAATATTTTATTAGCGAAAACATACTATGCACTTTATACCTGGACACTCTCATCCACAAAATTGCAAAACTTTCCATGCATTTTCCTAACTTTACAAGTGCATTTTCGGCTTAGTACCCTCACATAAACCACCCAACATTGACCATATTTGTCTTCATAAGCCAGAGGCCCCATTTTATGAAACTTGGAATGTTTAATCACTCCCTGGCACGCAAACTTTCCAGGCATGCGATAGCTCGGTTTGCGAGGTAAAACAGAATTTTCACAGGCGAGTTACCGTACTTTTCTACCTTTAATGTTACCATCGGTAAAGTGCGGTCTTTTGTGGTTTCGTAATTACACGTCTGGCAATCGATCATCGTTTTGTTTAGCCGGGTTTTTGTTTGTTCACGTTTATGGACAATGCCCTTTGATAGGGAGTACATTTGATGCGCAATGAAATCCGCCTGTCAGTGACACAAACGCAGCTATTTGGGGCTGACACACCCAAAAAAATGTTTTTGTTGGTTTAGGGGAATTTATATTCATGGAAATTCAAGGGGTTTCTCTCATGTCTTCCAGAAAACTATGTATCAATGGAAAATTAATCGCAATAACTGGCACGAAACCGGAATTTTCCGGCCAATATTCGTACTTCTGGATAAATGAATTACGCCGATTTTATTGGATTTCCAGGCAATGGGGACTCATATAAAGCACATTGTTCCAATTTACGCCACCGCTGAGTAATACATTAATTTATAGACCCATTCTCTGGTGGCACATTGTTCAATCGAATCCAAATCTCTTTATTAGGATGAATTTCATAATTTAATTTTTACACGTATTTGACACTGCCCTTTCTTCTATTTCCGATAAATTCCATTAATTTCTCTGGCGAACGTCTTGGGCTTGTGGGCTTTAAGTCTAACCTTATAGAAATTTAAAAAGTAAATAATATAACTTGGTGGAAACCTTCCTCGAAGCTATCAATATCAATTTCCCCAACGGTGATGCTTCAGAGCCCTAAATCATCCGCAGGGGTTGTCAAGTTGTCCACTTCAAATGGTAACTTGGTGGCAAAATCGATAAAACAATTTCCCAGTTAAAATTGCCAGCTACGATGCCGTTAAAAGCATGTTTTGTTGTTCGCGCTTTCCACGCTATAAATCATGTAATGTTTACTGGGAAAACAAAAACACGTTGCTGTCAGATCCAGATCATTATTCTGTCCCACTTTCGAATAAAATAAATCCCATTTTGGAAATGTGGAATTAGCTCGGTAAATTGCATTATTAGCTTTGCTATATATTTCCATTTGCGATTTAAAAAGGCTACATTCGAAATTTCCTTCTGGAGATACAAAATTTTGCTGCAAGCTGGATAAATTAACGTATCGATCCTCAAGGCACTTGCCTAGAAAACATATCCTACTAAAATGCCATTGAATCCTTATAATTGCCAGTTTCAATAAGGATTACATTTGTTACAAATTAAGAAATTGAACTAGAAATACTGGAATTAAATCCCTTGCTAGTCCTTCGGTCACAGATAGCATACCGCTTTGACTTTAGATGAAGCTCGAAGATTGTTCTATCTAGCTTCAAAAACACCAGAATTTCAGCGTATGGGGTATTCAAGTTACAAATTGCCAAAATTCGGAAGCCTGATGGTTCAGCCCTAGGACAATCGATTTAACTGCTCATATTTACTTCTGGACATAGACACATAGAGGTGCAGTGTCAATTCGGCAACTTACAATCTTCTTTTAAGCAAGAAAACTTTAATTTTAGTTTTTTCCTGAGTTGGACCTCGATATATCCCTGATCTTTTTATAACGAAAGAATTTTTTCATTACTCTAAGACCGCCTATTACTCCTTCAAGATCTAGGGTAAATAACAAACATTCTCCCACAAGCCAATTCCAGTCACTTGACTCGTCCAGAATCGTCGTGGCTGCATTTTCTAACAGTTTTTAAAACTTTCCTCATGTCATTCAAAGACATTATTATTCTTCAAAACTCCAACTTAATCTCCTGCGCTTTTGTCAGAACTTTTTCTGCTAAATGCTTCCACAGAACAGAAGATACACAAAGGGGATCGAAATTAAAAGATATTACATCCTCGAGGGTGTTTCGAGAAGTCCCAAACAACATCTTTGTATCTGAAGCTCGGCCATCGTCGAGGGAGGGTGAAATTTCACGCTTCCAGCAACTTCGAAAGAAAAAAATTTACTGAAGTTCCAGAAGCCTTGTTAAAAATTATTATAAAACTCTGGGTCACAATAAAAGTTCTTTTAAGTGTGGATTGATGAGAAAAGTTTCCAGCCTATTGTTTGCAGTAAGTGTAGAAATGGTATTGGAAAGCTCTTATTGAGACTATGGAAAAAGGGTGAGAGTGATGCTAATTTTATTCCAATAGGATGGTTTTCGCACAATGGTTAATTCCTCGGAACACAGCACCGGAGAAATTCCATTTCTAAAATTTATTTCCAGAGAAATCTAGTCGTTGGTTTGCACTGATGTCAAGATTTTAAATTTACATATCAAGTGTAGGCTTTTGTGTGCTCAGTTTACCATAAGGGGTTAAAGTTTGCCTTTAACGCTCCATGTTTTATGGATGAGGCCTTTGACAACACAGTGCCTGTCCCGAATTAAATGCACCATCCTGGAACGGCCATGTAGGAGATAAGAGTTCAGTGTTTTGCCTCTAAATTAAATCTAGGTCTCGAAAATCAATCGTCCTGCTCTATCCAAACACCCAAGGCAAAAATCTCCATTTTCCAGAGGAAAAGTCTTAAGGGGCATAACACATGTTTATTTTATGCCAGCCAGGATGGTTTCTACAATGGCAGAGCACAATAAATTTCGATGTGAACAAGGCTTCGTTTCAATTCGGTCTCGGTAAGTCTTGGCTCGGAGCAATCCACTCGAATCGAAAACCTCGAACGAACCATCGATATATTTTCTCTATTTTATTTACCCGTTTAAATGTCAGGAACATGGAAATTTACTTTAGCATTAAATATTTGAATGGGTTTAATTTTTCGTTTAAGGGTTAATAAAGTTTTTTCAGAAAATTCTCTATTTTCGGAAATTTCTCTGCAATATTCCTCAATCATTTCATCAGTAGCTATCCAGTAAAAGTACCTGCTAATCGAATTTTTAGTCCTGCCGAAGTGTGCACTTTTCACAAATAAACTCGGCCCTCTAAACCAGCTAATCTACTTAGGTGCCATATCGAGAAGATTCGCACGCTCTGATCGATTTTCCATGCCTCTCCATGTCGTATCCAGCAGTGGAAACTCATCGAACGGGAAAGTGGCAAGTGAAACGTAAGGACGTCAATAAAATCCTGAAATACTTTCCGAGAAATACTCCTGAAAAACCACGGAGCTGTGCGCTGCTTCCAGCACTCGAACATTATGCGTTTCTTCTGGAAACTCTTTATTATTTCTCTCCAGATTATTGAGGAATTTTCGCAAATGTGATTATGAAGTACGTCCCTGGACTTGTAAAACCATATTTGGGTGGTGCGGTGAGTCATCCGTCCCTTAAGGGCGAATTCCTACGTCTCATCGTCCCTTTTACGCCCCCCGAAATGTCTTGGGAAAATTATATTTCCCGGGCTTATTTACCCTCCATATACGAGGCTCTTTATTGCTCCAAATTTCCAAAGGCAGCTATGTTAGTTTTAATGGACCTAGGGACAAAATTCTGAGCTATTCAGTCCGAAGGCGATCGAATGGGTTTTGAGTCTTTGGGGATGTTTGCAGAGGGAAATATGGGAAATAATTGCATTAAGAATTTGAAGAGGGAGGTTAAATAAAGAGTTAAAAAAATAGATAAAAGTGCTTTTTGACATGCTTTCATGAAACTGTAAAACTAAAATTCCATTCATGTTATTGGACGGCACTAACGATGATTTAAATGTAAAAAAAGAAATTGAGAGACTCATGTATACAACACCGCAGAAGGGAGACACTTCATGAGTCAGTACAACTCTCAATTAACGAAATTTCCTGAATCTCGTAATTTTCATTAGGATTGAGGTATTTTCTCGCAGTTTGTGATTTTTGGTAGTTCAAACGACGCTATATAGAAGTGTTTTCATCCTTAAATTTTACCCAGAAACTGATGTACTCAAAGCTACAGAAAAGAGAAAATCAGTAGAGCTCTCTAATGAATTAAAATTTCACAATTTCGTAATTTTTATTTAGTCAGGTATTTTTTCGAAACTTGAAATATCTAGTAATTGCATTTACGTTATACAGATGCATTTTAACCCTGAAATTTTATCCAGAAACTTACGTGCAGAAAATTAGAAAAAGAAAAGACTTCAAGATTCCGTACAACTCTCCAGTTAATTAAATTTTCACAAGTTGCAATTTTCATTAAGAATGACATTTGGTAGTTAAAACAATTGTGAATAAATGTGTTTCACTCTGAAATTTGATCCAGAAACCCATACGTACAGAGCTACAGAAGGGAGAGGCTTCAAGAATCAGTCCAACTCTATAATTAATTTAATTTCCCAAATCTCGGAATTTTCATTAGGAATAAGGTATTTTCTTGAAATTTGAAATATTCGGTAGTAAAAACAACGTTATATAGATTTCATATTATCCTGAAATTTTACCCTGAAACTCATGGCACGAAGGTACAAAAAGAAGAGACCTCAAAAATTAGTGCAACTTTCCAATAAATAGAAATTTCACAACCTAGTAAATTTCATTAGGAATGAGGTATTTCCTTGAAGTTTGCGATGTTCAGTAATTACAACGCTCCTCAGTAGATGTATTCTTATCCTCAATCTTGAAATTATTTCCAGAAACTCTTGTTTACAATTCTACAGGAGGGAAATACTTTAAGAATCAGTACAATCTTTTAATTAATACAATTTTCAAAACATCATAACTTTCATTAACTAATGAGGATGTTTTTCGATGTTTGTAATATTTGGCAGTTAAAACGACCCTCTATAAATGTATTTCCATCCTGAAATTTGGTCTAGGAACTCATATGTGAAGAGGTGCAAAAAGAACAGACGACATCAAGTGAATATTCATTTTAATCGATCGAAGGGGGAAAGTGTGATTTACCTCCATGTTTAGAATCTTTAAAGATTAGATCGGATTTAATTTAATTACTCCAAATTTATCACTGCACTTGAGGTAAATTGAATTTGAGAAACTAAATATTTTTGTCACACCTCGAGAACAAGCAAAATCTCGACTTATCTTTTGTATTTGAACTTTCACAAACAAATTTCCCTGGAAGCTTCATCTCAAAATCGCAAGCTTAACTTTGATACCGAACAATTAGGTGCAAATTCCATTTCGCAGGAAGCGAAACGGTCTTAATAAAGCACTTCAGAGGCCCTTTTATTATATTTTAAGCGGTCCCTTATTTGCGAGGCTTTTTCCAAAATCGCAGTTCATAAAGGGAGTTTAATGCCGCTTTCCGAAAACTACGGGCGAATGCTTTTACAACAAAAGCAAAAATCATGCTATGAAGGTCATTAGCATCGCGCAAATCCAGTATCGATCCTGGAATGTTGGATTCGGTTCAAATGCCAGTCAGTTCAAACGTCGGGGTATCGTTTAGGATTAGATTATTTATGGAGTCGATATTTGAAAAGTTTCAATGGGATTTTGAAGTTCGATGGCATTGGAAATACGGAATTTAAGTTAGAACTAGAAACTCCGATAGAAGCTCATTCAAGGAAAAAAAGCTCTATGAATTTGCTTACTTTGGAGCACATAACTCATTCCGACATCAACCATCAGGGTTGTTCCTGTGAAACATCCCTTTCTAATTCCAGTAAAAGCTGACATTCAAGGATCAATATCTCCGCCTCACAATTGCCAAATGTTCCTCCCAAAGGTTCTTGGAAGAAAATCTGGGTAATAACACTTTGGCCATGTGCGAAAGGAGATCTTTTTAATACCGGGATTACTATAAGCTTTCCTTCAGTTGTCCTCGTTCTTTAAGGCACTTATCCCCAAGGAAACTCGATTTTATGTGTATGTACACAACCCTTGATGTGTATAAAGGAATCGGGCGATAGTTCGTCTTGTTTGTTGTGCTGCCGATAGAGGTAAAATCTTTTTATCCCCGAGAGAGGTTCTGGATAAATAAAGAGGGAATAAGGCAGATTAAGTAAATGAAAGCTTAAGTGTCTAGGATTGACCATTAATTTTTTGACACACATAATTTTTTTTGTGAATTCGTGTTGTTCTTATGACATCACATCGCGTTATTTAAACTAAAAAGACACGGATTGAAACGAAAAGCGAGCACGTTCAGTGTTCCCCCCGTGATGCCAAGGCCAAAAGGACTCTCCAGTACTGGCAATTTGAATTGAGGAAAAACTCGGGTTGAATCGAGATATGATATTTTCACAAATCTTAAAATGAAAAATCTTAGGTTGAAAAAGAATTCAGGTTGAAGCAAGCACCATTCTTTGATTGGAATGAAAGAAAACTTGCACTGAAACTCAGAAACACTTGAACGCTTGAAAATATATGAAGAAAAGTAGTTCATAAAACTGAGAATGCGAGGAAACCGCAGTTGAAACTGAGAATTCCTTCGGTGCAATGAGCACATTGAAAGAAACTCGGGTTGAATCGTGAATTGCACGAATTTATCAAAAAAATTCGTCTGGAAAAGAAACTCAGATTGAAGTGAAACGCAAATACAATAAACGCATTTTTTGTAAACAAAACACAGAATAGGAGAAAACTTTGCTTGATTCTGAGAAAAACCATAATCAGGTTTATCGAAACTCGTTGGTAATCAATACCTTTTGTTCCCTCGTAATACTCGGTTTGAAGGGAACTATTTTTGATATAATAATAAGATGAAAGAAAAGTCGACTTGAAAGGAAACTCGCCTTAAAACTGTAGAGTTTGAGAAACTCGGGTTCATCCGAACTGTTTTCTTGATACGATAATCAAAATAAAAGCAAATTCAAAAGCAAACTCGAATTAGAAGGAACGTAGTAATATACTAAGACCTTTTTTCTGAACGTTGATCAGATTGGAGGAAAAACTCTAATGCCGGCTAAAAGCTCTGTTTGAACTTGCGCTAAAAGGAAAGTGGTATTGTAAAAGCCTGAATATGAGTTTTTCTGCATGCGTTAATTAAAAGAAAACTCGCCTGAAAACTCATAAAGGTTTCTTCACTTTACTCGTATAAGGGATTTAAATTGAAATGAATCTAAGGTTAAAGACTTTTTTAACCTTGAGTAATTGAATGGAAACTTCTAGGACTGAGAGGACACTCGGTTTGAAACTAGAATTTGGTTTTCACCGCGATATTCGGATTGCGAGAAACTTCGGTGCTCTTAAGGAAACTCGGGTTGAATGGAAACTAGTGTTGAACCAAAACGTGGTCTTCCTATGGTGCTCACAATGAAAGGGAATTTTGTTTAAAAGTAAACTCGCTTTGGAAGTGAAAATCCCCACCCAAAATGCTCAGATCGTAAGGAGAGTGAGTCGAAAGGAAACTAATTAAAACTATGACTTGCGTTGAATAGAAATTTTCAAACAGGAGGAAAATTGTGTTGATAATTGACTGGATTGAAATGAAAGTAAATTTTTAAACCGTCCGGATGCAAAAATTTTAAAGTGTCCGGACTACTACATTATCCCCATTTTAGACAAATGAGCCTTTTTCTCCTCCCTTTCAAATCAAAGCGCAATATCCTTCCCTTAAAATGTGTAAAAGCAGCTTCTACCTTTGCTCTATAAACCAGTTTCGTCATTGGCCGTCTCATCTTTGACATAATCCAGTTAGTCTAAAGGGATGAATGCCCCCAACAAAATTGCCGGCTCAAATCCGGATTTTCGCGACAATGCAACCCAGAAGGCCGGATTTCGTCTCTCTGCCTTTTTGTCTTTTTCCCGAATTCGTTGGAAAACTCTGGACCAAAGCACTCCAGACGGGAAGCGATTGCTTTCCAGAAAGTCTTAAAATTGATTTTGCGCAGTCGGCGGCAACATGCCGGCGTACAGCTTCCTCACAAATCAATTTAATTATGGGGCCCTTCAAAATTCCCGGTATTCGAAATCAGCCACCCCCTTCTCTATTAAATATCACGCCAATTTGGGCTGGTTTTCGAAGAATCTCATCTCCAGCCTAATAAGTTAGATAACGCAATTAGTACCTGGAAAATTGAAAATGTTGACGCATCCGAGAGGAGGTGAATGCCGGAGGATTGGGTTTACAAAAGAGGTTGTGAGGTTGGGTAATTTTGTTTACAGCAACCTCTTAGTAAAAATAGAGAAAATTTACCCATTTTCAATCTCCATTAGCTGATTAATTATGATAGGAAGTTCCCTTACTCAAGGAAGTTTTAAGGGACCTTTCAGGCATCAGAGTAATTTTCTTTTTGAAGGTTTTAAGTTAAAAAAAAAACCTTAAAAGGGAAAGCGTTAATATTGCTTCGCTGTTGTGATCAGGGATATTCAAATCGTTGACCTGCATTAATTATTAATCCTTTACATCAAACAGCTTTATGCATTGAACTGGATTGAATTATTAAACACGGCCTGATTTTCATTTTAAGAGGCTGAAAATAAAATCGCGGTCGATATTTTCAAGGGCATTTTGCATGCAAACACCTCACAAATCCAGCTCGGGGTGTAGGTATAAGTAATTCTAAAGTGAAATTTCGTAGGCTGCTGTACCACCCACAAATTTGCTCTCAACACCGAAACATATAGAGCAGGAATTTGGGCATTTCTCCCCCTCATAAAGCAGACGTCACTCAACTTCAAATGAAGTTTATCCTGCTAAAATCAATACCCTTATATTGAGGTCAACACACCTTACTGCAGGCGCCTCATAAACACTCCCATTCAAATGCTCTTATCCATTATTGAGACTGATTTTGACTTGCTCTGATCTTGTTGATTGAATACCTTTATTCGGTTTTTAATTCTTAAAGAAGGTTAAGTTGGAAAGTACTAATCATGGAGATTTTTCCTAGAACACGTCATGTACCTTTACATATCCTGCTGTGTTCGAGGTCTGAAGCCTTGATCCAATTTCAAACCTTACTCTGTAAATCCAGGAATTGCCAGAAACCACTGATTACCAATAATTCAATGTGTTCACGTGTTCGTTATATAATCCCGGTTTTCACGCCAACAAGCACAAGTACTACCCTGGCGGGGACAATGGACGTGTTATCACTGCCACAACATAAATCAACCCCCCGAGATTCCTGCTTTTTGGGGGTCCCTATCTCTGAGGGTTTGTTTGGCTCACTGGACCGAGAGAATCGATAAAAACCCCTTCGTGCATGCACTTTGACATATTTTTGGTTTTCCTAGTCAGAATTAACAACATTTTATTTAAGAGCTGTTGAAGCAAAGGGAGAGAACGAATGTTTCCAGTTCCCCATGGCACAGTAGCCAAACAAACCTTGTAAAAGACGGTGCTATAAACTGGACCCCGAGGGCTGAAAAAGTGATTTATGTCCCACAAAGATAACTGGCCCATTGTCGAGGGTTTATATTTACAAGGGTGGGCGGTTTGCAACGTTGGTCTGTCCATTGCACCGTTTCCACATAAACCGCAAAACACGTCATCTCGGTAAATGCTGATAAACGTTGCAGTTCACACCCGTCGGACCGAGATTAATTAAATGTTTTTGTTGCAATGTGGCCAGATTTATCCAGGGATTGAAAAGGCAATAACCTGCAAATAGTATGTATTGCTATCCGATCGCAGTCACGTGAGAACCCACATTATTAACAATACCCTCTTGAATAAATTTATATCCCAGACCATAAAAACCCAGGAAACTTCTAGAGAAAAGTAAATTCGGAATATCTATATAAAGAACTGAAAGAAGAGAAAAGTGCAAATATATCTCAAAGATTTCACAGCTGGGGAATTCCTTAGTCGTTCAGAGTCTGGAACTATTTCCTGGAAAGAATTCCTTGGCTCTGCTGCTTTGTATTACCGAGGATCCTTACCTTCATGTGTGAGATAAATCCTTTAAGAATGGGTTTAATTTTCAAGCAGTCATATTTCTCTTCACGGAGTACAATCGGCTATTTGCCATTAAAACGAGGCCATTCTCGACCCTCGGCAGGATTAGCGATATGAAGTATAGCAGCACCATTATAACCTTAACCTCAAATCCCTTAAGGGCTGGCTTATATCAGGGAAATGGGGATATAGAGACTGTATAATATTAGTTGATAATGGTCTTGTCCACTATAACCAGCATCCAAAGTAATATACTCTATCAATTAATGGAAAGCAGGAAGGGAGATGAGAGCTGCAATTAAATTACTGTATTACGGGAAAATTGGTTATGCACATATGAAGCTCGGATAGCCAAATGAAGGAAAAATAATGCAAAATTAAATAAGCGGGAAGGCCAATAATGAAATGAATTTCAGTCAGCCATGACTTCAGATAATATTTATGACTTAAAATGACTTGTTTTTTTTGTGGTAGCTGATGGTTTTATGTGTGTGATATATTGTCAAAAATCTCCTCTTTAAAAAATTGCTCTGGATCCGGAGGCGTAGATATTAGTCAAATATTGGACATCCAAAGGTGTGAATACATCCAAAAATTGTTACCCTCTTCTATTTCGGTTTTTCAGTTACAGTACAAATTGTATGATGAAATCCACGAACGCAGTGTCCAAACCCAGCATGTAAATATGTGATCGTCACTTTGTTGACCGAATTTCTAACTTTACGTCTTCACCAACCAATTGAAAGCGGCCATTAAAAAGGCCAAGAAACCCAGAACCTAACTGAATGAGACATGCTACACCACTCTAACTAAATGAACCTGGACGACTGATCCTAAAGCCGAAAGCCTTTGGACCTGGTGCAAATGAGGAAAGTTACACAAAGCAAAGGGGAAATGCGCAAGATAAATGCGACAACAACGTGAATACAAAGAACTGGGACACATTTAGAGTTCATCAGCGAAGTTGCTGCTGCGAGTCCATTCATTATAGTTCATAATGAAAGGAGTTATTAAGTTTGCATTTTAGAAGTATTTTAGACTAATCCTTTGAAAGAAATTGCTAAAAAAAAATCATGGAAACAGTTCAAAAGAATGGAGAACGTGTCTCTGCTTTTGTTTGATCAATACTAGATTTAGCAATTTTGTCCTTGTGACACGCGAGCTTTTCATTTGCGTCATGTTTTGTGTGAAAATGTTCAGAATCTTAATTGGAATTTGACCAATCAAACTCAGCTATAATCAGCTCCTTTAAAGTTGTTTGAGGAGTGTCTGATCCAAACCTGACACACCATCCTACGGACAACGAAATCCGGAATTAAACCATTTTGCCGGACCGACCAGCTCCAATAAAGAGCCTTAATTAACTCCTCTGAAAGCTACTAATTAGACAGGAGGCGTGTTAAACGTTCGGGGGCGCTGGATATTAAAACTCCAAATAGAGCTGACCCGAAGAAACGAGGGTAATATGGCATGGTTGAGCTCCAACAAAAGACAAAACTCATTAGTTTTTCGGTCATCATTCTGACGTTTTAGCAGAGTGAGTAATGTTCCGGAAATATTTTAACTTGTTTTAAATGATTTTGCCTTGGGACGGTTAATGTAGGAAGTTGATTATTAAATGAGAAATGTATACTCTTAAAAAACTATAATGTCAATGCTCAAAGGCAGAAAATAATAGAAGGGAAAATTTAGTCTCCTTAAGTTGTCCGATCATGCTTTCCAGGCCCCAATAAATCCATTTCGTCAACGTCAGAAACCAATTTGATGACGCAAACAGAATTCTCGCCCGAGATATTTGCATATCCAGCTGGAAAATTGGGGAAAATAAGAACTTCCATTTAATTTCCGCGCCCGGGACTTTCCATCTATGGATTTTCGTTAAGCCCTTATAGCGAGCACGTTTTATGCTTAATTGTGTAATTTAAGATGGGTATAAATAGTCTTTCTCAGCTTAGAACAATAGATTATGTATTCTTAGAGGAATAGAGCTTCAGATTAAGTATAACTAGTAGTTTTGAATTAAAATACCACAGAGAAGGAAGTACACTTTAGGGGGATCTTTATTGTAATAAAAGTAAATATTAAATAAAAGTCACCTACGCTAATGATGATTGTGTAGATTAAAGCTTGCATTAGCAGCTCTAAATTTCCATTTATCGTCATTCGAATTTTTGTGTTAAAAAAAAACACCTACACTATTGGATTTTGATGTGATACATGAACTATATATAGTTATAGGAAAAATATATGACGTCCATATTTTCCCTTAGTATATGATCAACTCAAAGCAGGTTTTTCTTTGCTTCAATTGACACTTGTAATATAAAAAATGTATAAAAATTTATAATTTAGAAAAAAGACTTACATAACATAGAAAATTGATGTGATATACATATGACGTTTGCGTAGGAGTAGTTCAGATCAAATATTAGAATATGATATAATGTACCGTGCGGCTCTAAATTCAACCCCCCCCCCCCCCCCCTCATCACCCCTGTTAACTTTAACAAATTATTATTTTTTGAAAATTCAAAAACAGCATTAAATAGGTCAAAAAATATTATCTTTTGACATTTGTTTTTTCAATGTTGCTTACGTCACCGGTAACACAAAATGGCCAATGTTTTCAAATTGAAACATGGGTTACTTCAAAGGTCTTTCAAAACTACATTCAATGGTCTGTTGCGATTTAAAATCTACCGATTAGTTTTTGAAAAAACAGGTATAAGTTTGATAAAAAAATGCAATACAAACTCAGTTAAATAGTAGGTAAGCAATGAAAAAACTTGTTTGTTGTTAGGAAATTAGTTTGTTTCGAACTCATAAAAAGTCTTTGATTATTTTCATTTATTAATTTTTTTTTAACAAATACATGTTTGTCAGCACAAAAAGGAAAACAAACCAACTTCCTGTCAACAAACATGTTTTTTCATTGTTTACGTATCATTTAACTGAGTTTGTATTGCATTTTTTACCAAATATATACCTGTTTTTCTCAAAAAATAATAAATAGATTTTGAATTGCAATACACCATTGAGTGAAGTTTCGACAGACCTTTAATTTGAGGTGTCACTTGAGCTATGTTTCAATTTTTAAAAATTTGTAATTTTGCGCTACCGGTGATATAAGCACCATTAAAAAAAATAAACAAATGTCAAAAGATAGTATTTTTTGTCCTATTTAATGCTACTTTTGAATTCTTAAGAAATAGAAGTAATAATTTGTTAAAAAGCTAACAGGTGGGACAATAAAGGATATAGGATCAGAAAAAATAATCAGCCCTGTAGTAGATTTCCGTGGGGAACCGACATTTTTCCGCGACATGATTTAATCTGTCTCAAATATTACCAACGATACGTTTTCTTATATCATAACTAAAATACCGACTTCATTCCTTACAAAAATCAATCACTACCCTAGCAACAAAACTTGGAAATCGAGTTAGTCGTCCAAAGGGCGCTTTCTGCGTCATCTAAAGCCCTTATCAAAGTTAGGGTGACCGAAAGTTAAATACCATCAGTTTGTTTTCAAAGGGCTTTAAGGGAGTACATACATCACCCTAATTTCTTTGCGGCTGCAGGCTATTTGCACTTTTAACATGTTTCCACATCAGAAGGGTAATGGTGTTGGATTAATTACCCCAGTTAGTGAGGTTAATTGGGGAGGCAGATTAGGGGTATATTTTTATGATTTAATCAGAAAATTCCAGAGTGTTATAACACAGATTAGGCGGAGTTGGGAATAAACTTTCTTTGAAAATAACACACTCATATAATTCTCCCTTTCTCTTTCCAGGGGCTTGATCCAAATTTGGGATCCACAGGAGCAGTTTCCCACTTTGAGCCTCAAGTAGCCATTTTATGTGATGCAGGTCCTCGTGGACAAGAGGCGTATCAGCCTAAATACATGACAGAACAAGGGGAATGGGCCTCAGACCTTCGGTCTAAGGCTGTGTGCCTTAAGGACAAAATGGATATTTTGAATTACTGCAAAATGGTAAGAAAACTGTTTCAAAAACTCCGTAATTTGGTTACAAAATTACACATTTAAAGCCATAAATTCTGGATGGAAATTTATGTCTTCCCGCCTGTTGTGTTTGATGTATTCCGCAATAATGAAAATGAAATTAGTACTTTTCCACGCAATTTAAATTTGGATTAATTTATGGGGGGCTGATTTTAGGCCTTTTGCCAATTTATTTCTGGTACTACGTCAATAGATGTCATTTTATTAAAATTCTTGTTGCCTTTGGAATGCGCCTCTTCAATAACTTTTATGTAGTTCTGTAACTTAAAATATTATCTATCTGTTATGAGATTTTGAAGTTTACTGTGACATAAACAGACATGCTAGACAAGAAATTAATTCATCTAAAGAAGAAAATAATAATATAAAAACTAAGTAATATATGAGAAAAAAATTATTTAAACTAACCAATAATGTAAAATGTTCGCCTGAAATTTTGAAATTAATTCCGGAAAGATTAGATGTGTTCCAAGCGGATATCTGGCGATGCAAAATCTATTAAATAAATTAGCTGTTTTTGAGAAAATCTTTATTGCCCATGGAATCACTCTATACCACTGACGTTTATATGCCCTTATAACTTAAAATTCTCTCTATGAATCAGGAAATTTTCAAATTAGTTCTGAAATAAAGAGACTGAAGACTGAAGAAATAAAATCTAGGGAAAAATAGACAATTGAAAAAAATCGTAATTTACATTACAATACACTGTTTATGACTTTCTTGTAAATCTGTGGCGTAAAATATTCTCTGTAAATCTTTAAAATTTCAAATTAATTCAGGGAAAAAACAGAGGCATAACAGCCAAATGTCTAAAGATGTATAATCTAGGGAATAAATTTGGCAATATTTGAATAGATTTTAATTTCTTTAGAATTAAGTTCGTAATGAATAAATGCGTGCCAGACCAAAGCTTTAGAGATGTAAAATCTATGAAAAAAATTAGGAAATTTCTATAAAAATCCTAACAATCCTTATGTAATGCCTTTGTGTACGAAATGCCTTTGGCGCAAAAATTTTCTGTAAAAATCTTGAAATTCCTACTTCAAACTTCTACGGACTTCAAAACCAGAGGTGTTCTAGATAGTAATCTGGCTAAAAGGGAAATGCACAAATACATTCTAATAACCAGGGTGAAAAGTGTTTTTTCGTTTCTAATTGAGCTTTTTCCACCCTTCTCCAATTTTTCCAGAACTCTCAAGTACACAAGAATAATTCCTTCGGGAATTACCAAGCTAGTAATAAAACTTTATTTACCTATCTACTAAAAATGGGATTGCCTCTTAGACAGTTTCTCTCGTGCCGATTTAGCTTCGAAACTCGGCAAGTAAACTTCATTCCCTTAAATTAGAAACTTTCCCAAGCACCGACTTGAATACACTTTTCAGCTGCTTCAATTGAAAGTTTAAAACAGCTTCTTCTGTCACCCCTGTCAAGTTTTTCTACATTTGTCCCAAACTAAGGGCTTTTTATATCGCGTATCTTTAGCTTCAATTTCTCTTTTGCGTCCCTTCGTAAGTGTCTCATCAATCACATTTAGTTTACAGAAGAAAAACCGCATCTGGGCAACATTTTTTCCCGATACATCTCGCATTTCGTAGTCTCGGATATTTCCTGAAATATGTTTAAAGGCATTAGAGCTCTAAATCGAGCGCTCGGAGGAAATTGTTTTATAGATTAAGCCAGGGAAATTGTTCTGGAAAGCGAGAGTTTTATTGCTTTTAATATAAAGTCTCAAAAGATTTAATGTCTTTTCAGGTATATCCGAAGAGGGACATAACCAACATTGTGGAAAGCAGCCATTACTTGAAAATCAGCTCTTGGTGTAGGGCAGGGGCCACTCCAGGAGCTCAATCCAGGGGGAAATGCAAGACTGCCAGATGGGTCAAACCCTTCAGATGTTTAGGTAAGTGTGTATCAAATATTTACAATTTGGTGGCATTTGGCCACAATTTTCCTTGGACGTTCAAAATATAGTTTTTAAGGTCCATTTTGATGAGCAAACACGTTTTTTTATTGAGCGAAAACATAAAGTTGTTCATCAGGGAAATTAGGCCCAATTTGGGCTGCATCGACCCAAAACTGAAGTCTAAAATTAAGGTGTAATTTTGTGAAAAAATCCACTAATTTGGATATATATTATCCACATTTTGGGCCCTTTCCCAAAGGCCAAATAACCAAAATTCTGATTCAGAGCTTTGGTTTTTTTTTTTTAGTTAAACCGTTTAGAATCGCATATATCGGAATTGGGGAAATACTCAAGGGCCAAATGCAACCCTCATATGGGAATGATTACTTTTATCCCTTTTTCGATAACCTACGCAGTATTTGGAACCTGATAAGTTTTTTTACATGTTCTAGGTAAAAAGCTTACTTTAGAGAATATTCTTAAAGTATTCGCAAAACGGCCATTTGAAATCTATTATGTAGCAATAAAATCTTACCATTAAAGATTTTTTCAAAGTATGGCGTGCGCATCATAGAACTAAAATTGATTTCCCCTTGGTTCTCCTCCAAAACCTCTATTATTTATCTTTCGTAATTTGTCCTAGATTTAATGAATTTGATTTGCTTTTCAAATCTAATTTTTTTGGTAGTTTTGACAAATTCCATACAGGACTTCCCGAGTTTGGAGCCGTTCTTCAAAAATGCTAAATCCCGAGAAATCTTCTTGGAACAGTGTTAATAAAGGCTGTTGCTACATTTTGTATTAACCTCAATTTTGAAAGCACAGTTCTTAATTGTATCGGAAGAAAACTTGGCTACAATATTTGTAATTGCTAATTTCTCCACAATCTTTTCCATGAACTAAGTTTTCTTCTATATAGTCACAAACGTCACTTTCATTTTTCCTGGGAAGAACTCGGGGGTGAGTTTCGCCCTCAAATTTTTCTAATAATTTCCCTGGACACGAAAGAGGTTCATAGTAAACACGTCTTTTGTGTTAAGATAAGCACCGTGCTCGTTAAAATAATGAAAACTTTTAGTTAGCATTTGTTTAATCAACACCGGATCTATCAGGCTGTAAAATGGCTCAGAAAAGAAGTACAATCCTCCATGAATCCCGTTCTGAGACATTAGTTTCCTATAGATTATAGAAGCAAATGTCCTAATTCCACTTCTATTGTCATATTCAGATGTAACTTTCCAATGAGGAATTTTGACTCTAAACAAGCCACATTTCGCCTTTGCCAGTAAGACTACTTCCACTTTGCATATGCCAAGTAAAGATACTATTGATACAGTGATTATGAAACAGATGAAAACCTTGCTTATGTGGGTTTACTCCATTGATCTTGAACGCTACGCACGATATGATCATAACCTGCACTGAATTTCAACTGCATGACCGGGGTTTTAATAGACATTGGCATGCCTGGAAAAAATTGATGATGGGGTTTAATTGAAATGTATTAGCCAATAGACAGGATCGTACTAGAGCCAGACACAAAGGAAATTTTATCTGAAAAATACGATGGAATCAACTCCAACTGAAAAATACGATGGAATAAGGAAGGAGATTTAAGAGATTGGAAATCTTTTGAGGAAGTTATGTCATCAATTTTTCATTCAAAATCGGTGTAACGAGTATGAGAATTTTAAAGGTTTTTTTCTTTAAACAAACTCTGCAAGGCAATTTGCATGATTTCTCTTAAAAAGTCTTTCTAGGAATAAACTTATCAAATGTAGAGGAGAATATTCAGGATTTTTGATATACACTTTATTGGGTTATTCAGGAATAACTTGTACTATTTCTAACCCTGAATTTTCAGGATTTTTAATAAGCAACTGACTTTAGAATGCGATTTTTATGATTGACTGCAACTTATCGTCTTTCAAGATTGAATAGGGATTTACATTTGATCATTTTATCGAGATGATTTTATTCGTTAATGATACTCTCTTCAAAACTGGGGACCTACGTACTATTTTAATTTCCAAAAGGAAAGAGAGTGTACACATTTCGAATATTTATTATAACTACTTTGAAAGAATGCAAACACTATTGATTTTTTAAGCAATATCAAACAGAGCGAACCCTTTATTGATGACATTTTGTTGAAGGATTGTTAAAATTTCCAGCAAACGGTCAACGGTACTTTCCCACGTGAAGTATGTTAAGGGATTTTAATTTTCTGTACCTTTCCAAATGTCTCTCAACAAGAGATTTCTCACCCATCATTTCATGTCTGAATACGAATGAGAGAGGGCACCTTATAACGAGTAGAAAGCCCGTCATGGTGTGGTACCACTGCGAAAACCGCTACCCGTTGTGTGCGGGTTTAAAGGAAACCATGTAACGGTATTTGATGATACGTAAACCTCGTGCAGTGGCGTTGTTATGATGTAGAAATATATGTGGGAACAGAACGCCACTGATGTTTGTAATATGTAATACTTTCCTTTGCATTTTAAAGTGGTTTAGAAAATTACATGATTTGTTACTAAAAGTAAATCAGTTATAACAGAGAATATAAACATTTATAAAGTGTCAAATGCGCATTGAGGCGTAAAGTGTATTTCAGTTAATGTTGAATATACGGAAGACAACAGTTATTTTTTCCTCATTAAGAGAATTCTCAACTGAATTTATCTCGCATTTTTTCAAAAAGATGTATTTTGTCAAGTATACCCGCGGGTATTAAATTTATTTCCAATAACGTCAAGGACCTATTTTCTATACTGAGCAAGGAATATTTGATTCAAGAATGTTCGATTCTTGGCTAGATAATTGGACTTTTTTATATACAAACACCAGGAAAATTTCGTCCAAAAGTTGTCAAATCTACGGGTTATTTTGTAGAGTTCATGTAAGTGTTTTTTGAGACTCAATTCCCACTACATTTCGGATTCTCTTTTTAATGTAAAAAACTGCATAATACGTACTTTTTGTCATCAAATTTTTATGTAAAAGAAGAATAATTTGGATCGACACTTCACGAGGATTTTAGAAACATTCTAAAAATTCTCTATTTTAAAAATCTCCCTCAATGCTCAACATAAATCCAGATCTAACCATTTTCATGGGCATAGATGTGTTCTCACTGAGAGTAAACCCGAAGTTATTAAGAAGAAACATCAAATCCACTTTCGTTTGCATTATTCCAAAGTGCAGGCCTGAAGGAACACATTTATTACATTCTAAATTATTTAAAATGTTCATATACACCAACGCACGTTTTTAAGCCTTCCCCACAGAGCAAATAAGGGAAATCTAGCTTGAAATCTACATTTTCTTCGTTGAATCTCTCGGGGTCAAACTTTTCTGGAATAGGATAATATTCAGGATGGGGTAATATGCAGGTCCAAATGGGAATTGCAACTATAGTTCCTTTATTAATGGTGACATGTGTGTTAAGGGTTTTGTAGTTCTTGGGACACTCTCGGTAAATTGCTTAGTGCTGGATATCTCCTTTAGTTGAAGAGCTGTCGTTTGTGGCTCCTTGGTTGCTCAAATAAAGCAGCAAATATATGAAATCTTTGCGCAATATTTGCTTTTATTTTTTCTTGTCTGTTTAATACTATTACTGAAGAAGTTTGTTACTTCTGATTGATTTACTTTATAGCCCAAATTTGCCAAAAGGCCCCAGAGGAAGCAACTGCGAAATCCAAATCTTAAAGCTGCTAGGAACAGCTATTTTAGTACCATACTTTCTAAACTGATTTTCCGGATCTTCCATGTAGTAACATTCAGTCCCAAAAGCACCGCTGCTGATAATTTCAGTGGTAAACCTTGGAACTATCTCTTTAATGGCAAAAATCTCCCCATTCTCAGCATATTTCGAGACCCGTAATTTTATCCACAAGGGTATCACCCATTATTTTCATTTTTCCGGAAATGAGTGTAGGAACCAGTTTAGTTTCCAGACACCTCCAGCTCTCATGCTCTAAGCCGGATCAATTCATTGTTAGGACATTTTTGGGTGGAGGAAAAGTTCCATGTGCCATGAAATCTTGAAAATCCGTCGTCGGTATTTGCTTGATCAAAGCTGGATCGAAAAAGATATACAAAATTCCAATTCAACGGAAATATCAAAAATCACAAGTTCCTTGATAATGGCGAATGAAGTTACTTCATTAAAATATTTATTGTCCACTCAAATCAACCAGGCTGCCATCTAACGCAATCTGTCAAATTACAGAATTACGACTGCCATCTATCGAGATGAGTAGGTAATTTATCTTCTCCTGCATTGCTTTTAATTTCTAAGGTTTTTTGATTATTTTTTGTGTATTTTAAGTACGTTTTTGATGCGAAATTCGTTAAAAATCAATCGATTAACGATGTAAGAGTAGTGTTGTTGCTCCTAGCAAAGTTTGAACATAGAACGAAAATCGAAAATGTCTTTTGACTCGTTCTGTCCCGTTGTCAATGCCGCGATTGGGAGAAATTTCCAGCTATTTTTAACACCACCATCCCGTAAACGTATCTTTTTCTTCGCTTTTCTTGAGTAAAATAATTCCTCTTCCTATCGTTCTTCAATTTATTCTATTCTCATTTCTCCTTCTGGAAACAGGGTTGCATTCCATCGCTCGAAGGGATTTCTACAAACTTTTTGCAAATAAAACATCTTAAAAAACCTTTGAATATTCATTTTGTATTACGTTATAAAAAATATATAACTTAAATTATCAATATATAAAAATATATCAAGGTAGAACAGTTATCCTTTCAGTCAATTTGAATCTAAACCTTGTCAGCATCTAGCCATACTTCCCCATCAACAGCCAAAATAAAGCTCTTGGGGTTCATTTTAATGGGTGTGGCTGTGTTCTCATTAAGTGAAAACTTGAAGTTGCTCAATAGTGAAACTAGACCAACTTTGGTTTGCATAATACCAAATCTGAGACCTAAATCCTTGAATAATGTAGTCAATATTCAGAATAAAATTTGAATTGTTATACCAATGCACATTCTGGGCCCTTCTCCAAAGGGCAGAAACGTGAAATCAGGTCTTGAGGCCTTGTTCTTTTCATCAAATCTGTCTGGATCGAATACTTCTGGGTTTGGGTAATATTCCGGGTCCATTTGAAGCCCCCAGACAGGAATTGCGACAAGTGTGCCTTTGTCAATTATCACGTTTGTGTTGGGTACTCTGTAATTTTTCGAACACTTTCTGGGTAAAATAGGCAAAGGAGGGTACTTTCTCAGTGTTTCTGGAATAATATGGGTTAGAACTAATATTAAATAGATGACTAACATACCATTAATTACATTATCTAGATAAGGCATATTCATTATAGCATCATAAGTCATTTTTCCGTCGTTTCTATCCAAAACATTTTGAATTTCTCTTCTCAATTTGTCCTGGATTTCAGGATTTTCAGCCAAAGAAAGCAGGGCAAAAGTCATGGTGGTGGAAGAGGTCTCAAATCCAGCCAAAAAGAAGATGAAGCATTGGGCAATGATGTCATCTTCAGAAATTACAGGAAGCTCCTTTTTTTTATTTCCATTTAATGTAGATGACCCATTACTGGTAATTTCTTGATTTTTGAGCTGCAGCAACAAATGCATGAAATCCTTTCGGAAAATTTCGTTGGTTTCCCTAGATTTGATGGTCTCCTTAACAACATCGATGAAAAACTTCGATATTTTGTTTCCGTTTATTTTAAACCCAACCGTTGCTAGAAAATCGCGGGGAAATAAAGATACGATAACCCTCTTCCATGGATTAATATTAAACACTGCAGCTCCATTCTTCCTGAACTCATTATCAGGCTCTTCCTGAGAGTTACATTCAATGCCAAAAGCACAACTTGCAATAATGTCAGTAGTAAACCTAGCCACCACTTCTTTTATCGTAAAACTTTCCTTATTATCCGCAAATTTCGCCACAGCCTTCTGTAACCCATCAGTTTTCTCCAAAAGAGTTTCAAACATCATCTTCATCTTCCCGGAAGTGAAAGTGGGGGTCAATTTGGTTCTCAAATACTTCCACTGCTCCCCCTCCAAATTAAACAAATTCATCGTGAGGGTGTCTTTGCGGTGGTGATAAGTTCCGCGCCCCATAAAGTAATGGAAATCCTTAGTCATTATTCGTTTGATCAAACTTGGATCTATGGGCAAGTACACAGGTTGAGTAAATCTGTATAAACCTGCGTGAGTTTTATTTTGTAGCTTCAGTTTGTTGTACGCGGCTTTGTTGAGGTCTCCCACACTCAAATTTTCTTTTACGTTAGAGGAGAAATATCCGAAGAAGCGATCTGTGGGCAAATTTACAACTCCTTTCCTTTGCCAGTAGGTATGACGCCATTTCACGTATGCGAAGAATCCCACCAAAACGAGAACCACATAAAGAAGGATCATAGTGATTTGTAACGTCACTAAAACACGACACAGTAGACTATTGATGAGAAGCCCTTGTTTCCGTTAATTTTAGTGGGTAGCCTTGATCTGAGATAATTTTATCTGTATAGTCAGGTGTCCAATGCATATAAATTGATTTCGCTGTCCATGACAGAGGTTCATAAAGGTTTCTAACAGTTTGTTATTAGATGCATATAGAGAGCTTATTATGGGCTAGACCATGAGTAAAAGCTTTTAGTTTTTGAGGAATAAAATAGGTAGAGCTACATAGAACCCTCGACTATTTTTTCCACCAATCGCTTGAGTTGTTATTCAATGATAAAGGTTGGAAAACTGCTGAGGTTCGATGACAGTGCGCATTGCTAAATCTACGAAAATGTGAAGGTGCTCTGAATCATCCATGGAGAAAATTTTTGTACACAAAGTGTTGAATACACACAGTCTTCGATGCACACATTTATGAAACGAGATTTTTCTTCTATTCCTACATAACATTTTTACTAAGAAATGAAATCTTTAGACTAATTAATCCCTTTTTATTCCAAGTAAGTCTAAAATACTGCAAGGAGCTGAGCAACCCTCTCTAAATGGTTTCTCTTTTTTGAGTTAAACTGTAAGTAAATTGTTTATAACAAATTATATGAACATTTTGGTATTGCTAACTGGTTTAAAGATGAGATTTAATTGCCAAAAACGGGAGGAATGAAATTTTAAACAGTAAATTGGTGATAAGTAAAAAATCTTAAATGGATATTTAATTTTTATCAGGGAGAAATTATGAAACTTTGAGATATTTTAGAAAATTTTATTTTTGGTGATTTCAAGATAAATTTTGCTGTTCCAGTGCGGCTCCGACATTTAAATCTTTCGTTTAATTCATTTCATTTAATAGACTTTGTCAAATTCAGAGGCGTACAATACCTTTAAAGATCTGAAATTAGCAAAATTAATAGTAAAATATAGGAGTTGTTTCGAATTGATTTTAGTGCCCAGCTTGCTCCATTTTAACTACGTTCTTGCTTTTAATCAATTCAGGTAATAATAAATTTTAATCTTCCGCTGGAATTTTGTGGAAATTAAGAGTTCAAATATCATTGGCTTTGGAACTGGAAATTTTAAAAATTTTCGAAAATGTGTAATAGTTGTACACTCAATTCCAGCTCAGTTGGATTCTTAAATACATTCCTGATTTTCGTGACTTTGAGGGACAGTTATTTTGAGTTATTAGAGAATAAAATGCGCAGATTTCATTGGCGTGCATTATTTTCAAAGGCTATTGTGAAGTTTTAAAACTTTTCAAAATTTGTCATGAATTTCCCCACTCAGTTTCTCTCTAGTACTTCCTTGATTTTTACCATATCGAAGCTCAAGTTTGAAATTTAAATCTTTAATTTTTAGACACTAGAATGAGCAGAATTCAACTGAATAAAACATTTATTTTCTGCTAGAAATAGTTTTGATTTTTTTGCATTTACACAGCACTAGGTACGATGAATATCAACTAAGTAATAAATTTGCATTGTAAATTATAAAAATACAAAAAGGAAATTTGATTAGACAATTACAAAAGGAAAATTTGCAATGCATTGCTTGCAAATTTCCATTTTTTAATTTTATTCCTTACTTCATATTCATTGTACCTATTTCTGCGTAAATGCTAACAATTCTAAACTTGAGTATGATGCCTCATTGGTGTACATCGTTTGCACAGGCAGTAAAAAGTAACTACAAAAATCGAAAATCCTTTACTACTATTACTGAATTCCAAGTGAATTTTTGACCGTTCTAATGCGTTTCAAATTTTGTCATGTTGAAATACAAATTAAAAATTTGAATCTCGAATTCATAGAGAATAAAATTACCACAAGTCGTTGACATAAATTTATAACTTCTAATTATTGCAACGAATTTTTACTAATATGAACTAACCTGAAGAAATATTTTAAGAGTAGTGAGATATCTTCGAATCCAGAAGTTATAGCATAACCACGCTTTCATTTTTATCTAAGCACCCTAGACAATAATAATATACACAAAATAAGCATTTTAAAATGTACGGTATTTTACAATAAAGAAAAGTTCGTATTTCCCCATACCTTTTTTACGTCAACCAAAATATTTCCTTCTAAATGCAGCAAAAAGCTGCTCTTAGAGATTTGAATGGGGGGTGGAGTCTTGCTGTTCAATTTGAATTTGAAATTCTTCAACATGGCAGTAAGTCTCAATTTAGCCTGCATCATGCGGAAAAGAAGACCTAGAAAAATCCAAATATCAATTTATGTTTATTAGGTTTCAGTAAATAATGTTTATGTACCAACACATATTCTCCGTAAAAATGTAAAGTGTGTTATCTTCTGCATGTTTTCAGAACAAAATCTATCTGAATCGAAAGCTTCTGGACGGGTATACTGGAATTTCCACTTTTATTCTTTTTTCAATTATAAATTTATGCGGGGGACTCTGTAGTTTTGAGTGGATATTCGGGGCAAGGCTGGCAGAAGAGGGTACTTCCTCAAGGCCTCTTAAAACCAAATTCAACATTACAATTTTATACGATCTCTCACTTTTTACCATTAATAATCCATTCCAAATATTGCATATCCAAAATAGCCTCAGATGTGAACTTCCCTTCGTGTCTTTCTAAAACATTATTGACTTCAGCTCTGGCTCTTTCTTGCAACTAATCATTCTGAGCCAGCTCATATAAAGTGAACATAACTGGAAGAAATTTAAAATGCTACAAAAATTAACACGAAGCACTGGGCTATGCTGTCATTTTCTGTAAGCTTTGACCCGATTTTTTCATTGGAATGTCGCCTTGCAAATTCTTCATCTTCAGTTCTATCATCAGATACATGAAATCCTTTCTGAAAGTATTCTTCTCCTCTGTAGTTTTATTAATTTTCGGGGTAAGATTCACGAAGGAATTCTCGATTTCAGAACCATATCTTTTGAAGTTCAAATCAGCCAGAGGGTGGTTTGGAAAAATGTTTGGAATCTCTAAAAAGAAATTTCAATTGTTTTTTTTTTCTGAAAAAATCATCTGGTTCTTCTAGGGTATTACACTTAATCCCAAAAACGCGGCTTCCATTGATGTCAGTAGTGTATCTTGCCAACATATACTTAATATTGCATTCAGCATGTTTTTAGCGTATTGATCGGGCGATTTCTTCAAAGCTTCAGCTTTCTCGGAAAGGATCTCAAACTTTATTTTTGGTTTCCCAGGCATAAAAGTTAGGGTCAATATTTGCCTGGGATGCCGCTAAATCTCCCCTTCAATGTTAAACAAATGGATAGTTAAAATATCTTTGGGGTAGTGGTATATTGCACGGTCCATGAAATACTTAAAATGTTTCACTAGCAATGTTTTGATTAATCATGGAAGTCGTTCTACGTTCCTAATGGAATATGCGTAATAACGTTAAGTTCTTAAACAGATTAGGTAAGTATTTGAATTGCCCACAGATCACAAGATATAATGAGATTGCAATAATTTTTTCGAAAAATTCCCAATAAAGTATGTTTTCTCACACGTATGGCAAAAGAGTAATATTCTGTTGAAATTGTGATTACCAGTAATGTAAGTAAAAAATCTTTTTTTTATAGTATACATCTCCAAAAGGAGAAATTTACTCGTTAAAGTTTATTTTGGCGACACACATAAATATCAATTTTGCTTTAAAGATTTATTATAATTGTTATTCCCAAAATAAACTGATAATCAAAACATTGTCTCGTCTACAAAATCAACAATAGATTTGAGTGTTGACCCATAATTTGCATTGGCGGGATCCGGTTGTTTGGCTCTGTCATGATGATTGTTTTAATTGAATCCTAACTAATCATTGTACGCCGAGGCGTGAAAGGTAATCATTGTAGAATCACAGCAGATTTTAGCTTTTAATTGTTTCTTGGCTTTTCTATGAAAATTTTTCCTTGAGAAGCTTTTGCCATTCAGTTATCAGAATTGGTTCACATGCTTTTGTCAACATATCAACAGGAACGTATCTGAATACGCACATTATCTTGCTCCTTCAATTGGTGACACACTGTTTGCGAAATATTGCCACTTCAGTTTTTCCAAAAAACTGTAATTTTGGGGAAATTTTACAGTAATAAACCACCACTACAGGATAATATTCGAAATTTTGTCTTTTTTCCTAAGTTTTTTAATGATGTCAAAAAAATAATGACAATTGGGAATAAACATAAAAATATTCAATTTTTTTCGATTTACTAAATTCTCAAATATCTGTTTTCAGCTTTTACACCTAAACTAAGAGACTTCCTCTGCACGTGCAATTTAGAAATATGTTGGAGCAAAAGGGACCTACATTCTCGCAAAAAAATATGAAGCTTAGTCTAACAGTTTTTGAAAAAAGTCGCAATAACCGCGTTTATTGTGAGTCAAATTTGCAGGATTCTAATTCTGCTATTATTAGAGAGACACGATTTTATTGAAGGCACAACTTGAAAAATAGCAAAAGGTGACTCTATTTTTTCTCTTTAAATTGTCTTATTAAATATGTATAACAGCTATGTCGTTGAAGTAAGTTGTTAGGGTGGAAAAGTGAATATGCAGCTTTTGGACCTGGAAACTGGAGTTTGAGACGCCTTAACCACAAGACACATCTAAAATAGAAGAAAAGACTGTCATGAATGTTTTATGCACATTTTATATTACTGTTTTCAAGATATCGGCAGTTCATTGAAAGATAGTCGACAAAATAACAAAAAAAAATGCATTTTGTTAAGAATTTTCCGGTGAAAAATCACCTCTGGAAATAATTATGAGACATTTTTTCGGTATATTACAATGAAGTCTAGAAAGTGGTGCCAACTAGAGATTATCCCCAGATGTTTAAACTTTTCAACCCCCTTTTGAAAAATGTTCAAACATCAGTTTTCGATTCCTAACACTTAAATAAAAGTTTCATTGTTGTAGAAAGTTACTTTTAGTTACTGTCATTTTTCAAAATGTTAAGTTTTATGAGGTATTTTAAAGATATTTTGCAGTGTTCAGAAATGCAGCTGTTTACAACGCTACTGGTTGACGGAAATGAAGTTTAATGCACTTCTATCGGATCTATTTTAAAATCGCTAGAAAGTTTATCAAACTGACCCCGTATCTCAGAAATGAAAAGATATATTTCAACACCATTTACATGGCCATTATTTACATACCATTAATTTGAACTGTGTTTAACCCAATTTCTCTCCTAGATCCTGAGATATCGGAGCTCGAAATTTTAGGAGCAAGTAAGACAATAATTGATTACGTTTAATTCGTTGATATACGTTCTTGTCCCTTAAGAAATCAGTGTGCTTGCCTGGGATTTCAATCAATAATAGGTGCACCAATGGATTTATTAATAAAAAAGATATTTTTAACATTTTTATAATGTGGATGAAATATCATTTCTTTTACCTATGCACATTCTTGGCGTTGGCCCTTCTCCAAAGGGTAGAAATGTAAAGTTTGACCTTTAAACTTTGATGTCTTCGCTAAATCTGTTTGGATCAAGAACTTCTGGATATGGGTAGTATTTTGGGTCCAGATGTTGTCTCCACGCTAGTAACCCTAACTAAGATTATGACAATTCCGGGGATTTTGTAGGGTTTGATGCACACTGGCGGAATACTTGGACCCGCAGGAAACTTCCTTAAAGTCTTTAAAATAATTTTTTGAAATTAAAAAAAAATTCTCCTCCAGTGGGAAAATTACCGTTAACAACTTGATCTAAATATTCCATTAATTTCCATTCATTTCCATGATTGCTTGGTAACTAACATTGCCTCCGTGCTCGTCCAGAATCCTGGCAATTTCCTCTCTCAATTTTTCCGGAATTTCTAAATTTCGACCAAGCTCTCAAAGGGCGAAAATCATGGCTGTTGAAGAAGTCTCGAATCCAGTCAAAAAGAAAACGAAACATAGGGCTATAATGTCGTCTTCAGATAATTGGTTTTTGAGCTCTAAAGGCAACTGAATGAAGTCCTTTCTGTATATTCCCTAAGATTCTTTCGATTTTATTGTGTTTTTGACTAAGTCGACGAAAAAGGCATTGACATCAGAGCTTGCTACTTTAAAGCGCGGTGCTGCAAGAATAGCTACAGGTGTTACCACAGTTAGATGTGCCTCTATGCTCTTTGAGGCGCCGTCGTTTTCTCTCCATATTTTTTTAAGTGATTTTCCTGGTCTGGCGTGGAGTTACACTCAATGCCAAAGGTGCAGCTTCCAATTATGTCAATGATAAACGTGGCTGAAATGCCTTTAATTGCAAATGATTTTTGCTTCTCTTCGTGCTGTTCCAATGTCTTCTCCGAGGGAAAAGGTTTTTCCATTATAGTCTCAAACATCATGTTCATTTTCACCGAAGTGAGAGTCAGTTTGGGTCTAAGAGACCTCCACTTCTCCCCATCTAAATTGAACAAATTCGTTGTTACCACATTACTAAAATGGGAATGCATTTCGTGGGACGTAAAGTGATTGAAATCCTTCTAAATTTTATTAAGTGCAGATCCAGGGGAATGAAAATTGAGGCCCAAAAGACGTAAATGCCTCCAAATTTACAATTCCTGTTTCTAAATGCGTTTTAAGCATTCACTGAAGCTTGCCCAAATGCGATTCCGCTGAACTCTAAATTCTTTGTAACACCAAAGAGAAACTTTAGATCCGGTGCTGGGACGCCCTTATTTCTCCAGTAGATTTGACGCCATTTTATGCACAAAATTATTGTTGTTAACGCTAAAATTAGGGCAAACGCGAACATTGTTTTAACTCGCTGCTTAATGCAACTCGAATGAGTGCAAACTAAGATTGTTGGGACCCTAGTAGGTTCCATGGCCGTAAATTTTGGAGAGATTTCGCACGGTCATGCTGTTTTTTAGTTGAAGTAAGCCCTGCTAAGTCTCATCAGTTACAGTCGAAACTGGCGTTTCGAAATTTCCTTAATTGCACATAATTTATTTATCTAACCAGTTACGCGGGTGTGCCACTTGCGAAGTCATCGTAATTTTACTTATTTCAGATTCGACAATATCTGGAAATTAAAAAATATTAATTTCGATCAGATTTTGGCTGCATTTCCAATTTATACTGAATCGAAAGGAAATCTCTACATAGAGCGAAATAAAACAGCTCCAATACATCTCTATCTACTTGACGATCAATTTTTATTGCAAAACCATTTGCTGGTGACGAATAGCTCGTTGCTGGACAGGATAAATGGCTGCAATTACTGGAAAAGGGCTGGAGTTGCATTTATAAATCCGACAAAGCAGTGTTTATAGGACGAGTAAAAGGGGTATTAAAGCTTTTTTAAATTAGAAGATTTATCAAGACAGAGAAAAACTCTCGCTTGCTTGAAAATGCACACAAAACGTCTTATTGCGAATTGTTGCTTACTAAGAAATCTGTACGAGGGCCTTGGCAGCAAATACGCATCTTTATGGGGCAGTAAACTGACAGAAAAATTTCCCTTAGAAGCGTCTTTCCGCGGGCCATTTATATGGATTTATCGAGTATATTCGACGTTTTATTATCTGGATTTATTGGGGATGTAAAATTGGAAAAGGTATAGGTAAGAAAAGAGTTCTGTTTTACTAGGAAAATAAAATGGTTTCTGTCTTAAACGAGACCTCAAATATTTCTTCTCCCCTTTTAAATCCAGGAATTCTCCGGCTGCAAAATCTGTAAGTTCCCAAAGACGAATTTTCTCACTTTCACTTCGAACTGTGCGCCTTTTGTGCGTCGAAATTGTAACCTCGACTTTACAAAATCGCCTCAGTTGACGAGCTCCAGAATAAAAATAAAAAATATTCTCGCTTTCGTCTATGTGCACCACACCACACGTTTCATTCAGTTTGCCGACGTGTGCACCACACGTCTCATTCAGTTCGCCGACGTTCGCATTTTCGCAAGCAAACTCACTCTCGCTCGTAATTAAAAACTGTAAGTTAGGCGAACACCCTCACTTGTCAAGCAAGCGGACCGTGATCGCGAATTTGTAAGTTTAGTGGTTCAAGCGCTCTCAGGACCGTTGTCGAACTTCCTCAATTCGAAAAACGAAAACTTTTGCTCTATTTTATCGCGACAAAGCTCTAGCGGATTTAATCTCACTTTCGACTCTGGGTTCCTCCCACTTAAACTGGTGCAACGGAACTGGGAACAGCAAACTCGGGAACAACTAACAGAGTCATTTATTTCATTGTTAAATAATGCACCTCGATTAGGTTTACAAAAATGAAGAACTGGGTTAAATATACGTCGACGCGATAATTCGACCAAGAGAGGGTTTACAAGCATTGTGAAGTTCTTAAGTACTAAGACCGGGGGCTAACACACATAGGCGTGCGGCGGCTAAGACGGAATTATCGGCTAATTTATTGCCTTCCTTTTTAGAACGTGATATTTAGTTATATGGCGAGATGGACCTTCTGTTATTATGTTACAGTTACCGATTTAGCGGGGCGGGGTTGTACTTAAATTCTAATTCTTGCAAGGAAAAGGGCTTTGAGGGGGGTGAGAGTTTTATCACACAGGGCCACACGTTTTCGAAAATAATGGAAACCGAAACACCCATGCGGGGTATATTGCCAAAAAACGGCGATGTTCATAGGCGTAACATGAGAGCACATCACTTTGGGCTCATTCTTCTTCCGTTTCAATTCTAGCTTCATTTAGATGCATTACTCTTACTTTCAATTTTTGATTTAGCAATTCTCACTATCCTCTCTTATAATTTGTCAACTGCAACTGTGAAATCCCCGCGAAGCAGATTTGCTTGCAAGCAAGTGGTCAATGATAACTACCGGAGATTTGATTTTTTTTCTTGTTTTAACATAGACAGTACAGCGTTCAAAAAAGTACTCGTTAGTCCCAATAACGCCCAAAAGCTCTACCAAAGATTAAAGGGTTCCAGACAAAGATCTGAGAGTACGAAAAGGCACTCGCGTGCATTCTCATTTGGGGTTTTCCTAAGGGCACCAAATGTTTATCACCCCCGACCCAGAGAGGTTTGGACCAGGCAGATTCGGTAAGGACAACAAGGGAAAAGGGACTGTTTTTATTACCCTTTTGCTCTTCGGCGAAGGGCCTCACCTGTGTATTTGCAAGTAAACTTTTAAAATGATTGTTGAGTCTAACTTTGGCGTTGCAGGAATCCGGTTTAGCGTAACGTAATATAAAGTGGACTTAGTGTCCCTTTTAGGGAATTTCAAAGATACTCTCGTATCTGAAAGTTTGAAACAACTAAGATTTTGATATCTAAAATATTCATTTACGAGAATTCTTATGATATTAAAGGTAATTTGCAGAAATTTGGGTTTTAATTAACATTAAAGGTTCCATACCATCTGAAATTTTCTGGCAAAAACCCACAAGGTGCTCTAGGAATTTAATTTAATCCACCACGCATCCAGGCTCCCTAGTTTCTAAATTAAAGAATTTCGGAGACTCTCGCGAATATAAATGCATCCTACTGTCTCGCCATGAGTATGAAAATGGGTCATTAAAAGGGCCTCTAGGGTCCTTAAAATTGGCGCATTTGTCAGCGGTCTACGGAAATTAAAAGGCTTTTTTCTACATCCCACAGGGCAAATTGAAGTCAATCGGGGATTGAATTCTTCAGGAAAAAGGTCGAACTTTTGATGATTTAATGTGCCCGATAAGCGACAAACTTCTCTCTCCTGTTTGTTACTACAAATTGGATCTTCCCCGAATTTACTGCGGTAATATGATTACCCATGCAAAGTCGTCTAATCTAATCAACTCCAACTATCAGGAGCTAAATTTCCAACTCTATGGCGGCAGCCAGATATCCTCAAACCCGCTCAGTTATCGCACCCTTAAATGAAAGCATTTATCAGGAACATAGGGCTATTAATTTGGCCGCCTCTTTGTGTGCAGTCTTGAGACACAGGGAATTGATGTACCCTCGGAAATGCAGTTTATTAATGGAATTTTGCTTGATATTGAAAATCCCATCAACAAGAGAAAATTGTTGGGAAAATTTCTTAAAACTTGGATGCAAATGAGTAAAGAAATTTCTCTTAGCAAAAATTTCTTTTGAAGCCTCCAAGCTTGAATCTCCTTGAAGTTTAGTTTATAAATAGCCCAAAATATACAGAGTTTCTTATTTACAAGCTGATGTTTTAGGCGGCAAACACCACTGAAGTCCGTAAAAATATTTATATTTATATTTCTTTTTTTTTTTTGTATATGCATATATACAGGGTGTTTCATAAATATGTCAACAAACTTTCAGGGGATGTATAGCTCATAAAAACAAATATTTATGTCGAATAAAGTTAGGTCCGAAATCACTTCGTTTCCAAGATACAGAGTATTAAATTTCTTTTTTTATATATTTTTTAAATATTTCAAAAACGGTTTGGGACACTAGGAACACGCTATGGCGGCATAAATGAGCACGTTTTGGAGTAGGCAGAATATTTCCGCCTACACCAGTGGCGCCCGTGCAACCACTCAATGAGATGTTTTTAACGGAAAAAATGGTACGCCACTGACTTTTTTAATACAAATGTTTTTGTTTAATATTCCATCAATTATTAATAAAAAAGACCCCTTAGTGTTTCGTTGCTCAAGTAGCCGTTTTCAAAGTAAAAAAAAATCTCATTCTTGTGCCTACCAAAATACCCGGTATAAATTTCCAAGTGCCACTTTTTTAAATTCTTTAAGAGAAATGAATTTAATTTTCTTTTATGTATATATGTATTTATAGCTTGATATGCCCGTTTTTATTCAACTTTATGTAATATCACAAATCATTATAATCCATCATCTTCCGTTTCCAGAAGGACCATTCCAATCCGACGCCCTCCTTGTCCCAGAAAACTGCATGTTTGATCATATCCACAACCAAAGCAACTGCTGGACCTTCAGTAGATGGAATGCGACTGCAGGAAATGCTTGCCAAGATAAAGGTCTGCAGCTCAGATCCTTTGCAATGCTACTCCCCTGCGGAATCTCCCTTTTTAGTGGTGTGGAATTTGTCTGTTGTCCAAAACATTTCAAGGGTACGTCCAACACACCTCTTAAAAACAAATATTAATTACTAATTTAATATGTATAGAAAACGTGAAACCCAAGAAGCCAATTGACTTAACCATCCTGAAAAAAGAACAAGATGTATTTTCAGACCCTCTAGATGATAATGGAGATGATGACTCCGATGAGGATGACGATAATGATGATTTAGATGATTTAGTTGATGATACGGAGTTGGCCGATGATCCCAGTATTGATGCTGAAGATGACGACGATGAAGATGATGATGGTACCATACCAACATAATATAAAAACCATTATTAAAAATTCAAATTTCAGATTATGACGACAGCGACTGGGACACAACCCCTCAGAGCACCACCGGTGCAGCAAGCAAAGTATTTATCAGTACCACCACTACTACCACCACCACCACTACAACTACCACAGAAAAACCCAGCACTGAAGGCACTCCCGATCCCTATTTCACCCACTTCGATCCTAGAAACGAGCATCAAAGCTATAAGGAGGCTCAAGAGCGCCTTGAGGAAACCCACAGAGAGAAAGTTACAAGGGTGATGAAGGATTGGTCTGACTTGGAAGAGCGCTACCAAGATATGCGCTCTACAGACCCTAAAGGGGCTGATGAGTTCAAACAGAGGATGACTCAGAGGTTTCAGCAAACTGTACAAGCTTTGGAGGAAGAGGGAGATGCTGAGAAGCATCAATTAGCAGCTATGCATCAGCAAAGAGTGCTGGCACATATCAACCAAAGGAAAAAGGAAGCTATGACCTGCTATACTCAAGCGTTAAATGAAAACCCTCCTAATGTAAGTTTTCTTATAAGTTAATTATAATATATTAAATTATTTTTTCAGACCCATAGAGTCCAGAAATGTCTTCAAAAGCTCCTAAGATCGCTCCATAAAGACCGAGCTCATGCCATTTCTCATTATCGTCATTTGCTAGCGAGTAGTATTGAAGCAGCGGCAAGAGAGCAGCCCAGAGTCCTAGAGCGCCTCACTGACATTGATAAAACCGTTAATCAAAGTATGCAAATGCTAAAGAGATACCCAGAGTTGGCCGCTAGAATTGGACAGTTGATGGACGATTATATTCAAGGTGAGCGGTAGTAGCAATGAATCAAGAAAAGGCTAATTTAAACCGAACTTAGCTCTGCGATCAAAAGACGAAACACCTGGTTCTCTCTTAGCGATGACCTCCGATGCCGAGCAGGCCATTCTGGACAAATACAAGGCGGAGGTGGCCACCAAGCAGGCTGAGAGGGAGAGGCAGAGACTGCAGGAGAGGGAGAGGAAAGAGCAGCGCAAGAAGGAGAGGACAGAGCTCAAGGAAGAGAAGAAGAGAGTGGAGGCTGCTTTGGGCAAGAAAATCATCAATATTGACGACGAAGACATTGAGGATGAAGTGGTTGTTAATGAGAAACCATCAGTAAGTTATTTCCTTCATTAAAGAATTCTTGCATAATTTCATATAAACTAGACTCCGGTTTTCGTGGGTTCAACCGCTGAAAGCACCGCTGCAGACACCGAAAGCAACATGATAACTGCCACTCCAGTAAATCGCAAAGAAGTAGATGATGTGGCTGTACAAGAGGCTGTAGAAGAGGTGGCGAAAGCAGCTTCCCATCGACAAGATGTGATCAGAGTAGCCCATATTATGTCACATGAAATTGGACATGGGGAACCGGCAAGTTTATAGATTACTAGGTTGAATCATTTTTCATGCTTTTTTTCCAGACTTTCTCGGTTCGACGCGAAATTTATGGTCACAAAGACGGAAGAAGCGTGTACTTTACTCTGGCATTCGCAGGCATGGCATTGATGGCGGCAATTGTGGTAGCAGTGGCGGTAGCTAAACGCCGATCTGCTAGATCTCCTCAAAGTCAAGGTAAGTCCAATTGTAATAATTAAAGCGCTAAGGAAAGTATAACATGAAGAAAATAGGCTTAAAACAGTTGTTCTTTATGAATGGTAGATGGTTGGTTCATAATATTCAATGATATACTACAAGGTGCCCCATAGAAAAAAAAAATCAAATTTCCACAAATTGAAGAGATAGCAAAGGCTCAACAAACAAGAAACTGAAAAGCTGTCTCTTCTAAATCTATGTGAAAAAGTTGAGTTTTAATCACCTAAACCTACCGAAAAATAGTTTTCCAAAATTTTGAAAATATAGATCGAAAACCGATAAGAACATTAATAGAAAAACGTTTTAAAGAAGTGTGTAAGTGTAAATGTGCAATAATTTTCAATAATATTCAGGGCGTCTCGTGGGGAAAAAAATGTACATATTTTTTTTCTCTAGGATTTGTAGAAGTAGACCAAGCCCCCACTCCCGAAGAAAGACATGTGGCCAATATGCAAATCAACGGCTACGAAAATCCCACCTACAAGTATTTTGAGGTGAAAGAGTAAGATTAAGTCTGGAGGGGTGTACAAAAACATATTTTGCTTTAAATCCGTCGACAGTTTTAAATTATCTCTTTCGTTTTCTCGGAAATATTCCTCTGTCTCTTTATAATTGTTAAGCAATATTTTAAACTTCCTTTCAAATTATATGTTGTTAAGTTTTTTATATTTGAAGATAATTTTAGTTCTAACTACAAGATTTAAACCATTCCATTTGACGCTTGTTGTGTTTAAAATAATTAATGTTAGTAATATTTGTACTTAATACTCTTAAAAGCAACTTGATAATAATAATTCTTACATATGCAAAAATATATTTAAAATATTTTGGAGTTTAAGGAGAACTAAATAGTCGAGAAGGTTTTTTGCATATGACAGTCCACATTTTTAAAGTAATGTAACCTTTAGAATCGGAGAGTGATGCCAGTGGCTTAGGGCAGTCAACTGAGGGCCTTAAACTATTTCCAGTCACTCTTGTAGAGAAGTATTGTAATTATACACTATGTGCCGTATAGGAGTAACTTATAGATATAGCTGATCAAAGCGTGTATTATTACAATATCAATTAGCAGCTAGACTTATATGGTACCCTCCATATTTAATATACCTACCTAATAATAAAAAAACTAGATGTAACTGCATAATGTTACTTGACAGCTTTTGTACAAAGTCTTATTTTTGTTACGAGTTTGACCGAAGTTTTCTCTATTTATATTTCAACCAAATGCAGCCGATTAAGTGCAACACTTACTTATTAAATATTAGACTATAGGATCACTGATATTATACTTAAATCCTCACAGCATTTTGGTACTTTTTAACACCTTATTTGCAGTTTTGTGAAGGTGAGCGAATTTTAATTATTGGCAGCTTTCTGTGTTATGACGATAATAATAATGAATAGTAATAATGTCTTTAATTGATCGAGAATACAGGCTATCTTCGAATTAGCAACTAATATCGACAGGAGGTGCAAGGTTTCAAGGAGGGAAGTAAGGATTGTTTGATTCGAGATAGTGCACTGATTCGGCTAATGTTTTGGTTTTATCTTTGTACATACTGTAGTATTGACAGTAACTTTGGTTCAGATTCGAGCTTAATTTCGTAGCAACTTCATATCAAACCTTTTTCAAAAAGAGTCAATCAGTATTTTTTAACGTTTCGTGCTTAAAATTAAACGTTACTTATTATACACTAAACAAATGTAGCTTAAATGTGTACAGAAATAAGGGGAAGTCTTACATTTCCCTCACCTCTTTTAAGATATTATTAAAATTAAACCCTTAGGCTATATGAACCTTCAATAAAGCGTGTTCGCGTGCTGATTACAGAAAAACTAAATAACGTTTCGTACTAAAATGATACCTTTATTGAACCTTTATCCTCGATTCTGTGAAATAAAAATTTTGTTAGGTTAGTTTAGTAGTTAACTTTAATGTTTTGTGGCCATGTAATTTTAAATTTAATGTAATAAATAAATTATTAAACTATTGTTGCTTTTTTCCATGAATAATCGGTTGTTGTAGTTACGTATTAAAACTGAAGAATGAAGTTAAGCAAAAAATGAGATTTTTTGGTTTCGAAATATTAGTCACAACCAACATGTGGCACAAACAGATTAAAAAAACAAACACAACTTTTTGAACAAACGTGACCGTAAAATCGCCTTCTGTAGGTGTGCAATTGTATCTGTGTAGTTCTGAAAGGCGAATTAAAGTCAAATATAAATAGAGCTTATATATTACTTGTTTTTTTCCAACCAAGATAACATCTTTTTGACTAATTAAAATAGAACAAACCACAAACTTTAAGACGGGAAAAATTGTACAAAAATACTCCATGCCCAGAGAATCTTCTTCGAAACATCGCTTCTTGACGAAGCGGCCAATGCGACATTGACAAGAAAACCAGTGAATTTTCCTTTTCAAAGTGATCTTTCAGACTTTCAACGTTTCATTTTAAAAATTGTTATCTCCATTACAGAATAAACTCTTCATTTCTTTTACTTTTGCCTTCAGCCATTTATTATCCTATTCAGTGATAAAACACCTCCACACAGTGAAAATGAACAAAGAATCTGAGAAGAATTAACATTAATTAATATGGTATAAAATCACAGTTGCCTTATGCCTCAGACACTATTATTATAATTTAATAGAATTCACTCGAGAGCGATGCAGACGTAATTAACAATTCCAAAGAAAAAATATAAATACTAACTTAACGAAAATAAATAAATGCACTAAAACTGTTCATTTTTCACTAAAATAATTTATAGTTCTGAATGAGAATCGTTCTGTCCATCGCTCTCCGTCGTTGAAGGCTCAATTTTTTCTTTTTTGCTCTCATTTTTTTCTGTAGTCTTCTCTATCGTTTCCTCTACATCAGCTTCAATTTTAACCTCGGACTCTTGTTTATCATCCCCACTTTCTTCGTCCGATTTAGTAGTATTTTCTGTCTGAGGTTTCTCTACCTTCTTAGGCCTAAAGTTCCTGAGCTTATTAACTAAATACTTGACTTCCCTATCCAGGGCCGCCATCTTGTCCATCAACATCTTCACGCTCAATTTCGGAGATTCAAATGCCTTCACTGCCTCTTGTTCTTTGATCATTTTATCTCTCCATTCAGTAGTGGTATTAATCAATTTATCCAAAACATCAACTTCTGAGTCTTTAAAGACAAAATTCTCCGGGTTTAAACTTTCAGTGAAGTTTTTGGCCGTTTTCAAAAACACGCTGGAGTGATTCAACATTGAATGCAAAGCTTTGAGTGCTTCGGGTCGTTCCTTATGCTCCCAAACGCGACTGAAAAGCTCTCGAGTCAATGATTGAAGATCATCTAATTTTTGTTCATAGGTTGCTGCATCAGCCTCAGATCCATCTTCATAAAGCCAGTCGGAAACTTCACTGCAAGCTTGCCGGATTTTCCCAGCTTCCTCTTCAGTGGCAGCTACACTATATTCATCTTCGTACAGTTTGTTTTGTACGTCAATCACGAAGCTTTCCAAATTGTTTAATGCTGTCGCTCTTCGTGTAAGCTCTCGCTCCACTTGATCAAGCTTCTGGATTTTTTCCAGAGACTTCTCAAACTGCTCTTTGTTTAAAGTGGAAAGTGACAAAAAGGTTTCAAAGGATTTAATTGGTTCTTTGTGGGTGACAATTTTTGGTATAGCTTCCTTTGTTTCAGTAGCATTTTTGTTGCTTGTGGAGTTTTTATTGCTTTGGTCTTCCTTTTTTTCGAATTTATTATCAGTTTTTGGTTGTTCAGGCTTGTCATCTTCGTGGATTTCATGTACCGGCTTCTCATCAGCTTGAGGCGGCTCTTCAGTTTTGTCTTTACCTCCAAAAAGTTTGCTGAAAGTATTTCCTGAAATATGAAATTTAAAAAAAACCTTTATTTTTAACTCAAAGAAACTTACCAATTTTGGATAAAGTCCCCTCTTCCTCTAAAGAATCTACAGTCTTCTCCACTACCAATTCTACATTTATCAAATTCAACACTCCAGATTCATCTAAGCTAAAATGAGCCTTAATTCCCTTGCTTTCAGTATTCTCTCCCAAGTTCTTTTTCAATGCATCAGCAACCCCAGTTAGTTTATATTCAGTAAGATTTTGGGCCCCTAAATAGAGTCTTTCATCTGCAGGCAGGTAATCCAAGTCAGCGTAATTAGTAACGAAATTAAAGTCATCAGTGTGTTTATTGAAAGTTATTATTTTCTTCTGGGGGTATGGGTTCATTAGTCCGAAAAGGGTACGCTTTACTGTTTTGATGCCTAAAAAAATCTTATTGCAAAAAAAATAGAGTTAATTTCTATTTAATAAAACCTTCTTTGGTGTCTCTTTGGAAAACTATTTGAATGGGGAATAAGACTGCGTCTTTGGTTAGGAATTTGGTTACTCTAAAGCCGGTGCTCAGATCTGCCGCTTTGTAAACAGCACCCATTGCTGCAGCCTCGTCTGTGTTAAGATTTTTGGCCAGTTCTTGGCCTATGGCTTTCTGGAGTATTTCCTGAATTTTCGGCACTCTAGTACCTAAATTATTACAATATACATAAAAATCTTTAAATAATATCTACAAACACACCTGCCCCGACTAAAACTACTTGACTGACTACATCGATAGTTAAATGTGAGGCTTTCAAAGCCTGATCGACAGGATTGGACACTCTCTCTAGTAAATCTGGTATTAAACCCTCTAGGACATCTCTGGTGACCAACAGTTTAAAGTCTTGCTCATCTAACAGGCCCTCAATTTGGGCGTAATGTTCTAAATTAGCAGAAAGCACGTTTTTCAGTCTTCCGGCTTCTTTAAATAGTTTTGCCAAAGCTCTGGGGCTTTCAAAGACATCATTGGGAGTCTTTTTCATTTCGTTGAACTTTTTTGCTAAATAATCGCGTAAGCGTAGCTGGAGCTCGAGACCACCGAGAGTTCGGTCGTAACCCACGCCCAATACTGATACCTAAGTTATATTAAAAAATAAAAAGAAAAATTTTATGAATTTCATTAACTTACTTGTGGGTGGGTTTCCACAAATCCTCGCTCTTTGGTCTTGATATTTTGGTAGCTAACTAAAGTAGCGGTGGTTGAAGACGCTCCCATATCATAAAATAAGACATATTGGGCAGTTTCATTGAAAGTTTTGGTCCTGAAGATGCCTGAAAGAATTATCATGTTTGAATGGATTTTATCCACAAAATGTGAATTAAATTAACTCAAATATAACATGAAAAGAATGAAATTCCATATGTAACGTGTTTATATCAAATGCTTTTTTAAATGAAATTTTACCAGTCTTCAAATATGTCTATATGAAAAATCTGAATAAATGGCAACATTGTTTAACACTTATGTCATAACTTCAGCGCAGTTATTGGTAGAACAACGCATTGTATAATCAAATAGCAAAATTACATGGTTGCCACAGTTCACAAATATTACTTAGTTTAAGGAAACATAATTTCTATAAACACCTTCTGCCCCAAAATGTTTTATATGTCTAACACATACCATAATTTAAGGCCACTGCTGTATAGTCATTAATTAACTGTAAAACTCTAAGTCCGGACAATTCAGCAGCTTGCAGTAATGCCTTTCGTTCAATTTGATTGAAAAACCCAGGCACCGTCAATACACATTCTGTAATAGGCTGCTGCGCCCCATTTTCTGCAAATTCCTTTGCCTTATGCAGAAACTGGGCAATAAGTTCCTCAGGCCGAAACAGTGTTTCATCATCTTGCTTGAAGAGAATTGTGCCCCTTTCCTCATCAGGCACAATTTCATAATAAGGAAATCGTTTTTGGTATAATTTAACTAAAGGGTGGTCTATGCTTTTGCCTAGTAAATCAAGGATGTAGGCATAGGCCTGTTTTGGGAATCTCAAACCAACAGTTTGGGCATCTTCACCAAACAATCTGGCATTGTCTCGGAAACTAATAACTGCAGGAGTTTTCCTCTTGGATTCTTTATTTAAGGCGATTTCCATTGGAACTCCTGGAGAGACAATTCCTACCTTCATCCATTCTGAGCCCAAGTCCACAGACATTACTGCCAAGCTTGAGGCATGCTGGATGGTGAGTGCGGTTAAAATAACACTGAGAAGTGCTAGTGCCAGCCTCATTTCGAGCTAAAAACATTTAGATTCTTGAAGCCGACAAAAACAACCTATAAATTTGATGCATGACTGGGGTTTTTCTGAGAATACAGTGAAGATTTGAATTGAAAAATGGTAAAACTTACTCAGAGGAAAGTGCAGGGCGTCTGCTTTTGTTATGCGGCGCTGCAGGAGCTATTTTAATTCAAATTCCTGGTTTTTAAAGTTAAAATATTTCTCTCTTTAAACCACGTCAGAGAATCGTACACACATGCCAAATGAAAACAGCTGATATGTTTTTCCGCCCGCCACTGAACTGTCAGTTGTGGCAAAAGTTTATTGGCCATCGTAACATCCAATCAAACATTAGAGCTTTAATCACATGAGATATAGGGGAATATTGAAAAGCTGGTTTCTCTTTTTATCGAATGTTAATGAAAGAGGAAGACCTTTGCATGACGATATTGGTTTTCGCAATCTCATGTTCGAGTGTTGCGTTATCTAGACGAGAGGATCTGAAATATTTTTTGCAGCGTGTAATTGGTGAGAATGGACTTATTGTGATAGTGACATTCCTAGATGGCGCTCAGAATGATATTGGTAGATAGCGTTTAGGAAGATATTGCTAGATGGCGCTTAGAGAGATAATGCTAGGTGGAGCTTAGAGTGGTGTTGCTAGATGGCGATTAGAGTGATAGTGCTAAATAGGATATTAGGATAATATTGCTAGATGGTGCTTAGAGTGCTATTGCTAGATGGCGCAAGTCATACAATTTAATTATTTATTACCTGCTGAAATATTCAAATTTGCCCCGTAGTGTAATTTTTCAAATCATAATGTGAATTTTTTTATTTTGCATATTCTTCCGGAATTTAAGGAAGAGGAGAAAATAAGGCAAAACTTTTTCACTTTCAGGTACTTTATTGCATCTTCAGGTGTCACAGACAAAAGATGCCATCATGTACACATTATCTACCTAACATATACGTGCGATGCACTTCGAAAATAAAAACGGTACTACCTACTTACATATTTACAGTTACGAGATAGTCCTCTGAGCGGTAACATTCATATTTTGGTACATCAATATAAGTAAAATGCTAATATTAATTTTTTACTTGCGAAGATAACAATATAATTAGTTATAAAACTATACGATGTTTATACGTTACGAAAGGGCTTTCGCTTAGTTTATGTACATTATTACGTCTCAGTGTCTTGGTTTTGATAAAATTGATAAAAGTTGGCCGAAGAAATTAGAAACAATTATATACCTAATGAAGTAACAATAAAGAGGAAACAATAAATCAAGAAGGATAAATAAAAGTTTAGTGATAATAATAATAATAATAATAATAATAATAATAATAATGATAATGATAATAATAATAATAATAATAATAATAGTAATAATAAGTAATTTCAAAATTGGTCCGAAATTTGCATAAAATATGTTATAACTAAAAACGGAACTATTAATAAACAAATTGTTAATTCTACGCATACGGCAAATATGTAATTTTATTTAACAATTTAAAGAAAAAAATTAAAATATTCATTCCATCTGTTTATTATTCAGTTTCTTAACAATAATTGCGGTTTCCCAACTCGTGCTATGTGCAACTTACACTAAATCCCACACCGAGTGATTCAATTTGGGTCATTATAAGTTCCACATAACATCAATTTGAGAATGTTACGGTCACCATGTTTGATTTGAATTTTAATAGAGTTTCGTCAATCGACAAAAAAGCACACATGAGAAAATTAATTAAACTAGAAAAGAAGCTTTTATTATTGGTTTTGTCATTGCTATAATAAGTACTCTCACATTAAGCTCTGGAGGAAGATTGACTGCAGCTCTAACCCCCAAAAGCCCTCCCCCCCCATCGGAAGGCTCCCCAGATCTACCGTGCTTTGAACTATAAAAGACGCCTCGAGGGGTGGACTTCCGAAGGCATACAATATGACAAAATATACACACACTACTATACATAATCTACCATTTAAACTCTTATTATTAATAGTGCTTAATGGTTGTATTAATCAATAATTATTTAGGTATATCACAGCCCTGGCTCTCTTTTTTAGAGATAAGTTATCAATGCATCTTATATACTTTGCGGATGATATAAGTCTTGGTCCAATAATAAGGTGCATTGTTCCCTCAAAAGATCATCACCCATGTAGAGAGCGTTATAAGCAAATAATAAGGTATTAAACTAAACAATTAGGTACTGCTCAACAAACAGTATGTATTGTATGGTAATCAATACGTGCCGCAAGTGCTGACATCTATAAGTACCACAGCGTGTCCTGGTATCTAATCTGGCCTATTTGAACATTCGGAGTCATCGGTATGAATATTAAACACGTTAATTCGTGTTTGTTATTGAATTTGGGTTATTTCCTCGTTTAGAAATCGTAAAATTCGGTCTTAATTCAGGTTAATACGAAGGAAAGTGAAGTAGCCAAACTGACGATTTCGATGATGACAGTTGGCAACACACAGTCTAGCTCTGGTATTACCGATTGGCAATAAGGTGGGATACCAAACAAACGATGACGTTGCCAACCTCTTTTTCGTCAGCTGCCTTACTGTTCTCAAACGGTACGAAAGTTCAGTTCGCTTATCTACATGCGACAAAGTGGCTTGAATGCTGACAATTGACCTGACACCTTTCCGACAGTTGACACGATGTTTGACGCAACATCAAACAAAAGAATATATCGTTGTTGGTTTTTCGTTCAGTTTGACTAATCGATTTACATTGTTCGTTGAGTTGTATAAATACCTAAAAATTGTTTTCTATATATTTATTTACGGGGCAACATTGCCGCGAAATGGAAAGTTGAAACGACATTTACCAGATTTTCAATCGAAATAACGGACCGGAGTTGATGGCGCGATCTTGCTGAGTAGGAAAATTTTTAACTAAAATTTCAAGATTTCGAAACGATGAACGGATCTCAGCGCATCAATGTCAACGGGGCAATGTCGCCCAACCCCTGACAGTTGTCACGACACTGGGCAACTTTTTAAACAAAACAATTAGGCGACGTTGGCAGCGCATTTCCTCCCGAGTGAATTTATTGACTGAACTTTCTTTATCTTTAGTACGTCATTTCTCACTTTAGACAGGAAATTTAAAGGTTGGAGAGAGACCAATAAAGTGCTTGAAGAAAACTTATACCTATTTATGTGTCAATATAATGTCTAAGTACGGCAACGTTGCCTTAACTTTGACAGCTGATACTATGTTCGAATTCTCTTCAAATAAAATGAACGTTCCTTACTTCCAGCGGTTCAAGTTTACGTATTTTTACTGCGTTTCTTGTGTTTCAACATTGTAACATTGCCCCGACGTCGACAAGTGACACCAGACATCAGAAAATAAATTTTCATTGTTATTGATGGGTTTAAACGTAGCTACCTTTTCTCGACTTTGACAAATGACACCTGTTTCACGATTATTTGTATCGTGAAAAAAGAAGATCACCCTGTCAGGTATAATCCTTTCTTTAACCAGCATATACTTGAAGATTAACTAAACGATCCGAAAACTGTTGAAAAAGCTGAATGTTCTCCTCAACTACATGCAACGACATCGTCTTAACTTTGGCAACTGACGTTTAATTTAAGTGATCTTCGACATAAAAGAACATGTGTAAATAAAAGAGACAGTGACAACGTCACCTTTAAAGTAACATGACTTTTGCCAGCCTGCGTGACAAATGTTTGCCGCAGCGTTGCCAGAATTAACGATTTTCCTGGCTGAACAAAATTTCCTTTTTTTTTTTAACACAGATTTCGACTTCACGTAAATTCGGGTAACTTTGGCACGGAATTTATTAGCTAAAGCCGAAAATTCTGACCAGATATCAAGACCTAACAGTTTTGTCAGCATTGCGGCAATTTGGCCAAACACAACCGTATCGAAATCCAGTATAATTCGTGAATTATCCATTTTCTATAACCTATGGGATATTAAGTGTGATTTACAGGAGTTGTATAATTCAAAATTTTAACGGATTAATGTACTCGTATATATTCACACATATATCACATTAGCAATTGAAAGCCCTTGTGGCTGGCGAGGAAGAGTCGGTGAGCGCTTGCAGGGGCGGATTTCAAATCTTTGTTCCCTCGATTTTGATGTAATATAACTCACCACAGTTCGGCGCCACTGTCCAACAACCCCAAAAGGCGCTACGTTTCTAGGGAGGCTATAAGACTATGGTAAACGTTCGTTTGCATCTCTCCGAACATCGAGGCTTGTCCACATGAAAAAGAACTTTCACTCTCCATTAGACACGAACTGCTGAATCTCGTCGATGGCAAATTGTTGTTGATGAAGCTTGTCACGCTTTTGCTGTAGTCAGTGAAGGAGCTTGAATTTTCCATTACAGGCGAAGCTTCTTCCAGTTTCAGTCTTTTTACTAAAGGGTCACTGTCCACCACGTTCACGTCCTCGTCCTCGTCCATCGCTGTGAGCATGCGAGGAGTGGGAGGGAGATAGAACTGCGACAGCACATCGTGCATGTCGCACTCATCAGTCATGTCCTCAAACTGTCTCTTCTTGGGGGTTTGCGACTCAAAACCATTCGAGACCACTGTCGCGTTCACATGTTTAATCTCCTCCTCGAGCCTCGCGTGGAAATCGTCCTCGATCCTCTCACTGCCACTGAACTCACTCACGACCTCGGAAGGCTTCTCGTTCTTCATAAACTCAGTTTTAATGTTCAAATAACTGTCGTTGCTGTAGCACCTTGGATAGTTCAGTTGCTGCTTCTGCGACTTCTCCTCCTTGGTCTCCTGCTGTAGCCTCTTCATTGTGTTGTTGATCAGGACAGATCTGCACAGGTTGGCTTCGGGGTCGTCGATCTTCTTCAGCTTATTGAGGCTAATCTTCAGGACCTTCCTCCGCTCCTCCTTCTGCTTGTACTTGGGGGAGATCATCGAGGGGCGGTTCCTTGGAGGGTAGGCCATGGGGTAGGCGCGCGGGGGCCCGAAAATGTCGTCGCAGTCGTCCATGGGGCTGGAGGCGTTGGGCAGCTGGGGCGTCCTCATGATTTTAATCTGCAAGGAGAACGCTTAAATGAGTTTATCACGCCATTATCATGACGTTATCAGTCAATGTAATATGTTTGCACTGGATTCCGTACGATTTATATACACGAGTTTAATTAGTGTGCATTCACAATTCCGGTACGTAAAGGTAATACTTATTGATTGCCGGATAATAATAGATAAATTTATCGGTTTTAGCTTGTTTGTTTATCAGTTATTTTTGCTTTTGTTTGTGGGGCCAAATCGCTTCAATCGTCACCAAAGCACATACCTGATATCACTTCCCTTATAGCGGCCTTATCTCACAGCTGCTAAATAAAACCAAATAATAACTTAGCAGGACAAACATTGAATTTAGCTCAGGTATTTCAGCAGTGGAACAAAGATCCGAATCTAGGCGATGACCTACATTTAAATGGGCAATTAACACGAAAATCCTTGATCGTAAATTCATTTAGTCCACTCAGAAATTCCTAGACCACGAGAGTTTTGTCCCTTTCGGGGCGAAACGAAAACATATGAATCCTTAATCGAGTGGTCAATCACGGCATAATAATCTTCTTTTCCGGGTCGCCTTTCACCCTACCTGATGCCCTTCAAGGGGTTCGAGAAAGGTAAAGCCATAGGCGCAACACGAACTTTTCCCAGAAAAATTTTGTTACTAAGGAGTCAGATTGTCTGGTAACGTTTCCTGTAAAGATGTTTCTCGCTATTTATCAAGATGGAGATAAGGCGTTATTGTTATGTGATCATTCGCTTCAAACCGTAAACGATCTTGAACTAGAGCCTGAAAATATTTTTGGTTTTTATTTTTTTCGCAAAAGTGTGGGCAAAAAGCACGTGATTTGCCACACAATATTGTTGTGAATAATTATTCTGTTAATCAATCTGTCCCAGCAACATTTTAGCTTAATCAATCTGGCAACGCTTCGTTTCTGTTTCGACTTGACAGCACTTGCAGGAACTTGTCGCAATCTTAATCTGCTGTAGATCAGAAAGGACGTACATCAGTCAGTCCAAACACCTCTTGTTTTAGTGGTTTAACGGTCACTTTTATGGGCGCTAGTTAAACAAGTCTAACGAGTCTGAGCAGCTCTGAGCCGAGGCTCTAAGGGTGACGAATTGTTTGACAGCACTCAAATCTTCTCAAACTGAAGATTGGCCCTTTTCTCGAGTTCGGGATTAGGGAGTAATTTGATGTTTAGTTCGCACGAGGAGAACTTTATGTTTCTTCGCTTTCATCGCGGCTGAATTTAATGCGAAATTCTCTTGTAAATGATTAAAAAAAACCTACTCCTTGATTCTTCCTTTTCACACTGATTAAATTTGGTTCCTGGCTAGCCCTGGTTCGGGGGCTAAAAATTGTCAAAAAAGAACTTGATACTTCGTTTTATCTGAGAAGCGCCGCTATTTCTTCACTTTCACAGCACCTAAATTTGGGTTTAGTTACACTCCCCCTGGACTAGTGTTTCTTTTTATTGGGAACCGAAGCGGCGGGGAAAGTCCCGAAGAAGCTTCGTTATTTCATTTCTTCGCTTTTCAAATGACCCGCAACACGCCGCTTCTTTCGTTTCTCATGTTCAAACGGTGAATAATTTGATCTTCAGTTCGGCGCAGGAATAAGTTGGAATGTCTCCACTTTCGTAGCACAATACCTGGTAAAAGTCCATGCCGAATCTTTTTAACCTGATCTAGTTTTTCTCAGTTTCTACGACTTGAAGAAGCGAAAGTGGCGCTGCTTCACTTTCACGACACGTAAAAAATATCCCCGAGTTGCGAATATGCGGTGTTCCGTTCCTAGGCCCGAGTGGCCGTTACGGCAGTGGTCGGCTGAGGTCAGTCGATCCTCGTCCGAACTGACCTCGCGTTGCTCGTCACTTGCAGGCTCAAAAGGAATCGGAAGAAGTGTTTCTTCACTTTCGCAGGGAGCTCAAACTCTGTTCCGAATGCTCCCGCCGCCATTCGTCGACCTACACGTTCCGACCAAAAACAATTTAACAAACGATCTCGCTTTTTCTCGGACGATGAGCCATTTTCCTCTGGGCCTGGGGCAAATCCTGGGGTGACGTCAACGGTGACGTCACCGGGCAGGAAAACATCGCGACCTTAAAAGTGGTATTTTTAACGTGATTGATACAACAAATTGTCCGTAATCTATCTCGCCGCCCAATCAGGGACTTTCCCGTGCGAGGTCGCACTATTTCGGAACGATTCTCGTCCTGCAGTCCGGGGATGAGGCCGGAACGAAGCCCCAACTGCACCCCATGCAAAGACATAATGGTAACTATCGCCTGTCTAACCATGGTGAAACCAGCGATGATTAATGACGATGACGTGACTGGTGACGCAACGTATTGATCACTGGCAATGAAATTAATAACTGCATATCGTACATAATGGTCTCAAGTCGGTAATTATTACACACAGTATAATCCACGACTCTTTCGCCGCGTTTCGAATTGATAACTTATTCCCCATTAGCTCTTAATAACTATTAGGAAAGAGTTGTTAATTATCACTGTGTTATAGAGGCCTTGACGTGGGCAAACTCGTTATAGTGACTGAATTATGGTAATCTAAGGCAAATCACCAACCTCTCTCTATTCTGCTGTAGTCTATTTTTGAGTGCGGAATACCAAAACACGAACTTGCGAAAATAAACAACGGAGTGAAGTATTTGGGATAGACAACGAACGGTGCACGTACGAATGGGTCGAAAGTAAAACAAACACTGAAAATATTAATTTTTGAGTTAACTGACCTGACTGATAAGCACTGATAAAGCACTCCACTTCGTGTCTAGATTAAATTCGAACCACTACTGTGACTGTGGCATTTTACGAAAAATGTTTGGCATAAGCTTTCGAGATAATGACGCCAAGATAATAGCGGTATTCCTTTCTACCTGAATCGCTGATTGTGGCGCACAAAGGGTCACATTTTCGGTGTTTTTTCACCGACACTAAACACTTTTGGTGACGTCCGACTTTCGAGCGAAACAAACGTGTTTACCTCCACCGATCACTGCTGCTTACTACTATTACTACTCAGCTTTGTTTTCTGTCTAAAGTATCCTTGAGGCGGCTTCATTGAAATGCTACCGGTTGAGACCGAATAATACTATTTATTAATAGTCGTAAACATTTAAATGATTTTTCAAATTCAGCTAATTAAAAGCTGAGCTTTGATGTTGCTGATTAATGTTTTGCCTTTCGGGATAATGCTGAGAAGCACAAACTGAAGCAAGTTTAAGGAGTTGTTAATATAAACCTGAAGGGAATGGCCGAGGAGAGATTTATCTCCTCGATGACTTAAATGGGGGGAAGTCGTCGCATTTGCCTGAAATTTTCTAGAAATCGAACCGGCCCGAATTGATACGGATAATTTCGAGTTCCCGTTCAAATCCATAATTTTAGAGATTTTCCTATGGGCGCGAAATAGCCCCGGTTTTTCTTGGATAAGCTCCAGTCCGGGAAAATGACAAACAAAAAGCGTTTTCTAGCCAAATTTCGGAAGATTCGAATCCAGATTTTAACGCGTTTTCTTATCACGGCAGCCAAACGTTTCAATTTAAACCCATTACGGACTGTAACAAAGCTTTGCACAATTATAAAAAAGGACTTAATAAACGAAAGTCAGCCGACCATGGCAAAATGCTATTGAGATAAATAATGTAAACATTGGGCAACCATTTATCGCCATACTCACCACAGTAATGTTAATTTGCTATGTGGACTAATTTATTTTTAATATAAGACTTGAAGGAAAAATGGAACTTAATAACGTAGGTGCAAATACTCGTTTTAATTACTCGTTTTAATGGTTAACTAATGCATTAAAAATCTTTATTTAAGCTGGTATTGACGAGGATTTTCGGGGTTGACCCCAAGCTGACCATTGCAGAGCTTGGAATTTTTCCAGTCGCCTTTAAATATCCACCAAAAAAAAACGTTACATTTTTCGGACTTAACAACATAACTAACCTGAACTAACTTGTAATCGAACTGGAATAAATTAATTGCTAATTAACTGAAAATATTTTTTATCCGATCCATTGCGTTTGCGTGATTCTTCAGCGTCGTGAGCCCAACTTCATCTTTCACTTTTACCTCCTTCGATAGATCATAAAAGACGTTTTGGCCCCCGTTACGGAGGCCACGTTTGAGGCTCGCAGGCCAAATCTTTCCCACACTCAGTGCGGGAAAATGCGTGCTTCCACACGCAAGAGCCAATTAGGTCTAAGTCCCACGTAAGAAAAAAAATATTTGAGAATTCCCTATGTTTTTAACTGGGAGGGTACGTAATGTAGGCAGTCAAGCTGTGTCGTAAAAACGCGAAGCGGTAAGTTTTTAAATATAGACAATAGGTAGCTCCCTAAACCCAAACTTACTTCAGCAGGGCGGTAAAGTGCACTTTTCCATTCAAGAAGCGTGCAAAAACATCTTGAGGTGTTGGCCTTATCTACTCTCTACACTTTCACGTTGGAACGAACAATTTTCTGGCGTACTAGATTTGTGCACGTGTTTCTTGCCCACCCCGTATAATGCAATTGGGAAACTTAAAACTCAACGGTTAAAGAAAAACTACATTAGATGGGCGGTGAAACAGCGCTCAGCATAGGTCAAATCCGTTTGTCCGTTTAAGAATTACGAGAGCTAAAAAATGACCCAAAAAATATGTGACCCATTTGGGACGGCGAGCAGTTTATAAATCGCTCGAACAAGATTGATTTTATGATTTTATTTTGTATTTTTCATTGCGGAATCTTATGGGGTCATTTCAACGCGAATAAATCGACACGTGGTTTTACCAGACTCGTTACATGGGAGCGACGTTCTTTGTCAAGAGGGCTTTGCAAACCAAACAATAACGCTTCGTGGTACTAATGGGGTTTCTCGGCTTCCTCCCGTTCCACACGCGAGAAATATCAAATTTCGATTGAAATTTTGGAAAAAAAATGTCTAAGAAGTTAAAGGTTAATTTCATAGAAATGTAATAACTCTTCGTAAGAGATCGTGCCCGGCTGGCAGCAGGTAAAAATCGCTTTTTCAAATTTCATTCCGATTTGGTTTGACTGTTCCGGCAATATCGTGTCGCGTATGTCCGGGCCTCCGAAGACGCACGATGACTGGGCGACAAACCGGGATAGAGCTCAAATCTTTCGCGACATGGCCCAATTTCGTTCGAGTTACGCAAAGTCTCCTTTTACCCCAAATCCAAAGTTAGCTCTTCGCTTGTTTGACCATGTTTTGCGTCTTACATTATTTAAGCGCCGCAGTTCTGTTCTGATCGTCGACGACGGACATTTTTCCATCGTAGAAAAATGCGATTTGCCACGAAATGCTTGCTGGCCTGCGGCGCATTCGCCACTTAAGCAGGAAGGGCACGCGTTCGCCATTGAGTCAAGAGCATTTTTTCTCGCGTAATTTCCAGGTGTAGGCTCGCATTTGAATCACTGCTGGCTGGAATTGTAACTGGATACGAGCAACAAACTACGACCGGTAGACACCATCCATCTGGATCCGATAGAATTTCATTGGTCCGTTAATCTATTACATCAACATTAAAAGCCGCTAAATAATTATCCGATATAATTTAGCGCCGGTTCGTATATAGTGTGTTTATGAAACCAGCCGATAAATCAAGCGCTCGACTCGTTGGGCTAAAAGCCCCTCTCTCGTAAAATATATCGTTCCACGGCTAAAACGGAAAACTCGTCGCAACTCCGAAACTTCGATGTGATTAGGACGTTCCTACAGGACTCTACTTTCCTTTGTTTGGCTCAATATTGGGGAATTTCACTTGTTTGCTCACATTCATTGTATCTTATTTACCCTCAAATTGTCCAGTAATCTCTTTATTGTTGTTGACGCTAAAACACACTTTTAAACAATTTCCCTATTGCAGCGGACGCCCTTTGGGGCAAGTTTCCCCTCAATGGGGTTCCTGCTAAAACTCTCAAATCTTCTCCACGCTTTAATGGTTTCCCGGAAAGTGTAGGGGAAACACGATTTTTAAGAATTTGCCGGTGAAAGGCCTTAAGGAGAGATGATCTAATAACCGATAGATTAACTCATGCAACAGTAGGTACTAATCAACAAAGTTGACACAACTCCCGACGTATAATAATCATAATAGTAATGATGAGAAAATACGGAACAACGCAATAAAACGAGGAAAGCTTGCGAGCATTACATTTTATGCTAAAGTACGTGACCAAAAGCCCAAATGGTTTTGACTTAATAACGTTATATACCGAGTTCAAAGAGCTTACGGATGTTGCCGTTGGACGCTTAATGGATGTCGGATTGTTGGGTTTATGGTCAAAGGTGGGTTTTGATGCGATATTGTGGGATCAAGTTTCAGGCTCCCAGCAGAAAAAGTTCGTTTCTCCATAAAAGCTCCGAATTCTTAAAATTTTGAAACATCGAGTATTAATCCGAGGGGCCATTACCTAATTTTCCTTCAACTACGAAGGCAAAGTAACTACTGACCATCTAGCTGACCCACTGACCTACTTGCCATTTAATACCCTGAAAGGCTTTAAACGAAATTGGTTTCAATGAGATCAAATTTATATGTCTTATTTTAATGAGCGTTTGCCGAGTGGATGTAAAATACAAGAAGCAACGTCCAGTTGTCATGCAGATACTCAGTCCGGTTGTGTAATCAGCAATACAGTTTTCCGTTCCTGGAGACTGATACACAAACCATCAGCGACATCGGAAATAAAACCGCATCCCAAAGCAGAGAAATAAATAGTGGAGACACGAGCTCCGGACAACGCCATTTTGTACCAGAGTCACGCATTAAATTAACAAAAATAAAAAAATATAAATCAAGAGGGTAATAGCTTTTTCTACCCTTATAGAAGGGCGTTATATGGCAGGGGAGAAAGAGAGCATAAACTCGGTTAAGGGTCTTTCCGGATCAAGATAGGGATGGGCTCTTTGTTATTTGCTTTGGTATTCTATTACGAGGTAACTACTTGCTCTTTCAAATCTAAATAAACAAATTCACGATCGTATTTTCCTCCGGAACCGTACCGAAGTCTTCGCCTCCGTCTTGTGCGAGCGTTCGAGGGCCGGAATGTCGCCCTTCACGGCCCATCTCTAGGGTGCAAACACGAGGCAGAGAGGTAAACGATTTTCATTTTACAGATGATTTTATCTGCTGTTATACGTCGGTTGTAAAAACATATAGGTATAGTTAATGCAGGAGTTCTTTGTAAGAGATATGCTTTCTCTTTGTAGATTTTTATATTCTTCAGTTATTTCCACAGGTAGTCGGTTAAACCTCTCTAACTAATTAAAAGACCACCAATGCCAAACTTTGCTCGCCTCCTAATTGCATTTAGATGGAAAATTAATGTTCTGCAAGTAGCTGTATTTGTTTGCGTCCCCACCCAGTCTTAGATAATTCCAAACGTATCTATTTCCTCCTGTTACAGACAAATTACAAGCAATGACGCGTATAAAGTGCTTACAGCCTCTCGTACCAACATGCAACACTCTCCTATTTTTAGCATTTTACTATAGCTCTTCTCGTAAGTATGGTATCATTCACTCTCATTAACTGAATAACGCTTATAAATAGATTTTAAACAAAGATTAAGCTATTATGCACGATACAATTTACACATAATCACATGCATGTAAAAATAACAAAGAACGGAAACATAAACTAAAACGGTACGTACAGTCGTTTCTATAGGAGACACTACTGGGACCCAAACGAAGTCGTTTATATCAATGTCACGAATTTTAATGGTTTCTGGGGTCAATATCATCAGTACAGCAGAACGAATTGAATACTGTAGTATTCATAGAACATCACTCATTTTCACTCGTTTCACTCTTCACTCTAGCACCAAACTCGAGGATTCCTCCAGAAGCCTTGGGAGGTTTGAAAATCCACAAATTTTGCATGAGAAATAAATCCTTGTTTAAAGTCGTCCTCGACCTTTCCCCATTGTCTTTTTCAACATTTCTTACTGCAGTTACTGTGAAATCTTGGAAATCTTGATTGGGTCACTATAAGCATTTCCAAGCATTTCAACTGAAATTGTTTGTTCTCATGTCGCAAAATCTCGTTTTGTAATTTTTCAATGTTTCTGCGGAGCTTGTCAAAAAGATATTTTTCCACATTTTTCAACTTTACTCTCGACTTTCTCAAAATTCTTTTAAAAAACTGTTAAGGTTCATTTCTCATATTATTAGTTCCTTAAATCAAAATATCTAAGAATGACATAAGAAAATCTTGGCCTTTCCCTGACCCACAATTTCTCATTCATCATCATCATCATCATTATCTCTCTCATCATCGTTTCTTAAAAATGTAGGATACTTGAGAACAGTTAATATTAAGAAAATTATTGCTATTTGGTTTCAATACTGGCCTCTTTTTCCTCTATATAGTTCTCAATTCCCCATTAACATAGAATGAGAAAATGTGAGAAAAATTTCATTTTTCTTGACGCATTATTTCTCAATATTTTCGCTCTGGAATTGTTCCAAGGTAAATACGGAAATCCAAGGATTCAAGAGAATCGTTTCATACGGAAAATCGCGAAATACTTGAGGCATGTTTATATTAAAAAATTCATTGTTATTTAGCTTTACCATCATCCTCTGGTTTTTCTTACCATTAATTTCCCTTTTTCCTTATTTCTGGATTCTTCTCCATGAATGTAGAGGAATTTTGGAATAGGATTCCCAAAATGTTTTTCTATCGCACAGGAAATCCAATCATTTTCTTGGATTTTTCAAGTTGTTAAGTTTTCTTAGCAGACTATTTACACACGGCCGGAGAAAATATTGACCTTCCTTTGGATCATAATTTGTCAATATTTTTTGCCCTCAAATTGTTCAAGATAAATTAATTAATTCAAGCGTTTAAGAGAGTCATTTCATGCGGATGCAAATTATGCTTTTGTCATTTCTTAAAACTGTGAAAAATTGCCGCCGTTTAGTTTCAATAGGCGACCATTTCTCTCAGATTTCTGGATTCTTCATCAATATAGAGAAATGGAATTTTAAAAACATTTGAGAAATTGGAAATCCTTAGTCAGGCTTATTTCCTTATCTTCTTCAATATTAATTTTGACCTTCCCATCGCCCGATTTTGATTTCAGAAATAGAAAGAAATCCAACGAGTAAAGGCGTTCCATCCAGAGGCGCTTCTTACGTCTACGAGTTTTTACGCCTTTCCCATTTATCAAGTATCGTTCATTTTTTTTTTTTTTGGTAAATTCACTTCTTAAATTTTGAGACAACAACTCTCTGGGACAATTTAGAACGTCTCGATACGCCTGGACGCAGATCCCTTCGCCTTTCCAAGGTACCTGGACCTGTCTGGATGCATCACGTATGACGTTTCCATATCCGTCCTGACCGCGATAAACTGTTCGGTATGCCAATTTCAGGGGACATATTCGGGGATTCCGTTGTTGCAAATCTCAATACTACAAATTTAAATCGGTTACAAGGTTAGGCCAAGATCACACTGGCTACGAGTGAAACGCGAGCGCACTGTCAATTACCTCCGTCTAAGGGAGAAAGAGCGAGATAGACATCATTAAAACTTGTTATTGCAGTGTTATAATTTTATTTGGCTCAAGTGGGAAGTTCTACGGGAATTTTCTTCCGTTAATTATCTTTGTTGCTTATAGATGCAAAGCAGGAAGGAAGAAGTGGCTCGCATACAAAGAAAGGTGCTGTTTCGAGAGAAATGTCTTACTTCAGTTTACCTTGCGAAATATTTAATCGCCAAGGTAAACATTTAATTAATCGTTTCAGAAACTTTACGATTATTTAATTCTGGATTATTATGCACTAAACATTCTACCCTTAACTAAACCACTTAAAGCCAAAACGTCTTTACTCCCTATGAGCAATAAGAAGCCGCGTTTACCTTTTGCTTAATAACACAGCAAAACACTTGTTAAAAACAACTAAACGAGGCATAGTACAATCTACAAAACGTTATTAAACAAATTGTGCTTATCTGGGATTATTAATAACCTTAACCTTAGATTGTGCGCCACAGCAGGATCCGTTTACTGAGATACTTATTGGCACTGAACTTACTTAGTTAGTTAGTTGCTCCTGTATGTTAGATACAGTGGCGGCCATAGTATTTAACTTTGTTTTCAGGTTTCTTTTAAATTAATTTAATTCACCACGCCTGCTTATTTTACTGAAATCGGAATATTTTAGGGAAATCTGGCAATACCGCAAGAATCTAAGTTTTCAAAGCATCTGTGGGAATCCCGAAGTTTCTATTTTATAAGAAGTTATGGGAATCCCGTGGATTATGAAAACACTAAATCAATCAGTGCATTCCAAGTGCTGATGGAGAGCGGACACTAAATTAAGAACACTGTTGATTTGTTAGTTCAGCACCTCTACTGGCGATAATTTGTGAAAATGTTTATAAGGTTTAGATTTAGAGACCTAATTAAATGTAGAAAACAATGGAAACATAAAAAAACTGCACATTGCAGCTTAGAAAATTAATTATTAATTTAAGGTCTTCTGGAACGTCGTATAAGAGTATTGCAAAACGCTCTAAAATAACGGTTTTTCATGCGATTAAGCATTTTAAGGAACACGCAACATACCATGCAAAAAAATTTGGAAATCGGATCCTGAAACAGATAAACAAATTATAAGACTTCCTCGTCGAAACACCATGATGACGGCGGTTGAAATCCAGAAAAAGATTTTTCCAAAAAATTGCAAAAATAAAAACTCATAGTTGTCCGTTCGAACGATTGGACATCGTCTGAATGAAGCCAATTTACATGGACGAGTCGCGCGTACAAAACCAGTTATTTAAAAAAAATAGCACGGCTAAAATACAGTTTCTTAAGGACTATAAAGCAAGGGCCTTATTCCAGTGGAAATACGTTCTTTGGTCCGATAAAACAAAAATCAATCTGATAGAATTAGATGGGAGACAGTATGTGTGTCGTCTTCCAAACCAGGAATAAAATCCTAAGTACGACACAATCACAGTGAAACATAGAGATTAATTAAAGTTCGGGGTTGTTTTTCCTGGTCCTGGGTAAGCCCTATTCATAAAATTGAAGGGATTATGAATCAGGTCGAATATAAGAATATGAGGAAGACTGTAATGCCAGCGTATACCGAAGAGAACTTGCCTGTAATTTGGAAATTTCAGCAAGACAACAATTCGAAGCACGCGGCAGCTAGTGTTCGCGCTTGGTTCGACCAGAATTCTGTGTCTCTTCTATAATGGCCTTCCTGCGGACCGGATCTTAATCCGACTGAAAATTTGTGGAACGATGTATAAAGGCTTTGAGACAGCAAAACATAAAAATATTCAAGATTTATTCGACGCTGTTAAGCAAATGTGGTACTCTATTCTTAAGGTACGTTTTGTCAGGCCGTAATTAAGGCTATGCCAAATCGTTACGTGGAAGTAGAGATGAATAAAAGCTACCCGACTGGTTACTAGTTATTTTCAGTTTTGTTGGTTTCTTTTTTAATATTGTAAATTGTTCAAATACATCAGTCTTAATTAATTATACGTCCGAGAAGTTTGTTGACTTTTTCATGAAAAGTATTTTTTTTTTTAGTTTTGATTATTGCAATTTCCTTAACGTTTACATTGCTGACATGTCTTACGATCTAACAAAAGTCGTTAAGAAATTGTTTTAATTAATTAAAGTTTACTTCCGAGGAACTATATTTTCTTTTTTTTACATCCTTAATTCTATGGCCGCCACTGTACATACGAAATTGAAGCAGACCAGTTCAACGATGACGTAAACCCCCTGACGTCACTACAAAGGGCTCAAAATAGATCCATGTGACGAATATAGCGACGTCACGGGAATGTGGGCAGACCAGCTCCCTCGCAATGGCGCTTCTTATGTACTTTTGACCTTTAACATAAACTGCTGCGAAATTGCCTTCGTAGGTATTAATTAAGTGACGTAATTGAAACGTTTACTTGAAAATCTGTTAGAGGGAACCGCAGTGTAATAATGCCTTTAATGGATGTTCGGTAATTAATAAAGTTTCCTATAAAGTCGAAATTGGTGTGATATCTTTTGGTTCTCGTTACTTGCCCACGATTTGATGGAACGCGAGTAATTCCTAAGACTTATTACATTATTACTTATTACGCTGCAGAAACGTTCTCAAATTCTTATGAGCAATTCTCCTATCGTGCCCATTCTTCCGTGGACTGTTTGAACCTCGTGAACTTCATATCTATCACTTCATTAATTTGGATCCAAATAAATTTAGCATTAATCCGGTTTCACATGGGTTCATAACAGAATTAAAAGCCCCCAAAGCTGAATTTGCAATATTAAATACGCCTGTAATACGTACACGTATGTGCGTTTTACTTTTAAAATATTGTGCAAATATGTAAATGAACTGTATAGTCAACAGTAAATAACAATAACAAAATATTGTTTACCACCTAAATTATTGCAGGATTGGTAGATCCAACGTGGGATTTCAAAATCGATTTGAATAATGTGCCATAACGCAAACGAACGCCAATAAAATCTTGATGTCCCAAAAAATGCGATTTAAATGATTTTTTCCCTCCCGCTCCTTTTTTTTCCACCTCCGAAAAACCAACATCCACGATCTTGACCTCGTCCTTGCGTCTGAAACAAGCTGTTGAATCCCAATGATGTAGTTCGAAATTCACACCGTGGGACTTCGACCAGATACGCCTTCTGAATAATTGTCCCTGTGTGTGCACCTAGACCAGGGCCCCAATTCGCAGCGAAGGCCTGAAGATAGGAAGCGCCTCGCTCGCGGAACAAATTCTGCAAGCAGCAGGAAACACTAGTTCCGCCACATCACGTTAGAATGGTTCGTGATGATTGATCATCAGGCAGCCTTTCGTATAGAACCTCGCATTTTCCTCACGTACTCTCGAGTAGTCGAGGGGTGTTGGTACCAAAATTAACATATGGAAATGTGCCTGGTACGAAAGTGATCGTTCCAAAAATAAAATCATCAGTAATAAATAGCTCCTTCGAGCTTTCTCAGGATCGTTAGTTCACTCTTTGGTTTACGTATAAAGTGAATTGCCTGACAAACGTGGGTAATTTGTACAAAATGGAACCGGTGCCTGGGCGACCTTGTAAACTCTCAAACCGTTAGAAAAGGCCATAATACCTACACAGCTGTAATTCACATTGTAAATTCATGCCGTGAAATAAGCTAACAGTAAATTGCTTTACTTTATAAGTCGCTTTGCTGCTCAAATCTATTTGAGCTTTTTCAGCTATGAGCTTTTGATGGATGGTCCGGTGAGATTAATGCGCTAACTCCAAGGGAAAATGGAAAATTCACTTTGCTCTCACTTATCAGCAGCGACTTGCTTGTTAGCGGCAAGAATTTTTTCCATGCCTGGTTATTTGAAGTGTTTTGCAGTCATCCTAGCAAATTCACGAACACTTGAAATGTTCTACTTTCTCTTTCTGACTTTCACCCTTGACGAGTCCAATTACAACATAATTAGATGCATTACGAACAGCAATAAATGCTAATAACGTAATGGTAATTGGAGTTTTTATTTGGACGTTCAAAATTAAAAATCTGGTTAATAGAGCAGCAAATTTAATTTTGCCCTCTAATTTCCTCGAGTAAAAACCAATTTACGGTTTAATAAAAGTATCTGCAAAAATGATACAGAACCCGAACCTGTTTGCACTTGATTCGGAACCATAAATTCGAACTGGTAGAGAAGCAATAAAGAGAGCCGCTTCTTATTTATTGTTGGGCATTCGCCAGAAATTAACGTTTTGCTTAGTAGACCGTTTTATAGTGGTTTATGATGCTTTAAAAGTCATAATTCTTGAGTTATTAACATTTTAAATGCGTTTTGTCGGTATCCAATTATATGACACAATGGAGCGTCCAAGACATAGCTTATTATTGGGCAATGGCTGCGAGGAAAAAATTAATAGAAAGCTTTTCGCGACGATTTGGGTTAATATAATATGAATATTACGTTATACTAGGAAGTCCCAATCTTGGCCATTTAAAACCGTGGCGATCGAGCTTATTAACGTAAGGAAGCTTTAGCAACGGAAAACTAGATAAAGCAACTGGCCCCGTCTACAAATCTTTCTGGAGAGACGGAGCAACGAAAAACAGCCTCTCCATCGATTAATCACATTGATGGAGAACGAATTGATGAAAGAATGAGGTGAAGGCGAGAGGCACGTAAGCTTTTGCCACGTAGGTACGGGCCATCCGTGAGTCCTGCATCCTCACAGGCTGCGACGACCTTTGGGGTCGCATAAGAAGAGGAGTCCTCCGTCCTCACAGTAGCCAGTCAATGCTGCCACCTCTGTTGGCTCTTAGTTAGTCCGAGTTAAAATTGATTTTCAATATTTCAACTCTGCCAGAGACGCTCCTGGTTTATTGATATTTAACTTCACGCCTTCAGTGCCAAAAGGACAAATTGGGAATTTATTTCAATTCATAAGAACAAAGCTCCTCGAGTTATTAGCCCTCTTCGGGCCGCCCCTGATCCTTGATGTTCGAACGAAAATACGTCGCCGGCATTTTCAGCAATGCTTCAAACCGGAACGGAAATATTCAGTGGCGTGGCAAAATGCCCAACATTATTTTATATATTTTTTGAATCGTGAAACATGTTCCGTTCCTACTCAATTTTTTCCGAACAAAAACCCGAACCTACCCAAGATTTCTCGCTGCCACAAAACCATAACTTATGCTCATTAAAGTAGTTGATATAAGTCGCGGATGCGGCCGAGATATAACTGTTCCCCCAGTACAGGAAGCCTAATTAACATCTTATACTTTATTCAATTAAAACTCACAATATACTGTAACACTTAATGGCTTTTTAAAGTTGCACCTAATTGCGCTCAAACGTAAATTGCCAATAAATAAAGCTCTTTTACAGGTTCTAACGTGAGCAGATTATATGCGTTGATCCGCAAAGTGTATTGCTTTTGGGTACCTACTAGAATAAAGGCGAGCGAGTATTCTATGTCAGAAGTCTTGCCAAAGGATGCAAAAGCAAGAATTAATAATTATTAATTCGGTTTAATGAGAATTGAGTGGGTCTTTATAATTAGTGCAGCAAAAGTGATTGGTCTGGGGTGGAATGGTTTCATGGGTCGCGGGGGATGTTTCAATGCGTTAAAATATGGCTTCATATTTAGTGAACAGATAAACACCTAAAGACCAAATAGCGTTTCTGGAACAAACACGCGTCTTTTATCCAAATTCTTTGCGTCCTTAAACTTTTGTTTGCAAACGACCCGGAAAACCTTCAAACTTTTATGGCGTTCAATCGACCACCGGAGCTAGGACTGCTTTCGGATTTATTCCCTTCTCTGAGGTGTTCTCAGTTACTTTACACACGCAAATGATTTATGAGACTTTGATGATGAATTAGGAAATATACGGGTACGTACCTTTTCGGTTGAGCGGCTACCACAGATAATCCCCAAAGATGCGCGACTATAAACCAATTACAAAGCGAAATAGTCGTATAATAACCGTCAGAAAGTCGTCGAACAACCCCGTAACAGAACAGAAAATCGAAACTTACGGTCCTCGGAGTGTATCTCCCTCCCCGGTCGTGAATAAACTCGCACTGCACGTTTCAAATTCCCTAACTTCTTGTTCAATCGCCGCCCCCGGGGGTTGCCGCCGCCTCTTTGGGGGTTGAATGAGAATATGAATGTCTAAATTGGTTTCGTCGTAGTGGTTCGTTTCGACGCCAAACCGTATCGGCAGGTAGATGGGCTTGGACATCTCCCGTAAATAAGAGAGATTGGACCTACATATTCGTTTGCACTCGACGATTTCCAGTGGTTTATCGTTATCCTTTTTTCTTTTTAAAGGAAAAAGTGTTTAATGGGGGAATATTTGACAGACGTGTTTACATCTAGAGGGCTTTACGCGTCTCCTTGAAACAACGAGTTGAATTTACGGGGTAAAGTGTGAAATCGGCAACGTCGCCTATGTTATCATTGAAATGGGGCAAAATCTGATGCCCACGTAACTGAATTTCTTGAATTTGTATGTGGGTTCTTAAGACATTAACCTATTTCCATATTTTTGAATAATCCTGTATAAAAAACTAATTATTTGTTGAAGAATGTCACCGGTGAACTCGCAAGTTAAATGTGAAAACTTGAATTTTGATAGACCAACTTCTAAGGCAACAAAGCGTAAACGTGCTAAACCGAATTATTTTACACATAGACGTAAAAACACATTGGTTTTGAGACCAACTTAAGCTGCCATTTTGATACAGTTGGAGGTACGTCACTGAAATGGAACCACGTTTTAAATCCACTAGTTTCAAAGGTTGCTTTTTGTGATTTCGTGTTTATGTTAAATTAGGAGAAACGAAGTAGAAGAAATAGCGCGAATATTTGTGCGGTTTCGGAACAGTGGATTACCCACATCTACGCCACTGCGAAAGCAACCATGCTGACAGAGTGAGAATTTGACTTATGACAATCATCATCACGGGCACTCCTCGGGGGCTGGTCAATTCTTTTCTTTTAAAATTTGATCTAGATTCGCCAGAAATGTATAATGCCACAAATCATAGGCGTCCGCAAAGGTTTTTTCTCGTACAAAACGAAGATTCCCTTTTAACTGATGAATAATTGATTGATGGAAGCTCTGTCTCTTTGACAGCCGTAAATCAAACTCGACGCAAACCATCAGTGACGTGGTTAAGGGGATGCATCGAATGAGGGTGAGGACATTTTTGCCGCTTTGGAAAGTTTGAGGGCCCGCACCTTTGCGACATGTGGAGCCGCTGCCGATACGCGCCTGCATAAGTGGCGTTGTAACATCTCTTCTTTTGAGATAAGGGGCGCCATTTTGATACCTATCTGAACGTGCTTGCTTGAACGTATTTGAGTAAACTAATTTTAAGTTTCCGTACATTTTCTCCTTTATGCTCTAAAATGATTTAGCTTTTTCCATCCCTAACCGATGAGGGTCGGACGCATCCCCATATACCTGTCGCAAAAACAGAGAAAACGTTGGCGTCTATCAAAACGAGAAAACCAACTCCCGTCCACATTATCTTTTGATGCGGAAAACTAAAACAGCTTTTATCTCGCTTTTTAATTTTCAAGAGCGGTCCTGCGCAAATTTGCATCGAGTGTACCCCGAATATGATGCGCTAAATTCAATTAATTTTCATGATACCTTTTTGATGTTAAAAGCTACTTGTTGCGGTGGCTGTTTTAATTTGCGGTGGCGTTTTCCCGTGTCCGCTTTATGTCAACGATATGGAGCTTTTTTGTTTGTATATGCCGCAAATTTCCTAATAAATACTTACCAGTATAGTCCAGAGGAGAACCACCTGAAAAAAAAAAGAAGAAAATGACATATTGACCTAATTAGAACATGTGATAAATAAGTAAACAAACGCGTAAATAAATAAATAAATAAATAAATAATAATATTCTGGCGTAGCTTTCTTGACAATAAGGAGAACTTTAGTTGGCAGCAACACGTGATCTAATTCCACCACAGTTACGCTGCTGGGGTCATCTGCGCCCAGACGAGTGACCCTATACCGAAAAACAAATTTACAAAAAAATACATCAATTTCCTTCACGAGGCGATTCTTGAGCCTCCCAATATTTCAAAAGGCGATACCTCCATTCCTCTATTGTAATTAACTAACTGAAAAACCTACTTTCTTTGATTGAAACCTTGCTGAACACACACACGAACTAAAACTTTAAGGCTGCCGCAGGTAGAGGTGGTTCATGCGGGTACCGACCACGACGTACCGCTGCGACCTTGCCTAAAGCGGTTCTAAAGTAGCGAAATCGTACAACCATCATCAGAACCAAAGAGAAATAATTCGCATTAACGGAGAATACACAAGATTCGGGGACCGAAATCCGAACTTCTTGGCAGGTTTCTACGCGATTAGAACTCGTTTGGTTCGGACTCGTCTCCTTTCACTTATTAAACCACGAAGTGTGTTAATTTTTATCTGGGTTAAGTGGCAACTATGCGGTAAAACACTGCTTCCTGTTGTGTGAAATTTATTCTTACTGTAACAACAGATATAGGTGGTGATTGGCCAACATGCATTCCGTCTTCCTCTTAGTAGAAGACGCGATCTAACGGGTTAAGTTCAGTCCCATCAGCCTCGAACTTGGCTGCAAAGTTTTATTATGAATGTGAAATTTACGGAGATTTTGTGAGGAGGTTCCTTTCGATGGCATTAGGAACGGTTTTGGTGCTTATTAACGAAATCACATCTAAATCTCGCTATCCAGGGCAAAATTTTGGAGGACCGAACTGCACTTGGACGCTTGGTGCGCCATCGATTTGTTTCAAATTCGAGAGCCCTAAATCTACTCTCCAACTGTTGAAATTGGGGAAACTTTCTATGAAAATCCAGAGTGGAAAAAATTAAATTTTGGGAAATTCCTACTTATACCTGGAATCTGGCTGCGTCAATTTATTCTGGATATTTCATGCCTTAAAACTATTCCTCTCCAAGCAGACATTTTTTCAACTCCATTAGAAAATTATCAGAAGCGTATCAAAGTTTTGTTGATCCTTGCCTTTAGGACATGTATTTGCCGATGAATTCTGAATAATTTCAAATATATTCGTATTCATTCGTCCAAAGCCAGAGGCGTACCCTTGGCATGCTTTTTAGATGATTCCTGGACGCCTCAAATAAATAGATCTAACAACAGTTTATCCGCAAAATTGTAGCCTTTTAGTAAACTCTAAATCCTAAGTAATTTTGGCCTTTTTCCTAGCTGTAGCTGCCCTCAATAACTTCAAAATGTTCACATTCATTGAGTGAAAACAGAGGCGTGCGAAGCGTGCAATCTAGGTTGTTATAGGGAGTCTTAAAGCAGTGGATTTGACAAGAGTTCACTTGAAAAATTGTAGCTCCCAAAACAAGTTTGGTCTGATTGGAGCAATAACAGTTCTAAATTACCCGAAAATTTTTCACGTCGATTCGTCTGAAAACAGCGGCGTACTTAGCACTCTTGAGATGAAACTAAGAAACATCCTCAAGATAAACGTGAAAACTAAAATTTGGTTGGAGACCTAATTTTGGAGTTGAAAGAAAACTCGGATTGAAGCGAAACTCTGGTTTCGACTGAAACTGATGAAGTGAAACGTGTTTCTCGCGTAAAAACTAAAAAAGAAAATGAAAAGAAAGTCGGATAGTTGGGAACTGATGTTGTGACTTTGACCCGATCACTACCATGCATTCGCAATTTTGGTCCAAATTGAAATGTGTCATGTTCTAGGAAATAAGAATTGAGCATTGCATTTCTCTTGGCGTCCATTTGATCGAACGGGTTAACAGAGAGGAAAATCTGTGACGTCATGGTCAACAGACACTTCCTAGACCTTATTTCGCCAGTGTCCAGTGTGAAAGTAAATTCGAAATTAAAGAACACTCAAGAACTGCTCAGATTGAGAGGAATCTGGAGTTGAAAAGAAATTCACGTTGAAAGTGATTCTGAAAGGAATTACTGATTGACCTTGAAGCTGAAACGGGTTCCTCCCGTGGTGCTCGAGCTGAAAGGGAATTGGAGACCAAAGGATACTGCGACTCGGATGAAATTCGGATTATCCAGGACATCTAGTTATAATCGAGACTTGCTCGCAGTGGAAGGAATCTGGAATTGAGACGAAACTCTTGGAAAAAAATGAGTAGGAGCTGAAAGGAAACTTTTTTGATTGATAAGACGTTCGAACTGAGACTGAGGACAGTTACTGCTTGTGGTAAAGTTCATGTTTTGCGGATTTGACTATATTTCTATTAGATTTTCACACATCCAAAATAATGCCGAAATGTGAGAGACCGCATTAACTCCGGAGCAATTTGGTAAATTCCAAATTTCACGAATTATCTGAGAATGTGTTAATGGCTCTTCTAGCAAATTGATTATTGGGCTTAGTAACTATCTCAATTTTCGTTCATTTCCCGGCACATTAATAAGTCAATAAGATTTAATCAGAAAATGTAGTATATCGAGACAAGGGCCCCTCGAAACCAAACCGAGTAGGCCGTAACGCAATAATCCCGACATGTAAACACGTGTGGCTCGGTGCCAGTGAAAAGGGTCGTCATCTGAGATAACTGTTTAGGGTTCAATAATCTAGCAAACCAAAAGGAGAACTTCGAAGGGCCAAAGATGCAATATTCTTCTGCACAGAGACGGACTCAAGACATTCCACCGCCCAGGGCGTGGCTTATAATGGCAAATAACGTGGAGAAACTAATGGCAAAACATAAACGGATATTAGCTTCGCGTTTGAAATTTAATCAAAGTGCGAAATTAGTGTTTATAGATCGCAATATTGCGGCCATAATACGACTGCATTATTTCATAATTCATTGATGCATATTTGGCTTCGGACAGTTTGTTCGATAGCGATGGCTGGCGTCGAGTACTGAAAGTGATTTTGATCTAATTATGTTTCGGGGGTAACTGCGGGATTTCGCTGGTGTAATGATATGTGAAATGTGTTTGAATAAATCATAGTTCAGTTATATTTGTGTAAATGTGTGAGAGAAAGTCGGAACAGAGGGAAAGGGTGCAGATTCCGATGTTGGAGGATGACTGAGCGTTGAAAACTCGAGTGAAAACTGAGGAAACTGGAAACACATTAGTTAATTTAATTGTTCTGGGAAATTTACATCTAGAGAGGGAGCAATTAAAATATATAGCCGACAATAAAGAAATCAACAGCTTTGCTTCTCAGCAACAATTTAAATGGGGCGCTCGGTCCGCCCCTGTCCTTAAGGAAATCATAGTGAATAATTTTGAGGTTGTTAAGGACAGTTACGAGCAGAATCGGGAGAAAACTCGATAGAAACTCAAGATACAAAGCTCGTTATAGCAGTTACAATTTTTCAAATAAACACCTATCAAACCCACTGCTTTGAGGCAATCAGCGGCGACCCAAATCGGGTGCTCGGTATGACTCTGTTTTCGGACATTTATAGTAAATATTGTCGGGGTATCGAGGACAGTTGCATCTAAAACTAGAGAGCAAGATTGGTTGGGGTGCGAGGCCTGTCGCGGTGGGTACAATTTTTCAAACAAGTTAGTACCAAATCGAGGCGAACGGGAACGACCCAGATCGGGGGGCTCTCTGTCCTCGAACGCGTCGCAGTGAATATTTTTGAGCCTATTGAGAACGATTATATCGAAGAGCAGGGCGAAATTCATTGGGATACAAAACTTGTTGCGATTTTTCCAATAAACTTGTATCAAATCAAATGCTTTGAGACTCTCGTTAACAACCCAAATCGGGTGCTCGGCGTGACTATTTGCAGACGAATCAACACGTGTATTTGAGCTTATTAAGGGCTGGGTGGTTCTAGCTAGAATGAGACAATCAAAATTAATGGAGATACCGAACTTATTATGAGAGCTGCACATTTTCAAATTAAGTTTCGGAATAACAAGCTAAATACCATGCTTAATACTCCTGCATTTTCAAACGAACTAAGGTGAACATACCCCGATGCTCCGGAGGAATCAACGCGAATATTTTTGAGGTGATTAAAGGCAGCTAAAATCGGGGGAAACTTATTAGAAAACGAAGCGAACTGGGGGCAGCCGCCATTTCCCAATAAACCTCTATCAAATACTCGGACGTTCCAGGTACCAACCTAAACTGCATGCTCAATACGTCTCTGTTTTCGAACGAATCATCTTGGGTATTTTTGAGGTCACTGAGTACAGTTCCAGTTAAAATCAATCCAAAACTTGTTAGAGTACAGAGCTTGTTATGGCAGCTACGATTTTTAAAATAAACTCTTGTCAAATCCACTGCATTCTGATATTCTTGGGCACAGTGAGGACGAACGTGTCTCCGTTTCAACCCGAGTTTCCTTTTGTTTGAGTGTGATATGAGTAATTTGTATTAGTTTCTACCGGAGACCCCGAGTCTCCTGCTTTAGCTCGGTCATGTTGAATTGAATTAAGTTTCGGCTTCATCCCGAGTTTTCCGTTGAATCGAGTGTGATGAGAAGAGCTCGACTCATTTTTAAAACGAGTTTCTTTTCAGACAGAGCCTCGTTTCAACCCTGGATTGAAACTCCTTTAATTTGGCCGTGGTAGAAAACACGTTATAACTTAAACCCCAGTTTCCCTTTACGCCGAGTTTTCCCTCCGAATCATTCCAGCCGGTCTTCTTAAACCATGATGAACTGTTTACTGTTCAACCCGCGTTTCCCTTCAAACCAAGCGAGTTCCGTATCAATCTGAACATTACGTGAAAACACAATTCGCTTTGAGCCCACAGTCATTCCCTGTCTTGAGTTTCATTTCATCCGGGTTCCATTAAATTAATAATGCCTTAAAAAATATTCTCGTCTGCGTGTAGACCTGAATATTGCGAGTTTCCAGCCAAGAATCAAAAACCTTAATGGCAGCTGTTCCGTATAGAAATCGAACAATGGCTTGTGCTCCATCTACACAAATTCCCCTGTAAAGTTACCCCAAAGTTGAAAAACCCCGGGGATTGAAACAAAAGCACCGCATCGATATTGTTTCAGACAAGTCAGGTGGGCTCGACGAAGTGTGGTACTACCTGCCCATTCGCTCGTGGGTCTTTGACGTCACGCGAGTTGAATGGTACCAACCAAGACCGACGACGAACAGCTGGGTTGTTCTCGTTCGGACAATGGCGAAAGTGATCGCAATAAATTCCTCCTGGTAACTATGGAATATCGCATCAAAGTAAATCTTCGACAGATCTGGCTCCCACCCAGATTTACATGCATAATGGAATTCCGAAAACTTGGAAAATAATTTAGCGAGAAAGGAGAACAAGGAGTGGAAAATCGCCTTTATAATGCGGGAAATAAAATTCCGAATACTTATTTAAACGGAAAGTCAACCGCTAATTTGTTCTGTTGAAAGCCGAAACTTTTGCTTGACATTATTGTCTTGGATGGGGTCCAACTGGAAGGGAAATAATAACGGGAGGTCGCGGGTAATTCGTTCAACTCCACTCTTATATATTTCGCACAAAGGATCATTAAATAAAACGAAACTGCCCGCTTATTACTATGTGCGACAAGTAGTGAGTTCCGATAAAACACCCTTATAATCTCCCTTTGATTTAGCAGCCGCCCTCAGTGCTGCCTGTAATTCTATCCATTCTGCGATGCCCCTTTTATGTACATATCGATCTTCGAGGCCCTCATTCTTAACCGCTCAGTTTTCCGTGTTTGTGTCGGCCAACTTTATTAAATCTCTAATGGAACTCCTTCGTACACCTTCGATGCTTGCTTGGGAGTGCGGAATTAGCAACTTTTCCCACATTCCTCCCGGTACTCTGCTAATCGGGTCTAAACGTTGTCTACTAGATATCAATCAGTAAACCTGTTCCAAATCCAATTTAATAACTAAAAGTCCCTATTTATAGCCCTCTCTATTCGGGTCGAAATAAATATTAAGGGCTGTTTCGGGTCGGAGTACTTATTGAAATGAGTTCAGCAACATGGGCTCGAAACGGAGGAGCTCCCCCAAGTAAACATCTGCTGGCGGCGAAATCGAAGTTAGACGCCTTTGGCTCTGTTTATCTCGGCTATTGAAATGCTTCGCTTACAATAAGCAATTCGATGATATTAATTTGTATCTTTCACTTGTAATCAGTTTACCTGAAAAAGTTAATAAAAACATGTTACCGATTTTTGAGGGGATTTCGAAATGTGTCCCGAAAAATGTTCCCCTCGTTCGTGGGCGTAAGGGTCCCTCAACGAGCTCAGAAATATCGACTGCTTTCAAGTCGTGGGTGTACCCACTGAGCACCTTATTTACAGGATGTTTTTTAAGGACTGCGAAAAATTTTAACCGCGGATTCTACACCGAAAAACGATGCCAGTTTGCTATGCAAACCACATTCCGAAAGTGCTTCGTTGAAGAACTACAGGGTGTTGAAATTTAACTAAAAAAATTGAAGTTTTACGTATTTGTTCAAAACGAACATAGATATTTTAATGACTTCTGCGGATTATCTTTCGTTAACAAAAATTTACAAAAGCTGTTGAAAACGACTTCCTCCTGCTTCAATTCAAGCATCGACCCTCCGACGCATGGATTGTCGAACCCGTTCAAAAACGCCAGGCGAATTCGACTGAATTGCCTGAAATTGTCTCACACGATGCTGTAACACGATTTATAGCCTCATTTTCAATTGGACCACAACAAACTGATTGCTTGAGAAAAAATAATTTTTAATTTTGGAAAATCCAGTGGCGTATCATTAAATTTCAACACCCCGTATTTCTTCAACGAAGCATTTCCGGAGTATGGTTTGTATAGCAAACTGGCGTTATTTATCGATGTAGAATCCGTGGTTAAAAATTTTCGCAATCATTAAAAAACACCCTGTATATTACTACTGAGAGTTCAGCTTCATTTTAGCCAATATTGCCGTCGGTAATTTTGAAAATATTCACGCCAATTTACCTGAAAGCAGAGGTGTACTGAACCTTCAGTTCAGACTGTTACTGAGAGTGGAAAACAGTGGATTACATACATGTTTATTTGAAAAGTTATAGCTACCATCGTTGGCTTCATGTTGTAATAAGTTTGGCACTGTTGCTAGATATAACTGTCCTCAATAACATCAAAATTATTAACGTTGATTTCTCTGAAATCAGAGGAATACTAAAAACCTTATTCGGATTGCTACTAAAAGCTTCAAAACAATTAATTGGGTATGAGTTTATTTGAATAATTATAATCCCCTGTTGAGTATCCTAATGAAACCTGGCTTGATTTTAACTAATACTATCGTCAATAATCTCTAAAATATTTACGTTGACATACCTGGGAAGAGGCGAATTAAGGCAGAATTTAGACCCTTTCCGAGAGCTTGAAAGTAGCAGATCTGGTACATTCTTATTTAAAAAATTGAAACTTTACTGATAACTATTGAGAGCCATATAAACCTCAAAAAATATACACGTTAATTCCTTTGAAACCATAAGAGTACTGAGCACCTCATTCAGGTGGCTCCTAAGAACCTTAGAGCAAGGAATTTGGTATAACTTTATTAAAAAAGTGTATTTAAAATCACAAGTTTTATATGTAAATACGACCCTGTCATTTTTAAGAAAAAAACTCGAAAAATATTACTTACTCCTTCAGTGCGACACTGCTTTTCCATGATTTGATTTTAACCCCCTTCGAAATGATTTCGGTAAGACTCTGAATTTATGGATTAATTTTGGATTTGAAAAGTGGCTAAAATCAATATCTTCCATTCATTCAGAAAGTTTCATAATTTTTCTAAAGTTAAATCCGTTTTTTCGTGTTATTTTCAAATTTTGTTCAGTATAACTTTCAAGGCTTTTTAGAAAATACCCTTAAAAGCCTGTGCATTTAGAGGCTGATTTCGAATTTTAAAAACTAGGTTGAATCAGCGTCGTGCATCGGTTTAAATACGAATTCTTATTTACACGGGGTTTGGGTCTTTTTTAAAATTGTTCAGTGCGACACTGCATTTTTTGAGAAAGTAGTCTCGAAATTTAAAACCTTTCCAAAATTATAAGGGCAATAACTGGCTTTACACAATTATGAATTTTGTTCTCATTCTGGCTACAAGTGTCCTCAATAACCTTAAAAATATTCAAGTTGATTTAGCTTGAACACAGAGGCACAGTGAGCCCAAGATTTAAGTATTTACCGAGAGCCCCCAGGCGGTGAATTTGACAAGACTTTACGTGAAAAATTGTTGCTTCCATAACAGGTTCTGAATTCAAATGAATTTTAGCTAGAACTGCCCTCGATATTTTCAGTGAAATTAGCCTTAAAACAAAGACATCCTAAGCATTTAGATCGGTTCACTGCCGAAGGCTTGAAAGCAGTAGATTTGACAGGAGTTTATTTGAAAAATTTGAATTGTCATAAGAGGCTTTACATTCTAATGAGTTTCGATCTGATTCTAGCTAGAAGCGTCCTCAATTTCCTCAAAAATGTTCACGGTGATTAGTCCGGAAGCAGAGGCGTACTGACCCCAATTTCTGATGCGTAACAGTCTTTAAGGGAAGAGATTTTGAAGGTATTAGAGCTATTTCGGGCTACTTCAAATCAAACCTAATTGATGAGATGTGTGGCTCTCAGGAAACACCCTGCTCGCGTAAAAATCAATTACCCAAGTTACCCCCCGAGGCAAGAGGCGTCACAGAGGTATCGAGGCAAATTGGAATTATTTTTGCATAAATTTCTGAAAATTTTACCCGTCGGAAATACAACTTTGCAATAGTTTCGCATAATCGTTTCAACTTCAATTAACAAAACAAATCGAGCCTTCCCGTACAAGAACGAGGTCAATATTCCGTTCTGCAGTGTAAACGTAGCCAAAACCGAGCGCTCACAAAGACAAGCGTCAGGTTTATCCACCTCTGAACATCCAGGTTTAAAATCTTCACAAGTAAAATATTTAGATTGGAAAATATGTAATTAGTTATATAACCGCAAAGCTAATTTAAATGGGTGACGTGTTATTTGTGAAGGTGCTCTTTAAAGATTCGTAAATGGCCCGATTAAGCTGCACGAAACAAACATTTCGGCCAATGTCTCGTCTCAAATTTCTTCTACCAATTATTGCCAAATGTAGGTGGCTTTTAAAAACGGTCAACACATCCAGCGTCAGATCAATTAATTCTAAGTCTGCATTTGCACAGGCGAGGAGAGAAAATGTATCATTCATGCCTTAAGCTGGAATTGATTGATTCGTTCAGCTTGGGTGTCAGTAACTACGAAATGTGCTAATAACGGTAGTTCCAATACGTCATATTTCATTGATGCAGATCTACGGTGCCGTCGAGGCCCTTATTGTCGGGCTAAAAATTAGGAGAACTTTCTGGGGTTCGATTTGCTGTTATGCTCGTACATTATATTTTTAATCATTGTCTTTGCAGGAGGTAGAATCAGATCGGCGAAAGTGCCTCACTAAATATCAGCCAGCGAAGCGAAGAAACAAAGGTACTTCCCATAAAATACGAATTACGTGAATAATTACTAAACAAGTGTAATCAGCTAGCGCTCCGAAAGCTATAATGTGTAGCAAACACGCTTTATCGAACTGCCTTAAACAACGATTCAGTCATATAAACGTCAACGCGAGCTATAAAAGCCTTTGTAATTTACTCTCAGGCCTGCTTCACAGTTATGAGCTGGAAATAGACTTTAATCAATCTTGCTTGAGAATATCATTCCGGGGTCCGTATTAATTTGTCATTGTTTCAAAGCTGATAATGTGCAATTTAAATTCATTATTTGGTTCGAATTCGCTTTGTAGGTGTCGACGGTGCATTGGGAATACACCGAACCTTTGGCTTTTAACGAGGTCTGATTGATTTTCCTTTTATCCCTCCATTTTCCCAACTAGAACATGAATAATAACTTAGAAATTGTAAGTTTTAATAAGCGGCTTTTAAGCTATTAATCCCCATTTTGAGCCGTTCTTATCGGTTTAACTTAACTGCGGATGGTGGAAAAATACTCGAACATGATACACATGGTGTCAGTTCCTCGGTTAGTTCTAGATCACTAAAGAAAAATTGACTAGAAGCTGAGCTTTATATGCGTGTTAGATCTTCAAGTTATTAATTTATTAACCGTGTAAGCAATTAATTATCAAATTTTAGGGGCGGTTATGGTATTTAGCATCAGGACTGTTAGGCACCCTTTTTAAATGCCTGTTCTTCCTTGGAGTTTAGTGGACGTGTCGCTTTAAATTTAGTGGAATTACAGTGTCGAGGGCACCGCTTCCAATGCAAAAATTTCAAAAATTGTGCCGTACAAAGTCTTTGAGTTATGAATTTCCAAAATTTTGAATTAATAATGATAATCAGTATCAGGGCTATTGTGTACTCTCTTTAAATGCTTGTTCTTCCCCGGGCTGTAGGGAAAATGCCGCTTTAAAATTTAGTGAAATTATAGACTGAAGTTTACCGCTTCTAATACCCGCACTTCCAAATTTGCAGCGTATACGGTGTTCGTGTTATGAATTTTCAAAATTTAGGAGTGGTAATGATGTTCAGAGTCAGGAGAGCTGTGTATTCTCTTTGAATCCCCGCCCTTTTTTGGTCTTATCGCTTTGAAATTATGTTCTGAAGCCCGCTCTTTCTAGTGCCAAATTTCCAAAATTGTTCTGTAAGTTTTCAAGTTGCAATTCTCCAAAAATCAGAAACGTAACTATTTTCGGTCTCGCGATCCAGTAGGTTGCAAAGGACATTTGCCTTGAAACTGACGGATTAAAGAGAACTTGTAGGAGACTTCTAAAACCTCACATGGCCTGAAGGAAATTCTTCAATTAAACTGCACTAGCTCTATTGAAATTTCATGATGATCGTTGCAGTGTTTTCGGATTTTGGGCCACTCCGTTAGGTGAGGAAAGCAAACCCGAACAAAAACATTGAAATATTATGCTCATCGAATTTACATTCACGCAAAATAACGGCCATACCCGAAAGGAATAAAACCATATATCAAAAGGAAAAAATGGGAAATAAACACATTAATATGATTTGCCGAAGCATGCCTTTTAGCGACGACCACGAGCCATGACCATTGCGTTATAAAATATGCAGAATACAGACGTATATACTTAAATAAACAAATTGACTTAAACTTAAAGAAAGAGAATGTTTTAAGCTGATTGGATCGAAAGCAGTAAAGTCACCTAAAACAACCGCAAATTGAATTTATGCACAGGCCCTCGTATCGTTCCGAATGGTCAACAAGGTCATTCGCAATAGAACCCGAGTTCAATTTGCTTAAGTGGTTTTTCCTCGTTTATTTGAAATATTAAAATAATGAAACACTAGAGCGATAATTAAAGCGGAATTTCTTTGCCAGTGCATAATTGGGTCCTCCACGAATTTTCTTCATTTCTTTCCACCATTGCATGAAGCGCATTTCATCGGAGGTTGTTTCGTCAGCTGTGACGAAAACCTGTTGATTTGTTAATTATTCTAAGTGCTTTCTATTGTTATAATAATAAATAACTCAAATAAAGAGGTCGTAATTATTCGCCTCAAAATGGACAGCAGAAGCCGAATAAGATAACGAATGGCCGCGGAATCGAAATGCGGCTTACGTAAGGTCGAAGTATTAAAAATACTCGCTCCAATGCACTCGTGAAAGAGTCTTTTATAATCCGCAATAAATCTCGATTCCCCTCGGGAATAAATGAAACGTTTAATTTAGAAAAAAGAGCATTGTTGATTGTTTGGGTGGAATTACATTCATTAAACTTAGATGATTGTTGTGAACGCGCCAATTTGGTCGAAAAGTCCCCGTAAGACCTTTTAATGCTAATGACGGAGCATTAATTTCCCCTTTGATCTTATACACATATATTATGTAAATCAATATCGAATTAACATGCTTTGAGAACCCCCACTAAACTGTTGCCGCAATATCAGTTTATTATCTGTCGATTCCAGGCCTCAATTCTAGCGGGAATATTATGTACTTCGCATTCAATCCTATCTCGTTTAGATAATGCAGAATTAGCCGGTACCACACTAAGTTGGTACCTACGCAGCGGAGACACCACTTTCTCTTAGACGGCGACCTTGTTTACTATCTAAACCGACATTATAAGCAAGTGAAGAAAGAAAATGAATTGTCTTGTCGATGTTGCACAATTATGACGAATTTTTCACTCGACATGAAATGTTGCGCTCAACTTTGGCTTCAAGACACACAAGCTTCCTCAAGCTTAACACACCAACAGTTAACCGAGTCTAGTGCAATAATAATAAAGGAGAGAACGTATCGAACACCTTTCAGGTTTGTATGTAAATGAACCTGTTTGCGTTTTGTCGAGTTCAAAGTAACTAAGGGAGTTATATGCATACACTGGAGATTATCTAACGTCGCGGTTTTAATTGTTTTGTGCAGAAAAAGTGTCGTTTTCCCGAGGACGAACAGGAAACGCGTAAACTGCTGCTTTCGAGATATTTTAAGTCAAATTTGGAACTCGTCTCATTACCAAAAAGAACTGCAGCCTTAAGCGCTATTTAAAAAGCAACCATTGAAGTTGATTGAAGACCTCGCGCTTGGATGAACCTCGGGGATTTTAGATTGCTGTATGGCAATACTGCATCATTCATTTGTTTATTACAAAGCTACAGCGATAGATGTGGTGATGTAAGAGCTGTCAAATCGAAGAAAAGACGAGGCTGTGCGGTGTGAAGAATTTACTTTTCCCAGCTTCGTATCAAATTTCGCATTATTTCTCTATCTGCTTAAGTCATACGTAAACCGTTCTGCCTTACTGCAACAACGTTTTCTTTCAAGTAAGAGCTCGTTGTTACCTTTCCTCGCGCAGCACCTGACCCTGGATCTCTTCCAGTTTCCGAGGTACTGACACTCAAACTGGACACTTTATATGTATAGCGGAATAGTAAAGGCTCTCGTAAAACTTACCACATATTGCGACTGATTTTGTTCCAATCCATAATGTAGGAAACGTTTTCAACACTTGAAGACACTCAATGACTTACTAATTAATCTCGGTAATTAGTTATATGGCAATGCCGCCCCTTTCATTTGTCTATAATAGGCCTTTTCGGAAATGATGATCTGAAGCGAATCAGCTGACTTTCAACCAATCCGTTGGATATTATCAGGTATCAAGATAAAATGATCTAAGGGAAATTATGGCTAAATTTGTGAGTGGTTTGCCACGTTTCCGTCGAGTAATTTAATTAAAAAAATGCTTCTCTTGCAATTTCTTTTTAATTAATTTCCACCTCGTGCACAGGAAGTGTGTCTGACAATTTAGAGGTCGTACCTCCTGTAGAATTAAATTGAGGTAAAGTTACGCGGTTTGGAATTCAAGACTGTGCCATTTTAAAATTTTTAAAATTCCAATGATTTTCGGAGGTATTCGAAAAAAACTGAAATTTTAGGAAAAGTTTTTGTGTAATTGTCATGTAATATAATTTTATATAATTTGATGTAATTCAAAATAATCGACGTCGCATCTTTGCGACTTTCCCTCTTGTGCAACTTGGCGATGTCATATTTGAACTCCGACGTTTCGATTTTCGGCAACTATCATCAACTTTGTTTCTTCTAGTAGACGCCATCTTAGACTTCCACATTTTTGAATTCGGTTTTTATCTTACGGATCGCCTCGATAACACGTCTAAAGTATTTTCCAGTAGTCATTTCCAACAATCGCGACATCGTTTGGCCGACACGATCACCTGATCTTTCCCCAGTAGATTATGATTTTTACATTATATTGAACTGTAAAATTGAATCTTAACATGCGATACGTCTTCGTCAAAAAAACCCAATTCAAAAATGTAAAAACGCAATATGAGGCCCATAAGAAAAAATAAACTTGATGGTTGCAGAAAATGTCACATTTCAAATATGATATCGCCACGGTATAGAAGAGAAAAAGTTGCAATGATGAAGTATCAATCACTTTGAATTACATTGCCTGGGGAAAAAATAAAAACGTTTTCCCAAAATTTCAGTTTTTTTTAAATACCTTTGAAAATCACAATTTTTAAAATTTTGAAACGACACATTCCTGAACTCCAAATTGTGCAACTTTGCCCCAATTTAACAGACCTCGCATCTTTTATGATCACCGAGATTCTCCTGGGCGAGCTCCAGAAACGGACATGCTGCACATAACTTACTTTCATTTTACTCTTCTTTTTAGGCTGTGACCATTATCAAAGGCATGCTGGTATATATTTGACCTGAGCAATTCTCTATTTTTAAAATAATTTTGGTGTTCTTTAACTCTCTTTTTTATGGTCTTAGACACTTCACAAACATAAATAATATATATAAAGTTTAATGGATTAATTATGAACATTTAAGAATAATGAAAAAAATAAAAAATACTTCAAAATCTGAGAAAAAACAAATCGAAAAAATTGGGAATAAACGTTACGTTAACAATTTGGCGTTGTTCGGACAACTTATCAAATTCGTTGAAAGAAGTCCATTAATTCTGAAGAAATTTGGGAGCGTGAAACCACATTTCGGAGGAAACCACTTCCCTTGCCGTGCATCCATCCACGCCGGAAAACCACATTCAACTCAAAGCTACTTGCAAATCCATCCAGAGACTTATTGTGTCAAACTCAATTCTATCGGATAAAACTAATAAAATCCTTTGGGTTAATTAGGCTAAAACTACTCTGTCACATAATTCTAAATGGGTCAGTGAGAATGTTTTAATCGGGACAATTCGCGATTTGGCTGTAATTAAGTTACATGTAGTGGAATCATCATTGTAAACATAAACGCATATACAAATGCGTATTCTGATTTGCATCAGAATATCCATGGAGCTCCACAAAAAGAATCTCGTGATCTTTAAATAACCAACGAGGAATGCGAAGTTGAGACAAACTCGGAAGAGTTTTTTTCCACTCAACTTGTCCCAGATGATTTTACTTATTCAGACCTGTTGCCTGAAAAATTTTCCCATGATTCGACTGGGGTTGATGAAGCCGAGGGGATTATACATTTGTGTGATCTTAGATAATGCCCATTTTTCCGAGAAAGTATCACTTGAGGTCAATCCCTGCCAGGCGATGCGAAAAGAATCCATGTTCGTCTTCCATTTCAAAACTTATTAAAACTCTTTTCCATCTGAATATCATATTCGCGATGCTGGACGGTATTTCCTAATAACTTTGAAGAATTGGAACAACATACGGGGTGTTGAGTATGTGCAAAAACTGTACGTAGTGAATCGTAGAAGAATTGAAAGGTGACAAGTTCACACTAAGTCTTCAACAGCAAAATTTTCGAGAAACAGGGTATTCAGATTAAAATTTTAGTTTTATTTTTTTACTATATTTTTGGACAATAATGCGGCATCCAGACAAAATTTTACATATCAGGAAAGTTCATGATACGTAAAATGATGGGAAACTCAAATATTTACTTAGTTTTTTGGTTGTTTTGCGGTTCACCGTGTGTAATTTTTGAGTAAAAAACTTATTCTTCATTAATGTTTGGCGATAAAGGTATTTTTTTTTACTTTTTTACTTTTTTTCATACTTTACTATAGTTCTGCAACAATTCGGGTTTGATTTTTGAACTTTTACCATCAAAATGCACTCTATAATTCACCTTTTCAGCGATAATGCCCAAGAAAACAATGGATGCAAAGCAGGGCTGGAAAACAATACACATGTTTCCATGGCAGCAGAATCACAAAATTTATCTAACCAGTGGTTGCCAAAACCTGAATTTTCAGTGTTTTTTTAAAATTGTTTATTGTTAGTTTTTAAGCAATAAATTCTAGGTTGTGTGCGAACAAGCATTTTATCTACGGAATGACTCACTCTAATGCTCAAGCTGCAAGACGAATGTATCAAGCACGATTTCCCCGTCGAGTAAGATTCGGTTTCTCGTAATGCTATAACAAATTTTCACAATAACCCCGCATGCTCTCGCAGAAAATTATCAAGTACGATTTACTCTCAATATTTTGGTTGGAATTATTGGTGATTATCTTACTTGACCTTGCATTATTCCACAAATGCTTAATCACGAACAGTGTTGAAGGTTTTTGGAATGCGATCTATCTGAACATTTAGAAGATGCTGATGTAAGGAAAAGTTGTAGTTCATGCAGAGTGGTACACCTCCACACTTTAGTTCTGTTGCACATCGATGTGAAGAACCACTATCCTAACCGTTGGATAGGAACGGGACTCACGGCCTCCCAGACTACCCGATACGAATCCTTTAGATTATTTTTGTGAAGTCACTAGTTTATTAAGCGAGATATTTCCGACGCGTGCCGTTATTAAACGAGCACCAGGCATATTCCGCTCGGCTGTGCAAGTTCTCCCAAAAGTTGTCCATCAATATCAGAGTTTTCCAGAAAGTTCTCCCATTTTTTCTCAGGTTTTCCATGATGTTATCCTTCTCCACTGTTTTCAAAATACCACTTAAGCACGATTAATCGATCAAAGTACATCGAGACATCGAAAACTGGCAAAACCCGGAAGCTCTTTGTGCCAGCATAGAAATTTCATTTTTAATTGGAGCTGGAGTTCGGAATTCTAGGCAAAACAGTTTAACATGCTACGGCATCTATTTTGAATCAATATGGACTGCACTGCACGGCCAAAGCTAATAAATAGTAATGCCAGGCAGGGGTTGCCCGTTCGCAGTTTAAACTTGATTAAAACTGCTGCCTTCACTAATGGATTGGGTGGGGCGTCCATATCCAACTCCACCATTTGTTCGGCACATTACGAGATTTTATCGCACGCCTGCAAAAAACAACTGGCTGCATCTGAAAAGCTGAAAGCGATAGTTAAATAGTATGTGGTTTAACAAACACGTGGTTAATTGGACATCTATCACTTACAGGACTCTGCAGTGTTCACTGACCCGGATTCGGCTTGTGGGAATAACGAGTGAATTAAATTTTAAAAGGTCGCCTGGATGCGCCGCTGTTTCAATGCGAACTGCACGAATTTAGGTTTTAACTGGAAACAGATCCCACGTGCAGGGATATTCCAGAATATTGTGATTTATGAATCGTGTTACTGGCTAATTGAAATATTGTTGCTCCCGCCATAATTGTTATTTATGCCAAGGTATAAACACTGCCAAACTCTTTAGCTCCAAAGTAAATCGGTCTTGAATGCCATTCATCATGAACAGCTGACACTCGCGGGCATTGAGCAGGAATTCAACATTAGAACTCCGGTAAATGGAAACACTTATTGCTTATTAGCGACGATGGCTCTAATGTTGGCATTTATTTCCACATTCCGAAACACAACGGCATTCTTTCTTCCTCCTCCTCCTCCTCTTCTTCTTCATTCGAAGCGCACATTGTTATAGCTTTCACAATGCTGCATTTCAACTAACAAAATAAGCGTTTTTTAATTAAAATACTAGAACTGATTGGCTTTCTTTACACAGAACTTCACAGGAAATAAAAATTCCCCGTCACCCGTCCCTGTAGCAAGACCTGCGAGGGATTTTAATATTAGGGAAACTTTTCAAAACGGAGAGGTTTCTTTCTTACTTTGAATGCGGATGGATTTGCGGTCCCTCAAACGAACGACAAGGTACTCTATATGAATATATTTAGTATTGGAGCGGGCATATAAAGGGAGGTGAAAAATTGCACATACAGCTAGATATTTATTGCCCCTAAAAGTAAGATTTATCGCCTTCGATATGGATGTTAATCCTAGGAAACTCGTAAAGTGGGGATCTATGCGGAAAAGTGCGGTGTTGAAATGAAATTTCTTGGCACGTGGCTTTGATGAAACTGTCAGTGGAACGAATAGAAAGAAATTTAAAAAAAAAAAGGCTTTTAGCAGATTTTTGAACAGATTGGCGTCCGACCTGCTTACCGCGCACGAAAAAAATTCACCATTTCTTAGTTACAGTTAGCTATTTGCTTAATTACTTAATTTAATTACAGTTGGAAATGGAGTAGTAATGTTTAATACAAATACAACATTTTATACCATTGTATGCAGTGTTAATTAACCTCTTAATTTGAGACATATCGCTGGCAACAATATTAACAGTGCACGAGTATGACGAATAAGTAGTAGGTAAAGCATTACTGGTTTATTTTTTTAGTAATTTCCAGTTTCACATTTCGACTATTTTCTGGTGGATTTGATCGCAGGAAAGCAGAAAATTGTTTAATCTAAAATAACAAGTGAGCGAACAAAGAAAAACGACGAAGTCCTAAATTTACATCTTTGAGAGAAAATTTCGAAGTCAAAGAGAACACCAAAACCTAGAAATTGGCAGAAGGTGAACTTCATGCTACGTTTTTCAACATTTTATACTATCAGGCGTATAACTATCCGTTCGATATTTATTTATCTAACTGGTAAGTTTATATGGAGTTCCGACTCTCACCTCGCTTCCCCTTGTAGATCCACGAAAAATTTCATAGAAAAAGGCGAAATTTTCTGATTTTTAATGTTCTTTCTTTTCTATTAACCTTTTGGCAGGTTTAAAAGCAAAAAAATAGAATGTCATGGGAGCGGTAATAAAGTTGCGTAAAATTTTCACTTTTCCGACAATTTTCGAGTAGACTTCATATCAAGAAGGCTCGAATTCGTTGAAAATAAATATTTCATGGAAAAAGAAGGAATTTTCTGGTAGATTTGAAGGCAGTAAAGTAGAAAATCGCTTAAAATGAATATTTCATCAAACAAGGATACATTATGTGACTCCTGAAATTAGACTTATTCAATCAGTTTTCCGGCAGATAGTACAAATCGGTGAAAATAAATAATCTATAAAAAAAAGTGAAATCCAATCAACTTCTAGATATAATAATAAGTCTTAAAAACTCATAGAGTTGATTGCAGAAAAGCCAAAAATCGCTGATAACAAATTATAGAAGGGAAAACGATTTTTCAAATTAATCTTCTGGCAGATGTGGAGGAATATCGAATTTTAATGTTTAGATAGAGTTTTTGCTATTTTTTGCAATAAATAATATAACAACCGGCTATTTTTGCGAATTAAATATTCACAACATAACGCATTTTATCTGTGCAATACAAGTAAAAATTAAATACATACTGTGTTTTCACATCACTATTTTTTGCCACTAAAAATGAACACTCACAGATATACGTTATGACCGACAATGAAAAATATTAGTTTTGGGGCTACTGTTCCCACTACACATACAACACGTACAAAATCATTGATATCTAAGAACCACCAACGAGCGAGTTCGAGGGAAACTTCTTATTTTATTTAAAATGAAGTAACTCAAACTGACCTGAGCGAAATTCCTTTGGGAAACCGAAGTAACCTCAAGAGACCTAAATGAAATGTCTCTCTTTTACTCCATCTTCTTGTCTACAATTTGCCCACAAACTCTTTAACTCTTCCAATTTCTGGATTCAATTTAGCTCTGTTCTTGCCTCTGCTATCTTTCCATGTAACCTCAATGGTAAAAGGGAAATCATAATCAGTAACGGGGTAGTAATAATTTAACTCTAAGACTTTCCATGAAAACTTCTCTCGTGGATTTCCAGGGTATAGAAAGCTTGTTTATACAGTATAATAATGTGTGTCAAACACTCAAAATGTCGCATCTCTTTTCATGCCTGTTTCCCTGATTTGGGACATTTACAGACATAGAAATTAGGATTGGTAATTAGAAACACAATATTTCTTTAGGTTACTGTTCTCGTTTGATTTTAAGAAATCAAAATCGTCGATATCTACAACAATACCAACATACGACAATATCAACAAAGGAGAAACTTCGGCATATCAAAATATTTGTGGACAAAACGGGGTTTCATATAATAAAGTTTATACTGAGAAAAAGTCATCGAACTTTGGATCAATTTAAACGAAATTTACTTAAAATCAGGAAACCAACAATCATTGGCAACGCTGTTCTGACTTTTTTGACAAGTGCTACACATTCCAGTCCTTTGATTCCACCAAACAAAACAATGTCGCGCTGTTGCCGAATATGCATTGCTCTCCTTCATCTCATTTAATTTATTGATATTAATTATTAATACCTTTCGGAGCTCTTGTTTGTTCTTCTATATCGAGAGTCTCACTCATAATGCAGATTGTTAAATTGGCACTCATTCTGAATTATTATTACCTATCTCAAGAGCCAAGAACCAGCTAATAAAACACCGTTATGATTAGCTAGTCAAATAAGATTCAGCTGGAAATTTGCATTACCCGCTTTCCTATTAATCTCTATTACGCGTAATCATATTACGTTACGGTGCTGAATTGTTTTTAGTCTTTTAACCATTTAAAAGCTGTAAGTAGGGAGTTTTTACTAGTGGTTTTCGACTAGGCAGTGAAGCAAACATAACTGCACACACAAAGGCTCAATTCCACTGTTAGCGGTAATTTGTGTTGCACTCTTTTGCAATTAAACGTATAAAACGTAAAACCATTAAACTCTAACAGTAAACGATTGTTTTGAAACACATCGGTTTCCATAAAATGTGTTGATTGTGAATGAACCTCGGTTAAATAATTTGGTCCCTTTGCGTTCGTCATTTTATTTTAATAATTTTGCATAAAGATTTTGTTTCTCTAAACCTCCAGTATCAAGGTTGTTATGCACTTATTCAGTAACTGAAAATAAACATGTTCGAGTTAAAAAAGTTGAGTTTGCACAAAGGTAATTTGTTCAAGAGAAAATTGATTTTCTGGCGTCTCGGCTCCGGCACAGCCTCGCTCAAGTTCGCAATAGAGCAGCTACGCTTAAAGTATACAAAAGTACGTTAAAAAGTCTGAAATTTCATTCTTCAACTTGTCACTTATAACACAATTTACCTCAAACCGGGCATTTCCAGGAAAATTACGTGTTCCAATTAAATATCCTCCTCTGGAATCAATCTATTAATTCCTGTAGCATAATCATGTTCTGCAAATAAATCTCTCCATCTCTTTCCAGCAAACGATTTCCTCGCCATGTTGTTTGCCTCGTCGTATTTAAATCGTCCAATACATAAATTTCTCAGTGTTACTCGAGAGCTGCCGCTGCCGGGTAAAATGCATTTTATATTTATTAGATTACAGTGGAATTTTGTGTTCTTTCTAGTGGATAAGGGTAAATTTATTTCAGATAAAGTTACCACACAGGATTAAGACTAGTAAAATTACATCGCCCACTAGAAAGTCTGCACCGTGTGATCGTTAAATGATTACTCCTAATTTTAGTACCCACAAACGTTCAAACTTCCACTTGTTTATACATTATAAATAACATAATAAATTGCTCTTCTATTGACGTTTTACTTACTATAGAACAACATACAATATTCACGGAATAATCATCTGATATTGGCTTTTGAAATTTCAAAGATTTTTAATAGTTCCCTTGTCAATTGGAATTACGGCGGAACGCTTAATTAAAATGCAAATGACTAATAGAACCCTGTCGTGCATGCAGGGAAAATGACGCTATATGAGTCCAAACAATTTTTTCATTTTAGGCAATTTACGAAAAAAATTACAAATATTAATGACTTTCTCTCAGTGTAGGAATTTTATCTATAACCAATCGAACATTTCTCTAGTCTACAGACGTTTCGATACACACGATTTAAATATTATAATAAGAAGTTTCTCATCTAGTCGCCTATTGATGTCTGTTAGATGTCAATAATTTTGTACGTGTTAAAACACGATGGGAACAGTAACCACAAGAAATCTTTTTTGTATTAAAAAAAAATTAGAAAAACGTATTACGGTTATGTTAAATTTATAGAATTTATGACATAACCAGTAGCAAATGAGGTCTGCGATGTTGACATTCAAGTTTTTTAACAACACTGACAGTGCGACTGACATAAATCAATTTTGGAAAGATTGGCAACGTTGCATCTATCCACGTTTAACTGTTCTTATATCCCCACCTATCTCGAAATAAATGAAAGAGGCAATGTTGCCATTCAATATTTCGAACGTACTATTCATAATGACACGTACACAATTCGAAAAGCTTTTTGTTTCTTCAACTTGAATTAGAAACTCATTTTGCGAGGGTGAACAAGGCCGCTTCTGTTCATGTTTGATAGTTTCTATCTCACCATGTGACCTATAAAGAAACGAAAGGAACGTGGTTGCCTTGGAATGTTTTGAGCTTGCTGAGAGTCATTGAAAAACGTTTGGGAGTTAATATACACTCATTAAGGAAATTTTGAAAACGTTGCTTTTTCCATGTTTAACGGATGCTACGTCACCCGTTACAAAGCAAAACAAAAGAAAGGGACGGTGTTGCCATATCTGCCTAAGCCAGAAAAATGCTCTTCAGATAACGGAGATATGTATTTAGACTGTTCTGATTTAATTTTGTGTGGAATGTTACTTTCCCGGTATTTTATTAGTTTTGTGATAAAACAGAGATTAAAGCTGAATACCGAATAAAGAATTTCCAGCCCATGAGGGATAAATTCACTAATGGCTCCATTCGTCTCGGATGTAGAGTTCAAAAGTCATTTTATAATCGAAATCAACGTTACTTTAGAAACTGACAGGGAAAAAAACGAAAAAGCGCTCATATTACTTTGTCTTTTTGACATATCTGCACGTATGCCCCTACTCTCGGCCAACAAACAAATGAAAGAGGCAATGTTGCCATGCTATATATAATAAATCATTTGAACTTGCACGGAACAAAGGCTTGCAGCCAAGAATCAAAAGTCCCATAAGTCATTTCGCAATAGATATTGGAAATAACCATCAGCGGGATAACCCTTTAGAAAAACCCCAAGTTTTCCATTCTATTTTTACTCGTGAAGGCTGCGCTTCAAGGATACATCGCTTTATGATGTAGTTTTTCCCCTTCATAATCTACAAATGACCGAAAAGGCATCAAAAGCAGGAGCAACACTCCCCGAAAATTTAAATTTCAATATCCCCAAGGGTCTAAAGTCCTCCTCCCACGTCTCGCGCTGATTGAAAGGTTTAAATACGAAGCGACAAACAAATCCCCGAAGAAATCGAGATAAAGTAATTCAATCCGGATCGTGATTATCCGGTAATTAATGGCTTCCCCGCAAAAACGTTCAATAAATGGCTCATTTTTAATACCCGGTTCAATTATCTCCTCAATCAACTCTTAACAAGCCTTATCGAAACAGTAATATGTTAATGCGTTTTAAGTTGAGTTAAATAGACAAAGGTTTGAGTAAATCTAAATAAATGTTAATTTTGATATACCTGGTAGTAAATAACTAATTCCCAGCGTAAACACAGCTGAGAGTTAAGTTAAGCGATAGTCAATATGATATAAATAACACTTTTACGGCCGCTGACGTTTCAGCTTGTTTTCTTTCTATTTTTTTCAAGTTTGCTTACCTAAAGCACAAAAATAATCCTTCTCATGAAAGTCACAAAACTCCGCATAAAGTGCGCAAAAATCGTCGGAATGTGGCAAGAAAGCGCACCACGAAAAAAACGCGGAAAGTCCTTAAAAATTCAAATCTCTCCTTAATCAGCGTAAACCAGGCTTAACGCGTCTACATGGGACGAGAGAATCGCAACTTGTGCGGCGTTGTCTTGCGCGCTATTCCTGCTTCACCTTTGAAGCTGTTTTGGAGAGAAATATTGCCTCTCCCCGTGAATCGCCATAGCTTCGCCTTGGCTATAACCAGAAACATGTATCAAAACTTACTTCCAGTGCGCGAAGTGAAATAGAAAGCGATTTCGAATGCTGAAGTGCGCGCACGTGTCGCTATATGAAGCGACTGCTGAGAACTGGGGATCAAAACTTTGCTTCGTTTTCACGGAATTAAGCCCATTTCAGACAGATTTTTGTGGAGACCATTATCTCTAGATGATAAACTTTATTTTTCTGTGCGTGGTAAGGGGACATGTTTATGGTATCGTTGCTTATGCGGCATGCCACGCACAGCTATTTGTTTAGGCTTTGTTTGTCTTTTGGGTTTTCAGTAAACGCGTCATCAAAACTGGCGCTTTTCAATAATAATTAGTTATTGAATTGATAATGCAGCTTTCTTTGAGTTACAGCGCTGCCAAGAACTTGCATCTGCAAGATGGCCCTCATAGTAGGGCAAGCACGTGCACATGATTTGCACGCGCTTCCCTCCCGGAGGTTTTGTTTTAGTTATTGGCAGCGAGAATTGCATTAAACTGGATTTCCAGTTTTGCCCTGGATACTAAGAGAGCTTCGAGATGACGCATAGGAGAGAAATGTGAACCTTTTCGTCATTGTCCTGACTAAATGACTTTGAACATGTAGCACAAATAGAATTTACAGAATTTTTCAACCTTCAAAGCCCCTGCATTTGTAGCCACCAGGAATCCAGGGACCTTAAAGTGGTCCCAAAATGGCAGCCACATGAAGGGACCGGTTCAAACAGTCGGATTCTCGAATGTTGGAGCGTAGAACGTTCCCTGGGAATGACGACACAACAGTTAAATCAACACTGTGCAGCTATGCGAGACGTTAACAAATACACGTCATTTTGACGTCACTTCCTAGGAGTCTCCTGCTCCTCAACAATCTGGCCCACGTGGCCCCCATTTATTTCTACCAGTAATTTCGAAATATTTGAGAGGCAACATGAAGCAAAACGAGTTTCAAGTAACCTTAATAAGTAATGTTATTTGGGAGGGAACTGTATCCGATGAGTAATCCAGGTTCAGGATTCTGATACTTTACGGGATGGCCTCTTCCTCTAGTACATCCATAAGGAAAGCAGAGTTCTTACTCCCTCCTTTCTTTCAAAGGAATTGGCAATACTAAGTCGTGTGGTTAATAACCTATAAGATATTGATTGAGGTGATAAACAGTGGCGTGCAAAGCCCAGTCCCACACCCTCGATGTTACTCATTCGAAGCTAATTAGAATTTTTTTAGAGTCAAATTTTGAACAATTCTGATTCCTAAAATTGAGAGAATATTTTAAAGAACTTTAGTAAAATTAGTGCTTTGTGCGTTGTTCTAACCCGTGAAATTTTTGATTAAATCTGCAGAAAAGCATTGGCGTACCAAGCCCAAAACCAGGGCCTATTACTTACACCATATCAATTAGGAAAAATCTGCTTTTGGGAACATTTTAACGAATTTTGATGAGATTATTGCGGTAAGTGCCCTGCTGGTAACATCCTGCGTGTACACGTAACTCGGTTGAATATGGTGATAAACAGTGGCGTTAACTAAGAAAATAATTGATGATGTTTCCCTCAAATAAACCGCTAAGCGCTAGAGGGGAAGTGTGCGCCATAGCTGGTGGTATTACTTGCATAAAACTGCTAAATCATTGACAACCAGGGATGAAACGAACCCTCATGGGCGAAGCCGTAAAGCAAGGAAGTATCGGAAGTGGAAAATCTTAGGAAATAATGAGCAGCATTTACTGAAAACAATTAATTGAAAATTAGAATTGTCTGCAATCCTCATAAACAAAACGAATCTCCTTCTCATGCCATATTTAAGATTGTGGTTTTCGTTTCAAAGATCCACTCAATATAATCAGAAGACAGCTGTGTCTAAAATCGAGGTCGCAAATGAGAATCAGATGTTATGATAATCTAAAGGAAAGTTATATAAGCATGTATTTATTGACGGCAAAGAACCGAGGTGAGTATTGAAAAAACAACAACAAAAATACCTTATGGTTGTTAATTTTCAATGTAAAGTTCTACCTAATTAAGCACATCGAAGGTTAGCCACTATTTTGATCATGGGCTTACTGGGTGCTGGAAATAATCGAGGAAAAGCAATTAGAAGTAAAAGTAATGTTTTGAGCAGTAAAAGATGTACATGTTAATAGGTTTCAAGCTAATAATTTTGGGCCTGAAGGAAAGGAAACTGGCTTGATGGGCAAGCTATTGTGACAATGATACTTATCGAAACGATTGCCCAATTACCTACTGAATCGAGAACAAATCGATTCGGTATGGCCGCACTTTTTTGCAAAAAGAACTTTACTTATTTATTCACTCGAACTAAATCGAAATAGCGCTTAAGTTTCTTAACAACAATGCTCTTGTGAATAAACTGTTGCACCAATATTCTTTAGTCCATTCTGGTGTGTTTGCTAATGTGATAATAAAAATGCCACTGACGAGGCTCCCCTTAAGCTAAAAACTCAATAGAAACACACAGTGAGTATTTCTTGATAGAAAGGACGCCGGATTTATCGAGCCATTGGCATTGTGTAAAAATAAGAGGGCTGTCAGCCACCCCTATTCTCACGCTTGAGGAAGCCCGTTTAAGTATCGGCGCTTAGATTTTTAAAACTCTTAGATTTTCAAACTCAAATATGCCTATGAAAATTTCACTCAAATTAACCCATTTGTTCGGAAAATCTTTCATGACTTAACCTTGCGGAAATTAATCTTCGGTAGTAACGAGAACAGCCCTTGGGTCGTCGTTCCCTGAAGCCAAAGCGAAAATAAGCAAACGGTGAGAGAGAGAGGACGATCATACAATGGTGCCAAGGAGGTACAATAGGCAGAGGTGCCAATCATGGAGAATAAACAGAATCAGAGAGGTGCAAATAATAGGTAAAGTGAGCCAATTCAAGTGGAAAGATGAGGATGGGACAAATATCGGTGAAATCTGGAATTTACACGAGACATTTTAAGTTTCATAAAATCCTCAGAAACATAGCAAATGCTCGCATTAGTCTTTTTGGAGCTGTAAAAAGAACGCGATCAAGTGCGAAAACTTACACCTACTTCTCTTTTTCTCAGTGGCAAGCAAGGTGACGGCTTTGGAGAGGTGACATCTGCCAGAGCCTTCCTCCGCAAATTCGAGGCCCTTATAGCCTCTTTGACGAATAAACTACACGGGACTTCTTCGAACATACCATTTTCGATGACAGATGAAATTCAAATGAGTGGATGAAACTCATCTTCCTTCTATCAGATCGATCCAGATCACCATGAATGACAAAACAATCGAAAACCGGTTGGGTTCCCACATCATTTTTGTCTCGTTCTGTAGCACATTACAGACGCCCCGGCAGTGTCTGTCTGGATCAAAACGTGGCCTTATTTTTCCTGGGCTTCTTATTTTATTATTTTCCTTTTATCTACATTATTAAATGAAATGGGGAATTTAATGTTATTTCCGTCAGTTCCTATCATGAAGGTGAATTCTGACGTGATATGGAACGTTTCGTGATCCGTACCTCTGTACCAGCTCATATGGTATTTACCAAAAAGGCTGTTCCTTCAGTCATCTTTCTTACGGCATGTTTCTTTCTCTTCCTCTTTTTGGCGAATTTATGCTTCTTTATTACGTTTTGGCATTTTAGCTATGAACGTTTCCTTCGTCCACTTTGTTGGATTACATTTCTGAACGAATTTCGACATATTTTTCTACCCGAATTTGAAACAGCACAGCCGATTCACCCTGAAATTTCATAGGTTCCTAAGAGCCCTTCTAACAGTTACGTCACAAAATTTAGGTACAATATTCTTAGAATTTTAAAAATTTGAACGTTTCAGAGTTCGATTTGGGTGTCAAGGCAACGTAGGTTGGAGCCATCGGGACCCCGAACCCAGGTTTGTTGCACCAATGTTTATTGGGCGATTTATTCTAAAATCTGACGGCTAAGGACTCTTGAATTGAACGAAAATTCGTTAAAATATTGGTCGGATTTTAGGAATAAAAAATGTTCGAAACGTGACTCTCTACCTATACTTGGTGCACTGCTGTTTGTCAACAGCTTTAGCCTACAGTTTCGCGGGATATTACGGCCCCTTATAGCAGCGATTTCACGTGTTAAAATATTCTTAAAATTTTAGGAATTTCAATTTTTCAGAATTTTGTTTGCGGCGCCACACAGGATGGAACGGTCAGGGTCTTCGTCCGGCTCATCAGCTAATTCACCCTCACAGGTCACCAAGAACTCTTAAGGCAGTAAAATTCTCTACGGATTTTAGGAATGACAGTGTTTCGAACTGTCACTTTCAGGCAACATGACGTGGGTCTGGTGACCGTGCCCCTCTTATCCGGGCTTGGCACTCCCCCGCTTATCGGGTCACTCACCCTAGAATTTCGGGTTGCTGAGGACTCTTCTAGGAGTAACTTCGTCACAACGCATTGAAACGTTTCCTGCAACAACAGTGGTGTTGATTGAGGCCACTCCTAATTGGTACCGTTCTTAGGCCTTTTTACACCGTTATTTGATCTTTCACACGATGACAAAACTTAATTTTTTCGCATGGTCCTTGATTAGTTTGTTGGTCAACAATGCAGGGCTTCAAGCTCGATTAGCTCTTGTTGGACATAAACCACAGTGGCCTTCTCTCGATATCGTTCCTCTTTGTCTATGGCGTTGTCTCTAAATCACTTGGGTTGGAGTGGTAATAACACTGCAGCCGTATGTCAAATCCTGCCGCTCGTTATTAAAACAAAATACACGAGCGCATAATCTATGCACTTTGTTCATTTCGAAATTGGACTTGAAATTTGCATCGGACGTAGGCATTTTATCACTCCTGCATTAGTTACCTGTTTTATACGATTATTAAAGGCAGCTAATGGAGACTGTTTGAATAACATCGGAATACGCATCAGCTAGTTTTTAATTTGTCGAAATTATCTTGTTTGATAAAGAGAGGTAAACACTTGTGGCAGTGACTTAATAAGTCTCTATATGGGCATTTCGGTCGGAAATAGGGTGGCAAAAGGTCGTGAAGAACAGCTGCACCACAGGTGAAAACACATGCACTGCCAGGGGACCCTACAGTACGTAAATGGTCGCCCACCCCTCTATGTCGGTAAATAACCGGTTGGCGGCCCTTTAATTTTCCTGTATAACCTCGTCACGTAGACACTTTTACCCTTTTTAATAATCGATACTGTGCTATCGATACTGAACCATAAAATTAAGACCATTCTATTAATTATCCCTGCCTAGCTTCTCTGACGCTTAGTAGCAGACTTGGCCTAGTTAATCTCAAATTACAATTACGCAGAGCACAACAGCTTTGTGTCTCGACTGTTATCATACAGAAATTCGGTTCACTTAAATACCCATCTCACATTGTACCAATTTCTTAGCAGGTTTCGGCTCTTGATGGCCCTTTTCCTGTGCTTTGATGCAGCGATATTTAGTGAATGACTTTGCTAGTTTCGGGATAACGATTTTCTGCCTTTTTTCGTTTGTTTGTTTAGCTTCTGTAGATTAAGAGAGATTGCTTGATATAGCAGGAAAAGACGTGGTTTATTTGGTCCAATAATAGCAAAACAGGAAGTAGCAAAATACTGTCCTGAATGTTGTTTGCTATTGCCGAGAGATAAAAACTTGGTACGCCGCAACTGAAATCGTGTTAAACAGCCCCGTGTTAAGATCCAGGTACTCGATAGGTACTATCAATACCGCGATAAACCCTGGCAGTGACGTAACTGTCCTCAAGTCAACATGCAAAATTGTAAAAATGCCTGGAAGTTGTTTAAAAATCTCTATACAAAATATGGGGTTTCGTGTGTATCCAGAAATGTAAGATTTGTAATATACTTACCTCCAATATTCTGGGAATTTCTCAGGAACTTCAAAAATCCGCATTTCTTTTAATTAAGTCAATAAAACACGACTTTGCCCGAATTCCTTGTAACTAACAGCTCAATATTGATCGCCTCGCCCTCTAGAATTCCTCTCATGAACTTCTGCTAGCCGTCACTGCCAAACGTTATTACAGAAATCTTCAGCATCCACTCGGCAATGATCAATACCCAAACCATTGCTGGACTAGACTAAATATGGACTTTATGGCGAATAAGCGCAACTTTAATAGATGGCGATGAATTCTTTTCATAGTTATGCGCTTTGCACCTAAATATCGCTAAGTTCGTAACGAATAAGAATTTCGTATTTTCTTTTAAAAAAATACGTTTATTTTAGTATTTATTCAAGTTTTGCTTTTCGATTTCTCTCCCTATTGTCTTTTTACTGCTCTAGGAAAGAAATCGCAAAAACACTTATATAACACATGGATAAAAATAATTAATTTATCCCCATCAATTATTTAATGTCTTTGTTACTTCAGTCTGAACTCCTGCCTATAGATTTGTTTTGATGGCCTATTTTAAAGCCCTGCTTCAGTTCCGAGAAGACTCACCCCATTTCTTATGGCGCCACTCGCCAATTCGATTTTCCCTTATTCTGCCATTTCCCCTGTTGCCAAACTCACGTGACGCCCCCAAATTACTCATCCACATTTTATACGCGAAAACATTTTAACCCCGCATTTTCTACCCTCGCTTGGCAACCTCGCGAACGAAGTTGAAACCACTGCTGATTTCAACCCTTTAGTTCGCCTTTACACGTCGACGAACCCGCTCCATCAATCGAAAGCGAGAAGATCCATCGATAATGGTCAGTCCTGATTTGACAGGTTTACGTAACAGTTGACGCGCGATAAGAATCGCATTTTCACCGCGTTTCGAGCCGTTCGGCCTCCTGAGGACTTTAAAAAGGCACTATGTCAATCTGCAATGCAAAATCGAGTGATTCTTAGCTTTCTGACCGACGTTCAGGGATCAAAATGCAGCATGAGGGACAGTCGATTGACGAATATAGGGAAGAGGGTTAAGATTATACGGTTTTGGGGTCGCCCCCAGTGGCTTCTGGAGAGGAGGTATCCGAGATGCCTGCAGCAGTAATCGTTGTACGGTGACAGTGAAAACCGTCAAAATTTCCGCCACAATGCCCGGGGGTCGCAGGGGGCTGGTTGCCCCTCAGAATACGTTTTTGGAGAACATTATACGTAGATCTAATCAGCAACGTAAGTAAGGGGGAAGGGGGGTTGAGAAAAGCTAGAAATACCCAGAGCAGGAGGTTTACCTCCCAAGGAATTAATTAGAAATATGCCCTTTAAACTACTGTTTCCTCATCTGGAATCCTTTTTAACTGTTCTTGAACACTTTAACCCGAATGCTTCTTACATGATTGCGTCTAATTTTCGAGGTTTAGCTAAATATAAATTAATTTGAATCACACACGCCAACTGTAGGACAATTACCCCTTCGCTAAATCACAACTAACATACCTGACAAGTACAATTATAATTGTCCGTATTGTTACAAAGGTCATTTACCGGACAAATATGTGGACAAGGAAGATATCCTTCCTTTTATATTCATTATTTCAAATATGTCTTCTGGTCCGGTCACTTTACGACCTTAAAATTCACGCTGTAGCCTACAAGTGTTCCAAGTTTTTACCTTGAGGTTCCCCAACAATCAGAGACCTGATCTGAATTCGCAATTTGCTTTAATGTAAATTGACCTGAATGTTTAACTTTTGACTTTTGCATTAACCACAATTAAATTGAATTTATAACTTATAAGCCCTAACGTGGCTGTACCTGAATTTTTAATTCAGATTTTCTGCAATAACTGAATTGAGAAGTTTCGCTACAACTTAAATTCACTTGTAAAAAAATCTCCTACAGAGAGATCGCTTCAACTTCAATTTACTTGCGAGGGAAAACTTTCAGAATCGACCTGAATCTTTAACTCATAAGTTGCGCACTAACCATAGTTGATCCGACTTTTTTTCACGAATTTTGCCCCAACTTAAATTGACCCTCGATTTTAACTCGTTTTTTTTTATAGCAATAAAAACTGATTTTAATGTTTAACTCACTCTTCAATGGCAATCCGAATAGAGGTTAATTTCTAATGCACGAGTTTCACATTAAACATATAAAATTATTAAAATTTTTGGCACTAACTTAAATTAACATCAATTTTAAAGTTACGAAGTTAGCACTAACAATTACCCGCCTGAAATTTTCCGAGTATCACACTAACCTGAATCGACCTGAATATTTTCCTCACAGGAGTTGCGCACAAATCACAACTGATCCGAATTTTTCTCTGATGAATTCCGCGCTAACTTAAATTGACCTTCGATTTTAACTCATATTTTTCAGAGCAGTCAAAATTGAAATGTTTAGCTCACTATTACCCAATACTATGAATTCATGTCAATTTGTAACTCACGAGTTTCGCACTATCGGAAATTGACCTAAGTTTTTAACTGACGATTTTCGAACTAGCCCCAACGGGATTAAGTTTGTCAACCACAAATTTATCATCTACAGTGACCTGAAATGTTCTCAATTTTTGAACTTACTGATTTCGTCCAAACGATTAAGCCGAATTTCAAACTCACGAGTTCCGCGCTGACCTAAATTGCTTCCGATTTTCATAGTGGCCGATATGACGTTGTGACTTTCACTCATGGGTTTCGAGCCAACCCCGATTGATATGGATGCCTGTTTGGCTTAACAGTTTTGCAATGAGTTACTGTTCTGAGTTTTTCCTTTCCTAGTAACTGTAGTCGAAGTGATTTTTCACGAACTTCACAGCAAATTAAATCATTAACCTTTCCCTCCACCATTTCTTATAATAAAAATCCCCCCCCTCCCCTTATCATGATCATCACCCATTCAGTCCTCATCGTTCCACTTCGGCCTTCAGCCCACAACAGTAACAAGTGGTTAATCTACATTTAAGTGCAAGTACGAAACCCTCAAAGACGCTATCTCACACAACAATCTCAGCTGATAAATAGCCCCTATGGCCTTAGGCCGACCTTTGACCATGGACCTTCCCATCCCCAATCGATGCTTCGTATTGTTGCCTAGAAAGCTTTCAGCTTGCCAATTTTTTTGTCTTTAAAAGCGATCTGTTTTGGTAGATTATATAGGTTAGTGGGCCAGTGAATTTGAATAATTATCGAAGATTCGTAAATTTCCCTTTTGTGTGTTGAATCATGATAAAAGTTTGTAAAATGGGAAAGAAATTTATTGGACCAAGATGGAATTTAAAATTCAAATGGAGGTAGGGAGGAACATGGAATTAGTTTGCATATTGAAGCTTTGTAAATCCCAATATCGAAATGTAAAAAAAAAGGTTTGGGATATTGCTCTTCCCTGAGAGCTTGTGCAGCTGGCAATATGAAGATGAGAGAGTAGAATGTCTATTAAACATCTCATTGAGATGTCTTTAATAAAAAATTAATTCATCGTGGCAGCTTAGCTCGAAAGAAGAACTCCAGTTTCCAGAGAATAAAGGCTCAATTCCCGCTTCCTTTGAAGTTTCCAGAAAATGGAATTCCGGCAGAAAGCCGTCTGGAACACACACTGTGCTCGGATTACCTCGTGGCTTGCCAACTTGAGAGAGGCAACGTCGAGATTTCCTTTCTTCAAGAAGTGTTTAAGTTTGATTGATATACTGGTGTAAAGTGGACATTGGGGTTAAAAACTGATCAATGTTTTTACCTTCTAAAAACCTTAATTACACGAACTGAGGAACGCAACTTAATAATCCAAATTGATTAAGTTCGAGTATCGCTCCAAGCCATGTCAATCAGTCTTTGCTCACAGGTCTTATTGTTATTCCAGAACAACTTGGTAAGTCGTGACGTCAACCTACAAAGAAAATCGATTAATTACAACTAGATGAATTGTGAATGAATTTTAGTGTTGCTTTGAAGTTAAGGACTGACTTATGTGTGTCAGGGAAGAATTGGCTAATTAACCACAGTTTTTAAGGCTGGGGTAAGGGTAATTGAGGCCAACCTGTTGGGGAAATGTACGAATAGGTTAAAAAGTATAGTTTAAAGCTATTTTCAGGAGTCATGTCCCAATTCCTTAGAACTGCTGCAGTAGGGCGATCGTGACATCAGCGAATTAATATTATTTTATTAAAGGTTGTTTACGGAAGGTATGGATTTTGCTTCAAAACTTTGGTTAAATTGGCTTTATTAGCTCAATTGAGGTAATCTTGATGTGAGTGAAGTACAGATCAAGCGATATGAAATAAAAGACCATATCCCCAATATACCCTTTGTATAGACAACAATGTCTGGGATACGGTAAAAGCTATAAATCTGGGCGTTACACTATACGAAAAAGAAAGAAAAGATGCATATATCATCCTCAACAGACAAACTACACAAGTCCTATAAGAAGAAACGCAACAATTTCCTTGAAACTACTGACTTGAAATATTAAATTCTTGCAGAAAGCAAAATTAGAAAACTCCCCTCCCCCGCCCCTCTACTTAATAAATCATCCTGAACCCTCCAGTAGAATGATTTAGATGTCTATGTTCGATCTCGTAGGTGCAATTCACCTTCCAAGAAATAACAACAAATCAATAAGTCTAAAGAATTCGATTAGTTTTTCAATTAAAACATTAAATTCAATTTTTTAAAGATAAGTCGCACCCAATTTAGGCATCATTGAAAAGAGAGAGAGAGAACTCCATTCCCGCATTGGCCCATTAACATATGAACTCCTCAATAATTGATGTTTAATCTGTGTATTCCTTCAAAATCATCTATGTCATGAGTTATGTTGCCATGTGTAAAGGGCCATCTGCACTATCGCATATGTGAATCTTCGTGAGGTCATCTGCATTTCTTTCTATTTTATTTCATTTCATATATTATTTTACATGTGGACGCCTGGCGCTATGGACCACCAGAGCCCAGAAGGACCCAGGGATGAGGGATAATATATAACCGCCTTTCACTTACATACACCATCATTCTTCGACATAATTTTCTCCAAGCAGTTATGTTGAAAGTTTGATCCTCGTGTGTTTAGTCTTAAGTAAAATATAGCACCGTTTTTGTAAACAAAAATTGTATTGAATAAACGTAATTCATGTGGGAATTAGTATCATCTGAAGTTATTTCTCTTCCACAAAAAAGATTTTACAAGGTTCACCTATAACGTGTGTTGTTTATTCAATTAGCAAATCGTCATAAAGGATTGAGTTCTGTGGGACGCCTATGTTCACCGCTCTCTTTCCCAATACCACTTCATTGCATCTGATAATGTGAAACCTACCGATCAGATAAGGTTTTAAGAACCGAATACCATTGAAGTTAAAATTGAATGATTTTAGTTTAGCCAGCGAAATTCCATGAAGAACACAGTCAAAAGCCTTGCTCAAATCAAAAAGCACCCCCGCACTTTCGCCTTCTCGAAAAAACATCACTGGGAATTAGTAAATGAGTTATTCCTTCGAACCATCTGTAAAGCCAAGCATTCTTCAACAGATTTTAGAAATTATCGATCATGAAGAGGTAGGCCTGCATTTGCCATGTGGTCAGGCTCTTCATTCTTAGAGATGCGGATGACAATGACTTCTTTAGCATTTGACGTACTTTAGCAGAGATATAGATGTTCACAAGCTCAGTTAAGCTCACTTTCTTTTGCTCCTTGCAGCAGACAGCAGTTTCCTTCTGGCAAACGCCCAGATAGTGGACTACCCCATCGTGTACTGCAACGAGTCCTTTTGCAAGATCTCAGGATACAACCGGGCCGAAGTTATGCAGAAATCGTGCCGCTGCGCCTTCATGTACGGCGAACTGACAGACAAGGAGACAATCAGTAGGATAGATCACGTCTTGGAGCATCAGCTGCACGATCAGTTCGAAATTTTGCTTTACAAGAAAAATAGTGAGTAACCCTTTATATATTCATATAGTGATTAGTTTGGATAATATAAAATGAGTTTGTGGTCATAATTCATTAGATTATGACACACATTTCATGATATAGGTTATTTTTGGTCATTAATGCCTGGATAATTACAAATGAAATTATATCAAATCATCAATTTTATGTCTAGTTATATAGGCTAGAGCCATTTGTTAAAAGTTTTAATAGGATTTTATAGTGGTTCTAAAGAGTTATTTATACAACTTTTATACTGCACCGTAAAACAGGTAGTTTATTTGCCGGCTTATCATTATAATACACCCTATACATCAACCCAAAGGCTCTTTTACCAATTTCTAAACACTCTCCGATTCTTTTTTAAACTGTTTTATGTGCACTATATTGGTCACAATCGATTTTTGGTTTAATTTTTCGATTTCTTGAGATAATGATGGAAAGGCGAATGAACCGCTGTTTTATTGTTACAATAATAATTCTGAGATTGGCGATTATTTAACAAGATCTTTCCCGGAAGTCCCGCAGTTTAACTATCAAATAGGGGATTTATGCCGGCATAAAGAGCAAAAATTTATGGATCGTAATTTCGACCAAACGTTTTATTTTCGGGGAAAAACCGCCTATTATGACCTATTAAATCGCTGATGATAAAAAAAGGAATTCACGTGGAAAGCTTTCAATTTTTCAGTGCAGATAAAATTTTGAGTTGAAATTGAAAAAATGCAAAAAGTGGGTACACTCCCTATTTGGAAATTGTCTGGACGTTTTTTGATTTTTTTGGTTCCGATGTTGTAGGAACTTAAACTGACCCAATCTTCTCTTCGGATTTGTAGCACTTTGAACTAACAAATAATATAAAACAATAATAATAAATAATAAAAAAGTATATTTCTATTTTTCCTTGTTCCCATTTACTAACGTAGTAGTCAGCCAAGTAACGTAAGCTTATTATTTTTTCTCCTTTTACCCCCAAAATCTATGGTATGAGGGGTGAGATGTACTGGGAAACAAGATAACTTGTAGAATTTGACGAATCTATTGACGAAATAAAAATCGAAAGAGCACTGAGTATTGTATGGAATAAATCTAAATATATTTCATAAGAAAACGCGACACTTCCGCGAGTTATAATTGGCTTAAACCCCAGTTTTTGAAATTTTCGTCTTTTCGTGGTCGCATTCTTCTCCTCCTACTTTTCGACTATTTTTTGGCTTTGTTCACCGAGGCTCACCACTAACGTCTTGCTTGATAAATAGATTTTTCCAGCTTCACGGTTGACTTAACATTGGCTGGATCTGCTTTCACTCCTTTAGATATCATCAGTCCAATGTATTTCACTTGCTTTCCATAATATTGCAACTTTAGTTTTTCTTTCTTGACGCCAATACCAAGTTTTTCATGGAAGATTGTTGCTTAATTTCTCCCAGCGTGCGATAGTATTTTACGCATTAGACTGAAATATGTTCTTTTTATTTAAAAAAAATCTTTGAAATTCAGAATAGTTTAAACCAACCACAATTTATTCTTCTCGGTCCTTAAATTAACAAAGTTCTGCCCGAATACGGAGATCGGTCAGGAAATGATCGACATCGTCCTTCGGCTTTTGGGTACAACTAAAACACTTGAAGCTTTCATTGATTACATTTGTTCCGGGTGAGCAGTAACTTGCGAAACACTGCAAAACAGTGTTAAAACTTCATTTATCCCCCTCAAAGGTCAAATCGAAAAGTAAATTGGAGGGAAATCTGATGATCAAACTAGATTTCGCTTTCTTAAGTTTCATTGGGTGACACATATAACGGTATGCTCCCCTGATGGGTTGCGAAATATTGCAATTTTGTAATCATCAGGTTTTGTGTTCAGAGCCGCCGCCTTCATGTAAATATCGAATTGCTCTTTAAATTTCCCAGTTGGCGGTTTCACCTTAGAATCCAAGGCCCTGCGGAGCTGCTAAATTGGCTTTCCTTTCATTACAAGGCTACTTTTTTTAATATTTTACTTTATGACTTCCTGGTTTTTCACCTGATGACCTCAAGTTGTAACTAAACACATTTAAGCGTTTAGTACTTTATTAATATCAGCATCAGGAAAAAATCCTAATTTTCCTCGTTTCGATACTGCAACCCGAAACACTCGATCTCTCGTTCCAGTTTTGTGGCAATCCAAAGCGACCCGGTCTTCTTCGATTTTGTGGCAACCTGATAAAACCCCAGGTCTTCTGGATCCTATTTTGTAGCGATCTGAACCGACTTGACCTTTCCCGATTCTGTTTTGTAGAACGCCGAAGTAACGCCGATTTCTTCTTATTTCGACTCTCAAGAATTTTCCCCCCTTCCCCGTTTCCTCAAAATCAAACTTCAAAAAAAATGTTTTATGAGAAATTGTTCAATAATCGCCAATGCAATGTTCTTGTCCGTTATCCTGTAAATAATTCCTCTGTGTTTGCTCGGTCCGTTCGCCTGCACCTGCGCATGCTCTGTATAGAAAACAAAGGTATGTAGCTTTTCCTACTTGCTACCAATGTAGTCACTATCTAATTTTAAATGAATTTAATCCGATTATTGGCCGCAATGAAATCCAACCTGCTCAGCCACTATTTCGAACCTCAAACACCTAAATGATTTGCGGGCAGTAATTTGATATGAATGGGCTTTTCTCTCTCGTTGATTGCGACCAAATTATGCTCCTAGTTTAGGACATAGTTCTAGAATATTCGTTAGTTTATGTTTGGGTTAGATTCTGCTTTAAAAACGGCATGCTCCCTCCTCATTTGCGGAAAAAGGGAAAAATAATCCCATTTCATTTTTCATTCTCTGTCCAAAATGCATATAAATTCCCCCGTATTATTGGACAGATGGCGAACATATTTGTGGGAGAGTATGACCTACATATCCGTGCAGGTCTCAGCTTACGAGAAGACCGTAAATTAGCATTCTAAGCTACGGAAACGAGAGCTGCCGTATCGCGTGTAGCTGAGAGATATGAGGTGTTAATTTACCCTGTCGAAACAATGGCCATTATCATTTATTTCCATTATTAAATAGTGTTGCAATGAATTTTAATAGATTTTTTTTGTATTGAAATTTCAGGTATACCAGAAGGTACGTAGTTTTCAAAGCAAATTTTGAATTGCTGTAAAAAGTTGCTAGACTTTTTGATCTTTTTCCATCTCTCGCTTCTTTAGATTAGACATTTTTCTCTCTCCATTTTCCACTATTGTATTTGCAGCACTTGTCACATATTTGTCTCCAACATCATCCAAACCCTGTAGAAGATGGAGGCATTTGTGGCTCAAATGTATGACAAGTGTAGCGCTTGGTTGGTGTTAAGAAAGTATACAAAGAGGTATCTTTTCAGTGCAAACTATTGTATTTTTCCACACATTGTTGTACAAAGGACTAATATTGTGTAATCGTAGAATTGCTGTTGAATTAATGAAACCTCCAGAAATCTTTAATGGAAAATTGGTCAAATATTTATAGAGCAAAGGTAAGAGTCAAGCACTGTATTCCCTGAACAATATCATTGTGTATTAATTTTTATTGGCAAAATTGTGTGTTGTGGGCAATCACGTTAAAATGTAGCCACATCGAAGAGACTTTGAGAAAAAGTGTCGATACACAGAAGCTCAGTAATCTAATACGCCATTTAGTTGCCTCTAAGTGCAGGAAGCAGAAAAGAAACACATATCTGTTACATCTCAAACTACATCAAACCCCTTTAACTCTCTTAGTATTATCCAAGACTTTATTATTCCCCCCCTTATTGCACTCTGGAAATGTCTCTGTCGAATTAAAAATTCAACTACTTCTCCATATTAATTGAGTGGAGCGGTTCAAGACCCTCTCATTTCGTATTTTAGATTAAGAACACTCTTGTTTACGGCAATTCGAAGTTTGCTTTTAATTAATATGAACTTCGAACCTCGCAATGAGGAAATCAGCTTAAGGAATAGATACATGTTCGTATAAAGTTAGATAAACTGAAATTTATACTATATGATTGAGGTGAAATTATTGATGAAAGTATATACCGGGTGTTCAAAAATGGCATTTTCGTACGTTGAGAAGTGATAGATTAGGAGATTAAAAAAAAGTTCAAAAAATGCTTTGATATTGAGATACTGAATGTTAAATTATGAATTGCCTGGACAGCACTAGATCAGGTGATGTTGATTGCTGCTAAGCGCAATACCTTACTGGTAACTCAAAAAAGGTAATAGAAACCAAAATGCTTCAAGAGACAAAAAATTTTCCAAATTGGACACTTAGCTCAAATTTTGAATATGGAAAAACAGTGGTGGAAAAAAATAGTTGGGTTGGCCAAAGCTCGTCTTACTTTATGGAACGGAGCACTCAGTAGACTGTTACGAAAATATCATCATAAAATCGAATCGTGCATGCTTTAAAGAGTACTTTATGTATCGAATCTATCTTCGTCTTTATGTACTTTATGTATCTATCTAACGTCTCAAAAAGTGAAGGAGCGATGGAATTTCGGGTTCACGTAGATTGGTGCTATCCGGGCTACTCTCATTAATTTTTTTTTTGGTTTTTTATTCAAAATGGGCAATAAATACTAAAAAGTACCAGAGCAAAAATTTTCTAAACGAATTAAACCATGAATATTTTAAATTTGAACAATAACTGGCGAATTACAAAGAGGTTTCAGCTGAAAACACAGGGCCTGTGCCCAGCTAATGACCATTTCAATGAATTTTTCGTGACAACTTCTAATCGGGTATGTAAGTCCGCAACTAAGCATTTCTGGGCATTCAACATTTGTCGTAAATTAACCTGAGTAACTACCTTATGTAATTAATGCCATAAAACCCAAGCCCTCAATTTTGCCCTTTTTAGTAATTCATGCCAACTTCTCGCGAACCAATACAGTTTGCGTTGATTCGAACTAAACCTTTGACCTTTTCAAAGTCTACCCACAAATATGCACGCAATTTTTGCCGAAGACAAATTAGGTAGGTAACCGACAGAATTAATGATTTTGGGTGTAAAATATTTGTCAGCTACGTCAGAATTAGACTGACGATTTTCGCCCAGATGTGTAATTTTCCTTGGGGAAAATTGGTTTTTTCTATAAACTTCATTTCGCCCCCTTTTTGGCTTTTGACGTGACACCTAAAGCATGGAGAAGCTCATGAAGTTGAAGTTTGGAAATGAATTTAATGACTATGTGATTTTGAGATTTTTTCCTAAGAAGAGCCCTTTAGATTCTGCTTTCCATTTTATGGTTATGTCTTATTCAGAAATCCTCTTCTTGAAAACACAGGGCTTCAAAACCCTAATACTGATGCATAACGATGCCCTAAACCGCTTTTAAGCCCTGTGCATGGCCCTGACGTAAATATCCTATCTAAATTCTACTTTTTCCAAGCATTAAGTTTTTTTATTGAACTTTACAGCTTTTAGCAGTAATTAGATTGACACTTAGAGTTATTTTCTGGGGATAGAGGTGTTATGTCGTATTTGAAGGGTTAATGTGAATTAGAACAAAAACTAGTTAAGATTAATCGAGTCACGCAGGTGAAAACCTTATCGAACTGCAGTTTCGTGCCGCACGCAGGAGTGCGTTTTACTTCTGGAGAAAGAGAAATCCTGTAAAACGCTCTATTTATGCAATATAATGAAAGTCGCGAATATAAGAACTTCTCTCCCCAGAAAGGAACCAGCCTAAATAACTATCTGCAAAGCCGATTATTCTTGTTAATCCATCGCCTTTTCTGGCATTTTAGAGACTCCTCTATGGCTGCTGCTTCAGATTTCCCCCATAAAAAACGAGAGGGATCTTGTTGTGTTGTTCCTGCTCACGTTCAGGGACATTACAGCCCTGAAACAGCCTATAGAGACCGACGACGCAAAAGGGGGTAAAAACTAATTTATACCTGGTGATTTTGACTTGATGGGGGCTGTTGCAGGCTTGTCGAAATTCGCAAAACTGGCGAGATCAGTGACTCGAAGCAGATCGGTGCTGGTGTCCCAGTTTTCATCCCATCTTCCCAACCTCAAAGATACAACGAAGCAGTCGCATCTGGCACAAGTTTGTTGTTTCTAAGTCGTTGAGGCGATGTTCTTTAATTTATTTCAATGGCAGATGATGAGTTTGAGTGCAGATATTATGCCTCAATACCGACAGGAAGCCCCGAAGACCCCTCCTCACATCTTGCTGCACTACTGCGCCTTCAAAGCAATCTGGGATTGGATTATACTTTGTTTAACTTTTTATACAGCTATTATGGTACGTTCTCACTCACCTAGTTTCAAATGCTGAATTTTTAATGCTGTAGGCCCCATTCTCAATATATTGATTGCCAGTGGCACGTAACAATGCAATCGATTGCGGGAATTTAAATCTCCTCTTCTTTTCAGGTTCCTTATAACGTAGCTTTTAGGAAGAAGACATCGGAAGATGTCGTCCTCATGGATTATCATAATGGGGTAGGGTTCTGATCAAATAGTGTTTGTTTCGTCCACCACCAGTATGTACCGTAGATATTCTAGATAAATTTTTTTACTAGTTTGTTTGGCTTAACTAGTACCCTACCCCACTATCGAATAATCGACTATTAGGTATTTTACTGTTGAACCTCTCACATTAATAAAGGCAAGATTTAGACGAGTAAAACACGCACTGCACTATCACTCAAAACAACACTTTTGAAACACTCGTAACCCCGATCGGTCTAGAGAATACTCATAAGTTCGTTTCTCTGTTCCTGTTTCAGGTTCCTTATAATGTAGCATTTAAGAACAAGACATCCGAGGATGTCTCTCTCTTGGTTGTGGACTCAATCGTCGATGTGATATTCTTTATTGACATAGTTCTTAATTTCCATACCACTTTCGTGGGACCCGGAGGAGAGGTCGTCTCGGACCCTAAAGTGATCCGCATGAACTACCTGAAGAGCTGGTTCATCATCGATCTGCTGAGCTGTTTGCCTTACGACGTGTTCAATGCCTTTGACCACGACGAAGACGTGAGTATTTTTTGTAAGCAATAGCGTTAAATACATATGTGGACAATACAGTTATTGTGTCTGAGACGCGGCCCCTGAATCGTAACTCTTTGAACTCAACTTTGGCGATTCTTTGCTGTATGAATCTCAATTGTTGTATTTTCGATAGATGAAATATCTTTGTATTCGTGCCTGAGTTCAATGTTTTCCCTTCCTATTACTGTTCTCCTCACAATAGCATTACAGAAAACACAGAATCAAGTTTTTCGATATCAGCGAAGTGGCAACTCTATTCAAGTTCTCGGGAACAGCTTCTTTTCGCCTTTATCCTCCGTGCTTATAGCTCTTTAATCTGAGAAGTTTCCTTGTACAGACATTAAAGAATTCCGATCATCATTCATTTATTTTTTAGTAACACCTTCTGGATCCTGTATCTTAACCTGGATACAAGTTCTTGAAGTAACATGTTTAATTTCATTAGATCTTTTTACTTTTCTCCGTCCTGAAGTGACTTTTCCTAGAAATTTTCTCAATTGTTAGTAAATGTTAGAGAATTTTCATGTTTGAAATAACCATAACGGATCTCAAAAGGCAAATTTATATCTTTAGTCAAATTATTGATCTTACTAACATATTTTTAATATTTATCCAGAACTAATATTAATTTTTCAGTGATGCAAACAAACTGGAAAATTTTCTGGATATTTGATTAACTGGAATTTACCTTGACCAGAAACTTTCTTGGCTATTTCGTGGGAATATGCTTAACTTTAATAAGAAAAATTCTGGATTTTCTTACTACATTGCATTGACCTAATTTATATTTGAGTACTTCATTGAAGACACCCTCTTGTTTTTGTAGCAGCATGGATATTCTGAATTTTTTAGCAATTTAGAATATTTCATAAAAAGTGTTAAAAACTAAGACATTTTCTTAGTGCGTTTTTTTGCGTTATTTTTTGAGACATGTCGTAATCAGCCAACAACATAAGAAACAAGGGATTAATAGTTCGGACTGACCTTAGTATGGCGTTCCCTGGATTTGTTACTATTGGAATCGGGGAATTTTCTGGATATTTGTCTAACCAAAATTTATTTCAGGAAGACATTTTCTCCATTATTTAGTGGCCTGGATTTGCATTATCCAAATATTTCTTGGAGATTTCTAGTAATCCAGGCTGACCTTAACAAGAGCTCAAAGCATTTCTTGGATATTTCACTAACTAGAACTCGCCTTAAACAGCAATTTGAAAATGGTCTCCAGTTTATTGTATTTTTATAGGTCCATAGCAGCAGTTTCTACAGAGTTTCTTATTTCCATAATCTGATACAGATTTCCTTCTTCCCCACTGAGAACTCCAACTATTCAAACTAGGGCTGTGTTATACGATTCGGCAAATTCTCGAACGAGTTATAAACTCGAAGATTTTACGAGGGTGCCTGACAATGTGTATTAACTTAGGAAACTTTCACAAATGGATGAATCTTAAGCAAAGTTGGAAACTGCGAGACCTGCTGCATGTCAAAGATTGCAGCAAAGTATGAACGCAAATTATTCATTAAGATGAGACTGTTTACTTGGTGAGTTATTCGCTCATAACGGCTTCTTTTGCAGGGAATTGGAAGTTTATTCAGTGCTTTAAAAGTAGTGAGACTATTGCGATTAGGAAGAGTAGTCCGGAAGCTGGATCGATATCTGGAATATGGGGCTGCCATGCTGATTCTCCTGCTCTGTTTTTATATGCTGGTAAGCTCTCTGACTATTCAATATATCGAATAATGAAAGGGCTTTTTAGAACCCTCAAAGAGACACTTAGGACTTCCATAGGCAACGATATATGTCTTACTAAAAGTGTTTTTATGATGATTGATAGGAGGGAAAAAAATTGTTTCTTTGCTTATTGACCTAAAATATGAACTTTGCTCCTTTTCTTTGTTTTAGGTGGCTCATTGGCTTGCCTGTATTTGGTACTCAATTGGACGATCCGACGCGGATAATGGTGTCCAATACAGTTGGCTCTGGAAACTTGCCAACATTACTCAAAGTCCTTATTCCTATGTGTGGCCCAACGACTCCAGGTATTGCCCACCTCCAGAAATTAAATCCACGTGTGCATTTAATTTGGCTAATTTAAAGCTAAAACGTTCCAGCTTTATCGTATACAAATAGGAATTAAGGGAGTTGCCTGGATAACTAATCGAACCTTTTTGCAACATTAAGATGAAACATTCTGGCTTAATTTCAAATTTATTTTTGCATCGAGATATTATTTCCAGGAAACAGACGCATGTCGATTCCCAATTTCGGAAACTTTTTGGCTAATATTTCATTTGATTTAAGAGAAAACTTCTCTAGCTCTTTCCTGCTAATATCATAAATTAGAGTGTAAAGATAGGAAGCTGCTTCAGCTCTAATCGCCATGGAGATTTTCGTTTTTTGCATATTCTGAATATGAAATATCCTGGATGCGGTTAAATCCCAACGATTTCCAACCAGTTTAAAAACATATTTCTAAACATTATTTTTCATTGGATTTTCCAGCACTCCAGAGTTAATCAATGGACCATCCAGGAAGACCATGTATGTCACTGCTCTTTACTTTACCATGACTTGTATGACTTCAGTGGGGTTTGGCAACGTAGCTGCTGAAACTGATAATGAAAGAATTTTTACCATTTGCATGATGATTATTGCGGGTAAGTACCATTCACATATTTTAATGAAGCCCTTAGGAATTAAAAGTGAAATTACAACCCGATTTATGTAAGCTTATAGAGCCCAATGAGTAGATGATTTTAAAATATTGTTTAAAAAAATTGCTCCACAGATTCCCAAGATATCGACGCTTAAAATTTAAAAATTAGTAAAATTTAATAAGCGGAAAAATTTGCATTTATACGAAAAACTTTAACAAAACTGAAGTTCTATAAATGGAATTTGGGGTCCTTTCAAAATTTCTCTGTGAGAATGCTCTGTAACATATTATTAGCAATTAATAAAAACTTCATTATCTCCATTACATTGATTGGAGATATGTCGGAAAATGGAGCAGTTACAAAACGTGGTCCTCTTACCATATTAATTTATTCCATGAAAAAATTTTAATCATAACATTCCCAAGAGCTTGCACCAATTTTCTCTACCCTGTTATACATTTTTAACAACCTGCCGAGTCATCCCCTTAGCAACATCCAATATTTTTAGCCCTCCTCTATGCTACAATCTTCGGTCATGTAACAACGATAATCCAGCAAATGACTTCAGCAACAGCAAAATACCACGACATGCTGAACAATGTTAGAGAATTTATGAAGCTCCATGAAGTCCCCAAAGCGCTATCAGAAAGAGTTATGGACTATGTCGTGTCCACTTGGGCTATGACCAAAGGTCTGGACCAGGACAAAGTCCTGAATTTTTGTCCTAAGGACATGAAGGCAGACATATGTGTTCATTTGAATCGGAAAGTGTTCAATGAGCACCCAGCCTTTAGATTAGCTTCTGATGGGTGTCTTCGGGCTTTAGCAATGCATTTTACAATGTCCCATTCGGCCCCCGGAGATTTGTTATATCACACTGGAGAATCCATTGATTCTTTATGTTTTATTGTTACTGGGTCTTTGGAGGTAATTCAGGATGATGAAGTGGTGGCCATTTTAGGTGAGAATTATTTAAGTAACAAAATTAAATAGGTACTAAATTTGCGGAAAACAGGCAAAGGAGATGTCTTTGGAGACTCATTCTGGAAAGACAACGCTGTGGGGCAATCTGCAGCCAACGTGCGTGCCCTTACTTACTGTGATCTACATACGATTAAGAGAGATAAACTACTAGAAGTATTAGACTTTTACCAGGCTTTCGCCAATAGTTTCGCCAGAAACCTCATCCTCACATACAACCTGAGGCATCGCCTAATATTCCGTAAGGTAGCTGATGTGAAGAGAGAAAAAGAGTTGGCCGAGAGGAGGAAAAACGAGCCTCAACTGGACCAAAACCAAGACCATTTGGTGAGGAAAATTTTTTCGAAATTCCGGAGAGATCGCAGTCAAGCTGCGGCTGCAGCTGCGACCAGTCAAAGCGATCTGGAGAAGGGGAGCGATGATGCTGGGGAGAAGATCACCAGGGTTGTGTCCACAGCCAAACTCTCCTCAGTAGCTGAGAAAGATGATAGTAGTGGTGGGGGGGTTAAAACAAGTATTTCCAGGCCTCCTTCAGGTAGGTAATTTTAACTCAGTTTAGACTCACTGATTGTTAAAAACTACTAATCTAGTGAGAGGTAGCAAGTGGAGCAGGCTTCTAGGCTCCGCAAGTCTAGACTCAGGCTCAGAAACATCAAATCAAACAGGCACAGCTTTCCAAAGAAGCCTCAGCGCTAAAGATCCGAAAGACAGGCCTAGTTCTTCATCTTCTGGCAGCTCCGGAAGTCAACCCACTCCAGGATCTGGCAATAAGATTTTTCCCAAGTTGCAGAAGGTTTCTGCTACATCCAGTCCAGGTAACTCTAAAGAGAAAATGTTCATGAATAAACCATTTTTTTTGTATAGCAATAACAAGGCAAGATACCATAGATGAAATGGTGGAAGTGGAGCAGCCTCGAAATTTATCTTTGAGGAAAATGCAGAGCTATGACTGTGGTTTAAGAGACCCATCGACAGCTTCAATGTATCAAACGGCCGTCCCTGATTCCATCGCTCCAGTAGAATATAAGGAATTGTTGACCAACCTTATGGATTTCAAGGTCAGTATAATTTCATACATGTATCTCAAATATGTGATTTCTATAGAAATAAAAATATGAAATCACATGTCTTAACGTGTAATTTGTGTAACATTTGGATGACTTTTGCGCTCATTTGAAATCCCGAAAACTTATAGATAGTAGGGACATTAAAGTTATTCTAAAAGAGATACTGAAACATTGCTGATATAGGCAAATAGAGCTTGTTAAGATGATGTGCTTGCTATAAATTTTAGTGCAAATCCATTAATTCTTAAGATATTGAAGAGCAGAACTAAAAAAATTATAAACAGCTTGAAAACATTTCCTTCGCCTTTATATCCAGAAGCAAAAAACAATACACAAAATTTATAAACAATCCCTTATATTTCATTTGTTTTTCATTTATTTCCTCTCCTTCTTACATAAAAGTAGATTTTGGAGCATTTTCTTACAGGCACATTCAAATTATGAAACACAGACACTGGAATATCAGAGTTTCGGGACGTAAAAGAGATACCGCAATAGGGATTAATGGCCACCTATTGAGGTCGTCAAGGTGATTAATTCCCTACGGTTTTTGGTGAAATATCTTCGTGAAGTATCGATGATTAAAAACTACCAAAATATTTCAGCATTTAATAAAAGATATATGGCAAGAGCACTTATAGATACGGGGATTTCCGGATCTATAAATTGTCCCAAACATGTTTTAGTCACATTCGAATCGAAAAATAATAATAAACGATGACGTGATATGGCAACCAAGCATTTTATACTTAGACGTACAATTTGTAGTTAAAGAAATAACTGTTTACTTTTGAACACTCTGTATAGGACCATAGAGCTCATCGAGGCGATTATCTTAGAACAATTGTTAATCGAATTGTTCCTTTCATTCTTCAAATAGAAACGATCCAAACTGAAAAATCATAAAGCGCTTAGATAAATTTCTTTCTCCATCAAACCAAGAAATAAAAAAACGTCTCCCAATATCTAACAGGACACTTGTAGAGGAGATCATTAAAAAAACATCTCTTAATCAATGACCTACGTTTACGGTTCATCGTCTACTGTGCTTTTTAACAAATAATCACCCATTAATCGCTCTCTATAATTTTATTAATTTTATCTCTTTTACATTTATGATTAGGCTTTGATGTATTAATTTGAAGGCACTTTCGAAATGTTAAAAATGGAGGCCTAAATTTCGATATTTGATAATAGAAATTTGCAACACCACTTAGACAGATGCAGCTCATCGAGACTATGAATTTGGAGTACCATTTAATCAAATTTGTCCGCTAGTTCTTAAGATATCGACGATTGAAAAGTCAAAGCATCAATGCATTGTATTAAGAATTTGTTTCCTTCACCATACAATCAAGAAACTTCAAAAATCTAAAATTTTTACTAATTGTTTTCATTTTATATGTAAGATATCCACAAATAACATCAATTAGTTTAGAAGATGATTTTAGAAGTTAAAATGGTAAAAAACGTTTTTATAACTATATCCCAACAATTACTTCTTAACTCAGCTACAACCCCTTAAAGGGGAAACTCTTATCATGTTTTTGTTTGCAATACTTTCGAAACAAATTAAAGGTTGCATTGAGATGAACGAAGATCATTTTCAATATTTATGAATAAGCGATAAATTCTTAATAATATTAGTTTTGTTATTCTCGGCTAATAAAAAAATATTTCTACGACAACGATGCCTAGTATGTTTATTAAAACACATTTCGATGTCCACGTAATCGTGCATCCGTTTATAAAAAGTCATTTTTCTACAAAACGGTTTATCCTAATGAGGCAAAATAAGAGAATCTTTTTTATTTAAAGGTATTTGCTATTCAGTAATTTGATTTTAAAAAAAAGAAAGGTCACAAACTAAAAAAATTAGGACAACATTTATGTAGGAGACCTCCTGTATGTGTCACTTCTGACTAAAATCTGAAATTGTTAACACAAAAAAGTTTTCTAATTCCAACTTGTTAAAATACATCGAACTTCATAATTTTAGCACAAACGCTTTCGAAAATATTGCGAAAAAACCATCTTCTTTAAAGGGTTCTAGCACCTTTAAGAAGACATTTTTGGGATATGTTTATAAAAACCTTTTTTATTATTTTAATCTCTAGAAGTACCTCTCAAAATATTTCGACGATATTTTCGGACACCGCGTATATCCTATTTTTATATATTATAAAGGTGGACGTCAAACTAGAAATCCAGAAAATGAACCAAAAAATGAATCGTATGGAAGAAATGATGACAGAAATCCTTAGAAGGCTCAGTCCAGAAACAAGCTCCAGTTCTCAGTCACCGACTGATTCTACAGACACCGTAAAAAAGTCTTCCACAAGCGGAGCCCCTTTGGAGAGACCTACGGATCTGATGGGTAAATCTGGGGGCTCCGAAGGGACCGGTCTTGGATCGGTGATATTGAAGAAGAGGAGATCGAAAACCAGGATAAAATCTACAGCTCCGCAAGTAAGTGTTTTTTATAGTTAGCATTAAGTGCTATGTTTTTTGGATATTTAGATTCCTACACCCACTGGAAAAGTGACGACTCCGGATAGTTCGAGCCCCACAGAGACCACGAAGATGTTGCACCAAGATCCGGTCCTGACCCCGTCCTCGAGAAAGCTCAAGGAATTTCTTTAACGATCGTCGATCTTCTTCTTAGGTTTAAAGTTTTTCTAATTTTACATCTTTTTGGATGAGTTGGTTTTATTAGAGAATTTTTTAAATCTATAAACAAGAGGACCTTCTGGGGCCTCAGCTTTGTATGCAATGTATAGGGGTTTTTAAACTTTTCGAATTTTTGTGCCTTTCAATTCAGATTTTATTTGTATATTTTAGGTAAACAAAGCTTCATACAGAGACGTCTTTTAGTGAGTTTAGTACTTCTCACAAGGTGTCCCAATAAAAGTTGGTTTTGGCCAGAAATGCAGGCAGATGTTTTATTAGGACACAGTGTAGGTATCTTCTTTTTAACATAACGGCTCTCATTGAACAAATTAAAAGGAATACTAAACATAGTTATATAAGAGTACATAGTCCTAAGACAGCAATTGACAAGCTCTGAATAGTCCGTATTATTCTACGATACATGATGAAAGTACATAATATGAATTTCAACTACTTTTTAGTGATTTAAGTAGCTTTTTCAAACTATAGAGTTAGACGTACTGAAACGATCAAAATGTAGTCGATAAAAATAATAACGAAAAAGCAATTTTAGATGCATTTTTAGGTCTTTTTCTATGGTTGAAGACCGTTTGTAAAATAATGCAAATGCGTGCCTGGATGTGTGTTTTTGGGTAGGCAATGGAGGCAAGATGTTTTTGGAAATTTGAAGTTAATTTATTTAGGACACAGCAGCATTTGCGAGTCAATATACAATACTGGATGTTACATTCAAAAAACTTGAATTTTCAGGGGGTGATTGAGAAAGTTTCAAGAAATCACTTGAAATGCACACTTTCAATAACCACTGGAAAAACTCCGGAACTTTTAGACTTGAAAAATTTTAATTAAAATACTCCCAATGGAGAGTATAATTTGTCTGTTAAATAAAATACTAGATGTTCTACTTAAAAAAACTAGAGTTCAGTACTTTCAGATTTTCAAAGGACTTGAGGAATTCCACACTTCCTTAAATTCTTTCAAAAATGATAAAGTACTTTCTAACAAAAACTTGCTCTCGGTCATATCATATACAGAGCGAATCCATAAAACTAAGAATCCAATAAACATCTTGTCACCTTTTCATTTAATCAGTCCCTATGACTATGCAATACCGTTAGTTTAAATATTTTACAAACACACACTATTCTTAAACCCTTTTCCTTGCTATCCTCAAAATTATGTTAGGGCCTTGAATATTGTATAATAAAGCCCATATTTTTATATCATAAAGAATGTAGCAATTATCGCAATTACTTATAGACAATTAAGAAAATTAAAAAATTTACATTATTAAATTACAGCCTCCATATACTTTTGCATCTTTGTAAGTACCTAATTCTACATCTGTCAATTATTATTCTTGTTTTGTTTGTTAATTATTATTAAGTTTCAGTTTGCTTCTATAATGTCAAATTTTAAAACTGTTTTAAAAAGCACTTTGTGATTGAAAATTGGCCTCTGTATGTATCTGTAGAACGACTCAATACTCCAAGCAAATACTAGTAAACATACACTTTCTTATATGCGCTTAATATATGATTTGTTACTGACTTTATTAAATTTTAAACTAGTTGGACAAGTTTGTAAAATGCAAATAAATTACATTTGAGGTAACGTTATCTGTGATATACTTTTAATAATCCCCAGATGTTTTGTGTAAGTCTGGCGACAGCAATGGGATTATAGGCCTGAGGATAAACAAATTTATTGGTGTTTTCTCAAGTTTAATCCCTGGTTCCGGAGATGTGTGGCTTTTCAAACACCCATCTGACATAACATTTTTAACACAGATATACATAGACGATTTCTATTTAAAGTTATTTATACCGGCCAATAAATGCTTCCATTCCTACATTCAGCCATTATTCTAAAACCAAAATGTGGTACATTGCCTTTGTGACAGGGTAGTAAACCAATAAAACTGCCCTTGAAATGGTCAAAAATGGGTCAGTGAAAACAATTGAGGTGGCCGGTTTCCGAGCTATGGATTTCCGTGAAGTTACTGTAGCTCAAAAAACTGCACTTTGAAGATCACAAAAACGTTGGTACAAATACGAAAGGGGAAGTGTATGTATGTAAAACCCTAACAAAACATCATTCTGCCTGGCCTAACTTCCACTTTCCTGGGGTACTTAAAATTTTTCATTCGGTTTGCGCTACATAAAGACTTGAACGCAAAAATACGTGTGGTTTTGCCATTGTGGCTCGAGTGACACTCACAAGACCAGCCGATCGGAATAAATGTTTCAATTAGGTTTTAATGTGGGTCTCTAATCCGATTATAGAGCCTAGAAAAAAATATAAAAAAATGCATTTAACACTCCGGCTTAGAGCAAAGGTGATGGCAAATAAAGCATTCATAGGGGTACAAAATAACATAACAAAGACGGAATTTTGGTGACGGGAAAGCTGACATGTTGACACGGTGTAAATGACGAGGGCCAATTTCTGAATTTCAAATTCCCGCTACCTACGCATATGATTTCGAAATAATTCTCAAACTTCCTTCCATCACACTTTCAATGGTGTTTTAACATCCTTTACCTATTCAATTTCGAATGCAACGTAATTAGATCCTTAAGTGGTGTAACTCAAGCCCTTTGGCCAATGTAAAGGTTGTGTAGGTATAGGGGGAGCCCTGTATATAAATATTTTATTGGCGGCATCAGGGAACCACATGGAAAATTGCACCCACAATGGGACAATGTGAGACAACCCGGGTTTCATTCAATTTAATCTAATGCCGATACAGTGGTGTGGTTCCGCCTCCATTTAATAGGGTTCAATTTTGAATCTCTAAGATGAAAAGACTAATAGAATGAGTATTTGAAAAGAGATGCTGCTGAAGAGATTTGATATGATTACCATCTTGAAATGAGGAATTCCGTATTTCAAAAGTTAAAATCAAAGATAACTTCAAAGCAAATTTGTATTATTTCTTATTCTTATCATTAAGTAGCTTATTTTCTGTCCGTATTGTTATTGTTCATTTCCTTTTAAGTTATAACTGTTTTTCTCTGATCTTTTCAGGAAAGTATCAAGTCACATTTTTTCAGAAGATAAATGCCTCAAAATGGTGCCAGAACCGATATTTCCAATTATTAAAGACAAAAATCGTCTAAGATCAAAGGCGGAACTCTTCAAATAAACTTAAAAATTAAACGAAAAGTTCGACCTAGAATATTTAATTTACTAGGGATTTTGTTCAGCTGCGCTTTTGATTTAATGATAATTGAAGTGCCATTTTTTTTAGGTTGTAATAAAAGACATAAAGCAGGTGTTCTCCATAAAACCAATGTGGAAGCACGTCTGTGAGTAATGAGATATGAAAAAATAAGAAATGTAAATGAGAAATATTGGAAAGTTCATATTAAGAGTCAATCATTTTATACAGGGTGTCTCCTAAGTTCGATGCATAACTTCAGGATACAATTACTTATGCTGTTTAAAGAAAAAAAAGTTCCTGGACATGTGGCCGGAAATGCTTAGATTCCGAGATACAGGGTGTTGAAAATTAAAATAATATATACAGGATGTTTCAGAACTATGGGATCAACTTTTGAGGATTATTCAGGACAACAATAGAAAACATTTGGGTATAAGAACCTATGTACGGAAATGTCTCCCTAAGACACTATGGCAGTATAATATTTTAAGACAGTTATTTGCAAAAATGTGTTTTATCGAGTTTTAGTACGTTTTATTTTAGTTTGTTTGTATCAAATAACACTACAATAATTGTTCAAACTGTCAGTGGGCGTACTTTTTGCTAAATGTTTATCTTAGTCAAGAGTGGTAATAGAAATTCTTGATAGGCAGTTCGGACAACATTGGTTCGGCAAAAGTGATCTAGTGTGGCCTCCTAGATTAGCCGATCTAACACATTTAGAGTTCTACTGTTGCGTTGAACAAGCCCTAGAAGTTTAATACCAGAGTTTTGAATCACCCTGTATATTATTATTTCATATAAATTTGGAACCATTAATGCTAGGTTTTTAATATTTTGCTGTTATTGTACGTTGAAAAAACGCTACATTTTTAGTATAAAATGAAAATGTAGAACGCTAATAGATTTTTTATCATTTTTATTATTTTCGGCCTCTCCTTACATTTTACAACAAAAAAGTTTCGTGATTTTTCTACCTAATACTAACCTGTTCTTAGAAAAATGACATGCTTTAAGTTTGTGTCGAAGCCGATTATTTCTATGATTGTTGTTTATAGTTGACGGCCATGGCTCTTCTCCATGAATATCAGTACCAAAACACGCCGCATTCAAATAAAAAATATTCGAAATTTTCTGAAAGGAATCAACAAATTTCGAACTCGTACGCCTCTGATTTCGATACGAATAAAGTCGCAATTTTGGAATTTGATAGGAGGTATAATACTGCAGTAGTATTGTCCAAAAACTAGGGGAACATGTTCGTTTCAAATAAGAAATAATAAAAAAATTCTGGCAAAGCCAAAAATGTCAACTAAGCATGCAGAAATGATTTTAAAACTGTCGAGTTATGCTTATGCTCTTAAGGCAATCAAAGGACACAATCATCGTTTTTTACCAAGATATCTAAAGAGGTTCCTTGACATTAAAAGCAGTGCCGGAATATAACCCTTTCAAGCAAAAAATCAGTATGCATAAAATTCCGGTCCAGCAAAGTTCCTCTCAGGTCAATGACGAGGGATGGGTTGTTGCATTTGCAATTAAATAAAAATCGGAAGAGAACTTTTGTCTTTCACAAAAAAGAAAAGAATGGAACAGAATTTTTCAGCTGAAAACGATTTCCTGCGTATTTTGTTCAGTCAGAGATTCAACTCCATCTACGAATATTATCGAAAATGAAATAAAATTCCCCTGTGTAATATGGTCAAACGCATTATTAATTCAAGTCGAATTGAATAGAATTCCAAACGCATAATTTACTTTCTAAATTTGTTTCAACATGTCATTTTATCATATTTAGATACCACAATGCCTTCAATAAGAAATCATTTCAATTTATATCGTTGTCACATGAATAGTATAGCGTTGCTCAAGTTTTTGCAAAGGCAAACAAATTAGATTGTTAATGATTAATGTTAAACAAAACAGCCAGTATGGGTGCGGTTTTAAAATGAAGAAACGATAAACTACAGGCAAAAATCTAAAAAAGAGCGAAATAGTCATTTTCCTGAATGATGTCACAGATGTTTTGTTCTCAATTTTCCCTTGGAAGCAAAAAAAAACCGAAAAGTTTTTCTAGTAAGAAATGTCCGTATAATTAAAACTTCCTGTAGGTGTATGGCAGAAAACTTAGCTTTTACCGTAATTGTTGATATAAGAACCTAGAGGGTGTTTATACATAAAATCCGGCATCGTGGGATTTGAGCAGATGCCATCCAAAGACAAATTGATGCCTGTATGAAATTATAGTGTACTTTGCTGGCCTTTGACCGCAACAAGCCCCAGGGCAACACCGCAGAATTAATTATTGATTGACCACCGGGTGTATATTCCAAGATCCACTCTGTTTGTCATAAAAGTAATACTTAGTTTCCTGCTACTTTAATAAGCGACCGCTATCTGATTCGAGCAATCTGAATGCCTGCATATGAAATTAGTAAAAAGGACAAAAGACTCCGACAGCCCCGTTTATTTACGTGCATCATACATCAAGGGCTTGTCATAGGTGCCATTAAATCGGACGAAATATTCCATTACTTTAATCATGCGAATATTTGAAATTTCACCATAACATTCCATCAGCTCAAATACAACTGCTCACTTTTAGCCCAGGAAAAAGTATTATGTGCTATGGTGTATGATGCGAAAATGAAACTATAAGAGGCATAGAAAGGACTTAAAAAGCACCGACAAGTGCTATCAGATAACTCGCTTTTAAGATCTAATAGAATCCGATATGATGCATTGATAAATTTTTTATTCGATGCTTCAGTACTGAAGTACAAACCGAGCTTTTAGTGTTCTTTAGAAAGCGGCTCGATTGTGTCTCACTGCAGACATTCGCGAATTCTATAGGCCTCGGTTAGCTACTGTTACATCCGACAATGTACATGTTAACTCTTTTGTGTCTTAAACCAGTGAATGTAATAGGAAGATCGTAGTGAACTTTTTGCAGAGTACATACTTGGTAATGTAGGTACAACTGAAGAATCTCTTTTTAGAGTTCAACGTAGGACAATTTAAAAAACGAACGTGTTGTTCCCACATTGGCTTCAATGGGGGGAAGAGCTGAATTGCGCCATTCGGGTGTCGGGGTCTGAAAACCACAGATGTAAGAATGAAAAATATCAAAATAATCACTAAATATACAATACCTCTTTAGTTCACAATCACTATAATATTTTCGTAGTTAAAAATTGAACGGAAGGACACGCGTATGGTCACTGATTTAGATGCGATTAAGGTCCGCTCCTCTTACTGAAACCCCAAAATCGTCACTTCAATTGTCTTAAAACAATGGATCTAATAGGCGAAATTAAAAGATCAATATTGATATGAAATACTGAGATCATTTAAATTTCATGTCTAGCCAGTTGTGGAAGTTTACACAAGAGAAATAGAAGATAAAAAGTAGGTCGTGGCTTGATCATATGCCGCAAAATGACGTTAAAATTCATTTTTGATAAAAGAGCCGAGTGAGGTTATATTGCTTTATTTACTTTTATCAACATTCGTTTTTTTCTTCAACGAACTCCACAGAGGACTAGATATGAAATTTAAATGATCTCTCTGTATGATAAGCGCATTGAATATTTTCCACTTTAGGACAAGACGCATGAATGAAATTTAAGATGATTTTTTCTCATCCGGATACATTAACCAATGGATATCTTTTAATGGATGGATCATAAATGGATATTAGTCTAAAATTATACAACATTTTTGACGCACGAGGTATATTCAGAGACTAATTTCATGTACCAAACGCTACGCATTTGTGATACTTTTATGGAATTTTCGACTCATAGACATTGATAGAAACTTAATCGCGATCAAATTTTCGTCAATGGCCGAAATTGCAAAAAAATCACTATTTTAGTTTTATTTCAATTTAGGCCTTCAGCAGGATTTTTTGAATTTTTTTATTTAAAAAGTTCCGCCTCTGATTTATGCATGCAAGAGCAGAAGTGCAACTCAAACACAGCTTAACTGTCTGCTGTAAAATGAGGTTTCAGTGCAAAAGATCTAAAGTAATCACTGTGAAATGGTTGATTCTTACCAAGAATTTTAGATCATTTCTGACTTGAAAGAGATATTTTGCGGTACTGGTTTTTATAGGGAACAACAGGTTTATGTCTCTTATCAGAACTCGAAAAATGGTACTTCAATTATCTTTTAATCAGAGGGCGGAACGAGTCGGATCCTCTTTCGGGCCTCAAGATGATTTCTTGGATTTTTAAACATTTTTCGTGTGAAAGATGCATTTTCCGGCACTGCTTTTAAGAAAACCATCAGACCTCTCAGAACTACTTAGAACATCGACGTTTTAATTACCTTAAAATCAGATGCATAACAGACCAAAATTTACTAATAATCATTCTGTTAATCTCGAAACTCAAACGACGCAACTTTGTGTTGTTGAAGAAAACGAAGATCCATTAGGAGGAAGAGGACTTGGCTAAGGAAGTCAAGAATGGTGTGGCTAAAATGTAAAAACTGCGATGATAAATGTAAACAAATACTTAATTCAGGTGAAAAGTGACCACGAAGAAAAAGATTTTTCTAAGGAAAAAACACAAGAAGCAACTTGCAGGCACCTTGTGAATGAATTTTGTCCTCCACGGCCTTATCTAGAGAGTCAAGATGCCCTTTCAAGATATATAAAGTTAACGTCATACTAAAAGTCGCACACGTCATCTTTGACGAAATAACATGGCCACATTGGTTATGTTTATCTCGGAAGCAATACATACCAAACGTATTTAGTTATCATTATCATACGAAGGCAAAACGTATTAATCAATATAAAAAATCAAATATAAACATAAATATAATAAAATATGGTCAGAAATTTTGATGTGACGTCACTTAACTAAAATTCGATCATTCCAATGAGATGTAAACATGATTACTGGAAAAATTTTAAACCGACAGGGTTGCCGTCAATCGCAAACCCGTGTTTGTTTATGTGTTGATTATTAGATAGATAGAGTTTTATTTACTTGCACAATAATAAAATTCTTTAATTAAAAACATTTTTTTATCAAATCTTACGATTGACTGTCCGAAACAAATTATATGTATATCACCTCAAAGATTCGTTCGGAAGTCTGGCAACAGCGTAGGGCAGTGCGACATAGAACTTTGATGACGTGGAGACTTTTAGTTTGGTGTTTATTATATATAGAGAAATTCGAGAATCTTGACAGAACTGTCCAAATTCTAAACTTTCTTCCATGCGCAGGAAGTCCTTGATCTCTTTGTTGTACGCAAGTTCTTTGGGCGAGTTTTTCATTCTTCTTGAGTAACACAGCGTCGATGGAGATCGCCTGAAAAAGGAAGAACTTAAAAGAACTAAAACGGCCCTCGTATAAAAGATAAGAAGTCACGGTTTATAAAAGATCCGATCGCCGATTAGTAATCCGAATGTGGTGCTTAAACGTCAATCGGCTTGATTGTTTGATGTATCGTTTTTGGTCGGCTTAAAACGTTTAGGTGTTCATGTTGTTAGACGGCCATTTCTCATAGCTTTAAATATTTTTATATTAAGTTACAGGGTTCGAAAAATATTTTGATAGATCGTGAGAACGTGGGTCGTGACCGCAAAGTTAATTGCTTCAAATATCTCGGAATTGTGCATTTTCCACTGAACCCTTATTGTGTGTACTTTTCCTTATTTTGCTGCTATATTATTAACCGAACGTAACATGCAAACAATTTGTAGCGATCGTGGGATAGATCAGGTGCACCATCTAATATTTATCCCCCGATTGATCGCCTCGAATTCAAATATTTTCCGAACAAATTATGAAAATAACACACAATATACCCCTCTATCTGCATATTAAATTGAAGTAGCGGATATTTAGTTCTTCGACAAAATTATATTCGTCGGTCGATGCCCATTGGAATCTGGTACCACCATCGATCAACCCATATAAAAGCTCAACTAAATCTCAGCGAGGGTATAATCCATGTTGCGCGACAAAAATAACGATAAGTTATCGCCGATAAGTTCGGTTCCTTGCTTCTAATAGCCATTGAGAGACTGGTTCTGGTACCGCGGTGCCTTTTCATCGGCGGTACCACAAGAGATAATTGTAATTTATCGGAAAAAAGGCACTCGCGCCGCTTGTTAGGTTCGTCCCGGTGTCACTTTCGAATACGACTTCATTTCGGAGATTTTTGATTTATCGATATGTATTTTGGTCACGGTTATTTTGTTGAAGGCTATAACGTGAGCGAGTCTTTTTTATTGGAATTGGTAATCAGTACCTCCAACATGGTAGTGGAAACTATTAGAAAGCACTAAGAAATCTTACGAAGGGGACCACCGAGAGGGAAAGCTTTGAGCAGACTTACAATGCAACCTCCACAGAAGATTTATGTTTGTTGCTTTGAAATACAGTGATAATATAGTTCCTACGAAATGTCTTATTTAAATATTCGACTAAATCGGTAGTATTCGTGCGGAGTTACATTTAAAGCTTCTTTCAGTTGATTTACTATCCGCAGTTGCCAACGAGTGAAGAAGATAACATAAGCGAAGCTGTTCCAACACAAAGTACTAAATTAACCAAGAGTAAATAGATTAAGGTTCCCGTTGCTGAACCTTTTCAGCATCTAAGGAAGGGCTATAGTCAGTCCGAGTAAGCGGCTTTAAAGGATTAAGAAAATCTCATTTGCCGGGCTGTGGGATGTTCATTCAATTCTGGCCAAATCTACAATGACTCTGAAGCAAACTTTTGAGTTCAATCGATGAGCACAGGGTTTAAGTAGTTGCAACTTGAAAATCCAGATCTAAGATAAGAATGGCGATGCTGATTGCAGTTAAATGGCAGGAAGATGTAAAATTTTAAAATTCTTTCTTATTGTTTTGATATAGGTTTGGATCCTCAGGAGGTGTGATCCAAACTTGGAACGACACTGTTTATCAGCTATTTTATCCTAAAATTTGACTGAGTTACTAGGGGTTCTTACAGCAGCAATTTCACGAAAATTTAATCAAATCTTCTAAGAATTTAAGGAACTTTACGACATTTGATATTCTTCTTAACATCATATGAATTGGAAACTTTCGAGGCCCTGCACCCGGATTTGGTACACCACTGTTTATCAACTCGTCCATTTTATAATTTTACAGTCTGCTAAGGACCCTTGTAGCAATAATTTCACCAAGTTTCTTGAAAATGTTCTATGGATATCAGAAACTAATTGTTTTAAATTTCATGGTGGAATTAATATAATACGGATTTCGGAGTAAAAGGGAGGGGGAGGGCAGCTATAAGATCTACTGCAATAGCAAAAACACAGCTAAGCTCTGGTAGAATCGGGTTGCAAGAACAAATACAGAGTGTCCTTTACGAAAAAACCGCATTTCTTCTAGAGAAAATTCTAGTAGTTATAGGATTTAGTTAATGTAGAGATAAAGCCTAAAATAGCTCATTCCCAATTTAAAAGTAGTACTAAGTCTTAAGTGAAGTTTCTGGTTAGTAAAGCTATAAAATCAGGTAAGGGTACTCCGTAGAAAGAAACACACTTTCAGCACACCTGTAGGTAGCAGATTTGTTCTCTTTAAATTATCTCAAAGTTTGAGGACACTTTGAAAAGGACTCGTGAAGGGGAAAGGAAACCCTAATTTTCGTGTTTTCTATGTTTTTGGTGTCAATATTCTCCCTTGTTCATTTCGAAGGTTTCGTTTCATGCCATAAGCAAACAATGGAGGTTTGCCTAGCATTTATTCCAGTGTTCAAAATTGGGGTATATACCATAATAAAATGCCATAGACAACCTGACTATTACGGGAAGTCCAATTCAAAATCATTCAGAGATAACGCCCGTTTCTTAAGCATATTAAAAAACTTGTGATAGGCCATCGATCTTGTGTTTTATCGGTTCTTTTTGCAGCAAAAGTTCCGAAACAGGTTGTACGTGTTCGGTACAAGGACCTGCCATTGCCTGCTGAAGTAACGTTGCGCTGACAGAAAAAAAAACTCATCGATCACGAAACCTTCACAATTCAAGATAAGTCCCCTCGATAATCCTATTCATACACAAATATTTTCTGTTTATTTGGCCTAATAGACCGGGCGTTAACACCGGGTTCGTGACACGAATTTGGCCAAGAATCACCGTCTCAATAGTGTTGTTTTTATGTTATATACGATCACAAGCAAATTAAACCTGGAATGCCCATGTTCTCGTGTTTAGGCCGTATTAATACCATGTTAACGTGTCTGCGGATGGGACCCCCCATCGGCCCGATCTGCCCCCTACCGACCACAATTCCGAATACGAAACTGTTGCTTATTGCTGCCTTTTGTGAACAGTGACAAAGATAGTATGTATATTCAGAATTTATTTTGCACACATATTTTTGTTTTAAATCTCGCTTGATTGTCCCTTTAATTCTTATAGGACTATGACGTGCGTAATGGTGAACATTATCACTTATTATCGAAGGCTACACTAATATGCAATTAATAAGAGTCATAATAAATCATTCTACTGTAATCGGCATTATGTCCCCTTCGATGTATAAAGATGCCATAATTTTCACAGTTTAAGGAGCTTTAATTGCTTGGCCGAGCTGCTTTAATGACCACAAGAAGAGATTATTATTTTATGGTTAGTGACACGAATTTGGCGTCTTTTACCGAGTGAATTCAAGTGCCTAAAAATTGCAGGAATTAATAATTATTATGGGATATTAGTATTAGAGCGGTAACATCAGCGGCGTCGTCAGTGTCAAGAGTGCTCTTAGGGAACAACGGGCGGTACCTTTGAGTGTCAGTCAATTGTTAAAAGATCCATATAAATACCTCGGCCGCCGCCGATCTTCCAGCACATCGACGTGCCCGACTATATCTCTTTTATCTCAGATTTTAAAAATACGAGGGAAGTTGAAAATTTACGAAGAAAACTCTTGATAAAAGCCGTAATAGAAAATTTTTAATAGTGGAAAAAAGAGCCCGTATCAATGAAGTTTCGTCAAAGATATCTCTCAAACGATGTGAATAAACAGCGAAATTTGCAGTTTGTTTGAAACAAAAACAGTGGTCAAGAATACGAGAGAAAATTCTGAAAAAATTGTAACTTGAAAAACAAACCCTCTATATCAGTGAATTTCGGGCAAAATATTCTTTCATGCGAGGAAAATAACATAAACCAGTAAAACTTGCAGCTCTATGGATAAATATTGCACATAGTACTTGGGTGTGGTTGCATTTAAGAATCTGAAAAAGTACAACTATTCCACCGTAAAGAGGAGGATTAATTTCAAATTTTGCAAGTATCATTTCAAAAGTGATGAACAAACGACCGAACTTTTCAATTTGAATAAAGAAGGAGCAGTAGCTTAGTAGAGGAGCATTTTATGACTTAAGAACGCATACTTACGAAATGTTTAAAAAAAGAAGAGTTGTGAACATTTTTAACTACCAAAGCTGACCTTCTGCACCAATGAATTTCGAGCTGAGAAATCTCACGTAATATGACGATTAGAGAATAAAATTTGCAGCCTGATTGGCAAAAAAAAAAAACAGTAACATAGTAATGCTCCTTTTTAAGAAAGCATACTAACCATGTGAGAAAGAAATTTATTTCTAATTTGTGATTTCCAAAATAACCCTTCTGCACTAATGAAGTTCGCGCTAAGGAACCTTTTACGCATGAAGCATAGTCAGAAAGATCTACAGTCTAACCGACAAGGAACCAGTAGAGTAATGACACTGCATTATAAGACGCAAGGAAATCACTTGAACACAAAAGATCATTTTTTAAAACTTGTATTTTCTAAAATAGACCGTCCGCACCAATGAACTTTTCACTGACTGACTCATCACGGATGGACAATAAATGGTAAAATTTTCAGCTGTATTGGCAAAGAAACGGTGACGTAAGGGAGCTCCCATTTGAGGCCGCGCAAAACCTCTTCAAATCTAAAACGAAGTTATTTTATGTCATTTTGTTTGGTGTTTATGTGTGAGTTTACTCACAAATTGAACTATCCGTGGACTGACTAAAAAGGAAATTTTCAGAATTAATTCAGCATCGCAAACAAACACGCTTAGAGGTTAATTTTCAGGTTTCCATAGGTTCCGTTACAAACTGAACTGAAGAATCCGAACTCATTTTGAGACCGTTTTTTTAAGATTTTTGAGCAAAACTCAGGCGAATGTAGGGGGAACATTGTTGTTTCTTGAGTGTTGCAAACAGGCCAAACTAGATATTTTTACGTATAAGGAAGTTTTTTTTATATAATTATATATAATGGAGATGTTTAATATTATCGACTGGGATTAAAGCTACCTTATTTACATATCTTGTGAATCTCATCGGATCTGAAAGGAGATTATCAAGATTTTTTAAGTATGGCTTAATGGTACGTTTGCAGGTTAACTAAGATTCCGTTTTTGGCGTTACGCATCAACTCATTTAACTTGAAACGAAATTAGGGGAAATTATTCATATTTTTTGAGTATGAAAAACACGGTTAAAGGGATCGATTTGTTGCCGGTTTGCGTAGGCTTGCCTGGAAAAAAATTCCATTTCCATCAAAGTAATCTATCCTAAAACGACTTTAAATGAACAATTAGAGAACCATTTTTGCGTGTTTCGCGTCCGGAAAAATAAAGGAATTTTTCAAAATTTTCGTTTTGCTTAAAATTGGCATCTGAATCTGGCAAATCTACGGTTGGTTAAACGACGTTTGACTGGCAAAAAAGAGGGGCATTTGAATGCCCGAAGGTCACTCACTAACGCTACCAAACAGGGAGTTTGGTACAAAAGTTAATAAAAAAAATCAAGAAAATTCCTTTGTGAGAAATCGTAGCTGGTGGCTAAGAGCAGGATCTTCGCTCCGTTTAAAACGACCCAGAAATGATCGTTGCCGCTTTTAGTCAGAAAGTTTAAGTGAGTACCACCGGACTCGTCGACTTTTCACGATCACTTAAGGCCAGATTTATTGGTCCGGATTGGACCGAACAGCGAATTTCCTTTTCAAGACCTTTAGACTGGGGTTATCGAAATTAAAAGCTTCAAATCGATGTGTATTAGGTTTAATGTTATGTACTAAAATCGTTTTACAATATATACATCACAGATATTGAACTATGACATAGAGGAGGAGAATCTCATTCATATCATTCGAACCTTTCTCATCGTCAGGAATATTCTTCGTGCAACATTTCTTAAACCCCGTGAGAACTGTTCATTCAAATAGCAAATATAACAGTAAAATTAATAAATTCTCCTTCAAAGTTCCGCTATAGCAATAAATCCATAAATATTTATCCCCTTATTTCATCATATCATATCGTCTGTAAACGCTTTGTTCATTTCCATGTTCAGTATTAATAATTACTATAAAACAAATTAAATATTAAATTGTGTTATATACAGCATTGAACAAAATATTTACACGTAGAATAAATAAAGCTTAATCTAAATTATGTGCATATTTAGTGTTTGCCTAGAGAAAAAACTATATACACTTATTACTTTGTAACATGGAATATATACGTTAAAAACACGCGATAATTAACTCTAGAATAATTTAATTAACCTCTCAAAACATACACACTTCAATTATTCCTAGTTATCACGGTTACAGGCTTTAACAGCCCCTCCCCGGAGGGAGCCCCTTCGGGAGGAGAACTCGCAGGAACTCCCAGTCCGCTCATCCCTTGTTGGCCGAAATTCATCAAAGGCAGCTGCAAGGGGTACTGCAAAGGATTCCCCAATCTTAAACTACTGTACATTTGCAACAAAGTCGGAGGAGGTCGGAATAAGGGTTGCATATTTGGGAGGTTCGACAAGTCTGGAGCTGACGTACTCATCACCTTGTCCATCAAAGGGAACATGGGGGTTCCAGGTAAATTTGGTCTGGGTAAAGCTGTTTGCAAATAGGGGTTGTAGCGGGAGTACGCCGCTAAAAGGGCAGGGGACGGGGGATAGAAAGGGGGGTAACCTTGCAGAGGGGAGTACAGGGATAGGGTCCGTTTGAAGGCTGCGAGTCTGCTTCTGGAGGCTGCCGTGGATCTTCTGCGCAGCTTTCCAGTGGTGCCTCCAATGAACACGTCTTCAGCCGATGGATCCAGCATCCAGTAGTTGCCTTTGCCCGGGTCGTCGTAATGACGTGGAACCTGGAATATTCCCGTAGATTAATTCGTTGCCAAATTTTATCAGGTTGAGGAGGAATGGTACCTTGACAAAGCATTTGTTCAAGCTCAAATTGTGCCTAATGGAGTTTTGCCAGCCCTGCTTGTTTTCCCTGTAATAGGGAAAGTTTCTCATGATATACTCGTAAATTCCGTTTAAAGTGAGGCGTTTTTCAGGACTGTTGCGAATGGCCATCATGATAAGGGCGTTGTAGCTGTAAGGCGGTTTATCGTTGGGTTTTTTTTCTTTTTCTGGAACAAAATAAATACCTTCATGTGTTTCAAAACGTTGAAAATTCTTATCGGGGCAATTAAAGAGTGTCATAATATTAGCTTTTCGTTTCGTCGACATCATTAATTAATGCGGTAGACAAAAGGGAGAAGCTCAATCATGAGAGGTTTCCGTGGGAGAAGCAAAACATTTGGGAAATATCTCTCGGTTGTTCTACGTAATTTCATAACATCAATTTAATCAGAAGCAGGATTTTCTTCAAGTTTAATTTTAATTTTAAACCGATAGAAAAAGTTCGAAAACATTTGCATTAAAACACACTTTCCTTCTTTGTGGATTCACGGATATTTAATTTCACATGGTTTGAAGGTGCTACTTTGAAAATATACAGGGTGTCCGAAATTCAACCACCCAATCAATCTGGCTTTTGCAAGAGAGCTTTCAGCGCATCACGAATCGCTAATCCGTTCCAAAGACGTTATCAACTATTGCGATTAGCTTAGAAAAAATGTGATTTAATGAGCCTTAAAACCGTTTAATTTAGGGGTGATTCTCAAATAAAAAGAAAATTAAAAAGAGACTGAATTTTTAAAGCGGGGCCTTGAAAGCCATTTTGTTAAAACTAATTCGCGTTGGTTGTGGTTTGATTTTGGGCAATTATTGGTATTTGGAACCTGACCTAGTTAATTGTGCTTCAAAGATTGTGATTTTAGGTCTAAATTTTATTTGCATCAGGGAGCTCCTTCCCAATTCTTACACGGAAAATTCCTTTTTTCTCTAAACTTCACTTTTTCTAACATAAAGCTCAATGAAAGATATTTGATTAAAGTTAATTTTCGAGTTCAAACATCTAAACTTAATCGTATTTTAAAAGCACTTGAATTAGGGCAGTTAAAGTACCATTGGGACTAATATTGCATCATTCAAATTTTATACAGAATTGAAAAGAGACTGTCTCAGCCTTAATGAAACTCCATTTGATTTAGGTTAATTAACAGGTTCAAAATATGATAATTCAACGTCATTCAAAGGCACCTGCTTTGAGCAAAAGTTGGTTTAGGCTCTGTTTAGGATAAGTGTGTACTTTTTTTTGGGTTTGGAAAATTATCTGATTTAACCGCTATGAGTCACTATAAGTCATGGTTAATTTTGATTGAAAGACATTTGATTTGAGATTAATTATACAGTTAAAAACATTTTTTAAAGCAAGTTGAACATGTTAACACAAATACAACTACATGTTAATTCAGATTTCATAAAAAATTTTATCTATAATCTGTTCAAGCTTCCATTTCAAGTATAAATGTGCTTTAAAGTGATTTAATTTAGGTTAATTATTATGTCGAATTATTAGATATTTATTTCAGACCCAAAGAGTTTATCAGAGCTTAGTTTAGGTTAATTCGGTTTTGTTGTAGATTAACTGCATATTTCCGGATTTATCTAGAAGTTACTTTAAACCCAGGGACACTTTAATTTGGGTTTGCTGTTGTCAAACCTAACGACGTTTGTAATCAAACCTAAACGAATTGTTGAGACATTTAAAGCGGGTTGGATTTAGATTAACGATTTTAATTCGAGATATTTTTTGTTTAGGTTAATTTTCAGGTAAATGCTTTCATTCAAAGTCCTTTAAAAACGTTATATTCGGGCTACATCATTGCGATTAAAATAATTTATAAAAGTATATGCAAAAATTTTGAATTTCAATTCGCATTATTAAAGATATATAATCGGGACTAGCTTTAGGTTAATAAAAAATGTAGTGTAGAAATGACTGATCATAGAGGTAGACCCATTGGAAGGCAACTTGCCGTCCTTAAATTTAAGTTAATTTAAGGTTAATTTAGATTAAACAGCTTTATTTACGCCTTTTTGATTTAGATTAAACAGTGAGCTTTTTGAGTAGGTTTTTGCCGAAGAGTGAACGTAAAGAATGTTTTTGTGTTAACCGACATCTGTGTTAATTAAACCGTTTTGTATAGGAGATTTGGTTAAACCGAGCTAATCAGAATTAAACCTCATCAAAGTAGACGCATCAGTTAAATGGATTTAAGGGTAGTTTTGTGTTAACTGAGAATATATTTCTGCTACGTTTCATAAGATAAATTACTGTCTTACTTTAAGAAATACAACTAAGTAAAGTATTAGCTAGGTAAAGAATATTATATTACATTGTAAAGACTATTGAAGTCGAGTTTTGAGAGGTAAATAAGGTGAAACAACCCTCTAGGCACTGAAAACATATAACTTCCAAACTTTCATTACAAGTTAATATTTCCTTTTGAATCGGGATATTTTCTCTGGATAGCAAATGAGAAGACTTTTCCAAAAAAGAAGAAAATCCAAATATTTAGATCCAAGTTGATCTAAAAGAGAGATTGAGCTTACTTAGAGTTGAAACTGAGTTAGAGGCGAATTTTTAAAAGTCAAATTTTAGAGGTCGCAGCGTTTTGAGTGGCGAAAAAAGCAACATTAAAAACTTTGAGGAGCAACTGTAGACGAAATTGAATGATGGACGCTTTTTAGTTTATTACAAATTAATGAAAAATAAAATAAACGCAGAACATCAAAATCTAAGGCAAGAAATTGGGACCTTTCACGTATTCCATAATAATGAGTCTGTACTCGACACGAGGGCTCGAAAATAAAATTGAGGGCATAATCTCTGGATAGCTTTCCACGTGGAGGAAAGCGGCGTCAGTCTGAGGGACAAAAATGGAGCCTGAGTCACATTTGGCGTTCAATGGAATACCCCCTTATTTAACTTTTTCAAGCCGAAGCAAATATGTTGTTTATTTAACGAAGCGTTTGAAGACGCATTAACTAACTCATGGTCTTCGTCTCTGTAACGGGAGAATTAACACCTCTTGGTTTCTATTTGAAATGAGTGAATTTTCCGTTTTTGGGATGATTTTTTAGACATAATTTGATGAATCTGTACTAGCAAACCGTTGAATTTTTGCAATCAGAAAATTCTTATATGATCACTCTATCGTCGGCATAACTAATTTGCATTTAAAACATTTTACTTGGGCATTGCGAAGCTAATGAATGAAGCTAATTTAACATCGTTCGAAAACCGATAACTCTCAATATGCTGCGAAAAGCGTCATGTGTGGAGTCAAGTAATTTCGAAACCTGGCAAAATTTACCTGCTCCTTCCTCTCTCTTCTCTTCTCCTTCTTTGACATTGCTGCACGAATCCAGTGGTGGAGACCCAGTTCCAGTGACGTCCAAATCAGAATCGCAGTCACTCACGTCCGACGACACCCCGTTTCGGTCCTCATCACCATCCTCGTCCACCTCGGGCGTTACACTCCTCCGATCCAACACCGTTTCCGGCAAAATCGCGTTAATGGAGAACGATTTCAATGGAGTGTTGGCCATGGCAAAATTCGCGCACCTCGGGATCGATTTCGGCGGTACCACCATATTTACATCGTTACATCGAAAACAGACTACCTTTCACGTATGTGGCGCACAACTAAACTTTCCCATTAAGTTTATAGTGACTAAGGGGGCTTATATAACGTTGGAGATACGCCTTGTTTGAAGTTGTCGGCCAATCCGGGGGAGATGTGAGTCGGTTCAGTGCCTGCCTCCCGTTTGTTTGCTGACACTTCTTGGGTGTGGTCTCCTGATGGAGAAAATATATGCGATCCTTGTGTATTGTGTAATTACCAAGTGGAAAGGGCGGATTACATTTTATGTTGAAACAAAAAGATAGTCCTTTTTTCTTGTCGTTGCTGCTTTACGACGTCGTTTTGAATAAGGTGTTTAAATCGATACGCTCGTTTTATTTGCGAGCTGGTTCTATTTAAAGAGAGCGTTTTACGTGCGTTTTATTAATCTCGTTAATATTGTATGCATTAAGGTACATATTTTATTGCTTCCCGTTGCCAACTTCGCAAGGTGATTGATCTTGCTGTCTCCTCCATTTTGCATTTTAAGATTAGCAGCCTCCATGACGACATGCATGGGATAGCTAAATAAAGGTGAGGCACTACACCGTCGAGCAGCGTCGAGGTGTGACTCTATACCGCCGCGTACGCCGCGGAAGAATACAAAGTAATTGTGACGCATTCGCAACGGGAATTATTATACCCCGCGTAACGTCGAGGTGTGACAGATTCCCGTCGCGTAGCGTCATCTCAATGAGGCGTTTCGCGACGGGAAGTACCTTACCTTGTGGGACGCATTCTTGTCGCGAAGACCTAATGCCTTAATGCAACACAGTGCGGTAAATTCGTTATGGGAATTGTCATGCTTTGCGTAATGCCGAGTTGTCGTGGGTTGTGGATGCACTGTTTGCGAACCTAAACCATTAGCTTGCTTTTCCTGAAACATGTAATATGTGCAGCAAAAGATTCTGTTGCAAATATATTTTGCCTTTATGTTGAACTCTAAATCGCTCAAACAACCCAACTTTCCGGAGGATTTAGGAGTTTAGAAAACGGCTCTTCTTCAGTTACATACACAACTGAACTCTTCCACAAACTACAATTTCAGCTTTTTCCATTTGATTAAATTGATGGACATAGTGTATATGCATCAATATATAAAATGATGAACATATATGTATATCAGTCCTCTCTTCTTCCCTTCCGCATAGAGATCTCATCCAAATCCCTCTTTATTAATCTAATTTTCCCCAATCATCAGTTATCTGGATTATAATGTCATGTTTCTTCATTTACAGAATCTCTTTTAAAATATTCAAGATTTTGGAAATTTCACAAATAATTGGAGCTTTGGTCTGAGATATCGAAGGCACCTTAACGTGTCATCATTCCTCCACTTATACCTTCTCTCACCTCGATTTTTTTAAAATATTCCTAAATACAATTATCTCTCAAGAATCCTAAATCGTCTTTCTCCCGAAGACGTTCCGGGAAATAGTCCCCTTTTACGCTTTCTTGGACGGCCCAAGAACTTTTGTAGGCGTTGGTCTAGTTTAGGTTTCTAATTAAAAGATGTCTAAGGTATTATGAAAATCTACGACTTAGATTAGCACTGCTCGATAAGATGAATTTCCATTCTCCATGACGTGTTGCTTTTCGATTAAATTAGCTGATTTGAATGCCTCGATAGCTCAGTTTGAGAGCAAATGGGATGGCTAGTACAGTTGGGGTAACGTCCACTAGAAGACCGTCCAAATCACAGAAATAGTTATCAGAGAGAAAGCAATTCCGTATCTTTCAGGGCAGTTGAGCAACAAATGCTGGAGATGCAGACGATTAAAGCTTGAAAATGACAAAATCATGAAACCTCTGTTCATTATTCTTCACAAATTCGCACAAAATTTTTATATGAGCTCTTTTTCGATTAAATCGAACGATGTGGGTCCCAATCAAGATACTTAGCCTAGATACTTCACTTGAAGACCCATAACCCTGGAAATGTAATTTGAAGAGCTTTTATTTATAGGCACTTTTAAATCTTCAAAATAGGTATCAATCTGGCGCGGGATCTCATAAGATAAAAAGAGATATTGCAACTCTGCTTAGATAAATCTATAGGGCTCATCAACATAAGAGTTTTGAGGTCTTTCTGAGGGAAATTGGTATAGAAATTCCCAAGATATAAACGATAAAAGTTTAAAAATGCTTAAAAGTAAATCCTCAGCGTTGGAAATTTGCAGCGAAACTCTAAAACTTCTGCAAGTTGTTTTTAGCTTAAATTGACTTCTATTTATCCATATCTAACCTGCACAACTCGATTGAGGGCTCTTTCTTTGCACAGCTTTACTTTAGATGCATTTTGAAGTTCTCCAAAGTAGGTATCTCGAAAACTAAATGAGATATTACAATCCGGTTTATTTAAGCTTGGATAGCTTATCGAGGCCATGAATTTCAACATTTTTTGACAGTCATTGTTCAACAAACTCTCGAGATATCAACGAGCGAATGTCTTCTAAACTAGGCCTCCTGGAACCTCTCTCGAAAGCAAGAGAGTTCTTTTCAGGATCGAAATGATCTATAGAGAGATTAATTCTAAGCCACTAATAAAGCCGCAAATTTAATGAAAAAGAAGCTAAGTATTCTGGTTCCAGGTTGCATCATGAACTTGAATTGTCTCCGACTTTCAAATCGCCGAGGAGAAAATATGTTCTACATTACTCAAAAGGTTCTCTTACCACTGAATAAAAGAGATTTAAAAAATATACAACCGAACCGGTGTTCACCCCTCTGTTTAAATCCTTAAAACAAACATTATGTCATCGGATTTTCTATGGTTTGTGTTGAAGTCACAAGAAGGGTGCGAATCAACAGCCAGGGATCACGACAGTACCACGTTACCACCCCTCCTTAGACCTCAAAAATATTGACGATTTTTTTTTTTTAAATGCACTAAACTTCTGAAATGGAAATAAATCTTCTCCCTAACCATGCACCCTATTCAACCCCACCCTATAGAAAAAGTTTTAACACCATACGTCGTTGGTGACACCAAACCAGACCCCAAAAAACGGCCTTAACGGGGACCCGAGGACAAAAAGAATAAATCCTTTAATTCGAGACCATGATGCCGTAACCCGCCATTACGGTGGGCTGTCTTGCAACAAAAGATCTGATATGTATCTTTGTGTAACGCTTAAATTATTCATATACATTTAATGGATGTTACGAATGGAGGATAAATATTTAGTGTACGGGTTAAGGTGTACGTGGAGCAGATGGGCGTCTGGATGTTTCTGATAGACTTGGTATGAAATTGTTTGTCATTTGATTAAAATGAGTATTTCGTTGGTTATTTTTAGTGCTTGTAATAGTAAATTCACAAAATTTCGACCAAACATTCCATGGATAGTACGAACGATCATTTTTCAAAATTTAATTTCTTAATTCACACGATGTGAGTAATAAACGTGACGACTCTGGAGCCGGGCTTGGTACGCCACTGTCTGTAAACCAATTTATTCAAATTTCATTAAAACATTTCTGCGGTTTTTATGGGCTAGTTTTGTTAAGTCACAGTTTATCATTTATGTTAATCGAAAATTTCACAAATTAAAACGTATGGTAGAAATTTCATCAGAATTTGGCACAATATTCGCCGAAAGTTGGAACCAACAATCAAATATTGATTTTACATTTCTGATGATATTGTTGGTAAATGCGAAGTAACTGGACTTGAAATTGGCACGCCACCACTAATCGCCTCATTTAACCGACAATTTTGCAAGATAGGAAAGATAGATAGGAAGAAGATAGGAAGACAGCAGTAATATCAAATATCAGTCGAATTTTCCTTCGATTTTGACTATCGAAATAAATTTAAAAAATGTTTTTTTAGTTGAAATGGTATGGATACTAAACATGAAGATTTTGAGTTTTAGTGCGCTATTGCTCATTACCCATTTTTAAGTCAACATTTAACAGATTACGAAAGATGGTAGTGGTTTCACCAAATTCTTAAAGTTATTTTCTGAATTTTGAGAATAACTGAATCGGTGAGATTAAAAACAGTATAAGTCCAAAATCATGATTTTTGGGAAAATAAAAAATAATGTTCATCTTGTTTTTTATGCTTTTTGTAGTCTAAAGTTATTCACATAAATTATTATATAATATATTTTTTACGTCTTTTGAACTAAAAATATGTTTTGATACGTCATGAACTTTTCAATTTTTCCTTAAAACCAAATGTGGGCCTGTACCGTTCTTCTTCTCAATGGTATCCAGTAAGCTCAAGCAATCGCCTTAATAATGTAGTTTTGGAACTGTTCTTCTACTCATTTTATGCAGCTTTGCATGACCAAAAAAAATGGACATATTACTTAAAAATAGCAAATTTTTGACTTGTACTGTTCTTAATCTCACCGATTCAACAATTTTTCAAATATTGATTTTATGTTAAAATTATATTAGTGGTAAAAAAGTGTTTGAACCCGGGCTTAGTACGCCAATGGCTATTTCTGATTCTACTGAAAATATTACGTGTTATCAAAGATACGTGTATTAGAAATTGCACTAAATTTCATTGCTTCAATTTTGGGAACCATAATTTAAAAAAAAATTATTTTTTATTTGCACAATACTTATAGATGGTAAATTTAAGGATTCTGAACCCGAGGATCGGTACGTCCATACTTATTATCTTATTAAGGCGAAAATTTCACAAATTACGAAGAACTCTTTTAGCAGTAGCTTCACTAAAATTGAACTCTTGCAGAAACATAAGTTCTCAGCTACTTGAAAGTTCCTACTTGGTCTCAACTGAAAACCTGCAGTTAAAACTCTAGGGAAGATTAACTTGTTGCCTAAATCGATAAGAGCTTAATTAATCTTCTTCAAGCTCTTTTCTTCTTGATCAAGGCTATTTTCTTTGAAATTTCTGTCTCATGAATAGCTAGTTCTTTGGAAAACCAAACAGCTACCGGTTTCTCAAGAACCTAATAATCAGCTTTGTTTGCCGTCAACCACCTCGAGCAAAAAGAACCGATATTCCTCCCCAGAGTCCATGGAACATCATTAGGCTTGTTTGTGTTTCAATGCGGTACCAACACCAACACCACTTTTTCGGCGAGTCATTTGCCAAATGATCCCGAATCCCTGATGTACCGTTGACAAGTTGGCCATATTTCGTCGTCTCAGAATGAAGACCTTTCCATTGAAATTTCGAGAATTGAAATATTATGTTTGAGTCTCTATTCAAGGGAGCCGCCGCCGATATACGATTTCTAATGTTGTTTTGTGCGTGCTCCGCCCTCGGGCTTCGGAAAAGGCCCTTTACGGAAAGCCGACGAGATTAATAGATTTTGGATGTTTTATACAAGTGGTGCTGCTGAAATAATGAGAATCTATTAAAATGACAATAAAAAGATGTCCCTGGACTCTTAAATTTTGAGGTTTTATGGTTGGTTTTATTAAGCAGGTGAACTATATAAATTAAACGAGCAGGATTTCTCCGAGTCTTTGTTCGTTTCGAAAGCCCTCAGGAGGTCTATTTTCGTCGAGGTCTATTGTTTAAAAACACCTAAAGTAGCATCGGGAAGGTGGCTTGAATCAACGCTTTTGTGCATGACTTTGAGCACCCTCGAAGACCGGAAATATTGAGCGAAGCTCCCAATTCAGCGGAAATTTTGCATTCACTGCGCGCTAACTCTAATTTTTCCCAATATTTCCATTATCCTTTCCCAATTTCCGTTTCCAATCAGGCTCTCGAAAGAAGACGAGATTTATTCCGTCTGTTCTGACAGTGGGATGATTGATCGCTGCTTTTCCGCGGCGTGCACATCCATAGCAGACCTCACAAGGCACCGTCTTAAAAATACACGGGAAATTTATCCTCCACGCAAAGGAGCTTCATCAAAGGGACCGCCGCTTTATGTGTGATTAAACATTAAACATAAACAAACACTATAAAATGTTCCAAGTAGATTCGTTTACATGTAGTTGTTTGTCAGACAACCTGGGCGCTCTCAAAAGACACCGCGGCGTTATAAGATAAAAGTTTCTGGCATTAAAATAAATACCAACTACTGATCGTTTAAGATTTGAAGGCAAATAAACCTGCCTCCAGCAGGAGTGCTTCTTCCTAATTTTTTTCCAACAAGGCCCAATCAAAGGCGTCTCGGATTTCTGGCAACATAAGAAGATTATTATTTCCCCTGAATTATACAAATTATGCGTGTAGCACGTTTGAAAAGAAGGGCATTATAGTGAAGTGGAACCAACAAAAGTCACACCGGTGCAAGGCCGCTCTATGATGAAGGTTCTTGGGTTCTCGTCCCTGCCACACAAAAATAACGTTTATCTGCGTATCGAATTTGAAATGTCACTGGAAACGGGAATAAATGACTTTATTTGTTAGCAAACACTTTGAGAATGCCGCCAAAACATTTCAATTAAGGCATCAGAAATGTGCCTCTGATGGTTGGATTTGGGTCGAGCTTTGTTTTCGTTTAAGAAATGGTACAAAGCAATTCGGATTTGAATGGGAAGCTGCCGCAAATGGGGCGGAAAGGGTGGCGAAGTGGTAGATTTTTGTCTTCGGTAAGATGGGAAGTTTTCGGTTCAAGAATGATGATGATGGCGTTCAAATGGGGAGACGAGAAGAGGCGCACGAAGAACTGTCAATTTTAAAAATTAAGGCGACATTTTAATGAGTTTTTTAAATTACTTCGAAATCAATGAAATTGCTAGTGTTGGTCCTCAGTAATCCGTGACTTGAATCAGGTGATAAAAGTGCCATACCAAGTCCCATTCAGAGTCCACAGGTTCACTGAATTTCTTTGCGAATGAAAAAATATCGAATTTTAAAGATATCTTTGCTCTTTGATGGAGTATTTTACCGACCTTAAGTGAAATCTTTACGACTTAACAATCTGGGAAATTTTCAATTGAATTGGATGACAAGCAATGGTGTATAAGACCCCATCTAAAGTCCATTTATATATTTTTCTTATTAATGAAAAAAACAACTAAAAACATCTTTTTTTTATTATTTTTTATTTTTTTGCCATTTTTGGCCAAATTTGAGAAAATATGCGACTTAATATAACAAAGAATATTTTACTAATATTTTTTTCACAATTATCTGTTATATGTTATGAGTCAATATATATGTTACTGTAAATGCCCATCTGATTGCCAAATATGAGGGAAAGTTTCACTGAATTGAGGTGAAATTACTACTAGTACTCTCCTTAGTAATGCGCGAAATTTTCAATCGAATAGGGTGATAGACAGTAGCGTGCCGAGTTAGAGACCAGGCTGCACAAGTTTGCCGCTTTTCATTGTTCTCAAAAAATTTAATTTTCAAAATTTCTTATTGCCAAATTTGAGGGATAGTTTTGCTGAATTTAAGTGAAATTACTATTATAAATCTTCTCAGTAATCTATGATATCTTCTGATGAATCGGGTGATGAGTAGTGACCTGTACAGTACCAAACCCTAGTCCACAGTATTTCCATTCACTACTCATGGTAATAAAAGAATCGAACCTTGGAAATATCAGATTACCAAATTTCAGAAAAATGTTAATGAATTGCGATGAAATTTTCACTATAAGTACCTTTAGTGATCTGTGAAATTTTCACTTCAACGGGCTGATGAACAATGCTGTTATCGTCTAAATTAGAAGATGGGATTTTGAAAAATTCTGATTTTCAAATCTGAGATTATTTCGCAATAACATTTCGGTGAAGCTCCTACTATAAGCATCCCCGGTAACCTGTGAAATTTTTACTGGTTCACTGTGAAAATTTCATTTCAATCGGACGGTAAGCAGTGGCGTACCAACATTTCAATTGCAGGTGCGATTCTGCGATTCCTAAATCCACGAAGTTAAACCGTCTCATTAGATTGTACAATTTCAGTAGATTAAACCAGCTCCAACTTGGGTTAAAATGTTTAAAAATTCGAGCCTTAAAATGAGGGAATTTATAGGCCAGATGTTTTGATTGAGTCCGTGTAAAACTAATTAAGACATGGCCGGAGAAAGAGCGGCACATTATCTCCCAATTTACTGCTAAAATAGCGTCACGGGTATTATTTATTCATGCAAACTACTAATTACTTTTCGCTCTGCCTTCTCGTGTGGACGGTTCCGAAAGAAAATATAAATACTTTTAATAAACTAATATGAAGGAAATTTGAATATCTTAACGCTACGTGTATATTAAACAACCAACGTGTTACGGACGTTAATGTTTCGGGCTGCTATTAAACGTTCCAATTTACTACCGACAAGTTAATACAGTTCTGTGTTTATAGCTATTAAGGGGATTAGGCTGGGAGTTTTGTTCAGCGACAACTTTCCTTGTAAGGCTTTCAATGGCGGCCTCCAAGAAACCCAAATTGATCCATTATCAATCAGCTTAAGTTCGCTTTTGTTATCCCAAGTGGTTCCCACCAAAAGCAACGAAATCATAACCAAATTACGCGAGCAATTTGAAAAGAAATCTCCAAAAATTAGTGCCTAATATGCTTGCTCAAAAACCGAAAATAATGTTTTCCCCGTCATAGGGCAAATACAGGAAGGGAATAGTTTTATTGTTGGAGTCAAGTATCGTATGTGGCCCCCAGCGGCGCTCCGCGGGATGTGACATTGTCGCTGGCATTATACAGGGGCACCCTGTTGACGGAATCACAACAATGCCCGCGTATCTACAGGGGCATCACCGTTTTTGACCCAGCGTGATGGTGTGTCTAGATTTATATTTGGTTTCTCACGTCTCTCCATATTTCTTCCATTGTTCACGGCATTTTCGCGATCTGTTCATCGGTTTCAATCCACGGCAGGCTCTCATAAGAGTTCCCCGAAAGAAGTGGCCTAACATGTGGCACATGGATAGCCAAATGAAGATTTTTAGCAAATATTATGGTGTTTGGGATAATGGCTATTTGGAGACTGTTAAAGGGCCGCGATTAATCATTCGGACAGGCAACAGCTTTCGGAGGCGTAGTGGAACAAAAGAAGACGCAACTCAAAGACGCCGATCATGCCCGGGAGCCGGACCCCATAATCTGGCCGCTTTGATGTCTTTGTGGCCCCAAACTGATACACAATGTGCTTATTGACTTTGTGACTCCTCACCGACCGGAATTGGACGACCAAAATATGTCGTCCGATTCTATGGTTGTCTTGCGTAAACACCAGTTCTGAGAATGTGCGTGTTTCGTGCAAAAAGAGGTAGATTTTCGTTGATCTCTTAACTGTGAATATTTGTGTGTTTAGGTGATACTTTTTGCTGCGGCCATTCCTTCAAATATTACATGTAAAAAAACTTTTATCAGACGGCTTAAAAACAACGTGCGGTGATCAAAATCGTGACCAATTTGAACCCATTCCAAGATTTGCCTCGATTGTGGTTACTCAAACCTCTGAAATGTGTCTTAAGGCTTTAAGTTGAAGAATTAACTTTATACTTTAACCGATTAGGCTGAACTTGAGGGGCATTGGCTGAAAAGCAACAATTTAAAAAAAGACACTCCACGCCAGTGCCTTTTTATGCTATATTAAATTACTCGTATGAATAATTATTTAGAAGTCAGAAGCGTCCGTGTTCAAAATGAACAACAAAAATGCGAATTCCTTACAATTTACAAAGTTGATTCTTTCTTCAAGAGCAAACACTCTGTACATATATTTCTCAAAAATCCAGGAATGTCTCAAAAAAGAAGTGTGAATGTGTAGGCATCATTTCTATGAGCAAAATCATTGTCTGCAACTTGAGAAATTTTCTCGCTACGCCCATAAATTTTTGCGCTAAATTTATTTATCTTGAGTGAATGATTGCAGACATTTTGAAAATATTTCATTAAAGATCAGGAGCGTCCTGGTTCCTAGGCTAAAGTCACTAAAGCTGAAGAAACATAAACTGAGGACAAATCATTTCAGCAGAAAAATTCTATATATACGTTTAAGCTTCTCTAAAGAATACTAGATCTGTCTTTTGCATGTAATTATTAGGGTGTGGTCATCATTTCAATCATTGCTCACTGAGAGCTCTGTAATGAAATGTGGGATGGCAGAAAAAATATGGGATGAGCAAGGTGAACGGGCGGGGATTTAAAGGAATTTTTCATATTTTTCAGAATTTGGGCAATTATTCTCTATTTCTCTTCAACCTCAGTACAAGTATGAATTCTCAGGTAAATTGTTAAGTAGCAAAGTTTGAAAAAATACAACATGTTTTCAAAGGTTTTAAATTTAAGGTGTCGCTAATCGATATTAATCAAAATTAATAGATGAAGGAGCTATAAGTATGAGTGAATACCTATTTAAAATTTTCAAGATGTTTCATGAAATAGTAGGAATTAAGAGAATTGAGATTGCTGAATGTTTAGTCACAACCGGGTTTCGGTCGTCGATGTCAATCTGGCCCAATGAGTCAAGAACCTCGAAGTATAAATTGGTACCTGACTAGATTTTACAAGATGGTTCTTAAAATATCAAGAGTTGGGAGATTTCAAATGTGGGGTCTTTCTGAAGGTCTTAGTCATTCTCAGTGAGTTTAGGGGTTCGACACTCTGTGTCAATACGCGCAAATGGTCAAAAACTTTCAAGTGTGGATTAATACCCAGAAATCTACAAGAGTTTTCGCGAGTGAACAACTATTTCAGACATTCCTAATAATGGAGGCTTCCGAAGGTTTAGCCACAATAATTTTAAAAAGTTTCAGCAAAAAGTGATCATCTAGTATAGATCATAGCGCTACGAATCCCTGTATATCTCATCAACTTCATTTTCATCAATATTTCTAACTTCGTTCTTCATCAATGTCTAGAACTAGGACATGTTTTCTAAAGAGAGAATAGTGAGAAAATCGGAAATAGTTAGAAGCTTTTGTGAAGGTTTTAATCTTATTTTCCAATATCTCAACGAACTTTGTTAATCCATATAAATGACTCCACTCCCTTAGAGTATAAATTACAGATCTTTTGTAACTCCCTTAAATGAATGTTTTTGCTCAATTGTGTCTCAAACGATAAGAAACTGGGACATCATCTGTATGAAATCGGAATTTTCACGGGCTTCTGCCTCTACTGGTCACACTTTAAAACGTCCATGGGATGAAATTGACAACTTGCGCCCCCTGGGCGGCTAATGAACGATGACCTGGCGGGGTACCATGTGATGGACTCGCAACTTTCTAAAACCCCATTGACAGATTTCTTAGTAGCCGAAGGTTTGGGGCCTTGTTGGACGTGATTTCTGCATTGTTCTTCTTGTAATTTGTCTTCTTTTGCTTATCTGTCTTGTCCAAATATTCCAGCTACTGTCACTGACTGGTAAAGAGGTCAGATCGAAGATGAAAGCATGAGCTTTATTGGAATGCTTTTGTCGTTGAGCTAATGGAGATGAGGTAAGCACAATGGATACTGCAATTGAGTTTGCTACGCAAATGGAAATTTGTGCATCTACGCCGCGTCGAGGTAAGTTAAGGTGAACCATAAGTGTTGCTACATACGTGTGTCGTAATATTTCCTATAACTTTTGCTTCGGACACAAGCTAACAAACTAAATGCATGTAATTGATGTTCACGAGAGGAAATTGAACAAAAGCCGCAAGATACGAAGATAAATATGTGACAACCACGAACAAAATGGTCGATCCGTGAAAGGAATCTCCGACAAAAAGATCGAAAACATAAATAAGCGTTTTATAGTGTCCGACGTCCTGCTAAACTTTGATGTTATTGTAAATACGACTCGATTATAACACAGATGTTAATGAGGGCCTCGCTTTCTAATAATGGAGCCATCGTCGGGTGGATCCTTAAAAATGACCGAGGTGACAAGATTACCCATTAATCTAAACCTAATATTAATGACGAGGCCTTTATGGGTTAGAGAAACAGGTTCAAAGTCGGTCTGGAGGCGAAAGTCTGTTTGGAGCGTACCAGAAGTTCGTGCGACGTGTGTAATCTCAATTTTGTACAGAGCGAGAGTACAGTTTTAAAGAATGATTTCGTGATGTATTTACTGAAGAAAATAATGGTCTTATGGGACACGTTTTCGAATGAACGTTGAGTCAGAATAATTACCTATTTTCTTAATGATTCGTAAGGAAATTATAGAATTTTTTATTGCTAAAAGAAACGTGGTCCGCCACTGTTTTCAACGTCAAGTTTTTGGGTTGAAAATCTATTAAATCCGAGAAAGTTTTTAAATTTTCATTTTTAAAATTCTTTCGAAATGCGTCATAAGAAATTTTCAGATAAATCCAAAAAAAATGTAAACTTTTCATTGCTCAAAAACTAGAATCGTGACAAATGAGGCTGACAAATTACTTTAGTATAAACTCTTGATGCGGGTTATAACTTATTTTTTAGAATGTTTATGTATTTAAAAAAACCGCTTATGCTTTTATGTTAAACCTTTATTAATTTGAGAAAATTGAGCATTTTGATTATCTAAAAATCAGAAGTGTGTACCCAGCAAGATTTGCGAGTAATTACAGACAACTTTTTTAAATGAGCCTCTCTGACAGATAACTCGTACTAATAATTTTTAAAGTAAAAAAATAAATGCGATTTGTTACTGTTCTAAACGAAAAATTTTTGCTTTGAGACTTTCAAAGGGTTTTCATATATCTTTATAATTAAAAAACGACGTGTTCCACCACTGAGTGTTGCGTGAAACATTAGCCTTATCTCCCTCATAAACTTGGAAAAACCTTATATTTACACTGCACAAAAACTAGAAGCGTAACATGCGATGTTTGTAAAAAAAACTTCATATAGGTGATAACAATTTTTTCGGATTTTTTACATATTTAAAGAATGTGTTCTGCAAATGCTTCTTGTGTGAAATTTTTGCGCGAAATCTGTGTTCGACACAGATTTTCTCTAAATTCTTATTTGTTTAAAACCTATAGGTGTAACAAGCGAGATTTGAAAATCATTTTATAAAATTCTTATATTGAATTTTTTTACCGATGCGCTTCGCCACCACTTATGGTGTGATATATCAGAGTCTCTTCTCACAGTAGAATTCAGAAAAAAGCTTTAAAAATGCTGCAAAAATAATCTGAGCTAGCCCGATTTTTGCAATATTTCTACGCGAAGAATGGTAATTTTTGGCCAGGGTCTTTAAGATCGTAATATGTGCTAAAACCTAATTAAAATAAAATATAATCGGAGTGTTTTAATCGAAGGTAAGACGAATCGTTCCAAGTCAGCCGTCTGTGTTTAGCTTTAGATTCATAAACAGAAGCTATTAAAACGTATACTGACAAACGCCACTATGTAGCGCTGGTAAATAACTTTTTTCCTGATGAAGGATGATATGTTTGATTACTTAAAAGCACCGATTAAGTCTTTTATCTTCGGTAAATAAACAGAAAGAGCCCCAAAAGCAAAGTCGGATTATTTTGATGAGACGTAAACACTTACGAAAACTAGAAACCATCAAAGATACAGCTACTATCAATAAATATTTTAATTCCTTTGAAAACGCAAATAGATAAGCAAATGTTCTACGTTTCCTGTCGCTAAAAGCCGCCAAGACATAACTTTCCCTTTTAACCAAATCTTTTGATCCATTTTCAATATGAGAGTTCATCGATTTCTGATTTATACAATGATTTTTTTTCCTCAAAGCCCGAGAAAAAGCCATTTCGGCACATCCGGGAATGGGGTAGTAAATTACCCTCTGCAGTTATACGACGTTCCGGTATAACGCGCCCTTAGCTGCGGCTACTGGCCTCCAGGGGTGTGGCCATAAAAGGGCCCAGATCGTTAGTACGTGGACTGTAATGGGCAGAGTACTTTTTCACTGTTACAACATAAACAGCTGTAAAATTTGACATCATCGTTTTGTTACAATTCGAGGTCGCAATGGTGTCACGCTGGGTTTTTCACGAAACGGGCTCAAACACGAGAATCGCTTTTAAACAGTGAAAACCCCAGACCTCCCAATCCCTCAAAAGAGATCTTTGAAATCCAACACCATCTCTTGAGTATCAAACTTCTTAACAGTTTTCCCTTTCATGCGTGGAAACCACAACATTTGGTGTGTTTGGTAAATTTCACATTTGATCGAGACCCCACGCACTGGATAGAGCCCCAATAAAAGAGCAGTGTGTTCCAGTTTAAGAGAGATATATATATCTACATATATAATGTATAAGGTTACGAATACGTGGTGTGTGTGCGGACACGCTGTATAGTTTACACAGTTTGTCACTATTTCGGTAAAGATGAAAGCTTCGGATGCGTCTTACAGTGAACACATGGCCACCATGTCAAAACATTCAGCAAGTCGTTTTAAAGACAGTGATACTTGTAAACAGGCTTTCACGACAAAAAAAGCACACATTCGCAGTGGAGCACACCACCTAAAATCTGGTTGAACTCACCCCATGAGATTGAAAGCCCATGAAAGATATAGAATCAGATACGTTTCTTATGCGAAAATGGGTAGATGGCCTAACAAGTTTATTATTATTTGTTTGTGAAAATAAGGGAGGAGGCTTCTGACAGCATACGTTCCAACAGAAACTGTTATCTGATTTAGTTGATCGTGAAATTACAAAATAAGCAACTTAATACTTTTGTGCCCCAGCATTGTGCGTTTGTTTGTATCAGCCCTATTATCTACAACCTCATATTAGGGATATTTTGTTACAGGCTATTCAGGCTAAAAGCATTCGGTACAGTTGCACTTTTGTACGTTACTGGGGTGAAATGGACGATTTAACCCTGGCCCTGACAGATCTCCTTTTGAAGAAGCTACTTGGAGCTGAAGTTTCCAACGGTACCTTATTTTTTGGTACCGCTGAGGGATTGTAAAACAGCGCTTTTCTATTTATTATTACGAAATCAATGGTACCTCACACGGAAGGATTTTTTAGGCTGTTGAAAGAGCTGTTGTGGTAGCTGCAATTAAGTGCATTTCAATCGCTCACAGCTTCCTCTAATCTAAAGGTACCCTAGTCTGCAGCAAATTTCTACAAGGGCAGAATGTTTTGCAGAAATGCCCAATTTCTCTCGTAATTTTCTCCACAAAATATTTCATAAAATATCCATTAATCAGGGAAAGGAAAACGAGGTGCTGTTCGTGTCGAAACTTGCTAACTTACAGAAGTCAAAACGTTTGGGGAAGATATTCTTCATTATTTAGAATGGTCATGGACCACAAAGGCGCCTGTATAAAGGCGAAAATAGTTTTTAGAGATGTGCTACAGTATCCATATTTAACTAATTCCGTAATCCGCAATTTTACAACTCGCAATTTTGTGTATGAAAAGCTTCACGAGATCATTTTCATACCAAGAAAAATGTTTTCATGCAAATTCATTTTTACACGGAAGAAAACGAAGCGACCTCGACATCGAAGTTTGATACTTTAGTTAGAAAAATCTTACAAAAGTCCGAATTTTTTTTGCTAGAGATGTGCTACAGGATCCAGCTTTCTACAGTCCCATAGTACATTGTTTTGTCCATAATAGGGTCCATAAATTCATTTTTACACAAAGGAACACGAGGTGATGGCGTTATCAAAATTGGATACTACAAAATATCCCTACGAAACTCAGAACATTCTGTGGGCATGCGCATACAATTTACTGTCAACCAAGCTTTATAAGCTCATCCTTAAACAAAGGAACATCAGGTGACGTTGACATAAATTTATTTAAATCATCCCTATAAAGTCAGAATATTTTGTAGAGATGTGCCTTTTTTGTCTCGAAGAAAATCTTCTGAAGATACCCGGTCTGTTGTTCTGGTGACCGGGTAGTGTGAGATTCGTGGGAGCGTCTACCCACCAAAAGCTCAGGATTCCCGTCCAAACCTACGACGACCCGGAACTGTCCTTGGGGGATATGAGCGCCAAAGTAAGTAAAGATATGTAGATTTGCATAAACCACAATTCTCTTTATTCCAAATTCTATAAGCTCGTCCTTCAACAACAAGAGAAATATGGACATCAAAGTCCTTTAGAACATCTTTATAAAAGCATTCAGCTTTGCACAGTTCCATAGTTCACAATTTTGGCTATGGCAAGTTCCGTACATTTACTGTAGGACAAAGTCAAACGAGGTATTATTGATATCAAAATTGACTGGTTCCAGATATATCTACAAAACTCAGAATATTTTGGAAAGTTATACTCCAATCTCCAGTTTTTTTTTACAAAACCAAAGATTAAAAGCGGATTGAAGGGGTTCGTGGTTGTTTTGTGAGGGGGTGAAAAATAGGAAAAAAATAACGTCAACTTTATATTTTCAAAATTCCTGATAAGTCTTTCAAATGTGAAGTTCTGTACAAAATTGAACTTGGAAGGGGATCTGAGGAATTTTGGGTTGTTCAGTGAGGGGATAGATAAAAACGGAAAAGCGGGATATCACTATTTCTAATCAATATTTTGAAAATCCCTGTAAGTTTTCTAAAACAAGATTTACCACAATGTTTCATTGGAAGCTAAAAAATGTTTTACAAAAAGTGGATTAGACGAGTTCAAGGTGGGTCTGTGAGAGGATAAAATCTTTAAAAATGGAACAACCAATGTTCTTTTCTTTATATTTTAAAAATGTCTAGTAGTATTGAGAAGCCAGAAACACCAGGGTGTTTTAATGAATTTGAAGCTTCAAGGAATTTTTTACAAAACTGGAGAGTTGCAGACGGATTTGGGGTATTCAGGGCCACTGCGTTAGGGCATAAAGAACACTCAAAGATTAAAGAAGAAACTATTATTGTTTCTAGTTCTATAAATTTCTGACGACATTCAATGTTTCTTATTCTGTATTTTGATAACTCCAAATGTTTCAATCTAAATTTACACACTCAATCCAATGTTTTTTCATTCTTCATACATTAAATTCAGGTATAGAAAGAAACCCTCATGTTACATAACAATATCTGACAAGCCCTCATGCTTAAATCTCAAAGATTAAGATACCAATTCTCAAGTGACCAAAAGTAGTACTTTTTCCTTGAAAACGTATCCCTTAATCGCATTAGCTTCGGGTATAAAATTACATAACGACTAGAATGTACTTGACCATTCAACACAAAGACCTGATTATATTTGCTGACCTAATCCGGTTTTTTGCAATTTGACGTCGCACTGTACAAGAAAAGACCCAAATTATGGTTCTATTAGTTTGCACAATTGGGCACCAAAACCTGGATTAGTGGATTAAGACGTGGGAGACAGATAAGAATATCACTAATTTTGTATCGAGTACCGGAAGCAAACAAAGCGCCCTTTGAGCAATTCGGAGCCCCATTATTTCATCGGACAATTTAAAGATACAAAACATCTCGCATTATAGCAGCTATTATGTTGTCAACTATATTAAATTGCTCTAGACAATGCTGGTTACAATTGCCCAATAAGTGTATCAACAAAGCAATGTACACTAAACGATCCTTGAGAAAACTTATCGCACATTGTCACGCTTAACTGGATAAGTGCTCCACAGGAATTTGGCACTTCATTGATAACAGAGAAAGTGATAACACTGAGAGTCTGCACTTTGTGGGTGGTGGCACTAAATCAAATTTAACAAGCCATATCAAGAGCACATAGATATGGAACAGTTATCTACTCTTCAAGCATTCAAAGGGCCGCTTCTCAAGTGCCCTAAAGCGTACTTTGGTGGTCCTTAATTACGAATTTGATGCAGATTTCAGACTCGGTCTCTTACTGCATCAAATTAATTAATACCACGTGCATAAGAAAATATTTATATGTATTACAGTTGCCATAGTTGAGCAGTCTTTGGAGATAACATCAGCGCCCAGTTATATCATGTCAATTAATTCCGAGATCCATCGCTTGGTATTAAAGCCAACTCTTCAGCTTGATAGTGGACTTTCTTGTTCGTCTGCAGGTATATATCGAAACGGATTATTCCACCAATCACTTAAAAGTGTCCCTTTCCGGACAAGGAGCTGGCAATTTTGTCCGAGGCGATTAACTTGATTTTTAAGCCGCAAATACCTACTGTTTAAAACACTGATGAATCGCAAGAAATTCCCTAAAGACAGATGATGGGATTAAGATACCAATACATGACGTGAAATTTATTTCAGGCAAAATATGCGCTTCTTCAAGACGACTGTCGTAGTTTTAAATGCGGCCATGAAAATGTGATTTGTTCCCTCATGATTGTCATCTGAGCCCATCCCACACAATGAAGCACCACTAAAGACATGGCCGTAAATGCATTAGTTGATGCTATAAATCCATCAGTTGCAGACATTTTTAGTCTAAAGCATTCGACATTGAGACCATTCATTAGTCAATTATGTGGATAAAATCGCAATTGGTTACAACTTCTGGTAGGTACTCAGCAAGGATTCTTGGTTCTGTGAATCTGTGAAGCTCTGTGGACTTCGGATTGTTGGTTCAGGTTAGTTACGGAAAATTCGACAAAAGTTAGTTTTAAAACCGAAATTGAAGCCAGCAGGTCATTATGTTTTCTCGGCTCAGTGCTCAGATTTTTCAGATAAATTTTCAACTTTACATAGCCAAACCAGATTACTTGGCAAGCATTAACCAAATTTGAGAGCATCAACCAAGTTGAGAAATTAAATCTGTAGAACCATGAGTGCCTTGCTCTTAAGCGTTACCTCGAGTTGTAGAACGACTGGAAAGGTACTTGTAACCTGAATTAGAGCTTCTTCTAATTAGATTCATAGAAACGACAAATTCACAACTAAACGTTGCCAAATTAATTGAATTTGAACTAACATGTATAAACCTAATTTGCATAACAGCAATGCCCACGACGATTGCTATGGGTTATAGAGTCAACATTTGAGTAGCTCTTTATTATCTACTACTTACTATTATGTTTTAACTAGATTTGAAGGATGCTCTCCCTTGAACCCTAAAAGCAATACCCTTGCGACTTACTTTGAGTTATCAATGACCGCCTCTGTTCCAGGTTACAATTCTATATTTCTAGTTATCTAATAAATAGAAATTCACAACTCTGAGTCTTATCAAAATCGCAATGCATGTATGTCGAGAACCATGAGCACCATGTGCAAGACGGTTACTTTTAGTTATGCCATATAGAGCTACCCAAAGAATGTTTATAATTTGAGTTAAAGCGCCGTATCATTACTCCCCTAGTAGAAGCAAATTTACAACTTGATATTGCTAAATTTGCTTAAATTTAACTGGCATGTTTTCACCAAGCTTGACACATGCTATTTCTTGAACCGTGAGAGCCACACCCATGAGAACTACTGTGACGTATAGAATTTTTTCCCGACCACCTCCACTCGGGGTTAGAATTCTAGGTCTCTAGTTATCTAATAGAGGTAGAGGCACAAATTTAACTTTTGTCAATTTTGCATAAATTTGAGGAACATAGCTTCAACGATTTTGAGGAATGATATCTCTGAAAATGAGCGTGTTGTTCACGACGGTACTTTGAGTCGTACTTTGAGCTGCTCAAAGAGTAGTCATAATCTGAGTTAGAGGTCAATACGCGACTCACAAATTCACAGCTCAGTTTTATCAAATTACAATAAGAAAAATTCCATAAAATTCGATTTTAGCACACCTCTGCAAAAGCCGTATGTTGTAGAGATGTGTTATAATATGCACTCTATTGTTCACAAATGCAACTTACCATATCCGCATATATAGTTTTAAAGTTGAACAGGACAAAGTTTCTCTTCCTCCACACCAAAACGATAAACTCAGTATAATTATTGATACAGTTCGTTAAGTATACAATCCAGACCGCATTGTCCTGACTCAGCTGACGAGCTGACGTAGCTGAGCAACGCCATTTTCAAATTGAACCAATTAGGAAGCATTCGTGCTGATATAAATAGAGCTGGAGCAAACCTCGTGCGACAGTTGATGTTTTAGAAATTTCTCTCTCTTTGATAAACAAATATTTACCAGAAATACGTCAGAAAGTTAAATGGTCCCTGAATAAATCAAAATTGACCATTATTTATAAACCAGCTGCCCTAGTTCTGCCACATAAACACCGAACTTGCCTTCCAATATCGATTTATTTTTGCAGAAACCTTAAAAGCACATCGATATTATTACAAATGTTTTGCGGTATTGTGTCACAACAATGGAGCCGACAGCGGCCCTTATCAGAACTTGTACCAGGGAATCGCTGAAGGACCAAGCAACAATCGTCTGGACGACTCTAAGGGTTAACTACCCTTCTCCACTCTAGCACAGCTGCCAAATCCGGCTATTTATTAAACATACGTGTTAATCTCGACCCCATAAAGTCTTCATGGGTCTTATGAAGTATGTTACGCAAGGGTCGTCCTATAGGGTGATTTGTAGGCAATTGTTAACACTAACATCTCCATTATTGTGTCCCAAACCGCTTTCGGTGTTTGATTGAGCACAGTCGGATTATGGGGAGAAATATTTGTTGTGTTTGAGCTTTTATTTGCAAATATATTGCTTGTGGCTAATGTCTTCCTTGGAAGGACCGTTGGGATTCGAAATTTATGACTTGTGCAGCAAACTTTTGCTAACGCCGGTAAAGCCAAGTTAACTCGCTGTTTTGGCCTAATCAAGGAAAATTTCTATCCAAATCTTCATTTTTTTGAATGCTTTAAATAATATATGAGATAAAGTGCGTGATTTGCTAATTGGTGGCCACTCAAACGTTGAAACAACCCTTTAAAACTGCCTTTCTGGGGCCACGGGAAATGAAGCGAAGGTCAAACTATTCTGCAAATTTAGTTGCAGGATATTAGACATCTCTTAAGAGTCGATTACCTTCGAATTGTATACGTTTGAATATGATACAGATTCTATATAGATTTTATTTCAACTGCATGGGGAAAACTCTTCGGCAAATTCTTTTCTTTTTACATCTGCATATTTTTTAGAATTGATTATTGATTTATAGAATTGTTGATCGATAATAAAAGCACTAGCAGAGGTGAAATAATTGGTTAAAAACTTTGTAACGTTACCAAAAATGTATTATTAAAAAAAAAACAACAAAATGATGAATTAAAAAAAATTCAACATCAAACTCTATAAATAAAGCAAGATTTCTAATTGTGTGTGTTTAAATTGTAATTCACCACCACTGTTCGTATCAATCTATGACTCAAACCTAGTATTAACCGCTACGTTGCATATAATCATACTTTACTGGTATGCTCTCTTAAACTGTTTCCAATGACATAGAGTCGTATATATTTATCTCTTTAGTTCTCTGAAAAATTAATTCAACACTGTTTTCAAACACCCTTTAATTTTTGAATCGTTACGTCCCTTAATAAAAAAAAAATTATGCTTCCAAGAACTTGACCTACTGACCTAAATTTCAGACGTTCCAACGTGAAGTGTTTTACCAGACGATGTTCTACTTAATAAAAAGGTAGCTTTGAAGGAAATGCGTCATCGAATCAACACTGGTAAGACAGAGTGCGAAAACTTGGAGGTGAAATCCAGATAAAGACATCAATAGGTGTAATATAGGACACAATCAAACAGATCTAGTCATATGTCTATCCTTGTCTCGGGTTCTCACGTGATACAATTCAGAGAGAGATAAGATGATAATATTGAAGGCTTTTTCCCAGATTTGTCGGTCGCTTGTATCAACATAACCTCAAATATATTTTTTTTAATTTTAACTAGAAGAATGTTGTTATTACGATATTAATAACTGAAATGTGATTAAAATAGTTTGAATTTAAGTTTCCGGGTAATAACTATCAGCGAGGTTGAAGACCTTGAGATATTATAAATATGACACTCATAGGGTATGTAAGTTACTACACTGTCCTAACTAAGCCGTACTAAACTCTCCCAAGGTCAGGACCAGAGTCGCATACAACGTCAAATTTATACGATATTTCACTTTAAGGTTCGCCATGAGGGGGCAAATTAATCCCAAAATTATTTTGAGAAATATCTGGATCCATAGTCGAAGTGAGCATCTTATCCCAGTTACCTGGCTGGTAGGCAGAACAGGAACATATATTCAATCAGGAACCTTTGTGTGGGACCTGTTTTTGAGTGTTTAAGGTATCCATTTATTTTCTTTTTAGATAAATCAATGAAAATTATTTCATTAAAAATTTCATTGTCTTGCTGACAGAAACTGAGTGTAAACTGCATTGTGTATACTACTAACAATCGTTTGAAACAACGAACAAAATGAATGAAGTGTAAAACGGGTTTGTGTATACCGTTGTAAAAATAAGACCAAATTTTTGCATAAAAAGTCAAGTGTTGGTCGTGATAGGCTGAATGTTTAGATATTCAAATATGTGCGAAACCTACTAACTCTTGTTAACTGCGTTATAAACGGCACGCAAAGTTCGCAATAAATGGTTTTTTTATATTTGAAACGACTGGAAGAGATTTGTTTTTTACTAAGGTCCTTTGCTGCCACTAACCAATCCCACATTCAAGGAGGCATTCAGATAAAAACAGAAAATATTGTGTCCTTTTCATTACATCTAGGACCCACTTTACTACTTGAGTAGCAGGACCAATGCTATGTCTTTTGTCTTCAGCTGAGCTCATATAATGAGCAAAGACGGGTCTATGGTACGAGGTAGGTGGCAAGAAATATAATTTGATGATATTGGTCCAGTGGTGGCAAATGAGAATTTTGGCAATAAAAATAGCACAGATTAGTATCTAACTAAGGGGATCCTGAAAACAGTTACAGCTTCTGGTATTAAAAATGCCTATATCTAAATATATTTGAGGTGTGTATTTACGTTTCTACTTTCGCGATTTACTTTATGTATTCGAATACTTTTTCCAAACTTTTTCATACTACAGAATCCCGGAACGTGATCTCAAAAACGAATTCAAATTGTCCCCTTCTCGAGCAGGGACGATACGCTGAAGTGAGCATATTAAAATGTTTATTTAAAAAGAGGCACGTGCCTCAGATGAGGCTCCGCTGAACGAGATTCGCGGACGTGACCGAACAAAGACAATCGCAGCGGGAAACGGCCTATCGCCCTTTTGGCATCGAGAACCACCCTCTGAAACGTCGAATCATGGGACATTATCCGATACATCTCCGGGTTGTAACAGTCGATCCAATGGCGAGATTCCTCAAATCAAGCTAATTTGCTTCGAAATGTTAGAGGTTATTATCAAATTTTACATCTTTGATAGGGCTGCGTCTGAGATTTTCGGTGGGATAATTAGGGAATTTGAAAAATGCCCTATAAAGGCAAGATTAGTATCGATCAACGCAGAGAAGGGCTGCTGGCAGTTTAAAGCTGATGGTATATAAAAACACTTAAATTTCTTCAATTCCTTAAACTGATATCATGCTCTAAGAGATCTAGAATTCTTGAAAATTTAATGAACATCTTGCATCGACTTTTATTTGCTTTCGAGATACTGAATGCTAAATTATGTCAAATCTATATGCAACATGTACAGTTTCTTATGTTATGTGACATCCTAGACAATTTATAAAACTTCTTACGAAATTTAACAATTTCTTAGAAATTTTGGAAAAATCAGGGGTGGCTCGAGAGGGAAAACAAAAGTAGAAGAGGTAGGGAAAATGTTTCATCAGGCAGTTCTTCATTGTGGGTAAAAAAAAATCTCGAGAATTCTAAAACCTGCCGTTAGGAGATTTAAATGATGAGTAGAGAAGAGCTTGAAAGTAAAAAAAATGTCAAGAAAAACCAGTGCTCTTTACTTAGAAAATTCATAACTGATAGTTGAAAAAAATCTTAGTTGAAAAGTAATCAAATTTACAGCAAAATTCTAATGAAAACAAAGGCGGTTTAACAAGCAGAAAAGGCAGGGCAAAGAAGAGATCTTCACGATAAATTAAAATATCCTTACAGGTTTAAAAAAGATGCTGAGTCACTAAGTAAAATTTAGAATGTTCGAAACTTCTAATTTTTTGGCCCTTAGTAGTAAATTTTGATAAAACCAAAGGAATTCCAGGAGGGAGTGAACAGAGCCAATAAAAAATAAATTTATTTACTACAATCTTATAAAGTTCCTGACAGCCCTGAGTATTGATTAATGGAATTTCATTATTGATTTTAATACGACTAAAAACTCATAAAATTTCTTAAAAGGTTTGATAAATGTGAGTCAGTTCTAAGAAATTCAAAGATCTTCGTTAAAAATTTAAATAGAAAAAAAATGTCAAGAGAAATAGGACTTATTCATGATACATATACGTATTTTTATAAAATTTCTAAGCATGGTAAGTGTACGCTACTAGTAAAAGCTCATAAACTTATTAAATGCAAATCAATTGTGTCAAAGCCAACGGTATCTCCATTCAAATATCACAAAGCCAAGGGCGAAAAGGGTTTCGAAAATGACTAAAAAATCAAAAGAAATGGACGTTTTACACTTTGTATAATATGAACACAACAAGAAGATTTTATATCCATATTGTGAGTCAATGTTTCAAAAGCAAAGGCGATTCAAAAAGAGCAGATTAACGAACCTTCCGAAGAGATACAAATCTGTTCTTGAAACTATAATCCTATAGCCTGCTTATTTACATTAATTTTCTTAAGATGCGATTTTCGAGAAATGTTCAAGACCTCACGCTGCCATCCTAAACAAACGCCCTAACGGTACAATGCGTATTTCTTACACATGGCCAGAAATAAGCAAAAGCGCAAAACTTGAAAGAGATAATTCCTCCTTTGTAAATATGTTATTTTAATCCGTTATTTGGGTAAACATGTAAACCGCCCTGCAAAGGCCAATGGTACAGGGCTAGGAAAACAAAGCAAAGTTTTCCTTCCGGTTCGAGAGATATGATTCTTCAGTATTGGCAATTGAACTGGGTCTTCAGAAGTTGGGATAATTGCCCGAAATAAAGCGGCTTCTTTTGGAGATTAATGCTCTATTTAAGCTCTGCTAGTCAAAATACTTTGGCTGTCTCAGCTGTTGGTGGGCCTAGAACCGTAGCTGTACAGTGCCATTTTCGCCCATCGTGAGAATAAAATTAACTGCGTTGCTTGGTATGAAATATGCAACGCATGGTTCCCTGATAAATGAATTCCGTCGAAGTGGCAATTCCAATTTTCATAATTCATCGTTTTCAGCATTGAGGTCCCTTGCAGTTTTCTTTATTACCATAAATATAGCGGTGTTGGTTTATGTCCAACAATTCTCTCTTTTTTAATCAGCTGCGCAGCTCTGACGAATTCATCAGGTGTCCATTCTGCGCAGCGGGCGGCACCGTATCAACACGTTTACACCAAATTAATACCGGCCAAACACGAAACATTCACATATCTAACTCGATACATCGAAGGAAACACATTCGTTTCCAATTTACATGGGCGGAGGTTGGTACCATCGAAAGCTTTAGCCCATGGAAGATTTGTGGAGCTTTTCCTACTTGAGCTGCCACTGGGGGAATTTATGACCAAACATAAAGCACCCATAGATCCACCTGGTCAGAAAGCGCTACCTTGCTGACACCCACACCACGTGACGTCATCATCAGTACCAGGGTTACCCCCTGTGCGCATCCACCGATTTACGACTCCTTTATAAAACGGATTAAATTAAGGTGCATATCTCATTTGCGCAGACATATCACACCTTCGAGAGGACGACAGTATGCCGCTGTTTCGAAATCCTCCAATTTACATATCTCATCACCATTAATGTCAACGGGCCATTTCTTATTGTCCTTCGCGAATTTTACGTAGAGTGTGAAGACATCTTTATCGTTACATCTTTGTTTGTTAAAGATTGGGTCGGCTTCTTTTATCAAGACTTAAAGGTACCTAATAGCGTGCAGACATGCTTGGGCCGTACAGTCTCTGACCAAGTTACTCCAAACCGCAGCTTCCCCCATTCATCAAACTAAAGAACCCAAAAAAGCCCATTAAAAACATTCGTCGTTTCAGTTGATTACATAATGGCCATTGCCCAAATTAGTAAGTTATGCCTTAAATGCCCTTTTTAGACTCAAGTTCAGTCTCGTGCCGGGTTCAAACGACGGAGCAGCTGGTTTTATGTAATATCAAGTCAATTACCAGGAATTAAAGAGTTATTAGCAGATCTTTGGTTTCATCAAGACAAAGACAGTTAATGTGGTTTATTTACAGAGTGTCTCATAAAATATTTTCTGAAAAATGTGTTCAAATTCCATACAATTATTGAGGCACAGATTTTTGCATCACCCTGGAGCTGATGTAGACTGATTTCCTTCAAAAGTTTTTACGTATTTAGGGTCACTAGATCAATGTACTTAAATCCTTATCTAGAAGAGAAATTCCATTGAAACACTGAAACTGACCAACACTGTGGTTATTTTAACATTGCCATGGACATTATTCTCTTTATAAATTTATCAGGAGTTTGACCTATTGGCTGTTGCAAATTTAATATGTTGGATTAGTAAAAAAATTCAAATGATTTTCTTTCTAGGTTCAGTTGGTGAAAAGTCAAGAAAATTTCTCTGTTAGTAACGTCGATTCAGGTAAGTCCATAGCCTTGAAAATGATCATGCAAATGTCAAAACATTTGACCATTTTTGTCCAATCTTACCCGACTTTACAAGAGGACTTTTACAGGACTTTGCCATAAATTGATCTTAGAATAGGGGCTGAAATCGTTTGAATTTTTGATTCAGGCAAGCTGCCCTTAAGAGAGCTCATCACAAGTCTTGACCTATACCTAACTTTAGGGACAGTTTCCAAGACTTTTGCCTAAGTGGAATACATTTAGGGAGTGAGAAAGGGCTGTCTAAATTTCTTTGGTAAAATTTCGCACAGGTCTTGGCTCATATTAAAGATTACTTTCGCGGATAATTTTTAGAACTTTTGACTCACCTGACCAGATTTTAGGAGAACATTTCCAGAATTTGAAACGTCACTGTTTGACTTTAGGGAAATGAAAGATATATTTGTGAATTTCCAACTTAGTCTAATTTCCTTTTAGAGAAAACTTATTTCGGTGATTGACCATCTTAACGTGCCCCTCAGGGAAAATTTAAAAAAAGTTATGATTCGTATTATACCGAATGATTCCAAGTTTCGACTCAATATAATTTTTGGCATATTTATAGGGTGTCTCGAAAAATTTTCGCAAGGAACCAAACCAAATGTTCCATACAGAAGCGAATACCTTTGACAGTAGTTTTAATTACTAAGATAACGATATATAATTTTTTGACCACTGTGTAATGTCTTCTGGTCTAGCTCAATTATTTAATTCTCTGAATTAAATTGAACAGCATTTGGTGAGTTTCGTAATGAAGCAAGCACGAGTTAAAATAAATATTATGACCCTACTTCCTGTGCACCATCCACTCGTCTTAATTGGTTAAGTGAAGAAACCCAACAAAAAGCAATAAGACGGTCCGAAACAAGGTTGTTAAAGTTTACATTTGTAGAGTACTTTCTATCAGACTTAATTCGGTTTTATTGGCGCGCCTCTGACGAGGCTTGAAGCCTTCAGGATTAACAGGATTGAATTCTATAGAGTGTAAATCTGAATTGTACGTAGTCGAGGTACAGGTGCGTGTAGCTTTATATTATGGTCTCGTCATAACAACGTTGGAAAGCTCCGAAAACCGGCCCCGAATTTGTTATAAGCTGACACCTCATTAAAACTGACTTTAGACCTATTTCGTTGTATATGCCAGGTTCGCTGTAGTTGAGGGTATAATGCGGAAGGATTTAGTGAAATGAAGGGAATTTCAGAGTTTTCAATAGCAGAAGGAACAATCCGGGCGGGTTATTGTGTGTCAAAATAGATGCCCAAATGTGGACTCAGACCTTTTCCTTCTTCTCTCAAAAACAGATCTCACTTCAGCTCCTGATTGAGGATCTCACTAAACCTAATCGCCCCACAAACACAAAGGCCTCAATTTCCGCTTTGGACGCCAAACCGATCTAAGCGCTTAATGCTTCTACCCCTATGTGATCATCTTCCAAAACATCCACTATTGATACATCAAACTTCCCAATGCAGGCACACACACTCTCAAAACAAGGAATTTAATAACCCCCAACCCCTCAACTCTTTTCTAGTTTATCTCATCTCATTAAAGAGCGTTTATTTTGCTTCCTGCCGCGTCCGACAATGCCGAGGACGCTGCCTGACGGGCGTCGTTCTTGTCGACGCCGCCGTCCCATTGTTTCGATCACGTGGCCGGTGTTTTGTTGCTTATTTGTTTCCAATGGCTCTTCGGATGTGACTAGTTTAGAGTTTCGTTTTCGGGTTGTTTATCCACCCGGAAGAATCGCCAACAAGCTCGGACCTTGTTAAGGGCGCAAACACACCCTCCCGCGGTCATTATTTTTAACTGGCGTTGCATAAGTTTCCTTTGTTATTTTTGTATATTTGCAACGAAAATAAACTACTCCTGCAGAGCTACAAGTCATCTAAGTACCAGAAATATCCAATAAATTGGCATACTCGAACAAAAGAGGCTTTTAAGATTGTCTTAAAGTGATTTCGTCTAGTGTTTAAGGTTGGCATCACAACAATAACATACGCCAGCAGATATGAGAAGAGATCTGATAAAGTTGCGGTACGGCTTAATCTCCGATATACAGGCTGTACCGCCGACTCGATCAACATTAAATGCGGAGGTTAAAACGTCTTTAGAAAGCGGTGGTGTTCAAAGAAAGCGCCTGTCAGAGATGTTCATTTGATGAAGAAAACACTTGACGTGGTACGAGAAATAACGCGTAATTTGCCGCCTCAAAAGCTCTAACCCTCAAAGGGTCAAGCACAGAGAATCGCTCCTAACCAAATTGAAACGATGTCGAAGCAAACAACATCGTCTGATGAAAACACATTTAATTGAGGCAGCTTAAGTGACCACTTAAATTTTTATTGAGTGTAGGTAGACTAATATGAGGCCGGTTATAATGGAATATGAGAATGTGTGTATCAGTCAGAGGTCAATATTTATACACAATTACAACTCGTGGGATTCGAAGATTGTCCTTAATGAGAGTAAAGGCAAATGGCTACGCCTACGATGATGACCTTTCCAGACGTAAAACGGTACCTATTGATCTTCTGAAATGTGCGCTAATTCTCCTTTTTTTCATAGTATAGACTATGATATAAGTGAAAATATGAATCTTTTCCTCACTGTGTTGGCCCGGTTAGTAACAATTAGTCGTGTTCCTACGGACCCGCCGGTCGCCCTTCAGGTCTGACTACTCATGTCAAAACCCAAACCGCAAATCTCATGAAAAAAACCAAGATATCACGCTCCTTTTAATAGACATCATCATGTTTACAATCAGTTGTGTTTCCACGTAATCTCCTTTTGTTCAACTTATTACCTAAATATTTTCTTAATTTTACTCTGGTTGCTATAGATCGTTGCGTTGCAAAAAACCTTCCGACTTCTTTAAATCCTGCTCGACTTTTTTACAGGTCGCTCCTTTTTCTTCGAGGTAACTGTCATCTGTCGAGGTGTTCTCACGTTTTTGCGAGCTGAGAGCACCACTTTACTGAAGGTATTCTCGCGAAAAATGTTTACTTCACTCTAACGTACCTGAGAAGTTAAATTTGTAAAAAAACAAAGTTTGAGAATTAATACCTCTAAAACTGTGAGCGATGTCCCCAGGGTAAGACCCTTTTTCTAAAATTAATTATGTCCACATCTAGAGTTTTACGCACTTAAATTTCAACTAGCAGCTATCGAACAAGTCATAAAATTAATGTACCTTAAACCGTGAAAATAAGAATATTTAATAATTAATATATTAACAGAAGTAAGATACATAAAAACTTTATAAACTGCATAAACTTGAATAAAGTCAGATTTGACAGGAGTCGTATCCTAGCAACAGAACAATTGAAGAACAGTTGGAGCATGGCCTTTTAGTTTTTAATCTCTTTTTGCTCGATTTGATTGGTTTAATACCAATGAAAAGCCAAAAAAAAAAAATGATTGGGCTGATACCAAGTCACAAAAAAATTTGTTTGTCAATAACGATTTCTCGAAAAATGTAGGAAAAAGAGTGCAAAAAGATATAAAATTAAATTTACTATCATATTGTCAAATCTTAGTTGTTAATTAGATTAGGGTTAAAAAATTCATATAATTTTAAGGGTGACCCACCCCTTATTGAGCTTTCAGCCACTTCAAATTTTTGGCAAATAAACGCGTCAATAAAACAAAAATATTTCCTAAATTTAGTTATTCCAGGTTAAGGCTTTCCTAAAATACAGAATTTTTTCAATTTTTTTTGTTCATCTTCTGAAACCGATATCTCAGCAACCGCAGGTATCAGAAAAAAGCTTCATATAAAATATCGACATATTTTAAGGTCTTTTACACGCACCTGTTCTGTGTCGATTGCATTGTGAATCATCCCATATATCCTCATGAAGGACAGGATGGACTGTAGAGCAACTCAAAAGGTACTGTACTTATACCCAAAATTAGAGCTCTGCACCATTCGATCGCAAATATTCGTGGATTTTGTTGACCAAAATCTGAAAAAGTAAAAATATGACAAGCAACCTCTTTGGCTTACTCTTTCCGAGACAATTAATCTGAGCTAAGAGTGAGCCCAAATTTCTCTACCGGCTAGCGAGATGCGATAGGCCAAACAAAAGCCACCGAAAAAAAAGAAAGAAGTTTAATCAGTTTTGAGAGAAAAACTGAAAATTGTGGTTCCTCCACGGGGGAAAATGCGGAAGCCTTTGGGAGTGACAGCAACAACCCTCTTTAAAAGGAAACTTTGGCAATACATTCCTGGAAATCCTAGAGAATTTTCACTCCTTAAGCTTAATGATTCCGATGACAAATTTCCGTCTCGTGCCACAATCAACAACAGTCATCGATTAACTGGATTAGCAATCTGGATAATTAGCAGTTTGTGATTCACATCCGGGCTGCAGTTACAACACAACCATCTGCCTCCATGAATGGAATTGATCAAAGTGTCAAAAGTCAATTTCAAGACTACGACTTGAAATTACGAGCAGCGGCTGTGTAGTAAATTATGAAACTCCTTAATGAATGAATGAATGAATGAATGAATGAGTTTTGCTGAATTGGTGTCTGCTTGCATCCGTCTCAATTTCTTTCGTGTAAAGTGTTCTTGAGCAAATAATTTTATAGAAATATTGCAATATGTCAACAAAATAAGGCCCGTAGGTGTTGAAAGTTGGTCATGTTGCCCTGCAGGTCAATTGTGAATTAAATAAATGTTGACGTGCTTCTTTTAATGCAGTTGATTCATGTACATTAACTAAATTGAGCTTAATTGAAAAAATACACAAGAATTGGTGAGATGTGTTTTCTCCATTATACCCACTGTGGCGTTGCCTGTGTTAGTAGGCGTTTGTTTGCTCTATACCCACCATAGTTTAGGCCCTTGAAAGCCACAGGAATCTCTATCAGGGAAATGAAGAAGGGACATCCGGCCATGAAAGCTAATGACTTTATTGCTTTATTGTTGCAGCTCTGGTAATCATTTACACGCTTTTAAAATTGAAAAGACTTATCATGACGTTACCTGCAATAAAACTAATTCACAAGTTCGAACAACTTCAAAAGGAAGCCTACCTCAAAGCGGCTATGGTAGTGATTCTGGTTAAACATTCTGTCCACAGAATATAATGGGGCCTTAAATATGATTTATGGAGGACTTTTATTTGGGGACAACAGCTTGGAGCTACCCTAAACAATCCCAAACATACCGGATTTCGATTTTTACGCCCCACGAACAATAGTTAGATTGAGATGTATGAGCAGTGGCGCGCTTGAATAATACTTTACGATTAAAAACTTGTCCAGAAAGTTCGGTTTTCCTCTTCACGCCACGACCTATTTTACCCCCACAAAATTATCACGGTGGTAGAATTGGCCTTTTCAATAGCGAACCAACTTTCACGTCTCCGATTACATGTAGCAAGTCTAATTTACATTTTTAAGAAATATATTTTCCTATAGTTAAAAAGGCAAAAGGACCGATGCAGACGGTGTCCTTTGAGCTGTGGTCTGTGGTTGTTGATCAAAGGGGAAGAGCCGCGCATATGCTTGAATAAGGTGTTAGGTTGATTTATTTTCTTCTTTGGTGTCACTATTGATAAGCAGGAGTAATTCAAGTTTAAACTTCACTGCTCATTAATAGGCAAACATCCTTGATGAGCATCAGAGAGCTGTTTGAAGCATTGAAACGGCAAATTCAGGCTCCACGTTGCCTTTTTGCTCAGTTTCTGAGTTTCCATAAACGCTCCATTTCCATAGAAATTAAGCGCGATGCAAATATATAAATCTGCGTTAACTTTTACAGATTTCGCCGGAGGTTGGAGAAACGTGTAGGAGGCCCACTTTGGAGGCCCATAATTTCGTTACTGCGTTAGAGATAGAAATCTCCACGTGGCGCCACTATTCAGATCTGGTCATGTATTTTAAGTTACTCTGTTACATATGTATGGCAGAAGTTTCGTGCATAAGAGCTATGACTAATTGAAGATGAAAAAGCACTTTTTCAGCCCCAACCTGCGGTTTTTTGGACGATTTAAAGTCGGTTCTAGTTAATTATGAGAAAAAAGGTGTTTTAAGGCAAATAAAAGATAAAGGCAGTCATACTTCATTTTCGATTGTTTTGAGTCAGTTTAGAGATTTAAACTAGAACGTTAATAACAGCAAAAATTTATTACACATGTTAGTCGTGAAAAGCGCTCTGTATATTGAAAAGATTTTTTATTAATATATTAAACAGCCAAAAGAAGTAGATTGTTTTCCTCTTTTCATTGGAGTTCAATTAAAGTCTGCAGCTGTTACCGTTTTCGAGACATTGTCGATTACATAAGGGAACTAGAAGAAACATTAGCTACTAAACGCCACGATTTCGTTTCTTTTCTTTTACATTTCTCATCAGTATCTTCGAAACAAGCCCCTTTGACGTTCATTTTTCTCATACCCTTTGCAACCACCTAACTCCAAAAAGATGCATCAAACGTCCAAAATAACCACATTTTTGGTTTGGAGCTCAAAACTGTGTGTTGCTCCCTTGTACCTCTCATAGGTCACTTAAATGGAGTAATTACTATAAATGTTTAAATATACATATAAATTAAAGAGAAACAATAAAGTTATATTTAAAAATTCTTTAAAAAATCTAGCTCCATGGTAAGAGAGGCTTTAAAACACCGAGTCCAGCGCACTTTAGACTATGTCTATTCGCAGATAATGCACCGATATACCACTCCATTTTAAAATCAAGATTTTTCGAAAATTTTGCGTTTTACAAGCTTTTTTAGTCTTTAAGATTCAATTTTTATTTAAAGCATTTAGAATGAGTGATGACACCCATAGAGAAAACTACATTCAAGCTATACCTATAGCCATAGAATGTCTCCGTCATTAAAAAGTTCGGGCTTTTCCAAAATATTTATCGATTTCTTAAATTATTACTTTGTTCGAATTGTTACACTCAAAAAGGAAACTTTAGAATATCCGTATTCACACCATAGCCTCCAGTTTACTCATGTATTAGGAAATTAAGAATTTTTACTTTTATTAATATTTCATTAATGTTTTACGAACTATTTGGATTCTTAAGCTTACCTGAAAATTGTAGCATTTCGCATCCAAAATAGAGACTTTAGAATAAGTTTATTGAACACCAAAGTTCCCCCATTGTTCCTTTCGCTCCGATCTTTTCTTCCTTTTCAATTCAAAATTTTTAAGACATATGAACATATTTGGATTCTTGCAAATTTCATAATTTAGATAACTTCACTACATAGAAAATGTAATTTACGAAAATTAAAAAAAATTTTGATAATCTGACACATTTGCTGTTTCCAAAGTTCTACCACTCAATATAAATTAAATCGCATTCGCGCATATAAAGAGGACTTTGGACTATCTATACTTACTCATTCTATAATCATCATTACAATGAATTTAATGGTTTTTTCAAACATATTTTGGCCTAAAAGTTGTTATTATCTAAATTTGGAATTATCATAGAATTCCATCAGATCGTTAAGGCAACTCGTTAAAGTGTTGAAATTTCTCAAAAAGTGAAAATATATGTATTTTTCCAGATTTTAGAGTCCAGAAATTGCAGCACTAAATGTAGCTGAGGAGATTAATGAAGGAAGTTTGTTCTATAACTATTGTCAAGTAGCTACTCGTTACTTCTAAATCGCTTTATTTTGAAAGGTAGGTACTAGATTAGCTCATAATAAATAAATAAAACTCTCTTAATAAAGATTTTCTCAAATTTAATTAACTGTCAAAATAGTCTAATCTAATTAGTTTCCAATCAGGCATTGGAAAAATGGAAATATCACAATGAAGAAATGGCGCTAAAATCAACGTTATACAGTGCTAAACAATATTTGAAGAAATCAAACTGGCATTTCTTCATGGTAAAAGGTACAAGATCGTGGGCAAATTGCACACATAAAAGCACTATATCGCTAACAGGCAGGATGGATATAACCATTACTAAACACTAATATCACTTTCTCCTTATCTGCTAAAACTAGACTAAAACCTAATATTCACACTTATAGGTTTCTTTATACAATATGTACATAAATCAGTCAGCAGTCTATCTATACATATATCTTAGTTATCACAGTTTTTTTAAAATAAATACCGTCATTATACCCTTGGAGGCATTAGTACTGGGCTGGTACTTGGTGCTGAAGACACAGAACTGCCCGAAGGAGAAAGTGATGGATGTGGTGCTGAAAACATTCCATTGAACTCCAAGGAGTTTGGTAGAAATTCCATCCTTGGAGGCTGCACAGCCATCAACCTCTCCATCCCATATTGGGGCGCGTAATGGGGTAGGGGAGTTGGTCGGACAATTGTAGGCCTACCAGCTGCCATATAGGGCCAATATCCTGCTGGTGAAGGGTAAAACTGCTGCTGCTGCTGATGCATGAACATCTGCAAAGGGTTGCAGAGGGTTAAATTCCTCCTGAACGCTGCAAGTCTCGCTTTGGACGCCGCAGTCGATCTCCTCCTCAATTTTCCAGTGGTGCCACCAATGAAAACATCATCTGCTGATGGGTCTAGGACCCAATAGTTGCCTTTGCCTGGATCGTCATAGCTCCTAGGGACTTTCACAAAGCATTTGTTCAAGCTCAAGTTGTGTCTAATGGAGTTTTGCCATCCTTGTTTGTTTTCCCTGTAGTACGGAAAGTTCTTCATGATGTACTCATAGATTCCATTCAAAGTGAGCCTCTTCTCTGGGGAGTCTCTTATGGCCATCATGATCAACGCGTTGTAGCTAAAAGTTGGCTTTTCGTTGGTTTTACTGGCAGGCTTCTCATCTCCACTTGACGACTTTGAGCAATCCAAAGGAGCAGCTTCTGTATCTCCAGTAATATCGAGATCACTCTCAGACTCATCGCTGTTAGATTGGTGGTCAGCCTCGGGGGTCGGTGGTAACACCTCCTCATACCCCTTGGACAATATAGCTTCAATGGAAAAGTTGTACCGGGAGGTTGAACTCGGATTCACCATCATCATTGTTGGGAACACAGAAATCGCACACGACACACTCTCAACGGGCTGTCAGAGGGAACTGACTTTCTAGCTGACAGTGCTGAAACGCAGCTGTGTAAGGGAGGAAAAGAGGATGTCGTCCTTCCCCACCATGTCTGCGACCAATCACAATCGGCCAATAGCAGCGCTTTCGCTCCAGCTTCACGCCTTAAGGCCGGTCTAGAGTGTAAATGTTTGGTTTACATGGGCCGGGTGTGTTTCGAATGTTTACTTACAAATGTATGGGAGATTTTGTTTGTTTTGTAAATTTTGCTGAAAAAGTTTGGAAACAGAGCGATTCAGAGGGTGGGGGTGAGTTTTGGGGGATTTGGAAACTGGACAATGAGCGTTTTGAATTCAAAATGTTTGAAGGGTAAGATCATACTATTTTCAAGAGGATGTTTTCAAAAAAATTCCTGAAGGATTATTATCCGAATGAACTTTACGTTGTTTATAACACTGCAACCCTCGTCGGGTTTGGAGTTTATTCTTGAACATGTATCAGAATCAACTTTATGATTTTTAGTTATCGACTCAGTTTATTTTATCTAAAGAGAATATTTAACCTAAAAATTAGAGAAATTAACATAAAAATCATCACATTCCAACTTTGAGCAAAATCATCAGAGTCCATGTTAAGCGCTGGCCAGATTCGACTGCTTTAAAATCCCGTTAAACTACTTTCCTTTATAAAATTTATGTAAATTTAAATAATTGAAATTTGGTAAATAATGAGCAATCAAAATCCTTATTAAACGCTCATTAGAATTGTTGCAATATTTAAGCATTCTATGCAAATGTTTATTGAATCTGACGATATCGTTTTAGTCGTGCTTAGTGAAAGCCGAATAAATTCTGCATCGTCAACTAACCGAATTATACAGTTTTTACCTGTAGACAAGCAATCATCAGAATCGACTCATGCCATTTTTTCCTTCATTTCAAAAATTGATGACCATCAAATTTTGGTAGAAATTGCAAGAAAATATTAAGATAATAAAATTTAGCAGAATTGGGCGGTTTTTTATGGATCTATCGTCAGATTCATGCTTGCGTCATTTTAATTAATCTTCTGAGTAATGTTCCAAAAACAATGACCAAACTTATACCTTGAAGCATGCTTAATGAATATGTAATATGTTAAATAATCGTGATCTGTAATAGACGCCTCAGAATCTTCTTCAAACAATAATCAGAATCAAACACTGTCGATAACATTTCTCAACTCGTAGTTTTTCTTTGAGGACCAAAGTGCCTAGGGCGTGAATATTAGGTAAATAAGAAATAATTTATCTTAACGATAGATGGAATAAAAAAACTAAAAATTGTTGCCAGAAAAAAAGGATAATAATGAACACAGTGATAACTATTTTATTAAAAAACGTATTACTATTACAAAAAAGGATTGTTCCCGTTATGTTGTGCTTGTTCGGATGATTGCTGGAGCCGGACTGGCTTGTGATGCCGTTTTGCTTAATAATCATTTCACCGAAAAATAATCAAAGAACAATCGCTTTAGATCTGCCGAAATAAATAACCGAACTGAGTTGTTTAACGCAGTAATCAAAAACTTATTTTAAGTATAATAACTTCTAATCTGATTGTCATTAGAGTTGTTTTATTCAACAAAAATACTAATATTTGTCAGAATCATAAGACTTACTGCTGAATAGTGGTCAGATTTAACCATGAGCTATAATCAAACTTAGGCTCTATCTTTTCCTAGATATTGAGCATTTGAAAGATGAGTAGAAAAATGCAAAATAATGAAATCGTAACGTTTATCAGAATTTTACTAAATTTCGATAAAATTCAGTTTATATAACCATCATCAAATCTAATCATGGGTTGCGACATTTCACCTAAAATTAAGAGTTAGATGTTCCACTTTCCTAAATTTGATGTGTATTGAATTGCCCTAAGCTTGTCAGAATCACCCAAATTAAAATTCTTCTTGGCATTAGGAGTTTAAGAAATGTGCTGGAAACGCAAAATAACGATAATCTGACCTTTATCAGAATTTTCAGAACTTTTGCTCTATGATGATCAGAGTCAATTTGCACAACCATTACCAGATTGATCCCTAAGTCATTAACTTACTACCTATCATTAAGATATTCCTCACGGAAAGATTCTGAGCCTCGATTATGATACTAAGTTTTTGCACATTTGGTGTTTATTGGATTTCTCAAAACTGATCGGAATCAACCAGAATCATCTGAGATCTTTTTCTTTTGCGAGAAAGCACTCCTTTACAAGCCACGAAGTTGACATTCAGAATACGTATTATAAGATCGAATAAATTTTCCCTTCCCCGTCGAAATACCTGCACCTCCATCACTGCCTCAAGCCCTTTAATAATCAATTTCCGATTTTCTTTTATTCGGGAAAACGTGAAATTGTTCTCATGGGAAGGGTGTCTCGTAACACACTATTCCAATTACTTGTTGTGTCCACTTGTCCAATTTTGCCCCCTAACGAGGCGATTTTGTTTCGCAAGCCGTGTTGTCTAAGGAAGTTTCGGCCTCATCATCAGAGAACATGAGAAAGCTTTGGGGTGGTTTTTATTAAAGCTACCCACATACGTGTATGTGTAAAATGTTGGCAATACAAGTCAAAGCGGGCATCAAAACAAACACGCCAATCATATATCCCATAGAACTGCGTGAGAAGTCCTGTTTGGACGATGCGGGTTAAAGAAATCTCGCCCTCGATTTGAATAGAACTGACTTCCATACAAATCACCCGCACATTGTGTAGGTAATGTATTCACCTAAAATGATATCAATAGCCGACTTAATTAACGTCAGCTAAGGAAGTTCCCATGCATGAGCAAAAATTGACCCCCGAATTTTCTATCTGATTAGAGCTCGAGTAAACTCGAACCGCTGGGCTATTAAGGGTGGGTTTCTCAGTCTAGTGCTATCAAACAATCCGCTTTTATTAAAAACCATTTAATATTGGTTTCAATAATACGCCCAGAGGAGGGAAAGGGCAGGTTTGCATTGTTTTTTGTTTTGGACCATTTCCAACCGTTAAGGGGGATAATGGGGTTGGTCAACGCGAAAAATGCCATCTGTGTGGATGCATTATTCGATTTATGTTGGTTTGGAAACTGGAAATAAATCTTAATAATAAAGCGATAAATTTCAATTCGTATCTCTCAAATTTCAATTTGCGAAATATTTATTTATGCCCAGGGATTACGACGTCTCACTTAAATCCCTTATTTACGCATTTATAGGGGTTGTTTTCTCTCATCGAACAGATGTTTCTCTTCTCTGGTTCAACATCTAATTGACACTCGACACTCTCTGGCTGTTTTTATTAGCCATCGGTTTGGTGTTTTATGTTGTGGCTTGTTATCTATTATCGTGTTACTTTTGCTTCGCATCTGTCGGAGTTTTTTGAGCGAAATAACCGCGTTTAAAACAAACACAATCTCCCCCAAACTTCCTAATTATGATAATTAAAGTATGGTGCAGGAAAGCTATTAAAAACGCGTTAAAATGGGCCCGCATCCTAAAGCCCAGTGAATGACTTGGACACTTCCTCTTTCACCCCTTGTTTGTTAATCAATGGTATTTCCAAAACACCCCTATTTACTCAATTAAGCTTAACTAACACTGTGGACAATGCCCACAAATAAAAATATGCGTCTGACCAGCATATCGAACATTATTCCTCAATTCTTCAATTTGTTTGTCCATAAAAATTCTTGTTGGGCTCGTTTTCGAATAATTGCTGGGTCATCATCTGTCGCACACAATATATCACCTACAATGGCCCAGTTTGCATCACATCTGCCTTTAACAGGAACCATTCTTTTGCGACAAAAAGTAGTTTTTCGGCACGAGGACAAGAACTTGTTATTAGATCGGATTTAGAGGGCTAATTCCGAAGAAACCACATGTCGTCCGGCGAGGGGCTTTTCACAAGTCGTTAACTCTGTTATTGGGACGTCAAGATAGTTGACATTGTCCCATCTTTTGTCTCCGTTCCAACCCAGAAAGAGATATGTCTGTATCCCATTCTATGGGACCGATACGTTTAAATTAACATAAGCGGTACGAAAGTACCGAAGCGACTCAATACCACAATTTTCCGAAATGGAACTATAACAGGAAGAGGAAATAATGCAGAAAATTCTTAGAGTCCTCTTCTTAAAGTTCTCTAGAAACGTTCTCTTAAACTCTTCTAGTCCTCTCAGCATCACCCTTAACACTTTTACAGCAAATTCTCCTCTTCAAATACTCCTCGCAAAGCCCACCAGCAGCTGAAGTTATCTTGTTCTTCTCTCCAACTTCATTCATTCGCTGCTGTTTCCACGTTGCTTTCGGATCAACCGTAATGTACGTAAAGCCACCCTGACTTTTCCCTCAATCACTGACTAAAAACAAAGTCTGACAACGCTGTGTCTTAAGTCATAAAGTCACCGAATACAAGAAAACATTGCGATATTTCCAGCCTGAGTTCTTTGCATTTACTAAGTGCATTAGATTAGGTTTTTATGAGTCCCGATTTGAGACAGAAGGGGCTGCAATTCATGAAAATTTAAATTATGAGATGTTATCCTGATTATGGGAAATCAGAGTGTTGTCAACGATAAGATGTGAATGTCATTGAAAATAACAAAAGCGAAGAGTGATGTTGTCAGATCGAGTTCTCTTTTGTCATTCTCGAATTGGTGCTAGAGCTACTTCAAAACTGACTATCAATGGGTAGAAATCGGCAAAAGAAAGCCCTTAAGTTTTTGATGGAAAATCTGGCAAACATGTCCCCTTAAATAAGGAAAAAGTATGTTTCGTAGTCACACCTAAATTTATCATTCAAACTCCAAGCCTAAAACTAAGTCTGGCAACGTAGACCTTCATCATAAATTGCAGTTTATGTGACGGCACTGAAAAAAAGAATTCGAAGCGTAATGTTGCCAGACTGTCTCTATTGTCTTCAATCTTTTGAAAAAACTCTACGGCATGAATTAAAAATTCCAGGATTTTGATTCTGAGTTTATGGAACTGGCTTTGGCCGCGTGGATATTTGTGTCATAAGTCGCGATTTTCAACAGAAGAACCAAAGGTGATGTCGCTGAATGTACTTGTTTCACTACCTTATTTCGCTTCCGGAACTGTACCAAAAGGTATTTGGTACGACGCCGATTTCAAAAAAATCTGACTGAAGATTTCATACTTAGTTTAGGAAAAGAACCACTGATTTGAAGTTAACTTTATCAACGTTGACGTGGGTCAAAACAATTGCATTGCAAGTTGAAAATAAAACAAAAGCAACTCGTGATGTTGCCAGATTGATACATTTTTCATAAGTTTCAATTAACAGTTTTTCCCAGCGCGCAAAAATCCAGTTCTCTTTTTTCCTTTCGGGGTCAAAATCTTCGGAACTGCGACCTCAAAACTAATTAAAAACCTGCGAAAAATTAAAAGTCTTCTTGTCATTTTCCATCTAAACACTGACTAACCTGAAATGCTCATAATCCGCTTAGACCTTTGCAGGGATTCAATTTTGATGACACGATGACAAGCCAATGCTGAAACTCACCAGCCACCACAATTGTGTGTCACAAATTGACTTTTCAGGCCGCATTGTCACTTTCGGGATAAAAGAGAAAGATGTTGTGTACCTTTTCTTGGCAAGAAAATTGTTTCTTTTTCATAGATGAAAGGGCCTGTAATTAACAATGGTGCTAACCGAGATTTACAAGTTCCCGAGGTACAGAACCGGACTTATTTTTTGTGTGAATGGGATTTGTGTAAGGGGGAAGCAACAAAGCCGGATCTGAGAAAGGTAATCTGCGTGTCGAAAGGCAAACGTCACTAAGCAGAAATAAATGGAGGTGTTGTGGGGATTGAGTCTTTTGAGAATACCGGCAAAGAGGGCAAAATAAGCCCTCACTGACATCTTAATCTGTTCGCAAATTTCCTATATGTGATCTCATTAGCTTCGCAGAATTACCATCAACCGATTATGAAGATATTTTTAACCTCAAATCTTTCTTGTTCATAATACGCGAATAAACATTTTATTTATGGATAAAAGTAATTGAACAACCTCGAATAAATCAGATTAGCATAGTCATTATTGGGATGTTTCGATGATCAATCATCTGCGAGTGCACCTGCGAGTATTATAACTGAGTTACTAAGGCTTTGATGTGGTACTTGAGTTGCTGCATTCTCTTTAGCAGTACCCAACACCAAATGACCAAAACCTGTAGTTTTCACACCTACAAAGAAAGCAAGACAGCCGCCAACGTATCAAAGGTGTGAACTGTATAATTACGAAACAATACATTACAATGGCCGTCGGTGCTTTTACAATGGCGGCCGTTTCATTTTCATCCATGACGTGGCAAACACAATACGCGTGTTCTGCGATCATTAACACTCTTTGGTTAGTGGTTAAACTGATTAAATTCGATGATACGCAATCGATTGTCCGGTGTTATTCTGAAAACAACCTCTTATTTTGAAGACACCACAGGGCCTTGCAATTAAGCCCGAACTAGTTTGTAATCAGAGAAAAATGAGCCGACAAAAGTACTTTTCTTAATTGGCTGTGTAAATGGCCCACGTCTTCACTTGCAAGCTTGAAAGTACACAAATAACGCTCAAAGCAGATTATCAGAAGTGCGTTTCGTGGGTCTGAAGGTTTTTATGTCTTCTCTCTCACTTTTTTGCTGTTCTTGGTTAATTGTTCCAATTACTTGGCTGCTCGTTATCCTGGAAAAGACACCTTAACCGGAAAAAATATTGAAACGTTCCAGAGGCGGAGCATGTTGGAGTTCCACCCGAAGCAGGGGATGTACATACATGTCTGTAATTTGATAAAATATGAGCTTCTTTAAATGGCAATTAAACTACAGCGCTCGTGCGTGTATGTTATAAATTTCTTACATCTAACTCGGAGAGTCTCCAAGATATATAGGGTGTTAGTAAATAAGTGCGAAAGATTTTAATGAGTGATTACCGAGGTTTTTTTAAATAAAAAAGTTCATATAAACCCAGATCCGAAACAGTTAGTTTCCAAGATACAGAGGCTTAAAGTTCTTATATGGCCATGCATGGCATATTTTTAAGGAAAAAAAGGCACGCCAACGATTTTTTCTAAATGTTCCATTAATTATTAAGAAAAAAGACAAACATTATTTTAGAATTAAGTATAATTATAATAATTGTTGAAACAGCCCTCACCCATGATACAAGATCTTTACCTCATTGACTGGCGTATTCGTTGAAATAATTTTTTATCTTGAAAACGGCCACATGAGCGAGAAAATACCAAGAGGTCTTTTTTGTTAACAATTAATGAAACATTTTTAAAAAATCGTTGGTGAACCTTTTTTTCCTTAAAAATATGTCACGGCATCCCTGTATACAGGGCGTTTAAAAAAAAGGGTTCAGGAATGAAGGGTGTGATTCCTTGGCCCATTCTAAGAAAACAAGTTTCTATTAACATGGGTCCGCAAACGCCCGTTTTCGAGATACAGAGTGTCAAAAAAAAGAATACCGGTATTGCTGTTTTTGTTGTTGTTTTTGTTATTGCTTCCTGTTCATGGAAATGTAATGTTGCAAATGTTGTTTAGCAACTGGTAATAACTGGTAAACAACTGGTTCGAGGCCAGTTAATAATGTGAATGAACCACAGCAGTGAATAGAAAATGAGTGCCAAACAATTAGATAAAAACCAGAGTTGTTCGAGAGAATAAAAGCTTCTTTTCGGCAAAGACGTAAATTCTGTGTACAAATGGCAGGTGGACATGTAAAACATCTTCTTTAAGTGAGGAAAAAAAGTTAAAACTTTTTTTGATCGTGTTTTTTTTTGACACCCTGTATCTCAAAAACGATGCGTTTGCGGACCCATATTAATAGAAATTTTTTTTCTTCGAATGAGCCAAGAAATCACACCCTTCATTCCTGAACCCTTTTTTTAAAACACCCTGTATATGGTTTCGTATAAAGTACGCCACATCAAAACCAATTTTTTTTAAATCGAATATCCAATATTTGATCTCACAACCGTATTGTACAGACCATTCGGAATACTTCAATGACAGATTTCCTGTATCCAACTACAAAAAGTTTTTAGATATACAGAAGATCACTGAAAGCGTATATTTTGATGGATTTGTATAAAGTTCACACCATCAAAACTATTTTTTTTTAATTGAATATCTAATATTTTATCTGAAAATCAAATTGTGCGAACCATTTGGGGTGCCTCAGTTATAAATTTCCTTTATCTAACTATGAAGACTTCTCAGATATACAGGGTATCGCTGAAAGTGTACTTTGGTGGTTTTATAAACTTCTCCTGAAAACTCCAGTTTTTTTTAAATGAAATACCGATTTTTTTATCTCAGAATTACATCATCCTGTTCATTAGAAGTACTTCAACTGCAAACTTCTTTGTCCAATTACTTACAAACTATTCCGAGATATACAGAGAATTACTAAAAGTATCTATTTTGACGGTTTCAGGAAGTTCTCCTCATCAAAACTCAAGTTTTTTAAACACAACACCCAATATCCCAATTTATATTCACATTTTATTGTTCGTTTGACGCGTTTCAATTTTAAATTTCTAATGTTCAACCCCACGAGTTTCCAGCATATTGAATGAATTAGTGAAGTTGCGATTTTTGAATGTCTTTACTATAGGCTATCTCGTGTTTGCCTCCTAAAAACTCAAGTTTTTTAAATTAAACATCCACTATTTCATTGTTTACTCAACTTAACCTCGTCACGACTAATTGATTTTTCCTATATCCCAAACCAAGACTTTCCCACTTATTCAAGGCTTCACCGAAGTTGACATTGAATGCGTAATTACTGCCCTGAGCCTTCTAGCGTTTTTACTCTGAGAGCTCTTGCACTTTAAACAAATCCCCGGCATTTAAAAATGAAAATTATCCCTCTAAGCCCTTGCCCCCGCCACTGTCTTCTACAGGTTTTGTATTAACACTCGTCCTATCCCCGTCGTTAAACACACATAGAAAAGTTGTCTTTTTGTGCCTTTTTCGAAGGCGGGAGCCCTGTGTTCATGTTCAGTATTACTGCCAACCCTTGGCGACCAGTAATTGATTCAATAAGTGGAAAACACGCACCCCCTGAAACGCCAAACATAGCGATATCATCCAGACTCAAATAATAACAAATACCCCAAAGGTTTGGCTGGACAAACTCGCATTTAGATCAATCTTCTTCCATCAAAAAATACGAATAAGAGACAATTTTTTGGCTACTGAAAACACCCTTTTCTATTCTTCTTTGGCCTGTACGCACCCTTATTTAATCAGTGCAACAAATCTTCGTTCTCGGAAAGTGGCTGCGAAACACACGGTATGATCGATTATTTGCAACTCGCTTTGGAAAAATATGACGAATTGGCATCTTTATATTCCTGTTGCTAACCGGACCATGGCAAAATGTCAGTTGATCTAAAGAACATACAAACGTGAATGATTGAAGAGCTCAGACCCTTTCCTTGGCACTACAAATGCGAGGAAACATCTTTATTGATGTATTTAAGGTCAAGCTGTAATTTGGTTTTTTATCGGCTACCTGCTTTAAGCACACGCTTTGTACCTTCAATCCTGCAAGCAGATAATAAGGATGCAGTGTGGGTCCACATGTCACTTAATCCCTAAGATTAGCCAGGTCGTTATCGAGATGAGTCGCACCTGGGGCTTCAAATTAATCCATCCAGCATTCAAAATATCCCCCTTTTCGTATAGTCTTCCTTTCGTGCTTTCGATGCACGTCATAAAACTTTCTAAACAACCAAAAGGTCACCCTGAATTGCTGGCTGTAAATTTCTAGAACATTGGAGGTTTATGGTTTGTTTTGGTACCTCTTGACAATGTCCTTTCATTGTGTCCAATTTGGCCACGTTATATGGCATTTTCACTTAATTCCAGGGAAGGACTAGGATACTATATCTCCTTTCAGAACGCCCAAAGTTCCCTCTTCATTGCAATCACAGTCCATCCCTGTTCAGGTCTAATTTTTTTTCAATTTCTACCACCTTCCATGTAGGAAGACGACCACTTTTATTATTATTTATGGCAGTTTAATATTTGGAAGACCGCATGCGGCCTTCAGGCCTATTATTCTGGGCGACCATGTAATGTTGGGACAACTCAAGAAAAATTTTAATTCTGTAACAATGCTACGAAGATCGTTGGAGGTGACCCATTTTTGGGCATTTCTAGGGCAATTTTACAGGCAGAGTTATTGCCCGTGCATAATGCCGTTGTTCCGTTTTAAATTGTCTTTTTGTGCTACTTCTTCTTTGGTTGGGTGGATGATTGATCGCGGTTTGAGTGCCTTTAGAATCATTATCAAATTGTTTTAGATGCATGAAGGAGCATATGTGGAGATCCATGGTCAAAATGGGTCGAATTCTCACATGATAAACAAGTGAAAATTACTAGTTGCACTACTTACAAAATAGTGAATCTATGACCTCGATTCAAAATTTTACTTGGAAGTCATCACCGTGGCTCAAAAGCTCTGCACGAGGGTTCAAGCGAATTTTGAATAACTTCAAAATGAAAGGCACCAAAGGAACCATTTCTGGAGGAGATGAGTCTCTATCTAGCCTCAAAATACTGAAAATATGCCCACAATTCGCAACTCTATTGGGAAGTTGTGATGGGCGAATGGGCATCACTAAAAATCGATTGGTTCAAACAAACATCATATTTTGTAACTTCAAATGAAGATTGAATTTGTATTTACATTTGGCTAATTTAGTTGAAAGTTATGGGTAGGAGGAATATTCCATGCTCAAAATTTAAGAAATCGACTCGAGGATCAAACAAGGTTCCAAATTGGTTAAGTTTGAAATGGGAGATCGATATATCTACTTTGAAAGTATAAAAAATCTGAGCCCTATTCGCAACTTTAGTTGGGAGTTATAGACAGGAGTAACTGTGTTATCGAAAATTAAAAGGTCCATGAAAATTGAAAAAAATTTGAACGATTATTCAAAGTTTTTATTGCTAGATTGAACAAAACCTACAAATTCAACAAATGGAATCAACTTTCATCCTTGTATATTTTGTATTTGCTGTTATGCTGCATTGAAATAAATAACTAAATAAATAAAATATTTATAAAATAAATTAATGTTTTGTTAAAAAAACGTATAAAAAAATATAAAACCGTATAAAAAATATATAAAATCCAACTTTACATTAACAAAAAATGAGTTCCATGGGGGTCACAATTAAAATTCGGGCAATATGCTAATATCAGCGCATGATCTAAAAGTCTCTTGATCTCCACATCCCACCTCCGAAGTGCCATTTTCACACAAACCCCAGTTATTCCCTTAATTAAAAAAAAATGTGATAAAACAAGAAAAAAACATTCGACCCTCACTCACCAGCTCTGTAGTGCCACCTCAAGACACACCTACTGCAAACCATCTCTGTGGGAAGTTGCACATAGCTGGTTACATTAAAATCATCCTTTCCAATGGGTTGGTCGTAGGAACCATCAATTAATGGTAAAGCCTGGAAACATTCTTCTGTTTCTGGAGCACTGTCGTCAGTCAGTTCGCATAATCTAATTTATTAAATTCTCATATTTAAACGAATAGAGAAGAGAATGGGGCTTACTGGTAAGAAATGCTTCCCATATGATTTGCAGTAATGACAGCTTCAGTTTGGATAATGCTGCCTGTAATGTAAGTAGCCACTACAGTACCGCTTCCGTAAATTCCCCCATTTTCGTTGCTTCTAGGTACAGGATCTCTCCAGTCATTTCCACATGGACCGCAGAGTCCTCCATTAATTTCGTATTGGACCTGAAGAAGCACGACAGTGAGGAGATAATTAATAATGATGAATTCAATGAATTTACAGAAAATCCTCCGCAGAAAAACTGATTGTCTTCATAATCATGAGGAATAGTGTAATTGGTGGGCTCTAACCTCCATAAAGAGGCTCTGTTGATTGGATTGAACATATACCCATGTCCGGAAATTTCTGCTATTAAAGCGGCAAAGAAACACGCACAAATCGAGGATAGCTTCATTGTTATTAATGATGTATAAACGTTTACGTATAAAGTTTTTGCAAAGAATCCCAGTATTTATACACCTAGCTGATATCTACAATCTGTGATATGTCACATACGGCTTATCATCAATAGAAGCCGAACATTGTTTGAGGTAGTTGCCTTTTTACTATGAATCATTACTTCATCTAATGAGCTGAAAATTAGAACACCTAATAGGATGATGTGATTTTTCGATGAAAAGAATATTTTTGTTTGTGTACTTTTGGGAAACAATTGTTTCAACAACTTTATTGTAGTAAATAAACTATGTAGTGATAACAGATTTTCAAGAAATAATGTATTTAATGGAAATTTTGCTACTTTGTTGAACATGTTTTGTTATGACAAAATTTGGTTTTAAGAAGTGTTTGTTTATATTAGTTTTTGTTTTTGGTAAAAACGATCACTCGAAATTTCCTGGATAAGTTTACAGCAGCCAAAAACCTATTATAACCAGATTCCAATAATATATTATTCACTAGATGCGTTTCAACCCAAAGACAATTTAAGTAGTTTTCAGAACTGACGAAAAGAAATTGCATTAACTTATAACATTTAGATACGAATTTTCCAAAACTTCAGTCCCATTATAACTTTCAAAATTTAGAAAAACTACCTAGTTTTTCTAGATTTTTTTCATCTACCAACGATTTTCGCAATTTTAAATCTCTCCCCATTTTTCCTCATAGTTATAATCTAATTTGCAACACCCTGCAAAAAAAGTTACTGTTTTTACAGTTAAAACTCTCATTAGCCATCACTGTGCTCATGTCATCAAATCACATTCGGCGACACGTACTTTGCATCATATAGTCGTCTTTGTTTATTATATGAGATTGGAGCAAGACCAAAGCTATGGCTCGCTACTCTAAGTAGTAATCTTTAAATGCAACTCAAACGTCATATCTTTTATCGTCATTTAGGTGTGTGCATCAGAAAATGATGATCATTTGCTGTATAGGAGTTCGATAGGAGTTGATAGGAATAGTAGTGGAAATTGAAAATTGAGATGGACAAAATTAGATATTTTTCTTCAATTTCTAGAGTTTAATGTCAAACTATTTTAATTATCATTTTTACGTTTTTAGAAGTGTTTTTATAAAATTAATATTAGCTTTTTTCCTTTTCCACTCAATTGCTTTTGCCAGTACTTTTTCTAGTCATCAACAACCTTATAATTGCAGCTTAAATCTGGAAGAAATTTATTTAAAAAAGATAAATTTCGCAGAGGAAATGCCGTCACCTATTAAAGTTAAAGCGCAAATTTTAATCAAAATTGCCAGAAAACCATTGTTACTTTCGAGGATTACGTTATATATGAAATAATTCTATAGAAATATAAATAAACACCTAGGAAGTATTTAAATTAATGCTCTAAATCCACTTTAGTTTCGCTGTATCTAAAATAGCCGGTCTGTCTAACCTTGTTCATTTCAAGTGTATCGAATATCTTGCCCATGACCTGGCAATTTAAGTATGCCATAAAAAAAAGTCTAATCGTCCAACCTATTCTCCAGATTTAGCTCCTTCAGATTATTTTTTACTTCCAAACAAAAAAAAAAATGGTGGAAAGAGAGTTGTCAATAATTAAGAGTCTGAAATAGATGCCTATTTTGGAACACTCCAAGGTTCTTACTATAAACAGGGTATAGAAGCCATAGAACATCGGCGGGAAAAGTGTCAATTTCAAAGAAGACTATGCTGGGAAATAAGATAATATTTTCCAATTTTCTTTCTTTAAGTGTTAGATCGGGTATTTCTGGGATTATCTTCATACCTTTAGAAAAGTAATGGAGTAATCTTGAGAAGAAATAATTAAATGGAAATTTTTGGCAGAAATAATAACAGTTAATCAAGATGAGAACAAGGCTTTAAGTGACTGCTCAGCTTACATAAAAACCTTGCCATGTTCTCACAGACAAAGAAAAGCATTATATCACCATGGCACAAGTGCAAAATTTCCTACTTCTTAATGCTTTAGCAGTAATCGAAAAGGTGTCCACTATCATATATTATATACATATGTAATAGACATATGTCCACCCCCAATAATGAGGCTGCAAGATGGTGGATGGATCAAGAATTTCTCTTTTCCTCGTCGTTAATTTTTTTGTTAAAACTGTTAAAATTGAAAAGATGTGATACATCTTACAATTAGAATTACAATCACCTCTTGGTTCAATAAAGCAACAACAGAAGGCTTTGTGGAAATACCTTCGGTACTTCGGGGTACAGGACTTCTTAATTCAGTACCTCGACGCAATGAGAATGGAGGCGCTGTGGGAATGGTCTTATGATGGAATCTTACTACAAATGCAAAAAAATGTATTTTTCCAACAGTAATAAATACTCAATTATTTTGGTGAAATTAACTCTAAACCTTTCCAGTTTGTACAATCTCCAAGATTCACGTTGATCAGAAACACAAAAATCGATAGAGCTTCTAAACCTGACAGGTGGCTGATTTTACCACTATATTTAAAATGGCAATATAAGTTTCCAACTTAAGTGCAACTACCTGACAATTTTGTTTGTAATAGATGTGCGTTTAGGTAGCTTTATGTTAGTATCAACGTGCAATTTATAACTTTTGAAGGACGTTTTATGGATCTTTTAAAGAAACAAGTAAGGAAACTGCGAAAATGGGTCGTTTTTAGAAAGATTTGAATCTAAAAAAAAATTCAAGTCATGTTCGATCATTAGCATTATTAATATTACGTTAAAGTTTTATAATGTAGTAAGATCATTATTCTTGAAGTTATGGTGAATGCAAATTTACTAGCAAAACTTAAATAACAAGTAAATAATTATAAAAATTCACTAGACAATTTAAAATAAATGTAGATAACTTAGAGATTCACTATATAGCCAGATATCTTCATAGCTTGAAACCACACTATTACATATCCCTAAAACTTCTTGTGAATACCTGTGATTTACTTTTTTTGAGATTCGTTATTGTTAATGGTTGTTTAATGTTTTAATGTTTTTTTATGTTTTTATTTATCCATACGTAAAAGGTTAAATTGAGGAATTATGAGTAGTTGAGAAATAAAGTTTTTTTGGGATTTAAAATGAAACTTTAGAAACTATGCATTCGTCAAATATCTTCCAATTTGTATTTTCAAACCGAATTAAAACATTCATCACAACATAAAATAAGACAACTTGCAAAATCAACAAATACACATATTATTAAAAGCTTAAAATGGAATATACAATATCAATACTAAAAAACATCTACGAATTACTTAAAAACGATTATTTTGCAATCATTCTAGTGACACAGCTGAAATTTTATAATTAAATATTATTAGATTTGAAGATAACTATATAGACTTATGCATTTTGTTCGGACAAATATCTGTCCTTTAATTCCCTTCTCAAAATCTTCCCAGACGCGTTCTTGGGGATATCTTTAATCACTTCGATTCCACCCTCCAACCTCTTATATTTAGCCACTTTATCGGCAACAAAGTGGTATATTTCCTTAGTATCGACATCCCCTTTAGTTTGAATATAAGCTCTAGGCACTTCTCCACTAATCTCATCGGGAATGCCCACCACTGCGGCATCTGCCACTTTTGGATGACTCCTGAGGATCTCTTCTAGCTCCGCAGGAGCAACCTGAATATGGAAATTTCTGTGCAATTTTTACATTTTTTAAAGTAGAAAAATTACCTGAAACCCTCGGACTTTAATCAATTCTTTAACCCTATCTGTAATAAACATAAATCCATTTTCATTGTAGTGTCCCATATCACCAGTTCTGAACCAATCGCCTAGAAATGTGTCTTTGGTGGCTTGTGGGTTATTATGGTAGCCTTCCATTACTTGAGGACCCTATTTGCTACGTATATAATACAAAAATCAGCAAATAAATCAACGAATCTTACCCTAACCAAGAGCTCCCCTTTCTCATGGGGTGGTAAAGCCGTCCCACTTTTATCATCAAGTTTAACAAACTTGATTTCAGTGTTCAAAAGAACCCTACCTATGGACCCTTTACAATCATTTGGAAATTGTCGCGTTAATGAGGGTGTCACTAATGATACCACTGGTGAAGTCTCGGTAAGTCCATATCCTTTAAATTGAGTAAATTCATCGTAAGAAACTCCTTTTTAAGGATATATTTAAAACCCTTAGATATATACCTTGAAAGATGGAAACGTGTTTCCCAGCTTTCTCTTTGAACTTTTCCTCATCTGAAGCCCCCAAGGGGGCAGCCCCACTCATTACATTTTTAAGCGTCTTGAAGTATTCAACTTTAACATCTGGATAATGAGTTAGGAATAGAACTGGGAACAGATACTATATCATATACTTGCACAGAGTTACGCTGACTAACTTACTCAATGGGGGAGCTGCAAATATAGTAGTAATGGGGTAGTTTTTTAGAACATCTATAAAAGTTTCAGGCTGAAACCGGGGCAATGTCACTACTTTCACTCCTTTGGTCATTAATTTGATTGTAGCTGCTGTGAAGCCATAAATGTGGAACATTGGCAACACTCCCGGAGTTACCTCTTGGAAATTTCCTAAAATTTTACTGTAAGCTATTGTATCATTTAATTTAATGCGGTTTAAACTAACCACTAGCAGATTCGAAAAAATCTACACTGGGATGGGAAGATTGAGTAAGATTAGCAACAATATTGCCATGTGTTAGCCTTACTCCTTTAGGTAAGCCTGTAGTACCACTAGAATAGGGTAAAATTGCTGCATCCTCGAAGCGAGGAGGCTCTAAATCAGGAATATCTAAGGTGGTTTTTATCAGTTCATAGAAATCTATTGCCCCTTGAGGAAGTAATTGTTCTGGCTAAAAACAAATTTTTATTTCTAAAAGATGAATATGAAATAGTTCACCTTGGTTTTAATGCATATAATAGGGATCTTTTTGGGCAATGCTGAGGCTGCTTTCGCAGCAGTGGCGTACAAATCACAAGTGGTGAATATAATTTTGCTTGATGAATCTTTGAGCTGTCTGAACACTTCATCTACAGGCAATTATGATTAGAATTATTACATCGAATCACTCAAAATATTTATGCCTACCTGCAGTGTATAAAGAGTTCACAGTAGAGGCAATCACTCCAGCCTCCAAACATCCTAATGTAGCTATAGGGAATTGAGGACAATTTGGCAGGTAAATAAGCACCACATCTCCTTTGTTAAGACCTAATTTGGCCCTTAAGATTTTGCTCAAATTCCTGCTATATTTCCGCACCTCTGCATTGGTATATTTTAAGTGTGTTAAAGGACATTCCTAGAAATGTAATCAAATCACTTAGTACAAACATTTCCTTGACATAATGGCGGACATAAAAAATTTGTTATTGTGCATTTTCAGCATTGTTTTGTTTTAAAATCAATTCAAATATAAAAAAGGTTCATATCAAGATTTAGCTTATATTGAATTGATTGTAATTTAATATGCTTTACTAATAGAAATATCATTCTCCTTTACCGTTTATCCATTATACATTGGTGAAATCTCAATTCATACAAGCGTTAAACTTAGTTAAAATATTCCATAAAAGCTCAAAATATTTTAATAACTGAAGAAAAAATGAGATTTTCCAGCTAACATGGCCTTAAAAGTTAATTTATCGTAATTCACAGTTGTTCGACACTACAAATATTGAATCTAAGCTAAAATAGGCTGTACTTTCGCTCCAATAATTATGAATTTTTCTTTTTAAAATAATATATGAAAATAACATATGTTGAGATATTTTATTTAAAATATACGCATACATAATATGTCACCACTTTTTAATTTTTAAAATTTTACTTCTGCAACTTATGCCTGCAAATCTAATGAAATAACATATAAAAATATCCCGGTAGCACAGATAAACAGTAAAGGAATATGCTGGTAAATTTAGGATTCCCCATGAAAGAATAGACACATAAATGAAATTTCTGATGTACGATATTCGGTGAAGTTACCAGGTTAATGCGACTGTCCATGTAGCTACTAACAAATCAGTTAATTCTACGATTCATGCAAATAGAGAATGAAATCAGTCAGTCTCCCTAATTAAAAATTTTTTCTATAAATTTTTAAATTATTGTTTTCTTTTTTAGACAGTATGGTGAAGGACATTTTTGCGTGTTTAATAATAAAATTAAAAATGTAATTTTGGACGTTCTTGACGTATTGGCGGGCAAAATCTATGCGTTGTTACATATTTTTATAGCTTATTTCATTTTCGATTCTTACAAAATACGTCATGGCAATTTTTGTCCACATTAATTTGGTTAACGGTTAAAAATAATATTACAAAAAATCTCGTCAAATTATCAAAATAAATATTTGTATTTTCGATAATGTTATCAATCTGTTTAAGTAATTATTATCAATGTAACTCAATAATACCAATTTTTCTACTCATTCACTTACATGTGTATATATTTATACCCTGTTGCAATTACCTTACAGGCAGGGTATAAAGTCCAAAGTTTTCGTATATATAATATCTATAAGCACTTTAAATTACAAAAAATTGTGTGTGATTAGATTAACAATTTTAATTATTCTTAAACTAAAAACATATACCTCTTTCACAAAAAAAACAACGTTAACGGCCAAAAAATAACAACATTTTTGAGCTTATCAGTTTGTATAGTAATAAAAAGCATTTAGATTTTAACGTAAATTGAATAATTCTTCACAACCACGCCCACAGTACAACAAAAGCGTCGTTACCAAAACATCGTCAATACTTACAAAAGCTACAAACTCCCCATAAGGCTCTGACTTTCCGAAAACATACTCTGACAAACTAACTCTAGGAATATCAATTTTTTCAGTATTACTCAGGATGTTGTTACTTATATTGTTCTTGCAAGAACTAACACTAACACACCTCTTGAGGATGTGTTCATGATATTTTTGGTGTCTGAGGATAACCAGGCGTTTCAAAAGCGAACGAGACATGTTTATAAGTGATTTATACTGAGAAAACTTATTAGTTTATATCACCATTAAATACAGAGTTTCGTATGATAAATACCCCGTATCAAAACATGAAGAGAACGAAGACAGAACGAGTTGGTCACTGACTAGATTTTGCTCGGTACCACCACATTGCGCCGGTACTGGATGTTGATGCAAAAACAACTAGCTAACCAGTAGTTCGGGTTCTCATAGACTAGAAGCGAATTGAAGTATTGTCTAGCCTCAAGTGAACGACAAGACCACGGACTACAAGTTCCATGTTTATTTGGAGTTGATTGCGTTGTCAAATCTTTGTTATAAACAGTTAAAATTCACAAATTTATATGCAGAGCTATTATTAATGCTTTTCAGCAGGTTTGAACTTTAGATAACTAATCAGCTCAGACCTCTTTATAGATAGCCAGATTAAGCTCGTTATTCTGTGTATTTGATGCGTCTTGTTGGCTCCTCATGGTCGTTTGTATAATCAACTATTATTTAATCAGTATAATAATGAACTTACCAACGATATTATATGTATATAATATGTCGGTATCTCATTACCGAAGTATACGAGGTATGTCCAATCCAAAACACAAGTCGACCAACATACGTACATGCTATTGTGTGGAAGTTTTGGATGGAACAGCCCATATAACTAAGATATCGAACATATGCGACCAAAATCCTCGGACACGTCGATTTTTATTTTTTCCTGCGGTTTTTTTGATGGTAAATTCATGCATACAGGGTAGTCCAAAAATCAGGTGCGACCACCAACTTTGTTTTTTTTTAAATGAAAACACCTATTTTTTATTTCATTTTTTAATTCTACGCAAAATTCTAAATGTGTTTCATGTACCATATCCTATATCTAAATACAGCAGGTCTCGAGAAATTTACGATTGAGCATATCAAAAACTAAAACCTTTGATCTCCTCTAAAATTGCTTTGGTCCTGAAAAGGACCGATTTAATACAAATTAGTGCCCCCCTCATTACCACGTTGATGTTAGGGCTTATTTAAATGTCATATTTCCTGAACGCTGGATTTGGAGACGAGAGGTAATTGAGTCCCATTTTGGACTGGGATATCTCCTAGGGACTGAGAAGGAAAGGCAGAAGCAGAAAATAGGAGTCGAGATAGGGTGTTAGGGAAATAAATGTCGTAAATTTAACCAATGATTAAGAACATCATTTTGAACAAAAAAAAGTCCCTTACAACAGGGGTCAAAAACCTCATAGATTAAAAAAAAAAAGTCAAAGTTGGTAAACGAAAAGCTAGGATAAGCTTTAAAATTTGAATAAAATGTGGAAAAACGTACTTGGCAGATGTTGATTGTTTGACATGTAACAAAAAATTTTAAATTATTCAACAATAACATTGCTAAAAGCGATTGAAAATTTAATTAACAACTTAAGCAGTAAAAATAAACGTAAGCGGCAACGTCGCACTGAACGTGACTAAGGAAAAGGAGTTTGTTTTTGTTTTGATTGTTTTTTTATGGGCCTTATCAGTGTCGTTCGCCTACTTTGCAGGTGAAGCGATAAGGCACTTGCGAGTAAAGGAGTGCGCAGTAAACAGGTGTACCTGCATAAATCGAAGGAGGAAATCAGCGACTGATTTAAAATATACGAAAAGGAAAAATACCTGCCTCCATCCAAAGTAACATCTGATCAATGGTTCCGGGTGGATTGAAGGCAGAGAGATGCGGTTTTTTTAGTGGGTAGGCGTCCCCTTCAGGGATGAATCCCCCATGTAACCCGGTCACCAGACCATCAGACTGGGTAACCTTTTGAAGGTTTTTTCTCCTCTATATGACAAAAAAAAACAGGTAGACCTAGTACCTCAATAATTACACGAGTTATGTAGCTATCTGCGTTATGCTGTAGTCATCTGCATTTCATCCCATCTTATCTGACATATGATCCTGTGCAAAGACGCCTGGCGCCATGAACAAGTGAACCTCACCAAGGACCATCGAGAAAGGACAAGATAACACCACCTTTATTTTTCAGTTTTGTCATGAACTGTAGGTCTTTCCATATTTTTAATATATTAATGTGAATTCATTCTCGCTGAATACATTTTCTGTTAGTAGACACAACAGATCATTCGGAAAGTTAATTTGGGGGAACTTTAAGTGATTTTATTCCGACCTATTAACAGTACCTTCGCGACAATGTATTCTTTACACGAGTATCATGGAGAGGCGTCACAACATTCTGAAGAAGCATTTACGGTAATCGTTATCCAGAAAGAAAACTTCTAGCTCGACAAACAGTTGGGCAAATTTTCCAAGTGCTTCTGGACACAGGTAGTGTTATTCCTCCATATCGAGGACGAGGTCGACAGTGAGAATTTGGTTTTGAAGTCGAAAAACAAATTTTAAATCTGGTTCAAGAGAGTTCAATAAAGGAGTACCCGGAATAGAGCATGCATGGACTCAAAATGATGAACGTTTCCAACATTTAATGTAGCAAAAACAATAATAAATTTGAATGACTTTTTCAATTTTTAAATTTCCTAAAGACCCAAAAAAACCGTGTAAAAAAGCCTCAAAGCACCTCAAAGCGACCCATTTCATACGGCTACTTAGGTAAGTGTGGAAATGGTTACGTTTACTAAAGTTATTTCCCTAACACCCTGTATAGGCAGAGGTGCTGTCGAGTAGTAATAAATCGTTAGTTTGCTTTTTTATATTTTGATAATACATTAATATTTCTCAATCATGGAAATTTTTCATAATGTTATACCGACATACGTATATATGTATTATCGAAACTATTAAGTACTGACTGCAGATATTTAAGTATGTATTCCTATTTTTATCATTTGGCATTATGATTCTTGATTAATGTACGTCTCTTGGGAACTTTTACCTTGCTACGCGCATTCGTGCTCAAGATCTTAATAATAAAGCACCCTGTATATTTGCTTTAATATTTTTGACTTTCTCGTTTTGCCCAAATCATGGAAATCGTGCAGGTAATTCACGTCTAGTAATTCTCGTCCCAGAAATCATGTTTCTCCACACATTAAACTGCATCAAGAAATATATGTTAATGTTTTAGTTAATGAAGCAAATGTAATTAGGCACTGAATGCATCCTTATTTACTTGTCAGTCCACGTTGTGGCTGTAGGATTGTAAATTAATGTTAAGTGCGAGTTTATGTAAGTAAATGGTCTTAATGCGTCACAACTTTAAAAAATCAATATATAAGGTATATGGTAAGCGTGTGTTCGAAAAAAGCAGTAGTTACAAAATGTTGGAAGTGCACGAAGAGTCGCCATTTTGGGAGACAACAGAGGTGCCTAGATTTTGTAAGTTTTTAGGTATTTCAAACGAAAATTTGATATTTGGAGCGCTCGTACAAGAAAATATTATGATTTTTTCTGGATATATTATGTTATTTCCGATTTGACTGAAAGTGACCATAACTTTTGATTTTTGAGTGAAACAGTCCTTATTTTGCTACATTTTTTAATTCAGTAGACCATGCTATCTATGATAGGATCATTTTGGACATTTTTAGGCAATTGAAATTTGTACGTAATTAAGAATTATGAAATTTTCGACTGTGTTATTTTGTTATACTCAAACTTTGACACTGTATTTAACAATTGTATCCGACATTTGTTTACACGACTTTCTTGACTTAGAATGATAAATGGTGAATGCAAAAGACTCCACTTATTGTGGCATCATGTTTTCGAAGGATGGCTAAGTTAAAGAAAATTCCAAGAGGGAATCTGATATTGTGCATAACTTTCCGCAATTTTGCCGGTATGAGCTAATACCTAAATTACTAAAAGGATCAGATAAAAGTGTAAAAAACAAAGATATATATCATTCCCATTTCTAAATTGTTGACTAACTACTATATTATCTACATTGTCGACATAATCTAATAATTCGAAACGAATTATGCGAGTCGGACTTGGTATGAAAGCATGTGTATATCCCTGTGACGTTTCTTTGTTTACATGTGTCACTGTCATTGTTAACTGTAGCTCTGACAGCAGTTTTTTCTTATTCAATGTTTTGTATTTTTCGTTTCAGTTTAGTTTAGCAATCCTCTTGTAGTTTCAAGCTAATTTCGACACAAACAACCCGAGTTACAATTGAATCCTGAATCCCGGGAGTGTAAACAACAAACTCTATAAATACTTGTATCCTTTGGTGAGCTTCTACCGAATCTATTAACCTCCAACTTTCTAAATATATCATTGTAGACGTGCATTTTTCCTGAGAGGTCAAGATTTCGCGACAATTTCCACTTTGTTACTCAAATTATCGTAAATTGAAAAGGAGAAAGATATCTGAGAGTATCCATTGAATTGTGATGTGGTGGAACTTGATATAATAGGTTCTGATCGAGTGTCGACCAAAGGTATGTCTCTTAACTATTATAGAGATTGTTGCAACATTATTTTGAATTCTTCATTATCCTGATTTTGGTAAAGTAAAGCTCTACGTTATTTAATAATTCCCTGTTCCATGAAATGGCTCATTAAGCTTTTGAACATCACTGTAGGTTTACTATGGAAAATCCTTGTGACTGTAAGGCAGTCCAAAAACATCATTTCAACCTTGATAAAACAGCATATTTCAGTTGCATACAATCCCAAAACAAACATTAATCTTATTTTAGATGCTCCACAAGGCTGTTCAGGGTAAACTTACAATGTACATAAACCTTGATCCCAGCTTTATTAAGTCACAATTCGCTTTAGAGAATCAGGAAGTATCTTTTCCTCCTTTATGTCTCTTTGTTTGTTCAGTGATGCAGTTTTTATTTCAAGGTTTTTCAATCTGAAGCCCTATAAATATCAAATTTTGAATTGTAATAGAGCAATGCAATAATTATAATAAGTGTTTCATTTTTACCAAGGTAAATTACAAGGTGACTCAGCAGAGAATGTCTTTGTCCTATTTTCTCTGATTAATAGGTTATTTATTGATTGCAAATTACCTAATTTCCTTTTCCATTATGTTAATAGTTAAAGCTAATTTGATGGAAGTGTCCTGATTTAAAATTTAATCACTTCTGCATACAATAAAACGTTCCCCAAAAACCATAAAGGATAAGGCAGAAACAGTTAACATAGATATAACAAAATATCTATTAGGTTCTGTGTAATAAAGATACTATTGTTTACAGTAAGTTATAGTAATAAATGTATCTCTCTTCAGTAAATCCCCGACCTTTCCCAACGTTTTTATAGCGAAAAATGTGTTGGTAATCATTATTACACCACACAGTGAAGTAAGTTCTTTTCAAAACCGTTACAATGGCATTCAAAATCATTCTAGAAGGAAACTCAATTGACTTACGCTTTTAAAGATAAAAATATAAATCATGCTTTCATTCTATCTTCTAGTCACTTGTGGTGTAAATTGTTGACCAATTTTCACGTCCATTTCAAGCTTATCTATTGAGTTTTATCTTTTGAGTTCTAATAGTGTCAGTGTTTTAACGTGCATTTGTGAATAGAGTACTAGTCTTCTATAAAGAAGAAGTATGTTGAAGGAATTTTTTGATGATGAATATTACTAGGAATTAATTATATATTGAGATAAAACAATTTCCTTGCAAGTTATTCGCAGTAACGAATTACGTCAATGTTTCACACCGCACCAAGGTGTGTAAACTAACAGTGAATGTTTTTTGCGGTTTTCCATTAAAATCATATCTAAACATAACCAGGCATGCGACCCCAATATTACATCTTTGTTGCCGATTCAATACCTCCTTAATCATCCTACAAACTTTGATAACAATTATTTTATTCTACAAACAACTGAGAATACATAATGTACCAATTTTGCATGTACAATTTCGCTGTCGACTGCCAATCAGCCTTACAGAAAGCTCATCTTTTGTTGGTTTAATAGCCATTGTTAATAGAAAAATTACTATACCGCAACCGAGGCGTGTACGAACACTTATTGTTATTCTTAATCCGTCCTTTCAGCGCATTAATTAAGCGCATTGAGTGGTATGTTGTTAATGGCAATCAAGGCAACGAATTAAAAAAAAATTAAGCAGTTTGCAACATCAACTTGTGATGTAAACGTGATTTTGAGGAAAATTGTTTCCATTTAGTTTAGTGGTTTTGTTACCGTGCCCAAACCAAAGGTTTGTCAAATCAAGAATGTGTGTATGAATTAATTGGAAAATATTGGATTCATTCCAACAATTCTCTGAGTAGTTGAGTGTCACCTAATCTAATCTATATTGATGATGAACTAGAGATTGGTAATAACTAATCTCTAGTGTTTGAAGTAATATTTCTGCACCTCTCCAAAAAAAAAAATTTTTATTAACAAAACAAGAGTGATAAGTGGGCCAATTTCGCGAAAATTATGTATTCTTGAGACTTTGACGAAGGTTGATTGATTTGATACAATTTTAGACTGATAAAGATTGTTTTATGTGGAAAATACCATTATTTCTTGCTTAGTAGGTTAACAGAAAATTCAAGGCTTGGCCAATTTATACTGAGATTGATTTTCCGGGAAGTCGCTTTTAGGCGGCCAGTTGGATTTGAAACTTCGTGTGTATTAGATTCTGTTGTGTTCCCATATAGTAAGTTTAAAACCCTGAAACTGAAAAGTGATTACTAATCGTGCTTAATTCCTCGTTCTTTAATATACATAAAATATAGCCATAAAATGTAAATCAGCTAGTTTGTATTTTCCTAGTTTTGACATTACATTTGCATTTCTTTACTAAATCAAGTTGTTATTCAACTAGTGAGTAATCGCGGCCTAGTGTTCCACTTGTGGATATTCGTAATTATCGCACCAAGAGCCATCTGATAAGGAAGTCATTCGTTTTTAAATGACATCTGTTAACTTCGGAGTATTACAAGTTTTTCCTCCGTTACCTCGAACAGATTTGTGATTTAAAGTGGTGCAAATACTAAATTATTATATGGTCAGTTTCATTCAAAACGAAAATAGGCCCAATTATCTTCAGTTACCTTTTTATATTGGTTTTAGATACCTCGTACAAACACAAGGTAATACAGTCAGATAAGGACATTGGGGATCCAATATGAAATTGACAGTCGTTAAAAACCTTTACTCCTTTACCTAGTTCATTTTATCTCTAGCCCCATTAATTATTGTTTGTTTTGGACAAATCCTCAAAAATTTTGCCAAAATTATTGGTTAATTTCTGAAAATCCTCACTTTAGGAGACTTTTGAATCGAACTATGGGCAGATGGACCGGAAAAAAATGCAGGCTCTTGTCCATGCTGTGGCTCACTACCAGCTTCTTCTTTGTCGAAATCGTGGTCGGATACATCACCAATTCCATGGCTTTGGTGGCTGACAGTTTTCACATGTTGAGCGATGTGGCGGCATTGGTGGTGGCTTTCGTATCTGTTCGGGTGAGTATATTCTTTTCTCCCAGAGGCTAGAGTGCAACTTTTCCAATTTTAGATATCGCCAAAAAAATGGTCGAAAAACACCTTCGGTTGGGCCAGGGCCGAAGTCCTAGGGGCACTAGTTAATGCCGTGTTTCTAGTTGCTCTATGCTTTTCCATCACAGTAGAGGCATGTAAGAGGTTTATTGAAGTGGAGACCATCCATGACCCACAATTGCTGGTGATAGTGGGCGGAATTGGGTTGCTAGTCAATCTTATAGGACTGTTATTGTTCCATGGTGAGTATAAGGTCTCTATTACATGTTTTTCGTTAGTACTTTTTGACCGTTTCGTAGTTATGCATTAATATTCAACAAGCGCTGAAAAAGTTAACGCGTAGAAGCAAATCAAATTATATTTCAATAACTTATTATAATAGGCGGTAGTTTTAATTTAAATTTACCTAGAAAATATGAATGGTAATATTCTCCTCGAGTTTCGTGAAAATATGGCGAATATACATGTATTGTTCTTTTTGTTCTTCTGCAAAAAAGCTAACACATATAAAAAACGTATTCTCATGTTGTGTTATTACTTTTCGGCTTTCGTGTTCCTAGTACTATACCCGTCCACTTAATAAATCCTTTTTTCAGTGATGGATCTAGCAATTTTTAGATTATATCTTCCATTTCTACTTTTTTTCCCCATTTCTCCTAACATGGAATTGTACCGTTGTTTTATCAAGAAAATACCCTTCTCTCACTCAAGAGCATGGGTCAGGACACGGTCACTCTCACGCAGGAGGCCTTTCTCACTCCCGCAATCGCCTCACTCAATTAGCCCTGACTGACGACAACGAAAATGACGAAACTTACCCCTCACCGCCGCCTCTACCGCCCCCAAAAGTAACCGCCAGTCACGGTCACTCACACTCTGCTGGCCAGATGAATATGCGAGGGGTGTTTCTGCACGTGCTCAGTGATGCTCTGGGATCTGTGATTGTCATTGTTTCTGCTTTGGTAAGTCCACTTCAAATTTCATCCAAAGAAATATGAGTTTACCTTCTTCTCCAGGTGTTTTGGTTGACCGACTGGAAATACAAATTCTACATCGATCCTGCTCTTTCCCTTTTGCTGGTATTGCTAATTTTGCGTTCGGTGTGGCCTCTGCTGCGAGATTCGGCTCTGATTTTATTGCAAACAGTGCCCACTCACATACAAGTGGATGCAATCCAGCAGCGTTTACTTCAAAACGTGGATGGTGTCCTCGCAGTCCATGAGTTTCATGTGTGGCAATTAGCCGGGGATAGGATTATCGCTTCAGCCCATATTAGGTAAATAATATCCTTTTAAATAGTAACTTTTCTGCATTTTCTTTAATTTTCAGATGTAGAAACTTGTCAGAGTACATGAAAATTGCTGAAAAGGTAAAGGAGTTCTTTCACAATGAAGGTATTCACTCCACAACCATTCAGCCAGAGTTTATCGATTACACAGACATTCCTACTACCTCAGAGTGAGTTACCGTTCCCTGCATAATTAAACTTACATTCTTTCAGTTGATTTTGTTATTTAGAATTTCTTTTTATTATTTTTAGTAGCGTAGGGGATCCTGAATCAGCTACTGAAGACTGCGTTCTCGACTGTCCCAAATCTTCCAAATCATCTAACAATTGTGTGAAAAACACTTGCTGCGGTCCGTCAAAGGTAAAATCGCCCCGTTCTTTATATATTTCATTGCTAAATTTCCCTTTTATTTCGATAGGCAAAATTAAATATCTGGCATGTCGATGTGTGAGTCGAGTATAATGTAATTGTGTGCTGATGCGGCTAATTTAAAATAGTAAGCAAACGAGAAAAAGAGTGATTTGTGTTCGTTTTGTTGTTTAAACAAAAACTATGTTTATTGAAAATTTATGGTTGTGGCTCCTTCACCATTTCATATTGATGTTGGTTGCAAGGCTTTCAAGTTCTTAACAATACGGCAAATGTGTCTCAATTGCAGTTTCCTCATTAAAAATTGCGAAAAAGTTTTCTGACACATAATGTGGTTCGTCAAAGATAACATCACCTTTCTCCCTAAAAATTTCACAATTAAATTTCCCTTTTCTTTCTATAGGTGAAATTAAATATCTGATACATTGATATGTGACTCGAGTATAATAGTATCCAGTATAAGTGGTAATGAGACTAATCTAAAATAATAAGCAAACTACCAAAATAGGGTGGTTTGTATAAGTGTTTGTCAAAGTTTTTGTATGGTGACTCTTTCACCATTTTACAATTGTGTGTTAAAATTTAATGCACGCTGAAGTATTTGATTCGCAAAAAGAAAAGAAATTATGTTTTTAAAGTAATAAATGATATTTTTAACTTAAAAAAATTGCGGTAATAAGTCTCACTAGCAAAGTCCTTGTTAAATTTCTTTCTAGTTTTATGCATTTTCTTTTATTCCTGATATTATCCCGGCCCACCCTATAAATCCTTTTTCCAGGATCCCAGTGTGGACAGCTTTCTTGAAACTACCAACACGATCAAAAAATGTTTAAAAAAAAAGAAACCGTTCCCCCAATTCCCAAGGAGAAGTATTCTCAATCTCGCTGAAATATGTAACATTTTTTTGTTCAGTCCTGATTCGTCAAGTTTCAATTTATTTTACACTTTAGGGGCGAGACACTCCTACCCCCAACAACACTCCCTACCTCTGCCGCCAACGCAACTCCACCCAAGGACTGAGCGACATGGAGAAGGGCAATTTGCTGGAAAAAAGTCCTGAGTCGAATCTGCAAAATGATTACGACTGCAATATACTGCGGGGTTCGCAGTACTCACTCAGGGGATAATGCCGTACGTCTTTTTCCGAGTGTTTTAGTAATTATATGGATAGTCAAATTATTGCAGTGCAAGAGCGGAAGCTTTTCAGGGGTCCGAAGATAGTCCAGTCAATATAGCCTTAATACTCTCGTAATAATTAATTATTATTGTGATCTCTGCCGAGGGGCTTGGAGTACTTAAGGCGTGCGCGAGTGACACAGACGTTAATTAAGTATAAATTTAGACTGTTGCAATTGGAATTAAGTAAGATTATCTGGTTCAGCAACGTTCCTAAATATTGCAATTTATTTATGTTAACTAATGAGATTCGTAGGTCAGTAATTAATTATAGCTAAAATCAACTAATTCTTACACACACACACACGCATTGTCACAAATTTTTCGCCGTATCTCATCCTTCAGTAGTTAGGGAATTTTTGACTATTTGTATTTTTATGTCTTGATGTCTTACTAGGTGAATTAAAACTTGGTTCATTAGTAGAAATTAACTGTACTACTGATCCAAGCCTTTACAATTAATTGAAACCGGAATAGAGCCCCCAAGTGGTTTCATTTTTTGTTGTTAGTTCTATGTTTTGACGATGAAAGGAGGGTATTTATTGTTTTTTGGGTGCAAGGGGTTCGAGTGTAAATTGTCTTTTTATAATTCTCTCTCTTCTTCAGTGGGTAGCAAAACTTTAAAAGATAATAATATATCGATTATATTATATAAATTAACAATTTCTTTGATTTTCCGCTCTTTCAGCTGTGGTTAGAGTTTATGTAATGAAGAGAGAGAGAAGGGAAAATTAGTCTCCTTGAACTGTTTGTACCGATGATATTTTGAGTCATATTTACCTAAAAAAATTATAAATATAAGAATAATAAAATGTTGAAATTGAAGTGTCTTTTTTTATCTTGTTTTTTATATGAACTAAAAGATATTCTTTGTTTAAAATCAACTTAGTTCTGATTAGATTATCCAAAATGCGTTATTAAACGATGCTCTAGACATAATTATTTTTGCTAAACTTTCATAAAAAATCGGAACTTCACAAAAACCCCCTGTAATTTTTCGTGTAGACCAAAAATCAAAAAACCCTCAAATATGTTCCGAGATATTGTCTAGAGTCTAGAATGATAATACAATGAACATTTTATTTTTAATTTATACAGTCGTACGAACTCCATTAATGTAAATATAACAATTGTGTATTACATTTATCGTTTTTGACTTCGTACAATATTGAAAAGAATTTTTTAATGTAATCAAGTCTATGCCACTGATTCTGTTAGAAATGGTCTTCCAGACAATTTATTTTTTTAAATAGAGGGTAAATATAGATATAGAAATATATATATATATATATATATAGAAATAGAGGGTAATAATAGGGTTTAAATAGAACTAACTAAATAAAAAATTACTTTTCTAATATCAGGTTGTTCGGAAAGTAATTTCGTTTTTTTATGTGAAAATGAATGACAGTTTTCGTATAATAAACAAATGCTTTATTAAATTATATATTGGCCGTTCTGGTCCAACACCTTTTGCCATCTTTCTGGTAGTAGCATAATTCCACGCTCATAAAATTTTTTGTCTTTGCTGGCAAAAAACTGATCGAGGTGGTTTTTGACCTCATCATTTGAGATGAAAGTTTTACCGTCTAAAAAATTTTGGAGTGACCGGAACAAATAATAATCCGATGGTGCCAGGTCTGGAGAATATGGTGGGTGTGGCATTGTGTCCCATTCAAGCTGTAAAAGCTTTTGGCGAGTGACCAAACTTGTGTGAGGTCTCGCGTTGTCTTGGTGAAACACTACACCTTTTCTGTTGATTAGTTCGGGTCTTTTCTGTTGAAGTGCATCCTTCAGTTTGTCCAGCTGCTGGCAGTAGACTTCCGAATTAATCGTTGTGTTATCCGGTAAAAGCTCAAAAAAAACGATTCCTTTAAAATCCCACCAAACAGACAGCATCACCTTTTTTTGGTGAATATCGGCTTTGGAAATGGTTTGAGTCGATTCATCTTTTTTGCTCCATGACCTCTTGCGTTTGACGTTGTTGTATACAACCCATTTTTCGTCCCCAGTAATGATGCGCTTCAAAAACGGATCATTTTTGTCACGTTTGAGAAGCGAATCGCAGACGTCAATGCGGCGACACAGATTTCTCTCTGTGAGAACATGGGGAACCCATATATCGAGCTTCGAGGATAATCCCAGGCCTTTCAAGTGGTCATAAACTGTTGAATTCGATAAATTTAACTTCAATCCGATCTCACGTGTTGTTATTCGACGGTTCGCATCAACTAATGCCTTTATGGCGTCTTTATCAGCTTCAACCGGCCTTCCCGAACGTGGTGCATCTTCGACATCAAAATTGCCAGATCGAAATTTAGAGAACCAGTTCTGACACTGGCGTACTGTCAACACACCTTCTCCATACACATCGGTCAATTTCTTTCTGGCTTGAACAGCATTTTTACCCTTTCTGTAGTAAAACAGTAGGATATGTCGAAAATGCTGCTTATCGCTCTCCATATTTAAAAGGGCACCAACCAAAAACTACTGCGTAGAATTAATTGAAATGTTTCACACACAAGCCTTGTTATATGAGCTCTCAAAGCATATAAAAATTATATGGCTTAAGTGTGAGGTTAAGTGCAAAAAAATACCATTAAATCCTCTGTCGGGAAAAAACGAAATTACTTTCCGAACAACCTAATATTTTACAATTTTTTAATCGTCCAATAAATAAAAATCGCCAAACATGTTCCATCGTATCAACCAAAGCTGGTTATGGCATTGCAATGATAGTTCGGTATCAAATGCAGTGAAAATGGGAATTGCTTTGGGGCTATTGCTAGTTGCATTTGCTTCAGTAATGGATTCACGTGTTATCAAGACAATCCTCCAGTGCCCATCGATTTAGTAATCTCCGCCATATGAAATATAATTTACTTGACAAATTTTACCACTTTTTCAACGCCACTGAAGACTAGTTTAGTCTTTGTAAATTTACACTTTTTGCATTCATTACCATGTGGTTGAAACAGCTGTGATATACCCCAAAATTCAACATCGTTAGTTTGCCCAATATTCGTCTAAAATATTTCTGAAAAACTTTGCTGTAGAATATCGATTTTGCACATTTCCTGTTAACTAACGTATTGAGTCCTTTTTATCGACTTTATTAAACTCAACTAACGACACAGATGTTAGGTAATTTAATAGTAAATTTAGACATTGGGTAACACTTAATTCATAATTAATATAATTAAGATTAGTTACTTTCGGAATTAACAAAAAAGAAATCATAATTTTTGCTTGATTTCAAAAGTCTTAAAAATAGAAATATACAGGTCAGTACAAAAAGCTTATAATTAAATCTTAGCAATTATCAATCATTTTCATCACCCAGTACCTCCTTTATGAACCTGATTCACATGCTGCTTCAAGGCGAATTTACTCTTTGGCTGAAAAGAACACAAGAAACACCTCAAAACCTTATTAGATTCATCATTTTCGTGGCCTTGCATGTGACTCAAAAAGTTCTCTCTGTGAATGGTTTCAAAGTTGCACACATTGCACTTATGCGTCACTATTTCCGTACCTTTTTTGTGGGACATTGAGTGCTTTTCATAGTTGCTTTTTAACCTCGTTTGATATGGACACAAGCGGCACTTGAACATTTTTAAAAATTGACCGTTAAACCTGAATTTATTGACCGTTGCACTAAGTTTGTTCATGTTCATGTTCAAAATAGGCGCCTTGATGTGTTTCTCCGAAGGAACTTTGATATTGTAGTTGCTGTGATTTTCCAGGTGTTTTTTGTAGAAATGTGGCTTTACAAAAACGATGCCGCAATGCGGGCATTTCTGCTCTTTTTCCTTTTTATGCATTTGTTTATGCAGCTTTAAGTCTTCCCGATTCAGAGTCTTGAAAAGGCACTTTAGCTGCCTGCAGTGATAAACTTTTTCTTCGTCTTTCTGTGGTTCTTCCAAAGGGGTTTTCATGGAATGAACCCTAGTCATGTGAGCCTTCATTCTACTGCCGAATTTCGTTTTAAATTTGCAAATTTTACATTTTCTAAGAATAAGACGTTTTTTTGGAAATCTAGACAAAAATAAAATCAAAACCGCATATACGATTATGCACAACAAACTTACTCATCTTCACTAAATTCTCCTTCATTCTCTTCTTTGTTGCTGGGTTTTTCCTTTGCAATAATTTGAGCTTCAAGTGGCTTTGGAGTCCGAGTTTTAATAATCTTTCGAATCTCAAGAAGATCTCTCTCATCAGTTACAGACACTTCACTGTCACTATCAACCTGCATATTATTTGCTTTAACTATCATGGAGTCATCACAGTGTTCAAATAACTCTTTATACGAGTCTGATTTGTCTTTTTTAATATTATGCAAATAATCGTCTGTTAAGTCAATGATACCAGTTTTTTGTACATTATTTGATTTTTGAGGAGACAACCTGGAATTTCAGTAATTAAACACCTACTCAAAGCAAGATGGTGTTAATGAAGTACCTATCACAGTCATCATTTTCCAAAGCTTCCGTATCCCTAATATCCTCAGACTCCTCTATAGAAACAGTGAAAGAATACACATTGTATAAGTTTATGTTTTTAAAAACAAACTTCTTTTCAGAGTAATAGTTAATTTTTGCTTCAGTGTCAAGACACTGCATTACAAAGTGAAATTGCTCTTCCAACTGTTCGAGGCAATTGGCACAAATGCTAGGATCTTTTGTTACATTCAGACCCTATAATTCAAGAACAATTAATAGACGTGCATTTAAAACTCAATGTCTATTACTGTACAATTTCTGGTAGACATTTTTCCACCATATTCTGTAAAGGATCCCCTTCATAGCTACAGAACTTTGTGTAGGAAGATTTTAATCCCAAAGTCAGACAAGTTCTACACACCTCATGTTGCTCCGATGCTTCTTTAGCCACATTAGTAGTCTTTAGTAAAACCTGGATAATATTGGGTTAAAATTTTATTTTTAATTAATGGGTGAACATTACCTCTTTTAAGCTTACAAGTACAGGAATTTGGGGACAGACAAATTCCTGAATTTTGTCTTCAGCCTCAAGACAGGAAGATTTGAAGCTGTAACACTGCTTCAGGGTTTCAAAGCAGCTCTTACAAATCACGGGAGATTCGCATATTGATAAATTCTGAGGGTAAACATTATATTTTAAAATTTTTAGTTAATAACATGAAATTTGAAAAAATATGCTTTAACAATTTCAAGTGACCCTTCTATGTCTTCACACTTACCAATTCTGACAGGATAAGGTGCAACATTTCTTTAACAATTCCATGAAGTAAAACAGTAGAATCACTGCCTGTTTGGATCTCTCCAAGGCACAGGCGACAATAGTCAGGAACTCCAGAGTGAAAATTTCTTTTAGATTGCATTTCTTTGAATATGCTTATTGTACTAAATGTTTAGTATTATGTACTAAACATGCATTTTTTGGATAGTTTTCTTGTTGAAGAGTCCCTTAAACAATAAGGGCCTGGTACATTTTTTAAGTTATCTAACACACAACACACTTTATGTTCTTATAGGCAGTTATGATCAAAAGGTTTAGGTCGTTTCCTACTGAAAAAAAGCATGAAATGACTAATTCTGTTATACATTTATAATGTCTAAGAGTACTGCAGAGGGACTATACGACCTTACCTTTAAATTCTTTAATTTTCAGCTTTTTAATAGCACTTTAATATGATTTGATTAAAAATAATATCAAAAACTTTAAAAATACCTGTGTCTGTTGTTATGGCCATAGCACATAACTTCAATTATTCTTCGCTAGATGTAACTACCATCGCCTATTTTCTGTCACTATTTAGTGACTTATTTTTACAAAGTTTTTATGGATTATTCAAAACGTTTTGGTTCTATTAATTTCCTATTGTCATATCATGAGGCATGGAAATCATATCCAATAGCAATTTCAATGCAATTTAAAATATTCTCTCACACTTGAATCAAATTAATTTTCATATCGTTTAATTAATACCCGCGAAAAGCAAATTCAATGCTTCATGTAAACCTAGTAAAAAAATTAAATGACTCTGACCGACATTCTGTAACATAACCATATTTTTTCCCTGAACTTTATTATTAATCAAATAATTATTCTTAAAGAAATAAAAGTATTAAACTCGTTAAATTACCTTTAACACAGAACCATGAACGTTCTTCGTAGGTCTCTGAAACGAAACTTTTTCAAATCCTCCTTAAATAGTAGAAATTGTAGTGGATCTCTCTATGAACCCGACTACTTAGAGGTGATAATTTTAATTTATTCCCCTATAAAGTCCAAATAAAATTAATTCTTCAAGGGAATGAAATCCAAAGTACCATTATATGACACTTTAAACATTCAGCTAAGAGGCTATGACTTCCCAGTATTAGAAAGTTACCAAAAGTATTTACACAATATCATCAAAAATATGGATATAGAGGTAGAGGATGCTTGGGCTTGTCCAGCACAGGACCTGCAAGTATCTACCTATAAACCTCAAAGTGAGATTGTGAACGCACAATACAAATTACAACTTTTCAGTAGGAGTATTCAAATGACAGATTTGTCAACGCTTCAGGTTTGTTTTTCCATTGTTTCCATTCCATTGTTCGTAAAGTACTTATAGATAATTGAACTTTTAGCTGCCAATATTGTTTAGAGTAATAGAAGCCACTTTGCCTATAGGGGTTATTATGAATGTGGTGAATCACGAGGAATTCCATGAAGAGGAGAGATATGTGCCTGATAATGAACTTAACAAATTAAAGGATCAGTTGGAGGAAATGGGGGGTCCTTCAAAGAAAAAATAGCAATGTTTGGAGTGTGCTGCTTTCTATATTAAAGAGAGAAAGATCACATTGTATAATTTCTTGTAGGCTAAATTAAGACTAGGAAAGAATTTATAATACAATAAATGCTATAGTAATTTATGTTTTATACTATCCACAGGAAAAGCTCCTGAAATGAGTGAGAAGATTCTCCCATATGTCTCAAATTAATGTGGAAAAGTTTTAATAAAGTGTACATCTGAGGTTCTTAAAGTTTGAAATCTCTACTAAAGACTTCAAAATGATACCTTGGGAAGATTTTTATGGTATAAATTTGTGAAACCATCTACTAATCAACGGCTTAATCAAACTCATCAAAGAAACTTACAAAAACTACAAATTTGAGCCGCCATGTATACAGGGTGTGTCTGAGGTTTAATCAGGAAATTGTAACACTAGAACTTAAGAAGAATTAAACTTGTGCATATGTTCAAGTATACCACAATAAATAAAACCCCAACCACCTTTAATGTATACACAAAAATATTATTCCTATTTCTTTCAATCTCATAAGTGTGAACTAGTGAAGGACGCATTAGTCAATTCAAAAATGAATATTTATAGTTTATAAAATTAAACAGAACCGACTAAATGAGATTTGGTTAACTGAATCATGATATCACAGAATAAAAGGAAGTTCTTGTATGCACCTAAAGGGTGGCTACAGCTGCTGAATCTTTCGCAAAATACTTGGTGCGCCATAAAACTCAGATAGGGCTCCATTTTCTTCTTGCTATTGTACGCGCTACAGCTTTAAATTCAATCTAAATATCTAATATTTTAATACTTTGATTTACACTCAATGTTTATTTCATAGTGACTTAAGCGCGACCATTTAAGCGTCTAAAGAATTTCCTAAAGCATCGAAACAAGGTTTGCACACGGGAACTAACTTTTGCGTGTTATGTCCAGGCAATGTGACTTGTTTAGTGATGCATCGCACGCAAAAGATGTCTCCGCATTTCCTGCAGTGATTCTGAAATCATTAAATAAATTTTACAGTATCACTTTAAAAATAATTCAATTATATAGATTACCTTTTTGCTGAGATGGTCGAATGCAGAGGAACAACTACATTCAGTAGTATTTCTCATAGCTTTCCAATCTACTGCCACAGATTCAAGTTCTTTGGATAATTCGTCCATTTTTGGAAGGTCATTTCTGTCACGTCCATTTAGTGTATCACCTAGATAATTTTCATTTCTTTTAATAAACAATTTTTATACAGCTAATAACAACAAATAAGTGAACTCGACATAAATTTGAGCATTTATTTATTTCTATATGACTAACTTTTTAAAGGATGATCGTGATCCGCATTCTTAAGCTCCTTATTCGCCTTTTCATAAAGCAATTTATTGTCCAAGTGGACGTTATCACACAGCTGCTCCTTATTGGGCTTCGACCTTTTTTTTTCCATTGTCTTGGAAATCAGATTCTTCACAGACGTTATTCGCTGGAAAATGTTATTAAAACACAACCATCCGCCTTAGTTCTAAAAATACCTTTGCCAGATATTTAACGTGGTCGTCTAGGGAAAAAGAATGATCAGAAGTAGCCAAAAGCAATTCTGCAACAGGTTCCCTTGGATGAACTCCGCTTTCAAACCTATAGTACATTCCCCTCCAAAATCTATCAAGTTAAAATTTTAGTATTCCCCAATCAAACCCTCATAAAAACGACAATGCCTACCTTATATTTTGCGGTATTAATTGAGGAGACAAAATTCTAGGGGTCTCATTAGGGTCATACAAAGGATTGAGATATTCATCTAAGTGATTCGCCATAAAACCCCAGAGGGAATAGGTGCGTTCAGACAGTCTAAGAAACATCTTTTCCATTAGCAAAGATAATCAATATCAAAGCCTTATAATACCTCAAATCTACTCTATCTTTCTCGCAATTGCCCACAAAAGTGCCATACTGACAAGAATGAACATGATCATGAATCGTGAGCAAGAAATTTTCATTGAATTGAAAGGTGCATGGAAATTGCTGCATCAGCTGCCAAGTGGCATCCAAAAGCTGCGTGAAAACAGGAGAGATCTCCCTGCTCTCAGTCTGGATGTGTCCACATCTATCTGAGAATTTGTGGCCAAAGGCCAGCCAATCTTTCTCTATTAATGCCTTTTAAATGCATAATATAGAAACCTATAATTCAAGTCAGACAACTATTACCTGATAGCCAGAAATAGAGCGATAATACGGATCCAAAAGTAAAGTGGCTATCGAGCAGACTTGAGCAGTCCGGTCCCAACCATCTGAGCAATGCACTACAACACTAATGCCCTCTTCTAGAGCCTCAGCTATAAACAGTGAGGTATCGAGAATGGATTTGATATGTCTGACCCAACCGCTCGACTCTAAACCACTTAGGAAACTGTTCATTGTAGGGTTTTTTTGCTCACATGCTGCAATTATTGATATTTGAGAAAGTTCTTGAAAAAGTGAGTGGACTTACTTTCGACAACCTTGAGCAAACTATTTCTCATTACATGGATATTTTCTACTCCCAGAAAGTGGAATTTTATGTTTTCATAAAAAGCCTCATTTTCATAGCCTTTCCCTGCAGCTCTATTTGCCATTGCATTGATCTGATTAAAGGGATGTGTTTATTAGGGTCATAACAATGTAGAAATACTGACAAAAGTAAACATATGAGAATATTTGGAATTTTGATTAACACTTAACTAGTATTGCAAAGTTATTTTAGACTTGATAAACGTTTATTCTAAACTTTCAAAAAATCTGACTAGTTTGGAGCACTGGATATCAGATATATTCTCTATTATTGTTAACTGACACATTTCACTGTAATTGTTGCTATTGGATCTATATTGACGTTAATGTGAGAAGTTTATTAGGCCAATTTTGGCTCCACTATACTCTGAGCATCATTGTTTTTAGTATTAGTAATACAATAGAAAAGTTAAAAAAATCAATTATTATTAACAGATGAAATGTACATTTCAATTTACCCTTGTATGCTTTTTGTTTAAATTAATTTGTAACGATTTCTTTGACTTTAGTAGTAAAACAGTCATAAAAACTTTCTCTTTCTTTAAATTGTGTTTTTTTGAAAACAGTTTATACATTACCACATATCTTAAATTTATCTATTTTTGTTTAGGTAGTATTTTTCTCACTATTATTTAGGATTTTTAAGAGTGAATATTAGCATTACCTTAGGTCTGGTATCAACCACATACATAAATGTAGCATTTGGGTTGGTTCTCAACACATGATTCAACATTTTCTCATCCTCAACACACCTGGCACTAAACCCTGATAAAGGCTGACTGCACCGACTTATACTAGCCTTATTATGATGCAAATAAGACAAAACTGGCAGCCTCCCTTTAGAGCGGAAGCCTGAACTCCCCCTAAGAGTAGTTTTTGTGGCTGAAGCTGGGACATAGAGATATCCCGGATATGTGTCACATAACTACAATGATTTCACAAGTATGTATTTAATATCAAGAAAATGACTCTCACCTCATAATCTTCATTTAATTTAGTTAATGCCCACTGATCATTTGGAACCCCCATTCTCTGATACTCAGACTGCAAATCAAAGAAATTCCAGCCAACATTCTTAGGGATTTCATCTGAAGTATAAGTAAAGCAATACAAATCCTCAATGTTGCTTGGTTGAGAAAGTTGCTGTAGAGTCACATATATATCATGACAATCACGTTCTTTGGGAATTACAAATGTTACTGATAGAAAGGTTTTAGTTCTTATCAAGAGAGGCGAGCCTGTGGTTGTTAAGGGTAGCTTTTCAAGGCTGGCTATATGCATGTGGGGCACCTAGTTGAAGCGAATATATTAAGACAGTTTTATGTTAGGTAGCACAGTTATTACCCATGTTTCTTTTTTGGCTTCTGGATCAACAAATATTAAATGAGTTGCAGTCAAATAGAGGGTTCCTTGGGAAGAGGTTTTTGAGTATCTATCCAGCATACGCACATTTTCTACCTGACACCAGAGAAATTAATATTTCAGTGAAAATTCTATATATTTCTACATGGAAGAGCTGTTCTAGTTTTTTAATCTTTCACATTTACCTTGGGAGTATGAATCAACTCCATATCTCTGTCAAATAAACGGAGCAACGGAAAAGGGAGTTTTGGTACTAATTTTTGCAGTATTTTGATAAATATTTTAAAATTACTTAATAATTAAATTTTAACTTATTTATAAACAAATCTAAACCACTTCCAGCAATAAACCTTTAAACGTCACTATATTCTGACGTTTCATTTAAGAAAACGTCATCTAAAAATTACTTGTGAACAAAACCATATGAAACCAGCATTGCCAAATCTATGCGACTGACATACATAAAAAATAAAACGAACTAGACTTTTAGTACAAAATAACCTCTAAATCTAAATCATAGTTTAGAAAGTTCGATTTAAGTTACGACTAATTTCAATATAAAACTCAAATTTCATGATCAAATGAAATGTTTTCCTTAATCTGCAAAACCAAGTGTCTAAATAAATTGCCAGAGGCATCAAAATCGTTAGCAGCCCTATCCAGTCAGGCCCTCCCAGTTTCAAGTGAGAAATCTCCAAAAAACAGCAAGGATAATCTTCGGAAACAAGTTTTAAACTACAGGCATGTATATCCAGAATTTCTGCCAGATCCCAAAGTGGAATTCCGAAATAAATTACGGGAAAAGCTAGAGAGGGCTGACATGGTGGCTCGTCGAACCCAGATTGATATTCCTGAGTTTTATGTTGGTAAGCTGGAATTTAAATAATACAAGTCTTTTGGGTAGCTCTATATTCAATATTTGAGTAGTAATGTTACAATGTTTTTAAGTACATGATCAGCCTCCTGAATTTTTGGTTAAACACCTTTGTTAGTTGTTTTTTTTTCTCGTGGGCATTTTCTATTTTATTTTTGTTTATGCTCTTTAATATACGGGGTATAATAGTTATTATTTATTATTAATAATTAGATAATCAATCAAAATAAAGGTTGAATTTGGATTGTAGACAATTGTAATGATCTTGCATTGGATTCATTTAAATACTCCCTCCCAATTTATGTGGAGTTTTACGAAATACGGCAACATTGTTTATGTTATGCTTAGCAACGGCGGCAAATTTGACAAATAAGCAATCTTAACCTCAATTTTTAATTTACGTTCTCAAGAACTTAAAATTTTTAAACAAATCTTTCTTTAAAATGAGAAAAGGGTCTGCCAAACGCAAAAGTGGTCAAGGATGCATGAAAATCTCTTCTTTTTTCACATCCCAATCCGACTTATCTACAACTCCAGTATCACTATCAGAACTCAATGGTTCCCCAGTTGCAACAAAGCAAGAAATCGAATATATAGAGGAAGAATCCATAAGCTTACTACAGCCTAAGACTGAAAAACGCAAACAAAAGACCCCTTCTAGTGTAAGCCCACCCAAAAAAAAAATTGATGTTAAATCAACACCATCCCCTCAGCCATCAATGAGTGGGATAACCTACAATAGCACTTTTGTTTTTGATGCTAAAATGTTGCCTTCAACTAGTGGGGGAACACCATTGAAGAGTCATCCACGTATTAGCGTTAAAACTCCTGAGAAATTACTCAATTCCAAGGCCTTGGAACAATTCTTAAGTCCGGTACAAAAGGGGAGAGATATTTCATATAGTTCTCCTGTAATAAATACTAAAACGTCCAGCAGCAGTTTGAGGTCTAGTGGAAATAAAAGCACCCCTGAAAAAGCTAGAAGAACTCCCAAGAAATTATTTGAAAGATCTCCAAAGAATTTAAATGAGTTTAATGTAGAAGTTTTAAGGAATTTTATTAAACTTACCCCCACAAAGAAGGAAATTAGTGAAGAATTAGAAACTACTCAAATTCAAGAACTAAATGAAAAAACTCCTGTCAAGAATGCATTAAATGATACACTCATATCACCGACATCAAAAGTGAGAACTAAATTAGATTTTAGTGGCTCCAGACAATCCTCATCATCAAATCCATCAAAGGCAATGGTGTCTCAAAAAGAAAATCAAGATACAAGCAATATAGACTTGGATATTTTTGAAGACAGTTGGGATGCAGATTGCTTTGATCAAATCAGTTATAACTTGGATTTGTCCACCTCACAACATTGCAAAATTATATCCTTAAATCACAAAACTAATGAGATAATTATAACCATAAAATCTACATTATCTGAAGAACAAGCAATTTGTTTCTTGCAAGGTTTCTGGCTGCACTGCAAGCTGTGCATTGGCGACACTGTTCGCCTTGTGGCAACTAAATCTGAAGACAATTGGCTGATCAACAACAATTCTGGATACATAGTTTTTGAACCAGATCTACTAATATCCACTACCTCTGTGGTAGGCTCAGTTTTCTGCAAAAGACTTGCAGTTTTTAAAGAGAAATTTCATGGCTTTGATTCAACAAATAAATTCATGATTATTGGACAAATGGTTCATTCATTACTGCAGGAGGTTTTAAGATGCAAATTGTCTGATATCCAAGATGTTAAAAGATGTGCACTAAATATTCTCAATAAGCCTGAATATGTTAGGAAAATATATGAAAGTGGAGAGTCTGTAGGATTTATTTCAGAGGAGTTTCTTAATTATGTTCCAAAAGTGGCAGATTTTGTCAATGTTTATGTAAGCCAAAAAAACAATGTGAAGGTTTATAAGAATGATAACTGGAAAGGAACTATTAATGCAATAGAAGATATTGAGGAAAACATTTGGTGCCCAGATCTTGGAGTTAAAGGAAAAGTGGATGTTAGTGTGAAAAGTGGCTTAACCTTAATGCCTCTGGAAGTTAAAACTGGACGTGCCAGTGTTTCTCTAGAACACCGAGGACAGGTACTGCTTTACATAATGATGATGTCCAAATTAGGCTACCAAGTGTCCTCTGGTCTACTCCTATACCTCAAAGAGGGGATTTTGAAGGAAATTCCACCATCAGAAGTAGAGAAAAGAGACTTATTACTACTACGCAATGAACTGGCTTACTACTTGTCAAAGGCTCCCAAAGTGGTGTCCTCCAAAGAAGGCAAATACTTGGAACCACCAGAAGTACCTGAAGTCATTGATCATCCAAGTTGCAACAAGTGTTCTTATAGTGCAATTTGTATGGCTTATTCCAAGTTTTCAAATGAGGATATTGGATCCAAAAGAGCTCTAAGACAGGTAAGTAAAAAAGATGTTTAATTGAAAAGAAAGGTAAACTGCTGAATTCAAGATGGGTGAAATAAAAAAAAACTACAGGAAAGTCTAGAATATAATATCATGATATTTTAATTTCCTGAACTAAGTCCAAGAAATCAATTTAAAACATTTTTGAAAGAGCAAATACAGGAAAATATTGGAAATTCTTGGCTCTAGTTGAATCTAAAATGAAATCACCATAATGCAGAAATTGAAAGAAATTATGTATATAAAATATGAAGTGACTTCAGAAAAACGATTTTCAACATTTTTGTATTAAACAGTTTACTCCTGAGTTGGAAAACACATCTTATTTCTTAACAGTTTACATCTTCTGTTATCATTGATTAATACTATTTTTCAGGTTCACAACAATTTAAGCAGTTTTATAACTTCAGCCCACATTGACTACTTCATGCATTGGGTTTCTCTACTCTCCCTTGAAATGCCCAATCACAGTGGCATGAAAGATTTACGAACCATCTACACCATGCCTCCAGAAGAGCGAAAAAGCAAAGGAAAATGTTTGATTTATCTTTGCATTTCTCAAATTTGCGAACAATCGGAAAATGGAATTTTTTTAACAACTTTCAATTCTGAAAATAATGCTGTACACGATAATTTCTTGCTTAGTGGTTTGACTGCAAATTCCTATGTTGTTGTAAGCATCCGAACTCGACCCGCAATAGCCTCAGGCTTCGTTTCGGACATATCTTTGGACTCTATAACTGTATCTTTAGACAGAAATCTTGACATCAAATTCAAGAAGGAAATCTTCTTTATAGACTCCTATGATTCAACCATATTCTTGACTTTCAATCTATCGAGTCTAGCTTTAATATTGGACACCACAAAATATTCAAATCAGTTGCGAAGCATTGTGATTGACAAGCAGCCCGCTACGTTCCTGCCCAAATTACCGAAAGTTCTAGCAGACAAAGCAAAACCGATTCTAAAGCGTCTTAATAGAGTTCAGCAAAGAGCAGTTTTGAAGGCTATAGCTGCCAATGAGTATTTTCTGATAAAAGGCATGCCAGGGACCGGAAAAACTGCCACAATAGTTGCTCTTATACAACTTTTATTAGAACTGAACCAGACTGTTCTTATAACCAGTCACACGCACTCTGCAGTGGATACTGTATGCTTGAAGCTTATAACTTTTGGAGTTAAATTCATGCGTTTGGGCAACGAAGCCAAAATGAATGCGCAAGTGAGAAATTATTCTGAAAATTTCCTCACTAAAGACTGTCAAAGTGCTGAAGCTTTAGCAGCAGTTTATGATAGCGTTCAAGTGATGGCAGTGACGTGTTTGGGGTCATCACATGTGGCCCTTTCTAAGAGAATGATGGATATCTGCATAGTGGATGAAAGCACACAAGTGCTGCAATGCTCAGTCTTTAGACCTCTACACTCATGCAAAAAGTTCATTTTAATTGGAGATCCAGATCAACTCCCTACGATAGTTCGGGATAAAACTGCCATTGAACTAGGGATGACTGAGAGCTTATTTGAGCGTTTAGATAGTGAAGAATGCCGAGTTTCTCTTAATTTAAACTACCGCATGAATGAATCTATAACGGCCCTAGCGAACGCTCTTACTTATAATGGAGAGCTGGAAATTGGGGCTGAAAGAATTGCACAGGCCACAGTGAATATCCCGCGATTTGTACTAATCACTAAATCGTGTCAGAACTGGATTGTAAGGGCTTTAAGCCCGAAACTAGAAAACGCTGTTCAGTTTGTTGATACAGGTCCCGTGTGGAATTTAACTAATACAGTTTCCTGGGCATTGACCGAAAATCTCAGCGAGGAAGACCATTCAATGGACAATCAAAACATCTATGAAGCCGCAATAATTCATACTTTAGTCTCGTCATTAGTGAAACAAGGAAAAGTTCCCCCTCAACATATAGGAGTTATCGCCACCTATAATGTGCAAGTCTCCCTCCTTCGCCATTTATTGAAATTCTCAGATGTGGATGTTAATACCGTAGATCAGTTTCAAGGCAAAGACAAGGAAATTATAATATACTCCTGCTCGAAATCGAAAGATCTTCGTAAGGAATGGGTTGACAATAAGTTTGATTTGACTGAAGATAAAAGGAGGCTCAACGTGGCTATCACAAGAGCCAAACATAAGCTCATTATAGTGGGTGATTTGCAAACTTTGCAAAAATATTCTACCTTTAAGAAGATTAAAGATATTTTAGAAAAAAACGTTATTAGATTGAGAGAGGTTGAAGGGTTCAAATGGGAGAGTCTTTTTGATTTAAAGCCTTTAGTCTAGTTATATTAAGTAGCCTAAGAGTATTAAAAATGGTGCTGTATATTTTACTTTTCTCTTGTTAAGTGATACTGCCTTTGAGTTTTTAAAATTATTTTTGTAACTGTAATATATACTAAATAAATATTTATTTTTTAGCCACTTTTATTCTGAATGATCCTATGCATACGTATGTTCCAGTATTTTGTAGTAATTGATATGGGTTTTTTTATTTAGAGGTGTGGATCATACGCAAGTTTACATCTTCCAGTTTTTTTATCGAGTTTTTAAACAATGTTTTCCAATATAAACCTCTCCCTCTTTTAGGCTCCGTTTTGGCCGTAACTTCATCCGACCGTCACACCCCCGGCAAAACACACAGATTTGTAGGAATTTGCATAAAACGAGAGGGTTGCGGGCTTCGAGCTACATTCATCTTAAGAAATGTTATTGACCATCAGGTACTCCCCTGTGCGCTCTAATCTAAACTTCTCGTCTTAAACTTTTTATATCCAGGGAGTGGAAATTTTGTACGAAATGTACGATCCGACTCTCCACAAAGTTGAAGTACTGAGACTAGAAAAACGCCTTGATGCAGAGCTTTTGTATCTCAGAGACGCTTTACCCGAGTATAGCACTTTTGACGTTAACATGGATGCAGAACTTTTGCCTGAAGGTACAAATACTAACTCAAACAAAAGCTTGTTTCCGAAGCTTTTTTCTAGGAGCTCAAGTACCGATAAATCCAATCAAGGTAAAACTGAAACCCAGACCGTGGTTAGAAAGATGGGAAAGGCAGCATTTGAAAGGATTACAGGATTTGGAGTTGCCAGAAAGGTTTTATGAACGTGCAAAAGAGTTGGATAAACCTTGGGAGAAATATGATTTAATGAAGGAGTACATGTAAGTTTTATATGAATTTTTATAGACGGTTTCTATTTTTTTTTTGTCACAGGAAAACCATCCCCGAAGAAGAGCAGCTGGAAATATTCGGGGAAGTTCAAACAGAGCTTCACAAGTTGGAGGTGCAGAGGAAGAAGATGAAGAGGAAGCGAGTTTTTGTCAAGCCAAGCAAATTAGCGTAGATTTATATGAACTTGTATTAAGTAAAAAGAATATAACACTTTTTAAGTATTATTTCTGTCTTTTAAAGCCAAATTAGACAATTTTGACATCTACTCATAATTTAGGAAATAGGTAAATAGAAACAATGAAATGCAATCCATTCTTTAATGTACAATGGCAAATAAATATACTATAAGGGAACGGGAATACTTATATACATTTTCCGATATTAATTTACAACGCAAAACTTCGAAAATTCAAGTGGTGCTTGTAAAGGCAGTAGCACGTTTGTATTATTTACAATGGGAAAAGAACTATACAAAATTAAGGTATACCTATACAAAAATCACATTTTTCTTAATAAATTGAGAATAATCGTTTAATAAAAAATGTGATTAGAACAAAGAAACGACAAGTTCGTTTGACAATCGTTTGGAAATTCGATAACAAGGCTTGAATTAAATAATTCTCCATTTTTTTTAATTACAAACACTACAAAATGGTGGCTATATCATTCACGATAGGCAATATAAGTGGCCAAAATCGAACTTTTCCTTCTAGCTCGACCACAAAAGATAGTCGAAAACTGTTAATCATTCTACTAGACTTATCTCCAATTTATATTGAGAATGCTTTATTCGTTTTTTCTTTTCTTCTATAGTTGCCGAGATTTCCTATATAAACTTCGAATTTTGCTCACCCATTTTCGATTTGCCCCAACACAGCCTCAAAATCAATAATTTTAGCCTGATCGCGATCGTAATTGTTTTCTAAAAGATTGTCTTAAACCCTTCAAAATTCCGAACTCTCATTTGGAAAGAACAAAAGCCAACGAACATAACAAAAAATTAAAACCGAATTGGTCTTTCAATATAAAAAAATCCAGTGATTGACCAATCGTCTTTATTAAACAGGATTTTTGAGCAAATAAGAATCCAAATTCACTGCTTTTTATAGCAATTAGTGAACTTACTGGTCTCTGCTGCCGTATGTGTAGCAGCTAGCTGCTTTTGAAACTCGTTGGGGTTCCATATATCCGTTCCACATATCCTTTCACACCCTTGATTATAGCTTTTACTATAGGTTATGACCGACGTTCCCGAGTTGGACGCTTCCGATTTGGGCTCCGGCCTCTTCTGAAGCGCCAACAGACTTTCAATGGTTCTCTGCACATCCTCTTGTATATCAGATTTTTTCGAAAACGGCACAATTTTACTGTTCTCAATTACCGACTTTTTCACGGGCATATCAGTGAGATCGATTACTTGGCTTATCACAGGCTCTTTGCTTTTCGAACTTAAAACTATCACCCCGTTGTCCTTTTTATTGTAAGAAGGTTGTTTTTCCACCCTCTCGGGGCTCTCCATGATGGTGTCATGTGGCTCGCTTTTCGCGGCACTGCAGTTCCCCAATTTCTCGGTTAAATTAATCGGAGTGAAGGTCACATTTGAATTAACAATAGTGGAAGACGGCGGCAGCTTTTGGGAATGCTGTTTGATCATTGCGGATTTTGGATCGGGAGTTTTGATCGCCAAAGAGGAGCAAAATTTCCCGAGCACCGCCATTGACATCCAGCCTTCAGGCCACAGAGTGAGGACTTGCTTTTTCAGGTAATCGGTTAAAAGATCTTCTAACTCGTTCTTGGATTTACCTTCGTGTAGAAAACAGCGCTTTTTAAAGCTCACCACGTCCCGAATCATGCGCCTAAATAGTGTTCCGTTAGAGTTATCAAATATCTTTTTATTTACTTACTTCATTTCTTCATGCAGCGGAAATCGTCGCCTCGGCGCCTTTAGATTTTTTAGTTCTTCATTGTTGGCAGCTTCTTGGGAGAATCTAGGGAGAAATTTTAAAATAAATTGAAGAAAGGCAGATAGAGACGCAATGTAATTTATGGGTAAAATTAAAATTATTACCTTTAAGAAAAATAAACTGTTGGATAAAATACACTAAATGACTGACTTTCTCCCATTTCCCACTTATATATTTACCATTTCATCATAATTAAACATCAAATTCTTTATTTAAAAAATGTACGTTCATTTGCTCACAAATTCGTTATTTTGCGCATTCATCATTTCATCATCGTTTTTATTGTACCAATTGATAAGATATTATATTACTTATATTACTTAGCCATTTTGTCGCAATTTAGGTCGTAGCAACTTGTCAATAATTTTCGCATATCCAAAAAAGGTGCAACAAAAATTCGAAAAATTGGACTTACTTCTTTTGTAATATCCTTTGACATTCCTTTTCGTGATTGGTTATCAAGGCCGGCATCAGCCTTACAATTTGAGTCTTCAGACTCCCAATTGTCCTCTGTAGCCTCCTGTTCTCATCCTCATAAACCAAAGATCTAGCGCGCTTAACTAAGGTCTCTTTCCTGCATCGCACGAAGGGAGCTAAATGCTCGTATACTTTGGCCCTGGAAGATCTCCCCAGAACTTTGCATTTCCGTTCCAAACTACAATTTTCCCGATAAGCATACGTCTGAATTATTAGGAAATCTTACTTCAGCAATAGAGTGTTAACATTTCCGCTGAAAAATTTCACTTTTCCCCCGTCTTTATGCTCTCTAGATGCCTTTTTGAGGTTCTCGATAATGTCTTGAATATCTGCAGGCAGATTTTCCGGCAATTTAACTACTTCCTGTGATTTCCCTGGTTCTAGAATCTCCACAGTTAAGGACAGTTTATTACTGTTGCTGTTTACATCAGCTGCTCCATTTTCCTCTCTCAAATCGTCATTTCTCGCTATTACCGAGTCGATCGCGGCAACAACACTACTGAGCCTCATCGGTTTCTTGTTTTCTTTAGATATATCTTTTGCTGGATCTATATTAACATCAATAATATTAAATACTAATGAGCTTTTGTGACATTTAGACGTTTACCTGCTCCGTTTACAGGATCTTGCCTCTTTTCTCTCAAAAGTTCCTTCACAGTACTTTTCTGCTGATTTGTCAATTTTGGTTTTTTAATTTGGATTTTTTCTGGACTAAACAGCTTCTGCTTAATGGCTAATTGCATACTTATACTAGGTTTTTCGCCGTTTTGATTCTAATAATTAAAACCGTATAATTAAAACTGAACCAAAAAAAAATTAAATTACCTTTTGTCCTTCGGCACTTTGGTTACTATTTCCTCCTCCTCCTCCCACACCTTCTTCTTCACTAGACTCTAAAACTCTCTAAAAAATCCAAATTCGCATCATTACTACCAAAAAATAAACCTTGTACTCGCCTTCCTCTTAATCCTCTTATTACCCTCCTCTTCTTCGTTCTCACTAGCATCCTCACTTCCGGAACTTTCGGACGAAACCCCTGAGGTGGCTTCATCGTCTGTTTTAAATTCCAAAGCTCCGCTGTTGATGTAAAACCCTCCGAGAGCAGTAGTGACATTATGAGGTATCATTTCATCATAGCCGTCAGTGTTATCGATGAACGAGTCATTTTCATCGTAACCGGCACCGATATCTGCGTAATCATCTTTGCGCCCTTTATGCTTCTTCTTGGCACCTCCCATCATTCCGGAACCCTGAACATTCGAATCGTTAAAAGTTTGGATTTTTTTTTTCAGTATATTTACGTATTTTGCTTCCATTTCGAGTGCGATACGTCGTACATCGTCGTCGTTGTCCTCGTCGAAGGGATCCAGCCCATTTGGCAGGGCTTCCAAGGGTTCTTTGGCATTTTCTTTCGTTTTTTTCTGCAACAAAAACTTGATAGGTATCTCAAAAACTGTTGGAGCTGGGATACCAAATCGCCAAAAAAATTGAAACTTGAGCACCCTATATAGGCAAAAAAAATATCGTTATGTTTTTGCTCAATGATCTTATTAACGTGAATGTTAATTTCTTATATGCGGAAGAAATTCAATTTGTATAAATTCCTAATTTACTCCTGCCAGTTTTTCACCATACTCGTGGCTATTATTTTACTGTTTTGAGCTGCAAATAATATTTTGAAGCATCCTTTCGTATCTTAAATTCAGGATTGTAGTTCATCAGAGATTTAGTAACAGTAAACCTCGTTTACTTTATTTGATCGGCGGCGTAATCTCTCTTTTGACCCGTAGTACGTTACACCCTTTATACACGAGTGAGATATTTTTAATCTTCTACGCACAAGTAGAATAACATTATAGCTGGCCTTTTGACTAAAGGCGGTAATAGTTGTTTACGTAACAGGCGAAAAAAGTCACTTTTTAACGTACGAGCGTGCACGTTGCGCACGACCAGCGGGCGAGGGCGGCAATCAGGCTCGTGCGTTAAGAAATTTTCTTACGTATTATGTATAATATTTTCCCCCCGTATACCAAAAAATGAAATGAAACGAGTTTAGCTGGTTGAGACTCGAACCCGGGTCAACGCAGCGGAAACTCGACACTACTTTAATTTCGTTAATATATCTGCCAAAGTTTTGTAATGGTCGACTAGGCGATGCTTTTGGCATTTCCTGTTGTTGAACGTTATTATCGAAATTAACATCTTTTTAGTATTTCAGAGACACGTGGAGTGTAGCTAAATTATTGGTACGTTCCTTAATTGACTAATACAATACTATTTCAGTTTGTTACATTTACTTTCGTAGGAGGGAAATAAATTAACGGACATTATTTTCACTTTACCATCCGTTGCTAAGAGCGACGGGTGTTATTGTAATTGTACAGTCTGTTGCCATGTACGACGGCCCGAAAAAATATAACAATGCCCGCTGATTGTAAACTCAGTGTTTCCGCCGTGGAAATTAAGATGTAAGCAAACAATTTCGGTCCATTTGTGCGTAAATGGGTTCGCCCCTTGTTTAATTTCTCAGGTGTACCAGAGCCTAAAAGCCTAAGTGTCTCTCATCGGATAAATCAAGCAATCACGCCCACATTTACTTCACATATACTAGCTATAATGACAAATTATTACATTACCTTACAGATTGGTCAGTTGCCCACTTACTTCAGCTTTGGCGAAATCTCGCAATAAATCATGACCTCTCCTAATACATTCAAAATTAATATCGCGGGCGAGTGACGCGTTCTCCTCCTTTCGCTGAAAAAAGACCACCGACCACGTGCGTCCCAGTCCGTCCTTGTCTCGCTCACGCAACAAACCCGTTTCGTGCGGATCGCGACACGCCTCGGTTTAAATTTATTCGGCCACGCTGCCAAGTGTACATGGGAAAAATCAATGGAAATTATGCCAATTATGTCGGGTTATCATTAAAAAAGACTTCAGAGTAGGCAGTGAACCGTAAACGTAGGGCGTTGATTGAAGAACCTGTTTTTTTTCTTCAAACCTCTCATTAACAAATGAATTGATGTCAGATGTGCCTCATATTTCGACGGCTTCAGTTTTTTCTAAAATTCTTACTCTTTAGAGTTTGCATTGGGCAGAAAGAGGAACGATAACGTTGATATGCTATTCATAACTGTTGATAAAATTTATGAATAGTAATCATTAAAAAATCCTCAAGTAGATATGGAATATCAGAGGCACGTCTTGGAGATATTACGTTTATCCGTTATTTATTGTCATTCAAATGTTAGACTGTAAACAGCAACGCACCTAATAAAGGCCTACGTTTACGGCTCACCGACTTCTGCGAAGTTTCCTTAATGATCACCCGTTACAATAATATGGTAAGTGTGTTTGGCATTTCCTCGTGCCTCGAATGGATAGCATTAAGATTTATTCTCAGATTATTAAGTAACATTGGCAACGCCGCATTTATCTTGGGTATCGGAGCTCTGGGTCTCAGGTCTGAACGGCACGAATTTCACCTCCTCGCCGATTTTGTGCTCCTGATAGAAGCGCGCCATTTGATTTCAACAATAATAAAAGAAAATTAGCGGTAACATGTTTTTTTGCGCTAAAAATCAGAACATTTTCCCGGAAATGGATTTGTTCTTATAATTTTTCAAAAAATATTATATAGTTTTGATTGCAGTACGGTAGTTCCTTCCAAAACAAAAAGGACGCGGCTACCTAACGCCTTACCTAGAGCGTGACAAGAGGTTTGTCGTTTGCCTTGATAACTCAAAGTAATGAGAAAAACTATTTATGATGTTGCTGATTTGCAAAAAAAAATCTATACTGTTAATAAATATCGCTATTACTTCCCTCAAAGTGTATCGGTTACCGCAATTTTATCCATCTCGACTGTTTTTTTCCGATTAAATGGATAACGCCAAAGTCAGGACGTGGCTTCGATTTAATTAGTATTCTAATTGAATGAAACTAAATAAATATCGCCATTATACATACAGTAACTTTCTGTCCATCAGAGGTAATGGAAACATGAAACTGTTAAACAGCACAATCAAAATTTTAAAGATAATAATTCTTGCAGACTCCCAATTTTATGACCACAAGTGACAACGCTAGTTTCCAATATCCAATATCTGTGTGAAATGCATAACGCGAAAAATCCTAGAAAAATGCCACTTAAAAGAATTATACTCGTGGCAAAAATAAATTCCTTTCAGGGTATCTTTACAGCATATCATACCTAGCAAATATCCGAGTGCTTACTAAAAACAGGACCATTACATATACGAAAAAGTGTACGTGACCGACTGGTTGCATGGCTATAGACACCAAGAAGGGAGCAGCTATTTTAGCAGTTGGGGGCCTTTGGACCGAGCAAAAGGACATAACCACAATCGATATTTACCAGCAAAGCCCTGGACATGTCTTATTGCTTTTTGCAGGGGCCTGTGCCTGGTAAAATGTGCCGGTAGGCAACTTTGGGACAGGCACGTTCTCCGCAACTTGAAACCCACATGTCGGTCGCACAAAGCGATTTTTTGCTAAATATGCTTCAAATATGGCGTCTAGAATGAAAATCAAATAATTAAAGCTGCCCTAAATAAGTTTTCGTTGGTATTGGGGATATGAAGGTCCGAGAACCACTTTGAGGCGACTTTACATGGGAGAGGCACTGGACGACTTCAACACGTAATTCCTGGCAAGATATGCAATGACAACCTTTTGCCTTGCCATTTGGAGCTTCGAATATATTTTAGCAGACCATTTTAAGTCACAAGATTACCTTTGCAGCTGCTAGCTCGTCCTTATAGTGGAATATTGGGCACGTATCTTCATTGGATTCTGGCACTGACACATAAACACGCACAGTTTTGCTGTACTTCTTGCCGCCCTTCTCGCTGCTTTTCTGCGGTTCTAATGTTGTCAGGAGGACACGTTTATTGTCTGACATTGTTCATTACAAAATTTTTAATACAAAAAACAAGGCCCGGCTTCCCTCCAACATGTTTTAAATGCACTGCTCCACTAGTACACGATGGAACCAAACAAGCGAAAGCTATTCAAAGTGATTTTAACTCGTTGCGCAATTCTTTGCGCATGGCATGGCCAGTCAAAACAGGAATTTGACAAACGGCTGTTTGCCAGTTTGTGTTAAGCTTAGAGAGATGGCAGCAAAGTGATTTTAATTATAAATCTGTAATTCATGTTTTTTTTTAAATTGTGTTCATATATTACAATCGAATACGAAAAACAAATGTATTTTGCATAATATATACTTGAAATGCATTGAAAAACTGTAATAATTAATTTAATTCCCTAAAATTCCCCTTGCGGCCTCTATTGTGCATTATCAAAAGCTCTATGAACTTTGATAAATCAGAATTTGTGTCTAATTTCAAATTTCAAATTTTTTCCACGCCATAGTAATATTTAAATATTTACGTCAATTGGAAAATTGTTTTTGAAATAAAATGTGTAATTTATAGATAAATGAAATTAAACTTTTCAAAATTTAGTGTAAACAGGGTAATAAGTTGGAGTTCCAAGTGTTGTTATTACTCTTAATGAATAATTTCGGTTTCATGACCGCTATGTGGTTGTGGCTTTGACAGCTGTCAACCTAAAAATAAAAAAGTAAACACGAGAGGTGATTTCGAATTTCATGTTCATATTAAATACTTTCTTAAAAATTATTTCACTCAATATTCCTCACCCTCAGTCATGAGTACAGACTTCGGAGATTCCTCATTTCCTTCCCTTAGCGATAAAGTCGGGGATAAGGATTTGCAAGAGTTCCTCATGGTTGAAAAGCAGAAAGCCCAGTTCAATGCACAGGTCAGATTATATCACAATCCGAATATTTCCCTATACTCACTTAATTCCTATTGAGAATATTGTACAAATAAGTTTTCTTGTATTGCCCTACATTAATACCTTAACTTGCCACTAACTTGAACCTTATATAATTGAAAAAACTAACCAGAGGATCTCTAACTTGTCCTGCTTTTATGCAGGGTTGTCCCTAATCATATAGTGTAAATTTAAAAGAATATTCTTTGAGTCAAAATAAGAAAAAGGGTTTCAAAAATAAAAATGGACAGAAAAATTTTTGCTTCTGTAATCTGTAATATTTCTCTACCATTTCCTCATTTCTAGATTCATGAATTCAATGATTTCTGCTGGGAAAAATGCGTAGACAAGCCATCCAACAAACTGGACAGCCGGACTGAAATATGCTTGACCAACTGTGTAGACCGCTTTATAGATGTATCTTTACTTATTACAAATAGATTTGCTCAATTGTTACAGAAGAGTGGAGGAATGTAAGCTCATTATTAATGCATTATTAACACATAAATTAATGCAGTTTAATCAATAAAAATGGAGGGTGTTTCTTAAATAATCATTTTTATTGTGTAGTTTAAGCTGGTTTTAATAAATTGTTTTATTATTCTTAAGTCTTTTCTTTAAAGTAATTAGAGTTTGCGGTTTAATTCTGAATTTCTTGAAGACATTGCTGAAGGCAAGATGGTAATATCTGCACATGACCTGAAAGTTTCTTGAGGTCCGCATCCGGCTGCGTATGTTCCATCATTACAAGATCCCCAGTTATTTCCTGTTTAGAAGAGATTATGAAGCATTTTTCTGTTCCAATAAATAACATATCTTACCAGCAACATAATGCCATCTAAAGACGCATCTATCACAAACAAAATGGTCAGGCAGTTTGACTTGAGTAGTAATATTGAATTGCTCAGAAAGAACGTTCTGGTAAAATGATCCATCTGCTAATGTGAGTGGCTCAAAGCACTCTTCAGTTTCTGGCATATTTGGGTCTTGGAGATTACATAAGCTGCAAAGATTAGTTCAATTAAAAATATTGCAAAATGAGAAAAATGCTATATTGTACTGAAAAGACATATTTCCTAAATGATTGGAAGTGATCCTTATGTCCACATCAATGAGACTGCCTTCATAGTAAGATTCCACAACTACATTATTGCCATAAGTACCTCCATTTTCATTGCTTCTAGGTATTGGATTACGGTAGTCATCTCCACATGGTCCACAAAGCCCTCCATTGATGCTGTATTGAACCTATTTGAAACTACATTTATTATTATAAGTAGGTTTTCCCGAATTTGTACACACAGTGAGTCCTCCGCAGTAGAACTGGTTGTCTTCATAACAATGAGGGACTGAAAAATCGTCTTTATCGAGTCTCCATCTAGATGCCCGGTTAATAGGACTGAACATGTATCCATGGCTAGATACTTCAGCAATTACTGCAAAAGAAATAAGAAGTAGGATATTGAATAAATGAACCATAGTGCTAGTGTGAACTTTTTTTTATTATATTTAAAGTGAAATAGCTAATTGAACAGAGTTTTTATAGCTACTTGAAGTTGATATCGTCTTAATCTTTAATAATATCATTGTTTTTGAATGTCCCTGAGAATGAACTCGCAAGTTTTACAAGTGCCCATTTAATAGTAATGATAAAGTATATGTTTTGTTTTGTATATTAGTTATTTGAAAATATTTACATCACTTTAAGTAGTATGAGTAAACACACTTTTAATGTTTGTTAATTATTTGAAATTTGTTGTACTGTGTTTATTCTATCAATAGAGGCTCCTCCAACGCAAATCTAATTCATCACAATTTTTTTTCGCACTTTTATCAATAATTTTTCTTTTCCTTAAGGTTCAAGTACACTCGAAACAAGACAAACGCTACTTGGATCTAATAATAACAAGGCATTGTAACTTGCTATTTCCCGTGTATACCCATCGATGCCTTACGTTTTTTAAGGACATAACTTACCACTTCACAAATTATATCATCACAAAATTACTTCAAGTTAATAGAATGGGAACAACTTTAATTTGGGATCGATTATTTTAGTTTCAGGTATTTCTTGACGTGGAGAAAAGAATATTTTTTTCAAAGTTCCCGAATTGAATTTCTTGATGATGGTGAATATAACATTTATAATTCATGCGAACTTCAGATCAACAGCATCGAACGAAAGTTATTTGAGTTAAGGGTAATACGTGCATGATTACTATTTGCCGGAAAGCGTATATCACTAATTTCTCCATGAAGATTTTCCCTAATATAAAAAAGATGGAAAACTAAGGAGGTTCAATTTTTCTGTATTATGACTACATGTTCGCCATCAGCCATTTACCTGAAAAGACTCAAATTTACTTAAGAAAAGCATCACAAGACAGAAGAGTCGGATAATTATTGAAGATTTTATTGATTGATCCGAGATTCTTTTAAAATCTTTATTGTAAATCTTAGAATTAAGAAAACTTCACATTACCGCTATGAGTCATTTACTGAATATACTACTTCTCATTTTTCGCTGTAATGGCTGAGGTGTCCAGCCATGGTTACGTATTCAGTCACATTAACTGGGCATCTAGATAAAGATTCAGTTAAAATGTTTTTTTTATATCTCATCGTTATGGAAATTATCAATTCTACTGCAGAGAGCTCACTTTGACTATAAATCTTGAAAAATCTACTTATAATAATAGATATTGTGAACTAATAATAACAAAAGTGTAAAATTATAGTATTATTGGCCTCCCTCTTTCCATTAGAGAAACAGTACTGCAAAAAACAATTCAAACAACACAACATTTGGTGGAATTCACGCATTTGTGTTTATTCTGCTTCAGGATTCCCCGAAGTTTTTACGATGGTATTGGATTTTAAATCCTTTTTTCTTAAAATAATATCTTTTTATTCATTTTCTAATATAAAATAAATGGGGAAATATATTTTGAATACTATACATGAGAAAATCGTTAATTATATAACATTATTATTAAACTTAATACTTAAAAAATGTTCCAACTAAATGATTATTGTTTCAATCTTGTCTAATATAATTTAAATTAAAGCAAAACTGGATTTCGCTGCCTCCACCTATGAGTCCATGGCCGAAATTCTTTCCATCCTCCAAATCTGAAATGTCAGGCCTTTCACTTCATGCGTCACGGAAAATGACGGCCGAATTGGAAATGGTTATGCGAATGCGTTGTTTTGGCTATTTTTCTTTACTACCGTGGCTTGGCATTAGATATTTTCGATTCAGGCGTGTCCCACATAAATTACCGCAAACGGTGTGCGTCTGGAATTTCAGCAAAAGTTCTTCGTTGGATCGATTCGAGGTCTGCCAAAGCCGGCATGTCTACCCCTCTGCACCCCCTTGAAGTTGTTTGTAAATAGACGCGAGAGCATCAATCTCGGCCTTAAAAAGCCCCGGTTTCTACTGAGCAGCACCTTTGGATTATAGCCAGCGTATCACGGATTTCATTAATGATAATTGCTGTAAATAACTGCGCGAAACGCTTTAGTCTAAATGTAACCTTACATAAGTAGTACCAATAACAAGATGACTAGTTCTGAATCTGAGGACACAGGGTCCTCAGACTACTCAAGTGATTCGAGTGATGAGGACGGGATGGAATCTGCGTATGCTGGAGGCACTAAACTGCAATTGCCTCAAGGATTATGTGAGAGACGTGATATATTCAATGAATTTTTTACTGTAGACCTCTGGAACTCTTTCTCTGACGAGCACAAAGAGCACTTACAGACCTTCTTGCCCAATTTCCCAGGAAATGACGATCTGGAAAAGACCAAAACTCTGCAAAGACTGTTTGATTTTGATAATTTTTGGTTTTCTAATCCTCTCAGTAAGTTTTTTGAGGATCTCAAAGCTGGGTATTTCCGGCCAGAAATTGCTCGAATGAGGAAGTTGATTCATAAAAAAGAGAAAGACGAAGCTAAATTGAGACATAAGAAGTATCGGAAGCAGTTGAAGATTGATGTGCTTGAATCTCAAAGTAAATTGTTGGGGCAAATAAAACAGGTTCCGCCAGGGCATGAACCCAAACAGGAAAAGCGGAACATTGATTTGGATAGTGAGTACATTTACTCAAGAACAAAAAGGAAATACTTTCAAACACTGCTGAATATTAAAAACAAAGTTAATGAGCCAGATTTTTCTGCTGATGAGAACTACCCAGAAGGGCCTAGTTCTAGATTGCCTAGGAAGCAAAAGAGACATTTGAATAGCATTAGGACTAGCTTAAATAGCACTAAAGAGAAGCTTTTTAAATCTACTACAGTGGGTAAAATTAACAGCCTCTCAATTGATTTAGAAAAGTACATAACATCATATCAAAATCCTTTTTACATAAATGATGAAGTGTATAGAAATGTGTTGCATCAACACAAGAAGAGGAAATTGGAAAACTGTGATGATCCAGAGCTGAATGTGGATGGTATGTATATACCCAGGTATATACTTATTAGTTAATTTCTTTTAATACAAGACATTGTATCACCTGAGTAGACAGTTCAATTTGTTTTGCATTATTTTTAATTTAAAATTTTATTTAATTTAAAAAACTTCATTGTGTATCTACAGTGTCTTTACTATTTGTGATAACATTGCTCATATTTATTTCATACTGCCTCGGTAGATCTATTTAATCTGTGCTGTATTATGCTGATTTGTAGCCAGTTGTTTGAATATTGCAGTACCTCATACTGTAATGTTATTGCTAAGTAATTTTACCAGACTCTTATTAGAGATCTGTCATTTGAAAAATTGCATTTGTGTCCACAACTATTCTCTTACATAAATTAAACATTTTTTTCTTACTGTGAACATAGTGATCATTAATTTTAATAGCTACATTTACTTTTTTGTAAGTAAATAGTCAAATATTTATATAACAAATAGCAGATGCATTGAACACTGGCAGGTTTTGCTAAATACCTAATTTGGTTTGCCATATTTTCAAAAAATATGTTTATTTGAATTTGAACCACAAAATGGTAAATGAAGCAACAGTATTAAAAAATATAATATAAGATATATGTCCGTTAGATATTGTTTCAGTATTCATTGACATTTTCTAGCGTCTGCTCCTAGCGATACCTGATCCGTCGTATTATAGCAAGTCACCTTCTTGGACTTGTGAACCAGGCCCCCTAAAAAAATATGTTTAATACATATACCGAAATAGTTGTCATGATAACAAATACCAATAGGCGCGTGTGTTAGCAATTCCTAACACACACATGTGGGAGGAAAAACGAATGATGGATATAATGCATTGAACCACTCTTATCAAAACAATTATTTATAGTAGTATGCTACTGTATTCAATCCGGCAATGTGCCAATATCTTACTCACCTGCGTGTTTACAAAATAGCAAGAAGATGTTAATTTCTATAATAAGGGTCAAGAAATTATCACTAAATATCAAAAATATTTTACGATTTCCTTTGCGATTGCCTGGATTCAAGTCCTAGTTGGGTTAATTAGTTTATATATGGTTTATGGTTGTGGTAAAAATAGTGTAAATAACTTGCAAGAAAGTCTCTTAACGCCCTCGCGTGTTTGCTGCCCTCACTTATGGCTCGCCCAACATTCCACGCTTGTGGGTTAAAAGTTACTTTCTTTTTTGTTATTGGAATAAATATTTCTTCACTTGTATGCGTACTGTATTAAAATTGTGTGTGCTCAGTGTTTTATTATTTCAATTCCTGTAATTTAATCAATCGTGATGTTTCAAATTTTGCTCAAAATACTTCTTTAACACTATAAAAAATAACAAACAAATCATTTTTCAGGAATTTCAATGTCTGACGTTATACGACGCACTCAACTACCCTTCATGAAGAAACTCCCAGTAAAACCCTCTCCAATGGAATCGAAACCTATATTAAAAAAGAAAATAAGGAAAGAGCCAGAACATCGAATATCCTCAGAAACCCCTGTATTATTTGTCAACAAAACCGCCAATTCTATCACCAACACACACAGTTCCAATTCAGAATCAGATTCTGACTCCATTATAGATGCAGTTACAGTGCCAACAACTGCAAGCACATTTATGAGTGAAACTTTGTTGAGTGCCTCCATTAAAGGGCCAGCACCTTGTAAAGTTAAAGAGGAAGTTAAAATTGAGCCTTTGGATATAGAGTCTGTTGAAGAGACTATAGAGGCGGTTCAAAGCGTGCAGCATATGACCCCACCTCAAAGCCTCCTTGACAGTCCGTCAATTGGGACTATGATGACATCGAGTTATGGAGAAATAACTCCTATTAAAATGGAGGATTTGGAGACCATTGATATAATGAACACTCCGATTGAGTTGGATAATTCTGAAATAGACATTATGGAATTGAGCATTAAACCAGAGTTAATGCAGGACACTCATTCAAATTTCTTTGCCCTTATTCGGGATGTTATTTGCTCAACTAACGAGCACAGAATGAACATGTACACTTTGCAGGAAAGATTGAAAGCTTGGCAGGAAAATCCTATAAGTCCTTTAAATGATTGGTATAGGTAAGTTTGAACGTTATTTAAGAGGAAAATTTCTAATGATTATCATCAGTTACGTTGATAATTGGATAAATATTCTACCCTCGGCAATAACGTTCTTGTGCGGCAACGCATCGGAGCAGCCAGACGACTTTGTGCCCTACATGGAATACAAATTGAATTTGGATGTGTATCAATGGATTGGAGCAGGCAGAGATTCCGACCAATTGCTGCTCAATTTGTGTAATTTTTGGCTACAGCACAGGACTGAGAGCAAGCTTACGAAGCCCATTGATGTTGAATTGGATATTGCTGATCGGTAAGTTGGATGTTAATGAACAAAAGGAAGTAACAGGCAAGTTTTTTTTTAGTGAGAAGCAAAACAAAACTGGTAGAAATTGGCAAAGAGTATTAAGTAACTTATTTAATTGAAAGTTTGGCGGCCCGGTATCCACCATCTAGCGAAGTGCATATCGAAAAAATTCTCCCTATCACTAATTTGAAATAGTTTCATTTTGAACCCGTCCTAGCAACTTTATTGTTGGTTATGAGAGAAAAAGTTACAGTTCTACAAATTTTTTTTCGATTTTCATTTGTCAATTATTGAAAATTTGGTAAATTTTTGATGATTTTACGGATTTTTAAAACTTTGAAGTCTTGTTTTTAATTTTGTAAAGTTTTAAAAATTACGTAAATTTTTTGTTGTGCATTTTTAAAAATGTTATTAGTTTTTATTAAAATTTAGATAATTAAGGATTTAACAAAGTTTGCGAGTTTCTTTGTTGTACATTATCTTGTTAAATAATTTCCTCCCCTCTCTTTTTCTAGGGACAGCACCCCACCTCCTCCTCGATGCCCCACCACCTGGACGGTTCGCAAAGCCACTTCAGATGAAATAAAAGATTATCGCGAGCAAGAAAGAAGAAGATACGACAATCCTCATAAGGTTGTTTTCAACATTTTATGCACCTTTAAACTCAAATTATCGGTTCCAGGCTTTTACCTTCCGTTGCAACGGTTATGAGTCGGTCGTAGGGCCTCTCAAAGGCATCTACTACCCCCCTGCCAATTCTAAAGCCAGAGGCCATAATATGTTAAACGCAGACCGTCCCAATTTTGTCACCATTTTGTCCTTGGTTCGAGACGCCACTGCACGTTTGCCCAATGGAGAGGGTACTAGAGCAGACATTTGCGAACTTTTGAAGTCTTCCCAATATATTTCCAGTAGTGCTGCTGATAATATTTTGCAGTCTGTCGTATCTGGTGCTTTGGATCGTATGCATACTCAATGGGATCCCTGTGTCAAGTGAGTTTGTTGTGTTTATTCCACATGACCTTTATTTTTACCTGTTCACGTTAGATATTGTCAGAAGAGGAAAATTTGGATTTATCTGCATCGGCATCGCACTGAGGACGATTTTGAGCGCATTCATCAGCACTATCAAGGGGTGCAAAAAGTGAAGAAAAACAGCAGGAAATCACCGGCTAAGCCTAAAACTCCGAAGGCTGAGAAAATCCCTAAGAACCAAAAACAACAAAAGGGTGTTGTAGTTGCTCCTCCTTCTGCAGACTTATCAGCAAAAGAGCAAATTGTTGTTGATGATCTTAAGGAGGAAATTGTAGTTGATAGTCCTTCTAATGTTAAAGTATTGTATAATTGTCTTGGTTTGCTTTTATTTGTATTAAATGTTTTGTAGGAGACTCCAGAAGTTAATGTTGGGACTGAGCCCGTAAATGCGGAAGTAATTACTGTGACTAAAGCCGCTCCTGTTCGCAGAACTAGCCAATTGCAAGGAAAAGAAGTAATTTCCACTACTCCAGGCCTAATTCCCACTAAAGGCACCAGTCTCTTGCTCAGCAACAACCTTCCCAAGCAGCAAGAGGTAATTTATTTTAATTACATTTTATTTTGTGGCTTTTTAAATCTTTATTCAGCCTTCCCAGCCACCTCCACCAATTACCACATCAATAAAAGTGCAGTCCTTAGTCACCAAGCGCGAGTCTTTAGATGAAGAAACCCCGGAATTGATGCAAATCCGCGTTGCCAGCCCCTTAGGTGTTCTCAAAGGCTCAGCTAAAGCCCCAATGGTGAAAATCGTTTCACCGTCACAGGGGAAATCCGTCATTATCCCCACATCAAACCCACAAATTCTCAAACAAATCCAGGAGAGACCTTTGAAGGCTCAACAGTTTTTGCAAGGGCTTGCCATTCAGTCTAAACAGGTTAAGAAATTTGAAAAATCTGAAATGTTATTCCTGACTTAAATGTTGATTTTAGCAACAAAAAACTGCGGTTAAAAACTCGGTAGAAGGAAGCGATAGTGAAGCTGTGAAGCAGATGGAGAAAAATAAGATACCAGTCAATATTCAGCAGCAAATTGTGCAGGGATTGACTGCTCAGCAACTACAGAATATTAAGAATGTGACATTGTTGCGTGCTAATAGCCCAGCGGCTAGTACCAGTGCGCAAAGCGGAATGGAGACCACTGCTGAGGGTACCGCTCAGGGAGGTGCAACTAAGATTGTGGGGCATACTGAGGTAAGTTAATGTCAGGGTTATTAATATAAGTACACATCGTGGCACAAGAATAGTTATAAACATGTCCTTGAGCCAATTAATTTACTCCAAAAATGTTCTCGCTGTTAATGAATTTACGCGCCAATACAGCCCCATTTTCAGACCGTCCAACTGAAAACAACAGCCAACTTAACCACCGCCCAAACTCAACAAATCTTGCAAACTATTAAACAAAAATATCTTCCCAATGCCAACGTTCTCACTCCCCAGCAACAGGTGCTGTTGAAACAAAAAGGGTGTGTGGTACAATTACAAAAAACAACCCCTCTTGCCAAGGGCAGCCCCACAAATTCAGGTTAGAATTTTTTTCTCACTTTTCCAAAAGTACTATTTTTGCGTTAATCGAGGGTTTTTTTAAGATGTGAGCAAAGCCATTTCAAGTAATCAAGTCCCAGTAGTTGCTAAGGTTCTCACGAACGCCGCAGGGCAAGTAATTTCGGTGGAAAGTCTTTTAGCCCATCAAAAAGCCCATGGAAGTTTACCTCAAGGTCTGTTTTTTTTTATGTAGTTAAAGAAAAGGAAGTTTTGAGTGGATTTTAGGCACAACCCTTCGGGTGCAAGGGGCAAAAGGAGCCCAGCAAAATGTGATACATTTGACCAGCACTACTAAACCCAATGCTATAGCTCACTTTGCAGTGGGAACTCAGAACAATTTAGTCGCCCTCACTCAGCCGAAACTTGTGGTTGCTTCACAGACGACTACAATCACCACTAACGTAACGCAGTCAAAACCTCAGATTGCACGGTAATAATGACCAAATTCAACTGTAATTTTTTGTAAAAAAAACGTATTATAGAACGGTGGCAAGTCCTCGAACCCAACAAGCAGGCTCGAAAACACCGAATCTCACTCATCAGCAACTGGTCAACGCGAAAATAATCCCCTCAGACGGTCAAAAAGTGGTGCAACCGAAAGTGTTGGTTCAAGGCCAGAAAGCTCCATCAAAGGCCACTGGACGTACAGTGCCGGCGTTTGGTGGGGGGCTTCGGATGCTCAATACAGCCAACTTAAATTTGACTACGTTAGATGGAAAGCCGGTTTTGTTGGCGAGTAAGACAGGGATTCAGAGCTTGCACGGGCAGAATGTGATCGTTCAGGTGTGTAAAGGTTTTGAGTATGAGTTGAGGAAGTGAATTTTTGTTCATCTAGACTCATCCGGCGTCCGCTTCAAGCAGCTCTTCGCTGATGTTGCAAGCCAAGAAGCCACCTAATCAGGGGGCGCAGGCCACCACAGGAGTTATTAGTCAGGGGGGGAATATTGTTTTCAGTTCTACTGCTTTGAAAAATCAACAATTGTTGTTTTCGGCGGGGCAAGCGAAGACGGGAGGTGCGAATACTGCTACCACACAAGCTGGTAAGGCATTTTCACAATTAGAATCTAAATTAACAGTTTCGCTGTGTCTTGAAAACTTAAGGAGGTATTACAACTTCGTTTGGACAGGTATATAAAATTTGTCGAGACGATAAATTTTATATATTTTTAAGCCACGGGTTCCTCCGGGGTGTATCGACAATTAAAGGTAAGAGAATGAAAGTTCGCAGACAGGTCAAAAAGCAGTTGATGCTTTAAAAATTTTCGAAAAAAAATTGCTGTTTTTCATTGTAATTAATAGAAGTGGGTCGTATATCGACACTAGTAACCACGTATAGGAGATGTAAGAATATTGGAAATATAGCTAACAGCATTAACAGAGGCTGAAAAATTTAAAAAATATATAATTTCTTCCCCTTTCGGAACGACACTAATTTAAATACAGTGCAGATTTGCAAATCTCGAAACATCCTCAAGTTTTATTAACATTTTCCCAGGATTTGTTTAAAATGAGTAAAATGACGATATTTACTCGAGAAATAAATTTCCCCCTAGGTCACATTGTGTTGGGAAATCAACCAATCCGACTACAAACCAACACTGCAAGTGGTGGGCAAAGGGTAGTATTGGCCAGTCAAGGCCAAGGGGGTCAAATTCTTGCTCAGCAAATCCTTTTACCTGCCGGATTTCAGGGCACCGCCATCAACATAAAGTCTCTACAAGGGGTGAAGGTCATACCGATTGCTCAAAATCAAAAGGGTAAGATTGTCTATGAAAAGATCAGCCTATAAATTTGGAACAGTCAATTCGTAGATACCTTTAGTAACCAAATTGAATAAAATATTAATTTTCTGCGAGAAATATGGATCTACAGGGTGTATTCTAAGTAGGAATTTTTCTTTCAACACGACATAGACCACAAGAAATTAAGCAGAATCTTTATGTGACATTTTTTCGAAATCTTAAAAGCAATCGAAATATGCGTGTATGAAAGTTTTAATAAATACCAAACCTTTAATTATTATTCACTCCAGGACTGGCTACAAAGGGTGTTCAAAATTGTCGCCATTGGCGAATCACCTTGAAGGATATCTAAAACACACTCCTCAGTCTGTACCAACCGAGATGGCCTAGATCTTCTAGTATATCCACAATGTTTTGCTTTTTGATTTCCAGTCACGTGCTCTCTCTAAATAAGATAAATAAATCTACGAGTTGCAGGATGATGTCTTAACAGAAAACGATCAGCATATAACAACATATCAACCAATTTGTTATTAAATTAATTAACGGCCATTCTCAATTTAATAGTATTTATACTTATCAAAATAACAGCTGGAGCCAAGCTTCGCCGTCGATTTTTAAATCTGCACAAACATAAACAGTAAACTGCATAAAAACAGTGAATATTGAATGTTGTTTACGTTTTTACAATAACTGATAATTTTTTGTGGGATTTTTTTCCCTTGACGTTGCATTTGCTATTTTATGCAGGGACGGATTTAGATTTTATACAGAAACGTATTAAAACTCATATGCGCATAATTCAGTTGTTTTTGAGATTTCGGAAAAATGTTGCATGAAGATTTTACTTAGTTTTTTGAGGTCTATGTCATGTTAAAAGGATAACCCCTACTTAAGATATTCCCTGTGTATGTTGACTTTCACTTTTTAAACCAAAATCTCATTTTTTGCTTATTTTTTTGAACTATCTGCTTTATTTTATGACTATTTATGATCAATTTAATTTTCTATATATCTGTAATTATTAATTGCAACCAGTGATTCACAAAGCAGATTTGCGTGCAAAGTTCCATTTCGTAATTTTATTACTTATTTTACATCCATTGTGCCTACTTCTGCGAAAAAATTCTAAATTTAATGTAATAGCCGAGAGTTGTTTTTTAACGATGCCCCAAATTAATCCTCCTTAATGAACAACTTTCAGTTTTCTCCCTTGAGGCCATGAAATAACGGTTTAATTCCAGGAGATAACATTTTTAATTGGGAAGTTCAGGAAATATTGTGGTAAAAAAGAAGTAAAGAGGCTTTTTGTTAAGAGGGTTTTAGGTTATTTTTTTTGTTTCATGCCTCGAATTGTACTGAAAATTGATATTTCATAATAAAGGAATTATTGAAAGACTTAAAATATTAACAATAAATATCAGTAAGAACATTTTTTTTATTTGGCATTTATACCTCACTTTTTTACATATTTTTCTGTCATCGAAGACTTGAAGAGTAATTTTTTGTAGGCCAAAGTCGTCAAATCGTAGCCAAAGTTATGAGCCCCAGTATAGTGAAACAATCCACCCAATCGCCCTCAGTGCAACTGCAAGAATCCGTCACAATCCACAGCTCCGAAAGCGAATAATGAGCATTTTTAAAAAATTGTTTTCAATTATTATTTAAAAAGAATATATTGTGTAACTTGGTGAGCGTCCTCAATGGTGTATTAAAAGCAAATAATTTTTCTTATAGTGTAATTATAGAGCAAGTTTGATATAGATAATAGTGTCCGAGGTTTACATAAAGGTCCCTGTTTATCAGTTATATGCAACAATTTGGTATACTTCCTGTTACTTTTATTTTATATAGGGGAAATCAACTCGTGTTTTGTATATAATTCGATTTTGAGGATGGTTTTCCTTTTGCATGTGTCTTAGTTCTCACTTAATAAAAACTTGATTGTATACATGAGTTTTTAGTTTTATTTTCTGAACTCCGTAATTCTGACATCTAGAGCTGCAGAAAAATCTTTTGCATGAAATTAAAGCGGATTATTCATTTATTTTTTAATTCTATTTGGGAGTAACGTATCACACAGAAGTATTTCATACTAACTGAAAATTGAAGAAGTTCTTCAAATTTAATCAAATCAATGACGTCTGCAAAACTATTGAAGTGCACCTCGTTTCAGGCAAAATGTTGGCATAGCAACCCTTTTATGTACACACAACAAATTCCTGTACTGTGATTTATTTAAATGCTTTTAACCCTTTATTTTTTAACCCATATATTATTTCCTCCTAAAAACCCATTCTTAAGGTTAGTATAGTAGATATTATTTCTAGCACGCCCACAATAAGTCTCCTATGATTGAGAAAATTAGTTCATTAAGTGATTATTAACTGGCAAAACCTGCTTTCCCTACTGGGAAGATTTTAATTAAAAGCCTGTATCATTGTTGACTGCAGTCTCATTAGACGTCCAAGTCAATTATCACGAAATTTTCCGGAGGAAGGTCCGGTTTGAGCGGCGCAGCGCAGATGGGGCCGTTGCTATAGGAGCAACAGGACCGATGATCCAGATATTTAGATCTAGTGCTCCGAATAGAGTGCAGTGAGTCTTTCACGAAACAAGACAGCGCTCGCGAAAAGTTATAGGTAAGTGTCTGTTTTTTTTTTTTTTAATATTTAGAGCCACTCTCTGGGGAATTAAGTGTAGTAAAGTGAGATAGTTATATGAGAGTGTCAATTGAGGCTAATTGGTATATGCTTGGATGTGTGTGGTTTTAATTAATGCTTGATTAGAGATACGCTGCAATGCGGTGATAGTAGTGGGCAATTAAAGTTTTATTACCCTCACTTATTTGTATTTATATACTATATTTGTATTTGTTAGTTGTAGATGCTTGATAAAAATAATGATTTTAAACCGTTTTGGCTAAGATAGACTAGATGAGCGGCAATTAAGATTAGAAAAAAAGGAACCAAATTCAAGATAATTTTAGTTAGAATTCGAAAGTTTACACTCATGAGTCGCTATGTTATTTCGTTTCAATTAATTTATTTCATAGTTTTGAAATTATGCTTTTATGTAAAATTGAAAAACAAATTAAAGACAGTTAAGATTGCTGGCATATTTAAAAGACAAGAAAACAAAGTGAACATTCAGACTGAAAAAGTCTGAAATTCATATCTAAGAGCGACACTTAAAATCTACTCACGATGATTCAATAGGGGTTTAAGCCCAAAACGTCGTAGTTTTACAATATACAGTGCGTGCTATAAATACAACATTTCTTTAGGCTCAAATCACATCCCACACTATGTTGGACTACGTTGTCATCCCCCCAACACGTTTCGATGCAGTCATCGACCATCTTCGGATTAACTTTCCAGACGAGCCCTTAAATGCCTCAGTTGGACTATGTCTACATGGTATTCCCTGTCCTTTATTGGAACACCACGACCTTAAAACCATGGAAGATGGATTTTCCATAATGGCGATTGATAAGGAGAATGAGAAGGTGACTCATATTTATGAATTGGAAATATTCCTTTTCCCCTCCAGGAATTCAATATCGGGGGTTTATTGCTAGGAAATTCCATTAAATGCCTTCCAGACATTCTCGATCTCGAACAATCGGCATTGGGGATTAAATTACCTCTCTGAAACTCGCTCTAAATATTTTTAGATCGCCGGAGTTGCCTTAAATGGAGCCTCTAAAAAGGGCGAAACTGAGAAATCCATCGAAGAAATGAAAGACATCGACAATCTTCAGTACAGACGAATTTTCGGATTGCTCAATGAGGTGAACTTGGAACTTGATTTGTTTTCCAAGTATAACGTAGACAAGATCTTCGAAGTTAGAATATTGTCTGTGGACGCAGCTTATAGGGGAAAAGGGATTGCCAAAGAACTGTTTACTCAAAGTGAAGCTGTTGCTCGGAAAAATGGATTCAAGGTAAGGGATTTTTGGAAAAAATTATGTGGATTACCAGAAATCCATAGATGGCGTTCTAGATGTAGATATTGATCGGATATGATCAATAAAGACTCTCTGAAATTGAGCTCGCAAACTAGAGGGCGTTTTAGGTGATCGATAATCCTTTAGATTTCTTTTATTGGATTTTCAGCTTATGAAAACAGATGCAACGAGCCTCTTCACTCAAAAAGTGGCCGAAAGTCAGGAATTTTGGGTTGAAAAGTCAGTTAACTACCACGACTATAAGGATGAACAGGGACGTAAGATTTACGACACTCGACCACCGCATTTCCATTACAAAGTAATGGCAAAAAAGCTTGAATAATTCGCTTTTGAATATTTCCGTTACATGGAACTAGTCCTGATCTCATCTTGGTTCTGATAGTTATCAAAAGGCAAATGTTGATGCTGCTACTGCCATGCAGGATTCAACATTTCAAGTGAGATTTTTTAGAGAAAAATTCTCATTATTGTAATCCAGACGGTGATGTTCTACGCTTTTGGAATAGGCATTTAATATGGGATTTGCTTCTGTAATAAATTATAAGAAACGTCACTAGAAGCGATGTAACGTAGATTGATATCGTCGAGAAGTGGCTTGTAGAAGTTTAAAACTTCTAAAGCGGGAATTGATACGAAACACTTCTTTTCCACTTTCTGGAAAGTTTTCCTAAACGCATGCAAAGTGTCGTTGTCTGGATCGATCATTTATTAGTATAAGCTGTAAAGTTAACGAAACTTTTTTACTATGGCAATCTTGGGGTGTACAGTTTTTGATATGAGACAGACATGTAATAAATATTTTTCGAAAAAAAATGGGATCAGTATTATTTGAAACCTGAAATCCAGATCCCTATAAAAACCCCAAAAAGAGCTTAGGATGGTATGGCCAATGTTGCTAAAAGTAATTTCAAAATCCGACAAGAATTCGACGTAATTACAGTCTTTTGGTTATTGGGGATAGTGTAAAATTTAAATTCAGGACCTTTACTCTCATGCGTCATGTGGAAAAGATGCCATTAAAACTCATACAATTTTAAGCTTCTCTGTTTCTACGGGTTAGATTTTCATTATTTTTACGTCGGTCTCTTATGGTTCGAACTATGGTGAGATGGAATCTCACGAGTTTTTTGACAAGTAACAATATTCATTATTCCCCAAAGATTCTCACACAACACATGAAAGTAAATACCCAGGGAGACTTTTAGTTGAAGGTACTTGGGCTAGAGTTTAGAAAACTCTAGATTAGGAAGTAGAAATTCGTTTTGGAGAATTTTCATTTTCTTGATAGCATGGTGAATAAGAACGTTTTATGCGGTTGAGGCGAATTGTTAATTTTTTTATTGTGTTTGGGAATAACGCCTCACATAAAGATGTGAATATATAAAAAATGTTTTATGTGAAAAGAATTTTAGAAATTTTATAGACAAATATTTTCACAATTTTGAACGATTTATAATTTGGTTCCCTTTTTTTGGGGCAAAATAAAAATGGACATATTACAGACTTTTTATACTATAGATAGCTGGTATAACTGACTAAATGAAAATATTAAAAAATAAATTTTACGTTAGAACAATTGTAAGGACAGAAAAGACACTACGTTCAAAACATACGAAGTTAAAAGCACAAAACTAGAATGAACACACAAAAAGATCATAAAAAATTTCTTACGACTATAAGAAGTTTTATATTGATGATATCTTGAGGTCCTCAAAAAAGAAAATTAAATTATGCTAGTATGCCTTTGATAATGATTACATGAGTAACACTTGGTTATCTGTGCTTAAGTAATAGATCAACCTCGGACACATAAATTAAATACAATGATCAAATACCAGTTACTTACCTCAAATGAACCTTTTTGAACGATGATATGACATTCATGTCAAACACTGATTTTGATGAAACTGATGTAACACAGATTTCTCAGCGATCGAAAGGAGTTTTCATAATGTTTCACACATTTTACTTTTTCACATTCCATACCTTTTAGTTAACTGTTAATTTTTTGTTTTTCTAATAATTTTTTTTAGATTTTCAAGACGCTGAGAAATTGTTACCAAAACGTTAACAAGAGTTGTCATCTGAACCTGAAGGTGAATGTTGTCCTTTGATTTTAATCGACAGTAATAAACAATTCCACACCTTTAACTACTCCTACTTGTGTGTGAGTTATTATTTCCAAACAGAATAAAAGGAAAAAAGATGACACAATGAATGACTAATTTATGGTAATACCAAAGTTAATTTCTTGACATGAAGGTGGATCGATATTTTGCACTTTTGTTATTATTTATGTTTAATAATTCTTAATATTACGGCTTACTCTACACTTTTAACTTCTTTGAGGCTTTCTTTGTTATTAACATTTTTGGCGATACTTCAGGAAATTTATTTGACAAATAAAGTAAATAGTAGTAAAAAGTATAATAAATAAAGTATAGAAAGTATATAATTTAGTGGTTTCAAAATAACAATTTTGGGTGCAAAATGATATCCCCACATATAGGATTAATTGGAAATTTTCTATAATATACTAGTATTTTTAAATAATAATTTGTTCGCCATTGTCTAGACTTTAGTCAATTTTGTTCATATGTAGTGGTTGTAAAGTAATGGTCACCGGAGGCTAATAGAAAGTTTTTCATTTGAGAATTAATTGAAAACAAAATTAAAATGGAAAAACACAGATTTGTTTTAAAATTAAAAAAAAAACAAAGTTGAAGAGATCAAAGCTCGTCTGAACGTGTGCAGCAATCGAAATTGAAGATTTAGGAACAATTTTATGATGACAAGAGATGAAATGCAATACAACCAAATGTTAAGAAAGTGAGGAAACTCGACATTCATCAGCTTAATATGGAAAACTCATCGCAATTAGCGGGTCGGCCGTTAATTTCCCCATCTAATAACTTAATTACGAACCTAAATAACAGACCTACAGTATGGCAGAAGTTCTGAGGAAACTGTGTATACAGCCTCGGAATGGCTTTTGATAAAATATCTAGTTACACCGAGTTGCTACTGTTGGGCTGAATTATTCTCCGAATGGCTGGATCCTAATTAATGAGAACATTTTGAATAATTACCACGCAGGAATAAGTATATTGTTGTCTAAAGAGTAATATTTCTTATTTCCAAATATCTACAATTCTATCATCCTTTTTCTGTGTTCACTGCAGGTTTTACTTCCGCGCATATTTCCTTAGACCATATCTTATCATATCGAAGAGAAAAACCCAGGATATTATATAAATTCCTAGAGACATAAAAATGAAATCCCAGTCGTTTTTAGGCTGCCTTAAGACAATGTTGAGTAAATATGAGCCTATTATGATCCTGACTGTTAAAAATACCAAGAAAAATGTGGCTTCTGTGGAATTATACAGAGGGGTAGCCTGCATTCTTATACTCCTCAGAAACCATCTTACTTGCAGAAAAGGGTTGGTAATTTCCAAGCTGCCAAGGGCACAGGTGGCTTGAGCCCCTGAGTAACCTTTGAAGAGAATGTTAGCTAGGGCGATCATGCAGAATACGTGATGACACATCATAGTTTTGTCTAGAAATTTACATTCTTCTAATATAGAGAACTCATAAGATGTCTTTAATACCTTTTCTATTACATTCCAGCATCCACCAGGTATCATGGACGAAATACCCAAAACTAAAGGTTATAATGAAGGACTGAATGTAGCTGGTTTTCCATTCTGGATGAGCAAAGGGCCAGTCAAAAATGAAGCATTGATTGATGCCCAAAAAGGCGGATACGACACCATGGATGCTGTTCAATATTCGAACGCAGAATTCTGGAGAATATGTCGGTAGTAAGGATCTGAGATAATAAAGTGGAGGTATAAATTATTAATATGTAAGCTAAAGATACCTTAGGGCCAAGTAAGAAATTCTCCAAAGGGCTGCACATATGAACATGCAAATTGGGCTCTCATAGTTTATATAGCCGTTATTGAAATAGAGATTATACTTGATTGAGTGGAATTGGGGGGAGGAAGCAATAATCTCCTTCTCCTCTGGCATGTTTTTATCAATAATTTTAATTTCTGTTTATCTGTCAGGAACTAACGGAATGGTGACAGCTTTTAAAATCGCTTCTGTACAGATGTTTTCTATGGATACCTTAAAGCCAGATGGATTTGGATACCCAAATCAGGAAAATGTCCGCAGGGGACGCATATAAATGAAAGTACATCCTTTCAAAACAAATTTGCGAAAGGAAAGTCTTATAAAAAGAAAGCTATAACCCAGGCAAAGCGTTTTTTCGGTCCGCTTAGCTTGAAAGTCAATTTGGGTTTCGATGTGATATGAATAAAATTGGGCGCCCGAACAGTTTTCCTTTGAAGTGGAAACGAGAAGAATGATTTAGTTTATGCAGATTTAAATGAATATATGTTTATCCAATGACAATGTGTTTGCTTTCACTGTATAAACAAAATGAGATTAAGTGAACTTTTCTAGCAAAATAAAACGTACGAACGGGAAGTGTACAAATTGCATTATCAAGACCCAGCAAGAGTAAATTATTCTTTCAGGAACTATTAGAACTGACAGGTACGTGTGAACTTGCGATCCTCACTATCACGTTCCGTTTTCTGTATGTGTAGCACAAAAGTTTCTACGTGAGATTTCAAACTTCGTTCCAGGCAACTTTGGGATTTTTCTTCTGGAGCATCGTGTTTGTTCGAAAAGCTTTGAGGTGAAAGACTGGAAGGTAATTAGAAGCAGTTAGGTTTGCAAATATTACCAAGTTTCTATATTGAGGGGAAGATGTTAATTGTCCAACTTTTCCTTATTTTTCTTTACCGGCAATTTTTTATAGCAACGAGGAATACTTGAATTTTCTGCATGGAACTCGATTTGGCATAATTTTACATTGATTATTAATAATCTAGTTATCGTACGGAAGGGACAAATTTGGACTAAATGGAAGAGAATTCATTTGATAGTTTATGGAAAACGGTCGACATGATATGTGTTCCCGCAGGAAAGATTGAGAGTCTACATCAATTTTCGAAAACTCTTGACCCTCGTCGCACTAAAAAGTAAATCAATATTTTACACAAAACCTTGAAGTACAACCTTGGAATGTGGAATATCTGTAAGTTTTGTAAATCTCTTTCAGTCTCTATAATCTATGGCGCATCTAGACTCTCAGCGCTGTTGACAATTTTCCAAATTAAGAGAAATTAATAGTAAATTTTTTCTGGATAATTTTCTTTCTTATTTACATGCATTTTTGGTAGCGCGCTCATATTTTGTCTGTATTTGTAATTGTAATTTTCCCATAAAATTCCCTGATTTTAAAAGATACTCTACGAGTTTTTTATAGTTTATGAAATACAATGGCGTGCGAGTATTTTCATAGATTTTACACATTTTTCAAACCGAGTGAAATTAATATGTCAGTGTTTCCTGCTTTTCTGGTCTATTATTCAAATCTGCCCACAAAATTTCATAACATTTTACAAATTGATATGCTCAGATGATATGTGAATGACAGGGAGGTGCCTAGGCTGCTAGAAATTTAACACAATTTCTAAAACGAGATAAATTTCCTTAGTTTTGTGTTTAAATTCTCTTAAGTACAGATCTAATTTAAATTAACGGATTTTTAAAGAAAATCCAATGTATTTCCATAGCTTAGTAAACATATTGGCGTATATTGAGTTTAAGCACCTTCGCGAATTTTACAAAATATGGTGTTACTTCGTTCATTGATATTTTTCTACTTTCCATGTGCCCAGGAGGGTTTGTTGTTTTATAATATCGCCTTAATAGGGATTTGTATAATCTTTCTTAGTCTATCAGAGCCAGTGGCGTATTTCGGTCCCCAGAATATTTACAATTTTTTTAATGTGGGGTATGCAGAGAAGAATGTGTTTCTGATTTTTCTTCATCAAGCTTTGTTGAGTGCGACCCTGATGTATGTAATATCGCTGTAATTTGTTAGATTTTATATCGAATTCTTTTATTCTGCATTTCTTGATTTCTCATAATTTCAACGTCATGGTGCTCCTTCCTTAACAAAGTTGTTTCGAATATTTCCAATGAATAATCAATGATTTTTGTTTTTTCGGACTTATTTCATTCGATTTGTTAAGTCCACACTAATGTTCGCGACATCAGCTTAAAATAGGCAGATTTTACAGAAATCTTATATTATAAATATTTAGAGCAGAAAAATATATTAACAAGATTAAAAAGTGGCGTCCTTCATCACTGTGCAGAACAACTTCATCGAGTTTTTCGTTATTTAAAAATTCAAATTCGACATATCTCCACAGATTTTCCTAATATTCCTATCCGAAAATAAAAGCATCTTACAAGAACCGAGCAATCCCATTTCAATCTGTCCCACACTGGCAATCTCTGCAATTCCTTTCAATCGAATCGTCTGGGCACGTCCGTGGCCCATGAAATAAAAATCACTTTTCCACCAACCAATTCGAAATTAGGTCGAAATTTTCCGGCATTATTAGATCTAAAAGAACATCCGGAGCAATAAAGTTGAGGACACTATTATAGGAAAGGAGCAGTATGGCTGGATAAATTGAAAACTCAAGGCAACTATGATGAAGTCGCATTTTATGTAAGAAACTATATGAAATTGGCAATAAATAAATTTGGGAAGCATCGGAAAAAGGGGCATCTGTTGGAAAAACTGGCCCAATATATTATTGTAAAACCTATATAAAAATGGCAATAAATCTTCCGGGCAAAAAGGCGGAACTGACCGGAATCAAATCAAGCTGATTTATAGGCGCATTTAAAAAGGCTTATTTTATTCGGGTAAAAAATTGCATATCAAGAGATTGAACTAAAGCCATTCGCCGGAAAATAACTTGTTCACATGCAAATGATCGCTTCTAGGATTTCTTAGAGAATCCAGACCAATGTTGTTACTCTAAAATTTCCAAACTTTATTCACTCAATTAGGAATTAAGGTCGTCTTAGGAAGCGTTAAGCCTTAGTTTATAACAATCAGAGATTCTGCAACATAACGGCTATATTTCCTCTGTCGCAAACTTTGCTCGAGAACAAACTACTAATTGCTGTTTCGGGTTTCATCAGCTGAATTAATCATCTAAGCCCTTAATTTACTGATCAATGCCAAGAAAAGGCGTCTCTCTCTCTAGTGATAAAAGCAGCAGCAACTCTCTTTTCCCTTTATTAGTTGCGGCATGGAAACCGTTAACATCATTATTTTACGATGTCATTTCCGGAATATTAATTGTGAATGTTCAGGCGCATAAATAAAGAGCACGATAATTGCAACTGCCTGAATAAAAACACGTAATGGCAGCCATTTTGTCGGTTTATTGTGGTTTAATTTCGATATAGTTTAGAATTATTAGTATGGGTTAGAGGAGGTAATAAATATGATTTTGCAGAGAATAATTAGGAGGATAAAGAGCCACGTTGGATAAGGCTGAATGAAATGTGTATCATACTTTGTTAGATTATGATGAACCTGCATTTGTTATGGAGAAATGCAGAAATATGTTATGGGTATATTAAAAACAAATCATAATATGGGCTTATAGTGAAATTCTAAGATGTTGGAATTGTTAGACTTAAAACTGTCTAAAATTTTTAAAATTCCTGTCCCTCGTCGATCTATAAACGGTGAGTCCTGAGGAAATGTACATAATTCTACCACGGAAAAAGATTACTAAAAGGAATATCGAAGGGGCATTAAAACGTTTATCGCATTTTTTCTTGTTATTATGTAGGGAGTTTCACACATTTTGTCGTAAAATTATTAGTTCGTTTGACCTTTAGCAAATGTGCATAGCGTTTTTTCGAAAATTCGGATATAGGGTGATTTTTTGGTCTGAAAACCACCTAGTAAATTTTTTGAAGACAGTCTTGGCTTTTTTTGAACTCTGAATACGTTATCTTAGTCATACACATCAGTGTACCTTTTCGCCAGAAAATGAAAAAGGGTAAACTGGCATTACAAAGTTATAGCGAAAACTATTTTTCGACGAAATGTGTAAAGTTTCCTACATAACAAAAATAAAAGTTGCGGACAATTTTTTAATTCTCGTTTGGTATTCTTTTTAATAATCATGTTTCATGATAGAAGTATGTACAGTTTCTTATGATTCAATCTAGAAAACAACACAGTTGATTTTTCCATTAATTACCAGTATTTTTTTTACTAACGATGAATTATAGTTTGTCAAGTTTGACATATTTCCTGATTCCCTGTAATTCTCAAGGAACACATTCAGTAATTCTAACAGAGCAGCAACATCTTATGAGCTCTCATTTGCTTGAGATTCGTGTACTCGTTTCGTTGATGGATTTAGATTGGTAAAAAGTTTTTCTCAAGTGTTCTGATTTTCCGGTATCTGAGTTTGATAAGTCAATAGAAACAAGAACAAGAATTAAAAATGTTTTAATCTAAGAAACATAATAAAATTCCTTATGAGGACCAAATCGATTTCTCAACTTCACCTTGAAGAGAAACGTCTTCTGATTTTTCTACATTTAATGGACTTCAATATTTCCTTCCAAACGAACCAGAACTAGTCTAAGATGGATGGAAAGTTTGTCTAAAATGTTAAAATACTTCTTCCTCATCGGCCTATTTAACAATGAAATTTTGCTAGTGTAAATATGGTTATTTCAAAAGGTAACTACGTTCGCCCATTTATTTAAATATAATCAAAAATAACCGAAACTAGTAGAACTTTACAAATTTTACCCCTTGAAACTTAAAAAACTCTTCCCCTCCATCGCTTTGTAGAACAATATGGTTATTTTAGCTACTAAAATTTTCTATCGCAGCTTCATTTCATTGAAACGTGTGATGTTACACGGCTTAATTCAAGTTACAAAATGTACTATTTTCAGTTAAAAATAGGGGCTTTCATTTGAATAACATTTATAACCCGCGAGTTGTTTATTAATGTGAGTATTTCAAATATAAATGGTGAAAATCCATCCAGCTGGATTAATATTAAACGCTAACTTTGTTTGCCGGAGCTGGGACCGGGCACATACACGCATAAACCCGATCTATTAAAATTCCTTTGAAATTATTCAGTGCATATGTTGATGTCGACAGATGAGATTATGTGCATTTTAAATTTTAATATTTGAAAACATTTCCTGAAAATAATTCCGGAAAATTGGGCAAATATGGGCAGTTCACCTGGTTCTTGCCCTTTTCTAATTAATTTCCCGGCCCTTTCCTTGGAACTAAAACAAAGACGAACGCTACAAAGTAAATACAGCCTGGACGATTCAGAAAGTAATCAAAGTTGGGAAATTGCTCATTGTTGGATTAAGCTCAAATCCAGGCGCTCCTTTAAGTTTAATCCAGAAATAATGGAGGTTTTTAAGGTAAAACTTTGAGACGTTATGGACGGGCTGCGAGACGGTGCACGTAGGGAGGGATATTTCTTTGAGGAATTGCAGTCGTTTGTAACGAAACTTTCCGCCGGTTTAACTAAACCAATCGGTTCTGCATTAATTAGAAGCGAACGACTTTGAATTCCAGTTTCGGTGGCGTTTATTGACCTTTCTGGCGATATAAATAAAGGAGACAATGACAAATCATATAAATAGAATGTGCGAGGTTGCGTGCTGCTGTCACGATCACGGAATTTAATGTCCCTGTGACATATTGTAGGGCCCTACGTGATGCATGGCTTTGATTGTGTTGCAAAGTGGCCAGAGGGGTGGCTTTTGCGCCCTTTTTTTTCACTCGAGTTCCTGAGGAATTCGCCGTAGGTAAAGGGGTAAATCATAAGCCACCATAATGCTAGAAATATTACCATAACTTTTTATCTTTAGTTCATTTATTTTTAAATTAGGTCATTCAATGGATATATTTTCTTCACCATATTATCAGGAGTTGCGGCGATTCATGAAATATTTCTTGACAATATGGTGGAGGAACTTTTCGTCAGTAAGTTAACTAATTATTCACACTTTTCCGGAAAAAGATCCTTTCCCTACCTCTGATATTCGGTTAATATTATTCGGGCTAAAGCCGCCAATTGATGTTCTGCGAGGAAACTGAGGCAATTACCAGTTTCGACAAAACGAATTTTAAAGGGAAAATCAAAGACATGCGACTAATTGAGTTAGGCGATCCCGAGCAAACAGCGGCTCTCAAATATTGGTTTAAGCGAGTGCGGTTCGGTCTAATTACTTAATATTTGCCCGCGCGAAACGAACCGAGATACCTCGGGGACTTTTATTTAATTAGCTGGCTCTTTAATCAAATTTCTAGCCGTCCGGTTTCTTGTTCTATGAGTTTGGCTTTCGTACGGGCCGCCCACGGCAACGTCTTAGTTTGACTCGTTGTTGAAATCCTCATTTTGCTCCGGTTACAGAGACAGTTACACAGAATTTGATTTTTCTGTAAATGCAGAGACGAGAAAACTTAATTTATAAACATACAAACTGCAGCCTAAAACAACGTAGAAATAATATTTCCCCCAGAAGAGCTAAGAACGGAAAAACCTAATCGAAAACGAACTGGAACGTACAAAAGCTGCTACACTTCATTACTATCGATCAGGGTCTAAAGATAAATGAGCAAAGCGTGGTTGCCAGACAACAGGTTTTTTTTCTAAATATTCACTTATTTGTGAAAGGTAAACAATCACAAGAAATTTAAGAATTGTGAGCATTAGCGACGTTGCTCATTACAGCTCTTACACCACTGCTCCTACAGTGAAAATAAATAAATGAGACAGCGCTTAATAAACATGATTCAAAGATTCGACAGATTTACCTTTAAAGTGAAATTTCAATTTTATCGGACCCAGAAACGAGTTTGAGCCTCATTAAATCTAATCGGTTTTGAGGACGAATACGGGAATCCCAGAACAATTATCATTGAACGAAACTTACTCGTCTGAGTGGAAACAAACCGCGTTGATGATATTAATAGGCCAATCACATCCAGATGTGCCAGCTGGTGTGGTTTCCAAACTAAGTTTCGCCACCGGGGTACTCTAATCTAATACTAGAAAATTAAATTAATTATTTCCCTGCTGTTTTCCCTTCATTCGTTGAATGTTTCTCTGTTTGTTGAAACCAGAAAAAAGACTCTTTTGCCACTGGATAACGATATATAAAAAGCTCCTACTTGAACTGGAATAATTTCAGCGTAGATCTCTTATCAGGCAAGACGCGGAGATTTAGAGCAAATCGGATTTGAAAGACGATCTGTTTACGACACTGCTCTAAATCTAGTTGGATCTCTTGCAGGATTTAGCTCTAGCTTGCCAACAGAGTCCTTTTTTTCACTTTTTCAGAGCATCATTCTGCTGGCGGTGTACTGGAACTATTGGAAAAACTCGTCTGCGGAGTTACACTTTATAGACGTTTGCTTACTCCAACTTTCCGAGTTAAACGTGGAAGTTTTGCACATTGTAAAACTAAGACTTAGGAAGTTGCTTGATTATTGTTTTCGTTTTTTGTCTATAAATTTTTAAATTCTCCATATTTCATGAAGATAACATTTCGCCAAGTCACTCCTCTTCTTCGAGGCGTCAGGGCGAACTAATGTATCCAGCACTCTTTTGTGGGGATATTAACTTTACTGCCAATCTATTAGACAACTGTCAGGGAAAACATGTGAAAGCTGCCAGCTATGTGGTGTGGTATTTTTATTGCTTTCTCTACCCTCTTTCTGAGAGCGTAAACATTTCGCTTAGAGGGTGTAAACTTGTATGTCCTTTAAGTGGGCATCAGAGCTTGCCGCGCGAACTTTGACCGGGTGCTAAATTAAATGAAAAAGAAAATTTCGCCAAATATTGACGGGCTCACAAAAAGGGGGAAAATCAAATAAGAATTTCGCTCAACTCGAGCAAAAAGAAAGTTCTAACATCGTTTTCCTGCTGAAATGAAAAAGTTAGCTGCCGGCAGAAGCTAACTAAAAGTCTGGTAAACACGAGGGTCTTGGCTCCGTAATTATTAATTGATTTTTCCTAGAAATAAGAAAACTTCCAACTTCCCTCTAATCGCGTTTAGTTTTATTTCGCCACTACCACTTCCGTTTCCGTACAGCAATTTAGTCTTTTTCCTCCAAAAATACCTCTTATAAATTATAGATCAATTTTTTACGGAATTTATCTCTCTTTTGTGGAGCCGAAGAAAAATGTGCGTTTCTCTTATTAAAGTAATCATAGAGGCCATTTAGTACGATCCATCTCGCCCGAATTTTGGCCATATCAGAGATTTATATTGGAAGTAATTCCATTTTTCATCCCTTTTATTTCCAAGGGTCAAAGGTTGGAGCTTATCATCCTGAGATTTATTATGAAACGGGCCAGATTAGACTTTTGATAGTTCACGGTGTGCCATTATTGTTAAGTAATTGGGGATTTAAGTCAGTTAAATCTTCAAATATTCCCATTAATTCAGGAAGTCTTTACCTGGGTCAACCGAAAGTTTCGTATTCCCAGGGCTTATCAAAATTTTAGTTCCCAAAGGACTGAATGGTCGTTAACGCCTTACACAAACGTCCGGTATGTAGCACCGTATCGACGTTGCCATTAACGATAAGGACCTTTATTGCGGTGTTTAAACTACGGAAATTTGGAACATTCTGCATGGATTTAGTACACGAGGATGTCAATAGTTATTTACCTAGCACGTGTATAAAGTGATTCTTTACCGCACTCCAGCCATCAGGTGTGGTAAGATTTTGGTGCATGGTGCGAAAGCAGAAATTTCTCTTATGAGCTCTGTCGTGTGACAACCTTGTTGCCGGCTTTTGACACGCACATGCGCGGCAGAATTTTTACACGCATACGTGCGGTAAAATATTTAGTACACACATGGCAGAAGTCACAACTTATTATTACCCTCGACGATTTTTGACTCGGGCACCTGCCACTTTGCTTTGCGTGCATTGCGCAGGTGTAAAATGCCACTTTACTACCGCACTGCAAACTCCTGGAATGCATCAAGGACATAAGAAAACAGCCACACCCCTGTTTTTAATATTGTTCATTCCAAATGTCTTTTAATGAATTTATCTCGGATATCAATTATTTCCCAGGTGATGTAGACGAATATAATAAGTGGAATCGTAGAGCATATAGAAGCCTGAAAAATTTGCTTAAAGTCTACCAAAATTAATCGGCGCGTTCAGTGAACACAATTACATCTAAAGTCTACATCTAATCTAGTTAACCGAAAATCGAATTTAATTATATTTTTTAATTAAATTAAATTATATTTTATTCTCATTAACTTTTAAAAAGTTAATTTAATTTTAAGGGATTAGTTGAAGAGTGGGGGCTTGCGAGCCAATTCAGAGTGGAAAATCGTGTTAAACGATGACTTTTTAAGGTTGAAAATAAGTTAAAAAGTAGGGATGTTAAAGCTAAATAGGTGTAGTGGGTTTGGAGTGTTGAAAAATGAGGCTGTTTAGTTCATAACTGTCCTAATGATTAACCTAGAAACATGAATCAAACCTAGTTTTTTGACCTTCAAAGTTTTCCTTTAAACTTAATAGAGTCAGTTTGCGTTAAGGTCAGTATGGATTATATTACGGAGCGTAAATTGACTTTAACTTTGAAACTCGAAACTTTCAGAATTATAAATTTTGCTCGCTCTTGACAGAACCGACGTTAAGGCCTGGTTAATAAAGGTCGGACAATGGTTTACATTATCTTCCAGCTAACTTACGCGTGTAAGATTAACAAAAATCACTGGTAACAGGCACATTTCGAGCAAATGCAATAAAATGGATGGAAACTCCAGACGCAAAGAGGAGATAAGTTTTTTTGGCATGCCCGTTTGCATGACTAACTCAAATACAATCACGGGGGCACAAAGAATGGCCGCGTGTATGGTTATAAATTGAATATGGGTCTTATTGTGCGAATCTTTTATGGAATTTGCCGACCGCCACAAAAGGAACCAGATCTACAAAGCGCCGATTTCTAAAGGGGTCGGCCCACTTACCCGCGGTGCGCGGCCCTTTGGCCCTTTGAACGTTTCATTTGGTCTGGTCCAGGAAAACGCGATATACGATTTCTATTATTCTGGATTGCAGCCAGGGCATCTGCATACGTGATAAATCAGTGAGGCTTAAGCAATATACCGCGAAAGAATGGCGCTCATAAATCGCTCACCAACTTTAACCTGTCCCAATGACGTTTTATCGGAAGATTGGTCCGATACGTCCAAGAATTATGCGCTACAGTTGGCTTTGCCTTTGAATCATACGTCCAGTTACGGAATTTATGGCCCTTATCCGGGACCATCTCGGATTCAATGTTTAAATTAAAATCCAAGGGGATAATAAGGCTCGGTTTAGAAATCTCTAATAAACAGCTGATCCGCTCTTTCGGACCTCCAGATAAAGACAATTAGGCTGTTTAACTTCTTGCAGTATCAATTTCCCATCACTTCCTCATAGTTAGTGGGCACTATAATATTAATTCATTGAATCGGGCATTTGAATAATGTTCCAGTTAAACTTAATAGCCTTGCCGTTAACATTGACTGAAAAATTGCATCGTAATAAATTATGAGCGCGGTAGAACGGAAAAAATCGGCACTTCCCTTGTAGAACCAAAGAGCTCATTAGCTCGCTTCATTAATTTAATAAAACCAAAATTAATTATTAAACTCGTTAATAGTCGGTAATAAATTACGATGCGTCTGACACCGCACAAATCTAATAGTCATAGGTCTGGAGGAACGTTACACCTGTCTGTTATAAGAATTAGGTTCGTTGCCGTGACAAATTCGTCTTAATGAATTCGATGAGTTGAAGACTACTAGTTTGGTATACTGAAAATAATGCAATATGTACCGGTATTTGCTTGATGAATGCCGTACGGGACAAAAACGTCACGGAGCGGAATTCCAAGAGCCTCATCAACACCACGGGTAATTTATCTTATAAGACAATCCGCATATTTGCGGCCAAAAAATTCATATCTCGAAAAGTTTCAACACACGACGTGTTTCTAATTAGGTGTCGACCAAAGGGAATGGGGAACGCGTTGGATGTTAGGGATTTTTCGCACGTCTCTCGTATATACTCACACAGTGGGTTCAAACCCCGAAAAGATACAGAAAATATCTACGAAATAATAAGCCAACCAATGACAATTTACTTGAGGTGAGTGTTTGGGCAAATATTCAGTCAAACCTGTTTTCACTTTTTATAACTAACTTTTACAGAAAAGTCTGTGCTGAACAACTCTGTAATTTCCAATTTGCAAATTCCCCAACCTTGTCGTTCTTTAATTTTATTTCACATTTCTCATATGCTCAGAAGGTCATTTGGACGTGTCTGTTATCCATCATAAAAAAATGAAGCATTTCTGTTTAAAGACCATTTTGACTTTTAATGTTCCGAAGAAAATCGGTGGCTTAAAACGTATACTTTTACAGCGGTACATTTTTGAAGATTTTGAATTTGCAATTTTGTTTCATATTTCTCTGGTGGTTAGAATGCCAGTTCCAGTATCCCATTATTTTCCAATAGAAATACATAAAAATTTTAAAAGTTGCTGTTAAAAAGTGTACTAACTTTTAATAGAAAAACAGTGGTGCATGACTAGAAGTTTTAAGATTGAAAATTCTTGAAGGTATTGAACATGTAATTCAATTTCAATTTTCTAATCTTTAGGATGTCACTTTCAGTACGTCACTGATGGAACCACTACTATTGAAATAAAATGAAATATTGCTGCTTAAAGACACGTTTGGATCTAACTTTCAGAAAAAAATCAGTGGCATAGAAATTATAGTTTTGAGATTAGACATTTTTGAAGATTTCAAATCTGTAATATTGACTTCCCTCTCTGATGTTCTGAGTCGTACTTCCAGCACGTTACTGTTTTCCATTTGAAAGAACTTAAATATTTCTGTTTAAACAGAATTTTTAAATCTAACGTTCCAAAGGAAATCGACGACGTAGAACCTTTAAGTTTTAAGATTGGAAATTATTTAAATTTTTAAATCTTTCTAATTTCGCTTCGTTATCATTCCCAGGACGCCACTCAATAAAATATTTCTGCTTAAACAGTATTTTTACATGCAGTGTTCAGAACAAAACACAGTGGCGTAGACCTTATAGTTTTTAAATTGGATTTTTGAAAAGATTTTGAATCTGTAGTTTTTATTCATTAGTGAAGCCATTCTGATGATGAAGTTGAGTGTTTTGCTTCAATGGCTACAAGGTGAAAGCTGTGAATTTTCATTAGATGAGTTTATACTGACCTATAAAACCTATTTACTGCATCGAATTAAAAAAAAATGGGTTTTAAGAAGTTGGAGTTTTAAAAGGTAGATGAATGATCAAGATGGAATTAACTCGAACTAACATAGCTAAGGAGCAAATGGTAATATTTCTTTCGATGATGAAATGTTCCATTCTAGCATCTTTGTATAAAAATATCTCAGAATTTTGTCATCCTATAAACATGACTTTGCTAATTTTTTTGTACTGAAGTTTGAACGGATGACAAAAGCTGTTCAAGTGAAAACATGTTTTCGTCTTCGCTGACATGTATTCTTCTCACTGTACGAAAGTTAACTTTTTTGGCGTCGCTCAAAGAATGGAAATGATCATTTACCGCTGTAACTGCCTTTATTAAGGCCTTAAAAATGGCAGTTTTTGCCGCTCCCCGTAGAAGAGCAGGTTCGCTTGTGCACGAAAGGAATATCGCTCTTGATTCAGTGTGTAACTGTCCTTTTTTCCTATCTATGAAGCAAAAACTAGACACATAAAATTGCATTATTTACAACTTTCTCTCTGGCAGGCAGACGGGCCGCGGAACGACAATGTTTCCTGGGTATTCGAGACCTAACAGATCTCGTTACGAAAGAACCATTATAGCCCTAGTGGGATTTTCTGCGAGATTTCGTGTTTACACGGTTACGATTTGAATATCGCTACATCATCAGCATATTCTCATGAATTAATAAGAGGGGACTCTATAAGAAACCAAATCTTATGGGACTATTTCGCACGAACTTAACATGCGAAAGGAGATTTGATATTCTTGCGATGGTCTAACCGATATGGGGTTATATATGGGGTATGGTTACAAGGGAGAATGCGCGTGGGTAGAAATCGAATAGTGGTACAAAAGTTCTAGTAGGTTCGAGACAACACCCTCCATTGACAAGTACCATTTGCATACAAAAAAGACTCCACACCCCGTTCGACTCCGTGGGCGGTTCGGCCCATAAAATTACTGTTATTATTTTTAATATGACTCGAGATATGTTCTCGTAGACACGAACCGTCCATTTGGACCGCGTTATGGTATCGAAAGAATGCCCGACGTAGGCATGTGAGAACGCATAGATGGTGACAATGAAACCGAAGATGATCGTAATGGGGACGATTAAAACGCGTAAAAACCGTTGAAACAGAGTAATCGCACGTAAATTCCGCTCAAATGTATTATTTATTCAAAAGGGGGGTGCATATACGTTACGTGTGAACGGACCATTGGGCAAGCGGTCAATTTGACCGGAACGAGTTCGGACCCGATGCATTCGTCTAAAAAGAAGAAAAAACCGTTTAATGAACTCCAAAAGTCTCGCTTATTTGAGGATACTATTGACATCATTTAAACTAGAAGCTCGATTTGGAAAACCCTCAATTCCTTATCTGTTGGGGCAAGGCGCGAACCCAAAGCTGATTGATTGCCAACTTAGTCCGGACTGCTTTAAGCCATTCCTTAGGTCCGTTTGATGCAGGCGGATTGATTGGGGATGATTTGATTTTAATAAACTATAGAAAATTCCTCTTTGGTACTCATAAAGCGTTTCCAATCTTCCCGGAAGCTTAATCACGAACTTCGATAATGACTTTGAGAGACATCTTTAATTTCGGTCAGGGAATGTAATAAAGAAAAGTTCGTGAATTCGTTTCCCATCGGCATGCGATTAATAAGAGCTCAAATTGACAAGGACGGCAAATTATTGGGGAAAAAGGGTTGCTAAACCCTTGACTGGGAGGTGAGAGGGACCCCCATTCATGTTGTGGACGATAAAGCAAATTATAGATCCTCTTTTTATTGCGAGCGTAAATTGATTCGTTTCTGAATTTATGAATCATTTTGATGAGAGGAATTAAGCTGTTTTGAGTTGCTTGTATTGCTCACAGGTTAACTGCAATGAGATAAATCAGACTTTAAGTAAGCCTCCGTAGATCTTCCCTTGGTTTGCTTATAGTAGTAATATTATTTATTACTTCAAATAATATTAGCGGTTTAGCATCCAATTTAGATAAGGTCTCTTGGTCGGCTAATTGAGTTGTTCGTGTAGGGTTTTTGCGTGTCCGAACATACTAATCAAAGACTTATCAGATTTTTAACAGCACCGCAAAGAACACAATTCCTAATCCATCAGGTAACTGGAAGTGGCGCCTTCTAAATTGCTTTTTGCCACGTCAGCAAAGTACCACGCACGAACCATATGGGAAATCACTTTACCCAGAAATTTGTTTCTGAGATACTGATTTCGAAACTGTAAGATCATTAGTCTTTCTGAATCTTTGAATTTTCTCTGGAAAATTGAATTTCAAAGATGAATGTAATCTATCCAGAAATGAAGGTTTGAGCTTGGTTTCATTTGACAAATTCCAAGTTGAAAAAATTCATGGAGAGCACATTGGGACGAGGGATATCAATAATCCTAACTGAGATCTTTGAGAACTATCTGTTTTGACAAAGCAGATTTTATGGCATGTACATATGTGGGCCTGAAGAATCTGGATAGCGTGAGTCGGGATGACCTTTTTCGCTTTCCAGTGCATGCTGAAACGGTTTACACCTACCCAAGTCTTGCTCGAGGCCATTTTCCTAGCATGACTGAAAATGAACTTGTATTTTGGAATGAAAACACCTTTACTTTATTGCCAGTAAGTCTGTGCCCATTTCATGTAAAGGGCGAAAAGGCCCAGGGCTAACGCAATGTATACTGCTCGGTTATGAGAGTTCAATGTTTGAGGTTGAGAATTACTTTCTTTTCTACAGGGTCAGACAACAGGATTAAATGAAGCTTTTTTTTTTGTTTTTGAAAAGCTTCCGTGGCAACCAAAATGTGTCAAAGTGCGATGTCTTCGTTTTGTCGGTTTGGCAATAAAGTGCGTTATGGCTGATTGGGAAATGAACCAATCGTGTTTTTGCCGTGAAGTGTTTTATCACTACGCGATCTGTAGTGCAGACACAAAGGTGCTTCCGCAATGAATTTCACGTGCCACGCAACGGACGCATTCCAACAAGAAAAACTATTTTAAGATGAGTAAAATGTCTTGAAGAAAGAAGCAAATCTTCTTGGCAGTACTAGTTCAATTCGTACTCCAGACGACATTGAAAGGACCAGGCAATCACTTCAGCGAAGTCCATTGCGTTCTGCCGCCAGGCACGCGATTGCCTTGAGTATTTCGTATCGAAGTTTAAGACGCGTTTTGCATAAAGACTTACACTATCACTCATTTAAATACAGATTGTTTATAAGTTGAATAACCTTGATTAAGAAGCCCGTTTACGTTTCTGCAGACAAATGTCAGAAATATTAAATAACGATCGAAATGGGCTTACCATGTTGCGCGAAGTTAATTTTCATCTAACTGGGGTACGTTAATAAACAGAATTTTTGTTATTGAGCACGTGACAATCCAAGTGAGCAGCTTGAACGATCTTTTCATGACTAAAAAGTGGCAGTATGGCGCGGAGTATCGGTTTTTTGGTATAATCGAGCCATATTTTTTTGAAAAAAACAACAACACCGCTGCCATCAATCCTGACCGATATGTTATGACGTTGGACACACACAGTGGATCAAAATAGTATTGGCACACCCCTGATTTTTCAAATATAACAAAAATTCTAACATATTTTTTCAAAAAACTAGTTTAACCATTTTCAATTATTTATCTTACAAAAAAAATCAATAAGGTTTTCTTGTTGTAGGACTGCATCGATTTAAAAAAATATATTAACAGTTTTTATTAGGTCAAAACAGTATTGGCACAGGGAAGAAAAAAAAATTGTGCTTAGGAAGCATAATAATGTTTTTAAGGGTCCATATCACTTTAGCCCAATAAAAATGAATCATTTCTTTTTTGAAAAAATTACTTCTTTGATATTGTAAAGCGTGATTCTTTGCAAAAAATTGCGGACTTTTTTTTCCATTATTTTTAATTATTTTTTATATAAATACCTGCAATATGCGCGAACTTTCGGGACCACGGAGTGAATTGGGGTGCTGGGTGGGGTTTGGTTACCAAACCCTTGGATTAGTTTAGAGTTTAGTAGATTTGGTTACAGTTAAGTTAGTTTCATTACATGATTTATTCATTATCCAATTATGTTCTTGATTTATTTTAGCCCACCAAGCACCCCAATTCACTCCACAGTCCCTAAAACTTACAGATACTGCAGATCACGCATTACAATATCAAAGAAGTTATTAAAAAAAAAAAGATTAATTTTTGTTGGTCTAAAGTGATATGGACTCTTTTTTAATATTTCATCATCAGTCCTTTAGCATCTATTACAGCTTGTGGACGCCTGGGCATAAACCTTACCAAATTGTGGAGTACATTTACGTGAATTTTAGCCCATCTCTCATGTAGCACCCTTTTCAAATTATTTTGGGATGATATTTTGTGTTTGCGAATTTTCAGGTCAAGGCAATGCTAGAGGTTCTCTATCGGATTCACATCCGGAGATTGTGGTGGTGTTCTCAATTGGCGCCGGACATTGTACAGCAACCACTCTTTCGTTTTGGAAGCTGTATGTTTGGGGTCGTTATCTTGCAGGAATACAAATGACTCTTGTAGCCTCATTTTTTGGCATTGACCCGTAAATTATGCCGTAACATATCACATATCATCATATATTTGAGGGCATCCCTAATACCATTAAATGAAATCAAATTTTCAACAACACTCCAAGACATACAGCCCCAAACAAGAACACTCCCACCACCATGCTGCACTGTGGCTCTAACATTCTCGACATTGAATGCCGAATTTGATTTCCTCCACACAAGTTTTCGCCCATCCGATTCAAAAATGTCGAACTTACCTTCGTCTGGAAAAAATTAATTTTTCCAAAAATGCAACTGCTTATTCGCATGGTCCTTCGTAAAGTTTAATCTCTTTTGCCGGTTGACCTCAGAAATGAAGGGCTTCTTTCTTTGCACTTTGCCATAAAAATTCAAACTGTGTATCGTATTCCTAACGGTTTGCGCAGAAGTAGTCTTGCCGGAAGTTGAAGTAACGTCATCAGCAATGGCGGAAGCAGAAACTGTAAGATTTTTCTAGATCGTTCGAAGGATTTGTTTTTTTTTCGGCGGTTGCGTACATTTGGTCTACCTGAACGTCGCTTGTTTACAACCGTACCCGTTTCTTGGTATTTTTTTACCACATTCCTGACACTTCTAACGCTGATTAATAACTGAGACGCGATTTTTCTATAGCTTAAATCTTGTAAACGTAAATTAACGATTTAATTGATAATTCTGCAGTTTTCGGCGTATTGGCCAACTAATCAAACAACAACAACAAAACAAAACAAAATGAAACAAAAACTAAATGAAGCGTCATCTGAGAATACGTCATAGCCGTCTAGATTCATTTTACCTATATTTAAAGATATTAATTGCAGCAAATCAACTTTACAATCATCCTATTCAAGTGTGCCAATACTTTTTTGATCCAATAAAAACTGTTAATATATTTTTTTAAATCGGTGCAGTCCTACAACAAAAAAATCTTATTGATTTTTTTTGTTAAATAAGTAATTGAAAATGGTTAAACTGGTTTTTTGAAAAGATGCGTTAGAATTTTTGTTATATTTAAAAAATCAGGGGTGTGCCAATATTTTTTGATCCACTGTATGTGAATTTAGAACTTCGAAGGAGGAGGCAAAATATTGTATGGTTTCAACAAGATGGTGCCACCGCTCATACCAGTAGGCGAAGTTTAACTGTTTCACGGCAAATGTCCCCGCGTGGCCCCATTTCACGTTTCGGTGTGTATACTACTCGTCCTCAGACAATACAAGACTTAATAGGTCGGATTAGGGAAGCGGCAAACGGAATTGACCAAGATTTGCTTCAGAACGTGTTGGATAATTTTAGGAACAGCCTGCAAATGTGTGTCAAGGAACATGGCGGACATCTTAAGGACATAATTTACAAACGTTAAAAAATCGCCAACAATAAAGCCAATGTTTTAGTACCGGCTGTTTAAATCGCTACTTTCATTTTCTCACAGCAAGTTTTTTAAAATAGTTCAATCCTCTTGCCGGACCCTGTATTTGTGCCGGAAAGTGCGTAGAAGTAGAATTTTGGTTAAGAATTCTGTAAGGGTAATGTAAGGGAGATTATTTTCTTAATAGTGACAAATTCACTATTGGATCTTCTCGCCTTTCAACGAGCAGCTGTGGACCAAGTTTGTAAATTAATCTCTATTGAACTGCGCGAGATCTCCCATGAAGTATACTTCGGATTATCGAGCAACCCAAAACGTGCTTTCATCCAAAAGTAGAGCACTATAATTTAATTCCTGACAGTGAGAAATTCACAACTCGAACTTGCTAATTTTGCAATATTTCAATTCGTTAATATTGATGAAGTTTGCGAATGAATACCTTTTAAACCTTGAGTTATCCCCATGAGGGATGCTGTGGCTTATAGAGTTACCCACAGAGTAATTACATCTAGAGTTAGAGCTTAGTGCGATTCCTGATAATGACACACTTCCTACTGGAACTTGCCGCATTTACAAAATGTTAACCAGCAGCTATCGACCAAATCCGTAAATTGATCTCTCTTAAACTGCCGAAGATCTTACATGATGAGGCAACTACAGCTGAAAACAACTGAAAGTTTGGTATATCCAGAATGGGAGTTCTGAACCGTTTTGATTCTTGGTAGCGATATAAAAGCAACTTGAACTTGCCTCATTTGCAAATTTTGAATTAACAAGTATTCACTAAGTTTGAGAATTTACACATCTTAAACTGCCTCAGAGTTATCCCCATGAGAAGGGCTATGGTTTATAGGGCTACTCATAGGGTAATTATATTCAAAGTTAAAGTTTGTGCGATTAGTTCCCCTGATAATGACAACTTTACTACTGGAACTTGTCACATTTACAAAATTTCAATCACCAGCTATAGACCAAGTCTGTAATTACTCTCTCTTGAACTGTGAGAGATGCCCCCGTAAGGAGTTTCATACCTCCTAGAGCAATCCAAAGATGTTTACAACAATTAGAGCTTCATATTACTTGATTCCTAGCAGTTACTTGCATTATTTCAACTAGTAAATATCGACCAAGTTTAAGAATAAATACCTCTTAGACAGCGAAAGATATCTATCTCGTGAGGGATTTTGTGGCTTATAGAGCTACTTACAGAATAATGGTATTCAGAGTTAAAGTTTAGTGCGATTATTCATGAGCTGAACATAAGACTACTTTAAGGTAAAAGCCTACCAAAATAAAATAGTTAAAAGCAACTTGAGAAAAATAGGGGCAGCAATTCAGGTTAATTTGTGATACCCAGGAGCAGAATCAAGAGTAGAAAGCGAGGGAAATTCTATTAGATAAAGTTGAAAATAGATGAGTGCCAAGTGCGGTTAATGTGTTAAGAGTTGAAACGTAAGGTTAGTTCATCATGATAAAACTGCAACCGTAACAGCATTAAGGAAGGGTGGTTGGTAGGAGGGGGGGGGGGGGGGAGAGTTCTTTTGAGTTACAGAATCATCAGATGAATATAAGGTCAATATAAGATACAAAGTCTACAGAATAAAAAGTTCAAAGTGAGGGTAAAGAAATTAGAAAAAAATAGGCGCAGCAATTGAGGTCAATTTTGAAGTATAGGTGCGAGTGATTTTACTCGCTAAGTTTGAAAATATACAGAGTGGGGCAGAGGAACTTGCTTGTTTGAATGTGACGTTTTGAAGCGATGGTTGCTCCGAGGAGGGTGAGGGTGGACACATTCGAGAGGGCAGAGCGTAAAGTTGTAGCTGAGAAAAAGCACGTCAGGCGCTGCTTGGCGTACCTCACGACACACTTATTTTCTCCAGTGATGAGGGTCAGTTCCATCTTTTGAGATATGTCAATAAGCAGAACGTGCGCTATTGGGGCCCTGACAATTTCATCAGCATGTCCTACATACACAACGTGTAACTGTTTGGTGTGCAGTATCACAAGTTGAAATAATTGGTCTGAGGTTTTTTGAGGAAAACGAATGGACAGTGATCTACATTAGCCAGCACGTTCGCCTGATTTAACCCCTTGCGACTATTTTTTATGGGGCGATCTAAAATCACTTGTTTACAGCGATAGTCCTAGGATTCTGACCGTTGAACGAAACTTCCGAGTTTGATTAATGCAGCGTACAGAGAATAATGGACGCCAACTGCCTGATAGCATCTTCGAAACTGTGTAAACATAAAATTTAAATTTTGCACTTGATACTGTTCATAAAATTAAATATGTATATATCTGTAATACTTTTTTTAAATTGAATTTCTAAATAAGCAAGTTGCTCTGCCCCACCCTGTATAAGATCAAATTAAGGTCAATCTGAGTTACTCAAGTCAGAGAATCATGAGCTAAATGTGAGACAAGTTTAAGCTACAAAAACCATAATTAAAAGTCAGAATACTTTACCTTTATATTATTTCAAATACAGGAGCTGCCACTAAGGTTAATTTGCAAGTTCAAACTCTACAGAACCAGGAGTTGCATGAAAGGTAAATCAACTTAGCAGAGTTCCAAATATAGGACTTGCAACTGAGATTAATTTAAAATACAGAAGCTTAGAATCTTGAGTGGAAAATCAGAGTAATTAAGCTTAATAGAAGATGCATAATCATGAGTTTAACAGCAGATTTATTAAAGATGTAAAGGGTATAACAATAAGTGTTGAAAGTAAGGGTAATTCAATTCCAAAAGGGCGTAAATAGAGGAGCTGCAAGCGCGGTTATTGAAGGCAATTCAACTTGATTTAGCTATCAGGAAGTGAATTAATCCCTGAACTTGAATTCACCTTTGACTGAACTAAAAGCAAAGGTAATTTTCGACTCCATAAAATGCGGGAGTTGAGAATGAGCTATAATTGCATGAGGTCACAAATGAGGCCAAGTTAAGCTAAAAAATAAAACACAACACACAAGACACAGAACTTAGAGTTTAAAGTGCGATAAATTCGGTTACAACTTGGTTAGTACAAAATTGAAAAGTTTTCAGCTTTTTAGATTGAGGGTGGAAATTTACAACAGTCTTAAGAGCATTTGAATCACAAAGCTTCAACAAACTCACTTTACTTACGATTACGGTTCCTTAACTTAAGAAGTGGTTGCACGAAGATAACAACTTTTAGTTTATAGTTTGCAAAATTGAGAGTAAGTACGCGTCCAAAAATAGGAGCCGAAGGAGTGTGAAGTGAGGAAATCAGCATAGATTTATAGTCGAAAGTGCTTCTTGTTCTTCCTTTCCGCTGGGACCTCTATCACTATGCTGAATCTCATTGTGATTATTCTGGATTTCTATGCGTTGTAGTTCAAACCGAGAGAGGGAAATTATTAACAAGCAAACATAGAGAATGAAGATTTAAAATTTAATGTGCAATAAGTGCAATCCTGGCTTCTAATCTAAACTCATAGGTGCAACCTTTTTAATCTAATCCTAATCTAAACTCATAGGTGCAACCTCGACTAAGCTGGAAACTTTTAATTTTTACCATTTATGGGTTTAGAGTCTAAAATAAAATTATACATTTTAACAACAATATAAAGTATTCCAAAAGTTGTTCTGGGGAGCATTTCGGGACCTGGCAACGTCACAAAGGTTCCCAACGACCCTCAGGAGGATCGTAACTTTTGATTCATTCAAGTCGCTCCCTTTGGAAAAAGACGATTTCCCCCAAAACTTTTTACATATGCGACGGGCAAAATTAATAGAAGTTGCAGGGGAGAATGTTTGTTTTGTAGGGGGGGCGAGAATAAAGAGATCAGATTGACCGGAAGGGACATCAAAACAGAATGGGGCCTTTATTGGTTTTGCTTCTTTGATCCACCACCACCTTGTTCGTTAGGCCCCGATATAAAAACAACGGATCAGAAATAATTCGTTTTATTGCTCCGAAGGAGACGTTATTGTGCGCGAAACAAGACGTATTCTTTCGGGGAGTCCTTTATGTTTCGAGAAGATCCGTAAATGGCCCTTGAAATTGAAATTAGGCACTGTATGTATAGCTGGGATATCGCTGCTTGCTCTGGAATGGATCAGGGTGCAGCCAGACCGAATAAAGTGAGGGTAATGGGTCTGCTTTGCATCGCAGAACTTCCTATTAGGACTGGAGAGCTTTCACGGAGCACGTTATGTCTTTGGTACATTAACCAAATTGCCCTGTATTTTTTAGTTTCATTTTCTGCCTCAGCTTTTCTATATAGTTCTTCCTTGCCGGCAACTAATTCCATCAGTGATAGCTGGGGCCCGTATACAACAAATCTTATATTGCGATTTTCGTCACGTCTACTCTTATATCGACTTTCTGCCTCGAATAGGGCTGATGAAACCGGCTGCACCCCCTCTGACGTGACACGGGGGGTTAATCCCCCGAGATATTCCTTAATCCGGTGGACCGCTTGTGACGTCGCGCGAGAATAGGACTCCCTTTGGGATTTCAGTCTTTGGATTCTCAAACTTTTGGTTTCGAATGCGATTTTTTTTTTGGAACTATAGCCCCCGTGGTGCTAGCCAAACAGGTAAGTATCTCGGCTAACACAGTCTCACATAGGGAAAATTGTAATTTCTTTCACTATTAACGTCTAACCTAGAGGAGGTAACAATATTAGGCGCTGGCAAAGTGGTGCTTAGCTATTCTGTTTATGTTCGCTAAAGGCTTCTGTACATACATTATAGCTTCGTTACTGGATTCAGTTTGTGTGAGAAATTATCCTCGTAAAGGAGTTTTGATCTGCTTGATGGTATCTCGTCTAGAACTTAACAGAGTTTGCCTATTGTCGCGAGTTAAGAAGATTCATGACTGAGCTTAATAAACTTGCTTTGCAGTGAAAAGTTGCCGGTATCCAGTAATTTTCAGACTTAGTCCGGGAAGGAATTTCCGATTGAATTCCAAAAAGGATTTTGTGCTGCACTTTGTATTGGCTTCGTTTATCGCAGTAAACCAAAGCATTTCCAGGCCAATTCGTAATCAATCGGACACTTACGCCTTTGGTTACTTCGTGCCAGGCCAGATAAATGGATCAAATAGACTCTATTTGTTCGGATGAGACGGGCATCAGTTTACGTTAAACTCATTGGGAAAACAGTGATACTGCAAGCATAACAATGGCATGTTTTTGGTGAAAACTCGATTGGTCCTGTGTGTAATTTCAATTGGATTAAAATCCCATTTGCCAGTCAGTTTATTTTTGTCCTCAGGTTAGTTCCTATTGCAAACAAGAGCTTCACCGCAATGATCACGCTATTTTGATTGAAATTCTGCATTAATTGAGTGCAATCGATATGGCTGTAATGATGAAACATTTCGGAATTTGGTGGAAGTCCGTTGCTGAATGCACTTGTTAAGGAATAAGTGTGCAGGGCGAGTCATGAGGAAATGTACACACTTCTACCATGGGACAAGATCGCTAAGAGGAATATCGAACTTGTTATACAGGGAGTTTTACACATTTTGTGGAAAAAAGGTTTATACTGTTATGTATAAGATAAGGTATTCAGAGTTCAAAAAATCCAGGGCCGGCTTCAAACAATTTAGCAGGTTTTTGCATACCAAAAAAATCACCGTGTATCCGAATTTTCGAAAAAACACATTTTCTAAATGTTAGATGAATTAATAGTTATACCCAGTCAATAAATTTGTCACACTCTTCATTGCTTTGTAAAAAAACGAAGTTTACCAAAAAGGCTACAGTTTTGGATATTCGGATATACCTACCATAGCATCATCTAGGAGTTCCTTTTTTCCATAAATCTTTACCTAATATTTAGTAATAGTAAAAAGCGAATTTCTTATTTCTTACGTAAGTTTTTTGAATCACTTTCCAACAATGGTAAAAAAGAAGTTTTTTCCCTCTCATTATTTTAATTTTGAAATGTTATATTACAAAGTTATAGCGAAAACCATTTTTCGGTAAAATGCGTAAAACTCCTTGTTTAATAACAATAAAAAATGCGAGCCACTTTCGAATTCTCGTTCGATATTCCTCTTACCGCGTTTCCCAGAAAATAAGACCCAACCAAGAAATAAGCCCTAGCAGCATTTTTCGAGGCATTTCTAATATATGTCCTACCCCTAAAATAAGCCCTAGTTAAATTCGTTAACCGGACGACTCGGGACCCCTCTTTCCTAGCCTGCGTGACGGTCAGTTATGAACATCATTCGTCACTGGCTGGTCGTGTTCTAAATGTCGTTTTAGCTAACCAATCTGTAGTTATTTATTAACTTCTTTTTACATAAAATGGGTGCAAAAGAAAGAACTACTCTGACATCGAAAAAGTTAACAGGAACGATTCTCTGAAAGGTAGAAGCTAGAAAGGAATAATTTTCTTTCTTTTTTAGTTTCATATATCTCTTGCTCATCTGCATGTCATATTCGTTTTGCCCGAACCAGAATTCCTAGTCTATCCCTGAATTTGCCCTCTCCAAAAACTCGAACGTACCCAAAAAACAAAACCTTTGATGCACAGCCCTTAAACTGTCAGTCATCACAGTAAGAATGAGCTGTGAGAAGAAAAAAGCCATTCCTCAAAGCGCATTAGCCAAAAAGGGTATTCGGATGGATGACTCAAAGTTCCGCCCATGTACTTCCGCCTAATTAGCCGGGATCATGAAAACAATGGGTCGACAAGCACGCCCCTGGTTGGTTCCCCCCATCACAAAGCAACGATTCTTTACGCACATATCTGAAGATGTTTCGAGTAGAGGCGGCCATAACTGCAAAAAAGGGCTTTTGAGGAGGCATCTGTGCATTGGGCGTATCTAGAAATTTACCTCCTGGAAAATTGAGTTTAATGTTCTCTTCCAGAGTAAATAATACTGCTACTTGGAAATCAATCGGAAGTTTCGAATTGCAGTCGGGAGTTTAAAATTGAATATCTCATGTATACGTGGTTTACTTTATAGAGTTGTCTTAAGTACACATTGAAGTTATTATACCCATTCTTCAGATAATTCCGCTCTTAGGAAAGCATATTGTTTGCCTAGAATATTACCATTAGATTCCCAATTAACTGTTCCTGATAAAATTACCGTTTTTTTTTTTTATTATTTGAGCACAAGTATTAAAGGAATAAGAAAAGTCCACAGTTGTCCAGTTTGCTTAATCGATAAAACTGGAATCATGAATAATAGATCGTTCTCATTCGAGAATTTCGAGTCCTTAATAAATATTACCCTTTTCGGTAAAATCTCGTGAAGAAGCCGAAAGAAATCTACAATTTGCATCTTTTTAATTAAAAAAAAAAGGAAAAAAAGAGTCTCAAAAGGACCGTCAGAGACGTTCGCTCCATCAGCTTCGGGGGCTCTTTTTCCTTTTCTGGCAAAGCTAGAAAATGAGGTCGCCAAAATATGGAAAAAAAGTCTGGATATGAAGGCATTAGTCTCTATGGTTTTATTTTTAGGTAAAGGTACTCTCCGCTCTTTTTTATATATACCAGGGATTTTTAAATGCGGAAGTTTTAACACAATAGAATTTAATTGTAAAACTCTTTGGTCTATTGCAAAGAGAATCTTGTTACTTTAAATATCACATAATTAAATACGTACTGAAACATGATGTTTGAGACTATTTTTGCACAAGTTACTTCTTCGATTTTCCTCGTATTTCATGTCCTGCATTTTTTTCTATTATTTTCGTGTCTTTTGTGCTCGGGCACGGCGAGTCTGCCTCTTGGAGAGTCCTTGAAATTCTCACAATCTGTAAATTTAGACGCTGCTCCGGCATCGAACTACTTCTGGAAAGCGTGGATCTGGAGAATTATTACAAAAGCCCGTTGTTTCGCTCCTCAGGACTGCAGGATAATGGTCGGAAAAGAGACGAGTTATACTTAAAAACAACAGCCGCAAAGGGATTGTAATTAAGGAAACTGTATGCAAAAAGTTCTAAACCGTATTAATAAATAATTTGGACACATTTCAGAAGAAGCTCAAAGTTTCACTAGGAATCAACTCTTCAGCTATCCAGATCTCATTAGCTTTACTAATTATAATAATTTAATAAGTGGAACGATCGATTAATATTATTTTTTAGGAATAAATGCCAAAACTAGGATAAAGCGTAAGCGGCATTCACTAAATGGCAACGTCACAGGCCGCGATTCTCGTAATCCGAGGGCCACAATTGGCTGAGAAGCGTGTTACTTGGTCCACTGAGGAAATTACATAGTTGCCACTGTGAACAAATTTTATTAAATTTAAGGCAAAATAAAAAATGTATTGCTCTGTGTACCCTCGAACGCCCCTGTATTTTATGGAAACGAAGTGAGATTTTTCTGAGTTTTAGGAAACAATTAGTGAAACATATTTTCAGAAAATCGTTGGTGTATCACAAGATTTTTAAAGTGACAAATTTTAAAATAATACATTTTCTAACAACGGTTTCGAGGTTCGCGTGCCTGCGTTGTTCATAGAAACTGAGTGCCATTTTTTTCCATTTTTACGGAACAATTAGCGGAACTTAATTCCAGAAAATCATTAGCATACTTCCACCTTCATTCAACTGGGAAAATTTTAAATTCTATGAAAATGTATATATGTATGTATGTATATAAGTGCCCAAATAACAGGCAACGTCTCACGCCCTTATAACTTTACGATGGTACCGCGATCGGCGAAGGAATGCATTACGTGATACACTGAGGATGTTACATAGTTGCCACTGCTGAGAAATTTAATTAAATTTAAAGTAAGATAGTTTTTATTTCCAATTGAAATTTCGACGATTGATTGCAGAGGCGTAATGAGTTTAAAGTTGTTTACGGAGATTTAAAATGTATATATATATATATATATATATATATATATACATATATAATAGAAGACAATTGTCTGGTACAGTGTTTTAGGGGTCGTGGCAATTGATATTCTTAGAAAAAAGTAACTAGGGTTCTCAATCAAAATTCGAAGAAAAAAGGGGCATAAAAGTAAATAATAAATTCCGAATGGGTCGTTTATATAAACGATAAACAAAAGGCCCGAAGTTATAAGAGGCCCCCACAATCGCGAGAAAGAAATAATAAGCTGCAAACGAGCTCGTTTAATTCCTAATCAGGTTCTGTCCAGGTGCGTAATGAAGAACAAAGAATGCCACTCATCCATACTTGACGGTGATTAAAAATTATACGATTGCAGTTTTAAAATCGTCTGGTAATTTTTTGCTGTCCGGCCTTTAGTCCGTCAGCACAAGTATTTTTTTTCAGAGGACTCAAAACCAAATCTTCACATTTATCTTGTGCTGTAATGTCCCGGATATTCTTATATCGATTTTATTGCAAGAAAGCGACATTGCACAATTCTTTAACACATAAAATTATTCCCTTTCCGGGCTCCTGCAAGCCCTGGACTAAACTTGGAACCGATTAATAACATCGAGAATTCCTGCAATGCTACTGTTTTATATTAGTGTTAAATCCAATACTTGAAGTGATAATTAGAGCCCTTTTTGAATGAATATATGCCTTTTTTCCGCTCGTCACAAAATGGGTTCATTACTCTAATGTATGTTACGAGGTCGTAAATTGTAGGAGCAGGTTTCCATACACAGAGTTAATTTGGCCGCACGTTGTATTAGAGCCCCCTTTTGATATAGAAAAGCCATAAACGAGATATGGGAAGTGGCTTCCATAACCATAAAGAGGGCGGGGACTGTAATGAGCCTCATGGGGTAGCTGAATCAATTCACTAATTACTAGAATTTCTGAAGAGTAATTTACTTTTGGTTCGAACAAATCTGTCACTTTTATAAGGCAAACTTCCGGCTACGTGAGGCCCATCTTTAATTCGCCTTGAAACGTTTTTCGAAACTTAATCCCGTTTCCTGCAAAGGTAATCCGAGCAGACCCTCAAGTTCTTGATATTCCCCGCCAATACCGAGGCAGATACTTGATACTGAATGTGTAAAACACGAACAACGCACTTTTATTGGCGAAATCTCGCTTGATTACTTTTTTTGTTTTCAACCCCATCGTCATCCCCGATCCCTCATTAGCGTCTTGTTTGCCTTATGGATTTCAATGGGGCTCCGCCATTAAGATGGGTTTAGATGAGGGTCTCTTTCAAGCTAAATTAAAGTAGCTTGAATGTACATCACTGAGGTTAGAAATGGTAGGGATGAGTGTGTGTTCAGAATTCCAGTTTTCTCACACAATGAACTAGTATTTGAATATAAATCAATCAAATTTCTAGTTGAAGTTCAAGTTTCTAAAAACAAGAAAATTCGAAGATTGAAAAAAATTCTAACTTCCAAACCTTTCTACTTACAAAAATAGTTTATGCGTCACTCGCACATCTAATGATTTCCTCACAAACTCAGAACTTTTCGTGGTAATTGATCTACCCAGAGAGCTTTCACAGAGCCGGGCTTAAGAGCCCAGCCATGAATCCAATACGAGACTCACAATCTACTTAAACCACTGATGTCTTACTCGAAAGTCTAAAGACTCATCTCGTTAAAGCATAAAATAACATGTGACAACCATTTAAAAAATTCTAGCTGCCGAAGATCACAATCTACTTAAGCGACTTATGCTTCATTCGAAAGCCTAAAGATTCTTCTACAAATTCTTGTGGTGATTGATTAATTCAGATCAATTTTGCATGTCAAGACAAGCATTGATATGGATAAAACGAGTCAAACTAAGAATAATTTATTCACCAAGTAATTTGATTTTTAAGTCAAATCAAACATGGCATGAAATATTAAACATCCTGACGTGACAAACTCCCAACTGTAGCAGCGTTAAATAGTATACAAAATAGATCACCTTTCTTTGTCTTTCCATGTATGTCCTCCTGTCCTGCCTACACTGACTTATCTGAAAAAATGTGCTTGCGCGCAATAGGTGGCAACGTCGCATGAGAAGACTGTCACAATTTCAGCGCCCGAATTGGCGGAACGACCTTTAACCACATCCTCAGAGCACATTGCACCGTTGCCACTGTTAACAAATATTACTAAATCTAAAAGAAAATACTTTTAAGTTTTGATCCACTTTAGCGGATATAGCGTATCGATAGTTCACTGCTAAGTTGTTTATGATTGAAAGTTGGAGATTTCCGTATACTTTTCGTTGGGAAGTTTTCAAACATGACAAACGTAAAGTTTTTTCTGCGTTTGTAACATTGTACATCCATTTGTCGAAGTCTCCCCATTCGGCAAAAGAAGTGGAAAACTGTTTAGCGCCGATATATTCAAATGGAAGCATTCAAATGCAAAACAGGACCTTTCGAAAAACGACTTTTGGGATGGTGGGGCCCCGTTTCCTAGTCCCCATACGAGAATACGCCGTGTACCGTTTTGCAGGTTTACGAACATAAGATGTGTCCCTTTTATGTTCGGCCCCAAGGAGACGGAGTGTGTACGAGTGTGTGTGTGTGTGTGTATATATGTATGTATGTAAATTGACGGTAGTTGACTATTGTGCCCCGGGATCTGGAAACTTTACGACGCGGGCAACCGAGGTCGAATCTTTTTACATTATTTCGGGCTCTGCAAATTTCGAAATTCATTCTGACGTCTTGACTGAGCAATCATCTAAAAGATTAGGCTTCGAAGTAATTTTCGGAATTAGTGTTGCCATACGGCCGCATCCAACCTGTTTATTAAACCATTATAAACTCGATGTCAGAGATCCTTATCTGTCAACGGGTATTCGAATATATCTATTTCGGAACAACACAGATTTTCTCTATAAAGTATCAAATTACCACCTGAGATGCCTTCGAATTTTATAATGTATCGCGAGCTAATTATCGGAGTATTGGGTTTCGGTTTACGATACCGGATCACACGGTTGTAAAATCTTGACGACAATAATGGTTCTAGAAGAACAAAAAACCGAAAGAACTCGTTCCAAGAACACGAAAAAAATGCGGCAAATTGTGCTCGGTTTAAGCTTCCCTTGGTAATTATGGTCATTAACTTGCTGACAAAATATAACTCTGAGAAACAAATTATTATACTTCTATTGTCTGTCTGTTTGTTCAAGGTATACAATCCTGACGATTATTTTCGTATTACCATTTCCGGCGCAAATTAGCTTCACTGCTACTCCTTTCTTCACCAATATCCAGCAAATTCGCATCCACATCCCTTCAAATTACCGCGAGCAATAACATTATTGGAGAATATTGAAAACCTCGGCTGGAAATAGAAGAAAAACGAAGTAAAAACACACGTAGCATTTCATTAGCACGAGTGAAAAAATGGCAATATGGAGAGATGGAAAAGGGAAAAACGGGAACGATGGTATGTGTTCGAACAGCTGACTCCTCCCCTGTGCGAGGGGGATGAAACAAGCGAGTTCGCTGCTGCAGGTGTTGTTAGTTGAACATATCTCCGAATTTAGGGGCCCTAAAGTATGTTCTTCGGAGCGTTCTGTTGCGAATTTTCAAATTTTATGCCTTGACACCATAGTTGCTGCTTTGTGTTTAAGGGGAAATATTGCCAAAGAAGAATTTTCGATGCGGGGGGATCAATGATGCCTATAGGGGAGAGAGAAATGTTTGCAATATCAGGATATACTAGCCCGGCCGTTAATGCACCCGAACTGCAAATTGCACCCTGATTAGCTGTCATTACGGATTATCTCGACGCCGATGCATGTGTTAATGTCACAGCGTCCCGGCGTCCGCCCAGGGGCGGCTCAGCCCCGACCTTTTTCTCAATAAATTACTCAATTACAAATCCTTAAATTTAATCTCCCAAGTCCCATCTTTTACCGTACGCCAATAACTTTAGAACTCTAAATCCTTCTTTCAGCTAATCTACAGACAGTTCTAAAGTTAGTGAAGAATTTATGATTTCGGTTCGAGATCATTCTCAAAGTTCCGCCGATAGCAGGAGATGGTCCGGTTCTTTGGAGCGTGTCTCGGACTTGGGAAATCGAATTAATTAAATATGTTTTATGCTCCTGAAACCGAATGAAGACGGACCAGTTATCGATTGGTGATAGAGAGATATAGGCTGACACAAATTGATAGTTTCAACTTAAACTGCAACGGTGATTGAAGCCCCTGATAAGTGAGTTTATTGTGAAGGTTTATGTCTGGAGAGCTCAGTAATAATATACCAAAAATATCTACTTCTTTGTATAGTAGTACAGTAAATTGTAACTCGATAGGTTGTCCTCTGTGTGTGGCAAGACAGATAAAGCGCTTAAAAATGTTTTTTTTAAATTTTATCGTGAAGACCGGTCATAATTTATTCAAAATATTAGGCACATTGTTTTTTTATAGATATACTTGTTGGATTATATAATTAAAGAATTTAATTTATTTAATATCCAGTTTAAGCTTTTGATGCCCCTCTATGCATTGTGTTGCAGGTGTGGCTGAGGCAATCCCGAGTACGTTTCTTACAAAATTTTTCATCAGAAATTATATCATAGACACGTATAGGTCCGCACAAGAAAATCAGATCCCATAAACTAACTGAATTTATCAACCCCTATTTTCAAATGCCAATTTCTTTCTATTGGAAATTATGTGTTTTCAGAAACCGCATAAACTTTTCCACGTTGGTCGTTCCCAGATTTCTACTTTTTAGGTATTTCCTCCTATTTCCACTACGTATGAGATCCAGAAAAAATTATTATATCAAAGTAATCTATTAAGATAACTGAGAATTCCGAGATGGTTCATTTTTATACTTATTGCAAATTTAGTTTCTTTTTTATTAATCTCATTGCTACAATCGAAACCTCCAAAAGTTTCTATTTTAAAACCGCTTTTGTGTGATTGCTTTGTAGCATTCCATATTTTAACAGTTAATTCTTGGAGCATAAAATGAAGTAATACAATAAACGAAAATCTTAAAATGTCTCAATTTTGCATATTTCTTGGTCATAATGCTTTTCTAATATTAATTTTGAAACTTCTAAAAGCTTACGCTTTGTTCACAACAGTAACCACTTTAAATTAAGGATTCTTGTCTAAAGACATATGGGATACTGTTTCACTTTAAAAATTCAAAAATTGGCTTCTTCATCTGGCCTAAACTAAATGAACAAACTCCCAAAAAACTTTCAACATTTTCTCCAAATATCGCGCAAAAATTCCTATTTTTAAACAATTCCTGAGGGACTCATTAGGATATTTCCCGAAACTACTAATGAGCCGGAAGCAGTCGGAAGTAGGTCCACAGCAGTCATACCTCAGGTTTATAGTAATCGTCAAAATATCTAACTTGATGCTATCATTGGAGAAGGACTCAAATAAGGTTCTTTCTCCTGGGTATCCTGAGGATAAAGCCTGATTTGACGAATTTCGGCGATTAATGTAAAATTTACGTCGATTGTACAGTTTGAGCACAAAATCGTCGTTTCCGACATTTTTGTTTAATTTAAGTACGAATTTCCATGTCTTAACTCCTACAAAGCTCAGTTTGATAGATTTGGCCAGATTAGAACTCTGAGTCCTGTGTGAAAATTGAAAATATCCACTTGAGTCAACTTCGATTCTAATCAACAAGAAGTATCCTGTAAAAAATCCTTCGTTGAAACCCTCGTGGGTGTCCACAGGATTTTCGAAAATTTTTCAGGAGTGTCAAGGAATTATTAAAATTTCAGTCCTTCGTATTCCTAAAAGTTTGCCTGTTTCTTTATTCTGATTAAGACCCGGTTTTTTAAGTTCACGGTAACTTCGCAGCAAATATCATAATTTGGGTAAAAACGACGAAATTTGAAGAGAGCATTCTAGAATTCCCGGAAAAATTCCTTTTGAATAATCCTTCTTTAGCCTCTCCAAAGTAGGAATTTCTGCACATAAATATGTAAAAACCATTCGAGAGACGTTCGCGTTGAATGAATTTTTGGGATTTTCTAAACTTTATAACAACTGAGAACTCTAGACAATACGATATTTTCTGATGAATTATTGGAGAGAGTTGTCTCTACTCGTAAAATTGTATTTTTCAAGTGGAAGCAACTCCTCCGCTTTAAACACCTTTTAATACTTCGTTTTGCACTTAGCAGTTTAAATCGAAACTTCAAGATCATTAACCTCGTTTCGTGACAAAACTGGAAGAACCAAAGACATCACGAATTAAGGAGACAACCGATGGGATTAGCGAACAAATATTTATTAAGACTCGTCGAAAATAAACTAAGTGAAAAACGTGGAGATTCAACGTTCCCGGAGATTTCTATCAGAGATTGAATGCGACACCGGGTGATGAGCTTAAGTTGATTAGATACGAAACGATAAAGTCGCCATAAGCAGCCGAAGAAGGGAAATAAATGAAGAAGATTTAGTATGTGGGGGCTGAGGATTAACGGACTGGAGTCCCTTCGTTATTTAACAAACATTCTTGCGTAACTGAACTAAACTAAATCGAGCAAAGGTATAATTTATCGAAGGATTTCGAACGGTAAGATCAGGATGGGTTCCCACCCCCGCTGGGACCGCCCATAGTCATTGAGTAATCGGTTTCTTTTCGAATTAATGTTCGACTTGCGGGACACACGTAATGGTACATATTTCACCCATGAAGTCCCATTTAGGGCACGATTTTTTTTTAATTTTTAAGTTTATCCCATTGTGGCCAAGAGAGTATCAAATATCTGATTTAAACAGCTAAAGAGATTTGTTTAAGCCCCGCTTATAATAGGCCATTGATCTTCCATATGTTGATGGAAATCTATGCGGTGGTAAGGAGATTGTCTAATTTATCAACAACCATAGAGAATCGCCTTCGCCTTCTTAAATCCCCTCTAATCCTAATAGAGTATTATAATTCAAAGTAGCTTGAGTTTTTGATGGGGAATATTTTCGAAACGTTATGGCCGGCCTGGTCTGTACGGATTTAGGTGTTGACAAATCTTAACTGCGGCATAAAATGCGGAAAATATCGAGACTGCTGCCAATAAACATAAACACATCAAGGCGATTATATCCCCGTTGAAACATTTAAAAAGCAATCAAAATATTAAGTTTCCCAAACGGGCGTTGCGAATGGCAATGTATCCGAGTCACCTTACACCCATTGAGGCCCAGAAAAAGGACCAAAACTGGTACAAGTCGAAAAGGAAGGCAACACGGATGCTACCAGCCATTAATTCCAAATTCACATTGACATCAGGACCCGGAGATTTTATCAGTTAGAGTTACGTGTAAATCCTTTTCGTCTTTTTCTGTATTGCCTCAACGACGTTGCCGCGGCAACTCCCTAATTTATCAAAGGCATATATCTCGATTTCCTTCTCCTGGCGACTTTTCGTAAATTTGCCAACACGGCAACCACATAGTAACAATAAAAACGATTGTGAGTCGAGTGACGCACCATAGCACATGAGAGGTGAATTTTAAACCAATTTCTGGTGATTTTTTTTATTTGGTTTGCATACTAATCCGGGGTCTCCTTTTATCGCAATCGCATCTGGTTATCTTGATGAGGGCTGCGCTTAACATTCTGAAGAGTGCGCGGTTTCGTGGTACGCCTTTACCTGAGGAATTTAGCGGAAATTTATATGTACTCATTTACAAAAATTATAATACCAGTTTAAATGCGTAAGACACCAAGTTTATGTAATAATTACTGTTTAAAAAGCACGTATTAGGACGAATATCTCTTTCGATTGACGATCGAAACTTTCGATTCCCAGTTCAGTTTGTTACAAAATGACCCATAATCGCGAATTTCGAAAATACGAAAGGTTAAATCTCTGGCAATTTTCCAGATATTTTTTTGAAAATTTCATTTTTTCGGCTAAGGCCTTCAAGCTAGTTTGGGTTAATTGATATATGCTGGTATGACTGCATATACAGAGCAGTCCAACGAAAATTTTTGCACCTAATATTTAAAGTCTAAATGTGTAAAAATGCTCGTACCCGTCGATTTTTGATTCGAGGGGCGGCAATTTTTTATTGTATTTTGAAAACTTCAACCCCTGAACATGGGTGACAGTTACCCCCAAATTTTTTCATGAGAAGGAGTGTAGAGTGACACGTCACTTTAAAGGTAGCCGTACCAGGATTAAATATCTAAGCTTCAAGGTTCTGCCATTATTCCCGTTGATATGACAGCTTGTCAAAGTCTGTGGCGAAAAAAAGATTTTAATTAATAATGAATTTATATCAAAGAGAGTTTATAATAAAGAGTTGCGAACTTCAAAATGAGGGTAGGAAGACCGTTAAAAGTGAGATATTATTGAATCGTTTTGAAGGATATTCATCTAAAATTTGAAATAAGGTTCTATGCGGCTGTTACCTTTCCGGATATAACTCAAAATACATTTGAGCTGTTTTTGTACTATTCCTATGGATGCTTGGGCTGCCCAGGAAGAAATTTTCTGGATTTTTCAAGGGCTACACTTTTTCAAATTTGCTTGGTTTCTGAAAAAAAGTTTTAGATTTACGGATATGACTAGATATATTTGTGCAGGACTTAACGAAAACTCTCCAGACTGTCCTGCCTTTTTATTAAAATGAAGTCTTACTCAAAAACCCTCAAAAAGCTTTCTTGAAAATTCAGCTCGAAATCGTCTAAGCTCAGTGTTTTCAAAAGTAGGAGCAATTGAAATTGGAGCTATTATTGCCTTTTACAATCCTGCACTTTGCATTCACAGCTCACAATATCCGCTGATAAATTACAATCCATCTGCGATCGACTAAAATTAATATCAATAAAAGGGTCATTAATCCAAATTACCATATAATCCTCTGTTGTAAGAGTAGAAAATTATAGAAAGGTATTGTGTTCCGGCCTACAAATGACAAGTATTATTTTTCTTCTTTAAGCCGGGACACTAGTGTCGAATTTGCATACATAAATATGTATGAAATATTGTTTATTTTTCACCGATACGTTGTCGATTATATTTATGAATTATGTAAAAAGGCGGGTCCAAATGTTAACCGTTGGCTAAAGCATCAGGAATTTTTCAAGCTCTTCTTACATTGAACTTATAAACTCCGACTTTAAAATACTCAAGTCGGGCGCTTCCTATGAAACTATTTGCATAGTTCACAATGCTAATATCAATGCTTTAAAATAAATTTTGTCGCCATCCAGAAGCACCTTTTAGAGCTTTAGACCTCCAAAAATAATCGTCCTTAAAAAATTTATAGCGAACCTACTTGTCCAAGTATTAGAAAAAACTTAGTATCGCAAATCATAAGCAAAATAAGTACTCTCATCATCGGTAAACAATAATCCAAAGGTTCACAACAGTTATTATACTGCTCACAGTTCTCACGAATACCTCAATCGTAGATACGAAACCTGCCTAATCTGTGTACGTGACTGTAATGATGCTACATCTTGAGAGGCCCGTGAGTATATTATAGGAAACTCATTTATAATTAATCCAGAATCAATATTCTTCAACCATAATCTTAACCACACTTCATTGGAGCTCTTTGCAGCCCAGCAGCAACCCCAAAACCGACTTTAAAGTTGAAATAATTTCCTCGGTAAAATCCTTAAAGTATTAGGTGTACAACTTTGCTTCCGCCGTTTTTGAATAGATGTATGTAGCGGTAAGTAATGATCGAAATAAATAACCCCATGTGGGCATGCAGGAGCCTTGGGCACCTGTTAACATAACCTCATAAAAATATTAGTCTATTTGTGTCTTCATCATAAAGTTATTCGCAATTGAAAATGTCAGTGTACGAGCCAAATTCTCGTCATTTGCGGGAGGTTTTACTTTTCTGCTTCAATATGAAGAAATCTGCTGCTGAGGCTCATCGAATGCTCTCAGATACTTATGGGGAAGCCACTATTAGTGAAAGGACATGTCGTGAGTGGTTTCAGCGCTTCAAGAACGGTGATTTTCACGTCGAAGACCAACATAGCGGTGGAAGAAAGAAGGTTTTCCAAGATGCGAACTTGGAAGCATTACTTGACGAAGACTCGTGTCAAAGTCAACAAGAATTGGCACAATCATTGGGAGTGACTCAACAAACAATCTCAAAACGCCTCAAAGACATGGGAATGATTCAGAAGCAAGGATATTGGGTGCCGTACGAGTTGAAACCAAGAGATATTGACAGGCGTCTGTTCGCTTGTGAACAGTTGCTTGCAAGGCAAAGACGGAAGGGATTTCTGCATCGTATTGTGACTGGGGACGAGAAATGGGTTCATTACGATAATCCCAAACGCAAAAAGACTTGGGGATATCCCGGCCATGCTTCCACGTCGACGGCCAAACCGTCTATTCATGGTTCCAAAATCATGCTCTGTATTTGGTGGGATCAACTCGGCGTAATATATTATGAGCTGTTACAACCAACTGAAACAATCACAGGTGCTCTTTATCGAACCCAATTAATGCGTTTGAGCCGAGCATTGAAAAAGAAACGGCTGCAATACAACGAGAGACATGATAAAGTGATTTTGCAGCACGATAATGCTCGACCCCATGTTGCGCAAGTGGTCAAGAAATACTTGGAAACATTGAAATGGGAAGTCCTACCCCACCCGCCATATTCTCCTGACCTAGCTCCTTCTGATTATCACTTGTTTCGATCCATGGCACATGGGCTAGCTGACCAACACTTCCGGTCTTATGAAGAAGTAAGAAATTGGATAGAATCGTGGATCGCTTCAAAAGATGTCCAATTTTTTCAACACGGGATTCGTATGCTGCCCGAAAGATGGGAGAAAGTAGTGGCCAGCGATGGACAATACTTTGGATCCTAAAGGTATAATTAGTTTTTTACAATAAAATCGCGAAATTCGGAAAAAAAACGGCGGAAGCAAAGTTGTACACCTAATAACTTTCTTGGAATAGCTTTCAAAAGGGGTAATTTTCACCACCATCTATTTCGGAAATTAAGCTATTCTGGATATTATGTAAATTCGATCATTTTTATTATCCATTTCTTATCTAAGGATCTCGTAAATGTGCATGGTATGTTTAGAAAACACTTTATGTATAGTGTTACTTGTAGCTAGTTTTTGAGATATTAACAAAAATTTAATTTTTTTTTTTTTCATTTTGTATGTGTGCCGAATGTTAAATGAAGGAATTTATTTGTGGACTCCATAGAGTTTGCCTTAAAAAAATGTGTGCGCACAATTCAACAGGGAGCAACAATGCAACAAAATGAAAAATTTTGTAGATTTTGTTAAGGAAAATTAGACAATCGTTCTTCTTTATAAATTTGCGAAAAATATAACTCTCTAAGGAGTTTTCGGGGAAGAGAGAAGCGCGAATTTAAAAATCCCCCAAAAAAAATTCAATATCTTAGGAACTTTTCCATGGTAGGAGCTTTTGTCGCTTCTTAAAACATTCTTGTAGTCTTTATTTTGTAAAAAAAAACCATGTTAAGATCCTGAGTGCAGAAAGTTCTGGATTTAAAAAAATTAACAAGAATCTCCCAGGTTTTTCTCCAAACTAGGAACTTTCGTAGCTGGTTAAATAGATTAACATGAGTTAAAGTTTTTCCCCATGAGAATTTCTAAGGATAAATTCTCAAATCTTTGAGCTTAAGTTTCTCTGAAAAGTTCCAATTAACCACCAGTAAGATTCACTTCCATGGAAGTACGAAGATGAATCAAATATGAACCAGAACTATTTTTTAAAAATTTATTAGAACAAGATCCAAAAGTCAAAGGTACATGTTATTTTTCTACATACTTTCCTGATTTAAGAACAGATTGTTTCCATCGTATTGGAAGTTTCTTAATGCCGTTAGCGTAGAAAGAAGCGGGGCGTCTTTGCAATGAATTACACACGAAACCCTCAACAGCTGCATCGTTGTCGAATCTTTCTCCTCCCGGTGCCTGTTTTAACGGGCTAAACATGTGATAATCACATGGGGATAAGTCCGGACTGCAGGGAGGGTGTTCCAATGTCGGCCAGTGAATTTCTTCCAATTTTTCCCTAGTCAGGTTGGCTGCGTGAGGACGGGCATTGTTGTGAAGCAGAATCACGTTTTTGATCGAAAATTTTTTTGGCAATATGTAGACTCCATCTCAGCCAGTAGCTGGCAGTAGTAAGCTGCGTTGACTATGCGATGTTCATGGAGAAAGTCAATGTACCAACACCCTTTGAAATCCCACAAGACTGTCAAAAGCACTTTCCCAGATGAGAGGCGTGTTTTGGTTTTGATAAGTGTACCTTTATTATTCCTGCTTGACTTCATACTCAATTTCTTTGACTTTGGGTTGCAGTGGTGAACCCAGGTGCCGTGAAAATGTGCTGTAAAAAATAATTTCGTTCAACATGAAAACGTTCAAATGCGTCGACAAACACCAAGGCGCTGTTGTTTTTGTTGATCAGTCAGAAGACGAGGCCGAATAAACCACAGCTCATCTGTAATGATGGATTGAGCACTCCCATAACTTAACTTGCAACGCGGCCAATGGTCAATTGGCGATCACCCTCGAGAAGGCGGCGATCAGTGCTGATGTGTTGAGTCTCCCTGGTCCGAGGGCGGCGAGCATGAGTTCTCAACAGCCTTTCCAGAAATTTCTTGTGCCACTCGGGGTTTCTTTATACCAAACAGTGCTTTAAGTCTCTGAAGGATTTCCGCTGATTTCACCTTCACATGTAAGAAATTTCATAACAGTGCGTTGCACAACCTGCGGGTGTCTTCGTGCTCACTCATGGTGATGTAGTCTGAAGCCTTCAGAGACCAAGCAGAGTGGTCTTGTGACATTTCTATCTGTTACCCCTAGGTGCACGAGAGAAATTCCGGGTCACATTTGATTCACCCTCGTAATAGAAGAATTAGACTCGGCCTTTTTTTTTGGAATTTGTGGAGGTCGATCTCTCGCATTTTATGGAGATTTTTAAGACTACCAGAGACGCTTTTTCTAGGTTTTTTTCTGCATACTCGCCTAAACGGCCATTAGCAAATCCAATTTAATCCAAAGCGACATTTGCTGGCTTCTTTCGACACTGGGTCAGTAGATCGTCTGTTTTTACCTGGCTTTTAGGTGAATCCGCTTAAAACAACTGGGAACATTCAAAGGGATAACTACTAATGCGATTAGTTGTCGACACGTTTTACATAGCACATTATGATAGAAACCAGAGTTCTGAACTCAGAACAGTGCATTGAGGAGAACATAATAAGTTCAAATAAACCTGTCAAATTTAAAGTGCAATAAAGAGGAAACGACAGCTCCTTGCCCCTTGTCATCTAATTCCTCGTTTTCAACGTAATTAAGGTTCGTAAAATATGGCAGAAGCGGGCAAATTGAAAGGAGGCAATTTGTAACAAACTATTTATCATAAATAATTAAAATGTTAATTAGGACTCCACGAAGTCGAGATAGAGTGCATTCATCCAGTTTTCGACGGAGTTTTTTCTGCTTTTTACGGCCCAATTTACATCTTTATGTATGTTTTACAGACGGATATTAAATACCTTGTCCTTTCGAGAATTGTTTTAATTACCCACTATATAATTATCATCATCCATTTTCGAAGTTGTTTATAGAGGACTCGTAGATCGGGTTCGTTTGATTAAAATTAAATGAAATGGCCCATTTTAATGTTTTCAATCAAAATTTAATATGAATTTGACAAAATTTTAACCAAAAATAGGCCCTCAGAGGCCCTTTTCCATGTATAATTTACTTTTTTCAGCCAGTCTGTCCCCTTTATGAAGGGAAGTGTCCATGCAAAAGTTCCTCGCGGAGGAGAAAGGCGTTTTCGAGTACGTTGTGTCTAAGACGCATACTTTTGGCAAATTATATGAAGAGCCTTGATTCACCAGTTTTCCCCATGGAACTTTTCTAGTTCTTTCTATGTCAAAGAAGAGTGATAATACCACTTCTATATATACGCATCTCTTTCTCTTTCTCTCTGAATGCCCCTCACAATGGATATCAATTAGATATGATCTAGGAGCCGAGAGGAATTTTCCATGAAGCAATTTGGGATTTTCAATTGTGAGCGATTACTAGAGAATTTCCTTCTTTAGATAGGAATTGCACACCTTAGAGAGCAGACTGGGATTCTTATACAGCGCTTGTAAAAAGTATCGCAACGCGTTTATAACTTTCATAAACATGATATTTTAAAAAAATGCTTAAACACGTATAATTTTATTAGAAAAACCCTTAATGGATTATTTTTGATGTCCAAATTTTCCACCTCTATCCAACTACTTTTTATTTTCAAATGGAAAAGTACTAACTGTAGTATATTAGATGAAAGGTAAATCAATAAGGGATACAACAGTGTACTCAGAACTAAAATTTGCTCTACAGGTTGCTTAAAAAATAAAATTATTAGATGAAAAATAAAATAACTCATTTAGAAATTATTGCATCAAGCAAAATTGAAATTCCTACAATAAATGCTCAAATTAGGCTCCAGTAACAATTTGGCAATGACTCAGTTGTTCCTCGAACTCTGATGCAATTATCCAATTTTGCTTCTATTATTAATTCTAATTCTGTATGAATTATAAGACGTAAATCATCTAAATTTTGTGGTCTATTTTTATAAATGAAACCTTTTAAGTGACCCCAAAAAAAAATTGAAGGACGTAAGATCTGGAAATCGTGGCGGCCATTCCATTACGTCTCTTCTACCGATCCATTTCCTAGGGAAAATCTTATCAAGAAACTTTCTCAGAGCCATAACATAATAATGTGGTGGCGCACCATCTTGTTGAAACCAAATATTATTGGCTATTTGTTTCCCATTTTCTCTAGGAAAAATTGCGGCGATTGATGGAACTATTTCGTTTTGTAATAAGTGCAAGTATGATGCATTGTTTAAGTTCCCCTCTATGAAAAATGGGCCGATGAACTGGTGGCCGATTATATCCATCCATACATTGAGTTTTTGCGGATGTTGTGTATACAGAGGTCGCATTCAATAAGGATTGTCTGTAAACCAGTAGCGACAATTATGTCGATGAATAGATCCATTTAAGCAAAACGTTGCTCGATCCGAAAATAACTTATTACCCTGAATGCGTTTTTCTTACATCAATTCACAAAATTTCATCCTGCAATTAAAATCTGCATACCCCAAAAAAATTAAAATTTTAATTTTTTGCTTCTCAGATAAACGATCCATTTTTTAAATATTTTAACTGCGGTAGATGTTTAACAACCGAATTCAACTACTAATGGATTTCATGAAAGCCTAAATATTTTGTATCTAAAAAATTGTTTACATTGGGGACAATTTGAAAGTTCTTCGTGTTATTCTCATTTTTTCACTCTCTTTCACGGTGAAACAACAATAGGTTGTCTATCTAGGAAGTAAAGATTAAAACTTTTAATCCTTTTAAGGTATGGACTTTGTTCTTTTTTTTTTAAAGGAAACTATAGGTTCAATTTTAGTTCTGAGTATACTGCCGTATCCCTTATTGAATTACTTTTCATTTGATATACTACAATAGGTACCTTTCTATTTGAAAATAAAAAGTTAGAAGCAGTAACCGGATAGGGGTGAAAAATTTGAAAAACGAAAAATTGAAGAATTAAATGCCTTTTTTGAAACAAAATTGTACGTGTTTAAGCATTTTTCTTAAATATCGGGTTTATGAAAGTTATTAACGTGTTACAATACTTTTTACAAGCTCTGTATAAAATTTTCAATGTAAGTACTCCGAACCGGCATATTAGACGATTTCATTTAAAATGGCAGGTTTTGTCGGTTTTTGCAAGATTTATTTTAATAAAAAACCCTAACTAAAGGTTCCGCAAAGACTTTTATACACAGTACAGAAAATTGTAGGTTTCTGAAAGATTATTGCAGAGCTTCCCTTGGATTGTTTTGAAGAGATTCTCTTCGTGGGAAAATGTCTGAGTTTCTCTGAGATCTGTATAGCGAAGCGTCTGCATGTCAAAGACTCAAAACGATTTCCAAAAATTTAGCTGAGAACTTTAAGGTGGATGTTTTTTACATTTACAAAAGATTATTAGAAAGTTTAAATTTCCTGCGATTTTTTTCGAAGAGCCTCTCTTCATAAGAAGACATCTGGCAAGAACTTTTCACCCGAATCTACATGTTGAATCTCTGGTCAGAGGCTCTTAAGAAGTGGAACGTTTCATATGGGTTTTTGAGGGGGACTTTTTTATTACTAATTACAAATTTCGAAATTGCGGTATCATCAATTAGAAATTTCAAATCTTAGGTATATGTGTAACTTAGTGCAAAATCTACTGGGAACTCCTTGAAAGGTTAATGAAGAGTGTTTCTTCGTGGGAAACTAGTTCTGGGGAAAACTGAGATTATTGATTCTTCAATCTCGGAAGTTCCATTTAAAAAAAGTTTTTTGAAATGTTAATTAGAATCCATCCAGAGTAACGACTTTTAGAGATTTCTAAAGAATTTCTTTGATTGGGGAATCGTAACAAAAACTTTCTGAAAAGAAATTGGTTTGATGGGATAGAATGGAATTTAATGGAAAGGAAACCTGGTTTGTTGCTACTCGAAAGTTCTAAGTTGGTTCTGATATGGATTAATTCGCCATAAGAAATACATCTAGAGAAATACGTAACTGCAAATTTTTAGACTTTAAAAGCTTGGTGCCAACGTTATAATTCCTTTTTTTCTATCAGATTTAAAAATTTTGTTTTCCTGAAATTTACATTTAACTTATCTGTAATAGGATATCTTCTGTTTGCTATTTAGATTACCTTCCTCGGAAATGGATTTTTTATCCCGCTGCAACTTCCATTACATGTTTGCCATTCTTCTTTCCATGGCCTTTGGTCCTGGCTTATTCTCTCATATTACGTAATTTTGTCGTTTCTTTTCGCTTTTCGCACTAGAGTTCTACTAAACTATGTTTTAAGCAATAATGGAGTCCACATCTCTCTTCCTTTTTTAGAGCCCTTTCTGGGTGCCTCTGCATGCACTCCAATTTTCATCTTATTGGGAATTTTGTCAGTAAATTACTCCAACAAGCCGCCATTATTTATGGTCGTGTTTGTTACATTTTTCAGCGATTTATGCGATTTGAGAAATAGGGAAATTATTTACCCCGAGTCAAAGTTAGAAATACGGTCGCATTATATCTAAAGCGCTTTGCTGCCTGTTTGTCCTCATAATTTATGAAAGGTTTTATCTAAACGCTATTTGTTAACAGGAGCGGCGTTTAAGTAGGTTAAAGAGATAAAGGGGACTTATTTCCTGGGTGGATAACTTTATTTATTGGGTGACAAAATATCGTCATTATCAGCAACTTCGTCCAGCAAGCTCCAAATTAAGAAATTCCTCAGTTGACCCAACAATAATTAGATATTATAAGTTTCCCGGGGTGTCACCATAAATTACGCTACTTTATACGCAAAGAGTACCTCGATTCTGGCATAAAACCGCGGGGCACGCATTCATGCTGCAAAACTGATTATAATTCCTTTTTATAAATAAAAATGTCTCGTACAAGAAAAATGCGCCATTTGCATTCAAAAGGAGCTGTTTGTCATTGGCCGCGTACACATGCAGACGAGGGGCATTTTTGTTTTAAAATATTCGACTTTATTGCTCAGTTGACCAAGAAAAATGAACCCTCGTGTACGAGGGTTGGAATATTACTACTCTTATCCACGTCGTATTACAAGACCCCATTTTTGCGCTCGACCATGCTAAACACATTAAGGCGAGGTAGGAAAGGCATAAATTTAAGCTAGGTGTAATTTATGACCCTCCAAATATGCCCAGGAATAAATTCTAACATCCCTAATTCACACATACACACATATGCTGAACAGTTTTGCAGACAATTTCAACGAACCATAACTTAAGACAGGCGCAAAGTTCCGTCGTGGAAGACTGCATAAATCACACTGGAAGTGAAAGAATTGGTGTCTGTTCTGTTAATTTCAGTACGTCGTGAAAAGTGGATGATAAGTTGATATGGTTGAATGCAGTGAACTTGAACAACCAAGAAATGCTTGAGGAAAGAGATTAGGTTAGATACAAGTACAAAAGGTACCGAAAAGAGATGATGATTTTGCACATTTGATATGAATCATCGAAATTTTCATTCTCTTTGAGTTGCGAGCTCCAAAATGTACGGGGTGTTGGGGAAATTACTTTCGCAAATTTAATCAGTGATTAGGAACATCATTTTGAACAAAGAAGTTTCTTTACAATAGAGGTCGAAAACCCCTAATAGTTTTTAAAAAAATGTGAAAGTCACTAACCGAAGAGCTACGATAAACTTTAAAATTTGAATAAAATATGGAAAAACGTACTTGGCAGATGTTGATTGTTTGACATGTAGCAAAGAAACTTAAAATTATTCAACAATAACATTGCTAAAAGCGATTGGAAACTTAATTAATAACTTAAGCGGTAAAAATAAATGTAAGCGGCAACGCCGCACTGAACATGATCGAGGAAGAGGAGTTTGTTTTTGTTTTGATTGTTTTTTATGACCCTTATCAGCGTTACTCGCCTACTTTGCAGGTGAAGCGATAAGGCACTTGCGGGTGAAGGAGTGCGCAGTAAACAGGCAGACCTGGATAAACCAGAGGGGGAAATTAGCGACTAATTTAAAATACCTGTCTCCAACCGAAGTAACATCTGATCGATGGTTCCGGATGGATTGAAGGCAGAGAGAGGCGGTTTTTTTTAGTGGGTAGACGTCCCCTTCAGGGACGAATCCCCCATATAACCCGGTCGCCAGACCATCAGACTGGGTAACCTTTTGAAGGTTTTTTTCCTCCTCTATATAACAAAAAAAACAGGTAGACTCAGTACTTCAATAATACATGAGTTATGTAGCTACCTGCGTTATGCTGTAGTCATCTACATTTCATCCCATCTTATCTGATATATGATCTTGTGCAAAGACGCCTGGCGCCATGGACAAGTGGAGCCCGCTAGGGACCATTGAGAAGGGACAAGATAAAACCACCCTTATTTTTTAGTTTTGTCATGGACTGTATGTCCTTCCATGCGTTTAATATTTTAGCGTTATTTCGTTCTCGCTGAATGCATCTTCTGTCAGTACACCCAACAGATCATTCGCAAAGTTAATTTGGACGAGTTTTAAGTGATTTTATTTCGACTTGTTAACAGTACCTACGCGACAATGTATTCTTTACGCGGGTATCATGGAGAGATGTCCCAACAATCTGAAGAAGTTGGGCGTATTTACGGTAATAGTTATCCAGAAATAAAACTTCCAGTTCGACAAAACAATTGGGCAAATTTCCCTAATGGTTCTGGACACAGGTAGCGTTATTCCTCCATATCGAGGACGAGGTCGACAGCGGGAAGTTGGTTCTGAAGCCGAAGAACAAATTTTAAATTTGGTTCACGAGAGTTCAACAATGAGTACCCGGAGTGGAGCATGCATGGACTCGAATGATGAACGTTTCTAACATTTAATGTAGCAAAAACAACAATAAATTTGTGTTTTTGAGTGTGATGTGAGTGGTGTAAAATGTGTAACATAACAACAATAATTTAAAGATAAATGGTTTTTTTAAATAATAAATAAGAATGACTTTTTCAATTTTTAAATTTCCTGAAGACCCAAACAACCGTGCAAAAAAGCACCTCAAAGCACCCCAAAGCGACCCATTTCATGCAGCTACTTAGGCAAATATGGAAGTGGTTGTATTTACGACCCCTTTTGTAAAAAACTTTTTGTTCAAAATAACGTTCTTAATCACTGGTTAAATGAACCAAAGTTATTTCCCTAACACCCTGTATAATTGCAACTGCTTCACGATATCTCCAAATATCCACCTATTTTGATTCCTAAAGGAGGAAAAATCTAGAGAAAATGGCTTTTTTGGGAGATTTCTAAGTCATCGGCGAGTTGTTCTTGCTCGGAAAGATGCAAATTTGAAGAAGATTTTCGAGAAAGCTAAGCTACAACTCTATGAAGTTCTCTTTATCGAGATTAGACACTTGATCAGAGCGATTTTTTCGTATTTTGAAAATACGCGTTTAAGCCACCAAAAGCTCTCTTCCCGGTCTAGGTTAAACAACCATGCACATCGGCCACATAAAATAAAGCAAAATGAATTTTTTAACATTACTACATTTCATCCCTAGTTGAATAATAAAATATACAATGTAGAAGGCATTACTTTAAACCCGGAACACGTCCCGAGCAGTTTTGTTACCCAAATGACGCAATCATGAAAACATAATAACTTTTCGCGTAGCGCAGGAACGGGGGTGACCTTTCCTGAAAAAATGCCTGGATTCAGCATGAAATATTCTTCGTACGTAAAACATTCAACATATCATTCACGGAATATGATTCGCCACATGAAGCAAATAAGTAAAATATGCAAACATAAAATATGTATGCTGAAGAAAGTGGAAAGTTTTAGATTTTACTGGAGGTTCTTGAAGCCTTTTCCTGAAGTGGCTTTGAAGATATGGTTTTTTTGATAAAATTTCAATAAAAATACATCCATAGAGAGCTGCCCCAAGTATCGATCAGTACAATCTTCGAGAAAAAACCTCATTCCTAATGAAACTTAAGATACTTTAAAAAATATATTAATTGGAGGGGTATGCTGGTTTCTTGAAGCCTCTCTCTTTTGTAGCGTAATATCTACACATGGGTTTCTGTTTCAAATTTCAAGGTAAAAACACACATCTATGCAGGATTGTTTTAACTACCGAACATAGTAAATTTCGATGCAACAACCGATTTCTAATGACTATTACGTGATGTTGAAAATCTTATTCATTAATGAGTTCTACTGGTTGACTGTTTCAAGAGTTAATAGAATAAATTTATTTCCAAATGACTTTTTTAAGAAAAAGCAGAAGAAAGATGACAGAGTTATCTGAGAAGCTGATTTGAGTCAGAAAAGTGTGGTATTTGCGGTTATGGAAGGATCCAAGGATAAGAACCTCTTTATAGAGATTAATAGCTGAAGACACTCGGGGAGTAGCCTCTCTTTATACCTATTTCTGGCTCAATGCTGCTGTTACCATTTATTCTTGCAGTTATATGCTCGATTCTTTATCTTACTTTATATCTCTGCTGTTTTGACAATTTCTCCTTTTTCTCCATGATCTTTTTAGTCTAGATTTTTGGCTATTACTGGTTTTAAGGACTTGTTGATCACCACACAATTCTCTTTGAAGTTGATTTCAATATAATTAAGCGTTAATGGATAGTGGTATTGACGGATCCCTGCAAGAAGGGCGCCTGAAGGATATCTTAGACCTTATGGAGGAAAGGCGCTGTTCCATCTTAAATTGCACTTCCATTCAGTGAGTGCGTTTATATCAGGACATATCTGGAAAGGGTTGTAACTACTAGATAGTCTAAACTGAAAAAAAAATGTCGTTTAAATTATCAATCTTTGCAGATATCGAGAGAATAGGTCGTTCTTAACGAAAATTATGAGAATTTTAAAATTTTATTAATCGCCAAGTTCTACCCACTATTAAAGCCTCTTTCTTCGGTAGCGGATGGATTTCTGGTTCCAATTTCAGGGTAAAAACACATCTCTTGAGAGTTCTTCCACATTAGCCCTTGCAAACTTAGGGGAAATAAGTAGTTCCTAATGGAACTTACGAGATCACGAAACTATTATTAGTTACAGAGATGCATCAATATTTGAAGTCTCCCCCATTCGTACCGCTGCACACCAGGGCCGTGGATCAAACTCCACGGTAGAAACACATCTCCAAAAACCTATTTCAACTGCCTAGCAGTGTAAACTTCGAGAAGATACCTCATTCCTATAATGGGAATTACTAGAATTTGAAAATCTTATCGACTGAAAAGACATACTGCTTCTTGAAGTCTTTTCCTTTTATGGCTTTACACACTTGAGTTTCTGAACTAAATTTCATGGTAAAAAGACCTCTATAGAGCGTCGTTTTAACTACCGAATAATGTAAACTTCGAGAAAGTAACTCATTCCTAGTCCCGCTAATAAATTTATCTTTTGGTCTTGCCGAAGAAAGTTGAACCTTTAATACACCGTGACAGGGTGTAGATTAAAATCGAAAGACAATCGATCATTGGAATTGGTGATAAATCAGGCAAATGAAAACATTTACCCATTTAATGGACCCAATTACCATACACATCCGTTACTCCTGCCGTCCTAAAATTACATTTTAAGTAATTGCTGAAGGCTCCTGCAAGTTGGGCATGGCGTCCGTCTCCCCCTGCTTTGCAGGTTATGCAGATCGGCCTGAAAAGTAATCAAGAACATTATTATGTTCCCTTATCTTTGAATAAGAAACTGCTACGATTCATCATCAGTTTCAAATCTGCAGGTCGCGCATTCTTCCACTCAATTAGCTCGGTGCCGTAAAAAGCTTATTATTACACAATGTTTCGAACTTGTCACAGATTTAATTAAAATCTGATTGACAAGGGCGATAAAATGCCGATCTCTTCATTCTGTTTTATCCCTTTTCACTGATGTTGAGCAGCAAATAACTGATCTAGCGCAAATGTCAGTCTCGTTAATGGCAGAAAGAAAGGTATTCGAGCATTGTTCCTGCCTATTGCTGCTGCTGTTACTACCTCGGGCTATGCCCCCTAATTATTTGGGGACAAAGTGGATGAGTTTGCTGCAAATAACTTGAAGAGATCAAAGGGATGTTCATGCTTTTAAGTTGCGTTGACCATAGAAACGTGTCTCATTATTTATTATTGCCATTCCTTGTTGGAGGTGCCAAGACAAAAACCAAACAGCGATGTATAGGGACTTCTTATTGCGTTCTTCGTAGTGCTCAAAAACCCACCTTTAATTGCTCTGCCGCATAAAAACCCACGCCTGTTTGCGCATTCTCTCGGATCCAACAATTAATTTTTTCTTCGACTTTACATAACTTTAAATACGCACGCAATCCCAATCCCCGATCGGACTGTAAAAACAAAAAAGCCCCCATAAAATTAATTCCCCTGAGCCCCAAAGGCGCTTTGCCCCCATAAATCGTAATCAGGCCGCAACGATGGACCGCGGGGTCACAACAATGCGAACACTCGGTGTGGGTCGAATTTATGGACCCTTTTCGTTGATTATATGAGGGCGATCAAGGGGATTTTATAAGGGGGCTCTGAGGGGAAGCCGTTAGATCAGAACGTATCCAGAAGAAGCAGCAGCTCAGATTCTATGGAACGAGATGTGGAGAAGAGATCAGGAATTGGACCAAGAGCTTCAGTTCACTGAAGATTTTGTTAAGTCTGCCCGGAATCTCAAAAATTTATTGTCACCGTTAATCAAGTGATCGAATAGCCAACACTCGGTAATTTATGCTCTTTTACAAAGAAGATCTTTGTCAGCAGATACAATTTTTCCTAATGTATTTCTTCTTTTCGGCAATTTGTGAGTTCCCACGCCTCATTAAATACTACTCTTGCATGGCACTGTTTCTCCACCAATCAGATTGAAAATTTCGTTATTTGTATCCAATAGCGAGGTGGCTACTTGCTGCAGAATGCATTGGCGTAACATCTCGCTGGGCCATTGCCACCGATGATTTGGCAATGATGATGGTCAGTGATCCAAAAAATTGCGGGGTTGCAATTTTTTCAACTTATTTTTTTAGTTATTTTCAAGAGTATTTTGTCGCCTCCCAAAATGCGGTGATTACTCGCTCCAAAACTCAGTGGCGTAGAAGATTTCTGTGGGTAGTCGCAATTTTTGGAAATTTTCTTTTTCTTAGCGACTGACTGCTTCTCTTATCTCCAAGTTTACAAGTTGTTACAATTTCTCGATTAAGCTTAATCACCACAATTGTCCCTCTTCCGTTCTCCATATCCCAAACTACTCAAATCTATATACATCTTGATCCCCGTATCTCAAATCTGGACTTGTGCTAACACCTATCGGCCACGTCCCTAATTGGGCAAATAAAGGGCCTTAAGGGCATCCAGCTTTAATTGCCTGCTTAACCTAAGGGGATCAGTTAACTGCATGCATATTCCGCCCAAAGCTCTTTTCTGATGGATTCGATGTAATTCGGACCAAAATGAAACTCGTTTGTTTATTAAGATTTATTTTTTTACTTATTATTATTTATTATTCATCTGATTTATTTACACGTACATTTATACTTACAGGAGTATTTTTGAAGAAATTAAATTACACAAATCATTTACATTTACAGTCAAGCGGTAATAAATAGAAACTTAAATCTATGTAACACAGTCGATAATGATAATCCTAAGGTATGTACAGTTATAATCCACTTATAACACATAAGTGAGGATTTATGTACAAAAGCTCCTAGAAAGATGATAGAATTTTGCTTATTATTTACACAAATTTACTACAATAAAATTTATACATCATAATGAGGTTTAGCTAATGAAACAACTTTTTGATTCTTGAAAGTTTTGAATGCCATCGAAAGCTTGAATCATAGGAAGACGAATTTTGTTTGCTAATTTCTTTATCTTATGTATGATGATTATCATAGTGACTAGTATGTTAACAAGTAAATAGCACTGGCATGAATGTATGTCACAATTTTGATCCTGGGAAGTTTATTATTTACTTAGTAAAGCTTAAACATAATCAGTCAGAAAAGGTTTTAAAACCAAAAAACTGCATGTATACTTATGAAATAATTTACAACTACTTACAGATTTCCCATACATCAAAAATGAAAACCTTCTTCAAACTTAGGAACTTGAACAGCGTCCTTTAGGCGCACTAATATAGATTAGGCTTAATATCACGTTAAGTTTAGTGTCAAACTTGGAGGTCACTTCTGGTTGATTGATGGTCGAAACTGGTCGGTAACCTGTCCATTTCGCCTCCGTGGAGGACCTTAGGAAAGGGAAGTGGGTCTGGTGGGGTCAGGACCGTCACTATCGGGGGGTAGTCTGAAACAAATAGAGAAAAAACGGATTAGGTAAGATATTTGTGAACGCATTCAGCTCTTCCTTTCTAGCTTTGGGAGAGGAATTTTGTTGTAGAAATGTCTTTAATTTTAAATATCTGGGAACAGTAAATTTGACTGAACAGACCTTATTACAATAACGAATGGGAAATCCGCAATTCCGAGCATTTCATAACTCTGCATTCGCCATCCCCTTAAAAAAACCCCTACATAACATTCTAGTATGAAATTTTCCCTGCGAGAAACTACACATCCATCCCGTAAGATTGATTTATATAGGACAGACTGGACATTCCAGAATGCGAATGGTATGTTGTCTCCGACCGCAACAATGTAAATTCGCCTTGGATAGACGCAAAGGAAACCCATGAGGGATAAATTTACGTTGTGAAATAGCATACCTGGATATGCAGCACTGCAGTCTTCGACCAATTTCACACTATCAGCTCTCCGTCTAACAAAGACGCTCCAGAATTTCCGAAGAACTATTCCGATGAAAATCAATAGGACCACCATGCCGAAACACTCTACCAGAGCTGCAGCTATCTCTTTGTAATACTTGGCAGATTTATCCACTTTTTCCCCCTTTACTGCACTGAAGAGCATAGATAATAATGGTGACTTTAGTTCTTCTGGATTGTCTTCTGGAAGAACTTGAGCGTCTTCAGTGCTCACTTTCTGGGCTCTGCCGGTGTCCAAATCCATCATCTGGGATTTAATATTGTCCACTCCAGGGATTCTGGAAACCAGCTCTACTTGTATGTGGTAAATTGTGTCTGGCCATAGGGATAACGTGACGCATGTTGAGTCTGTGAAGAGATTGCCCTTAAGACCTCCTCCATCAACTTCCCAGGTGACCAAGTAGACCCCTCTGACTGTCTTGGGTTCCCAGGCAATTTCCCCTATCACCAGCACCTTTTGATGAATCAAAGACACTTCTTTTAGAACCCAAGGGGCATTTTCTTCCTTGGAACTCATGGTTGTAGCAGCTTTGATCTCAGTATTAATAGTCTTCTTTCTCTTCTTATTTCTTTTCAGACTTTCTTCATCAGGACTATAGATTGTTAACAACCCCTGAGGGTCTACTACAAGTACCCTCAACATGGCATTTCCTTGGTCGATGGGGACTCTCGTCGAAGACTCCATAGTCTGGATGATTTGCCTCCAAGGCCCTGTAGAGGTCTTGCGCATCACAACGTAGACTACAGGTACATTGGGCTCTACAGAGATGGGCCTGCTAGGCCATTGGGCTGTAGCCCCTGAAAGCTGGATGATGGCTTCTCCTTTAGTGTGGATTACAGGCTGGGTTTGTTGGGTTCTAAACAGGGCTTCTTGGTGGAACTTGCACGCTTGCTGACACCCAGGGAACTGAAACAAAGATTCCATTGTAAATGGTTTACGTGCCACACGTGCAAGTACGGTAATTAATTCATTTGAAAGTGGAAGTATGAGGGCAAAACAATTCTTTGTTATAAGATGTCGGGCCTGATAAGCAGGGACAAACATGGGGGTACTTTGCATTTTAGTCACTCCACTTCATGATTAATTGTTTGGCTGTTGAAAAGGTGGTTGAAATTCCTTACCAAATAATAATTCCTCCACGCTACAGACGACATTTTCATTTACTGCCTTATCTTTAATTCAGAAACTTGTGGAAATAAAATGCAATATTCCCCGGAGTTGGGAGAAAAATAGCTGAATGGCAACTAACTTCTCATTATTATTGCAGCTTAAAGACACTTGGGCTTTCATTAGCAAATTTGCATCCGAAGGGAACGACGGTGTTCTCGGCGAAATTGGAACATCGTCGCTGTCGGATTTTCCCTTTTCTCATCCAGTTTCGTTTCGTTATTTATTTGTTGAGAGAAATAATTTTTCAGATGAAATTTATGGCTTTGTAGATGAAGGTTTGAAAGCTGTATGAAGCCAAAGAATGTTATAAAGGATTCAATTAGGCTAGTTCAGTTCGAGTGTTTAAGTAAAATTCTTCGCTTTTATGCCGATTTTGCAATTTTGGATTTCATTGAATGACAAAAAATCGCCGGAGTGGCGTCAAATTTTCTTATCTTTACCCTTTAGATATATTTGGATTTGACAGTCCATGATTAATTTTGCTTTTTTTATTCCCGCCTCGGTATAAACAGATTTTTTAACATTTTTATTGGAAAGAGCGTGTGATGCACTCGAAAAGTAAAACAATCAGTGGCGTGGTTTGCCTTCAGTATCAATTATTGCAGTTTTTTAAATAATTAAAAAGCTCAATTTTAATCCCACTTTTATCTTTTTCAACGCGTGTCTAGAACGCCACTGGAGTTTGGCGGTGCAGTTTTACTGATAGTAAGAGAAACCTCAAGTGTTTGGTACTATCGAGAGCCAGTGGCGTATCTTGTTTTTTTTCAACTAAAACTCTAGCTACTAAGCTGGGATTCTATCAAGCTTTTCACAGGGTACACCACTGGGCAGCAACGGAATGATTTATATATATATTTTTAGAGTGGACCATAAGGGTTTTGAAAGAGTAAACAAATCACTTGCTTCCTAATGTTGGTATCGATTTATTGCATTTTATGTATGTAATTTTTGGGTTGAGTTATTGGTTCGGGTAAAAAATGGATAAAAAAAACAGTGGCGAGCCTGCAGCTTTGAGAATTTGACACCACTTATTGTCCGTTTATGATCGTTTTGATGCTCAAAATCCAGATTTCTCTTAAATTCTTATCGTTCCTGAAATTGAATTTTAAATCGACAAATACACCAAAGTACGCAAAACGAAAGCATCAAAGGGAAACCCCAAACAGACGACTAATCACTGCTCGTTTAAATAATGAATCTGTACTGGTGCACCATCAAATATAGCAATGGCTAAAAGGATTGTCGTGTACGGTTGAGCCGCGAATTTTTCTTTGTCATCCAATCCACGTCCCTCCATACACTCCCGATCCTAAGGCATTTAATCAAATAAAGTAAATTCCTCGGTTTCGGAATCGTGCCATTGTCGCAGAAGACTTGTCAATAATTCTTTTTAGAAACTTACGCAAATCTCCTTCTCCTCGCACATCTCCCCCCAGATCTGGAAGTTTGATTGGAGCAGCTCGCAGTTCTCCCAACACTGTAACAAAAAAGTTTACATAAACACTGAGGGAGGCTGAAAGATACAATCACATAAAGCACATCTTTGACACGTTTTAATGAACCAACAGAGCGTTTCAGTGTAATCTGCTTCCATTGTCTGTCAGATCTAAGAATTTATTCTTATTAAATCAGTAAATCATCATCAGTCCTTTAGGACTCGATCAGATCGTTGTTTTCTTTGTAAACACTCGACGCTGTTTAGGGAAAAGAGTCTTAATGCTGCCTTTAAAGCAGAAATATCGGTTCAAGAATCCGATCAGATAGGTGTAAGTACAAAGGGTGATTTGGAGTTCGGGTGACAAAAGGATAATTAAGGTAAATCTTAGGTTTTCTAAGAGTATCTTCAAGGTTTAAGGCCCTTGATGAAGTCAGTGGCGCATCTCGCTCCCGCGGTTTGCCGAAACCGAGATTCGTGAAAGGGAAAGTTTCCACATTTGCTACCGTTTTCAAAATTTCAGAAATTGTACACCAGTACTTAAAAGTATTATACCTAATTACAAACTTCGGCCAAAGCGATGTGGCCTAAAGCGGACAGTTAGTTAACCAAACTTCGCGCTCTTTGCTTCTCTCCATGGAATTTATGAGGGCGCATTTTTATGCCTCGGGGGGCTTTAAAAATATCCCAACTTCTAATAACGGTTTAACAAATAGGAAAATAAGGCAGGGCGAAAAATCCAACGCCGAATAACAATATTGGTAAGAGCAAGGCAAACAGTGCAATAACTCAGATGTCGGCCTCAAGGGCCCATTCTTGCAATCCCGTTTCAAGTGTGTTGAGAGAAATAAAGAACAACGGCTACATCTGGAAATTAAGGCCCCAGATTGGTTATTGCAATTGTTTGGATATCGACAGGGACGGAGTTTTATTTCGGGTAATTTTCATAAGCCCAAATGCTGCTGCAACTGCGTGGAGTGTCCAAAATTATTTGTGGACCAAACTTCCCATTTTTTAGAACAAAATTTGGTTCACATTTCCCCAATACTCTCCGGGATAATCACTGAATTACTGAGCGTTTTCATTATTTTCGTCCGTATTGTATAGAGCAACTTTTCGTCCATATTTCAAACTGCCAATAACCGATTATTACGAAATAACTGAAAGATGTAATTTCACGTGGGCAATTTGAGGGTTTTTTTTTTAATTTGGATAAACGTCCCTAAATCACTTTTTGCAGCTTTAATAATGCGGGTTTTCGCATGGAGGTGGTACTGGGCTTTGCAGCCCACGTGGTACCCGAACAAATAACCCGCAATTAGTTATAGAAATTTGGATCGTAAATTGGTAAACAGCATAAGGAAAATTAAATTTAAATTGGGTTTTGTGTTACTAGGTTGCAAAGGATCAGTCAATACGTAAGGGGATCTTCTTGTATGTAAGGGAATTTTCTTGATTCCTTTGATGAAAATGTGGTTTTAGAAATCTTTAATTAACAATAGACTGACTTAGATCGTATGCCAGCCCTGGATACCTGTGTGTTGTCCTCCCAAAGAAAACTTCCCGTCCCTTATTTGCTCAGGACAATTCGATGGAGATACAATATTTAGTTGATACTGGTGCTGACGTGTGCGTTTCCCCATGCGAAATTGGTACATAAATAATAGGACCAAAATAAATAATATTTTTACGATTTAACCTCAGCCTTGTCTAGAGAAACATGCGCCTGCCGATATCATTGTGAAATTTGAGAACTTTTGTTCGGCATTCCTGTGGCATTTTGACAATGATTTTCAATTAAAAAAGCGGCTTAGATGAGTGAATAGTGAATCTTAGGTATCTAAATTTTTAATAAACAGCTAACGAGGTGGAATCATCTCCATAAGGAGCGTCTTATTACGAATGAGCCATAAAAAGTTGAGAAAAGTGAACATCAAAAATTTATAAATTGCACTAAAACTGCTCATTTTGCGCAAAGAATTTTTAACTCGAATAACCAAAGTTAGACCGCCTGGTCTATCATTTCAGAACTGAATAGAAAAGGTAAGTAACACTGTATTACAATACGAGATTGAAAACGTTTCATTATTATCGAGCGATTATGTTATGATAAAATTCCGAGACAGTAATGAAAATTCCCATCGAGAGTAATGCACTATTTTATTTCCAACCAGGAATTTCCGAATAACATTTTAAAATGTGCTCAAATGTTATTTATGTAATATATTCCATTCTGGCTGAAATACGTCGAATCAAGTACCACCTCTCCAGGGCGTAAGATTTTCCCAGTGGCATCGAGGAGGGCTTGAAATTTCAATCAGTGTTTATAACAATACCAATTTCATTAATTTTGATAAATAAATGTATCAATATGGCATGTGCGGTTAAAAAATAAACGAAACCATTCGGTTTTATTTCATGTAAATAAAAATGAATTAGGTTTTTCCATACATATCTAAGTAATTTTTTGATTTATTTTCATAATGATTATTCAATTTACTTAAACCTATAGCAACTAGTAATTTTAGTATGCGACAAGGAAATCGAGGCGGAAATCGAGGAGGGAAGTCGTACCGGGAAGTACAGGGCAGTAATGCGACCTTTTCAAATTTTTAAGTCAGTAATATCGTCGTTACATATGTGATTGAAAGTAAACACTTAAAATACCTGGAGATTAAGGACGACAGAGATAGTAATTTTTTAAAGGTCGGGAAGAACTAATCAATATTGGAAACCAGTCTTTTATTCAGTCACCAAAACGATTAATAGATGGAATTGGAAATGTTCTCAATTTTGAAGGGATTCAGTCTTATGTGTAATTGGGTTCTACGCTGAAAGCATGCCTGTAATTCCATTTGCAGTAAAGGAAACATCTCATAAAATATTAAATAAAGAATGGGAGCTTCTACGCACCAGACAATGTCCCTTTTGAAATTTTGAGGAGATGTGCCCACTGTGTTGAGGAACCACTATAACATAATAAATTTATCTTTCTCGTTCTCTGAAGTTTTCGCGCATAGCACCTCTCTGCAAGAAGGGCGATCGACTTTATGAATATGAAATACATCCCCTTGATATTTATGTTCATTTGTAATTATTCTATTTATCTGAGAATTGTCTCCTTGCAAGTCTGATGTTTCGCGAACTCGAAGTTTTGGATTTCTTAATTGTCTAGGAGGAACAGATACAGGGAACCTCAACCCCGTTGTCACTGAAGCAACCTTGGACAATCTTGGTTTTTTATTGCCCGTTTTTGAAAATGTTTCTAGTCGTTTCAAAATGTTTCTCAAAGTTTTTCAGTGTTTTGAAAATAAACGTCGGTAAATTCTATTGGTCGCCGGTTTCCATGTCTAGCAGATCTAGAGAAAATCGACGAACAGCGGCATGAGAACACGTCGCTAAAAATAAACAAAAAATTGCCGAAAAATAAATTGTTGCAAGTTCAAAGAACATGAAGAAAATTAGTAAAACGAAAGGCATTTTAATCTTAATGATTAATAAAATGAATATGGCTGTGCCGCCCATTGGTAATGACGTGTCTTCCTTCTCAATTTTGCTGCAACTTATCACGTATCAGTGGAAACACCGAATTGCTCCTTCAGAAACTACCGCAGCTACAGCTTAGATGGGTCAATTTACAAGTTATTTCGGTGGAAACAAAAAGTTGATATATGTGCCCGTAAGTTTCTGCTGTACGCAACAAACACAAAAACACAAAGCAACAAAAAGTTCCTATAAGTTCCCATAATGGAAACAGGGCTTTAGCCTTTCCAAGAGTCGTGGAAAGGCTACTTTTGTATGCAAAATCTTACATAACACCACTATTCACGACTATGCGCCAAACTGCAAAGCTCAGCTCATTCATTAGCTGTTCATAATTAATATCCTTACTTCCGGTGTGTTCTTTAAATGCAATCTACATATGTATCTTAAGAAACTTCTTTGGACATATTCCAGCTTATCTATGCAGCTCAGGAAATATGCATAAGTACAAAGGTACAGATATCCAGATTGTTTAAGGGATATGTACACAAATTTAATCGCATGAGTAATTGAAGAATCTTTAGTATTTTTTTGATAAAACTCAGCAATTTCAGTGCTTTGCTAAAGCAGCTTTCTATAACACATACATATATGTGTCTTCTGCAAATGATAGCCTGCGATTAAATATTTCCAAATCCGTGATCAGTTCCGCTATATTAAATTTGATTGTTGATGGAATAATTGTAATTGCGATTGAAACTACCAGTGAACCTAGAAAATTGTGCGTTCTTTCAATCATGCAAATCATTGCTGTCTCACCATGGGTAAAAGTAGGCAATGTCACCTTGCATCTTAACAATGTTATCATTCTCTTTAAGTAATATCAATATCTTTAATAAGAAACACAGTCGGCAAATGAATGATCAGTATTCTGACCGTTTCTGATGATCTTGTTGAGATACTTCATAGGCTCTGGAATTGTTCAGGGCTTATTTCTCTCCTTCAAAATTGACTAAAAATTCTTCTGTTCTTCCTACTCGGCATAGCTATATATATAGTATAGTATAGTATAGTTGTGATGGCAAAGTTTAGGTCGATTTTCACATTAAGAATGCATTTCATAAAATTCCAAACGGTCCTTCATTGACTTCCTGGTCTTGTAATATGTTTTTTTTCCTTTTCAATGATACACTCTCTGGGTACCCTGCAGAAGCTCCCGGACAATTTAAAATCATTTCCAATTATTTTTCTGCGTATATATATGTACGTCGACACGGCCAGATAAAGTGCGATAAAATATTTTCACAGCCAAATTTACATCACAATTCAGGATTAACTCCAGTTAACATTAATTAAAAAATCATTTATGCATACCTCCGCAGAGACCCGGCTATGACAAAAAGAGTGGCTCACATAGGTACAATTAATATCGGTGGTGGAAATATTATTAACTTGATATAAACCGTAATATGTAAGAGACGCTGTGAGAACTTCACCAGCTCCATTATTTTTAAAGTGTTGCTACTGATATCCAGACCATCTATGAAATGTAATTCCGATGAGCAAATATACTGCATCGAAACTCCTTCAGATAAGTAGTTTCCTCGATGGAATCAGAACGTTCTTGATCACTGTACTCTTTCGTGGAAAGTAAATCACTAAAAGTAAAAGTACCTTATTGTTTTTCATTGCACGAATGCATAAACCCTCATGCTTATGAGATTGCCCGGATTCGCCTATTCTCCAGCATTCATGATTGTCCTCAAATAATAACAAATATCTTTTGTACCAGCAACTATTTATTTCGCCTGATCCAGGAATGAAAATCTTAAACATATTTCCTCAATTTGTTGATTTCTCAATATGGTTATTTTTAGCTGTGTAAAGGATAGGATCCTCTCTGTTGCTTCCATTAGTCTGAGGAATAGGCCCAGGAATTTCCGGCTCTTTTATTTCTTCTTTTCCTTGTCATTTGTTTCGTTTGTAATGGTTAACTTATTCCGGTCTTTTGAGGTAAAGAATGCGACAAGCTCGATGGTAGTTTCTTTCACAGCTTTTACAATGGCGTCGAGCCTTAGAGGAATCTGATCAATATGAAAGTTCAAATGATCCGCGATAAGTGAAATTACATCATTATATTGGATTTGGAATTCATCATCGTATTGATATTGGAATTGCATGCATTTTGGCCTATCTTCTCCTTTAACGCAGATTCACTCACACTCACACGTTGCCCCATTTTCAACGATTCTTAGTGTCTTAGGAAACTTTAAATTCGATCCTGTCTTAACCGCAAAGATGTACTAATGACCTTGTTAGATTAAGGACCAGCCGTACTTCCTCTGTCTAAGCCTTTAAGCACATCTCATAGATAACTCTACGGCACGATTATAAGGAAATCCGAATTCTTTGTTTGTCATCTTTTAAAATTCACAAGGATAAAATGGCTAAAATTAAAAGGTCACGTGCAACCAACGATCTAAAAGAAGTGGTTGCTTTTTATGGTTTGGTCCGCTCTTCTTGGCAAATTGGGCACTAATTCATGGCGGCAAATTCGGAGGAAGTAACGTATGTTAACGTGGCATCTTGCGTCTTGTACGCGCATGGAGTACGCTCGCGTATGAGGAATCTCTGATGACAAGATGATATCATGAGGGTACTAACATGTGGCAACGTCTGTTCAAAAATAGGACCAATTCTGTAGAAGTGCCGGTAATTGTTTGTGACATCTGGTCCAAAAAAATCTCCTTTTTAATAAAATGTAGAAATTACCCCTTCTCCAAATTTCCATTTCCATCTATAACTGGCCGACAATAGCTTCATGGACCTTTTCTCTAATAAGGAAGAAAATTGCACCACAACTCACCCCCGTTCCTATAACGAAGGTAATTAGAGAAAACATTTTTATTTTCCTGCCCTGTGAGAGTAATTATAGCCCAAAACTACTAAATTCGTAGTTTTGTGCGCTGTTTTGGGGCCACAATTCACTGGAGCGCGTAAACGAGACTTTTCGGCACTAATTGGAATGTATTTTCGTGGACGAACTGCAATTAGTAAAAATAACTCGTCCACTAATATTGCTGATAATAAACTATGGCGAAAACCCCCAAAATTGCCTTATTTTTACTGCAAGCATCGCGAAGAGAGCACCTTATATCTGTTATATTCTCATGAAGAGGGAACTTTTAACCCACACCCATGACAAATGGTTCCGTGCTGGGTTCGAGGATTTAAAGCCTGCTGTGGGCGTTGAAATTTTCGCTTGTTTGTTAGTAAGGGAACTTAGTTAGAGCCTGATCCTTATTTATGTATTTGCCGGTTTTCGTTGCGCTTTCCGACTCTTCCGATACGATCCCGTCTCCAACGAACACGGCCACTGTTTTACCGGACGACAGTCCAAATTTATTACCTTAAAACCCTGAACTGGATCATTTTCCGAATCTAGATTTATGGATTCTTTGTAATAATGCACTCACTTGTGGTTTTACATTAAAAAGGGTTCCTGGCAGGGGCTTAGAATCGATGCCCAAACTTCCAGTTCTATCCGAAAAATGTTGATCCCAGTTTTGGACAACTCCGCCCCAAGGATATTGCCTTGGAAATTACTCCCAATACTTCAAAACGACTCCCGCAAATTCGTTTATTAGGGGAAATTGCAGGTGATATTAGTAACTCCCTAAATTTACAAACGAAAGAAGACATGTAAGTCGGTGAACTACCTGAGGATGACGCGATGATGAATCGCGCCCATCGAAAGTCGCTTTATAAACAAACAGAGCGTCTTATTAGAAAAATATTCCTCATCACGAAGGCGATATATCAAATCTCTAAGCATCTCGTCAATTTGTTATCTAAGCAAGGAATCCCTGGTCCATAACTCATTTTCCTATATAAGCGGCAATATTCGCTCGAAAACCACATTACGTAGAAAAATATTCATGAAAACAGTAGGTAACTAAAACCATTAGCAATGCCCAGCGTGATATAAATTTCCTTGTTTGACTTACTAATCTCTCATGTGTAAATGATTGATGGTCCTCGGATCCTGGAGAAATTTATTTAACTCTCGTCGAAAGTATATATATTTTTTGTTTCATCTAATCGATTTCAGATTGCTCTCCAGACATCTGCGGTTAATACTTCCATGATCCGCCACTGAGATCGGAAGCAAATTTGATTGTCATCGTCAGAGATACACAGTCCATATTAATTAACATCGTTTTAAGGTTTAATCAATGCTACGCCTTGTCAACGTTAATTGCTACAAGAAGATTATTTCACCTAGATAGTTAAATTGGAGGCAGGTACTTAATGTAGAATTTTCCATGCACAATCTAACTGAAATCGATTTATCAATATCGATTGAAACTAGCAATTAAAACAATCGATGTAGAAAAGCAGCCGCGGTAATAATTGAATTATTCCCGCTTGTCTAGTCCCATGACTGTACCCACATGGTCCGCTGACTATGAACAAGTCGGGTTAGTATGGGTTTTTAATTCTGAACTCGCTGGATGTGATTTTGTCTGGTTCTTGTCCCATGATCGGTCGTTGCTTTGTGCCGGGCAGTGGCGTCAGCTTCGGATTTTTCATTGCGTTCAAACCACTCGCATCTTTCAACTGACAGATGCAGTGCGCGACAAAATCAATACGTACCTTGTTGATTCTATCAGGACACTCATAAAAAGACTTGTAAAAAAACTTCAATGAACTGATTGAAATGCATTTCCGGAGAGCGTCCGGGAAAAGTATAATAAAAAAAAAAAAACAACAAAAAAGAAAATAAAGTGCGCAAGCACTCTCTCCAGGGCAAATCCAGAAAGCGGGTTCGAAGCAGATGCCGAAAAAGCAGAGCAGATGCGGGAAAAAAATAATGAAAAGTATAAAAAACCGACCCGCAAGACAGGAAACAGATAACTCGAAGACAACGGGACAGTAAAATCCGGAAAATTCCCACCGTAATCATCAACAACGCAAATGAGCGAACACCTCTCAGTACCGATGTCAAAACAAACCAGAGTGATTACAACAAAGGAAAAATGATAATACAAGGGGTAACTATAATCTCCAATACACCTGATTACTTCAGGGCAATGATTAAGCTTTTGAGAAAAGAAAGAATTTCATATGTTCGCTTTATCATAGGACAGAAAAATCCTTGTTTGTAATAATAGGAACTGTGGAAAAAAAAAGGGAAGAGGACGTTAAGACGACTTATTGCAATGGCAGATTGTACCGTTCCATCTACAGAGAATGAAGAGTCGTGTGAGCAAAGAGCTTTGCCACTTCTATTTGTACAAGTAAATGCAGAGGACAAGCAGAAAATGTTAAACATTCAGAGATGCTTCAATCCAAGTGTTAAGTAAAAAGCTAGCTCAAAAGCAAACAAGACCAGTACAATGCCGGAGATACCAGACATTTTCGAAGAAAATACATCGTTTTTCTTTGAAAATATAATATTTTAGACATCTGAATTGTCCTGTATGTTTCAAACATTTTCGAAAGATTCACGTTTTTTTTTCACATAAATTTTTAGGCTTTTTGGTCACCACTGTCGAGTGTAATTTATGAACTTCTCACTACTTTCTAGAAACATGAAAAGCAGCGATTTTTTTTATAATTTTCATGAAATGTACCTGAAGGATTTAATTTTTTCCAGGAAGCTTAATTCACGATATTTCAGGTTTTGTTCATACATACATACATTCATGGAATTTTTTAGAAATATTAGGTGAATTTTAAAAAAATTTTCAGTTAAGAACGTTGAGCTTTTCACTGTTGCCACCACACATACATATGCAGCTGGTATAATATGCAGATGATATGGAAATTCTAGCAATGTCCAAAATGGAAAAGGCGAGAGGAAATAACAGCATTAGAGAAACGGTACTCCAAACGGAAAGTCAACCTAAATGCCGCCAAGCCCCAGGAAGATGGAATGAGAATTAAGAATGAGGAAGTGCAGTGATGTGACACAATGACCTACCTAAAAGTAGACATGAACGAGAAGCAAACGTGCCAGAAACATATCGAGAAAACAAACGTGAAAGTAACATCAACAAGGGCAAAGCTATATCCTATAATTGGCGAAACGTTCAAATTCTCAGTGAAGAATAGTTTATCATAACCTGTGATCATGAGAGTCATTTACTCGCGGCTGATATGTGCATCAGGAAGATGGGGATATGCAGCCGAGGCGTATCTGAAGAAGCTTCAGGCAGTGGACAACATTGGTTTGAGAGCAATGTTGGATGAATTGTATGTCAGTGATGGTTGTCATACAGTGTCATCAAAAAAACATGTTGTCTAGATGTCTGCAAGGAACGTCCAAATGAGCCGATGAGGAGAGTATAAATGCAAACTATGATACAAAAAATGCCCTTCTACAAAAGAGGTCACGATACCACCTGTTGGACAATGAATGACCACCAGGAGACTGACCCATCAACGACAAACCACGACGCATAGACAATGACAAATCATTTCCTGACCACAAATCCCTTCGGGTTGAGGGAAGCTATTCCCAAAAATATGTATGGTCAAACTAATTTGTCAAATAATATACATTTATATTAAAAGCGAAGTAAATCGCAAACATCGAGAGGTAAATAAGGGAAAGTTATGCTCAAAATATTCATAGAGAATAGTAAAAATAACTAGCGCAAATAATATACACGGTGCCTCATGGGAAATAATCAAGTTATACAAACTCAAATAAGAACTATGCTCGTAGAGTTGCTTAAAATTCAAAAACCTCGATTTTTCCGTAAATTCTCAGAGGTACATACAGAAAACTTACAAGGCGCTTTGAACAGTAACCAAAGTATGAGAGAAAATATAGGGTGAGTCATTTAACATGATCGTGCCTCGAGGAGCCAACTACAAGCAAGTCGTAAATCCTCAGAATGCTCGAAAGCCGTGAGAAATAAAGCTCAGAGAAGAAAAAGAAAGAAAAAACGGTATTAATCTACGGAATATTTCATCCACTAATTAAGTTAAGCAATTTTGAGATTAATAAACCTAAGAGAGCGCCCTGAAAAATGATCCAAGATCCAAGATGTCTAGCTAAAAGTAACCCTGTCCAATTACTTCTCCGATTGAAAACAACTAACGCATTACATTCAATGCGCTTTATAGCCTTCCTGGAAAGTGCAGGCACGAAAGGAACTATAATTCTTATCTCTCAGTGAAAGTCTCAACTTTATGACCTACTCGAATATACCGCTTCGTACTGAACTGACCATATATAATGTCTACTCATTACTACATTGCTTAACTACATTGTAAGATTTTTTGCGGGAACATCCCTCGTTTGTATACATGACACAATCCACCCCTTAAATTTGATACTTGTCGCCCAAAAACGGGTCCATTTATTTAACACCGCTCCACCCAATTTGCAGTTAGGACGACGATCCTGCAGATACCGGCTTAATAAACACGCCGGGGAGTTGGGGTTGAAACCACCCCCTTTTTATTAGCTGCTTGGAAAAAGATATTTGCAGCTATTTATTATATTTATCACGTGCTTTAAGAGACAAGTACAGATAGATGGAGTGCGTGCTACGGGGAAAACGGAGATACGTTTACACGCGATCCAGTAAGGGATGAATTTGATTAGGGCGAGGGAGGGCGAGGAGCGAAACGAGCACGCTTTCAACTAGGGAACTTTAAGATTAATTGAATGTAGAAAAAGTAACTAAATCCTCAATTAAAACACTATACGGGGCTAAACATAATTCTATGCCCTTTTAATTAATTTTCGTCAGCGCGAAAGGTGAATTAAAGGGCTTAAACTTGGTGCTCGTAGTTAACCGCGCTGCGTTCAAAAAACAGGTTTTTGAAGAGCATAAAAACTTTTCTCATAAAGCGGAAAAGTTAATTTGAAGCTTTATCTGTTCCTTTATAAGTTCTCTGATGTAAAAATCCTTACGGCCAAAGCAAATTCTTGACGGGGCTGTAATGAAGGGGCGCAATTTGCTGTTGATTGAGTCCTAAAAATCGGCAGCTGCAGGTGCTTGTACGAGAAGTATAGTGCGAACACGTTCGATCAGATATTTCAGGAATGAGGATAAAGTGAAGGTGTTAACGTGTAAAGGCTGTAGGCAGTTAAGATTACGATGTGTGACGTATAATTATCTTGCAAAACGAGAGTTGTTTTCGATAAGCCATTTGGAATATATGAGCAAATTTGATTCAGGTAATGTGGTATATCGAGAGGATCACTGATTTATTTGTTATTTTTAAAATTAACCTGACTTCTTAGAAACTCTAGATACCACTCTACGGCCCGTATCATTCGGCATAAGTACAGTGTTCTTTACATTCCACGTTTCTTCCATTTCCATTCAATGCCTGCCAGATGAAAGCATGCTGCATCTCCCTTGAGGCATGTTATTATCATAATCCGAACTTTATTGATCCTAAACCCTGCTCTGCAATTCAATACAACATTTATGGGAAAAGGACAAAAAATTTGTCGCCTCTTAAGCCGACACCCATCGTTCGCAAAAGGCCTATTGTCGAAATTCCTTGATCCTCATCCCTTTTGTGACGCGACGTTTTTATCCCTTAACACCTGGGCCCTTCTACTATACGTTTGCGATAAATAAGTTCGCTTTCTTCGGGCCTTCTGACAGGAAATTGATCCTATTAACCATGCAGATACAGGGACGTTCGTTGCACTATAGTTAAAAAAAACATCATTGAATCACTACGAATTTCCCCCGTATCCCTAACTGTGACTCCTTAAGAAACATGGTTCATAATCTTAGGTTTCGGTTTACATAGTTTGGGGTGTGATAAGTGATCATCCTGTATATTAGGGGCTATTGTGCGAAACTTCACATAGATCGACCGAAAAATCTGAAACCGACCCAGGTGTTGTGGGCATTTTAGGACAAATTGAACCCAAATAAAACCTTTTGTCTAGGAGCCCTGTTGTCCGAAGTGACAAATACGAAAGCCTACATGAATGGTTCAATTTCTTGGAAAATCGTCAAAGAATACAATCTAAATTCCCCCCTGTGCTATATTTGTGCTGTTGACATGCTCGAATTCTATATTCCTGGAAAGGGCTTTAAAAACGTGTTTAAATGTCAAATTTTCACCATTACAATACACGCAATGACCCATTTAAAGTCAATTTGTCGGGACACACTAAGTGATCGATGATCCAGAGCCTCGCGACTTTATCGGGACGCCTGTCCAGGCTTTTCCATTCGACTTCCACAACTTTGAAGTTGAAGCACTGGTTTAACCGACGAAAATATGTATAAATCATTCCGGAGTTTCGTTTGCGGGATCCTCTTTTCGAAGTTTTCCGTGCCCTCTGGCCGATTTACATTTCTCTTCGCTAATGGTCTTTGGGAAAATGTCTGTTTGCGGATGTTTCAATCCATGTCAACCCAGTTCTGGGTCGCCTTATCTCAAGGAATGACCCATCAGGCTACCGAAATCGATAAGAATCTCCCCGATTCTTTGCCTAAGTGCCCATTGCGCACCGGAGAGTTTAATTGCTATCTACGGTCATTAATCTAATTGACGCTAATTCGCGAGCCCGCGAGGGATACTTCAGATATATGTGGTGGCCAATAAAAAAAGTTGAAATATTTATTATCCTCGGGGCTATTTTGTATTTTGTAGCACCCTGTGTGTTTACGAGTAGTTGAAGTGTTCATAATATCCTAAAACTCGTTATGACCCGAACGAATTTTTCAAGTTCTCTACCTCATTCTCTTGCTGCAATTAAATTAAAATGCCGAATCGTGAACACAAAATGTACGCCAAAGTTTCCTTGGAATCTCTCCATGGCCGTTTTTTTTCCACGCCCGAAGGGGGAATAATACAAAAATTATGTTTACATTGATCATTACATAAATCTCCTTTATTTTACAACCACTTTTACGACCGAACTAAAAACTTCCATACAGCCTGCAAGAAACGGGGGTGACTGAAATTACAGGGGTTTAGATAGGTACATGAAATAGCACACTTCCCTAAAACCATCGGGAATATAAAGTTGGAAGTCTGGAGATCGGCAGATACGGAAAGTTGTAAAAGCGACTTATTTCAGACTATATACACAGTTATAATTCCTTTGTACCGGCTGCAAAGTTGCGGTTTTACTGCCTTGGCATAGAAATTCATTTGAATTCCGATAAAACTGCCCCTTTATTCGCTGTTATCTCGCGGTCCTATTAAAAGCTCTGATGATTCTCTGGAGCTAAAGCTTTCCGTAAAGGAAATTCGCTTTCTTGAATGAACATTTTTGTGTTATTTTTGTATGCACCTATTTCGTTAATGAGACAATAAAAATTCCTTTAAACAGAAGTCAATGAGATTGTTCAGTATTTTTAGCCGGCTCGCCGAGTGAAGAATGCATTCGGACAAGAAAAATAGGTCGATAAATCATGGGAAACTTATATAGTTTTGAAGATTTCCGTGTCTCTAAAAGCATTTTACCGGAACTTCGAATGTCATAAATAATATTTCCAATTCCAATATCGCTGGCATCAGTTCTATCGTCCAGCAGCAGCTTTGATTTTTCTTTTACTTTTGTGTTCCATCTGCCGCTCGCAGGAAATTTGTTTCGGCAGTTTTATTGCTGTCTCTTATATCACGAAAGTTTCCTTCTTCGAGGTGTTTCAATCTGTACCGCCTTGATCAATTTACGCGATGCTTCAAGCACTCAAAGCATAGCTCCAATAATTGAGCTCTAACAAAGATATATGCGGTTTTTAATGCATTTAAAACTGTCAGAGGAACATGACTTATGGGCGAGCATAAACATTTTTAATGGCAGTAAATCTCTCCCTTAATTAGGTGTTGTTCCTACAACACTGTTTCGAGCTTTTCCTGAATCAACAGTTTTATTTAGAAATCGGGAAAAGGAAGTTTCCGCATTCGGGATCATTACTGTCCGAGACATTGAATCCGGATATTTCTTCAGACAGATTCAGAAATATATAGAACTCTTTATATTGATAAATTCCGCTTTGCCGGCGGGTTCTATTTATCTTCGGTTATTATTTTCCGCCGATTTCGTATCGGTTTTTAAAATTGATGTTGTACCGATTCGGAAATTGTTTGAACACAGCAAGGGATTTCTTTCTCCTCGTGTAAAAAGAATCCATTCGGGTTTTTATTTATTTATTTTTAATTTCTTTCTGAGGGATATTTAAAATAAATTCTGTTTTACTTACCATGAAACAGTCCGGGCCCTGCAGGCAGGAGTTTTTGCGCAGATCGCCGTTTAGGAACTGAAAAATAAAATGAAATATTCAATATCCCCTTCTTCTTGGCCGACTGTGAGTAGTGCAAACAAAGAGCTACGAAATGATTAAATACCACCTTTCCTCAGAACATTTCAGAGAGAATTACCAGCATGTTCGAAAGCAAGAAAATTAAAAGGAACAAGCATTAATACTCTTCTGCTGTAAGCCTAATCGGCATATAGTATCTCTAATAGTGTTCCAGCTGTGTTGCCGCAATTTGTAGGCAGCCATATTATTAGCAACCTCTTAAGCATGCAAGATCTTGTCTCAATATTTTAAAATTCTCCCTGTCTCGTCCTAATTACTATTTCGCTTGATCTGTCACCGGTTTGACTTGATTCCATTAAACTATTTGCATGAATATACCATTTGGAAACGTGCATCTTAATCATGAAGTTACATGGGGACATAATGAAGTCCATTTGGGAGCTAATTTGACAACACACCCAAGGTAATCAAAGGGCCAGTAAATGAATGGTTCGGTAGTCCCCAACGATTTCTTTTGACACGACCTGTTCATTAGTGGAGAAGATAAGCGCAACCATAGACCGACTGCCGTCTATAAAAATACGATCTGGCCACGACAAAAGAGGGAAACGAATAATTTATTGCTCCTCAGTTGGTCCCTTGTCCCATCCACAAAGGCCTATTTATCAGCTTTATTTACCCGATCATCTCAAAACATATCTTTTGGGTGCTTTCTTGGAAATGCGACGAAAAAATTCGGGTGCAAACTGGGAGGTCCAGGACAATAAGCTTGCGATTAATATCAGGTAAATTCGGAAAAAATATCTTCATATTGACCTTTACGAGTAATTTATTCCCACACTATTTCTGTTAATAATAAATCACAGTATCATAAACCGCAAATAAGGGTCGTAAATAAAGGTCGAAAGGGTAAACCACCCTCGCAAGAGCGACGCTCTTGCTTAATCAGGAAATAACTGTGCGTCATCCTTTCAGAAATTTCTATGCGAAATCAAGTACTTAATTAAAAATGTTTGTATTTATTTTCTTGCGCTAAAATTTTCCTGTCTTCTTGTTTAATAAAACAGTACTGAATGCACTAATTTATAACGTTAATTAAAAAAAAAACTCCCTGCAAACGGTCTTAATTTATTCGAAAATGTACAAGTCCCTGACTTTAATATTTAAAAACAAAACGCGGTGGAAGCATGGCTCAAACAAACTTGGGCCGCCATTACTCAATTATTTCAGATGAGACTCCCTGTATATCATCCAACACGTGATATACATAACTTTCACAAAATTATCTCTTTAAGTTGGCGAGGAGTATTCGCGAAAATTAGCCGCTTAGGGATTTTTCAGTATGGCTTGTACTCGCCCCCTAAAACTCGATTATTTGAAATGGGACACCCTGTATCTCATAGTTAGGTCCTATATGTGCCTTTTGAGTTTCATATATTTGTCTTTTAGCGATTAGGAGAAGTTAGAGGACCTGTGAAAATCCATATTTTAAGTGATTCTAGGCACGTTACTCGATTATTTCAAACGACACACCCTGTATTTTATTCGGCAGTTAAACCCTACAGTTCAATACGTACATTTTGACCACGATTGTGCTGCGCTTAGAAATCAGAAGAAAGAAAATCACACACAATCAACAATAGTCACAGGAAATTTTGGTTTTCAATGGAATTTGCGGAAAACACAGAACTTTGGTGTAGATAGTTACAAGAATGAATTGGTTTACCGCATGATAACAGATTCAGAGCCCTTTCTATGAACATACTACGCTGATTAATTAAATCATTGATTCGGGGTTTTTTAAAATGACTTCCCTCTTTTTTCTTGAGCTTATCATAATATTTGATAATTATTAATGGGGAAACACTCCTCTTCCCAAATAATCAATTTTTGACTCTGATTTCAGCCCTTCAGGTTCATAGACTCCATTTTTCAATCGCTGAAAATTGTATATAGAACATACATATCTCATCTAGTTCCTCCACGAAGGGCTCAGACGTAGCGAACTAACATTAATAACGGCAATATTTTAGGGCTTATTATAGGGAGTCGGGAGTGTTAATCCCTAAAAAGCATATCCTCACGAACTTACCCTCAGTTCTTGGTTTGTATCGGATTATGTCCCCAAAAATGATTGATCAGTCAAGTGCGTGCTACTTAGACCTTTTGATGTTTAAGCAGGAAAGGGTGCTAAAGTTTCCCTTAATACCGTGTCTAAGTGGTCGAATTTTGATTGATTGATCGGGTAAATTATGACAGCCCCTATTACTTAATTTACTTATGATTAGAGGCGTTAAGTTTGATTCAATTTAATGCAGGGTCATCTGTCTGTCTTAACACTAATGGCCTTAGCACTGTAAATATCCATTCACCTCGGAGGCAAAGGCCATCTCTCACTAAAAATGCCTAAACATAAACGGTCCTTATCGCTGAAACGGCAACATTAAAATGATTGATACAGCAATGCGTTCTCGTCTATTGCTCCTTTTACGGCCGTTGTAAACTAATAAAGCCCTATAAAACCATTACTTGTTTTATGTGCTTTTCAAAATGTTTTTTAAGACAATTAGCAACAGTGAAGTAATAAATTAGTCTTTGAAGATACATAATTCCGGCATATAGTTGATGACAATCCCTGAAAAAAATCCCCATTGTAATATTCGAAAAAATCGACAAGTAAAGTCCATTGTTAATAATGCGAAAGCCTTATAATCACTATTATTCTTTCTGCCTATTTTACATTGAATGCCGTATATCTTGTGAAAACATGTTGGCGGCGAAAATCCGACATACATAAATCTTGGAGAAGCGGTGGACGCAGGTCGGCCCTGAAAAATTGGCAGGAGGGTTTTTAATTTACCGGACGAGGACGATAATGGATTATGAAGATTTGCGCATGCAAATCAAGCAGTCGTTATTTGTAAAAACGTCCAATTGATTTACAGCCTCAGTGTTTTAAAGACTTAATTTTTAAACGTTTCCAAATTGGAGGCGGTTGTAGTTGCAGCATGGTCCATATTGCAGCTGCAACACGGTCCATATTGCAAGTGAAAAATATTCCCTTTTTAATCTTTGTTCGCTTTACTGAAACCTCAGCGTTTTTTTGCAATTTGTGTTCATTTTTAGACGTGTCTTTGACCACGTCTTGAGATTTGTAACCATTTTAGGTCAGGTAGTTTCGACTTTTGATAAGCTCCTTATCTCTGAGAGTTCAGATTTGAAGTCAAATTATTGTTATTGTCAGAGGGTTATTTTTCCTTGGTGATTAATTTTATTATATGTCTCTATATACATTTTTCTCGCAACGTTGCTGCTTCCTGCAGCAGGCCGTGAAATTTGCTACGTTACCACAAACATCTACATACACGAAGAGAATAGTCCCTTAGGGCCACGCTATATATCAATAGTGATCTGACCTCAGGAGGAACACGAGACGACCTCAACCTCGACATCCTGCGAGACACCGCGCATTTCCATTTCAAATAACGAGCAGTGTATGCATGTAGCTTGTTTGTCTAATACCTGCCTGAGCTGGCCCGAGGGTAAACTTACTGTTTTCCGTCGCTATATTTAATATATATGTAAAGCAATTTCGCCCCAAGTGTCTTCAGGCAGGTCTTTAAATTTGAAACTAGGCGTACATTTCTATGGAGGTTTTTCATTGATTCTTGGGGGTTGGTATGGGTCAATTTCCTCGGGCACCTGTTGCAAACCAACCAGGTAATAAAGTCCAGTAGATCGCAGCGGTCGATAAGGTCTGTTTGACGGCCTCGGACCGTTCGAAAATCATTTAAACCAACATTCTCGGACGCGTCATAAATCTAATTAACCCCGTCGAGGCTGAATCACCTGTCAGGTGCGGGTCGAACGTGAATAATGCCCGGTTAGACAACACTTTTATCATGGAAAAACTATTATTTTATGAGTTAATAAAACTCATTTCCTGTTCATCCCGTGCAAATAAATACTGACATATCGAATTTTAGATGGGTTGAAGAAAAATTTCACTTATAACAGTAAAAACTTCATCATTCCAACTTCATCAGATTCCAAAGTTTGGTCTCATTAACATTTCGGTCTCGATACTCGTCGTAAACTCGGTAGTTTGGAATAGGTCGGTTTGATAGTCACATTAAACTTCAAATTACCCGAAAACTGATAAAGATAGGTAGAGGAGAGTGTTATAAGAAAATATTCCCTGTGACTCACAGATTCAAAATATTCAATAATATATAGGGTGATCCATGAGTAATAATCGAAATTCGAGGATAGTCTCACGTAGGATGAAATTACGCCAAGATTGATCTAGATGTAGGAAAATCTTTCAGGAAATGTTCCCTATAATTGGAGGACTGATAAAATGCGATAATATACAGCGAGGCCTATAGGGAAAAGTGGAGTGCGTGTAATACTTAAGGAGAACTAAGTTTGAAACAGATCTCAAACATTGGAGAGAAATGGGCGTGGAGATAGACTTAGAGGTGTAATATTTCAAAAATCTCCTCAAACTGTTTATAATTCACAATAATTTCTCACTGTTTAATAAAGTGTAAATTTTGGTCACCTTGATCAAAACCACTTCAACCTGAAAGCAGCAAAACATACGAAGCAAAGCTCTCCTCCTATAATGAATTCAATCCTATTACCATGTTAATCGAAAACGGGCACCTTAAGAGGGTCCTGTTCTTGTACTGTTTTCTTTTAATAGATGCTTTGCCTTGTCCCGCTGAGAGGCAAAACCATTTGATTGCCATTATAATAAATAATAAATAGCATAAGAGCTCGTAAAGGGTCTTTGGTTTAGCTCAAAGTAAAACTCAACCAATAAAGATCGTTAATTGAAACCAAAACCAGATCTTCACTAATTGAAAATTGTTCTTTTCGAATTTTAAACTTCACAACACAATTGGGCAGCACTATCACGTTTTAAAAACAGCTCATAAGCACGTATAGAAATGTTTAACTTTTCACTATTTGACGAAAATCAGAGTCGCGCTGAATGCGATTCCTAAACACTTTTTGCGTTAAAATAATAAAGCTATGCCCTTGATTTTCCACCCAATTTGGACTTCAAGAATTCAGCCAAAAAATTGAAACGTTTCAAGATACATTTCATACAAAGCAGTATCATACTAGAGCAAAGTAAGTTCGGAAACCTGATAATTCAAATACAAAATTTAAATTTTTCTGAACGATTTGGTAAAAGGTAGTGTCGTGCTGAACGCGATTTGAAAGAGGATTCAAGAACAACGTTTTATTAGTTTCGAAAATTCGCTTTTGCATTAAAATAAGACGTTACTAGGTTTTACCAGCCTGATGGAATCCTGCATGTAGCGAAGCTCGAATTTGAAGTTGAATTTGAACATTGAAAAATTAAAAAATCAGTGGCGTGCAGAAAATGATTTGAAAAGAAATTTAAGAGGAAGAATTCTTATTATTTTTTAAATTTTTCTGTAGCCTTAAAAATCTGCTCACTGACTGTTATTCCACTTGAAAATCAGGAGTTTCTGTGTCGAGGCAACAGTAAGTAAACATCAGTGTCGTACTGAACAGCGATTGAAAAGATACTTGAAGTTTCAAACCACAATTCGGTTTTCGGTTTCGTTGGTACATCCCTTTTTCTGAGAAGAGCTACAGCAAAAAAGGGCCATTAACCATTACAAAACTTGAGGAAATCTAAAGAAATATTACCATCGGTTGGATGTAATGGTTAGTTGCAATTGTCAGATAAAGAGTCCGCCATTTCCCGGTTGAATGGATCTGGCCGATTTAGCTGCCAACGCAAATGGCATGGCGATATAAAATACTGCAGCTATTTGACAATAAGTAGTCTATAGAACTATAATACACCCGACATATTTTCTCGGCATATTTTACGTTTGTGTAAGGTAGCAGCGAGCGCTCGAAATGCTTTATGTGTAGCGCAAAGTGACTTTGACATCGGTACTTTTCGAGATACTTAAAGCTACCGCGGATTAACTTGTTTCCATTGTCAGAGAGATCGTTTGTTGAACAATGGACTTCGAAAATGGAAAGCTCCCATTGTTGGAAAGGATCTCTTCCTGAAATTACTGCTAATTCTTTGCATTTTATGAGAAAACTTTTTCTGAAAAATCGTCTTTACCTGATGTTTGGTCCAATAACTCTGGAACATCAGAGGCAGGAGCACCATCATTTATCTCTTTCGAGCCGAGGGTTGGCAGGTCGCACGCAACGGGAATTTTAAAACTTCCAGTTTAATTTTGTCCCCTCACCTGTGATATTTCGCGCAAATTGAGTGAGAGAACGGAAAACGTTCCCGAGTAGATAGGAAGGTAGAAAATGGGATATTAAGGTTGTCGAGTTAGGAAAACTGGCAATTTATCACCTCTAAATCGAGTTTCGGGAGGGATGGAAACGGCTTTGTGTTTTGCGTGTGTGCTACATTTATTACCCTTAATTTATATGATTGTTTGTTTGCGTCAGGGGACTTCACCTTGCAGCGCCTCTTTGTAAAATTGTGAGAAACGCAACTGGAGCTACGTGGAAGAAAGGAGATTTTGGAGAAATCTTAATGCCTTAATTCTGGTACTGCATCAATGCAAAGCTAGAGCGTTTGTTCAAAAATGATTCCTCAACCAAAGCAGATTTCCCCGTAAACGTACGAAAATGTTCTCAATAATTGTACGAATGTAAATTGCAATATAAGGAAAGTTAATGGTTCTATAGAGCATAAAGACCAGAAGCTATAGGATCATTTCGGCTTAAACGCTCTATTCCTTTTGCGGACCTGCCACTAATTTTTCCTCTATTTATGCTCATCCCCATTGAACTTTCCCATTTTTTAACATTCTTGGCTAGGTATTTCACAATAGATATCCATGGTGAAGCTGCTGTGGATATCCTCAAGCCATCCCCGAAATGGGAGAACTTTGGACATCTTCACAATGGTCTAACTTGATGCCTGGCTGTGGTTCCGCATTTTTCCCTTTCATTATTCCCAGATAACTCTCATATGCGCATGTCTGCATGTGTGTGTACTTCCTTGGTACGCACATATGCCTGATAATGCCAATAAGTAGAAACGCGTGTCGCTGAAAAATGGTCTGTTTCTACTGGAACGTCCTATTTTTTAATGAATATTAATTAGTATTTTTCCTTGTTTTTATATATATAATTAATGTGTTGTAATTTTTCCTGTATTTATTTTCATCTGCACTGAACTCTTCCATTTTCGTAAATTATAAATTTCGAAAAAATGGATTCCAAATGGGGGATTCGTATAATTGGCTTCGCCTATATTTTGGGAATCAGCGGAGCACCTGCCAGATACATCAAAATAATGGGCCTCTCATTTTGCGTGTCAGAACTTTAAGCCGAAAAAACAAAATTGCTTTGCAACATTAATGTTAAATCTTGAAAGCAATAGGTTCAGTACGTTAAGTCAATTTAATCGGGAGTCATATTACGATCCAACGGCGCATAGAAATAATTCGCATTTATCATCAAAATATTTGCTCTATTAGTTGGACCTTTCGCGTATTGGAAGAAGTTTATGGTTAGCAATATCGACCATCTGAATCTTTATCGTGCAGTTAGGAAGTTTGAACAAACTAGCTCAATTGCAGATAAGTCAATAATCGTACGTCTACGGGGTGCCAGATCGGAAGTCAATATTGCTGCGGTAAGCCGCAGCGTAACCGATCAACCAAACCTCTTAATTTCAAGTCGTTCTCAAGAACTCTGCTTATCTCAAACGACAATGTGAAAGATCTTGGTTGGAATCTTCATCTGAAGGCTTATAACGTTCAAGTCACTCAGGAACTGAAACCAGACGATTATGGTTTGAGTTGAAATTTACCGAAGTGGACTCTCTTGATTACTTGGAAGCCGATTCAGATTTTGCAGACAAAACATTGTTTTTGCTCAATCAGTATAGCTCTAGGATTTGGAGCCAAGAAAATTCTCAGGTGATTTGAGAAGCGCCTTTTTGTACCAAGAAGGTGATCAATCGCTGCGATTTTTGGTCTCGGGCTGTCAGCGGACCTTATTTCATTGACGATGGTGGAAATCGACTTACTGTAAATGGTGAATGGTACAGAAATATGATGATATTTCTGGCCCGAATCTGGAAACACTGATAGGAACCATGTTTTCTTTCAACGAGAGTGAGCGACGTGTCGCACATTCCTTTAGACGACAATTTTACTTCAACAGTTGTTAACTGGAAGCGTGATTCTGAAGAATGCTAGTGCCCATGGGTCACCAACGTCAGGCAATATGACACGTTTCGACTCTTACGTGTAAAGTCACGTGAAATCCTTAATTTACAGAAATAAGCCACATACAGTTTCCGCTCTAAAACGGAACATTCAACACACTATTAGGAGCGTAACTCGCGACACGTGTGAAGGAGTCATCGCAAACCGGCCGTCCAGAATGCACTCAATCAGGTAAAGAAAAGGAGGACATTTAAATAACCTAATTTTTAAAACCTAAAGGCATTGATTATTTTAGAACGTAAAATAACGATTAACGCATTTACACTGTTAGTCATTACAGTGTTTACCGCATTTTCAAGTTCCAAGCCGCGAAGCTTTGCTTAATCGTGCCAACGAGCTTTATGAAAATTCCCAATGAGGTACCCGCTTTTTGCCATTTTTGTCGCAAAGCAATATGTGGAGCGAATATGTCTACGATCGGTGCCGATGAATTAGCATAGCAACATGTTTTTAAACTTGTTAAATGAGATTGCAAATAAAATTTCTAACTCGGCATCGATTCCCCTTCACATTGCCCCAATTAATCGCCATCTCATTTCCGTATCTCTGCTTTATTACATAACGCAATCCTACCACAACCGCAGGAAATGCGACAGATGCGCTGCAAATGATCTGCCAAAGCATCCATAATGTATCAGTGAGTCGCCCGAAAGGGCCCCCCAAATTTGCAAATGTACCTTTGGGGCGCGTAGCTAAAATATGCAAACAAAATATGCCTTTAGGGGCCAGCAAAGGGCCTGGGCATTAACATTTGCTCTTCCGAGAGCCCTTTGATTCTCGCCTCATTTGCATTAGGTGTGTGTGTTAATTTTTCGGTTACTTTGATGAGACTTGGAGAAAACTGCATGGAACGGATAAAATTCGCGCTTTGTAGCACTTGATCCTTTTCGAATATCACTTGCACCTCCTTTATTTCATCGCATCTCGTCGTATCGTTAAGCTTAACGATCTGGGTCTCCGATACACCGACGTACAAATGGAGGTCGGGAACGTTTTCGAAAGAACCTTTCAAACATAAAAGGATGAGAGTTCGAAACTGTAATGTGCTCTGCTTGATACAATATCGCATTGTTTGCTTTGACAGGGGGTTTTCGACGCCACCTCGCATTAAAAACGCGGTCTTCGTGTGGTGCCAGTACCAGCTGCTAAACTAACTGTAAATCTGAAGTTAATGGAGCAAACCTACGGAACAATTAAATGCTCCGTGCTTCCCACAACGTTTCCTCCTGCACGACATACGGTGTCATCCGATATGACCATCATAGATGGTCAGAAAGACGTTGATTGCCGCACTAATGGCTCCCCATGCCTTGTTCGCGAACACCAAGTCTTAATGAACACACGCCATTCTCGAGATAATACGCCATTTATCTGCACTTTTTTATTGCACACTCGAAGAAAAGATGGTTAGATTCATCTTCATCATTCTTCAATATCATCTAATTTTTCCAGCATTGATTACCATCCTTGAAAAAGTTGGTGATATCTTCCATGAGAGATGCCAATGATTTATAGTGTAATTTATTTCTCTCAGTGTGTCTAAGGGAACATGTTTAATTACAGAGCTGCACTGAAATCGTGACCATTGAAGCTAAATTCGACCAAGCAATCTGCCATAGAATCACGCTTTAGTTGTGTTAACGGCATTGCTGAGACTTGAGGGACTTTTAAAAATTGCACTAATAGAGGAGTGCAATTATTGTCTTCTGTATGCAGTGGCGGAGATCTAGACGGGCAGTTCGGTGTTGCGCCTTTGGGTCCACATCCCCTTAAATGCGCAATTTCTTTAAATTATGGAAATAATTTAAAGGAAAATTGCTGAATCTCAATACATTGTGATATGCTAAAAAAAATGGTGCTACGTACCATTGTATATTGTGTGTAATCTGAAAAACAAGCATTCAAAGCAAATAAAATCGCACACACGGATTATGCTATTGATATTCATGAGGTATAGTAAAAACAGGGGGGTACTGGACGCAAATTTGAGTCGTCAACCGGGACAAAAAAATACAAATCGAAGCCATAGTTTATACGAATTTTAGCGTTTAAAAACAAGGTAAAAGCAACAAGGCACAGAGCTCAATATTCAGGTACAAACCAGCAACAATAAAACAGTCAAACGTAAGATATATTCATTTTAAAAATATCTTAAAAGGCTGTGATGCGCCAAATGATTTAGTCCATACTCAGTGCTGTAACGATTCTTTATAATCTGAGGAAATTTACATTTAACCACAGTGAAAGCAATGGCCTACCGCAGGGGCAATTATGAGAAATAACCAGAATTATATGTAATATAAACAGGAGACATAATTTTGGAATTTTTGCTCGATTTTAAAATATTGCGGTACGCCAATGACGTATCGCATATTGAGCAATGTACGTAAGCGCGGACTCATGAAATTCTCAAAAGTTGTCGATTTTTAAGTTTAGTTGCCTATTTTGGATTACATATTAATTCTGTATATAAGAAAGAAGCAAGAAACCTGGCAAAGCGTATGAGAACAGAAAAAAGGGAAATCTCATAATTCCAGAGGAATCATCGGAAATTTAGAGGTTCCATATCTCGAATATCTCAAAAACTGCCAAAGGTCTATTTCGATTGTATTCCTCACTACATTCATCACCAATTCCTCAGCAAAAATGTTTAAATAAATTGAAATGGCTTAAATACCTGCGTTCTATATCCCAACACGACCAACAGAGAATTTGGGTTCACCTCCACGAACCCTTGAATATGAGCCTTCGAACCAAACTTATCCAGATGTCCAGATAACTAATGCAAGTACGACCATCCCTATTAATAGAAAACAAAGGAAAACACTTCAATGCAAGACGACCATAATTAGTCATTGCCTCATGAGCTATTTTAACCCTAAAACCACGGGTGGTCCCTTCTACCAGATGTCACTTATTAAAAACGTTTCAGCAGTTTTTCAGCTACATCATTTTGCCTCATTAGTTGCAACTACTTCAACTATATCTGCGCTAAAAACTGGGGTGGTCCCATCCAGGATCCAGAAATAGCCGCCAGCTAAGCCGTGCCAGATCAGATGGAGCATCCAGACCGTTACATTCATGCTGGAATCAAATTAATGGGTTTTTTGTTGGCAACGGGTGTTCGTTACATACATACTAAAAAGATGGTACAAATTTAGATCGGATGGGCGGGGCCTGGGTCTCACAGCCGGCCCATTCGTTTCTAATTTGACGTGATGTATGTGGAGGTGTGGAGGATTTATGTTTGTTGAAATTGTATTATTTCAAACAACCATCTCGGGTGTTTTGTTGAGTTTATTAAGTCGATGATTACAACAACAAGCCTGGAAAATGATGTCACTCCAAAATTATTTTGCTATCCAAAATCAGTCAAGGAATCCACAAATAATAATATAGATGTATTCAAATAAGCCCTGTTTGCCGTTCATATCGCCCTTGCAAATTTGCAAATATGTATCTTTAGGATTAAAGCCGAAATGTAAACAAAGCTACCATTTCCTTAATAGCATTTAAAGCTACAACATCCCTTAATAAAAGATTTGGCCCCTTATTGAAAAATGTTAATATCTAAACCTAATGGCTTTTTCTTGTTTTTCTAGGACATTCTGCCATTAAAACTCAGTTGCCTGATGAGATTTATAGCTTTGAAAACCCTCTTAAACCATCAAAAAACCCATCCAAGCACATCCGATTGGGGTTCATAATCATAGTACCAACAGGCTTGTTCTTTTGACATCTGGCCCCTATTTATGACTCAAACGGGTGCCTAAATTATATTTAACATGGTCAGTTACTCTTGTTCAAGGAATTCCTCGGGGATTTGGGATTTTCGCCAGTGGGAAGGGATGTTTAATGGCAATTTGTATTAGAGAGTTTTTGCGTTGAAATTCGGTGTTTTTGTCTAATCGCAATAATTTGAGTTGTTACGCACTCCTCCTCATTCATTCCTGGTTACTGCTGGTTGACGATTCTACAAACATATTGGGTTAATCTCGAAAAGAAAAATGTCTTTTTTGAGTATAAAAAATTATGCAATGTACTTCGAAAACTGTTATAACACTCGAATGGGGTGGATGTATTAATGGAATAAATCAGAGGGTGAATCTCAATAGTTCATAAATATCTATTTATTTTGAAAATATGGGATTGGATTGTAGGAAACGTAAATAGTGGCGCGAATCTAATTAAAACTTAGTTAATTTAAATTTTTTTAGTTGTTTAAAATTTAAAGGATTATTACTAGGACTAAATTCATTATTTTTCCGTATTCTTACATCCACATACGAGAATCGTCCTAAAAGTGCCCGACCTAACACTTAAAAAAAAATGGAAAATATTACATTATTTCTCAACATAATCTCCTTTGACATTAACACACCTTTCCTAGCGATGTTTTATGGCTTCTATTCCCTTTTTATGGTAAGAAGCTTCGAATGTTTCAAAATAGGCGGACTCCACCTCTTCATTATTGGCAAATCTCTTTCCACCGAGGCATTTTTTCAAGTTTGAAGGTAGAAAATAATCTGAGGGGGCTAAATCTGGCGAATAGGGTGGGTGAGAAAAAAGTTCGAAACCAAGTTGATTTATTTTGGCCATCGCGATGACGGAAGTGTGGACTAGTGTGTTGTCTTGATGAAATAAGGCTTTCTTTTTCGCCAAATGCGGCTGCTTTTTCTTAATTTCTTCACTCCAACGCCGCAATAAATTATATATAATATTTTCCATTTATTGTTTTTCTTTTAGGGAGATAGTCAATAAAAATTATCCCACGTGCAACCTTTCCTGCAGATGAAACGGTTTTCGCCTTCTTTGGAGCCGATTCCCCCCTTTCAGTTCTTTGTTTTGACTGCTTTTTCGTCTCAGGTGTGAAATGATGGACCCATGTTTCATTCATGGTTATAAATCGACGCAAAAACTCGGCTTTATTGCTGCGAAACTTTGCCAAACACTCCCTTGAAACATCCTCACGGCGCTGTTTTTGTTCAATTGTGAGTAATCGCGGCACCCATCTTGCGCACAGCTTTCTCATATCCAATTTTTCAGTTAAAATGCGATGTACGGTACCTTTTTAAATGTGTGTCATGTCTGTTAACTTGCGCAATTTTAGCCGACGGTCTTCCAGTACAGTTTTGTGGATTTTCACCACAATTTCTGGAGTGGCCACTTCATTAGGTCGACCACTGTGGAGTTTATCTTGGCAACTTGTACGACCGCAATTAAACTCTGCTACCCAATATTTCACAGTTGTTAACAAAGGACCAGATTCCCCTAGAGTAGAATCTAACACCGCTTTCACGTTGGATGGACTAAAATTTTTTCAGTGGAAGTATTGAATTACGTATCGATCACCAATTTTTTCCATGTTCAGAAAGTCTTTAAAAGCGTTCACTAAAAACGGCTCCAAAAAAACACAAATCAACGGAGCATCCTCAAACTTGAAGCATAAGCTTTTTAAGATTAGGTCTTTGGAATATGGACAAATTTTTAATAAAAAAATCGCCACTTATATGTCAGGTCGGGCATTTCTGGAACCACTCTCGTACTTTAACCGAACAAAACGTAGCGATGAAAGAAGGAGGTGTGGTTTATTTTGGTAGGATATTTATTAACTAACCAGAATGTTGACAATTGAAATTACTCCCTTATGTTGACCAATAGGAACCTCTAATAATGAAGAAGGGAGGTATGGTTTTGTTTTTCTCCACCTTCCATCACATTAAACATAAAGAGACAAATGAACAGAAACCAGATCCCCTAAGCCTTTGGCAAAAGAAGAGGCATGTTTTTTTCTGTTCTAACCTTCATTAACTAAATAGAATTTTGACAAAAAAAGTTATACCCCTATATTGAGTAGGTGGATCTCTGGCATTGGAGAAAATCTGGATGACGTGCTTTTATTTGGCTCCACATTTCATTATATCACCAGCCAATCCGGATCTTGGTAATTTAGAAAGCATGCCGCAAAGAGGAAAATGGAAGGAAAGCTTGATACAGATATTGAAATTCGATACACCGAGCTATATTGAACTCATCTCATTTATCGCAACTATTCTCGACATGTTTTCCCATTTAATTATGCAGGTTCGACAACGGCTCTCCCAACGTCATCACAAGCGTTTTTGCCCCAAGTTTTTACTCCTGCGTTTAGAGACATTGTAAAGCGGATAAAGCATAAAAAATCCCGCAAACAAGCGAAATCAGGAGTAGGGACTACCTGCCCAATATCCCGTCTTGCTGTCCTGCTGGCGTGCAATAAATCAGCCTTTGACGATATTGCAGGAGATATTGGCATCGGAGCCAAGACGCTTCACTGGCGACAACTGCAGTGCAGAATTCTGTTATATGAGTTGTCGGCGAACTACGACATATGTGGTACACTTAGGAGATTGATAAATTGTTTCATTTCATTAAAATTTCCGCACTTTGTCCTCAAAAGCACCTTGAGGTCGTTCCTAATGAAGAAGGCACATTTCTGCTTTGTCACTTTTCAATTAGCGATGCCGCGGCCATATTTAATTACCGCCAAACAATCGAAGAATCAAAAGCCCTAATGGTCTCTCCCCAAATTGGACGCTCAGCTTATTATTTTAAGAAGTGCCATACTTTGACTATAAAAACTAGATTGTCTGTTCTCGCCAGAGGTGGATTTGGCCCGATTTTGTGTGTTTTAAGCTTCAGAGAGGTTCCAACGTAGAGTGATAATGGAGCCGGGCCTGCCCTAAGGAACATTACACAGCATTACTTGCTTCTTCGGAGCCAGCTCTAATTTGATTACAGAGGTAACAACAATAAACTCTTCCAATTTATGTGCAGAGATGATTGGGTGGTCCGTGGAATTATGATCTCGAGCCGATGGATGACCGGTCAAGAACAATTAGCTTTACCAAATCGCATTTTTTCCGCACTAGAAGGAATTTTACTGGTGGTGGTAAATCTTCAGAATTTGACCACACAGGGGGTTTAAAAAATCTCTTTCAAAGAGAATGCTCCAAAGAATCTCAAGATTATCTTGAGAAAGATCTCCGTCATTTGACTACCGAAATTTATTAAATACCTACCTTCTGGGTTCGGATTCCCAGTTGATTGTTCTCCAACAGGCTAATTAAGTGCATAGTTTGGTTTCTTATAGGCGCAATTGGCAGAAAAGCAAATATCGCGAATTCTGGTTTATATTCTGAAATGTTGTGCAACTGTGCGTCTAGCGTCCCTCGGTTTTGGAAGGAGAGATGTAAACTACAGTCCTTCGGTTAAAAGCTCGTAAACGGAGCAAAAAACCAGCGGAGGATTATTAAAAGAAGCTCTTAAATTGCCCATTGAACATTGTAAGTATCGGAAGAAACAAGGCAAAACACATGTTCCCTTTGTGCATGGAGACTTACGATTGGGCTCTCCGCATAATTCGCATTAAATGTTAATGGCACAATGGACCGCGGCACACAATTTAATGTAAACATGGCGGCCTCGCGCAATTCCAGCCAAACTTTGCGTGTAAATTCGTCCACGAAAGGTTTACGAGTGTGCCGCACGAGGGACCAGGGTTTTAATCTAAATTCCTCTTGTTTCACTCCAGTTCAAAGGACCAATCGCTCGTTAAATGTCACTTCTGACAAAAAAAGGCAAACCAAAATGGGGCGTCAACTTCACAAATTTCTACCTAAGATGGAGAGGAAGCTGGGATTGTCCCTGGTGAGCGTGCAATTATTGCTCTATCATTCACGCGATAGATATCAATGGAACTTCCGAAATTTTTCAAATCGTCACTCTTAGCTGAGTTGATGTCGTGAAATATGCAGCTTTCAAATTATTTCTGAGATACAAAAATTTGTTGCTTCAAAGACATCTCCCTGTATATTGTTGAAACCTAACTTTCGATAGTATCGTTTTAGTGATAGAGGCTCCGATATTTGTCTCTCTCAGCTTGCTAGTAATTTGATGTTCAATCGTAGAAATTTCTATTCACTTCCATTGAGATTGATTTTTTCCTTTAATTTCTATGTCCACATTTTTTTCTTCAAATAGCATACCCTGTTTATTTTTACATGTTTTGAACGTACCATTAAGTAGGGCAATTTTAGCGTTACGTGTTTCCATATCTATCTCTCTCAGGTTTCTGGTCATTTCAGGTACGATAGTGGAAATTTCTATGGATTACATTCATATTTCTTCCTTAATTTCTATGTCCAAAACTTTGTTTCCTCAAATCGCACACCCCGAATATTATATTTTTTAAATTCGCCATTCAGTAGTATTATTCTATACTTATCTCTCTAGCTTCCTAGTAGTTTGAGATTACATAATGGCCATTTCTATTCACTGCTGCAATCGTCTCTTGAATAAAGAGTGCCAGCGGGTATGTCTGACTTAACTAAACTTATAAGCCGGATGTAAAAGAGATCCAGTTCCCATCACTTTCAATTGCATGTCGATTCGTTAAACTTCGATGTTAACTGGTGACAAACGGCCACCTCGACCATTGTCCATTTTCCCGATTCTCACCGAAAAAGCTAATTTACATTAACACAATTTTGTTCGAAGTGGCGTGGGCCGAAGACTTACGATTCTTGATTTCTTTGTGTGTCCGACCCGTATTTATGTATGATGCACAAAAATGTCTCACAGCTGGTTGCGAATTCATTAGGGGGACGTTTTACACGACCGGCCATTTTCTTATGGCCGGGACAATATAAAATATATTAATGCCAAGCTGAATGTGCATACAGGCACGACCATACAAATAGCTGAGGCTAAATGGGCTCTTCTTTATGATATATGGTCGCGTTGGCCTTTATGCTCTTTTTCTTGTTATTTGCATTTTATTCGATTATTCCTTTCAATTATCGCGCTTTATAGAGACAGAAACAACAAGCGATGACTTTGTTGATATCTCAAACAACAAAAATCCATATTTAAGCAGGAGAGCGTGGGCTGAAAGGAACAATGTGTGATATTTCGCATGCTTAGTGAGTACAATAAGACCATTCATCCAGGATTTGATTTGAGAACAACATATTTCGATGCATCGAAGAACATAAGGTTATTACTCCATTAATGTCTGAGATATTTGCATGATTTTGGAGTCATAAGTTTTTCTTCGGTTGGTTATAATTGGTCGAGAAAAGAGGTGCCTCAATTGGTTACCATGAGGAAAATTGGATCTGCTTATTCAATAAGGAAAAATCACCTATTTTCTATATAAGGAAAGAGAGTTATTTCTAGCACGTCCTTTCTTGCACGTGAAATCCAGAGTCCTTTGTGTGGAGCAGACGTAATGGCGTCGTGAAAGGGGGAAACTGTTCGGGACGTCCTTAGAAGTGTTTGCGATGTAAAAGATAGGGGTGCATGTGTGCGTAATACAGAAACACCAACTTCACAGAGAGAACTAGAAAGTTAATTTACATTAAGGTGTCTCAAACTCCCCGACTTCGTGCGAAATTGCGGTGACCCAGATTTGCCCTTTGTGGAACTGAAAATTCCTATTTAATCGAATTTAAATATTTTATATTGAGCTTGAAACAACAGAGAAGCGCACTCGAAGTAGAAAGGTAGAAATGAGCCGTTTTGAATAAATATTTACACGGGTCACGTTTGCCCAGGCTTATGAAAGAACTGAGTCTCCGACATTTATTTTTTAAACTTTTCGACGGTTTTTTCTTTCGTTTCATGTTCGCCGCTTTAGGTACAAGGATGCTGTTTTTCGAATACTCAAAGGCAGAATTACATTTTGTACCAATTATTTGAAAACGAAAGACCTGCCAGCAAGGCAAACAAAAAGCCTGTAAAAAATGTCACCTAATATTAGAGTCAATCCCGATAGGAAATCTCGAGGAATTTCGTGGTTTAGACAAATATCGAAGGAAACCACCACAAACTCAATAAAGACATACACATATCGGAAAAAAGTGAAGAAACAATTCAAAATTATCAATAACTTTTCAAAAAATGATTAAAGACTTCATCGTCCTGTATACAAAATTGATTTCAACTTGTAAATAATTTTCCTGTATATGTATATTTATTTTTGATTTTTTTTGCAAGAAGAGAAATAATTGATAAGTTCGGTGCGGCAAAAAGTAGAGAAACGTTTATTAATAACCGTTTTATATTTACAATGATTAGTATCTAGTTGCATATTCTTTATTTTTAATCATGTCAGTGCATCTAGAATTCATGGACTTGATTAGGTTGTCTTGATCTTAAAATTTTTCTGGATATTGTTAGCGTAACTGTCTATTTAACTGATCACATAGGTTCTCGATTGGGTTCAAATCGGGACTCTGCGCTGGCTATTTCAAAATGCAAATCCTTTTTTCTGCAATCCAACATTTAACGATTTAAGCAGTATGCTTCGGGTCGTTATCGTGTTGAAATGGCCAACGCAAAGAAATATTTTTCTTCGCAAATAGATACATTTGATTCTGCAATATGTATATTTAGATACTGAAACCGATCCATCTTTCCTGGTATACTAATCAAGTAGCCAATACCACACTCACGAAAACCCGAAAAACATCCCCACATCGTAACATAACATTTCCTCCGCCGTGCTTTATTGTTGGTAATATGTATTTAGGATCTAACCAACACTGTTTTGGTCATCTCACCCACTTCACTCCATCTGATTCGAACAAGTTGAACCTACTTTCGTCTGAGAATAATACAGTCCTTCATTTAGAAATACTCCAGTCAAGATCATCTTTTGCAAGTTTAAGTCTGACGGCTCGGTTTTTGGCGGAAATAAAAGGAGGTTTTGCTCTTTGCCTTCCACAAAGCCCCATACTGCTTAAGCCATAGCGAATACTACGAACGGAGTGCAATATTTCTAGAAATTCTTTCTTCACTGTAGTGGAAGATGCAAATGGATTTGCTACACTGAATCTTTTCATTAGTCTGTCGTCGGCGGGGGTTGCTTTTTTAGGCCTTAAAGTGTTTCTAGGACTTTTCACTGTCCCATAACGTTTAAAAGATGAAATAATTTTACTTATTACACACACATCGATTAAGATTAAACTGTTTAGCAATTGAAGCCTGGTTTTTACCACTATTGAATTTATCTGATATTTTTAGTTTAATATCTTCAAATAAAATATCATCACACGGCAATTTCAATACAACTCTGTACAAAAATTGTGGAGAATTGTTCGAATAAATTGTAATAGTAAAAATGTTTCTCTACTTTTTGCCGCACCGAATTTATCAATTATTTCTTTCTTAGCAAAAAAATTCAAAAATAAATATTCATATACAAGAATATTGTTTACAAGTTGAAATCAATTTTGTATACAGGACGATTGAGTCTTTAAATCATTTTTTGAAAAGTTATTGATAATTTTGAATTGTTTCTTCACTTTTTACCAATAGTGTAGTTATACAAAAGGAATAATTATCAAAAGAGTAATTAATATTTTGAAACATTGGGCAGGCTGCCTTGGAAAGCGATGGATCAGGCGGATTCTCAGATGAAAAGGAATATCGCAGAGTCTAATGAGCGCCTCAAAACCGTAGAACCTTCAGTGAGAATATAAGATCAGGGAATTTGCATTATAGATGTCCATTGAAATTATTCCTCACTTTAGTCCTTTGATATACCTTTCTTCCAAGTAGTCGAGCCCAACAATGTGTGGATCCAGTTTGCGATACTTTCGATTTTGATCATCTTGATCCCCCTTAGTGGTCATCCAGGACCCTAATTTGTCAATTTCTCCCCTACAAAATTCAAGACCTAGTCCTAACGGCTCCGTGTTTCGGATTCAAAAAGATTAATAATTTAGATGGGTGCAGATGGATAAGACGAAAGACTTTTAATTCCCGAAATAGGAGGAACATTTCTGAAATCTGGTAATATCACTAACAAAAGTATTTTCTTTCTTAGAAATTTTTTGTTGAATCGTGTAATTAACAGTGGCGTACCTCGCCCCTATTATCTTTTTTCCATATTCTTTGTCTTTAAAGTAACAATCAATTCCCTCAGCGTTTAATAGAGGTATTCTTCTCGAGAGTGAAGAAGAACGAAGATTATCATGAGCACTTGAGGAGACTGATGGTTAATTTGGTTGTCAGCATTTGACTGTATTTCTCCATTTTTCAAAATAAAGGGAGCATTCATCTCTATTCAACCCTGCAAATGAGGGTTCTTGGGCCTCATTGGGAAGATTTATTATTGAGAGAGACATGAGTCATTTTAACATAATTCCTCCTGACATTAGTCCCTGAAATTTCTAAGAAACCTTCAAAATAACCCGATGATTGGTCCCATAAAGCGCCCTATTTCAGACACGGTTCGTGATATAATTATTCTAATTTATCCCGAAGATAATCAGAGGGCCTGAATGTACCCTCGGGCCCAAAAATCTTCTCTTAGTATTTCCATCTAATAACTATAATCAGACGCTGATATAGTCCCGCTTTTATCGGATATCTGGGAGTCTAATAAAGGTAAAAGCACTTGTTACTATCAAGATCCAAGTTTGTCATGGCCTAGAGGCCCTCATTTCATTGAAGAATGTCTAATTTGGAAGCCACATTTCACAATAATTAACGTTTATTTCTATAAAAGTTTAGTAATAAAGAGATTTTGGGGAATCGGTGTGTGGTCGTTTGAGAGCAAAAACAATTCGGCAATCTATTTTCGGAATGGGTTTCATTCATTTCTTTCATGAGCAATTTTAAAACCTCCAAGATCTTTAATTATCTAAGTAGCGGCCAAAAACAAATAGAGAGCCATCTGGCGTGCACAACAAAGCATCGGCTTAATGTTTCAGAAAATAACTCCTTAACATTCCTTCGAGGCTCTTAATGAACGGACGAATTAGAATTAGCGAGAGACTTGGGCCTTGTTGGATTTTCTTATTGCGCTTTCACTTTCGAATTTAGATTCTAGTGGTTTCCAGTACAAAACCGTTAATACTTATATAGGGCGTATTAATGTCTAAGTATTATACTCGGAAAGTATCAGTTATTCAAATGTTTAAAAATCATTAACAGTAGCTAAATATTCGATAATTTTCGGACATAGAACTTTCCGTGTAATTTGAACCGCAAATATCTCAAAAATGAAGTTCTTAGAGGGTCTTATACGGTACACTTTTTTGTATACAACCTAATATGGAATAAACATTTTATTACAACAAAGTTTTGTGCAGGGACACAAGGAAAATTACGCTCTTTAAAAAAGACCAACATAACTAAACCGCGTTGAGTTAAATTGTTGAATATTGACTTTAGGAATCGTTAGTGCAGTTTTGTACAGACCATTTCGACCCAATCTGTCAGATATCGCGCTACTGTGCATTCACAAGCTCAATATATGTACTGTGCGTTAAAAAAAATCGGGTCAAGTAGGTTTCGGAATTATTTGACACCGAGCCTGTATGTCGTTGATGTGTTTTTCTACGTAATCTCGAACATAAACAAAGTAAATCTAACATCAATTAAATAGGACTCCATTTATCTTTATTATTAGTTGGACTTTATTAAATATAATATTTTTTAAGACTTCACGGACTTGTGTTTTGGTTAGTTAAGTTTTTTAAGTGCTGAAATTACTGTTTGCATTCTGATAAAAACTCTTTATGGTTATGAAATCATTCAGAATTTAATAAATGTTAATTAACTTAATTAATTTTCATTAATTTAATAAAATGTAATTCATTTTAATCTTTACTGGCGGTCAAGAAAAAATAAAACATAAATAAATTTAATTAATATTTATTCAATTACGTCATTTACAACAAACGCTGAAAATGTTGTCCATTATCTTTCAAACACAAATTGACTCTATGTTTCATATTATCAAAGACTCTAATGAGAGTCTGTGGAAAAACATTTTTACATTGTTGTCGAATTCTATTCTTAAGGTCTTCAATTGGAGTTTTAAAAGCGTATTTTTTAGCTTCGGGAACCAAAAATAATCGAGTGGGGTTAAATCCGAAGAACGTGGCGGATAGATGCAGTCCGTCTGCAAGCTTATTATTTTATCGTCATATTATTTCCTAAGATAATTAAGAGTTGTTCTAGCTGTATGGGACGTCGCCCCATTCTTTTGACATTATCCGTGCTGCAGTTTGTCAAAGTAAAGTTGGTTAATGAATTCGTTTAACATATTCTGATATCAGTCAAATTTGATGGTGTCATTGAAAAAAACAGGTCCTACTAAGCGTTTTCGTGAGATAGCAACCCATATTCCCATTTTTCGAGGATATAAAGTTGTTTCCGTAAATACATGGGGATTCTTTGACTCCATATTCTCATATTTTGTGAATTTCGTTAACGTGATAAATCAAACCCCGCTTCATCAGTAAAAAACGGCAAATCCAGAAGATTGTCGTGCGTTGTTTGATTGAACCAATTGCAATATCTCAATTTCTTTTCATAACCCAGGGGCTGCAGTTCCTGAAACATATACAACTTGTAAGGATATAATCCCAGATTTTTTTTTAGGAATTAAATGACAAGTACTAGGCGATCCATTCACTTGTTGAAAAAGTGTTCTTGAAGATGTGCTGGGATTGTCATCCACTACTAGCCTCACATTTTCAACACGTTCTGGGGTTCATTTAATGGGTCTATCACTTCTTGATTTCTTTTGAACACTGGCAGTTTATCGAAACAATTTCACAAGATAATTCAAAATGCCGTGAAATTGCGATTTCAGCACTACAATGTAGGTACATTTTTCACGAAACTCTTGAAGACAGAGTTAAATTTCAAAGGCTCATTCTTCGTTTATGAACTGTCCATTCTGAAAATAAGACTTAACCCTAAAGGCTTTTTGTTTGAACGTAAACACCATTTTTAGCATTTAGAAAACTTTAACTAACAAACATACCAACAAGTTTGTGAAGCCTTGAAACAGACTAGCTTTAATAAAATCCAACAAATAATAAAGGTAAACGGAGTCGTATTTAAGTGAGTTTAGGTTTATTTGTTTATGTTTGAGATTACGTAGAAGAACATATCAACGACATACGGGCCGGGGTGAAATAATTTTAAGGCCTACTTTATAGAATTTTTTTAAAACACACGGTACATATACATATACCGGGTGTCCAGGAGAACCCTGGATATAGGAAATTAACAACTTTGCATTTGTTCAATTCTGATCTTGACTCCGACCAATTACGGCCTTGAACAGTTACGAAAACATCTAAATTTTTTTAATTTGGAAGCGTTTTGTGCCAAAACGGCTCTAATTAGAAGATTGAAAAAATTGCGGTACGATGGTCGGTCTTGAGTACTATGACTTCCATATAAAAGTTTTTCAATTAGATAATCCGTGTAGGCGCAAAAAAATAAACACTGATTTCCCATATTAATCTCCTATCTCGAGGGATCTCCTTGACACCCGGTATGGGAAGTTACTGTGGAGATTCTATTAGATGTATTGGCAGAAAATTTTGATTGTATAAATCAATAATTAACAACGGTAGAAAAAAAATGGCACCTACAAAAATGTTTCACTTAAAAAAAGAAAAGAAGCTACAAAGACAGAAAATGAGAGGAAGAACGAAATAAGTGGAAGGAGGTTTGAAGGACAATTTGAAGCAACAAAAAAATTTTCAATGAAAATGTGTTGTATAAGTGAAATTAAAGAGGATTTCTTTTTTGATCCATTATGGATTGTCTGAACTATCTTCAACCCACAAGCTTTGTTACGTATTAGTCGCTAATATTTTTTTGTCCGCTAATGCGGTTCCGCCTAAATCCAAATTCGCTTTTCGTCAAGCACCAGAACACCCATATTGGTTAGTTTAGGTACCTACCTTTAATTTGGGTCCAGGTAAAAAATTCGAGGACTTTAATTAGATTGTGGTCCCACAGGCAAAATTAAAAAAAATACGTTGTATAATAGAAGATTCGAATTTGCGATCGTTATTTGGAATGGAGGACTCGAGGGAAGACTTAATCGGACACTCCCAGCGGGAGGTCACAGTTCACAGATCCAAATAAACAAATAAATCCCACGAAATGCGACAACGGGACCTTTAATACCGATGGAATACCGATGAAATATCTCTTGTTACCACTCCAATTGTTGTTTGAAATCTAACCTAACATTTAACGCCGAATCGTGCACTCATCCCGGTTTTGTGCTCTATCTCAGATCTCTGCTCAGGCAGAGATTCCATCTTAAAGGCTCTTCGTGACCGTCGTTGCTGAATCATTTCGTTGAAAGCATCAGGTGCTTTTGATAACGGAAGTAGTGCTCTTGTTAGAAAGACTCAGCTTGATTAAACTACAGTTCCATTGTAAATGTGGGAATTTTGATCTCTTTATTAGTCCAGCCACAAATCCCCGACAAAGGCTAATCTGAGGAATAAATCGATTTATCAATGCTTCTGCGGGATTCTCCGAGGATAAATGCCTTCTCCACAGTATTAGAGAAAATTCCTCATTAAAAATGTATTACTGCGGGATCGTTTTATACACATAGTAATAAGCCGGTTTGAAATTCTCATTAATTTAACATTAGTTTTAGAGCATTAAAATTTCAAATCAATTTAAAATTCGAAATGGCTGCTAGAAACGACGCTTTCTGAATGTTTTTAAATGTGACCGATGTAATGACTCTTCGAGAATGAAAGCATTAATAATTCATCCACAAAAAACGACTCAATTTTTCAAGAAAACTGACCGGGAACGTATCAAAATCAAACAAATTGAAATATAAAACTGGCCCGGAGCTTTTTTTGCCCGGCTAAAGTTTACACTCCATGACTTGCCTAATTTGCTTTTCAAGGTAGTTCTTTGAGGGGACCTTTGTGATATGCCCGCCAGAGGTGACTTGTCAGAATTCGTTAATAAAGCTCGGTTTCAACGTGATCTGTCAACGACGAAACCTCGTTGGGGGCGCTTGGCTTGTGGTCGACGCAAACCAACTTCTTTCCCGCAGATGCGTGTTGGATTTTCGTTCATTTTAATGAAGATAATCAACCAACTAGAACAACCGTGAACAATCGCGAACAATGCAAGGAGAAACCAAAGAAATGCCTTTTTAATAACGGTTTAATCTAAGTGAGTACCCGTTCAAAACCACCCATCATTACCACACATTTTCAATAAGGGCGGTAAAATTTTAATTTACCCTCTTCTGATCTTTCAATTTAGCATCGGACAAGCAAAGTAGATGTTCACGTTCCTTTTGGCCCGACTTTGATGGATCGTATGCTATGAACACAACTCTTTGGGAAGCAAATTAGTCATGATTTGACAGCTCATAAAACTTGAAGCTAATGAAAATCAGGAAGGCAATTATTGTGATGTTTACGCCGATGAATCGGCGGCCTCATTGTTGAAACGTCGGAAATGAGGGCGCTTGAGAAGGTTCTGTTCTGAGAAGCATCTGAATGGAGTTTTTCCTAGATCGTTTGTAACTGCTTCAAATTTAGATCTAGAACTGAATTTGCAAATGGGGCGAAATTGGTAAATGAATCAGCTGCCGATTAGTAACAAGTGCTTAATAACGAAACATTCGCTATTTTCAGTACATTTGTATATTTTTGAAAACACACCAATAAGGATAAATAGTTATATTGTAAAAATCGTTATTTCTCCTCTCTCAAGAGCCTTATTGGTATGAAACCCCTATGACTAAAACATTTGCCATTTCCAGTAAATTATTTTTCTTCTTAATTTTTTAACATGTCTCAACCATCAATAGATTTGTAGTGGATTTAGGATATCTTGAAAATTATAGCAAAAACAAGTAAATTTTAGCTTCAAAGCTATTACTTACTTCAAGTCATATAACGAAAATCCATTGGTGAAAATGCCTACCATCGAAACCTTGGTGGAAATGTGTCACTTAGAGTAGCCTAGATTCATGTGCTCTACCAAATTTTCTAAAAAAAATCTCTCTTCCCTATTATTATTATTATTTATTTTCAACGGTCAAGACATACATTTGCAACGTGTAAAGATGCAATTTGTCATTTTCAGTAAATTTGGAACATGCATTAAGAACAGTAAGTTTTAGCTTGAAGCTTTTACTTGCTCTGGTGTGATCACTCTCAACAATAAAATTATTCTTTAATAAAACTGCTCATGCAGGATGTACCAGATTTAAATGGTGTCATTGATTAAAAAATGCATATGCTGAATAGTATATTTTAATATCTGAAAACAATAATTTATTATGAGAATTCTTTAATAATTATTCTGACTTCGACAATAATTTTATTACTCAAATACGTGTCTTTCAGTAAATTTGATTTCGCAACCGAATACGAACAATTAACAAGACCAAAGGGACAATCAAGCTTGAAAATAGAAGTTTAATTTTTACATGTAACCAATGATTCAGGGTTTTTAATTAAGAAAAGAGTGTGAACTCCAAATTCGCAACACAAGGTAATAAACATTCGCCAATTTCAACACATTTTGACGATTTGTAAGGTAAATTGAGAATATTGTAGTAACTTTTCTCCTTGCTAGAGCAAAAAATGGAAAAGTATTTCAATTATAAAACCGAAACTCCGGTTTTCATTCTGTTAGCACTATAAACTGAAAATCCACTAACGAAATATTCGCCAGATTAAGTAGACTTTGTAAAACCTGCTTGAAAACAATATGTCCTTCATTCTACATATAAAGCAACGAAATTGCAGCTTTAAATTGGTTCGCAAAATATGACAAAATGCCCACTAACAAAACACTCGCCAATTTCAATATATTTTGAAAATATGTTATATTAAGCAGGTATATTAAAAAGGAGTAATATTGGGTTTAAAAACGGATCCAATTTTTTTAGCAAAATGAACGAATAAGGAGATATTCGCCTTGTTCAGTAGATTCATTAAGAAGCCTATTGAGAATATTATAAAATAAGCGAAAATCTCTAAAATGTAATTTTGATGACTTATGATAAACATTTGCCATGTTGTCAGCATACAAGATATTCTGCAATGCAAACCGGTTTCAAAAGATCTAAGATTACTTAAAACAGTGAGAATAGTTCTACCAGAATTCTATGGAGGAATTGTGACCCTCATTGTGGAATTTAAAATTTTATTGAGTTCTTTATGACATAATCCCAGAGAGAGTATTATTCAAAGGCAACATGAACTATTTTTAACTACCTGGAAACAATTTCAAATAGCTTGAAAACAGGTAGATTTAGTTCCAGTTGGACTTCGTGTAGAAAATTGTACAAAACACATCGCTTTCATCCGGATTTGAAAAGCAACAGGACTATCTAAATGTCAATTTTCGTTGCATTTTTCTCCATCTTAAATCATTCAAGATTATATATATAAGATGCCATTGTTGCTACCGTATCATTAGCCATATAATACCTATTTGGACACCCAGTATAAAATCAGGACAAATTAAGGCCAATAACTAGTACGGCCTCGAGTAGGTACGACATTAATTAGGCTTAATAAAATAGGCATCAAGATAACGCAAATAAACGCGCTTGACTGCCTGATTTAAGGCCTTTGCCTTCGTATATGGAAATACACATTATTACCACAAAACCATAAATTTTTTTACTGGGTAATATTACCTTTTCCAGACATGTAGCCCGGCATTGCGCCACCCTTAAAGGGCTAGCAATGTCCTGTTCTCCACCTGCAAAAATAGCTCCACACATCGACAGAGTCGAAAGCACTAACAAGATCCACCGATTTGACATGGTCCGCTTATCAAATGTGCAGTTGTCAATTAAACTTTTAATCCTTTTGGGCACTATCTCATGATTTTCTCACAGCTTCAACTATAGTAAAAGATATTCCGTATATACACACACGTATGGTAAAACGGCCAAAGGATCGTAAACCGGCTTTCTCAAACTATCGGTCCCGTACAGCTCAGCGTTCCGTCATGAACTGAACTGTGCTTGTCGCTGTATGAGTGTTTTCTCTTGTTGATCCATGTTCGGGCTAGCTCGGAATCGCTCGGAATAGTCCGTACGGTTTTTTAAGGGGGTTGTAAAAGAATATGTGTGCATCGGACACGTTAAGGGGTGTTTCCAAGCCGAGCGGTGGTTCTTTTGTGGTTTTCGAAATTAGCATTCTTGGGAGGTACGAACCGGAAGAGGCTTGACGTCGCCTATTACTATATAGGTTTACATAATAGAGGACATGTTGGGGAAATGATGGCGGAAGGGGTGAGTTTTTAAGGGTTGAAAGTGGTTTTTAAATTGGCAGGAATCCCTTTTTTTCTCATTTTCAATAAATTTTTTTTAAAACAAGTTTCTCTTGGGAAAGAGTCAAGTTCCTCTTGTGTCGGAAATGTTTTGTCATAGATAATGGAATGAAAATATATTATCCCTGGAGAAATTTTCTGGTTTTGATGCCCAATAAAGTTTGTAAATTCTTTATTTAATTTTTTTTTATGAATAACGTCTCATACACCAGTGGGACTCTTGTGGCGATGGAATTACATAATATTCTCAGTTAAATCTAATCGATTGTGAGAATAACATTCACCGTTTACTAAGTGTTCAAATGAACACCTTTGTTAGCGTTTCGGTGACAAATCTATCACCGAACCTTAAACTAGAGTGGAAAAATGAAAATAAACGGCAAACTAAAATGTATGATACATGAATATTTAAATTGTGTAAAACTGGGGAAATACCTGTTACTGCTTACGTCTCATGTGATCTCGGTTATCTCTGCAAACCTTGTCACTTCTGAACCCAGTTTTAGTGTGATGTGAGGAGGGTTGAATCATATCCAAAACACTATATTGAATTGAGTTATCGGATTTTAAAGCGTTTTGATTTAATACGTAGAAAAGTTCCTTACAAGTTTCTAGAGAAATCTTGAAGAATTCTTTAGAAATTGAGTTAATTTTATCACGATTTGCAGAGTGACATGCTTAAATTAATTCGACGTAGGAAGAAAAACATGCTGAACCGAGGAGTTAGATTCTAAAAATTTCGGCTCATTTTACAACTTAAAAATTCTATAAATTATTTTTTTATTGATAAATAAATCTTTCCATTGGGAATTCTAAATAATCTGTAAAACATTTTTAGAAATTTGTAAATTTCGAAGATTTACGTACCTCAATTTCATTAAAATTTAAAGAAAGACAATGTCAAACCAAGGTCAAACAACAAGTTATTACCGTTTTCTCAACTGAAATCATATAATTATTAAGTAGCTTTTAATTTCTGATTTCAAGTGTTTGAGGCCATGGTGAGGTATAAAAATGTCCATCTAGGGTGAAAAAAAACAGATATACGGCAATTTTTAGGTTTCAAAACTATACTCGGGCCTTTATGTCTCTTGTTGTAAATATGTTCTATAACTCTAAGGATTGTTCGTTTATTTAATTTTTTTTTAATTCCCTTAATTCCCAATGGAAAATTTTATTTACCAATAGAAAAAGAATTTATAGAATCTTTGAGTTACAAACCGACTAAGAATTTTTAATAATCGATTGTTTTCCTTGCTATCTGGAATTAGTTCAAACGTCTTATTCCTCAGTTCATGATAAAATTGCCTCAATTTGTAGAGAATGCTTCAGGATTTCTTTACAAATTTATAATAAACTTCTCTACATATTAAGCCAAAATATTTAGAATTCGATTCTTCAGCTCAATGTAATTTTCTTAAAATCTGATTTTGTTCAACCCTGTCACTCCTTAAATCATACTGAGGCTGAGAACTGACGGGGTTTTGAGGGGATGTAAGAAGCGACAGAAATTTCTCGAGGAAAAATATTATTTTCCGGACCAGTATTCTAATTCAAGTTTAAAAACTGAAAATATCGTTTATTTCATGTCCTGAAATGCATTTTCTCGTGTTTGCATGGCTTTCCATGTTCAGCTTCCCTTACATGAGAATTCGTCGCGCGTGCAATGTAACATGCCACTTTCTAGACTCCTAATGAAATACGCTATTGTAAACTTTAAATATTTCTATTCGATACTATGCCTTCATACGGTCGTCTTTATTCCCTTTCAGATCATAATATAGAAAATAACTGTTATGTTGAATTTTAAAATAATTTTTTAGTGCAGCTGGAATTAGTTCTGAAGCTCTAGGAATACTAATGAACGTTATCATGAAAATTTCAAAATCTGCACAGGAAACTCTATGATATCGCAAATTATGTTTGGGCTGAAATTTCCGAAATATTCATATGAAGATTTGACCGATCGGAATGTGAATGATAGTGATTTTAAATAATACATGATACTGCTTGATATAGCACTGTTGATAAAGCAATTCCATTCTTCCATCATCTAGATTAATGTCTTCAGTTGCAAATGCCTGCAGCTTTGGATAACTCAGTTGTCAGGCGCGGAAGTAATTTGTCTGCATTAACAAGACGATACCCTTAAGCGTATGAATACATAATTACGCTAATTATCATATATTTTTTATAAATATTAATAATAATCGCCTTAATTACCCTAATGCAATAACGGTGTATCCGTCCCTTCATCCGTCATTTTACCCCGAAAGAGTGTCACCAATAAAAATATTTAAAAGCGGATAAATGTCTTCAGCTGTCACATTTCCAACCACTTAAACAATCTTTAAGACGTTTTTTCTTTCTCTTAATGCAGAGGAAGACGGCTGGTCCGTTGAGGTCGATAGCTGGATTAAGTCTTTTGCTTTGAATTTGATTAGTAGTTTACGCACTGCTTTTGGTACCGCATGACTATAGGGATTAAACTCGAGCTTGTCCCGGGCCGGACAAGTCACATATTTTAATTGGGCGGGAGTATTTTCTTCAATGTTCCACCGAAAACGTAACAACCCCAATTCGTTGCCCAATCTAGAAACAAACTGCGAGGTCCTTTTTTGTTTCGTGAAATTCCAGCGTTGCAAAAAAGGAGTGCTGTCAGGGTTAGGTAAAAATACGGGGCAATAAGAGGGCATTTGTCTGAGAAAAGCGTACACCATCAGCGTGGAGCCTTATAAATGTGACAAAAAACAAAAACACTTAAACAAAGTGAAATGGTAAGGCCAATGAAGGAGGACCTGAAAAACAACGAAAATTCACAACAGGGATTCTCTTTATCCCTTATGAGAACCATCACTCACCCACATTGTGATATTCGTGAAGCTCTAGACACCTCTATAAGGAGCCCAAAGCGCATGAAAGAATCTCGTTCGCAAAGTTATAATTAATTGCCTTTAATTATCTGCCCGGGATTATAACGATAATCCGAGGAGTCATGCAATTATTCCTACAAAGGTAATTACTACCCTGTCTCCTTTTTTAAAATTATTCCATTTACAAAAGACAAATAAGTCTGAGCAGCAGCGACACAAAAAGGGAAAAGTTTCGTACTTCTGAATTATTCATTACTCGGTTCAGTTTAAAAGACACTTTAGGAAAAAATCCATTACACCCACCTTTAATATAAAATGTTAATTTTTAGCTCCGCGGCCTGCATCGGAATCAAATGCTGGATCTAGAAGGAGTTTTTATGATTCTTTAATATGCCGTCCCGTTTCTGGCTGGATAAGCCTAATTTACATTTAAAAAGCTAAACACAAAGCTTTGCCTTTAATCTTTCTTCTCGGAAACTTTGCAAATAACTCCTGGATACCTGTGTTAGTTAATGGAAATAAAAGTACAACTCTGAGAATCCGAAGCGATATTGAATTGGATGGCTTTAAAAATTATGCAAGCTTTATTTTATCTACTAAAATATTCGTTTATGGGGCTGAAAGAGCACCAGATGCCAAGGAACGCGCACCCCAGGAGCACTGAGATTCTAGATATCCTAGATGAAATGCATCTTGAATATTGCTGTACAAGTCGCCATCATTACTCTCAAAGAGATTGCTGGATAACAAACTAAGATTGGATATCAAGGGAAATGTACTGCGTTGAAAAAAGACTTTTCGGTATCGCTTTAACATCATCGCTTCCCCTTGGGCTTAGAACGAACATGGAAGCTTTATGGAGAAAATTGTAGAGTAAAGAACTGTGCAAATCTGCATACTGTAGGGCCTGTCTACAAAATATTCTGACTTTTATGGAAATCACATGGAATTTTGTTATCAACCCCACATCAGCACGTTTTCCTTTGAGAAGAACAAATTTGTTCGGCCCGTTGTGAAGAAAATTGTAGATTATGTAATTGTGGAAGTCTGGATACTATTCCACATCTCTACAAAATATTTTCACTTTTGTAGAGACGTGCCAGATCATCCCCTAATGTTCATATCCAACTTCGCCTCGTTTTCCTTTGTCTAAGGACGGATTTATGTAAGTTTTGCTTGTAGAAAATTGCGAAGCATCGAACTCTGCAAAACGGGGCACGGTAGCACATGGCTACAAAATGTTCTCGCTTTTATAGAAATTATCTACAATTTTTGCATCAACATCGACATCACCTCGTATTCGTTTGTGCAAAAATAATTTATTTACCCCGTTATGGAGATAATTGTGGATTGCATATGTGTGTGAATGTTACTGTTGCAAATCGCCACGAAATGTTGTTACTTTTGTAAAAATGTGCGGAAGCATCCAATTTTAATCGCAATATCGATTCGTTTAATTAAGGGTCTTGTTACAGGGACATTTGTGTTATAGAGGCAGAAGTTTCTATCGGATGATCTTCCCAACGCATATTTCAATCGCTCTCTTTTCTCCATTGTTCCGTCCATTTTGCGCTTTTTCCATATCGAATAAATTCAGTTTTCTCAGATACATAATACAAGTTGATCGCCCAGGAGCAACAATCTATCAACGTGACAGCAGGCAATGTATAGGGCCTTTTTGACCCGATCTAGTTTTTGCATCAGCTGCAAAATACGAATTACTTCTATCGGAAATAAATCACCCTTTGCCGGTTGTTTTTCACAATTTCAGTAAGAAATAAATATACACAGAGGCGGAGGAGCCTCCCCATCCCTACCTACACCCGGATGTTAAAGGCACTTATCGCCGAATTCGCGCTGAGATGAACCATCATGATAAAGTACAAGCAGTCCTGATGGCTGTTTTATAATATTGGACATTTTGCGTGCAATCTTACTTTAAGATCGTGCTCCGCCACTGACAAGAAATGGATGAAGATACGACAGATTTCGTTATTACATGTTTTTGCCCTCATTTAAGGTAGCGAACGATCCGGAGAATGTCCATTGTCAAACTTTTTACTTCTATAATGTTCCATTTACCAGCAGATTGTTTTATGTGGCTTTAAGTTTCGGACTTTTTAGACGTGAGAGGAAAATACTAATGGCAGCCTTGTAAAAAGTCCTCTTTCAGATATTTTCGACTTGCAGTTGAGAGTTTAAGTTCGCGCATTGAGGTGTATTGAGGGTTGGCCAGAATTGTGGTTCAGAAATGCCCAAACCACAGGTCTGATTTTAATAAATAATAAATTCTGCCGCATAATGCCCGAAAAAGAGAAAACAATTTGGACGAACACGCAACGCTGGTAATTACAGGATGTCACGACGAGTGCATTTTTCATTATATCTGTGACGGGTCTGGCCTGGTCGCAATCCGTCGACATTCGGGGGCGGGCTTCTGATAATCATTTATTTAAACATTCATAACATCCAGACAGGACTAATTATTATTTATGCAAATTCGTGTTGCGAAAGGGAGATGCAACTGGGAGTATGATAAGTAGGAAGTACATCGGAAAATTGTGGCATTAACCTCAACAAGCTCAAACTTATTGCATTATTTATCATTTTGAAGTTATAGGAGGATCACTTACATTTATTTAAAAACAAGTTTTATTGAGTGATATTGAAGATGTCTTGGTGGAGAATTGCCTTGAAGGATAATGGGATATCGTATCCCAAATAACAAAAGCAAATGATTAAAAATGCCATAAAAATTGCGACAGCTATGCACAGGGTGGTCCGCGCACCACGTCCACTGCCTTACCTCAAAAACCGTAAGGTTTAGAAAAAAGTTTAATATATAACTTATTCAGTTTTTCATGAATTTTTATTATTTTTTAATATTTAGAAGTTATAGGCTGGTCCAGGAAACTGGGGCGTGACATAAATACATTTTTTTAAATCGAATACTCTATATTTTCTTATGGACACTAATTCTGCTAGTAACTATAAGTATTTTTTGTTCTTACAAAATATGAAATTTTTTTAGCAGGTTTTGAGTTAGTTCAATTTAAAGTCAAGATTGAAGAAAAATTAGCTTTTTAAAATCTTCAATAAATTTACACAGTATTAATTGAATCTTTCAAAACTTGTCCGGTTAAAAACAAAGAATCATTCTGTTAAAGAATATTTTTAATTTCCGAGAAATTTTATACAGAGTGTAAAAAACATTAAAACTTTCTCACTTCAAATGCCTCAAACTCCACTTTTTTAAGTGGGTCAACACGTATTTTCTTTGAAAATGAACTCTTCTTTTAATTTACTTTCAGATGATATATAGTATATGTATATCTAAACTGAAGACATCTCACATGCTTAGCTGATTAATATTATTAATCATCATTTTTCTATTTAAATTGCTACTTACATATGTATCATTAAATTAAGTTACAATTATAGAACTCTAACGTATAGAAATTATTCTAAAGTAAAATTAAAGCTTATTATCACAAATTTTCCACATAGCTACCTCTATTTGCTATACATGTGATATATATTTCCCCTAGTTTCCTCGTCGACCTTAATACCGCTTAATAAGATGAGTATGTAAGAACTCATTAGTTTAAATATATAATGTATGTGTATGTATATATCGTTAGAAAGTGAATTCAAAGAATTCATATTAAGAAAAAATACAGGATATCCTATTTAAAAAATCGAGTTTGAGGCACTTGAAATGCGAAAAGTTTAGATCATTTTTTTCATACTCTGTACACAATTTCTCGAAAATTAAAAATATGAGGATAGTCCCAGAAGTATCCGAACTGACATATAGATAGCGATTTTTTTGTTAAAAATTTGCCGATATTACAAAGACCTCACTTTAAGAAGTTTATGTATACATTTGAGGATGCCATCTTGATTTATGTTTGTTTTGAAGCTGTTTTTAGTGAACGCTTTTAGAAATTTTGTGAACATGGAAAAAAATTGGTTATCGATACGTGATTCGATATTTTCATTTGAAAAGTCTTAATGCATCCAACATCAAAGCGGAGTTAGATAATATTCTGGGGGAATTTAGTTTTTCATTACCAATTATAAAATATTGGGTGGCAGAGTTTAAACGCAATAGTACAAGCTATTAAGGCAAACTCCGCAATGATCGACCTAATGAAGTAACCATTCCAGAAATTATGGTAAAAATTTCCAAAACTGTACTTGAAGACCGTCGGCTAAAATTGCACGAGTTGGCAAACATGACAGTCATTTCAAAAAGTACTGTACATCGCATTTTGACTGAAAAATTGGATATGAAAGAGTTGTGTGCTAGATAGATGTCATAATTACTCACAATAGAAGAAAAATAGCGCTGTGAGGATGTTTCAAGGAAATGTTTGGTAAAATTTCACAGCAATAAAGCTAAGTTTTTGCGTCGATTCATAACCATGGATGAAACGTGGCTCCATCATTTCACACCTGAGACGAAAAAGTAATCAAAACAATGGACTCAAAGGGGAGAATTCGTTTCGAAGAAGGCGAAAACCGTTTTATCTGTAGGAAAGCTGATGGCGTCAGTTTTTTTAGATACACGTGGGATAATTTTTATTGACTATCTCCTTAAAGGAAAACCAATAAATGGAGAATATTATATAAATTTATTGCAGCGTTTGAGCAAAGAAATTAGGAAAAAGCGACCGCATTTGGCGAAAAAGAAAGTCTTATTTCAACAAGACAACGCACCAATCCACACTTCAGTTATCGTGATGGCCAAAATCAATCAACTTGGTTTCGAACTTTTTCCTCACCCACTCTATTCGCCAGATTTAGCCCCCTCCGATTATTTTCTATTTCCAAACTTGAAAAAATGGCTCAGTGGGAAGAAATTTGTCAATAATTAAGAGGTGGAATCCGAGGTTGATGTCTATTTTGAAACATTCGAAGTTTCTCACTATAAACAGGGTATAGAAGCGATAAAACATAGCTGGGAAAAGTGTGTTAATCTCAAAGGAGATTATGTTGAGAAATAATGTAATATTTCCCAATTTTTGTTTCTTTAAGTATTAGGTCGGTTACTTCTGGGACTAACTTCGTGTACTCTAGTCGAACGACATTTTTAACTGAACAAGTTTTCAAACGAATCAATTAATCCTATGTGAATTTATTGAAAATTTTAAAAAGTTAATTTTTCTTTCGATCCTTATTTGAAATTTAATTAACATAAAAACTGCAAAAATTTTTTTATATGCTGTAATAACAAAAAACACTTATAATTACAAACAGAATTAGTATCCGTAACAGAGTATAGGGTATTTCGTTAAAGAAAATATATTTATGTCCCGCCGCGGTTTTCTGGACCACTCTGTAAGTTGGAAAATATTAAAAATAAAAATTCAATAATTGTATATTAAACTTTATTTTCTAAACCTTAGGGTTTTTGAGATAAGGTAGTGGACCATCTTACGCGGAGCACCCTGTACATCACGCCATGTAGGGTCACATATTTGGCTTAGTTTGTTCATAACAATGTCTGACTTAAATATTAAAATATTTATTATTACGTTGTACGACACAGTGAAATTTGCAACTTAATTGGTAAAGAATCAGTGACATAGTCGGACCCAAAACTAGACCAAACAAAAAACGGGAATTTCTAAGAAATAATTCAAAAAATTGCATCTATCCAAATTAACCATCTACATTCATGAATCTCGAACTAAGTAGTTCCTCGAGTGTCAGATGTGGACAGTAAAATTTGCAGTTTAATTGGCTAGGAAACAGTGGCATAGTGTGAGCCCATTTAAGAAATCTGTTAGAAAGGACACCGAAATACCCCCCTTAAAACGTTAAATTAAAATGATTTAACTCCTTAAATAAATCCTCTGTACGGATCATTTTCGCAGCCAAAAATCCTTCGTGTATTATGTGCAACCAGTAAAGTTTGCAGCTTAAATAAAGAGAAATCAGAGATGTAATAGAACCACATTTGATGGCAAGAAAAAGGCGCTCTACAAAACATATTAAAATAAAAAAATTGTGAGAAATTAAAGTTTCCCAAATAGACCTTTTCCACTAACGAACTTTAGCCTCAGTAATACTTCAATTAGTTTATATAAACTGCTTAATTTGCAGTTGAATAGGTAAAGATATAGTGGCGTAATACATTATCATACTCGACATATAAATAGAAACAGAAAATTAGTGAATTTTTTTTTTCAAAATGGAATTAGCTCAAATTAATTATCTGCGCCAATGAATTTAACACTAAGTAATCTCTTAAGTATTGTATCTAGGCAGTAAAATTTGCAGTTTGATTGATACGAAAGCAGTGGCTCAAAGGAGATGCATTTAAGATATTCAAAGGGTCGCTGAAAAAACCATACAAAAAGGCTAATTAAAAAATGTGTAGCTGTCTAAATAAACCCTCTGCATCAACTAGTTTTTGAATCAGTAAATTGTATTCAAACAGGAAAGCTTGAAGCTTGATTGATGAAGAAACCGTGACGCAGTAGAACAGCATGTCACCAGGAAATGTTGGAACGAACCTCTGAGTAAAACTGCATTCTGTGCGATTCTGTTATTCCATGTGAGAATAATAGGCACCTGTCCTTTTGTACCTTCTTGAGTCCAAAAATCACGTTGGAGTACTTGGTCCTGCATTTCTGTCCATTCATCATCAAATTTCGCGCCTGCTGAGCACCGTTCTCTTGCAGCTGCAGCTAAAAAAGTCATCAATAGGAAATTGCGATTGAAAACTGATGCACAGAAATCTAAAAGTCTAAATCACATCGTTTTGTCGGCGAGCTGCAAAAACGCTAAACGTATCAAGAGAACGATCAAAAGACAAAGAACCATTTTCGCGGTGCTTCTCTGTGGGTGGCTGTAAATGAGACGAGAGTGAGCTTCACACAAAAAGTGGGCAGTACCAGGGCAAAGCGACCTGACGTTGCCAACTTCGTATTTTAATTGTAGATGTAGACCATCTTAGAGCTCAATACAAACGCACCGACATGTACGACAAAAGTCCTATTAGATTCAGGCTGATCATTGTCATTAAGTCTGCCCTTTTTGTCAGTCACGTCTTCATAGCGAAAAAGTTATTCGGGAAACGACACAAAGGGCTTTTAAGGGAGTTTACCTCTTTTGAAACATTGCAGAGTCACGTACATTGTACTGGGTCAATTTCCCTTAGGTACCCGTTTGATAAACTGAAACTGGAGGTTCTTGACAAATATTTGACTTGCTACTTAAATGCTATAAAAGGTACAAGTGCCTTGTTTGAGTTTCAGTTTAGTACCGAGTGTTTCCCTTTCACATCTGCCGTTCCATATCCTCTCCAACCGTCAGAAGAATAAAAAAGCAAATAATATTCGGTCGGTAAACTTTGCCGAACAAATATGTCTTAATGATTTAATGGTTGTAAAACTATATAAACAGGTATAAGGTTGTTTGTGTGTTATCCTTAGATTCTAGACGAAGGAGGAAACCGAATTTTGTCGGCAATTTTCATGAATCCAATGTCTGTTAGTATTTCCTAATGGGCAATCATAATAATAACAAAGGGACCGTAAACGTCGGATAATTAGCCAGACCCCACTAACGAAGGGCCGAAATATGGCCGACTTTGTTTATAAAGGAAATAATTTTCGACGATTAAGGCCAGTGTGTCTCCGATATTAACAAAAGTGAACATTGACCAGGACGGCCTGCACCAACAAAAAACTTCCCTGGAAATCCCACATTAATTCATCTTTGCCCTTCAACCCGGAAAATTTATTTCTTCGCGATAGTTTCCATTAAGTTTGGCAAAAATTGCAAATTTAATAATAAATAGGTGTGAGCGGAAGAGTGGCAGCTGCAGCTGCGGCGGTATCCTGTCAGCTGCGCCAAGATTTTCGCCTACGACGATTCATTATGCCGTAGCTGAAAGACGAGCGCTCCCACTTCTCAGGTGGGATCACGAGGAATTGCATTTGTGGATTTCGTCTTGAATTGAAATCAGGTGTGGACCCAACGTTTTCCAGAGAAATGATCCTAAAGTTTTGTGTGACTAAAATCGATATTGCCCCATAGACTTGCACGATGTAAACTAAGCACCCTTTTTCATGAACGAAAATTGTTTTCCTCGATAAGTTTTAATTTTGAACTTCACCCCTTCGGAATTGGCGCAGCTTGCTGGCCCGGCTGGTTGAAAGTACTGTAGAATGAGACGCAAATTACTCACAAATTACTCATAATAAAAATATGAGCTGAGATTCATTAAAAAACGGCCCTTTAAATTAAGATGCCTTCCGATAACTATTTGCATTATTTGCAGCCTTGCAGATGCCAAGAACTTCTGGTTGTTAGCTGTGTTTGGTTTTCTTTCTCGGGTAGTGGTTCATCTAAGGACTGGGTGATAAGTGGTCGATCTTGGGGGACATCTGTATGTTCTCTCATGACATAGGCTTGTTTCAATCTTCGTCTTTTGAGTTCTTTCTGAAAGAGGGCTTTGTACCTGATGATGACGCCTTTAGTTGACTTAAAACGTAATTTGAAAGGTCAATAACAACTCCAATTCATTTCTGGCGTTCGAGAAATATTTCTGGTTACGGACCACTTTCCTTTGGTAACGTCATGGCTACCAGAATGTCCTAAGAGATTAACTGAACATCTTTCATTAAATCAGACAAAATTGCATCAATAAGCCCGTCGGAAGAGTTGAGCTGCTTGCGAAATCCAAACGCCATTAAGGGAGACTCGCACAATTCAAATAGTATGCTAATTGCTGTTTGTGGTTCATCTTGGATTTTTCTATTATCGGAAAGAATTCTCTTTGACGATTTTTCAGTTTTTCCAATTATTCCAAAGTTTCTATTTATTCTTTATGCATAGGAATCTTTAAATTATTGAGTTTGTCAGAAATGAACTTAAATACTATATGACCCTTGGAAGTGACCCTTGGAAAAGTGAGGTAGGAAACTACTTTTATCACATCTAAGATACATAGCAAGTTCTGGAATTTTCTGAAGAAAAATTTTAGTCTGTGTTAACTAGATCTACCCTAAGCTCACCACTCTCAGCAGACTTGAGATACACACATAAAACTCATTACATTGCTCTAATCAGCTGGACATGCGCACCTGAAGCCAATCTGGTACAAACCACACTCTTTTCATTAAATTTCTCGAAAATGTACTTAATTTTTTTCCAAGAGATCTAAAGTGCTAAAAGAAAAGTACACCCCTGGAAGGGTCTATTTCTCAAACATCACCCAAAAGATGCAGACAAAAACCCTAAAACCGACATTCCCGGCAAAGACGTCTCCGTTTCCATCCAATCCTCCATTAATATTGGATGATCCCGATTGAGGAGTCTGGCACCGATATCATTTGCATGTAGATAGCGCGGATTCTCCATAGGCCCATGTTCTTTTCTCCGGAGTTTGATGTATGTAAATTGGACAAAATGACGTACCTGGGAGTGAAATTTGTCCCTGCAGGGCACCCAAGGAGAAAAATTCTAAATTGAAGAGACATTAATTATGGAAAGAGTTCCGGTTTAAAGGGATGTTTACGGGGACCGGTAATTACGTGTTTTGCGTCGGTATCCGGTGAGATGAGGGATGACGCGTTTGGGGGTGGATGGATTAATATTTTACGGGGATTCAATACGTTAATTTGCATGAAAAAATTCTTACTCGTGTAGGGGATAATTTGGAGCAATTTCGGAAAAATCTCCACACAGAATCCATAATGGCACATTTGAATTTTAAATGTTTTGGCTCGGTTAATATTCGCTTGGTAATTGTGGGGATATTTAATATTTTAACAAATTACTGGAGATACGTATTATTAGGCCTGTTTTGCATAAAAGGTCGGCTTGAAAATTGTGCGTAATAAGGGGGGAATAGTTTGTTTTTATGTAAAACTTCATAATCCTCCCTTGTTTACTGACACGATTAGGCAAACTTTCGTCCTCATTTAAAAGCCATTCTATTTAAATGAACCCGCTAATATATTCCCCAAATTATCCTCCGCAGTGAGAAATTCCAAAGTTTATGCTAAAACTGAGCAAATCCACTCTATAAGCTTCTGTAACTTTGAAACTATTAAAATTATCATAATATTTAGGGGAAATTTAGGCAGCCATAGGCATGTATATGTTTATTTATGCAAATTGGAAAATTGCCTCAAACCATCGGGGATAAACAAAAGGCTTTTCGGGACCGTTTTGAAAATATCTACATGCATAATACGACCGCGTGGCTCGGTTCAAGTTCATTTATATTTCACGAGAAACATGCTTGAGTTTGCTCGCAATTTCGCAAATTAAAATCCCAGCTACATACGGAAGAGCCTTAAAAGTAGCCAAAAGTGAACAGACGTTATATCAACACGAAAGGTCGTTCGCGTGAGTTAGGAGCCCCATAAAGATGCTTTACGACCATTCGGAAATGGAATAAATAAAAAAGAATGTCCATCCATAACGCCCTCAGAGGCGATTTCGAGTAAACGTTTATCAGCTGCGACCAATCAAAAGGCGCTAGAACGATTCCTCTGGGGCGCCCTTGATCCGCTACTTTCTCGTTAGAAAAACAAAACAATCCGGATTCCGGGAGCAATATAAAACGAAATGAAACAATATTTCTTGGGTAATCCGGCCAGGTAGCGCTCCGGGGGCAAGGGTCTATTAGCACTTTACGACGGCACAGTTTAAGCGAAGGATGCGACGATTTCGAATGAAGATGTACAGCACCAATATAGAACCGAGAATACTACTCTAGTTACCGAACTTCCACACGTTGTGGGGGAAAGCAGGGTATGCAAGAAATTGAATGAGGATTAAGCCGAACTGTTTTGAGTGGTTCTCTGCTCGACTCGCTTTTTTGTAAAACGTGTGAGCATCCAGTTTTCAATTGGCTTTGACCACCATAGGCAGCTTGGGTCAGTTTTGTATTACTTCAAACTTTGCACGAAGGTCCCATGTCTTCAGATCGTCCTTCGCACTTACCCCCAAGAAAAAAGTCAACTAGCTACATAATCAGAACCCGTGCGATTCAGGAGGATTACGGTCCAATTACTGTGATTGGCCCATTTGCAGCAATTAGGCATCTCCTACTCAGATTTCTATAAATTCATCGAGGTTAATAATTTGCTACAGTCTGTGTCAATACTTCGGTGCGTTAACAGCTTCCTAGTAACTCAATTCTTATTGAAATTGCTTAGAATGGAATGCAATTTCAGTGGCATATGACTGAAATTTAATTCACCCGTATTCGAACTAACCTGAACCAAGAGTAACAAGAATCCGATAGCCCGAATTAATTGAACCAAGAGTAACAGGAGTCTCAGACATGCTTGTTACTTTTGTTACTCGTGGTTGAACTTTCAGAGAAATCCGGACTTTCAGAGATTCACCAGATAATCACACTGGGGATCTTGACCTACTAACCGGAATCTATTGAGGTTTTCTGTTAAAATTCGAATATAAAACATTGAGACACCCCATCCCATTTACAACATTAGTATTTCATCTTCATCTTACAACTCATCTTTAAAATTCATATCTTTTGAACTTGTAAAATGCACAATGTAAGGGTCTAAATCCTCGGGCAAAGTAACATTATTCAGATTATGAGCCAATTCCCAGTATCTCCTTCTCATCCTGAAAGCTGCTTGTTTAGGTTGACGACTGCGTGTGAAGAGACCTTTTTTGTTTCCTCCCACTCTTTGAATAGCTAAAAGACACAAAATGTGGCAAAAAAATCATTTTAAGTAGATATAATACTTTGATCAGTTCTGAAATCCGCAAAACACCAAATCATCTCCCCGATCAACCATCCTTCATCATTCCTAAGTTCATCAAAAGCTTTAAAGTGCTCCGATATGAGGTCGTTTTGGTATTCTTCGGACCAAACATAGCTTGGAAGCTTTAGGAATTGAACAGTTTTAGTACTTATTAATATAAATGGGGAATGTGATGATTATACATAGCTCAATCCCTCTTCAGTGTCAGCTCCATATTCAGTGTAAATTACAGGCTTGTTGAACTTTGTGTGCCAGCCTTTGGCCTGTTCCAGAATTCTCGGATAAATCCCATCGATTTCTCCTACATCGTGATACCAGGCTTCATATCTATTCACCCCCAGGATATCTACGAATTGGGCCTAAATTTTTGTTGATGAATATATTTTAGAGTTCGAAGGAAATGTTTCTACCGCATATTCCTTATCGTATTCATAGCAATTTGCTATAGTGATAGGTCTTGAGGTGTCCAGGCTTTTTATATGGGCTTGAATTTGTCTGGAACGTTGTCATGTAATTTAATGGATTTCTAAAGGTTTTTAGATACCTATAATAATCTTCAGAAACGGCTTCTCCTACCACAGGCTCATTGGCAATCGACCACAAAATCACGGAAGGTCTGTTCTTGTCCCTTTTATGCAGCTCTGTAAGGGACCTTTTATGGTTTTCCAGAAGCTGATCGTTAAAATTTCTGGAAGAATAATAATTGTTAATTTAGGCCAATACTACGCCTCTGACTGATTTTATAAGGGAAAAATCTGTACGTGATCCTCTTCAAGTCCCTTAAGGAAATTCTTAGATCAATACTCCGTCGGGATGCGACCTTATTCTAATGAATTAGAATATTTTAGAGAGGTGGTTCGGTATGATAACGAAGTTTAAATGGAGTTATTTGTCAAAGTTGAATCACATCGAAATAGATTCAGGGGCGTCTCCAGAGTTTTATTTAAATTTTACTTACTGAGTATTGACTGCTGGAACTTCATCAATGATCATAATACCAAACTGATCCGCCAAATCCATAATTTCATCTGCATATGGATAGTGAGAGGTCCTGAAGGAATTTGCGCCAATCCACCTAATTAAATTGAAATCTCTGAGGATAGTCGGCAAATCCAGGCCTTTGCCTCTAATATCTGAGTCTTCATGCTTGCCAAAACCTGAGAAAATCTTTTGTGTAAACCACAAATGGATAACATAAAATCACCTCTCATGTAGATATTTTTTCCATTTATAGTGAAACTGGTGTTTGTGTATTCCAGAACTCTAATACCGAATTTTTGTTTGTAGTAATCCAGTAAAACATCATCTTTTGATTTTATAGAAATCTAAAAAAAATTCCTTTGAGGGATTTGATGTCATTCAAAATTGGTAATTGCCTCAAAAGTATAGAGGTATCCAGGATTTTCATCCATCAAATACGGCCACCATAAAGTAGCATTGTCGACATTTATAGTGCTGTTTTGGGCTGTACTGGTAGCAGCCACATCGCCTTTAAGATCCAGGATGTTGATCTCATATTTAATGGTAGAATCTCCTCCAATCACTGTCACATTGTAATCGATCAGGCCTAGAAAACATCACTAATATTGTGTCAGTGAATCACTTAAAAGATTCCATCACCATTAGAGCCATTTAATTTTGTTTGAATGTCTATATCGTCGATATAAATTTCGTTGGTCGTATAGAGATATACAGGCCTGTCAATTCCCGCGTAGTTGAAGAAATCGAAGGTGTACGAAACTTTCTTCCTTCCACTGCAATATGTTGTAGTTAAGTGGTAAAAAATGTTCCAAAGATTCAGCAAACCTAATTAAAGTATTTAATGTTCCCTGAGGTAGTGTGGTTTCAGTCAAAATGTTGTTCACTTCCACTAAAATCTCATTGCCTTGTCCAAATTTCAAAAATTTGGAAACTTCAGCTGCAAATGGGAGATGTCCAATTTCATGCTCAACAGCGACTTCTCCATTAATCAACTGCAACTCTCCTGTTAGCTTTCAAAAGTTATCTTTTGCGCATCCAGAACTTACCACGGAGGCATTATAACAAACAGACCCAAACCGAATCCAAACTTTCTTATCTTTCCAGGAAGCGGGAACAAAGAAACTTCTCTTATACCAAACGGCTCCAGCATGATCTCTCACATCCAGTTTCGTAGATATATCATTATAGCTTGAGGGTACTGGCATTAGATTTATTTCCTGATTTTGGGGCTAAAACCTCTATAGTATTCGATGATTCGGAATAATTAAACTTACCTCCTCAATTGAGGGAACATGACTGGCATTTATGGTAAAGTACCACAGACCATCAAGCCTGATAAGGTCTCTAGTGGGTGATGGGGACAAAACTTGCAGGACTCCTGCTTCAGTTTCAAAGGTTGCAAGTGCAAGTATTGCCCATGCAACAAGAGAGATTGGGGGTACTTTTATCATTTTTTCCGGTGGAGGGGCTGTAATTATTATAATCCTACTTGAAGATAAGGGTAGTTGAAAATTGTTGTTTTGGCAAAGATGAGTGTCTGAAGAGAGGGAGATAAGATCATGAGTGTTTGAAGTGATTGTTGTTGTATTAAATGATAACAGCAATTGCATAGAAAATAAGAGCCGTGATATATGACAGAGAAATTTTTAAGGTCATACAATTTACTCAGGAATTCTAGAAATTCAATTAGCACTACTTAATAGCACTAAAATTCCGACCCACTTCAACATATGAGGCAAATTTCAGGTTGAAGTGTGGTGCCGATCAATTTACGAGGAGCACCAAAAGAGTCTGAATTTACAAAGTTGTTCAGTTATGAATCAAAAAGTTGGAAATTATTCATGAAAAAATAATAATCAGCCGGGCAGATTTGCTGAGACTAAAACGGCAGGGCAAATGTGGTTCTAAAAATTCCACATCAAAAGCCCTGCGGTTCATTCAAGTTTTCGGCAAATAAAAAAACTAGAAAGTGGTGCCGATGGATCTGTAGCGAATGCAAGAAAGATTTCGACTTTTTTTCTGAATCTCTTATTGGAAATTTGCTCTCAAAAATCCAGCTCATCTCGGTATTCAGAAAACGAAGTTTAATAAGCGGAGCTACACCACATCGAACGCGACGGTTAAAATTACAAATTCGGGCTAAAGAGTGATTTGGGAACATTTATATTTCCAAATTGATGGTACTCACCTAATTCTGTCTTCTGGATTAAAAAAGACTTGCACACTATAGGTGTACATACACTATTTATACTCAAATATTATTAACCAAGTCCTGCTAAAGATAAGAAAATCCTGATAAGATTATTTGATATTAACATAATAAACAAAACTATAAGTGCTTTGCTTCAGCAAATCGATAATATATTAAGGATTTGATGTGTTTACTTACCAAAACACTTAATTTTTAGGACTTGATAACAGGGAGGGATTGAACTATGCGTTATTGTGCCACAATGGCAAGAGAGAAACTTGAACAATTTGAAGAAGAAACACCCAAGTAAAGTAACTTAAAAGTCTATTAAAATTTTAAGTTTCACTTTGATTTAGACAAGGAAACTTAAACTCTTTAGGAAAACTATCCAGAAGTGTCCAAAGGGAGGTTTTCTAAGCCTGAGACACTTGAATGCGTTGAGAAATCACTGTCCTAACGATTTTTCCAGAACCGTTTTTTGTTGTAGCCAAGAGTAACAAAGGTTTTCCAATTTCTTTCTCTCAATATTTCCAGTTTCTAAACTAATTTTCAGATAGAACACAGACCGCGAAAAGTTAACCACTCGGCTTAACAAAGTTCCACTTTCCGTTCAGGTTCGGTTCGGCATTCGGCCGACAAAAAGGCGATTTCCATGCAAACACCCCCAACATCGGAGGCATTTTCTTTGTGACTAAGCCTGGAAATCCCCGCCAGGATATTTAAATTAAATTGAATTAAACTGGGAATGTTTTAAGCTCATTTCGGTCGCTTTGAGCTCGAAGATTGAACCGGTCTTGTCTTTAGCAGGAATTCTGGTTACCTTCAAAGGACCATACCTGGAAAGTTATCCAGAAAGTTTATAGTACGCATTAAAGCCCGAGGCGTTCGTTGAGACCATTATTTACGAGGGTGATTAGTATTGTTTTAGATCATTCAACAACCCCAAATTACACGGATAGCATATAGGGGTGATCAGCCTAATACTGATTGACAATTGGAACGTGTTTTCCTTTGGAATGAAAGCAAACAGGGGACGTACTCTCCAATGTTGGAAGGGGGGCGAATTACAGTTTACATACATAATGCATGTTTGCTATTTAAACTATGCTACTCACGATACGGTCGTACTGGGGGTTGAAATTCTGCGAAAATCGCCAGAATTTGACTCCACGGGTGGGTTGCCGAGGGGGGCAAGGGGGAGGTTATTTATGGGGAAACATTAAAAGCGCGCCAGTTTTATGGGCCCATCCTTCTTCCTTGAAGGGTTGTAAACAATTAATTAAGGCCCCCGGAACTGGAGTTCGACTGAAATAACATGGCTTATAAACGAGCTTATTTGACGATTCAATGATATATATCTCTTCAGAAAGTTTAAATTAGTTACTGTTTTCTTTTTGCTCTTAATAAAGATATTTAACAAATGTCGCTTTTTCTGGTCTTAACGAGGAAAATCAAAGAAAACAATTTCAGTCACGATCTTTTGGTTTGAAAGGACCTAAGTCTACCTACAACTATATTTAGTCCGAGATTGATGGCAGAGAGTTGTTGTTCTTCATCTTCAGGTTGTCATCCTCAATGAGCAATAAAAACAAGTAAATTACGTTTTGCTCTTCAAATGCAATTAGAAAGCTCCGTTAGACAACAATTGATATAAACATCTCTTAATCATCTACATGCTCAAAAGGGCTGATACATTCAAAGCAACTCCAATATTTCTTGTTAAGCCATGACACCAGAAATAATGATGTGCCCAAAAAGTCTAAGAATAGCACATATTTTAATAATATGTAACATCCTGGCACATATACAGGATGTTCTTTAATATCGTGCTAATATTTCAGGGTGTGATCACATCATTTTATGAAAAAAAGTAATTCTATTGTTCAAGCAGTCACTGGCGTACCACTTTTTTCGTAAATAATATTAGGAGATATGCATGCAGGGACGCCACTGGCTAGTAATAGAATTGCATTTCCTATTAAAACACCGAGTTTGATGTCTCATTAACATATACCAAAATTGAAATATTTAAAGTACTTTTTGAGCAATTTAAAAATAACCATTTAAAAAGAAAAAAATTCAACACTGTAGCTAAAAATTTGGGCCGTTGCGGACATATATGTATATGTTTATATGAACCTTTTTTCATAAATTCACCTGAGGAATCACACCCTAATAGGTTAGTATGACGTTAAGGAACACCCTGTATTCATGTACATATTAGGTGTACAACTTTGCTTCCGCCGTTTTTTTTCCGAATTTCGCGATTTTATTGTAAAAAACTAATTATACCTTTAGGATCCAAAGTATTGTCCATCGCAGGCCACTACTTTCTCCCATCTTTCGGGCAGCATACGAATCCCGTGTTGAAAAAATTGGACATCTTTTGAAGCGATCCACGATTCTATCCAATTTCTTACTTCTTCATAAGACCGGAAGTGTTGGTCAGCTAGCCCATGTGCCATGGATCGAAACAAGTGATAATCAGAAGGAGCTAGGTCAGGAGAATATGGCGGGTGGGGTAGGACTTCCCATTTCAATGTTTCCAAGTATTTCTTGACCACTTGCGCAACATGGGGTCGAGCATTATCGTGCTGCAAAATCACTTTATCATGTCTCTCGTTGTATTGCAGCCGTTTCTTTTTCAATGCTCGGCTCAAACGCATTAATTGGGTTCGATAAAGAGCACCTGTGATTGTTTCAGTTGGTTGTAACAGCTCATAATATATTACGCCGAGTTGATCCCACCAAATACAGAGCATGATTTTGGAACCATGAATAGACGGTTTGGCCGTCGACGTGGAAGCATGGCCGGGATATCCCCAAGTCTTTTTGCGTTTGGGATTATCGTAATGAACCCATTTCTCGTCCCCAGTCACAATACGATGCAGAAATCCCTTCCGTCTTTGCCTTGCAAGCAACTGTTCACAAGCGAACAGACGCCTGTCAATATCTCTTGGTTTCAACTCGTACGGCACCCAATATCCTTGCTTCTGAATCATTCCCATGTCTTTGAGGCGTTTTGAGATTGTTTGTTGAGTCACTCCCAATGATTGTGCCAATTCTTGTTGACTTTGACACGAGTCTTCGTCAAGTAATGCTTCCAAGTTCGCATCTTGGAAAACCTTCTTTCTTCCACCGCTATGTTGGTCTTCGACGTGAAAATCACCGTTCTTGAAGCGCTGAAACCACTCACGACATGTCCTTTCACTAATAGTGGCTTCCCCATAAGTATCTGAGAGCATTCGATGAGCCTCAGCAGCAGATTTCTTCATATTGAAGCAGAAAAGTAAAACCTCCCGCAAATGACGAGAATTTGGCTCGTACACTGACATTTTCAATTGCGAATAACTTTATGATGAAGACACAAATAGACTAATATTTTTATGAGGTTATGTTAACAGGTGCCCAAGGCTCCTGCATGCCCACATGGGGTTATTTATTTCGATCATTACTTACCGCTACATACATCTATTCAAAAACGGCGGAAGCAAAGTTGTACACCTTATAAAAAATGTAAGTTAGTGAAGGTAAATTAATACTCTAGATTTCAAATTTAAAAAGACGTGAAAAAGAAGTAAAGTGGGTTGAAGTGAGGTGATTTAATTCGTGAAATTTTTCTAGATCGCTTCAGATTTACGGAAAATTTGAAGTGAGGAAAGAATCGTAAGGCATGTAAGGTTAGTTCAATTAATATAAAGTTATTGTCAAGTTAGAATTTGTTAAGGAGTGTAAAGTTACTTCAGGTCAAGTCTCCTAAATAATACGGAAGAATGAACAATTCAATTACAAAAATGCAAGGTAGTAAGCAACCTTCAATATGTAGTAAACCTTCCTGTGTGCTTAAAAAATTAAATATGACAAACAGTTCAGAGGACAGAACGTAACGTAAGTTAAGTTAAATTAACATCGCGCATTTAAGGTTTAAAGTGTCCTGTAAGATGTATAAGGTTAGATGAGGTGAGATGATACGAGGGTTTTCAGGTTACTTCAGTTCATTTCAGATTCACAGAGAATTTGAAGTGTGGAGAAGGTCGTAAGGCGTGTAAGGTTACTACAGGGTATATCATTTTAAGAGTTATAGAAAGGGCCGGAGCGAATCCACAACTAGTTGACCTTATGAAAGGTGTAAGATTAGTTAAACTTTAAATGAGCATAACTTCTAAGGGCTAAAAAATAATTTCATGTGAGCTCATCTGCATCGTGAAACTTGAGTTTAAATAATGCTGTGGTGGATGTAAGATTTGAGATATTTGGTAGAGCTTAGAGAGTGTAGCAAGGGCGAAAAGGCACTTTTGGTGGGTCTAAAGCGCGCTTGAAAAAACTCTATTTTCGACTCAGTATGTAGCTTAGAGGGTCTGGGTGGTGTGTGGCGTAAGCAGCTATGTGAGTAGGGATGCTAGAGAGTGAAATAAGGCGTCTTTTGGACCTGAACAACGAAAACATAATTTTTTCCTAACCGTCTGTCTCAGGTATGCAAAATTTTCTCCCTTTAAACGAAGAGAAACTTTCTCATCGGCACTTCTTAAGGTATTTCCGAAAACCAAAATACTCCCTCAGCGGCCCCAAAATTTAAAGTTCGATAAGTCGTTTAAGAGATTTTAGGCTGTAGAAAAACGTTATTTCATCACTGTGTCAGCTTAAACGCAAGTTGGGAAAGCTTTTGTGACATGCTCGAGAGAATCTTCAGAAAGCGATTAGATGGGTTATTCTTGCCGGTTCCAATTTCACGTCGCATTGCACATTCGCTTTGTAGAATGGGGGCCCCTTTTAATACGTTCCTAAAAGAGCCCCGAGCCCGGATTATCTTTAGGAATATTGGATATGAATTCCGGGTTCAGTCATGGATGTAACGTCGTTTCCTGCTTGAACCTGTTGCAAGTGCACTTTTTGCTGTAATAGCCTTCATTAATGAGGGCGAGAGTGACACTGTAAAGTTTCCCGAATCAGTTAGCTGGGCCAAGGCAGAGAATTTCCATCATCTATCAGAGTTAGTCGGCCCTCGTGGGAATATCCTCTGAGACGGATAAACGGGAAAAGCTGGCTGAATTTATTGCCTGGAGAAATCTTGGCAATTAAATCAGTAAATATCCTTTTCCAAGTGCCTGGATTTAGTCCAGGTTGGACTTTGAAAGTCTCATGTTTCTCCGCAGAAAACTTATATTGGGGTTAAACGCCTATAACAACATATGATTTACGAACGGCAATAACTTGCTCGATTAAATATGAGATTCCCCGGGATCATCCTACACTATTAACAATTTAATTAGCGTGTTCTCGGGTAGTTACATACAGTGTGGACATAAATAACCGACATAGAGAGTGCAATGTAATAAATTCTAAGCTAACAACCTAATAAATAAGCACACGTTTTATTTTTATATTATCGGGGCCTATTAACCATCCTCCGTTATAAAATCTTTTTCATGGTTTACCCCAATAAAAATGTTTAAACTCATCCATCTGGCTGTCATCTAAAACCGAACCACTGCCGTATCTTACGCGTTATCGCCTCATAAATATAGTTTTTTGCTGTCACGTATGAACGGCATCGCACTAGGGGATTATGGACCCCTTATGGGTAATAAATTACCAAATCTCCTTGAGAAGAATTGTTGAGTGTCGGAGTTGCTTAAGAATCAAGAAGTTAAAAGCAAACCATTTGAAAATTGCTCTAAACAAAACAAGAAAGAAATGCAAAAAATCGAAGGAAAATATAGTAAAAAATTATTCGAAGTTGCCAAAGCATACGATAAAAGTAGTATCAGGAACGAAAAATGTAGCGCGAGATCTTGACTAACACATTATTCACCGGTGAAGCATACTAATTAAAGTTTACTATGCATTCTTCACGAGCGTCTCGGAAACTTATATAAGTCATTTATCCCCGAGTGAATTCGTAAGGATTGAGACACTCGCATTCGTGTGCCTAATATCTTGCTTATGATTAATGACTTCGATTTCTCGGTTTTATCATAATCCCCATTGTAGCTTTCAATTTATACAGAATGATTCATTAACAATGGGGCAACCGAAAGCTGGAGGTACTACACGTCAAATGCTGACGATGGGAGGGAGTGCGCCTCATCCGAACGTTCATAGTTTCGGATATACAGGGCATTGAAAATTAAAATTGTTGCCACTATTTTGAAAATTTCGAGGGTAGACATTTGAAAATTTGTAATTATGTTTTTTTGGGTTGACGAACGAGATACGTTTTGCAATTTCCGCTTTATGTTATTTTTACCTCAGTTGCTTCACGCTATTAATTCATATCAGACCATACATCTTTCGATTAAATTTGTCGAAAACTGCTGAATGAAAGTTAGTCAAGTTGGGGATCATTATATCGAGAATCGAAAAACCTTTCAAACAAAGTACTACTCGAACCCACTTTAGATTTTAGGGGTTTAACTCACCCCGGCTAGGGGGTTGATGTGAAAAAAGTGAGTATACGTTCATGTGTCCCCCTCGAATATAAAGTTTACGTATTCGAGCATTTTTCGAAAAGAAATTTTCAAATACCTGAAAATGCCTCTGTTTCATTTTCGATGCGCCACCCTGTATATCCGACACTATCAACTTTTGAATAAGCCATATTTCTCCACCATTTGACGTGTAGTACCTCCAGCTTTCGGTTGTCCCATTGTTAATGAATCACCCTGTACGTAACTAAGATACTCACGTTTGAACACGCGTGTGCTACTAAATACATAACTCGTAGATAAAGCCGTTGATTACTCATTAATTCACTGCGGAGCTCACGGGTACCATACTAATCAGTCATTTCAAATTTACTTGTATAAAACATGATGTGAGGGTTTTTGAAAAATGTTTTTAGAATGCCGCCATGAATTTCAGAATAAAAAGTAAAATAAAATTAATGGTCCTGTCCATTTTTCGTAGAAATAACTAACATGTGATGTGGGGGCGAAAGTGAAAAAGGAACTTAAAAAGAGAAAGGACCAACAGTGGAACGTTGAGTAAGCAGAGACCACTTTGGAATGGGGCTTACGTCTTGACCTATATGTAGATTGGAAAACACGTATTACTCGGAGACAGTTTTGATTGTGCATGTCCTCGATGTTTTGTGAATTAAGGAATTGATAATTTATGCAGGAGTTCGGTAAATATGATAGTATAGGATAGTAGCGTTAAGTAGTAGCAAGTAAATCTTATTGACTGGACAGTCATGACTGGACATCCGTGCGTGGCCACATGCCTGGATACCTGTTGCGTTTTGTGGGTTGGACTTTCATAGTCATCACTTTATTTTGTATGGATGTAGCCCCCTCAGGTCTTTGTCCTAATTGGCCCTAGTCTCGTGAGGTCTTTGTCCTAAATGGACGCGACATGATGCGACACTTACCATTTCAAGTGTTTTAGCTAATCTTTAGCCGACATGGCCAGAGAAATACCCTTTAGTTAATTAATTGATAAGTGACCGAGATGCCGAGTGTTGTTCGAGAACGAGACATGGGCCACGGAGGGGGTCCAGGCGAGTAATGTGTTTTGCATGAAATAATTAAACATATGGAAAGAATCTATTTTACAAGTAAACACCCAATTGATATTTTAATTTGAATGTTCAATTACATGTGTTAAACAGCCATCTATTTATTCACTGGTCTAGTATTTTTACATTTCAATCTTTCATGTTAATTCAAAGGCGTAGAACACATTACTCGTGGATGATGAACTGCTTTCCTCACTTATGTGAATGATTATTATACAAATCTAAAACCGCTTTTTTAATTAAGCTCAGAACTAAGTTCATATTTCTTTACATGCAAGTTTTCCTTTAGTAAAATTATTGAGGCACAGATGTCCATTGTTTCTCTTACCAAGAGCTCGGAACGCAATTAACAAATTTAGCTCGTGTTTCCTCAATATACTCAAGTACTTCACGAGTACATATGGGTGCTTTATTCAGTCTAAAAAGGGCGTCCTAGATCGTCCCATTTCAGAGCAACTAAATTTTTAATTTGGTTACATCTTCAAGTTGAGTTGTTGAGTCTCGGATATGCGTTGTTACGCTTGCTCGTAAGTTACTCGAAAGTTAAACATTCTTTTACTCATCCTAATAGGGACGTCCTAGGTCCCTTCATTTAGCGGTTGTAAGTTTTAAAATTTGGTCGATTCTTTGAGTAAAATTGAACCACAGATGTGCCTTAATACACTTTGCTAAAACTCAGAAGTTAAGTAGTAAATTTAGTTCTTATATTCAGCAATTTAAGAGCACATATAGATGCTTTACTCAACCCAAGGAAGACGTCCTAGACTCCCTATTTCGGAGTTTCGAATGTTTTAATTTTGTAGATTCCTCGAGTAGAGTTAAAGAGGCACAGATGCGGCACTCTTGTCTAAAACTCTGAAGCTACGTAGCGAATTTAGGTTAAACTTTCAGTATTTTTAAGGATACATGTGGGTGCATCGCTCAATCTAAAAGGGATGTTCTAGATCCTCTGACTTCAGAGATGCAAATTTTTAAATTCGGTTGATTGCTCGAGTATATTTATTGAATCACACATATGCATTGCTACTCTTGCCTACAACTCGAAAGTTAAGTAGCGAATTTACCTCATATTTTCAGTATTTTAACGGAACATATGCTTGCTTTACTAAGCCTAAAAGGGACGCCCAAAATCTCCTGATTTCAAAGTTATAAATGTTTAAATCTCGTTGATTTTTTGGTTAGAGTTATTGAGACGTAGATATTCACTGCTATTCTTGATAAAACCCCGAAGCAAAGTAGCAAATTTAGCTCATATTTTCTGTATTTTAAAGGCCTCTATTGGTGTTTTATTTGGCCTTAAAGGGTTAATCTATTAGGTTGTTTGGAAAGTTTGTTTCAATTTATTAAAATAAATTAAGAGCTTAACATTTCACACAAAGGGGAACTTTATTGAAGCAAATATGTGCCGTTTTGTCCAACGACCTTGGCCCACCTTTCAAGAAGCTTCATGATGCCTTTACTCCAAAATGAAGGTTTCTTATTGGCGAAGAATTGATCAAGATAACTTTTAAGGTTTTCCAAAGATTCAAATGTCTTGCCTTGAAGAAATTTTTTTTAAGAAAGAAATAGATAGTAGTCATATGGAGCAAGGTCGGGAGAATATAGAGGATGAGAAAGAACGTCCCATTCGAAATCTAACAGCTTCCCACGGCTAGACATTGCAACGTGAAGTCTGGCATTATCATGATGGAAGACAATTCCACGCCTGTTAGCCAATTCAGGACGCTTCCGTGCGATGACAGTCTTCAGTTCGTCTAGTCGAAGGCTGTATTTTACCGCATTGATGGTTTGGTTTGGATGAAGAAGCTCATAATATACCATGCCCTTAAAATCCCACAAGATACTCAGAAGAACCTTTCTGGCTTGGTTCCTGTTTGCGTAGGTGTGTCGCTGGTCCCCCACCATCTTTTGCAGCTAACATTATTGTATAGGATCCAACTTTTATCACCTGTTATGATTCTTTTCATGAACGGTTCTTTTTGGTGCTGCTGAAGCAGCATATCGCAGACGTTCCAGTAACATTCGTCTATTCATTTCATGTGGTACCCACACATCAAGTCGACTTGAGAATCCCAGCTTCTTCAGATGGACATGCACGGTAAAAACGGACGTGTTGGCGAGTTCTCTAACTGCCACTCGAGGATTTTCGTGCACGAGATTCTTAAAAAGCATTTCATCAGCCTTCTGAAGTCGGCCTGAGCGAGCTTCATTTTCTATGTTGAAATCATCAGCTTGAAATCTTCGATGCCATTTTTGAGCTGCCTGGTGAGTAACGCCGACATCTCTATACATACTGAGAACATCTCATTCAGGGTCTGCGAAGCTGTGAAGCCACGTTTAAAGCAATATAGCATCGCATGACGAAAATGCAATTTTTGGGCTCTTCATTTTTCAAAGTGATTTTTGACGAAATAGTTGGACTTAGGAAGATCTGCGAAATTTCCGTATTGGGCTCATAGATGTGGAAATGTTTGTTGATAAATATAAAATTGTTTAGAGCGGCCTCGTTCTTATTGGCTACAAACAAATGTGGAGGGCGCGAAATTTGAAACGAGCTTTCTGAACAACCTAATGCATCTTCCCATTTCCAAGTTGCAAATTTCAAAATTTGGTTCATCCCTTGAGTAAAGTTAGTGCATCAGAAATCCGCCCTCTCCTAAAAATAATACACGAATCTTCCCGAAACTTCAAAGTTAAGTTATGAACTGAGCTCATATTTTCAATACTTTAAGAGCACATATGGGAATGATTCTTTAAGTAGCTTTATTGGGTCTCTAATAAGCATTGCTGCTCTTACCCAGACCTCTAAAGGTAAATAGCGAATTGACCTCGCATTTACAACACTTTAAGGGCACGTGTAAGAATTTCATTCAGTCCAAAGGGAATCCTAGATCCTCTGGCTTAAATACTGTAAATTTTTAAGTTGGAGTTATTCTCAAAGTAAAGTTGGATAAGCATTGATATGCTCTTGCCCAAAACTTGGAAATTAAATGGCGAATTCAAGTCATATTTCTAGGATGTTAGGAATAGGTGCTTTTTGTCGGAAAAGAGCCATCAAGGGAGAGGCCACCAATTAAACCAGATCCAGGACAAAAACGAGCTTTAACTTGTCCTGAACACTGGGAAAAGTATGTAAGTTCATTTGGCAACACAGCAGTTCGTGCTAATTAGGGTTTCATTTACTTGCATATAGAGTGATGTATTATTAGTTTCAATATTGATCTCATTATCATTGTATATCGGTGAGTAATGCGAGTTCAAAATTACAAATCTACACAATTATACTAAATACATTTAGATTTAACTTTCTAATTTCGCAGAGGTGCTAGTTTTCCTATAGATTCATATACATTCACGTGATCATAATTTTTTACTTGAGCAGTGACTGACATATGTCGCTATCACAATGAGCTATCTGCAATTACGACGTTGTCAGATCCTCGAAAAAAACGACAAAACTCCGCTTCCGCACTAAATTGCTTTTCGGGGAAGTTTCCCATTTGGAATTGCTCATTCCTGTTTGAATCCTTGAGGTTCAAATTTACGGTACGCTTACCTCAGACACTCGGCAAATTTCCCACGGTGGATTTAATCAGACGAAGACTATGTACCACTCCGGTTGCCAAAGATTAGATATAAGCGCCAAAACCGCATTACTCCACTTACAAACACTGCGGGCTAAATTAATTCCAGCCTTCAAACGTTAATAAGCAAATTGGTTGCCTTTCAGAATCTCTTCAAAATGGCTCCCATCAATTTTGGAGCGGGGCCTGGAAAAATCCCTTTACAGGTAAGTGAGTTTTACACAACAAATACGAACCTAAATTTTCCAGTTTTTTCGCTTTTTAGGTACTTAACGAAGCCAGAGAGGAGTTTCTTTCTTATCAAAACTTGGACTTTAGTGTGACGGAGCTGAGCCATCGCTCTGAGACTTACGCTCAAATTAACCAGGAGGCTCAGGACGATCTCAGAGAACTACTGTTGCGTCTAAATCAAGGTTCTAATGATAAAAATTAAGGATCTTTTTTTCCAGGGATGTGCCCGAAAACTACAAAATCTTGTTCATGCATGGAGGAGGTCAAGGGCTGTTTTCAGCAGTTGCCTTGAACTTAATTGGCGTTAATGGAATTGCAGATTACGCAGTTACAGGTTGCAAATAGTAACGAGCCTTCATCACAATAACTTTTTAATTTCCAGGAATATGGTCCAATATCGCTGCAAACGAAGCTAAGAAGTATGGGCAAATAAATATGGTATTGCCTCAGCCCCATGAGGGAGCTATTCCTGATCGGGGAGCCTGGAAACTCACCCCTAATGCTTCTTATGTTTATTATTGCGATAATGACACCATTCAAGGTAAAATTTCACATTGTTTGAAAAACAGGGATGAGGTATTGATTTTATAGGTGTGGAATACCCTTTTGTGCCAGATACCAAATGCGTACCTCTGGTCGCAGACATGTCCTCCAACATTTTAACGAGAAAAGTTGATGTTTCGAAAGTAAGTATTGGAAGTTTGGAATTGGAAGAAAAAAACATGCTTTGGTGACGTTCTAAACTTCTTCGCTAGGACATTCCTTGGGAATGGATTGTGAATAGCATAAGATGAACAGTATACGGTCATTGTCAATGTAAGAGAACTTTAGAAATAACGATCTCTCTCTGTTTACACTGGCATTTCAATATCCACTAGATAGTTTTCTCTGCGATTTCGTGGAGGAAAAGAATTTAAAAAATACTCTTCACGAAGTGAACTGATTTCCATATTTTCAATACTTGAGTTGTTTACGAGATATTTGCATTTGCTCCACTACTTTCTAATAATATTACGAGATTAAGCAACCAGAAATACCATTAATGTATACACTTTATTGTCAACAAAATCGTAATTTTTTCCAAAAACATAAATTACAGTGTAATTTAAATAAGCATTAAAGCTATCTCATCTCTATAAACTTTGTTAGGGAAAGATTTACACAGGTTTTAATAGAAAAATCAGCTATTTCCATCAAAATGCTTTAGTGACAGTTTCTTTCTTTCCAGTTTGGTGTCATTATAGCTGCCGTCCAGAAAAACCTTGGAACTGCAGGTTTGGGCATTGCAATAATCAGGGAAGACCTCTTGGGGAAACACTTAAGTGTTTGCCCTTCAATCCTCAATTTCAAACTCATCTCCGACTACAACTCAATATTAAATACGCCCCCAATATTCTCGTCAGTATCTACATATGTATATCCGCAGTAAACTCGATTTTCTTTATTATCTGGATTTTATAGGGTGTACCTATTAGGCAAAGTTTTAAAATGGATAAAACGCCACGGAGGAGTGGAGGCTATGGAGAAACAATGCAGGAGGAAAAGTATGTTGCTTTATAATGCTATAAAAGACTCAGGAAATTTTTATGAGAACAAGGTTCCCATTGAAAATCGAAGTAGAATTAACATTCCTTTCCGAATTAACAATGAAAATGAGCAAACTGAGAATGACTTCCTGAAGTTGGCGGAAGAGAGAAAGATGTTTCAATTAAAAGGGCATAAGTTGGTCGGAGGCATTAGAGTATCCCTATATAACGCAATTACATATGAAGATATTTCACATTTGGTAGACTTCATGAAGGAATTTCAAGAGAAATACGCATAAAAAAGTTGTTGTTACTCTTGTATATCCAATTACATTATTCCACATTAAAGCAGCAATTTATTAGCACCAACCACGTTTCATGTTTTCCGTATTGAACAATTAATATTTCTCGAGTCGGTACAGCGAAATGAACATGTTCCTCTGCCATCGGATTGGCTTATCTTGTGGGATAAAGCAGTGGTGTAGATGTGGCTAAGCTGTTGTTGCCGGAATTATTGTAAGTGAAAGATTTTTCAAAGAAAGTAGACGGAGCTACACCACTGGCGGTACTTTTCATTAGTCGCGTCGCTTTCTGAATGATTAATTAATTAATCTCTTCGGAATGACCATCAGTCACTGCGCCCTTAATTTACATCGTTAGCTTATCTCGCTGTTTTCTTGATTGTCTCCTCTCGTTCGAAGAGCGGGGGAGTGTTCAGGAACATTACCGAAAGTCTAAATCGTTGTTTCCTGTACGGAGCAAGCCCTTTATAATGAAATAGTTGTTTTGTAGTTTTAATTTTTGAGGAAAAAGTACAAACCATATAAAAGTGAAATTCACTTGATGTTGTGCTTCTGTCACCATTTCGAAATATTGCAGAAAGTCGATACTTTTGCATTTGAAATAGGTTAAGAAACAACTTAAACTTCCTGTTTCACGTCATTCTTGGATATTCGTAATCACAGATTACTAAAACGATACTATGGAGATAGTAATTGATGTAAATTTTCTTACTGACGAGGAAGTAAACAATTTTACATCGTATTTTATTAGATTTTTACCGCGAAAGATGTCCCTCCACCCTTTTTCACGACAAATTACATTTTTTTACATTTAGTTATCATTTTTAATAAACTTATAATGATTTCCATTCAAAAGTGTCTCCGTTAAATCTACATGCATTGTGGATTTTCCTAAATAGGCAAAACAAAGATGTCTTCTTTTGTATCTGTGTGCAAACCTTAGCAAAAATGGAGCTCATTCAATGCAAATTTCACACCCATCTTTTCAACTTTATTATCGGTGTTACTTGATAACGCGCGAAACCACATTGTTTTCAAATGCAGTGTATAGGACTTCATCTATATATACATAGGTCCACGTTGTATATCAGATTAAATCTTGGTGGCTATAATAAATTCCACCAAAAACTATATATTTTTATAGGATTAAAAGTTTCACCCGAAAAGGGCAGATAATTAATTCCGCGGAAACCATGACGGTCGCGGAAAACCCTTAATTCTTCCCCCGTCGGATTTCGGTCTGTTGGCTAAACGTGACGAATCCAGGCCTCTGAGGATTAAAGTAACAATTAAGTTTTTATCGAAGTTACGTAAAAGGGTAAAGCTCGGGCACGAAGGGCGACTTTTAAGCAGATTAGCCCTCAAATTCGTCCCTTGAACCCCCGCAATGAGACGACACCATGAATTAGCTTTATGTAGTGCCTGCGAGAATTAAGAATTTTTAATTGAAACCCTCCCGGAAATTTACTACTGACTGGAAATTTTTTAGGAAAAAGAGTATATTTCACCTGAATATAAAAACACCTGAACGTTCTTTTATTACTTGTATCTAATTCGGCTCTTTCCGTCGACGTATCTCCTGCATAATAACCATAAAATGTTTCTAAACTGGAAGGTATTATTCCAGTTCTCTGGCAAAGTAAGAATTACGACCCTCGACTAAAAGCGGCGGCAAAACAGCCAGAGAAAGCAAAGGCGCGTTTTCGAGATAAGGAGATATGGTTGTTGGCTTTTCAGGAAATTGATTTCTTTAAGACTAGGGGAAGCAACATTTTAATAACAAATTTATAATTAAAGACGAGTCACACGACATGACAAAATCAGAATAAACCAATGTCGCAGATAATTTCGTTCCGTTAATTATTGCAGATCCAGAGCGTGGAGATTAATTTACTGTTATATCGCATCCTCGTTGTTGAAATTTCCATTTCCACGGCCATTAATCTCGTGAACACAGTTTTCCCAAAGGCCGCGTTTTCGTTATCCCGAAGGACGAAGATGGGGAAGCAGCGTTAAAGACGCGTTTTTAAAATCAATTCTGACACACACATAAAATACCATACAAAGAAAAATAATATAAATATTCAAAAAATTACTCAACAGAGTAAAGGAAAATATTCTTACATTGAAAGCAAATTGTACATAATGGGGAGTCCACCATAATATCAAGAATACCCATCAAATTAATATTATCAAGTAAGAAAAACATTTTTTCTTATTGTTTATCAAAAGTTTTTTTATAATTTTGCCACATTACTAGATAATTATGCGACGTGAGAGAAGTAATAACGATCAAACTATAAAATATACACAGTGTAAATATCCAATCTACGCCACTGACAGAAAAATCCAACAGTAGTGTAACTTGAAGGAATAAATATTATTATGTTGCTACTCTGGTTTTTTTAAATCAAATATTTAAATGATCGCTAAAACCGCAAAAATACCGTCTACAGCACTGATAAAAGCGCTTAAATTGCAAATATGTAATCTACATTACTGATATTTCAGTCAATTTAGAATCAACTCAAATCAATCTATGTCTTGACTGGTGAAAAATTTAAGGCGGACTTGACGGCGGAAAACTTGTAATTCTGGAAGTTTCAACTGCATTTCCTCCTACTGTGTTGTGCGCAGAGGTGGGTAACTATTTGAAATGAAATTATTTAAAATAGTTGTTTAAAATACAAAATGATATGTCGAATAATATATTTTTATTTTACAGAAAAGTACTAGTTAAAACTCCTTTTCTGTTAAAAGGAAATTAAAAATCTATTTTGTATTTTGTATCTTAAATACTCTTTAAAAACTATTTTCCCCACCTCTGGTTGTCTGATATTGTGTAATGTTGCCCCTAACGATACAAGCAATCAGAAATTACCCTAAAGCTTCCATTCGCGTTGTTGTCAAGAGAATATGCTATTTCTAGAAAAAATATTCTAATTGTTTTCTCACATTTTCCTACAAAAGTAGATGCAACAAATGAAGCTAGCAGTCTTAAAAGCAAATACTAACGCACGCCTGTGCGGGAATACACATGTTTGCTAATTCAGGCTTACTATTATAGAACATTTGAAATTACCAATAAAGCTAAAAAATTTATTAAAAAAGTATCTCGGCGATTTTCAGTGATATTTTTATTAGAAAAATGTAACAGCTCTAATATAGATCTATAAAATCTGAATTTTTCTGTTTTTTTTTCTAGATAAGATAGTTTCTATCACTTAACTAAACTCGAATCTGGAAAAACCGAATATACAAAAATCATTACTAAAATCAACTCAAGAATTCTTAATAAGCAAACAAATGTTGTTCTCGTACATTTTAATAGATACAAAATTTGCTAAAAGGAAGAATTCTATTTATTTATTCCTCGGTATTTAAATATTATCATTATCAGTCTTGACGACATTGCCTCATAAAATGAAAATACACAGCTAAAATCCATTCCATTAGTAATTATTGAGGGTACGTATCGATAAGGTTCAGATAACATGTCGTTTGTTTTGGATAAGCCATTTAAGATCAGCGTGCATGACACATTTCCTATTCTGCGTGGTTGGAAGGCATCATGACATGAATGGATATATTACTTCAATTTTAGGCTCTTTGGAGCTGTAAAATCAAATGTGAACAAAACAATGTTAACGAACATTTAAAATGAATTACGCGCAAAAATGTGAGTCTTATAAATTTGTTGCTAAGTACACAATTTCAGAGGCAACATTAATTTTCTGTGCCTGTGTTATTGGGGTAAGTAGATTGTTACCATTTCATCATTTTTGGCCCAGCTTTAAACACAGCTCGAAACTTCAAATCCATTCCACTCCAAATCACCAGAAATCCAAATAACCAGCAACTTTAGATGCATTAATCATTGTCTTTCAAAGATGTTGTACCGCGAAATTTAAAGATCGATGTAATAACTAAAACCATTAAAAACCGCTAAAACGTCAAATAAAAGCACTTCTTTACTAGGCTTTCTCTGGGACAGTTCCTGATTTCCTTGAGTATATTATAAACTATACGGAGAACTTTCTGAGAAATCCTGCAAATGTTGATTTAAAACTCCAGTGATGAAAATTAATTTTCCTCCATCCATCTTACCTTAAACACTGCAAACAGAACATTCATCATAAGAACCAGAATAAAGTCGTTTCTTCTATACAAACTCATTCCTTTTGTATAAAAGACCATATTTCTATACATTTTACTACAACAATACTAATTTGCATATCGACAGTTTGTAGGTTTGGGATTGCTTTCAATATCTATGTGGTCCTTAATATGGAAGCTTAGTGTATACACCTGTTTTATGAATTTGAGGGCGGATCTGATCTTTTTCGTTTTACCATCTGGATTCATCAACATCCCCTGTATTTTGCTGACTCTATTCATAAGAACAAATAAGCTGAAATACATTTTACAGGTATATAATTTTATTAACGATTAAAATTTGAATAAAATTATATAATTTTCATAGTTGCTAGCCCTGAATCTGACGGCAATTTCCCTAGTATTCACAGGATACTCCATGGGCACCATTTATCAACTGCATTACAGAAATGAAACCCTGCGATTATCCAGCACAATCCCCACTGAGGCTCTGAATTATACCTTATATAATATCATAATAGCCAGTTATGAAAAATCTTCAAAAAATAACACCGATATGGATAAAATACAGAGTAAATTTAAGTGTTGTGGGGTTGTAAGGGGGACTACAGATTATGTGACGCTGCCCTCTTCATGCTGTCCTCAGGTAGCATTATTGTTCATTTAAGCATTTAAACTTACTTGAGAAGATTAACAGGAAAACTGTGATGTAAACGAAGTATATGGATATGGCTGCTTAAGGAGAATCCAGGAAGATGTAGCCTGGCATAAGAATATTTCTTTATCGATTGCTCAACTATTACTGCTAATGTATGTAAGTAGTAGCAGCTCTATTATTTTATTTTCCCATAATATTTGTTTTTATGATATTTATAAGTTCTTCAACATGGCTATGGTGATCAGCGTGTCCATATCTGACCACTACAAATGGAAAGGTTACTGTAGAGACAAAATAAAGCAAGAAAGCTAACAAAAACTAAACTCATATATTCCACATAAAGCTGAAATCAGCAGCAGAGATACAAAATTGTGTACAGACTAGTCTACTTTTGTCCGGATTTAAATTTAGAACTAGAAAAAGTACCTAAGAGTTAATTGTTGATGAGGCACTAGTCATTTTGCTATTTTATTTGTATTATATTATGTATTGCTTCTATTGATTATTCAGGCATGGGAGTACGAAGGATTTTGTAAAGGGCGATACTAAAATGCCCAAAAGGAAACATGTATTTTATTGATACTTATGAGTCAAATTAACTCCCTGATGGCTACGCACATGCTTTTATACTGACTTCAACAAGGGTTTTACTATCAGAAATATTTATGTATATTTTAACACGTTAGAGCTACAAATTATTATGCAGACTAGGCCGATTTCAATATCTATATAGGAAACCTCGATAACTACAGAAGATAGAGGTTTGTTGAGTGATTAAAAATGTTTTGATTATTTTTTATAAATCTTGGTTATTTAGTTATTACCTTAATTACACAAATATAACAGCTACCTTATTAGGACACTTTCTTACGATGATATTAAGGATTTTTTTATAATTCGAACAGTTTTTCAGTAATTCACCATCTTCAATATTATAAGTTTTACTTCTTGATTGATTTTTATTGCTCCACGATCAGATACATTTTTTTAAACTTAAATTGATGTTGTTTTATTTGTTTTTCTTTATCTCCTGTAATTATTGCGATTTCCTATGTAAACATCGAAATATGCTCACCCTGTACATTAAAATGTTAGTATTAAATGCAATTTATTTTAATTGTGTTTGTATTGTTAATTGTATTGTAAGTAAATTAAACTTAAATTTACAATTCGATAAAAAGATTTGTTCGTTAGCTGTCAATAGATTTGACTAAAGTTTAGTGAAAATTTTACACTACAAAAAAATATAATAGAGAACATAAGCTACAATCTAATTGGTCAAATTTTAATAAACATTGTTCAGAGGGTATGTAATAAATTAGCTCACAAAAGCATTTTCAAAGAGCCGATTTTCTCAGTCTTAAAAATAGCCCAGATTCTAAGTTTGGAATTTTTAGCTTTACTCAGGAGTAGGTACAATAAATATGAATTAAGTAATAAAATTACAAAATGGAAATTTGTAAGCAAAGTCATAATCATTGTACTGCTTGTGTATAAATGCCAAAGATTCTGAAGTTAAACTATTTCTAGCAAAACAAAAATATTCAATTGCACCAGATTCAACCAACAAGCAGATAATTGCTATTAAGCCTCAATAAGCTTATTTGTAAGTTTTGCCCCTAAATGATTGCCTTATACTAATGCTAGAAAATTTAACTTTATTTGAAATTAACGTTTCTCTTTTATCACAGATGGTTAAAAACAAAATTTAGTCAACAATACTTTAAAATGAACTTTTTAGAATATTGTTGTCTATGGAAAACTTTATGAACACTCTTATATGGTAACTCAAAAATTGTTAAACTTACCATAAAATGCTTCTATATCAAAACAAGAATAGAATTAATATGACACATTTAAAATTGTTTAAAGCAGATAAGAAAAATTAAATAAATCTATACTTAACTACATGTATAATCCCACCTTACCATATCCTACCTCCCTCCTCCTGATCATTCCTGGCGTCAGTATGAAAGGCAACAGTAGCAACAGTAATCGAACATAAGCACAAGGTGATAAGTCCCAAAATAATGTACACTGAAGTAATCAGCCAAAATGCAAAAAGATACAAATTTTTGTTACAATATTTTCCAAAAGTCGGGTCATAGTTGGGTTCATACTCTTTGTAAACCCACACAGACCCAATTATGAACCAACCCAGCATGAAGCAATTGAGGAGGGTTTGAGTAGGTGATTGCCGGAGATTCTCTTCCTGTCTTTCTTCCTCTGTCTGTCGGACTCTTGCTGAGAGGTGCAAAAGCTGCTTCAAGATACCAAAAATACCTACAGGATACCAAAAATAAGTTTTTTTTCTGATACTTATAACATCTTCCAACAACTCACCTCCTACTAATAAATAAACTGGAATATATTCTCCTTGAGGACATTCATGTAAATAAATTGAACCCATCACTATCATACATATGGGAATGACAATTGTCACCCCCAAAATAATCGAGCAGCCCACTAAACAAAAGTGTACATTTTTTAAAATGTTTTAAAAGGATTTTGATACTTACAAGTGCCTAAAACTATTATGATAACATTTTTCAGAAAGTCTATTATCCCTTTGCTGGACTTTTGTGCTTCTCTGACTCTTCCAAAGAGGGAATCATAAGAAGGTGGTGGTGCTAAAATGAGTTGTTTCATAGGGGTTAAATTTCGTTCTTAAAAGGGTTCTTACCATTGGGGTTAATAGCTTCCTCATACGAAGGGGGTGCTCCAGATTCTTCATGGGTGCTAGGGAATTGGGTCCCCCCATGAACGTCATAAATGGGGGGCGGGGGATGATTGTAAAGAACGTTGGCACCAGTCATATATGACACAATTTCCTACGCAAATGCACTACAACTACATAATAATGCTTAAAGCTTAGTTTCAAATCATCGTTCCTGCTTCAGGGGCTTTGGCATTCAATTTGCATATTTTTTAAACTTTCACCCCTTTTCAATAAAAATTGTTGACATTTACTTAATCAGCTGATTTGAGACAAATTAAAATTTGATAGTGTCTCCCTCTGTAATTTAAGGCAAAAACTAAGTGTAGAATATTGGGTACAGTGTGGGCGCTCTCTCTTGCAGAATAATCGTATTATAAATGACGGCAACCTGATGAAACTTTTCAGTCCAATGTGTGTTTCGTAATAAAAATTTAATAATAATCATTTTTACCGAAATTAGCCATTAAAATCAGCACATCATGTGGAGGACAATACTACTAACACTATTAGTAACAGTATTTAAGATTTTAAAGTCCACCAATTATCATCTTGATTACTATTAAATTATGTCATGCAATGTTGAGGAAAAGCTTTTTTTGTATTGATTTTTGCATGTTATTATGTCTGACAGCTTACTCTAAAGACATTGTAAATTCAGCTTAAAGACGGTGATCTTACTAGTTTTCTTTGGAGGTTTTCTAATACATAACGATATTTTCCATTATTTTTCTTAGTAATCCTGAAAGTATTATTCCACAGTAGTTCCATAGACTTATATTTCAGAAAATATGACTTAAAGATATTACCTTTAAATTTCTTCATAGAATTTTTTAGTTACTTCATTTTGTATTAAATTTTTTTTCCCTGAGGGTAGAGTAGGGGTAAGCTTTCTTTCCTCTCAAATAACGCAAAATTGCATGTATAAGTTGAATTTAAGCATTACGTTTTAAAGCTAACTGCTTTTCTTCACGGTTCTATAAGAATATAATAATTTTACATCTGTTTGTAACATGATAAGACCTATTAATACTTATAGTGTAACCAATGCTATCGAGCGTGATATATTAGTAATAAACACCTAGTCTCTGCAATTACAAGGTATTGCAAATTTGATATTGATATCTCTGTAACCATAAGATATAGAAAGTTTTACATTTTAATGCGCAATAAGATGCTAAAACAAAAATATACAAAATTCTGAATACTCATAACGCAACCTTTACTAACAGAAATGTTAGCATTCAATATAAGTTCTTCCAATAACGTCTCTTCCATTACTAAAATAATAAAATAATAGGAAACTACATTTTAAAAAACTACTTATTGCATTTTTGTGTAAATATGTTATGGATGTGAGCGAATTTAATAATGAAATTTTCAAGTTTTGTGGGTTTCCACTCCTAAGGTAGTTAGTTTTAAAGCAGCTCTTCGCCATTTTGTCGAATTTTCAAACGTAGATTTGAGTAGTAAATATCTCATTAATCCATAAAGCTACAGGAGTGTACTTGCAGTGTATCTTTGATTCCAAATAATTGATGTGAAATGTTGTCAGTGATCTTTTCTAAAAGAAATATTACACTTTAATAATTTCCTATTTGGATGTTCATAAACAGTGATTTTTTTCCATAAAACTGACAATCTGTACTAGTCTCCATTACCAGGTAATACAAAAAAGAGTCACTTAGGTGAAAGTTTGTATTATAAGATTACGAGGGATTGCTTTGAGCCACTGTAATTTATTATTGCAAATCATAATATTGTACCCAAAAATATGTTATTGTGCTCACTATGTCAAATTTTTTCAATATTTTTCCATTGTTATGGCCTATATGTATAGGGTTGAAGAGGGAGAACCGTAAATATTTCTAGTTTTTCCTTTAATTTAATTTTCTAGATTATATTACTCTCTGTGTTTAATTTTCCCAAGTTTGACATCTTGTAGCTTCACATTTCTACTTACTGAAACTACATTTTCAGGTGTGTATTCAGATATTTCAACGAACTGAAATATAAAGGGTTGAATGGGGAGGTTTTTAAATTTTCTATAATTTTTTAAACATATTACTATGCTCATTGTATAGAATTTTTTACATCTTGCTGTACAATTTTTCCATTGATTTCTTTATGCATCATCTTGTAGCCACCGACTTGTGATCAAAATTTTCCATTCAGATCTAAATGAAAAATTTGATTTACAAGGGGTATATTGGTCTTTTTTGGAGTACACTAGATTCTAATTAATAAATAGCACGAATATGTATTAACCTCTTTCGATTATTGCGATATTTCCTTTAATTTCACCCTATATGTATATTGCCATTTATTAGAATATGAAGGGTATTTTAAGGTACCGTACCAAAAAGGGTTGCAGATAAAGGTTTCATTTCCCCAAATATTGACCATCCGAAAACATTCTTTTGTTTGTTTTATTTACCAAGCCAAAAGGAAGGTACCACTCAACGCATTACGTCACAAATGGCGATTTTTCATTAATTTCCCTTTTCGAGTATGAATTTGGTGTGCCCGATGACCTGCCTTAAGAAAACGGTTCATATGGTTCAGTTATTTTCGCTGAAGGCAGAAGATTCGGTTTCGATCTCGCGCCGTGGTACTGCCGTGGTACGTTGGTACCGTAAGTGACGAAAGTGATTTCGTTTGGTGCCACCTGTAACATTCCTCCTCGGTATATCACCGGGTCACTGGAGTTGGCCTTGCAAGCCCTTTAATTGCGTTTTTTGCCCAATAAAATCCCTCGTTCTTGGAAGTGTTCTTAGCGCTTTGAGTCGCCTCCACAGTTATAAAATAAGAAAAATATTCACAATAGAGTACAGTAAAATATTTGGAAATCTGTGACCAATGAGGGATTTTGTCTCATTTATTGCTCCAAAGGTTTTTCTTAGGGGCCAGATTGTGCAATTTTACGCGCTTCACAACCCATTTATGGGTAGCTGCATAGAGTTAAGAAGGCAATTACCAGTCTAGTTGGGTTCAAAAATTAATTGCTTAGAATTATGGTAATGCAGTCTGGGATAGTTATCTCTTCTCATGCGAACCATTCTCATACACATTGCGAGCATCTAAAATACATAATTATGTCAGTGTTGCGTAACCCATTATGAGTGCTCAAGAAGACATTGAAAATTTAGATTTTCGAATTTGATACCATCCATCTTTAAGTATGTCGCCCAAAGGATAAAGAAAGAGAGAAAGCATTATTTACATAACATATTATTCCACCGACACGAGAAAAATTCGCATAATCATCCTCATGGCACGTCGATGGTACCGTTACCAACGTTGGTACTTGCGGCTACAAAATGTCGGATCACGCAAATTCTTCACAATTTCTTCGTTCCGCAAAGAAGACCGGCGGCACTGTTGGGCTCTTAGTGCAACGTTGCCAGAGAACACTATAGTTATTGGATGAAATATTTGATACGCATCACGGGTTCTTTGTAGGTAGGTACCATTATATTGTGCACGGATTTTTTGTTTGTCCTCTCTATGGGTTCCTGTAGACCGCTTCGGAGATTCGAGGAACACCATTACATGCTTCAATGAGGAACTAGACGTTAACTCGCTATTTTAATTTTTGTTTGCTTGATGGGAGGTTTAATGGATGGCTTTGCCTATGTAGGAATGAAGAAATGTGGTACTTTGTCTTTATAAATCAAGCTAATTAATGTATGAGAGTTTTTTGGCTTTTGGATTCGACATGAAAATTGCTCTGCTATACCCGAGATATTGGACATACAAAAAATACAGTGGCCTTCTTTAGAATGTAATATGCAGTTTTAGCTTCCTCACTCTATAAATAATATTTTTATATAGGATACTTCAAGTTCTACGATCAGGTTTTAGGAATTGTTAGAAAGAGCAGGTTATCACAAAAACTACCGCAAAAGGGAAAATGCACCATTTCCAGCAATTTAGACTCTCCACTTGATAGATTCCGGCAGTAAAAATAGAAAACTCTGAAATCTAGTAAAATTATTGAATGAAAAATATCAGTATTTCCTGCTCTTCTTGGTAGATTTTGAAACAAAAACTAGAAATTTAGCTTAATAGTGTTTTTGGTGAAGGGAGAAGGGATGTACTGAACTTTCAGAGCATTTTTTTACATTTTATACTGTTTTATACTGCAAGATTTAACTTCGAACAAATATATATAAGTTGGTTGTCGGAGAAAGAAGAGTCTTCAGAGGTAGATCTTTTTTCCCTGTAAATTTAATGTCAATAGATTTGAAAGCAAGTAGATAGAAAAATTGTCTGAAAAACGAATTAATGCACTGCAGAAATCTGAAAGTGGTTTAATCTCTCTTTAGTACATTTTCAATTAAAATAGCAGAAAATCATTTAAGAAATTTCTGGCACCGGAGAAGAGAATAGAAGACTACAGCTCTAACCCGAGTTTGGCGGAGAAAAATCTCTTAATTTAATATTTACTGCTCCATTTGGCAATACTGTATTTCAAAATGTGTCAATCTTTGATTTGATTTTTAAAAATAAGTTGTTAAACGCGGCGTTGCCACATGGAGAGAAAATAAAGTAATAGAATTCAGGATTTCTATATGTTTAGTATTTTTTGCAATTTTAGTTCTGGAAATAAATTTTGGCTGGAAAATTGCAAATTACTTGCCTGCCATTGCAAAAGCGAATCATGCAAATATTCCACAAAGGCTACGAAGATGACACTGCAGGAAGACCAAAGTATAAGTGAATTTAACAATTATGTAATGCCAATTTTGATTTTTATTGAAGAATATTTTCCCCGTAGTTTAATGAGTGCTTTAATATCAATTCCAGGTTTTTTTTTTAGATCTTGATATGCAAAAAGTTTGAAGGCATTCTGTCGAGATTACAATGAAGGCCTTTGCGATGATAACATCAAGCAAAACGATGGTTATTGTCTGAGCCCAAAGTCGTAAAGCTAGCACGAAATGTCATCAACACCATAAGAAGTTCTTGAAGTGGAAACAAGTATACGGCCGGCGAGCATAAGCAAACAAGACGACCCATTTCGCGAGAACCAACGGCGTGGTGGCATTCACTCGAGTTTGTGCTTCAGAAAGTACCATTGCCATCTTGGCCGTGAAAGACCGGGAAGTCGAGAACCATCACCGAGGCCAACAACCTGCAGTGGCCGAAATAAGCCATGGCGAAGACTTCCACGGCTCAAAGACGATGATGGTACGCTGAAGAAGCACAGCAGGATGGATTTTGCCTGCAGCTTAATTGGAATACGAGAAAAATACCCATTTGCTGAAGAAGTTATGAAATTAACTCCGCTGCCTGAAACTAAAAACCACAAATAAAGATCAAGTTTGGGGGGTTTCAGGGGCTAAAAAAGGCAGACGTTCAATTGAAAATGTAGACAAAAGTTTTGCGTTCCCTTTATCTTTAAGACCAAGATCGCACAGCCCATAGAGCAAGAAAGTTAATGGACTGGAAGGTTTAATAATAATTAATGACTAGACAAATAACCCAAGATGTCTGATGCATAGGAAGCAGATGTTATGTGGACCTGTAACTGAGTATCATGCCATGGTTTTGATGGTATCAGTAATTCTCGAGATGACGGAAAGGCTTTAAAAGGAGGTTAAATATATTTAGTCAATCCAGGAGTAACTGGAATAAAAAGAAAAATTTCATCAGCAATTTGAGATTTAATTAATTTAAAAAATTGCCTGAACTTACCATGAATAATTACGATAAAGGTTCTGGTACAATCGTCTCACAAGGCCAAGGAAATAATTTCCTTATGAGCATTTAAAATAATGCAATTTTCGTTCAATGACGGAAAGAATTGCCTAAATCAAGGATTTTGCGAAATAAACGTTTTTTCTTTACAGAAAAACTTGAACTAAAATGTAAATATGTAACATTCACACGCCTTTGTCCGCGAAATTTACAATTAAATTTCAAATTACCTGGACAAAAAGCCGTTTAAAAATATTGATTAACTGAATAAATAAACAACAATGATGACCGAAGACTCCTTTCCATCGAAGGTCAATGACTGAAAGTCACCTAAGAAGAGTGACGCAAACGAGTTGTTTAACAATGGCCTAATTCGGACCTGGGAACTTGAAGTGGTCGGATATAAAAACCACTTTTTTATTGACTTTATGTAGTTTCAAGAAATCTTCTTCGCCGTTTGTAACCACTTAAGTGATACGCCTCATATCTATGTTATTATTGAGCAATTCAATAACCCACTTAGTTTTGGAATTTAAGTAGAATGTATTGAGCCATATGACATCAGGCGAAATGGAATTTAACACAATTTAAAACACGCATGTGCACGTGGGAACACGATCTATTTATAAAGATAGAATTGGATGACTTGGTGATGGTGCGTGGGATCACAACCTGTCGGTACCTAGAATTTTTGATCTTGACTGATATCTTTTATATCGAAAATGAAATATCCTTATATGAAGAGATTCCTTCAAGAACTTGCCAAAACCTCAAAACTTTCTTTTTCTATTTTGTATTCTATCCCATATATTTCCTTTTTTCACTTCCGAAGTTACAGTGGTTTTCCCAAAACATTGAAAACCTTTCTGGTGTTTGAGTTGGAGATTAAAGAGCTGAATTAGCCTAAAGTTGACAATTTTAGATTCCAATTGGGTTTGCTGCAACTGGATTTCAGGGTCTGAGATTGAAGTGATCTTTGCCTCAAGCTGATAAATATATATTCTGTTTAATCCAGATATTTCGAGGAACTCACCAAGTTATAAAAAATTCTTCTGCGTGTCTGGAACCACCATTCTGTTCCCAAAGTTGCAGTTGGTTTTGCCAGAATATTGAGATTCTTTTAGTATTACAATTTGAGGTTGCAGAGCGGACACTTAACCTCAAGTTGACAAATCTGCACCCTCTTTATTTCAGAAATTTCTAGGAAATGACTAAAACTTTTTTGTACATGTTGGGAATCAGGAAGTGTTCCGCAAGTTGAAGATGTTTTTTCCCGAATGGCGGACATCTTTTCTTTTTCTGTCTGTCTCACTCGAAAATACTTTTTATGGGTTTGAAGTAAAACTGAGATAGAGTTTTGTTGATATAGAGAACTTTTCAGTTCAATTCTACTTATTCTTTTGAGTTTTTGATTCTGTCCCGCCTACTAGAAAATAGTACAAAAGATAGGGTACTTTAGTACCCACCATATGGTACTTCCTTCCGTCCTATTATGATATAAATCCAACGTGTTTTTAGAGTAAAAAAGGTACATTTCCCACGGGCCTTTAAAGAGCAACTCATATTTTCAAGCGAAAGTGTTAGTTATGGTATCACTGAACAGGACCGTAATCAACATAGATAATTGAAAGTTTTAGCGCTCAATTAAAATAAAAATACTATCTACTCCTCTAGAAGGTTTCTTTTTAAAGAAACTACCTTTGAAGGATCTTACAGCATTTTTTCTGAATCCATACCTGACTAAAAAAATTTTCTTGAAGAGTCTTTTCTTCTTCGGCCCGATCTCTCGCTTGATCGGTTCCCATCGCGAAGGGATGAATCGATCACCACCTGTACGATTTTCCCACACCCTTTCAACGCAGCTGTTGAACCCTTCCGCCCCCGAAAAGAGCGCTTTCGGAGAAGAATCTGCGTCTGACAACTGGGACAACATGAGAAATAAATTATTTCCCAAGTGATTCAGCGTTTTAATCATTTTTTTTTCGCGAATAGTGCCAAAAACCACCTGCAGATTTACGGCCTAAGTGGCACCCTTTTTAATTAACAATCCGATTGGCAAATTTTGATAACTTTTTTGCATTAGAGTGCCCCCGTCTAGTTTAATTTGATTAAGGGGCAGCTGTCCAATGGCAGGTGAGTCTCAAAAGTTAGGATTTTTTCCCTTAATTATCTCTGATAAAATAATGACGAATTAGGGGCTTTAATAAGCTAAAAATGGACAGCTAAAATAGTTTTTTTTTGTTTTTAGTTGTGCCAGTTTAATTCGAAGCCACGAAAGTTAATATTTGCCCAAAATCATCATGGTTCTGGTTGTTTAAGATGGATATCGAGTAATTTTGTTGGTCATGGTCATCTAGGACGTTAGTTTGTTGGCACTATTTTTTTGAGACTCTTGAATGTATTAAATTTGTTATTTTATGCTCTTTTTCTATCGGGAAAGTGAAGTGGAGATATTAGCTCATGAAATTTTCAGAATATTACTTTTTAGATAGTCTAGATTAATATTCATCAATTGAGGCTATCCTTCACACGAGATTAGAAATTTTGCAAATAGATTTGGCCTGGAGCTTCAGGAAACTTATGAAAATTTAGAATTGCCTTATCAATTCGTGGTTTATGAACTGAGATAACATTCTCAGAAAATTTTAGCATTTTCAGTATAACTTACGTAGAACATGAAATTTTCAAAGATTTGTGAATATAGAAACCTGAAGTATTATTTCTCTTCAATCTTTTAAAACTTATCAAGTGCTTTATAAACTCCTGGTTCTTGAATACGGGTATTGAGACTATGTTCCAAAGACAAGTGGACATTTTCAATAAATTTAACTTCACAGCATGAAATTTCCAACAATTTTTGGATATGGAAACCTCAAGAAATTCATGATAATGAAAGATTGTTCCTTTTTAAACTTTCAAAACTTATCAAGTGCCTTATCAACTCGTGATGCATGAATGAGGGTTTTGAGAGGACATTCCAATGAAAATTTGACAATTTAAGAATTTTTTTTAAAGCATGAAATTGGCTAAGATTTCTGAAGACTTAAACCGCAAGAAATTCGTGAAAATGGAAGATTCTTCCGTTTGAAACTTTCAACATTTATGGATTACATTCGGAAATTGAAGCGGTTCTCCAGTCAAGGAAGTGAGCCTAATATCTATAAATATTTTCATCTTTTTTGCTTAGTCCTAAATCTCAAGATTATCGAATCTGAACATCCTAGTCTCAATTTCGAAAACCTGGCACCAGACTGGTTGATTTTGTCGAGATTCACACAATCCTTTTTACTTTTATTTAAATATTCTTCCCAAATTTGTGGTGGAAAATTTTTGTAAAACAGTTTCAAAAATTGCTTCAAATTATCCAATTTAACGTAAAAATAGCTTTCACGGTCCAGACTTCAATTCTTCGTCTGAAAAATCCAGGCTGGATATAATATTTTAAGTTTCGAATTTTTAGCGTTTACGCAAAGGCACTTGTAGGTACAATGAATGTGAAGAAAAATTATAAAATAGAAATTTGAAAGAATTTTATTACTTTTTCCATATTTCATTATACTCCTGCATAAACAATAAAAATTCCAAATTTAAACTGTTTTTTTGCAGAAAATAAATCTTCTACTCAAATGGACAAAACGTAATCCAAGTTTCCAGATAATCCAGAATACGACTGATTGAAATTAGTGTGACTGCACTGGCCTTCGAGGTTCATTTTTGCTTTGGAGAAGGTCATTGTGACCATGGAATATGATGAGTCTCTATCTCATCTAAAAACACTCACATAGGAACCTAAAATTGCTTTCATGTAATTATTTCACTAGTTATTCTGAAGACTCTTTATTCTGTCTAACAACCTTCAAGGATTCATACGGAAATTCATCGAAAGAATGACTTCATAGATCCGGATATAGTTTTAGTAGTTTCTGATGACATACACGTGTTTTGTCACAAAAACAGCTATTCTAGTGTATTCGCCTAAAAGCCCTTGACTTAGAAACAGTTCCAATTACTTGTTCCCTGCCATGTCACACAAAGCAAATTGCATGTTGCGCCGCCGAAATAAGCCATTTCATTACAGTAATTCCCACACTTTTGAAAGAACCACTTGCATGTAGGGAACCAGTTTCTGTCTGAAACCACACATGTTAGCCAGAACTAGTTTCTTGCAAACTTGCGGGTTTAATAAGGAAATGGACAAGAAGACTTCTGATTTGAGTCTGTTGCAGTTGACCTAAAAAATTAACATAGTGAGTGTACTTCCGCAGGAAACTGATATTTGGCACTAACGTTACTATACTTCGTGCCCAGATTTTCAACACATTGCAAAGAAGTATTTACGTGTTTTGGACGAGCATATGTTGGAAGAGCCATAAAGCGAGTATTGCGGAACCAAAGGTACCATTTGCCATCTGGTGTAAGGTCAAATCAGTTTGAAGACGTTCAAGTTCGTATTTCGTTTGCATGCTATAGATAAGTAGGGGGATGTTTGATCAAATATTTGACATAATAATAAAGAAGTAGTGGGCAGATGCTGGGATTACATTAGGGAGGGAATTAAATATACTGCTTTTCAGAAACTATTTTAGTAGTTTCTTGTGATCAATAGTGCTTCGACTGGTTATGTGAAAGGAATGAGAAGTCTCAAGTTCAACGACCACAGCGGTCACTCGATTCTCTTGGTATCTCTGATTTCCTTCAGGAGGACAATTACAGTGACCCAAAAACCTCAGAGACATCAATTTTGTTTTCATCCACTGCACAGTTATATATCTCGCAAACTGTCCATTTTGGGCTTCAAGCCAACCTACGACCTAACGGGTCGCTCCTCGACAGCCTTGTGACGCAACAGGGATATGCAGAATGAAACTAAAATTTAAATAAAAGTACCTAACAGTACTTTATTCGGACTTAACTTACTTACTTTCTGATTACCGTTACTGGCTCTTCATTATCGCATGAGAAGCTGGGTGGAGCAGTGTAGGAGGTTATATTGAAAACAAGTGAATCTTCTACCTGTACCTACCCTCTATGGGTCGTGGGAATTGCCCATTTTCGTTTATGGGAACCAACATTTGGGGTACCCAATAAAGTGTCAATTTACAGGATGCGTAAGCTTTGTTCAGGAGGTATTAATTTAGAAGGTATTTAATTTGAAATTCAGAAATTTCATTGGTTCAATTTGTATGATAATTTAGACTTGAGTTTTCTAGCAGAACCTGATATAACGGGAATTTTCTTAATCAAATTATTCCATTTATAATAATAAACACATTTTTAATACGCCTTAAAATGCCTAAAAGTTTTATTCCTAAAGAATAACAATGATTCTCGTTATTCTTCGCTGGATGATATCATAGATGTTAAAGTACACAACCCAAATTGCGAGTGGTACCTGACGTACCATGTTAAGGTCAATGAGATGAAAATGGTGCTACAAAAACAACGATAAGTGAGGCAAAAGCAGTGACGGAGTCGATATTTTTGGTGTATGGTAACTCGGAAGATGTAGCATATACTTTGAATAATATTTATACTTTATACTGGGAATAACTAAAAAATAACTATTTAAAGTTGCTTATGCATGTTCCAGAAGAGTTTTAAGTGAACGCGAAGCCTTCATTTTGTTATTGTTTGTGACTATGAAAACAACGTTTTAGGCGCAATTTCACAAGCTCTAATCGTGAAATTCTCCAATCAGTCCTCCTCGATCCAAGTGGAACTTCTCTCAAACAAGAAGAAGGCAAAGAGACCAGTATGAACCGTAAATTGAAAATTATAGCGTTTTCACAGCATTCAAGCACTCTGCAATTTTAAACAATTCGAGGCTTAGGTTTAGCATCTTAGATTGAGGTCATACTTCGAAGACCATAGTAGGCGCATGAAGATATATAGAATATTCGGCTCAAAGCTATTTCTCTGGTCTGTCCAGAAATCTTTATTATTAAACGCTCAATCTGCGGGTATAAATCCGCAGATTGAGCTCATTTTTTAAGGACTCATAGTAGGAACGCGGAGATTCGTTTTAATCAAATGACGAACCTTGAGCATCATATTTTGATGAGCTGACTAGCACCCCATATGAAAATTTTGGTTTTGACCTCTAAAGTTCGATTAAAAAAATCGAAGAATTCTGCATCGGTTTTGTCTCTTAAATACCCATCGTCCTTGCTTCCACTGAAATTATTATAATTGTTTCACTTTCCTCAATGAGGAAACATAATCGATTTTTACTTTATGATTGAAAACTTTTTGGCCATCTTACCGTTATCTTGTTAAATTAAAGGTCAAGTGGAAATTTCTCATTAAAAATTTCCTATTACTCACTCTGTAGGTACCTGCAATTTCTTCGGAGTCCCCATCATTATGGGGGAGCATGAAATGCGAACCTAATAAGGGGGGTTCCATATTATCAACCATCTCTTAATGGAAAAGCAATAAAGCAATTTATTATTATTTCGTTACATCATGGCGTCATATGCCATGAATGATGATAAAAAGTAGTTTATGTTCGTTACGCAGTCTGACTGTGGACTTTGTTGTTAGCGAACCAGAGTACAGTTAGACGGTTCGTTGTTTGTATTGTCCCAGCATTGTTGAATAATGGCATAACACGATAACACGTGAATGAATTTGTAAATTGGCAGAATGCTTATTGTAATTATGACCCATTTTCCTTGGGCAGCGAAAAACACCTAAGGCATCAAAAAATTCAGTAAGATTCCTTTTCGTTAAATACAACAACATCGAGAAGAAAACATCCTGACGTAATGTGCCAATTGCTCATAATAAACCAATGTTCTGATCTTCCGAAACATCCAGATTCCCTTGCCGACTGTCTTCGCAACGCTCTCAAAGCACTTCAGCAAAATTGTGCAAAGTGCGAGCCGAAATTTCCAAAAGTATACCAAAGTCATGGAGACTGACTTCCTGCTCATCACATCCATTCTGGAGGCAGTCGAGTCACAGGGCATTACTTTGAGGAAGCTGAAGCTGTGCATTAAGAAGGAGTGTCGCTGATTTGGAATCGAAGCTACAAGGGCTTTGATGTTAAAATTGATGAGAAAACTAATTATTCTAGAGAAAATTTCTCTTCTACAGGGCATGAGGTCGATAAAGGACTATTGCCTATGGTTGCAGGTGATAATAATCAAACCAGATTAATGTGTCTGGAAGACATCAATGACGGTGACAGGCTATATAGTGTTGAGTATAATACGAAATGAGTATAAAACACCCAACAGTGTAAAGATTAGAAAAAAACATTGCACTGAGAACGGCCTTAAACGCAACTTGGTGTGTCAGTAACGAGACAATCAGAAGAGATCTAAACTACAGATCCATGACGAGCAAAGTCAAGGATCGTGCAATAAAGATATTCCAAGGAACCACGGAACATCTAAATAACCTGATCAGCAACGGGCTATGAGCCGGAGGATGCCATCCTGCACAAGAGACCGAGACATCAACTGTTTAACAATGGATAACTGAAAGATGGAAGTTGCCAGGACCTGTAAGGAAGAAGAGACTTGACAAAACACCCTTCGATGACATATCCCTTCGAATTGAAGGAATCTATTCCCAAAAATCTGGGTAAAATCTATCCGCTAAAACTAACTCTGGCAGCAGTCCAAGACCGTTCGCTCAAGGGGGTCGCCTCTCCCTCCTCTAGAAGACATCCCTTCCCGGAAAAACGAGGGACAAAAGCCAGATAGTCTTTCTGGTTTTTAAACTTCATTATTCCAAACTGTCGGTCCAAACCCGTAAAGGAGATAACCGATGAAGAAAGAAGCGTCCAGAAGGACAGAAGAACCCCTTGTTGGCGGGGGAACTTCAAGCCAGATCATAGGAACACTTCTGATTCAATATTAGTCACTCACAAGGGTGTACTGAGAATGAAAAGAGAGCAAAATTCCTAAAAAAAGATCTGCTCAGATCTAAAGCGATAGTCCCGCTTGACTCTGCCATCTGAGATCAAAACAGAGCGACCCAATAAAGGATATAAGAGCACGGGCCCATTAATTCCTTAAAAACACGGGGTTTCTTTAGTGGGTAAAAATCTCACATAGGCTAGAAGTATTGACTCCAGTATCGTCTTACCGAGAAAATTTGTTTCACACCGAGGTCGTAACCCCCCCCCCCCCTCAAAAAAAGATGAGAAAAATATTTTTTGAGAATTGGAAAAGTATTTATATGCTTATGGACATAGAAAGGTAAAGGTCTACGAAAACTGGGGATTTTGTCAAGTCAAACTTAATGGAGGGATCCAGGGAATATCATCAGCGAAGAAATCATGATGCGTTAGCTAAACTGATTTAAAGAGCATCTTAAGCATCCTCAACACGGTTTCGCGCTCTTATTCACGCCCCAGGACGGGATTTCTGCTCGCAAGAATTCGATAGACAACACAACAACTGAAATCCCCATTTGAACCACTGCAACGCAAAATGATGAGAGAAAAATACCTTCCGATGACCTCTGCCAGCAAAAGCAATAGGAAGAGATCTTGTCTAAAAGTTGCAAAATCGCTTGCATCTAATTCATGTCTTATATGTAAACTAAAGTGTCACATAAAAGTGTATACTTTATTGCTAAGTATGTGGTCTAGAAGTGCGCAAAAGAAGGCAGGCAGGTTTGGTTCACTAGGCAACCAGAGGTCGTTGATTCCACGGCCATGGCCGCTGAAGATCCCCACCACTGCGGTTGCGCAACTTATCTTCATCATTTTCGCCATTTTGTCTTCTTCTTCGCATGCTTCGTTAGGCCTTCTTTTTGCGGCATCATAATATAAAAAGAATGTGATCTTGCAATGTCAAAACTTTTGATCGTGATAGCGGTATAGTTAGGCAAAAGATTAGATTATGGGTCTAGGAAATCCGCCTTGTGGTGAGATTTGATTGAGTTTTTGTCGTTTTGAGGTAATAACACAATAGGGAATAGGATGACTGATAGATTTTGTCGATGGGAATCGAAGAATTTTAATTGCGTCGCTCGAAGATGATGAAGTGAACTTGTGGATTGGTTTTTCTAGATTTGTTATCAACAGAGAGCGATCGTCTGGTAAATTTTACCAACGAGATAACCACCATTCAAATGTTAAAATTACGACAATATTGATATATTCATAGGGCTATTGTCTACTTTAGCTGGAGGATAATATCCGTGTCCGATACTCAGCCTTTATTTGAATTTTTCCGTGGACACTGTCCCCTCGGTGAAGTTATCATGACTGCCAATTATTGACCCCCTGTTATCATGTTTTACCATTTGTCAGTGGTGATTTTCTATGGTGATTATCATCAATGGTGTGTAGGGGAGATTTGAATATTTGAATGCAGAACAAAAATTTTATGAAAAATATTTACTTGAATTTCTCCACACGCAGTTGTAATTCTTCTTTTCAATCCTTCTAAATCTTGAAGCTGACTTTTATAAACAACAAATTTAAGATACTCCCAGAGAAAAAAATCCAGAGGTGTTAAATTGGATGATCGCGGTGGCCACTCAATTGGTCCTCTTCGTCCAGTCCATTTGCCAGGAAACCTATTATGTGACCACTGTCTAACAGGATAGTGTGGTGGAGATTGATCTTGTTAAAAATGAAGATCTTCTGTAAAATGCTATTACCGATCTTGAACTAGTGAAATAAAATTTTCAATAATAAATAATGATTTAACGAAAAATTCAGGAATTCCATCGTTCTTTTTTAATCGAACAGTCTTATTTTTATTTTTTTTTTCCTGCAAGTAGAATATTTAAATAAATGCATTTACAAATACAAATGAACAAATAAAAACCAAAATAACTATCTTTCGTTTATAAAACCCAGCTTCAAGATTTGAAAGGATTAAAGAGAAGAATTACAGCTGCGCGTAGGGAAATTCAAGTAAAAGTTTTTATGAACGTTAGAGTGGAGTTTAAAAACACACTTTATTACTGTTTAGAAAATAATGGAGAGCATTTTGAACACTTCAAACATTAATAAATATTTTTTCCACAATACAGTGGATACCTAAACATGTTTACGATTTGGATATGATTTTTCGAAAGTCTCTCAATGAAAAAAGAAACAGGTACATTTGAAAAGGTGATTGAAAGCTCTTTCAAGTGAGATATAACTTAGCCCCTTCTTCCCATTTAAGATTTTAGTGGTTGTTTCCACCCCCGTTAGAGTGCATGCAATTCAATAGGAAATCAACTTAAAGAATGTCCGCCTTGAAAACAAAATCAACGTGTTTTTGCACATCTACATATGTTCTATAAGGACCGAAATATCGAGGGTGGTTCGTTTTCAAATTAACACGCTGTATGATACTGTGCATGAAATGAATGACCGCGATGATATTTCTAATGCTCGTTCGCGGTCCGAAGACCCCCAGGACGTATCTAATCCAATCCAATTTTGCCATCTTTAGCAAAAAGAAGCAATTATCAACCTACTTAGAGGTAATGGAGCAGTGGTGTTGCTATTTACTTATTGCATGTCTTCGAAGAGCATATCCGTGTAATTTATACAACTCCAACATCCGGCCAATGGCAATTTAGACCTGAGATTTAAATGAACGGTATTAGATACAGAGATTTTGACATATTTTTGTTCTTCATGTGCTATTCGAGTGCTAATTCAAATTTATTGACTTCCAGTGCCGTTATGGCTGCCGCACGGGCCTCCTGTCGTACCAATTATGCCGGTAGTAACAGGTGCCACTTGATAAGATTATACTCCCAATGGCGGTACTGCAATTTAAGGATTAGAAAAATGACAAATCTCGCTTCGCAGAACTTATTTTAATTAGGGTGATATCATTGGCGATCAGAAATAAATCATATGCCTACCAAAGTAGGTGGGTTTCAGGCTGAAGTGTTTTTCAGTACGTTCTTGATGACGCAATTCCTGCTTATGGTTATTGTTCTCTTTGGTGCAAAAATGGGTGCAATTTGAGTGGAAAAAAGTTGAATATTTATGATATTATCTATTGAGGAGTCGCCGTCGGCATTTGACCACACTAAAAATGTTATTTCACCACATTGCGGAGAACGCGTTTATGTAGGTCGCTGCTTAATTCACAACTTCGAAAGAACCATTAGATGACCAATTTAACGGTTAAGCCAGGACGATTTGTCATCATCAAGGTGAAAAACAAAATATGAATTCGTTATGTGGGTTCGGGAGACAAACAAACCGACCGAAAAGTAAAAATTATGTTGTTTTGCTTTTAAACCAGGTGAAGGTTTGAATATTTCCCCTGTAGAATGAATGCTTTATATCGGTTTAATTCCGAGAAAAATCTAAGTTGCATAGAGAATGTGCAAATGTATTGCATTCGTAAATAAACCAAGTTCAGAATTCATATTATGTATGTACGTACTTCCGTGCAATGAATTACATAATTATTGAGATATTTATTCCAGAACCGTTATCTTGACTTTTCGAATGCAGACAACAGACATTGCTGCCTATAACAGAGAAATACCATTAGGATAATTAAAAACCATAAATATATTGGCTTTTAATTAGTATATTTCTCTATATAGGATATGGGAATCGATAGTGGCTGAGAACCTGCTACGTTCCGCGTATACTTTACGACATCTTGAACATCTGTAAAACCATTGAGATGTCTTCATTTAATTGGAGTTGCAGGACTGAAGTTGGGCTATATTTTGGCGTGGATGAGGAGAATTCCATGTTATCTCCACAAAAAGGTTCCAATTAAATAGGTTTCTAGAACTTATTAAATTACTAAAGGCGCAATTGTGTCAAGGAGAGTGCTACTCCGAAGAGAAAAAAATTCTCCTTTGGCATCGATTTAGATTCGATTCCTATTCTGGATGACCAAGAGGCTTGTAAACGTGATTTAAAGGATCTCCTTTAAAGGCACTTTCGAAACTATTGCGTAGTAGTATATTGTAGAGCGATTGAAGCGATAATGAATGTGACTGAAACACTTAATTTTTTGGCATTTTTTCCAACACCGATTTAAGCATTTCGACTTTTTTGGGAATTTGATGCATTTTTTATAATCCAACAGTATCTATTTATAGCATTTTATGCCGAAATGCTTAATGCGGTGTTGAAAAAAATGCCAAAAGACTGAGTTTTTTGCATTTTTCAATATGGCGCAGTCTAAAAAGAGACACATTTAATATACACTTAGGTTCGCCATAAAAATGCCCATTATTAGAAGAAAAAACCGAACTTGCAACCCATTCTGAAAAAAAAAGATTCTATTTCGAAATTTTAAAAACCGTTTTTAGGTTAGAATTAGCAGGAAAAAAAACCTTAAAAAAATGTGGAGAATGTGCGAGGGTTTTCTACATATGTGTGATTTTTTTCACATTTTTCGAAAAACCAGTTTTCAAGTTAAAAATTATAATCGAGAAGATGGCAATTTAAGGGTTTTTTTGGTCTAGGGGATGGGGATAAGGGTATTTTGCACAACTGATTAGCATTACTGATTAGGTTATACATAACTTATATACTTATGTGCCCATTCAGTTAAGTTTTCAATTTAGATTAAAAAGTATTTGGTTTATCTTAAAACAGGGTACTCTTTGATGTGTTTTAAAATCCAATTGATGCGTGTCCTGCTTCAGCCCCTTCGCATTTGAATTAACAATAGCAACAAGCAGCATGCGTAATTGAACTTCCAGTTTTCTCGTGAGTTGCCGTGTCGGTTTTGCCTGTGTCCCAATCAAAACCAAAGAAAATAGAATCATATCTCTCTGATATCTGAATTTCTCCGTATTTTTTAGACCACAGTTCTTGATTTTGATGTTTGAACTCGGAAAGTTCCTCAGGAACATCGTTTCTTCATGAAGAGTTATTAGACCTAAATTCACAGCTTCAACAAATTTTTTTTTTACAACTTTCTTTCTTAACCCACTCCGCATTCCTTTCAAAAAAAACACTATTTGGTTCTGAATCTGGGTTTCTCGTGGTGTCAGGCACTGCAGTATACCCCGTAGGTTTGCCGGATATGCCGATGATTAGCGTGTCATCGAAGCTGCATTTTTATGCTCACAAGCCTGTCCTTGGTGTTAGTAATAGATGACTTCGTCTTGATACTGGATGATATGCTTAGGTGTTCAATTTTAGTATTCTTTGGAGGAGGTACAATTTCATCACGGACATTTTTCACAATAATCTTTTCTGAACTTATTATCGTGATTTTCCGGATTGTGATAGTCAAAATGCAAGCGTTACGCCCCTGCTTTTTTAAGGTAATGAAATCAAGTTTCATCGTTTAATAAAAATCAGGGGTGTACTATATAGGACCCATCAAAGTGCTCTAGATCGAACTCAAAATTAATACCTTTTCATAGAGAATTATTTGTTATAGACCTACGCATCTTGCACCACCAAGTGTTCTACAGTGTTGTATGTATAATTATTCTTTTAAAGAGGCATTATTTATTTTTGTCCTTAATGAAAAATATCCTGAACTAACCTGAACTAACCTGAACTAATTGATCAAAATATGAATGTTGCGCTTCTGGTTATTTGTAATATTTCACTTCTCGTTTCCTCTCTTCCCCTTTTCTTGAAGATTGATTATACATTTTTGAGGTGCAGCATTCCTCTCTAATCGTCCAGAGGATAAATCCACTGGCGCTGTGATTAGCGTTTGTAATAATCACTCAAATTACTAGGAAAGGAATTATTTCACTAAACATGCAGCAATTTTGATGAATTACAGAGGCTCCTGCAATAAGAGCACATTTACAGAAATAAATGGTACTTTTATCTCGAATTTTGATAGTCAGGGGCTCTAATCTAATGTCTCCAGGAATGTTTTCCAGAGTCATCTTAAAAACAAAAAAGAAGATGGATAAATGTTCTCAGTGCTTGATGATTCTCGAAGCTCTAATAGCTCAGCCGTGGCTCTCCTCTTCGGTTGTTTGCACATAAACATCGAACTTGACAAAAGCAAATTGCTGAGACTAATAAACTTCTCTTGCTTCCGCGTTTTCGTCTGCCCCTCCCATGACGAAGCCGCCCTGTTAATTTGGAACTACTTCGCTCATTTCCCGGATTGGTGCAAAATGCTAAAAATGTAATGTACCACCATGTCGTTATAAATTGCTCACACTTACCAACCATCATATGATCATTAGCAATGTGGAAGAACATTCGCCGAGGAACCCGCATTCACGAACCATTGGCGGCGATCTAACGGTACCATTCGACCGTCCGGCGGTGCGTTGACCCCCGGGGGGGCCCCGTTCAGGGGGGGCCTTTTGGAGTTCTTGGTCACTGTCACACACCTGACGCCGTCGGGATTACGTGGCGGCAGGGAATTTTTACAGTTTAAGTAGGTTAGCTTATTAATAGCTTATTACGTCTATTTGGTACGGCACCGAAGGTACGAATTATTGGTAATTGGTTATGGGGCAAATTGACCCAGGCAAAAGAGTTTTTGAACCCCATTCTATAATTCCCGTGAGTGTTGAAGACTTTGTGAAGAAGAAAGCTTCAAGGCGATGTTGCAATGAGACAAGTTTGATTATTTTTGTAAGCTCAAAATTATATTTTCCTGATGGGTCTCTCTAAGTTCCGCATTAAGAAACCCATAAGAGTTTCATTTCGAATCGAGTGTAATTTAATTGCAATCTGAAACCAGTAATGATGCTCATTCATTTTTCATTGCATGCTCCTCCTCTTTTCCTTAACCATGCTACCACTTTTCATCACCAAATCCCATTCTATCTTTTGTATTTAATTTGGGAACCTAAAGCCACTGTAATGCGATACTTGCAGCAATAACTTGGATAATTTTCATAAAAAAATGCCAAGTGTTTCTGCTACTACTAAATTTGATATTGCAAGTACTTACTTTGTATAAAAAATGTGGACACTTGATATCCTCTATTGCTACGTCGCTATTTACTTAGATTTAAATCTTCAATTTCATAGATTATTAACAATACATGAAGCACTGAGTTGGTCAAAATTCATTAGAAATTCCAAGTATTTCTGATTAAAATTTTTTCAAAATGCGATTCTGCAATTATCTTCTTTAAGTAGAAAGTAGAAAAACTTCTTGCTTTGTTAAATATAAGATTCTTTTTCTGCGAGAAATAGAATAAGTTAAGTTTTTTTTAACATTTAGGCAAAGTAGGTCAATGAATATGAAATAAGTAATAAAATTGAATAAAAATTGATTATTATATATAATAGTATATACTATAGTATATGTATATATAGTAGTATATAATATACTATACTATAGAGAACAAAATATTGAATGACTAGTCACAAATTAAAACAGAATATTTGAAGAAATTAAATAAAAAACTTAATTTTATTTTCAAATGTAAGTCAAAGTAAGCGTATGGAATAAAAATTGGCCTATTTTTGAATTAAGTTTGTCAACTCACTTTTTGCAGGGGCGTAAGTGCGTCTGGTAAGTGCCATTTTTCTAACTAAAATTGAATAAAATTTATGTAAAAATTGTAAGGACTTTTAATTCTGCCTTGCTACGCCACTATTTACTTAGATGTCCTTTATTTTTAAGTTAGTTAAATTAGATAGGCCAAAATGTATTAAAAAATTTCAATCATTTCTGGTCATCATTTTTTTCCAATTGTAATTGCCTACCTGGTGTAAAAAGTGGCTTGGAAACCTGTTTTGCTGCGCCACTGTATAGCCAGATTTTAATCTTCAATTTCACAAATTGTTGGGGATACTTTGAGGAATAGGCTGACCAAAATTTATTGAGAAATTTGAAATATTTCTGGTAACAGAATTTAAAAAAAATTATATCTTATATACCCAGTTTGGGCGAAAAATGTAAAGACGCCATGTCTTGTCATGAACCTGTTGAATTTGGATTTAGATCTTCAATTTTACTAATTCTTGAAGATACTTCGAGCAAATGCGTTGGCCAAAATTGATTCAGACATTTTAGGTATTTCTGAACATGGATTTTTAAAATTTATATTTTCATTATCGCTTACTATAAAAAAATTAAGAACTTGAAATCCCGCCTTGCTACGCCACTGTTTGTTTAGATTTCAATACATCAATTTCAAAATTCGTTAAAGATTTCAAGTATCCCACATCATACGTTTCTTCGAAACAATATAGCGGTAACAAACTTTAGATGGAAAATTTAAAGACACTGGCTTAGCACCACGCATCAAGAGATCCAGGTCTCAATTTCACCCTCAATTGACTCTTTCAACAATTGACTCTCTTTCTCTCTCTCTCTCTCTCCCTCTCTCTCCCCCCCTCTCTCTCTCTCCCTCTCTCTCTCCCCCTCTCTCTGTTCCTCTCTCTCCCTCTCTCTGTTCCTCTCTCTCTCTCCCTCTCTCTGTCCCTCTCTCTCCCTCTCTCTCCCTCTCTCTCTCTCTCTCTCTGTTCCTCTCTCTCTCCCTCTCCCCCTCTCTCACCCCCTCTCCCCCCTCTCCCCCCTCTCCCCCCTCTCCCCCCTCTCTCCCTCTCTCTCTCCCTCTCTCTCTCTTTATTCCTCTCAACTGACTCAATTGATGTTGTGTTTCTAATTATGGACGTTTCCAGAATGCAGGCAACCAAAATTAGCGGTCAACGACGAAGGCTTTGGACCTGGAGAGCGGTTTTAACTGCGACTTCTTGACCAACTGTTTGATAAACTGCCCACAAAAATTTCTTATTATGATACAGTTAGTAACGCTTAGCGCTTTTTTCGTCTATGTCCGTTAAAAAAATAAGAACCTGGCAATATTCCATTCCGGTCGTTTAAGAGCAAACTGAACTGTAGTTCTTCTCTAAAAGCAATCTAATTCAGTTAACTAAGACGTTTACAGGGTCCTCTTACGATTTCCGCATGTACCTGTGTAAACTTGGAACAGATATATCTGCCATTTACTTTAGCATAACATTTTATGTGGCCTTTCAGTCGACTGTTTGCATACATTAAAATGTCGTTTGAACATACCTTAACAACGTCATCTGGCCGATTAAAAGCCGCGCAGGTTGCCATGTGTTACATAACTTATAACGAAGGTATTTTAATATGTGCTTTCTTAAGATGGAAACAAACAATTGATAAATTAACATGGGAATAGCGGGGCAACTGGACTCAAAAAACCGTCCGCTAAAGGAACACCATTGAGAAGTTGAATGAACTGTCTTGAATGCAATTATATACTTTTTTTGCACTTCTTTTTGAGTAATTTTCAAGCAAATTTTAAATTTAAATTGCAGCAATGACCGACAATTTGCGAACAAGTTTCGCATATTAAAGTAGCGATTCTCAGGAGGGCCAAGGCCCACCCACTCACGTCTTTGACCCGTTTTCGTATGTTTAAATCAAATCTAGATTTATAAAATTTTTTTAGTGTGTTCCGTTACACAATATAAAACATCGACGTGAACCACTATTGTTGCCAGAACAGGTGTAGATTCTTCTGCAAAAAATCGGTGCTCATTAGTTCATTGTTTCGCAGAGGCGTCGAATAAGTGATGGATAATGAGCATCACTTAAATGCCTGCTTCAGAGAGTGCTTAATGATCAAGTGGTTAAGGTATTTTTGCTTTTTTAGATGTTGATGGTTTTGAGAAATTCGGAAGTGTCGTCGTTCCATTTGCAAGCCTTTAAGACAATTTATACCTTCGAATAAATTTCAAGTCAATTCCGATTAGCTACGCGAGGATATCCTTACAGAATTCACATCTAAATTCTATAATACAGTTCTACAGTAGAATTTTTTGTTTTTGCAATTTTCCAAAATCAGAAGAATGAAAGCGACAATTCCTTTTTTTTCAATTTCCTAAATTTCAAAATTTCCCTTCATTTCACCAAATTGAGCTGAAGTTAAGTGTCAAGTTAGCACCTTGTCGAGGCTACATACAGGTGGTTTACCACAGCAAAGCGACACTCAGAATTTTATCTTTACAGGTTTAGTAATTTTTTCAATCAGAGAATTGAGTAATTAATTTTCTTGCCCTTTAAAAACGTTTAAACTCAGCTACTAACACTGAATTGTGGGAAACAAAAGTGATAATTTAACACTTTTTAAGGACATGCATAACCAAATGACACTCCCCTCTAGGTTTTAAGGTATTTGTAGCAGAGGCTTAAGTAATCTTTAATTTCGGTCCTTATACAACATTGGATTCAATGGAAACACTATCAGTTTAGCGCCAAATACAGGCCACTTAGAAATAATAACTGTTACAAACTGAGGTTGAAAGTTTGGTTTTTCTATAGGTTTTAGAATAATTAAAATTTTTTTATTTTAAATTTTTCCAGTGACCCAATTTTCTACTGCTCTCCTTTCTTTCTCTCTCTGTCATACCAACATGGATCCGCAGCGAATAAGTTCTTAAGATACAAAGTATTAAAATTAGAATTTTAAATTTGTTTTTTGATTATATTTTTGGACAATAACACGGCGTTTCCACGACATTTTGAATACTAGGAAAGTTGATTTTCAAAATTCAAATATTTACCCAGTTCTTTTGCTTACTGATAGAGAACGTCGTATATTGCAATATTCCTGACTTTCGTCTGAAAAAAACCTTTCACTTGAATTATATCTGAGAAAACTTACTTTCCGTTTATTTTTATTGATAAAAAGTACTGTTACTCCTTTCACTAAAAGGAGCCATTTTGGAAAAAAACGAATTTGAAGTTTGAACTAAGGTACAAACTTTCAAAATTTTAAAGTAGGAGAGGTTATTTTCAAACGTCCAAACTTTTACTAATATTTACGCAAGACATTATGAAATTGCTAATTTTAAAAAGACAACACATACTACTGTGATAAAAAAAATAAGGTGAATTGTTCATTTAAACTTCGTGGGTACTATAAAACCATGAAATTATTTTTTTTTAGGTTGAAAGAACTGTTTGTGACATCTCTGCAAAGTTTCAAGTCAATACAGTCAATTGCTACAGAGCTGCACGTGTTTTTGTAAATATGCAAAAATGAATTTTTAGATTTTCACTATCCCTGATTTTGTTGAGCAACGAATTTGCATTAAATTTGGTTTGCGGAATGAATATTCTACCACGGAAACGTTGACTATGGTACAGACGACCTTTAGTGATACTGCTAAGTCGCAAAAAAATGTTTACAAGCGGTACAAAGACTTTAAAGAAGGCCGAGAAGGAGTTCAAGACAAACAGCGTCCCGGACGACCATCAACATTTATCGATGAAAGCCACGTCAAGGAAATCAAAGATTTGATACTCCAAAATCGTCGATTGACAATTAGAGACCTTGCTAATGCCACGGGCATTTCATTTGGATGAACCTTAACCATTTTAAAAGATGCCTTAAACGCGTCAAACCTCCATTGGTTCCAAAAACATTAAATTTTTGGAAAAAAAGCACGACGTTGAAATCTGTCAAACCACTGTCCATAAAATGCATGGATCATGGAATGTATCATTTCGGGAGATGAGGCTTGGATCTATGCATACGACCAGGGAACAACCGACCAATCGAGGGAATATCGTGCAAAAGGTGAATCAAGACCGAAAAAACCGGGCCAAAGTCGCTCAAAAATCAAGGTCATATTGACAGTTTTCTTCGATTCTTCGATGTTATGCATTATAAAGTTCTTCGGCCAGACCAAACTGTTAACGAGGAATATTATTTCAGCGTTATGCGTCGTTTGCGTGAAGCTATTCGCCTCAAGAGGCCAGAATTATGTACAAACAATTCTTGGTTTTTGCACCACAATAATACTCTGTCCCACACTAAATTGGTTTTTCGAGAACATTTTACCAAAAATTCGACCCATATCGTTTCGTAACCACCGTATTTATCTGATTTAACACCGTTGGACTTCTGGCTGTTCAACAAGCTCAAAAGCTCGCTCCGGGGACACCGCTTCGACTTGATTAAGGAGATAAAAGCCGAATCGAAGAAGGTATTGAAGGTCATCCCGGAAAAAACTTCTCTGTTTCGAAGATTGGAAAAAATGATGGCACAGGTGCATCGTGACGGACTGGGGGTACTTTGAATGAAATTGATTTGAAAGAAAAAATAGATATATTCCATTTTATAAACAAATTCACCTTATTTGTTGATCACAGTAGTACACCAGGAAGCCTGCAACAACTCGAACAGTAAAGATTAGAGAAGCGGTCGTAAATTAAATCAAAAAAGCTCTCAAATTACATCACGCAAAATTGCTGGTGAACTGAATATTACATATGTAGCTATGTCCCACATTTTAAGAGCTCAATAACTTTATCTTTCTTATATGCAACATGTGCAAGCTTTACTATTTAGAGATTTACCTCTCAGTCTAGATTTTCGTATTTGGTTTCATACTGAATTAGCAGCAACCCCGGATATTCTAAGTAATATGTTGTTCACAAACTAATTTTCATTTTCTCATAATACCAGCATTAATTTTAACAATAACCAGATTTGCAGAGATTTTACATGCTCTCATAGAAAATCATCATCAAGTACAATTTTCTCTTATCATTTGGGTTAGAATTATTAATGATCTTCTTAATGGACCTGATAGTCTTCCACAACCCCTTAGCAGTGAATAATACTGAAAGATTTTGGCAATCTTTCTGAAGATTTGGAAGATGTTGATTTAAGGATCTGACAAGAGATGTGGTACATGTACGATGGTGCATCACCACACTTTAGTTTAGTTACGAGTCAATTTTTGGAGAGCAGAACCGCATGTCCGCACCGCAAATCACCCGATGTGAACCCTTTAGATTACTTTTGTGGGGCAATGAAGTGGCTAGCTTATGACACGGTAATCAAAAATGAAGAAGATCTAAGAAACATGATATTTGAGCTATTATTAAACATACAATAAGTAGATTCCAAGGAGCTCGCCAATTAATGTTAAGGCGAATTGGTGCATGTATTGAGGAAGAAGATGGTAATTTTTAACGTTTAATTTTGATATCTTGGTAGTGTAGTTGTTTGAGAGTTCTTAGTTCATAGTGAAAGTTCAGATTTCAAACTCGTTTTCTTCTAGAACGATGGCTCTTAGCAAACAACACCAAGGATACCTTCTATTACGATATACTGTGAGTTACAAATAAGTTATGGCTATTTACAGTGGGGTATATCACAACACGTAGTGCCCTCTGTCGGCAAACGCAAAAGTATTTGAGTTTCCCGTCAATTTTTCCAGCATGCAAAATTTCGTCAGAATGCCACTGCCAAAAAAAAAATCAAAAAACGATATTAAAATTTTAATTTGAATGCCTTTCATGTTTGAGAAATTAGCCGTTGCGGGTCCATGTTAATTTGACATCTTCGCCTTAAAATCCCGTAAAGTTTGTCTTCGCACTCAGTTAACACACAAGTCAAGTTATGTTTCTTCATCTCCAATAGGTTACTATTGTCCGATTCATCCTCAAATGAGCGCAACATCTCCGAATTATCCTAATTTGGCTCTATTTGGGAGGCGATTTTTTGGAGTTCTAAGACGATTCTAAGGTCCAACCTTATTTCGTTCACAGATGAGAGAACGATTTCTCGAAGTCAGTTGTTAAATTTTCAACACTATTTCAACGAAGACATGCAGTGCCTTCTGGCGACATGAAGCAGAACGGTAAAAGATATACCTGCAACAGTAATTATTATCATTATTAAACACCCGTGGCATACATATCATTGAAACCACAATTATTCCTGAATGTAAACATGTCCGATGATTCAATTTTTATGCATTTTCAAGTGGGTGCAGCGGTTGCGATAATATTTTGCATTGTAATATACTGACTTACTTTCGATTGGATCTGAGAGGAGGCATTCAAATCATCCATGCTAGAGATACGTTGGGTATCTCCATATCATGGCAATTCCGACCTAGAGATGCTGGTGCAACGTTTGCTCGCAACCCAACTTTCCAAGGGAATGTTGCCGCCATTTTGCTGGTTCACTACATCGACGTGATATGGAATGGCATAGAACTAGAGGTTAAAGTCCTTCATCTACTGGGCATTGACGATGAACTTCCGGTCTACCATTTACCGTTAGGCTTCTTTCTTCGCTACGCCGATGGTGTGTCAAGTTATTCTCTGCTGACTACGCCATTACGTTTTTTCACGGCAATTGTTTCTGGTCACATTACAAGAATGACATAATTGCTCCAAATGCCGATGGCACCCAGGCTCGACCTCTCTTTGTCTCCGCTCTGGATGCCTACACCTAGAGCTGCTGAAATCGATACCAACCTTGAAGGTAAGTTATATAAACCAAAAGCAGCGCTGCCGCACCCCATTATGGGATGTTGTTTGACATTCACGAGTAACAAATAGCAGTACCATCTCTCGTGACTGCTCAGATGCCCGGCGGTCACATCTGGCCCTGACATTGCTCGTAGAAAAATCATGGTTGCCGAGCAATTTCAAGTGTATTCTAATGATGATGAATAATTGTACTGCGTAGGAACACTTGTTGAGATCATTATTCACTGCTACAATTTTAGCTCATTGTTTTGCTTGTGAAACCTCACAGCTGGATTGAATTCGGCAGTTTTAGTGTTATGCTCATAAAACATTGCATTATTCCAATCTTAATTGGCTGCTCCATAGTTTAACTCCGTTTGCGGCCATTATGAGCGGAACAGCTTCTTTCTTAGCACGACAGGCTGTGGACGACTTGTCGTTTTTTCCACAGCAATTAAATGCAAAATTACGGTGCTTTATTTAATTCAAGGTAAAGAACCGAATGGCAATGACCTTTGCGAAACTTTTGTCAGTCGTAGAAATCATACACTTTGTCGAGTTTCAACATTAGGGTATCGAATTTGAAGGTGGTGAGAAACACATTGAGGTCGATTTCAAAATTCTTACCTGCAGAGCTTGTTCGTCGGCAAAATTCAACAGAACATACATAATTCTTGGTTCAGGGCTAAAGACACTGTTCACCGTATTGCATATGGATATCACTGCGACTGCGATGATTCCGGTTATAGTAGGAAGGAACTTATAGGAGACTTCCGTTAAGATTGCTCGTTTCCGACAAGATCGAATCCTCTTTAGGTCGTGCAATGGAATCAAAATTCACTACTAACACGAGAACATACGCTTTATTCTACTGGTTTAACCATAAAAAAAAACACCAAAATTCATATTTTCTTTGACTCATTCCTCGAAAATGGCAACTTCTAATAATTCAATTACTTGAAAGTTTTTCGACTTAAAAGAGTTGTCTTCTTCAAAACCGAAAAAATAAGACTAAAATGAACTATCATCATTCATTTTCCGAGAAGGCAGTGGCGTACCACTTTTTCCTACAAAAATATTCAATGGCCTGCTGATACGTGAGCCAATGGTGGGGCGCAAAAACGCTTTTTTTTAAATAAAAATTACACACCCTCTTCAGCTATTAGCACCTACAAAAGTTCGTTCAAATATCTCAAGCGGGTAAACATTAATTGAAATTTCATGGTTTTGATCAATTTTCTTCAACTGTCCCCTTAATATGAATACCTATTTTCATAGATCTTGAGTTGATACATATTTGTGCCTGAGTTCTACCTTGTAGTGCCAATACAAATGTACAATCATCCAATGAGATCTTCTGGAGAGGTTTCTTACGATATAAGTATCGGGAGCGCTAGCTACATGGTGGAAGTATACAGAGTGTTTTATAAGATCTGTGACAAAAGACTTGAAGAATTATCGCTCAGATAAAGATAATTTTTTTCAAAAATCCTCGTAGGTGCGAGTTTTTTTGCGCATCATTATTTTTTAGATCAAACGTTTTCCTGTATGGCCTTAAACCTTGAGACATGTATTACTTTTAAATCCTAACGAATCTGACTTATGTTGATAATTTTAAAAAAATTTTATAAGCGATTTTCACTGATGAATAATATGCATTTGGTATCTTAAGTTTGTATGTTTTTTCTTTATACGAAAAATTAAATGACTACTATCAACCATATAACATCTGAATTTTTTCGAAAAAACCCGGGTAATTTCACTAACGCCCTGTATTTAGAAAATGAATCGTTTTCAAACAACGTTTAAAAGAACTCTGGGCTTTCTTATTGTGGCTCAATATATGTACATTGCCTCAAGTTTATGATGTATGTTTAGGGAATATCTTGTGCACTGGCCACCCTGTAAGTTATTCAATCAATTGTGACAAAGCATTAGAATGTCTTAAATGCGGAATAATAAAAAATATGTGTAGGCCTCATTAAAAATAATCCTTTTGCAGAATATTTTTCTCGGAAAAGTGACTAAGAAAACGAAAATAAACATTAAACTCAAATGTAAGAAAGATGAATATCTAAAATGTGTGAAACACTCTGAAATTTCTCTCCTCAACTACTAAGTCATGGGAGTTTCTTTGAGATCAGTCATGTTATCATTTCAAAAAGTTGATTTGAGGTAAGCGATTGGTATTCATTTAATCTTAGAGTGATCGCCAACATAAAAATACAAAACAGAAAACTTTCTTTATGCAATTTGTTTCACTGATTCATACAAATTTAACTCAGAATGCTTTCCACATTTTTTTAAAATTTCTTATTGACACATAAAAATGATAAGTTAGAATTTGTAGCTTGACATTGACGATCAAGTTTGCAATGCCACACAAGACTAGTCTGGGTCTCGGATTCATCGAGATCAATCAAGATCAAGGCCGAGATTATGTAACCCTTGATGCTATCTAAAAACGCGTTTTTTTTAATTTTAAAAGTTCAACTGTGAAAACGTGCTATGAGGATTTCAAAGGATGTAAAACTGGTATCAGTAGTCTCGTGATTTTGGCGCGATAAGCATGAATACGTCAAATTACAATAGTGGTCTCTCTATAATGTATACTAAGTGACATAGAAACCCGAACACCCAGTAAAAATATTCGGATTTCGATAATATTTTGTATAAATACCAGAGGACTCCAAGTGAGTAAATAATTAAAGTATCAAATAAATCAGATAATTTGAATCCATTGATTGATATTAACGTTATTAATTATAATTAATAATGTGTTGATGCGGTCCGATTTCTTACACATTCATTAATGCACGCAGGCATATTCCCGATGAGGTGATTAATATCCTCCTGGGGTATTTAATTCCAGGCAACTTCTACCGTATGTCGAAGCGCCGCGAGAGTTTGAGGGGTGGCTATAAAGTTCTCAATATTTTACAGAGAATATCCCACACGTGTTCAATTGGAGACAAATCTGGAGATCTTGGAGGCCAAGGCAGCAGTTTAATCTGAGCTTATTGAAAGTACTCTAACGCTACCCTTACTACGTGTGGTCGGGCATTATCCTGTTGAAAGATAGGATATTGGAGGGTTCCTAAGTATGGAATCAAATAAGTTGTTCTATTTCTACTATTTCTTGGATGTACGCACGTGTGCTTATATTGCTTCTAATAAAAACTAGGGGTAAACTAGAATTATGGACAATGGAGCTCCACACCATAACACCAACAACACGATGAACAAGTCTCTCGACAACAAAATTGTGGATCTGGACGTTTCTCACGTCGCCTGCTAACCTTTGCCCGGCCGTCATGCACGTCCAGGCAGCACCTGGATTCGTTGTTGAAGACTATTGCGTTCTATTTCTCATTCCAGGCTAATCGTTTTCTACTCCACCTAAGCCGATTTTGTTTGTGCTTCGGAGTTAAAGGCAAGACAAATTGAGGCTGGCATGAAAATAGCCCAAGATTTCTGATTCGTCGGTATACATTTCGCATTCCAATAACTTTGCTGTGTTCTGCAAACCACTGATTGACAACTACGATGGTGGTAGAGAACCGATCCCGTGTATCAACAATCTTAGGCGACGAATCTTGAAGTGGTGTCGTCCTGCGAACTCGTCCGGTATCCCTGACTCTTTGTGACTGACGTTCCTCAATTCATGCCCGACAACATCTGACCACAATTTCTACACTCCAATTGACTGCAGCCACGATATCCTTAAATGAAAGTCCGGCCTCCCGCAAGCGAACAATCCTTTCCCCATCAAATTTACTCGGATGTCGATAATTTGCATTTTTTCATACTCTTGGCATTGTAAACACTGCCTAAAGCTGATGGAAAGTGCTCTCTTCGAAGAATAAACGCGCTGTGGCATCAAAAGTTATTTTTTCTATTCTTCGTAAAAATACTCAAAAAAAAGAAATATCCAAAACGTGGAGGCCCGTAAGAGTAAAAACGTTTCACATCTTCTTGGTGGTAACATAAATATTTTTATAAGATATTATCGAAGTCGGGACATTTTTACTGGGTGTTCGGGTTTCCGTGTCACTTAGTACATTATAGTCTGAACTCGATTGAACTTGGTTCAAAATCCCTCTCGCTTATTTATTGTTCAGAAATTAGCGGAATTTTTTTTTTCCAAATTTCTCTCTTTACAGTTCAAAAATCGGTGTCCTTTCAGTGAAATGTTATTTTCAAACTCAAATTCCCCTGGCAAATCGAACAGCACCAGTCTCTTCGGCTTTCTAACGGTTCGATTCGATGCAATATGAAGGCCCTGACTAAAACAAGAAAATATCGCATTTTCCGCTGATTTTTTCCGACGGTATATGCGACAAGGTAATAAAATCGGGAAAGTACTTTTTGAAGAAAGCTGGATTTGCATTCCTATCACGAGCTATTAAAAATCACTTGCCCACCTCTGGCTGTATAAGCCTTTAATGGCAGATAAATTTCCTGCACCCCATTTGAAGCGTCTTCAGCCTTGCAGTTTATGCCAATAAAAACGTATCTTGTACAGATCTTTTCTATCGTAGACAGTTTCTTCTCATTCTATATTTGCATTTCTGGTTATAGTTCTAGTCCGCACTCAACTATGCAGGAAAGTAAACATGCACTTGTTAGACGAGAGAAGAACGAACGGTTATGTGGGTATTTGCCAACCATTAGCTGTGTCGTAACAGACCAGCACCAAATACAACGTCGGATTTATTTCTTCATTTGCATATAGCGTGAGGAACTTGTTCGTCTTCCTTCTGTCTTCAGCTATGAATGCAAATTCATCTTGGAAAATTAACCCAAATTGTAGTTATGTAGTAATGCCAAGGCTGACAAGCTCCTTTGTTGTCTCCAATTAGTTTACTTCACATTAAAAGTTTATGTAACACTATAACCCGATAAAGTGAAAATTCATAGTACAGTTAGGTGTGTTTCTTTGTTGATCAATTATCGAGTTCCAATAATAATCTAATCAACATACAAGTGTGAGCATGACGTAATTTGTCTTCGGGATTAGAACAGTTAGCGTTGTTTATGCTGCAGTCAATACAAAAATCGTTCTCAAATTACTTTAGCATAAATAACACAAAAGGACCTTGTCATTCATTTTTCTGTCTGCACATCTGTATCTTCAAAAATATTAAATTCGTATGCACAACATCTGCCACAGACACGGTTTTACATAATAAGAGCGTGTAAACCTTCTGTTCTTTGCCAAAAACAGGATTAGTGGTCATTTGACGTTTTCTTAGCCGCAATAATGTTTTAAGGTCTCTCTGTATAAGTTGCTGTAAATGCATAAGTTAAATTCATGTGGCAATTTTGCACACAATGCAGGCAAGAACTGTGAAAGACGTCTGGTGCTAGTCTTGTTTCTCGCGTCTGCCCTCGAAGAACGTGTAGAATGCCAAGATCACGGTGATGATGAAGAAATGCTTTACACAGTTGCCAAGAACAGAGAAAGATTGCCAGTTTAGGTCAATTTTTTGAGCGGAATTTAAATGCTTTCAGTGGTTTTTGAACGAGCCATGAAACACAACGCCAGAGTTAAATGAGACTTAAGCGATAGAGGTCACAAATAGCGCGTATTAATCAGGAATTATCGATAATACCTGTGACATAATTGCATTGCTCCAATAAGTTCTTTAGATCATTTTTTCAATGATCGCATTATCATATAAGGGAACGTTAATCACGGTTTTGCATGCATTACCTTCATATGCAGAATAAGCAAAACTTAACATGCTAAAATTCAAATTTTTCTGCTCGTAATACTGCATTACGGTACTCTAGAAAATTTTACCGATTCCAGTGCTAATTGGACTTGAACTTAGATGGGATTATGTAAGTTAGACCTTTTGATTGTATTGCGCAATACGTGTATGTAAAAGTAACAGTAAGGTCAGGCTTATATTTCCCTAATCTTTTACCTTGAGTTAAGGAGGAAAATTGTGTTGGATAATATTTTCAAAGACCAATCACATTCCTGCGAGTACAACCTAGATTTGATCTTGGAAGGATTGCAGCAAATAAAGCAATATTTTTTGTCTGCCTATGAGTACACAACAAAGCTATAATTTTCTGGTTGTTCTGGGCTCAATACCGAGAAAAAATGGCAGCAGGAATGAGTACTATGCTGAATACGTGCTTATAGCCCACAGCTGTCTCAATGCACCGAGCGCAGACACAGTTAGTTCTAATTCCTATAATTCAATTCTAGATAATAATAATGTATTTATTAAATGCACGGTCTAAGACTTATGTAATTTATAATGCATTTTATTTAAAATTTTACACACATGAGCGGTGATGAGAACATGCTGCAGGAGGTCTTTGATCTTGCCAAGTTCAATGTAAGTTGTTGCCATTGGGAGACGAATGGTTATTGCACAATTTTTATGGCGAAAGCCATTAGATTCAGGTCTCCTAACGCCAATTCAAATCGATTTTTTTATTGTTTAAATGGGGGTTATATAGCTGAGACGAATGGAGCTGTTGAAGTCTGCACATGCTTCGAGAGCCCGGTTTCATACATGGCTAAAAGCATCGTGAAGAAATGGGCTCTCCCTCTTCAACAGCCTGTAGCTGTTCTTGAGGGTTTTGAAGAATAGAGTCTTCTTAAAAAAATTTAAAGGGATCTGAAATATCCACCATGTCTATAAATGTTAACAGCGACCGTTAATAAGCCAGAAGAAGGTCGCGATTTTACAGGCCTTTATAGAAACCTTTAAATCACTGAGCCAAAGCTCAACTTTTTAAAATGCGTCGTCTTGTATATTTCGAGTTATGTTGATTTTCCTAGATTTTCCAATAATTTTGATTATGCCAGTTCCTATAAGTACCCAGATTCAATGGAGTTTCTAGAAATAGCGCGTTCTAACTGAGTATGAAGCTCAAGGTTTGAAGAGCAACACTCAGTATGTTTTTAGCATTTTTGATCTTCCCAATGTTTGTAACATAATAATGATGAACTGATAATCATGAATATAGTAATCCTCATATTTACATTACGAAGCTTTCCTACATTTTTAGGGTTTACCAGAAACTCACATTCTTCGAGGATTTTTACGCTCTAGAGCTCGAAACTCGAATTTCTCAAATGGAACTCTCCATACATTTTTAGCGTTTTTGATTTTCACAAAATTTGCAACAATCGTGAGTGTAGTAATATCTGTACCTAAATTTAAAAGTTTTCTTAGAATTTCAGGGTGTTCAAGGTCAAATGATTTTATTTAGATAAGGTGTTCTAAATAAGGTCATATGATCAAATGAGTGAAAATGAGTATAACAAACTTATTTTCACGAATAATTCTAACAAAGCTCTTTTTTTTATTTGCTTATTTTGTTATGAGTTAACAAAAACATTAACAAACAAAAGCAGTAGTAAAAATATAATAATTACAATCATGAATTAAGACTTTTCCAAGGTTTTCTAAAGATTATCATAGAGAACGGTCAAAATCTGTTTTACCCTCAAGGAATCAGGAAACGCACAACTATAATACATTAGGAAACCTTATGTCTTTTAGCATTAATAAGGCCTCTGGTCTCAATAAGCACACTGCAATGTTCATGTTATATAAACATCACTAGTTACTAATTATTTTAAAAATTGTTACATACTCATATTATAAACTATTAGGGTCTATATAGTAAATTATATAAACAATTAAACGCTTTAAATTAATTTCGTTCGCTGAGTTTTTCGCGATTAAAAATACGCGATTTGTGCAAGCTTCGCTAGAAATATCACATGGATGAAATAAGAAGAATAATGACAAGCAAGAACGTCAGCTTGATTTTGCTCGGTCATTAAGATAGTTCTCTTGAAAATACAGTTGAAGACAACGAGATAAGTTATCTGAGTTCACTGCTAGAGGATTGTGACCTTACTATAACCCTGGCCTCAATTGAGACAGATACCTTAGTTCCCATCTCTTTTAGATTTCAGCAGTAAGAACTTGGGGTTCAACAGGTACTCGATATTTTTACGGGGAACGCCCTGTATAGTTTTGGTATTTTCGATTTTCCTATAGTTAGGCGTACTATAGATTTAAAGTCTTTCCCAAAAATTTCAGATTTAGAAGAACTTGTTGAGTTTTAGATTTCAAAATTCGAATTTTTCAAAAGGTCCAGTATATTTTTAGTTTTTTTTATCTTCTTGAAGTTTGCAATAATCATGAATTCCCTATTCTTAGATTCAAAATTTTCCTAACATTTTAGGATTTAACAAGTACTTGTATACTTGAAAAGGTTTTGTGTTCTTAAGCTCGAAATTCGAATTTTTGAAATGATGTATTCGATATATTTTGAGTATTTTTCAATAATTTCATCCTAGAGCTTTCAGTAATTTTAAATATAGTAGTTCCATATACCTTCATTTAAAGTTTTCCTGGAATTTTAGTATTTAACAGATAAATATTTCCTTCCTTGAAAACTTTTTAAGTTCTACCGAAAGAATCGACGCTTTATACACAATACCCTAAACATTCTGAGTCCCAGCGATACACATCACCTAGTAAAATATCTCTGCCCCGCCCTTATGGGACTTGTTTCATTTCGAAAACCCTAAAGCTGGTGTCAGTAATCAAGAATTAGTACCCGTAAAACGAAGGAATCCAGGGGTTATTTCATAAACAGGCTAAAAGCTGCTTGTAAAAAGAAACCATTAACATTTCAGAGATAATAACAACACTGTCCTGTTATATTACGACGCAGATTTTATTTTGGAAAAGATGTATAAATTCCTTATAAATAGAGAAAAATGACAGCGGTGTTTAAGAGAAGAAGTTGCTCGTTGTATTGAATGTCGATATCGCTGCGAATCCAACGCTGTTGCCTGTAACGTAAGTGGCCCGTAAAAAAGTTGCACAGCGTGCAGCTTCTTACGTTACGTTGCGTTAACCTTACCTAACGTTACGTAAATCGATAAACCTGAACTTATTCCAAAAGTCGCCAATAAATACATAAATGTTGGTAATAAAAGGGGGAGCAAAAAGATGAGAATACACTTCTTAGCTAATATTTACTTGAATCAGTTTGAGCGAAAACCGCACGATTTAGGGCCAACCAATGAAGGAATTGTTTCTTCTTCATTTTTTTTCTCACCCAGAGGGAGGTGCCCCAATATCCAAAAAACTATTTACCAAGAGGAACTCTCTGAAACTGCTTTCCTCCTCTGGGAGGAAGGGCAGTTACGTAATATGAAAATTTGTTACACCACAAGGCTGTCACATTTCTGCATAAATAGATTCTAAAAGCTTTTTCTTCGAAGCTTTCCTGAAGTACCTTGCATCGTCGATTGGACATGCTCCATAACCCGCCCCTATAAAAGCATATACCTGTATACATTTCTGGTAAAAGCAACAGGTTATACACACACTCATCTAAAATCGAAATTAGGGTGGTGTAAGGGCAAGGTTGCCATGTCGCTTAAAGTTTTACGACACCCTTAAATTCATCAAGTGCGGAGAATCTCAGGTATCATAGTTTGTCGGACGTTGTAAAGCGGCAAATCTGCATGCAGTAATAAAAGCAATGTAGATAAAACGCAAAGCTTCAATGGATGCCATAAAACTTGGGGTCGTTTTAGGGGGTGATCGTAAATCTGGGCAACCCTACAAATTTTTAAAGAGGCCTCCCCACTCCAGAGGTAGCTCAGTAACATTGACGAAGCGGGTTAGAACAACAACTAACTGGGTACCAGCTCTGAGGACTAGAGGGACGAGGAGGTGCGGGGGTATCGTGCAACGGTTCCGCTGAGGTACCGGTCATCAACTTAGTCGCAACAAGGTCCCGACATAAGCAAGACGTGTGTAATCGGTACCGAATCAGACCGCCTTCTTCTGTTATCCTGGTAAAGGACAATCGGCGGTACCTCTCTGTCAAGGTTCCCGAGTGAACGGTACCACTGCCGTGGTAGCGCGGGCCCAGTCGCTGGGTTCTCGCTTGCTGGATTAATACTGTGTGTTTTTGTTATGTGATTTGAGTGGTGACTCGGACAGAATGCCGAAAATATTCTTGATCAAGAACCGGTTGCATCAGCAGCAACAAAGGCTTTTGGAGAACCAACATGCTGCTCAAATCAAGAACGATTTGGGGATTGAGAAGAGCGATGTGGGACCCACTTCGCCACCATCGCCCAAACCTCTTTCCCTCATCGTACCCAAGAAAGAAGGTAAGTTTCGCTAGTAAAATTGATAAAATTTTACCGGTAAAAATGCACATTCAACCTTCAAATTCTGTACGAAAATAATAACCAAACCACAAAGTGGTTGTACTGACCGGTATCTCCGAGGAAGTTTTTTGCCTGTTTTTACCTGTGTTGGCATGGTACTTAGTATCACTTGTAGCATTGATTTTTTCATGCGGTTCCGACACGGTTCGCTTCATATAGTCAATTAATTGGTTTTCTTATTGTCATCTTCAAGGGTAATTGTACTGTGGAAAATCGGCAAATTACAAAGCAAAACTCGTTTGGTAAGGATTATTTATAATACAGTGTGGTTCAAAAATGAAAGAATTTTTCTCTAAAAACAGTAGTTTAATGCAGAAATCCTCAGATAAAGTAACTATGCTTTTAGCCGAGCTCTTAGTCTCAGCTGCTTTGATCACTTCTTTCGTTGTTAAATTCCTATAAAAAGAGGAATCGTTTAATTCAATTTTCAACTACATTTTCTTTAATTTCTTTAACAGATAAATAACCCAAAAATGCAAGTAATCGTAGGTTCATAACACGCTTCGTCAACCTTTTCATTTCTCCCTGTAAACCTTGATGAAATTGCCGGACCTTCAATTCAAAGGTTGCTTGCTTAATCGACTCCTTGAATCCCGGAGATATTGTTGCGAAATCGCTTAATCAGTAAGGAAATCGTAAAGAATATTCCTTCTTCAGTTTGATTTAGGTTTCATAGAACATAAGTATATTTAACTAAAATTTAACAAAACCATACAACTCCGAAAACGACACGTTTTTCGTAATTTTTATGATTTTTTGAACTCTCGGATTTCTTCATAATTCTGGCAACACTGTACCTCCAGTGTAATGTTATCATTTCAAAGTTTCTTGTATGTTTTCGAAACAAATGATAAGCGAGATGTTGCCACTTTTCCTCTTTAATCCGAATGTATATTTCACAACCATGATTTTTAGGTATTTCTTTGTTTTGTCAAAATTTGGCGATGGAAATCTTTATTCCTGAACAGAGTTGTTTTGCACCACTAAACTGGAATTTTTGAACGAAAACTGTACAAAAATTCGAAGTTGGATATTATAAACTGACCGCTTTTTATGGTATAATTTAATGTCTTTTGTGAACCGTTAGATTTGGTCATGATTCTGGCGACATTACAACTCAGAACGCAATGTATTTCTATCAAACTTTAAAAGCAATTTCTGAAAGCAAATACCACATTTGTTACTAAAAATCGTTTTTAGAAACAACTTTAGGATTTTTAGAACCAAATGTTAACCTACATGTTGCCATTTTCCTGTTTTTAACAAAATCCCTTTTTTTACGAAAAAAAAGAACTGAATACACCGTGACAAAGGTATTAGAAGTAAAATCGAAATATCTCAAATCACTTTTACACCTACTGCATTTTCATTGCGAATATAGTTTGTTTTGAGCTAACTATTCATAATTAAATATTTCTGAAATTCGGTTGAAGTTTTGAGGGAAATTCGATTTTTTTATCGTTTGAAGATTAATGCTGAGTCCCATTCTAATACTAAAATTGAATGCATTAAATTTGAAACCAATAACGGATTCAAAACGATTTCAATGCTCCATGTAATCGTAGTTATTTGTCTAACTGTAGTTTAATTTTGATTCTAAAACCGCATATTGACAGTTTATGGGAGTTTTTGACTATTTTGCATATCCAAAGTTTGTATTATTATAGAAGTTTACATTTAAAAACCAATGTCAAACAACACGTTGCCAACTTTCCAATTTAGCCTAACCCATAAGAATTTAAAACTTGATGCACCCTTAACTGGTAATTGCGCCGCATTGAATTAATCCTAATTTGTCTAAATTCGCAGGTCTCACTTATCTAAACTTTTCTTTTGCATTCTCGTAACTGGATTTAAAGTTTTCGGTCCAATTTTTTTTTCTGAATTTTCGATTTTTATTCTTGAAATTTCTCCATAAGTTAGAACTTGGATATTTTTCCTTGAAAATAATAATGGTTTTTTAGCTCTGCAATAACATTTTTCGTTATTAGGAGTGTTCAAGTTATATTCACATATTATCGCACTCAGCATCTAATAGGTTTTTATTGCCATTGCTAATTTCGCTTTATGCAGATTCAATGTCGGTTCAGTATTTTTGGACGTAAATAAGCAGGGTTGTTATGTTTAAAACTATTTATTGTTAAGCTGTTGTTTCAAACATGAATTAAACAAGGTCTAACGCTTTCGACTAAACAGAGAACAATGGAACTATTTATTCAGAAGTAGGGTATGATGACAATTGTCCGAAATTACCACAGGAATCTTTGCTCAAGGCGGACAAGTCATATTGAATTTGTCCGGACATTTTTTCATTCGACCGTCAACTTCAATAATGACAGAATTAGTGACGCATGTGACGTAAATGACGGTGACAGTTGACACTTTTATCATATTAAATGAAATTGACTGACGGGCGAAATGAATACGTGGACGAGTAAAATATTATTTTGCTTCTTAAATTGATTAAAATTGTCCAGTAATCAATCGCCAATATTTGGAGAAGTAAAATATATTTTCTTGACAGGACATTTGACATACCGACTCCGAGGCTAAAAAATGTACGATAGTTGTTTATCAACTATATCACCACCCTATCGGAATCCGGAAAGTACGAGTAAAGTTCGAACGTCTCAAGAACGTCAATGTCTTAATAATCCCATTTAACTAACTGATGTGTAATAATGAAAAGCATGACAACCTTGCGACGATGCGTGTTACCTTATTACAGATGTATGTTTTAATTACAATTAAAAAACGATGTTTTGTTGCAAATTAAAAAAAAGGAGGTAAACAAATATCTGCGAAGGGCTTTTCTAAGGCAATAAATTTCCTCGCAACAGTCGCAGTTGAAATCTAGCTAATTTCCTTGTAAAGAAAACATCCGAAGCCTTGAGATTTTGAATCTAAAGGAATGCTTTCGCCTTGAAATCAATTCGCAACCCAATTCCAACCCCTCTTTCAATATCCAAATCCTTTGAATATATTTATTTGCAGTCTCCCCCTTTCTCATCTTTCAATATTGAAATCAATTATAAGGGGTTTCTTTTCAGATCAAATTCTTGACACACACAGCTGAATAATCTTTGAACATGTTCTTTGTCCCACAAGGAACGAACACGTAACACCTGAAACAGTTTTGCACACAGTTGGGTCTAACGCAAGTGTTTGAGCCCCGTTTGGTGGGCAAGTTGACCATGAAGCTCCTATTTTGCTCCATGGGGAATTATGGTGAAAAACACTTATCGAATGTCAATGAGGTGCAGTCTACTCAAAAGCTTTGGTTCCAAATTGACCCTATTACATCTTATTTTTTTAATTTGGCTGGTAAACCATGCAACTAAGTCACATGTAATGAATTCAAATTAATACAATCTGGTATTAATGTACGTATCGGGCGCAATCTTTACAGGTTTTACTTTTTTCAGCCTTATTATTACATTTGGAATGCCAGTTACCAGACCATAAAATTACACACAATCCCTTTTCCTGCTAAGGCCTTTGACATTTCTTCTGCAGCCTCGTCAGTACCATTCTCCCATTTGGAAAACGTCCACATGGCACGAATAAAGGTGGTAAAGTGATATTTTTTTCGACTGTGAAGATTATAAAATACCGCGTTTTAACAAGAAATGAAGTCCCCAAAACTTGCTGGGTTTACATCATTATACCACCAACAAAAGTCTCTTCAAACAAGTTTACGAAGGAACCATAAAAGAGATTGGCTGTAAACGAAGCCAAACTGACCATGACAACACCTCGGGTCTATCTATACCTGCCCCAAGACCCATATTTTTACTTCTCATCTTAAACCTAAACAGACCATAAATGGCTTATAGTGGTTGTAAATATCCCGTTAGAGGTGCAACAAAAGCACGAATTGGCTCCTAAAATCAATATTTTGGTGCCAGTGTTCTGGTCCTGGGTTTCTGCGAGAAATACTTGAAAGAAAAACATCCATAATCTTCTAATCGCTCTGTGCATTTTGTGCTTTGAGCCATTATTTTTGGGTCTGGTACCACTTCATACCGCAAAAGGCATTATCAGAGCTTTGGAAGTGCAATTTAAATATATGAAAAGAAACTTATTAAAAATGCGTTAAAATCCTTATGGTTCCAAAGGTGAAGTTCAAGGTTTCTATGAGCGCATCTATGCACCACATAAAATACAATCTCGCGGAATTTGTTACTTAACAATAATTGATGCAATCGTTTAACTTTCTCTACTTGTGATATAATGCAACTTATCTCATCCAGTTTCTGGGTCATTATCAGTGGATCAGTAACGGTCGACTTTCTCTTTGAAATCAGCCTTGTAGTGTTCAAAAAATTCATTGATTTTGTTCATCCAACATGATGAAAAGTATATTAGAGCACTTTGCGTACCGTAGCACTATTAGAGTGCAAGCTGGAAAGTTTGTGCAGGGTTTTACGAAATAAAATATTCAGAACTTGCTGCAAATTAAATATCTCCGAGTTTTGATTGCAGAAGGTATGAAAGCGGTGGTAAATTGATAAAAATCAAATTCCAAGATTAGTAATCAAAATCGGGTCAGTTTGTTATGCATGAAAGTAGAACGATAATTCAGTTCAAGTTAGGAAGAATTTGGGTCAATTCGGGAGATTGCAGAATCCAGGCTCTGGAAAAGAAAACTTTTTTGTAATATCTGCATATTGAAAAATCCTAGAAAAACATTAATCGGATTAGGTTAGTAAGAAAAATTGGAATACAAGTAGGTTAATTTAGGGTGTTGCAAAATGAAAAATTAAATTGAGCATATGAAAAGGTGGAATCCGTATCCAGCCATCTTGGAATAGTATAAAATGGTAGAAAAAAAATTTCAGGTTTTTCTAAAATGACGTCAGGTCAATTGGGGTTTCTGAAATATTATAGAAGGTTAATCAAGTTGGGAAAGTTTTAAGAAAAAATGAGACTACTTCGAGTTAGTGCTAAATTTCGTAAAAATATAGGTCAAAGTTAAAGAAAATTACCAACTAGAGCAAGGATAAGAAATTACGAATTTAAAGTGTGTAACAATGTCGTCGGTTAGTTCAAGATATTTGTGATTTAGCAAGTTTAATACGGACAGGAAATTATCGAATTTAACATTTCCAAAGCCGATTTTTAAGGAATTTAATGAAATGAGAAGAATGGCGACATATCGCTCAGAATTATGCCATAAAATAATGACATTGATATTATATTATGATGGGAAAATTGAAGAGGCAACGTTGTTAAATGGTGCAACAAACCGGAGGTTTAAAAGATCTGATTAAGCGATGGAGACAACAAGAATAGCAAATTTGCTAATTTAAAGACTTGAATTTATTTATTTTTAAAATATCAATAAATCAGAGAAGATAGCAATATTTCGCAAGGCAGTTTTTACAGGAATTTATGTCTGATTTTGATAGAAAGCGCTGAAGTTTAAACAGACAATGCTGTTCAAGAAATTTCAATATTTCGGAATATTTCGAAAAATTTGTTTTTACGATGAGAAGGAATGATAAAAAATTCGTCTCTTCAAAGTTTACAGATTTGAATTTTTCAGAATTTAAAGTGTCAAAATAAAATGGCAATGTCTCACTTTGCAGTTGTCTCTAACAATGATTGACACATTGTGACAAAAAGGCGAAGAGCAACTTAGAAATAATTATGTTGTCAAATACCTCAAGATATCTGAAGCTTGACTGTCTACTGTACGTTAGTCTCGATAATAGTTCAAACTGTCAGAATACATTTTTTCACGGCTTTGGTTTTTCGTGGGATATAATTTATTTACATATTGGGATAATTTTGAGATATAAATGTTAATTTTTCACCAGAAAAACACTACAATAGCCAAAAGAATAGAAGCTTTGGGAGTCATTTTTATTGTCCGTTTATTAAAAGCTTCACAATTCTCTTAATTAAGTTACATGAACATTATTAAAAGTGGTAAAAGGGCCAAATTTGTCAAATAGACTTCTTTCTGCACACCTACATGAGAGTCTAAATTGTGCATCGTGTAGTTATGGATAACACGAAAATTAAAAAATCATAAATTGCGAAAAGAAAATTATTTCAAAAAAAGAGCTGTAAAATAGTAAAAAAGTTAGTATTTCATAATATCCTCGCTTTATCATCCTTAAAATCACATTATGATTATTTACCATTAAGACCTTAAGGCTAGAACTAAAAATTATGCATCTTTAGTTCAAATTCTTTAGAATAGGAAGTTGTGTTTGTTGATCGTTTGCGAAGCGCGATATCAGCAGTTGTTGAACTATCTTATATCAAAGGATGAAGAATATTTGACATGTAACACTAAAGAAGAATCAATTTCTTTTCGTTGTTTCATAATTCAGCGCCAGAGGGTATGTATCATGCAGTTAAAGGTTCATTGTATAGACACGATAGTTAACATTCTTGGCTAGGGATGGAAGCTTAGGTAAAACTTCTTTGGAAAGTACGTTAATGATCAAATTACAAATAAATGCTGAACCAACAATGTTGTATTACAAAAATTATTCAAGTGGAAGGGTGTCATTGATAATGGAATAGATGATAATTTTTGAATAATCAGATACTGCACTGCGCCACGAATGATGTTTAACAACCAACTTATAACCAAAATTTAACAATTTGTTATAATATTGCTAATACTTCTCGCGATCTAGACGGAAAAATGAGTCAGGGCTGGCTTAAATGTTTTCACAGTTTTATCGGCTTCAATCCATTTGTTCTTCACCTTTCTTCGTAACTCGCTGTAGTGGCGGTTGTCCTGGAACTGTCCTGTCTGAAGCTAAAGTGATCAAAACTTTGTCTCATCAGTGAAGGACAAACACCTTTTCTTTCCTCTCAATGATGAACTAACCACTTCATACCTCTGGCAATTAGCATTTCGTATATGTAAAATGTATTTTTGATTTGTTAAGACCGTGATAATAAAAATCATTGCCATATTGGTGCTTAGGAACATGAGTAATTGCGCGTGTAAAGTGAAATAATTAAGTATATAAAAATATAGGATAAATCTTTCAGCTGCGGACGATTTGACGGACAAACTTAACGGATCAGCTGCCTCAATGACCGTCCATTGCAATGAGCGACATGCGGTCACTAATCTTGAACAAATGACCCCTCATATCCAATCATTGTTTTGTTGCTTTCCAAAATCCCATTATCCTTTAGTTTATCCTTGACCCTGGCAATAACCTTATTATCCTAATCACAGGCATGTTCTACGATGCAAAATTATAATAATTAGTACTAAAATCCTTCGTGTTTTTTGCCAAAGCACGAACTAAAATCACCGGCAAATCAGCTAAAACAAAAAACACTTTTTTGGGTTAGTTAACTCTTCTAATTATTTTCGAATGTTGTTGAAAAAAGAACGGAATTACATTGTTAGAATATTACAATCGTCCCGATAAGCAACGACAGTTGTTTCGCATAAAAAACGTGCAAAAAACATGGCGAACATCCTTCGCATTGGCTATTGACCCAGGATGAAAAAATACTGGTTTAATTCGATCAGAAGACCTTGACTGCGAGTATAGTTTTGAATGGATGGTTTAACAGCTAGCTAAGTCCAAATTAAAAAATCGTTATGGAACGAAAAGCCGTTATAATACGAAATTTGATTTTTATTGCTTCATTGAATGCTGATTTTTGTTGGTCAATGGCAAGTCATTGATTAACTGCTTCCGGTAAGGTGCAAATGCGCGCACTCACATTAGTATAGTCGTTTTCCAATCAAAAAAATCCAGAAACATTCAAATTTTGCTCTCTTCGAAAGCACTTTCTTGCTAGGATGGCGAAGGATATTTTCCAAGCTATTTCTCCGGTTTCCCAGATTGAAGCGCATTCGCCACTCTGCCCTGAAGGCTTGGGCATTCTCAGAGAATAAAAATTTCTTTGGTGTACAAATTTGTTCTTCACAAGGTTCCAATTTCTTCTTTTGTTCTTGGGCCGTTTGTTCCATGCTAAAAATGCAGGGTACCGGTTTGTACGCAGGTGTTGCAATGTTGCCAAAACCTCTTTAAATTTTATGAGTGAGTCTTTGATCACGCTCGTAAAGCTCCAAAAACGAGCTTGCAACACTGCTTTTCGTCCTGTTCACTCTTCTTTTAACCTTGAACAAAACTACGCAGGAACGTTATGTTCAATGCCCTGTTACTGCTGTGAATATATAATATTCTGTGGGCATACAAACTGCCTGCTTTTTACGGTTGGGTTACGTCACAACAAAAAAAATAGACGAATCGAATTAATTCGATTCGGTTTTTCGGACAAAAACGGTATCCGTGTGGGATACCTATAAATTTCATTGCAGTAGAAGATGCTGCAGCTTGAAATGAAACTCTGCGCAATACAATCTTGTAGCATAAAAATCTTGACCATCTTGGTCTTATTGGATTTCAAAACCGCGAAGACATGCTAGATGGTTAGGTAACCGCAATATTGTCATTCAAACGGTTTCCATATGTGCGAGACAAGATATAATAGTGTAATCGAAGCTATAAAGAGTTATTTCGCAATTTCCTAAGGTCATATTCAGTACTTTTTTTAATTATATAAAAAAATTCAAGTTTTAAGTAGTTAAGCTTTACTTATGTAATAGAATAATGAAATATGTGGCGTGGAACCTTCATTAATGCGCTAGAGAAGAGTTGTGTCTTCAACAATATAGAATTTTCTAAGATTACTGCTCCTTCAGCATACTTGGAATATTTCTAGGCTATTCTAGAATCTTCAACCCTTTGCCGAACTTAGAGTTATCCTGTATATCGTGCATTTTCCTATTCTGGACATTTCATTAAATTATTCAGGATATATTCTCAGCGCTGTAGAATAACTATAGATTACTACTGCTTCAATTCTTCATTCATTTTTATTGTTTAGTAGTTGATGTGGGAATTTCTTTACTGCTCCCTTTTCACCTCCTTACTCTCTTTATCTTCCTTGCCCCCTCCCTCTTCTCCTTAATCTGAACCTCTCAAGAAATCTCCAAAATTTAAACAAAGCCACAATATCAGCATTTTTCCTATTTAAAACCAATATTGCATTATTCAATTGTGATTAAATCCAAGGATGGCTAATGACCCAAAAATCAGATTTATACCGAATAGATAGTTTTGTTTTGGTATCTACATACTCGAATTTCCGGAATATATTTGATGTTGTTTTGATGTCGAAACCTTTAATCGATCGATGAACTGGCTTGGTTTACATAAATTTTCAAAAAAAAAAGGAAAGAGGAAACTAAAACAGATTTTGGGAGGGGGAAGGGGGGCTATTTAAATATTAAAAAAAATTATTTATTATAATTCAAACAAGTTCAGGTAGTGCGGCAATTCCAGATAAAACTAACAAATAATTTTTTAATGGTTTTTGAAAGGGAGAAACACCCCTACATTTCCTTATATAGCAGTTTTGTAATATTTAAAAAGATAGGATTTAAAAAAATTTTTGGGCCCATTTTGGAGCCCTGTAGTCTGATGATTGTAAGATCTAAAGAATTCGACGAGGTATCGTAATGTGGCCCCATTTTCACCCTCGAAATCGTCGTATTATAGTATTTTTGGGAGGTTAGGCTGCTGTATATAAAACATTAAGGCGTTTTTGGAGATAGTTTAAAATTATTTGGAAATTACGTGAGGGGATTTTAATTCCAACTTTGTTACTGTTAACGCTAAAGATTTCGGCTAGGTGACTTAAATTAGCTGCATCATCACTCTTTAAACTGCCTCATCATATTTGCATAGAGACGGTTTCATGAGGGGACTTCTATGGGTTCAAAAGTGAAAATGCACTTTTTTTGAGCTCAAAATTAAAGCTCTCAAGTCTGTGTGAATTAAGTTTTACTCAATGGTTAAAAATAGGTTTCTGGGGGATTTAAGCGGAGAGGGGATGTAATCTGTATCTAAGCTCTTTTTGGGAAATTTAAATTACTTTAAAGGGTATTCGTGTGGGGGTTTTGATGGCATGTAAAATTTGAAGATTCGAATATTTTGGGATAATTTTGGAGACATGTAAGCTTATTACTGTTGAAACTAGAGTTGTCAAGGAAATACTCTTTAAGTCTTATTTGGTACACACAGAAAAAGTCTCATGGGGATGGTTAAGGGTCAGTTCGAAATGGGCTTCAGTTGCTGGTTAAAAATTGGTTTTTGGGGATTTACGCGGGCGAGGAATGTATCTTCTATAATATCTAAACCCTTGTTGGTTCCCAGGTAAAAATCTCGAAAGTTTAAATTAACTTTTAAGGCCTGTAACATTGTTACTGTTAGAGTTAGGGATTTCAAGTAGGTCTCGTAAATTAGTCCCATTCTCATTCTTGAAATTGTCCTATTGTTTAATAGTCGCATTACAATCGTATTACAGTCTCAATAGAAGTTTCATGGAAGCGACTTGTAAAGGCGCAAAGGTCAGAGCTCTCTTTCAAGCCCAAAATTGCAATCTTAGCGCCGCTTTAAAGTAGGGTAGAAGGGAAGGTTTTCCGGATTTTCAGCAGATAGCAGGTGTGGTCTATAATTTATTTATGCTTTTTGGAAGAGTTAAAATTATTTGAAAATTAAGAGAAAGGATTTTAGTACGATAAAAAACTGCCAAAACTTTGGTTAAACAAAAAATTATTTTCATGGGTTTTGAGAGAGTGAAAGCTTTTTACAGGTCTTTACTGTTGCTCAGTTTTTAATGTTTTCTACTGATATCTTATAATTGGGCATGGTTGAAAATGAGTCTAAAAAAATTCTTTTGGGTCGAAAATTTTAAAATATTGAAAAATGTTGGTTTTTGGCCTGTATCCCTTAAAGGAGAACACTTCTATAAATACATACATTAAAAATTATAAGTTAATTAAAAAAGTCTTATTCTCTAAACTGCTCCATTGCGTGACCACTCCAAATATCCCGATAGAGAAATTTTTTTATAACCTTTCAAGTCCTAATAGGCTTAGCATCTCAAGTTCTAATACTTTTCATTTGATTTCAGATAAAAAACTAGAAGAGCGTTGCTCAAAATCCGAATCTTCACTGCCCCAAGAAAAACCCAAGAAGCCCTCAGAACCATTCCCCCCTCGTCGCTTTATTTCTTCCATCCTTGGGGGGGATATTCCGTATGGCAGTCGAGGGCATGTGTTAACACGAGCAGAGAGGAAGGAATACCCACCCATTTTACCTTCAAACAAAGTCTCTCTTCCTTCCAGTCCCAAGCCAAAGGAAGACGTCCCTAAACCTCAAAACTTAGCTCCAATTCGACATTTCTCCGTTATTCAGAGAACTCCAAAGACGAAACGGGAAGAAGATACTGAGGTGAGATTACCAGCTCCTCTGGTGCATCAGGAACCTGAACAGGACCAGCCAATCGACTATCATATCCCCAAGAGGAAAGGAGAAGTAGAGAACGAGGAGGAAGAAAGAAGGCATCGAGAGCAAAGGAGATCCCATTGCTCTAAGGTGAACAAACCCCTAATAAATGTTAGGGCGATTGTGGGGAAGCTTCCCGTGGTCACTTCGGCTGCTGCAGGCCACGGTCGCTCCACTTCCAACGGAAGTGGGGCCAATTCAAACAGTGGTTCCAGTGGTTCGGGCAGTGGTGTTTCTATAAACTTTTCCGGGGGTTCTGGTGGGAGTAACAGCGGTGGAACCCTCGGTGGCGGTACTGGGGGTGGCGGGATGAATCCTGGAAGGGATGGACGGCAAAATTACGGCCCTAGTAGCCCTCCTACGGGATCCCTTCCCCCTTTTTATGAATCCTTGAAAGGGGGGAATAATGGAAATGGATATAATGCCAATGGCGGATTTTCGTCTTCGTATCTGGTGAATGGTCACCAAAACATGGATTGTGACACCGGCCAAGTAAGACATTATTTTTGTGCCTTAACGAATGTCCTGTTTTTGTAATTTTTAGCAGGAGCTAGCAAATCTGTCTATTAACAGCGGTCAAGCTTCACCCAAGCAATATTCGACCTTGCAAAATGCCTCTTACGGTATAATAATGAAAGACGAGACTGATTTGGATATATACGAGAACAAAATGGATCCCATGAATCAGCTTTTGCCTAACAACTATTCTGCCTATGATGAGAGCATGATGGTAGATATGGTGACTGGAGCTGTGGTAAGTTTGTGATTTACCCATCCAGGAGTGATTAGGAATATTTGATTTTCAGGTAGATCCTTTGCAATTCACAGCAACATTAACGTTTTCGAGTAGTGCTGAACATGCTCTCCTGGAAAGTCTGTCGGATGCGACAGATTTATCTTCTTTCCTACAAAGACTTCCCAGTGAGGAACAAGGGGACAATGAGGAAGGAGTTAGCAATTCCAACACTGAGTCGGGACAATTGCAAGTTGATCAGAACATCGATGGTTTCAGTGAACAGATGTTGAACAGAAACCAATATGAAACCAGACCTGGATATAATCACTCTCAATTCTCCAAGATGTATCAAGATTCCCTACCATCTTATTCTTCTTCCTTGAACTCCTCTTCGGATTCGCTCCAAGTTCAAATGCAGCAGCAGCAGCAGCAACAACAACAGCAGCAAATGCTCTCTCCAACGTTGAGCTTCAATGGTAGTGCTCTCGTGTGTCCCGAGATGTTCTTTTACCTTTTCATCTATTTATAATGTAGGAAGTGGGCTAGATTTGGATTCACCTACCACGATGTCTTTGCCAAGTCCTGGAGCCGCTTCCTGTTCTCTGGATGGGGATGGTACAATAAGCCCATCAGCAGGAAGTGTGAGTGGTAGTGGAAGAAGAGAAAGTGCATCCTCCGGAGAGGTACCAAACGTGGGCCCATCCCTGCAAGGCAGGGTAAATGTCTTGCAGAAGAGGGTAAGCAAGTTGATGCAGGCAAGAAGCTATAGGGAATTTGACATTTGTTTCTTAAACAAAACAGCACTGCCCAAATCAAACTATTGCTTATGTTCTCAGGCATGTTTCACTTTTCCTTTTTTTACCGATAAAAACCTTTCTCAGTATTCCCGGATTTTGATTAAAATCTATTGCAGCTGGGTTTGCCTAATGAGGTGCAACTGGAGTTCGTCAATGGGGGTCACGGGATTAAGAATCCCTTGGCGACTCAGGAGACTCCGAGGCAGGGGCCGAGGACTGAGGACAAGGCCAAGGTGGCCTCAGTCACTAGCGAGGACGGCCAAACAACATTCTGTTGTAAGGTACGCACATGCAAAGTAAGAGATTATTTTACTCGTATGTGCACTCCTTCTACTACTCTCATTGGCCGATTAACTTGATTCGACTAAAGTTGGATTTTCAATTTCAGATTTGCAACAAGACCTTTGCCCTTCAACGACTGCTCAACAGGCACATGAAGTGTCATTCTGATATTAAACGATATCTGTGCACGTTTTGCGGGAAGGGTTTTAATGATACTTTCGACTTGAAGAGACACACAAGAACTCATACTGGTAGGTTCAGAAGAGGATGGAGGAGATGTTGAGGGTTAATGTGTGGAAAAATCTAGACATTTTCAGTTATAAATAGAAATGGCATCTTATGGTTTAAGAACTAAAATGGACACAATTGGCAGGATTTAGAGTGATAAGGAAATTTATTTATCGGGGAAAAATTTACGTTTAGTAATGCTAGTAGATTGTTAAATATCAGATCAGATTAATTATTTAACGCAAGAGGACGTTATCCTTAATAACTCTCAGACTGGATACGATTTGGATTTATATAGGAAAATTGATTTTAATTTTTTGAACGGTGGCACTTAAGGTAAGTACCACCAACCACCAGTACCACATACTTTTTTATACAAACGACAGTATTCTATCTAGTATCCAAACTGGATAGAACTAGGATTTGCTCCGAAAAATGGCAAAACAGGACAGATTTAAAGTTACGGATATTGTCTTGGTAAACGTCCGAGCTGGACAGAATTAGTAGTTAGCAATGGAAATTGGCAAAATGGGACTGTTTGGAATTAAAAAAAAAAATTTAATATGTTGGCTTTCGATTTAACGGAGTGATATTGATCTTCGATACTTCAATTGAAGTCATGCAGCCTTGGAAAAGAATTTTTAGGGACCTTCAAGCTCGCAGAAAATAGTCACTAATATGACCTCGTAACTCAGAAAATAAGAGATTTTGCAAATGCTTTTGAATAGAGTCAGAGTACGCACCCAGAGGGTAAATCTGAGGTATCCTTTACGACAATTGCTCCTCGCGTTTTCGAAATATCGACGTTTAAAGTTCCAAAAACTGACGAAACAATAGGGGTTTTCTGCCTTTGGAAATTTACAAATAAATTTCGACATTTTTGATGGGCCGATTCTTGAAGAATCGGGACTTACTCTAAACTAAGATAAATAGAGTTCATACAAAAAAAAAACAGCAAGAAATCAAGATGGGTGCAATATTAATTTTTTGAAGCGTATGTGTAGGATTGATATTGAAGTTCAGAGTCATTTTTCTGATTAGATAATGCCTCTAGTTTTGCGAGGATGGAGATTGCTTAACTGGTCATAATATTTCGAATCTTTTGAGGGTGATTTTATCGAAATACAAAAAAAAACTTTTAAAAAAATCGCCACTGGCTTTCTAAAACATCAAGGAATAATATATAACTTTAATCATTAAGATCAATCTAAAATCGCATCCAATATGCGTATATAAAGGAATAGTCCTCAAAAAATAGCAACACTTCTCTCACATCTACAATACTATTTTTAGCTAAAAATGTATGCATTTTTCACACAAATTTACACGGACTGACCTGGGCTGACTCTGGATTTTCCCATTTTAGGTGTTCGGCCTTACAAATGTGGCCTGTGCGAGAAGTCCTTCACTCAAAGGTGTTCCCTTGAGTCCCACTGCCTCAAAGTCCATGGAGTGCAACATCAATATGCCTACAAAGAAAGGCGGACAAAAGTAAGTGAAATTTAGCCGTTTATGAACAAAAAAAGCATGAACTTATATTTAATTCAGGTTTATGTTTGTGAGGAATGCGGCCACACCACCTCAGAACCAGAAGTCCACTACCTCCACCTAAAGGAGAAACACCCCTACAGTCCAGCCCTTTTGAAATTCTATGATAAACGACATTTTAAATTCACTAATTCCAATTTCGCCAACATGCTTTTACAAGTACGAACTTAACATAATCCCCATTAAGAGTTTTATTAAAGAGTTTAGAGATTGTTGGGTTATAGAACTAGGAGCATCCGTCCAATAGAAGAAAGTACTTCCTGCAGTTTCAGACACTTTTCTTTGAGTTGGAGGGTCAAAAAATCTATTTAAATCTCTTCTGTGATAATTTTAATTTAAATTTTTAACGTGTTTCGTCGTGTAATACTAGTTAGGTGGACACTTCCTACGTTAAGATGAAGTAGAAAATTTCGAAATCCCCAGGTTTCGAAGTTTTTTACGCACATAGTACTACAAGCAAAAGTGGTGTTTTGACAACGAATTGATGTATTGTTAAGTAACTTATTAACTCCATTTTAGCTTGTAGATTAAGGGCAACAAACGCGCCTTTTTGAAGGCGTTGTAGACAGCCAAACTCAATAATAAAATCGGGTTAATCGTGCAATCATGGTGAATGGAACTGGGTAATTTAGGGTAGTCTTAGTTATAGCTGTTGTTTCGTAATTGTTTTGAGGGAATATTTGCAAGGTAAGCTGTAGAAGAAAAAATCAATGATTATGCAGCCATGTGTCAAGACAAGGGTCCTAAGTTTGAGTATGGTAATCTTACTCTTTCCGCTTATAATTAAAAATTTGACAAACATTTCTGCTACCCAATGATACGTAGTAAGGTCCAAAAGTTTCCATCCTAACATACTTTTAAGGGTGGCAGAACATAGCAATTTTTTTTGTTTTTCAATATATTTTCCTTTTATCTCAATGCACTTTTCAGACCGACTAATTAACATTTCTAAGCCTTAAAAAAATAATCAGAAATATTAGTGTTAAAATATCCTACATTTGCTAAATTGATTCCTTCATCGTTAGAAAATTTCCTTCCACACAAATCAGATTTTAATTTTGAGAAAAGAAATTAATCACTGGGAGCCAAGTCAGGACTGTAGGGTGGATGATCCACTTCTCGAAAACCGCATTCGAGCCCTGCAGCTTTTGCGACCGTAACCGTGTGAACTGGAGCATTGTCATGCAATAGTCGCATATCTCGACTAAACTTTTCGCGACGCTTTTCTCCGATTGCATCTCGTAATTTGTATCAAAAGGAGGCATAACAAATCCTGTTTACCGGCATTCCTCTCTTTGAAGTCAATTAAAAGAATTCAACTTTGTCCATCTTATGGATCTAAACACTTCTCACAAATCGTTATGACGTGTTTGTTGAGATATAGGATTTTCCCACATTTTTGACATGAATATTTCAAAAATTAATGTTTTTTTATTTTTATGTATAACATGGGTGACATCTTTTCCTTTTTTTGTTTTCTGTCGCCGAAGTCGAAATTTCCGGTAGATTTTCTTGCTGATAATATTTCTCCAGCATTATTTGAAGTTCCCTTGGTAAATCGGTCAATTGGGCAAGTTTTTTTAGTTGATCCTTTAATAAAGTTAGGTCCAATGTTTTGAGATATTCTCGTCGTGAGGAAAATTCGTTTTTGTTGATCGAGAAAAATGATTCGAGAATTGATTCCAGCTATATTTAGTATTTGGTAAAATATCATCACAGGTCATCTTGTAGATCTGCTAATATTATAAGTCGCACAAAGCTTATCGGCCACATTGACGCCCGATTTTGTTGTTTTGTAAAATTCAATTATTTCAGGCTTTTTTTCAATATTATTGTCAGCTTCGCTGGAGCTAATATGCATACTTGATAGAAGAATTATAGTTTTTCCTTTTTTTGGGATGTATGAGACTATGATTTCATTCTTTGTATAACCAAAAAGGCTATGTTGGTTACGCTCGGCGGGTGAAACAAATTGTGTTGGAATTTCTTCTTTGTTCTTTCTAATGGTACCTACGTAAGATAGGTTCCTGGCTTCTAATCTTTTCACTAATTCTAAGCTGGTAAATCAATTGTCTGCAGTAATATTGCGGCTAGATTGGAAAATTGGTGCTTCTAGTCTCATTACTACATCGGTGAAAGAATTGCTCTGGAATCTCCTATAAGGTCCTTCCGGTTGCTGACCACAATAAATTTCCATATTAGATGTATAAAATAGTTTCGCGTCTCATAGAGAAAAAATTTTTATTCCATATTTGCTCGGTTTTGATGGAATATACTGAAGTCGCAACGTCCTCGAAACGCTGGCAACATTTCATCATTTGTTACATTTTGCCCAAGAAGATAATGCATTTTACAATTAGAAATAAATTTTGTAAAAAGATCTCTAACCGCCGCTTTATCATTCTTACGTCGTTCTTCTCTTGGCTGTTTGGTATCAAATCTTAGGCATCTTAGTAAAAATCGGCATCGTTTTTCAGTCATAGCCATTCGGAAAACATCTACTCCTAAACCATTAGGCACCCAAACCATAACCTAAACCATTGGGCGAAATACCCCGGCAATGTAGAGGAACCCCAAAAGTGCCTTCATTTCAACCATATCGGTGGGGAAACAGTTCTCTCTCTGTCTCTCTCCTTGGTATTTTGATTTTATGAACTCTATGTACTGATTTGTGTATTGCACCAACATAGTCAAAATTTCAACACATAAAAAGATTCCAACATTCCACTACCGTCTTTGCAATCTCACCAACGACTCCAGGTAACTTCATAATAATACTATATGGTCTTGCTCGGGAAGACCTAGGGGGAGATTTACTTCATTTAGACCTATCTTTACCAATAAAAAATTCACCACTGTCTTGATAATCCAAATTTTCTTCCTCGCTGACTTCATGTTCTGTGTCAGAATTTACCGATTTAGTTTCTATGACATCTTCTACATTGGAATCGTCAAATTCAAGGATATCTTCTTCAGGAATGTTATTACTAATTTCATGATCAAGAAAACCCACACGATTTAGTTCCTCCCCATCATCGATTTTACTGAAATCGTATACTTTTTGATCGATTTTTATGGAAAAATTATAAATATATAAAACTAACGCGAATATATGGATAATAACCGAACGTAGTATTCTTTCGAAAAAAAATGTAACTGAGGCTAAATAATGTACGTAACGATCGCGCTGTATCATCAGGTACACAGCTAAAAATTAGCGCCTTTTTTTAACAATAAAAATTTTATGAGTGGCTGTAAACTGTGGAAATTTTAGAAGCATAAAGAAAATCCTCTACTTGAGGTATACTACAAACTACTAAATATTATAGTATCAATAGTTTTTTTTAAATTCCCAGACATCAGAGACATATATCTGCTGAATACATGCGCGACTAACGGAGGATTAAAGAAATTTGGGTACTCGTCTTGCACTAACTTTATTCATATGAAGATGTTTATGTAGAACAGTGGTTTTAAAAAGTTCTAATCTTTCTGCAGTTTCTTTTGCCTTCAAACGTCTGTCTGAAGTGACTTCCCCTTTTACAACAGCTATTGGTTCCGGTGTTAACACTTTAACAGGGTATCCTAGACTAGGATCATCTTTGATGTTTTCACGACCCATACGAAAATTCCAAGCTCAGCCTTTCAAGGTGGAATAGGATGGGGCCAAATTACCATATACAACGTCCATCCATTGTTTTATTTATTTTGGCGATTTTCCTTCTAAAACTAAAAACTTTATCACCGCACAATATCAATTTTCAACATTTGTAAAATTGAATTAGCACTTGAGCAAGAATTTTTAACTAAATACCTTCTTCCTTGATTTGGTTTATTTTTACTCCTCAGGTAGATAAGGGATTAAAGTATATAAATAAAGTTTTGTTACTTCCTAGAAAAATCGAAAATGTGTCAGGACGGAAACTTTTCGATCTCACTACGTACGTTTTTTTATCTCAAGACAGGGTCCGCGTTTACTTCTGCCAAGCTTCAAATGTTTAAAAATCTTTCATAATTAGATCTAAAATTGTATTTTTTAAGTAATAATTGAAATTATCTTCTCAACTTCCTCTGCACATATTCCCGCACTTATTTTACTGGTGCGAGAAAACTGCGGTGCTACAGGAGCCTCCCCTCGGTCAAATTATTCTCATAATATTATATTCATTATCATAAGCATGCATCATAGGAGTGATTAATGAATGAGAGGAAGGTATAAATGTGATGTAAATAGGAACCCCTTTAGTTGTTTAGTATTTCTGATTTAAGTACCTTTTCTACCTTCATTAGTTGTTACAATAGTTATTTTCCTAACGAATGCGGAAAGTAGTACTTTCCCACATATGATTGCCGTTGCCCGAACGAAATCGTTGAAAAACACACTTTCCGCATGAGTTAGGAACAATATTTTTTCTACTACCACGAATAAATAGAAAAACTTTTTGTTTGTATACTCCAACATTTTTTTAAGAACTATAAAAACTCAAAACTGGAGTAAAAACTGCTTTTATTTCCATGTTACTTTTCATGTATAAATTAAATCCACCGCACATTCTAAATAGTTTATCCATTTACGTTGATGTGTGGAAGATATCCGAGCTATCTTAATATAAGAAATAAGAAAATAAGATAATGTTTATATCTAAACAAATACAGTAAATATGCGGGGAAAAATTCTCCGCACTCAACTCAGTGCAGGAGAATACTACTTTTCACACGCAACTGCGTGCGACAAAGGGTCAATCAAGCACGGTAGTAGGAAAATATAATTTTATTATTTTTGTAAATCACCCTCAGAGAAATCTCTTATTCTGATAATGGTTTCCCCCCTGGGCTTCTTGTTGTCTATATTGTTTCTTTGCAGATGTTTAATCGCTGTTAATGCAGTATTTATTATAATAATTAGTTTTATTATTGCTTTTTTTGAGTGGTAATAATCCTCGTGTTATCACGTCTCAAGTTCGCGATCAAAACGACGACTGGTATTTTATTCATTAATATTTTCCATAAGTTATTAATTTATAAACTTCTGTATTTATGTAACTCATCAATTTAAAGACATATTTGTACTTAAAAAATAAGACAAAGTGTATTGTACTTTCCTAATGTTGTTATACAATAAATTTTTATATATTGATTCTTAATGTTTTGTTTTTACACGCAATTCAATACAGAAATAAACGTTGTAGGGCTTGACTATTAACCAAAATTATTATGTTTTCACAGGCAATTATTTTCTTCCAAACTTATTTCAAATCTGAAAATGACAATAAAGAAATCTTCAAGATCTTCTGCCGTATCGCTAATGGTTTCAGGAATATTAGTTTTCAAGTACAATTCTCTTTATCGAGTCTTCAATTTCTCGCGATTCTAGAAAAAAAATGCCCCCCCCCTTGATATTCATAAAAAGATGAATTGAAGCTGACTAAAAAAAATCTACATTACAATGTCTAGCCAGGGTTTGAATGTCTCAGTCACAAGGCAATTACAAGTTTCTAAGGGTATTTTGAGCTTTGCAAATTTTTTAAAAATTTTTCGAAAAATTTATACCGCAAAAAACAATCAACCCACGTTTATATACATAGAACCGAAGTCCATATATATCCAGTATCCTCTTTAACTAAGAGATACCGTTTGTTTGCATTATAAAACAGGAGTCTATTAAAAAGCAGAGTCATACCTAAGCCTTTATCTTGTAATTACTTTATTTAAAAAAAAAAACAGATAACATAGGTAATCTACGTTAATGTGATTGGGTAATGATGAAGTTCAAAGTGTTATGTTTAGTTAGAAAATATGAAATTTGTAGGTTATATAAATAAAGGGGCGCAGGGAGAAGCAGCGAACTGCTTGGCATTAGTGTGTAAGTAGGTAAAAACTCTGATAAATTTTCTTACAAAAAATATACCGAATAAAACGCCCAACCTTTCAACGCCAATGCTTTTTATCTTAAGTAGCGTTCAAGGTATCACAATTCATTAGAAAAAATGCCATGATGATCATTATAAAACAGGCGCCTAGTACGTAGTTTAAAGTATTTTATTTATTCTGAAAAGAGTCAATTCTAAGATAGAAGCGTACTGAAGAGAGGCATGCCCTTCAGCAGTGTCACAAACAAGTGCCAGATAAAATAGTCATATCGTATTTACTACTCTACGCCACTGCGTTTTATCTTCATTACAACCGGGCTTAATACTAATAAGACGCAGAGGTGGCCTGAGGCAATTGCTCTAGTAACACCCGAGACATCGACGCTCAGAATTCCAAAGCTTGGACATGACTGAGAATGTTTTATTTCGGACATGCAATGAGTTCTATGGAACCTGATTTTGAATGAATTGTGTACATTAATAATATACTTCTGAAACCTGGAGGCTATAAAGTGGAGCTCTTGCGGAAGGGATAATGGAACCTTACAACTTGTTTTGCGTACGGATTTCGAGATACATCTGTAGGAAAATTATACAGATGTGTCTATTATTTACGTATTTAGCTTACGTAAATGATAATATACTTGTTGTTCCTTATATATTCATGAACTAGCTAGAAATCAACAAATTTAATTAATAGCTTGATATGAACAAATAATACCCAACCAAAGTTAAGTACCCAACCAGGATTCTGAAGGGACAAAATTACTTATGCAGAGAATTGAATGAATTACTATTTTTATGATTCTAAAATTAAATTTATCTCTTGAAATTTCTTTATCAGCTCTCCTCGAAGATGATTATTTTCAGTACAAATCGGAATTTCAAGTGGAATTTGTAGTGGTACTGGTACTACCATAAAACTGCATGTTTGTGCGCTCTTTCAAAGACCATTAATATCTGCTAAGTCAGAACTAATCACCGTGACTGATAAACAGGTTAGTCGTGATTCGTATAAATTCACTTGGAGACCAATAAAACTTCTGTTTTCAACATAATGGCCCCAATAAACAACAAAAAGAACGATCTAGTGTGGGTTTCTCCATTAAACAAGGAATTTACTACACCTGGGGTTGTGAAGAAATGCACATGGAGAGAGAGTTTGGGGAAGAATATTATTTCTCCCCATACTAAACACGACTGGTTAGTACTAAAAAAAAATCTTATTTGGATCTATTTAAATTTAAGACCTATTTTTAGGGGGGCCAAATACACACATGGAGTGTTTCCAGATGTTTTATCGATGATTGGGAACACTCCCTTAGTTAAGCTGAATAAAATTCCTCGAGAAGAAGGACTTGAGTGCAACATCTGTGAGCAAATTATTATTAATTTATTATTATTAATGATTATTATGATCACTGAAAATTAGATGCAAAATGCGAGTTTCTCAACCCTGGCGGATCGATCAAGGACCGAATGGTAAAACGCATGTTTGAGGATGCCGAGGAGCAGGGGTTGATTAAGCCTGGAATGACTATAATTGAACCATCGTCTGGAAACACTGGCATTGCTATCGCATTGATTTCTTCCCTTAAAGGTTATAATTGCATCATAGTGATGTCAGAAAAGATATCCGATGAAAAAGAGGCGGTAGTTACCTCTCTAGGAGCTAAAGTGGTGAGAGTTCCAATGACTGCGGGGTCGGTTGATAAAGACGGATTGTTTGGGACTGCAAATCGGCTACATAAAGAAACTCCAAATTCTTTTATCTTTGACCAGGTTGATTGATAACATACTTCAACTGAAGATCGTTTTGAAATCGTAACATTTCAGTTCAATCACCCGAGTAATCCACTGACCCACTACGACACCACGGCAAACGAGATTTTGCAACAACTAGAGAACAAAGTTGATATGATTGTACATGATTCAAATCTTAAGTAAACTTTTAAACATGATTATTTTTCAAAGGTTTTTGGAGGAGGAACTGGAGGAACAATCACAGGAATAGGTAGGAAATTCAGGGAAGTCTCTCCACAAACCAAAATCGTTGGATTCGATCCTGAAGGATCCCAGTTTGCCTACCCGGCATCCCTCAATAAAAGTGATGTCACTTTCTGGGAAGTTGAAGGTATGGGAATTGTGAAGAAAACTAAAAAAAAAATCATATAAATTTGCCCTCAGGAATTGGTTATGAGATCATACCAGGAACCCTAGATCAAGGAGTCTGCGACTACTGGGTGAAAACTAATGATTTAGAATCTCTCCCCATGGCTAGAAGATTGATGAAGGACGAGGGATTGCTTATTGGCAAGTTTCAGGAATGAAAGCCACAAAATATCACTTTCGTTACTTTAGGAATGAGCTCGGGAGCTGCAGTTGCAGCTGCAGTTAAAGTTGCCAAAGGTTTGAAGAAAGGGCAAAATGTGGTCGTATTTCTCCCTGATAGTATCAGAAATTATATGAGCAAATTTGTGTCTGATCGATGGATGGAGGCTAAAGCGTACCAACCTTGTGTGAATAGAAACAATTTATGGTTCGTATTCACCATTAGAAACAAAAATATTATTTGTGAAAATGATAGTTTAGGTGGTGGGACAAGCCAGTCTCTAGCATACCTTATAGGAAACCGGAATTAGTCGACAGCAAAGGTACTCTAGGGTCTGCTTTGAATCGTCTGGAAACCCAGAAAAGAAACGAGGCAATTGTGATTTTACCCAATGGGTTTGCAATTCTTCATATCTTACTAAATTTTAACATGATTAAAAACCTTTTTCAGAAACTTCCTGGGAATAGTTACTTGTGATATAATAAGAAACAAAGTCATTTCAGGATCGCTCACACCATTAGATTTGATTGAAACATGTACCTCAAGGATTTTGCCTAAACTGGAAAATAATTCCATATTGGGAAGAGCATTTAGAATTATTGAAGGGGACAAGTTTGCTGTAGTTGTGGAGAAATCTGGTGAGTTTCAAATTTTGAATAGTTATTGGTGAAAGAACTGTTGGTTTTGGTTTTTATAGGATCCGGGACCAATAAAATTGAGAAACCTTTGGGAGTGATTTATGGAGAAGATATATATAAGTTTATTGCAAAAGGGCCGTGATTTTTTCTATTGTGATTTTTTTATTTGTAATTTTAGTGGTTTAATAAAAATAATAATTGCATAATTAATATTGTGTCTAATATTCCATCTAGGGATTTACCCATAAGTAACTCAAAAGCCAGAGGCGTGCGGAGGAAATTTCTCAGCAGACAACAATAGCTTTTTAAGGAATTCTGCGTGATAAACCTAGTAAATCCGACGCTTCCTTTGATCAGTGAATACTGTGTATGGTGAGTTGCCTGCCGTTACGAACGATTTAATACAATATTGGCTACATTTACATCGTTGACTACATTTCACAATCTAATCTTTTTGGTGAATAGAAAATCAGAGCTTATTCTCATTTTTATCCTTAGACCTCTAAGATTTTCATGGAAATTCCTCATCTGCAAAAGAATACTTCCTGTGAAATAAGGGATAGGTATATTTTCATCTTAATCATCAGTAAGTTCAAATTCCCTTTATTGTATCAATGATTAATCATCGAGTTCTACAAAACATAAGAAGCCTGTTTTATGACTATTTAATCGTTATCTAAAACTTATTTATTTTACGAACATCGTTGCAATAATTAAAATAATTGTGTCCAATGTGAAGTTTAATATAGAATACCATAAGCAGTAGAGTGTGACAAACGCTGAAATACTGCCAGTAAGATTTATTTCTGGATATAAAATAAAAACGAATATTCTACGAAATGTGTATATTCCACCTTGCATATTCAACCTGTAGATAACACAATCTAGCGAGATAACTGATTAGGCATTTCGAATCCAACGTATCACTAATCAGCCATCTTAGCAAACAGGTTGTTTCATTACCTTATGGTCTCTCTTTCCTAATACTTTTACCTGCTGCAGTTCCGGATCATGGAACTTAGATATTTGATAGGGGTACTTTTTTTAGTAGTTTTGTGTGGACCCTTTACGCGCACCCAAGATCCAGCAGATGACAATACAGACTCCGATAATGACGTGGAACCTGTGCCAGGAGTGAATGTGGACTTTGGAAACGATTCTGGACAACCAGTGCCTGCAGAGGGGGATCCAGAAGTTGCAGATGGAGGAGTGGTCCCCCAGATCAATAATACTGGTAAGTTTAAAAAGTCCGAGTTTGTATGTGGTGTGAAACTGATGGATTAAAGTATCTACGAATATTATTGGGGCGTGGCCTACGAGATTTGTACTTTTGTCAAAAGGTACTTTTTATTGTGTAGAAATCCAGTTTTCTTGGGTATAAATGAGAAGGAAAAAGTTTTTAACGCACCTAAAGGCCTAGTTTTGCTGAATATAGATACTTTTTTGCGTTCTTTGTGTCGTAATTAAACGCTCTTATCTCTTAGAGTTTTATTCAATAATGAATCATTTGTTTATTGCTTGGCATGTTGATAACGTTTGTAGAATCTAAAACCGGTGTAAAATGATGAAACAGGGTACGATTTTAATGGTAACTGGGCGTAGTTTCTCTCCCTTCCAATTTGGTCGTTGTGGGGATTGTTTGTAGTGCTCTGTGCGGCCATGTGAATCACCAACAATGACACATTTTCTATTTTATTTAATCTTCATCACAAGACACATACACACTTTGGGATAATATTAAGGGACTTGCTGGTAGTGTTTTCTTTCGGAGAGCGGGGGAAATTTATTACCTCCTAAATGTATCATTATGTAAACTCCTTAACTCGTTACTAACCTGAACTAACCCAGGAACTTCCTCATATACCAAAAAATCTATCAGTTTCATCATCTCACTGTGTCTAACTACAATTACACTCTTGCAAGACTAGTTTTAGCCACTTTTACTTTACCATTACTAACTTGAATACACTCATATTGGGCATGGCCGCATTTCTGCGTTTGTCAAAAAGAAATGTGGACGTTCCCTCTAACATGCTTTGTTTGTCGTAGATGAGAAACCCGTAGATCCCCCAGTCCCTAACCCTGAAACTAGCGACACTAACGATGATCAAGCGGGATCAGATGTTCTACCCCTTCAGGCAGTAGGAGAAGCTGAACCCTCTTCATCTGATGATGCTCCATTGCATACCCTGCATAGTGTAGCGAGAATGGGGCAGTATACATACGAAGCGGATTACGGTTAGTTTTGTGTGATAATTTGGGAACATGTTGTTACAAAGTACTACTGGAGATTCTAGATAAATTTTGTTTATTCATTGATAAAGTGATATTTACTAAGGAATTTTGATGACTCAGATTACGAGATTAATTATAAAACTATATAATTATCCTGAGTCACATGAAACATATATTTATTTCCTGTTCCTACACTGGTAATTTTAAGAAATTAGAAAAAAAAACTTTAAAAAATGTCATTCTCAATACGTTTAATAACACAATAATTATCGTTATCTTATTTACTCTGCGCACAGCTAAAAATGAGGACAGATAAGAAAGGTTTCTCCACATGCATATATAATTAATCAAATGTGTCACTTTCCGCTAGAAAATTGAGCAATATGTCTATTTATTGTAGATCCAATGACATCTCATGTGGCCCCCCCTGACACCGACCAAAGGGGAGGCTCTGGAACCCCCTATACAATCATAGAATCGCGTCTACAGGAAATAAGAAAGATCTTCATGTACCCTTACTACGACAAAGGCGGCAATGCTGACAACGAGGGAGATTACCAGAAAGAAATCCAGTCTTCGTCCCCTCAAGTACTTAAACCCCACATTAGCCTACAATCCCTAATAACTCACCCCATTAGGTACACAAAAACTTGAATTTCCAACTCCCCTTCTTCGGGTTCAGATATAACTACACAAGAGTATCCCTGAACGGGTATCTCGAGTTCAGCGACCCTCCCCCGAACTACAACTACCCCCTGGTGTTCCCTGTGAAGGACTGGCCTAAAGTTAACGATCCTGCTTTCATTGGGATATTTTTCAGCAAGTGCAGGATTGGTACGTTTTCCCTCTCATTTTATTACGTATAACTGAATAAGACTTGTTTAGGGAATCTAAATGATGAAGATGAAGACAGACGAAAGCCTGGAATGTACTTCAGAATGGAGAGGGACTTGCGGACTAGGAATGATCGAATGGGGGTGGAAATTCGAGAGAGGTTGAAGTGGGATATCCGTGAGGGTGTTATTGGGTCTGAGACCTTTGACCCTAAGCATGCGATCATTGTTACTTGGAAGAACGTTTCTTTCAATGGAGGATTTGGGAACGCTTTATACAAGGTAAATAACTGCAAAATATCCAATGAATCCAACACTACAAATTTGCTTCCAGACCAACACTTTTCAAATGGTATTAGCCACTGATGAGGTCTACACTTACGCCATGTTCAACTATCTCAACCTCGCCTGGACCACCCACACTGAGGCGGGGGGTGACACACAAAAAGGCGAAGGGGGTGTTCCTGCTTATGTAGGATTTAATGCTGGTAATTAATCTGAAATCGAATAATAAAACTAAAATTTAATTACTCATAAAATTTAAAGGTAATGGGACTAGATTCTGGGAATATGTGCCTTACAGTCAATCGTCCGTAATCAGAGATCTTACAGGAAGAGGTTTTGCCAATGGATTCCCTGGAAGACATTTGTTTAGGATTGACGAAAATATTTTAGTCGGGACTTGCAATAAAGACATAGGCATGTAAATGAACATTTTTCAAACATTTTGTAATCGAAAATTCGTAGATGCGGCTAATTTGCCTTTGATGTTTGCACCGGAGTCCGGTAATATGTTGGGAGGGACAGTGGTCAATATCACAGGACCATGTTTTGATCCGGCTGACCGAGTTATTTGCAAGTTTGATGTTGCTGATGTGGTGTATGGAACCGTCGTTAGCAGAAACAGAGCAATTTGCGTTCAACCCACTTTGATGGTGGAGGGTTACGTTAGGTTCGAAATCGCCATAGGACCGGGGACTTACAAATGGAAGGGTCGCTACTACGTCGGTAAGTGCGTTTAGTGTCATGTTGGTTTATGTGTAACCTTTTATTTGAAATTAGAAACCCCTGCTACTGCCGCACAAAAGATCTACTTCAAAGACATGAAGGTGCACGAAAAATCGCCATCCGAAATAAAAATCACTTGGGAAAAGTACAACTTGACCACAAATGAAAACTCCAACATCAGGATTTCATTGTGGGGCTACAGGGAAACTACGATAAGGCCACAGCTGTATTACATTACCGGTTGGTACAAATTAACCTGAATCTAAGTATAGTGCTTACAAAAATAACATTATAGACATCGCTGAAAATGTCCAAAATAGTGGAGAATATACCATAGTTCCCTCTCAATACCGAAATAGGCAAAACACATTTTTGACCGATATGAAATTTGGATTCATCCAGATCAATTTAACTGAATCCATTCCAATTCAGTACGATTACAGTGGTATCACTACAACTTCTACTTCTACGATAGCCACAATCATCCCCGTTGTATGGAGCAGGTAACCCCTTTGCTTCATCCCAGAACATTATTTTTTTAACATATTATCGTGTAATGAAGACCTATTCCTCTGGGTTGGTACTTCGGCTGGCAATGGGAGACCATATACGGATCAGATTGGCCTAAGAGGCTTTGTGATGAGTGGCTGCGTACTGACAGGTACTTGAAGAACTTCGCCCATGAGCTTCCCCAATGTCCCTGCACCCTGGAACAAGCCCTAATCGATAAAGGAAAGTTCATGCCAGACTTTGATTGCGATAAAGATTCAAATCCTACTTGCTACTACAACAACCAAGCAGTACATTGTGTCAAAACTGGTTCTCCCACGTAATAAATATACTTTCCTGGGTTATGCAGATTTGGCATTAGTTATTTCCAGGCTGGAAGGTTCAGAACAGCAGTGCTGTTATGACAAAAATCACTACCTCATGTTATCCTACGATCAGCAATGGGGGTCAAGCCCGAAAAGGTGCCACAATTTGGGGCTGATGCCATACCAGGAGGCCACCAAAGTGCCGACTTTGTCCCAATGGTTCCACGATATGGTTCCCAAGTATTTATGCTGTTTGTGGCAGGAAGAACAGGCAGTTGGATGCGAGACCGTGAGATTTGAGAGGAGGCCCAGCCAGGATTGTGTGGCTTATCAAGCTCCAGGTATGTTATTACAATTAACATTTAATTTCAGTTTTAGATAATTCTTCATTTTTTTATACCCCACTAGTTACCTTGATCTTACGTAATATTAATCTCTTAATTTGGTTTAAAACTAAAAATCTGGGGTAATATACTAGGTGTCGCCGAACACAGTGCCATAAATGGAAGCATAAACTTATTATAAAGTAAAAAATTTCATTAATTTATCTCAAAACGTTTCGAAAATATTAATAAAAAACTCTCCTCAGGAACCAACCTTTTACACCCTATATATCGAAAATGCAGCACTTTTCGATATATGTTTATATGAAGTTTTCGTCATATTTTGGAATCGAGAATACATGGTTGAATTTATGGCACTATCTTCAGAGACACCGTGTAGATGAGTAAACGTATCTTTCCCTAGGAATTGCTGGCGTCTATGGAGACCCTCACGTAGTAACTTTCGATGACTTGGAATACACTTTCAATGGCAAAGGAGAATTCGTTTTAGTCAAATCCAAGACCAAATTGAACAACATTGAAGTACAAGGCCGATTTGAGCAAATGGACCCCAACATGTATGGAGAAGTTAGAGCGACTCAACTCACATCTGTTGCAGCCAGAGGAAATTCTTCCACTGTAGTTGAAGTTCGAAGACGACCGGAATATGCCAGGTAAACTTATCCTTGTCGTGTTGTACCCTCCAAATTATATAGGTAATTCTTTGATAGATGGAGATATCGTTTGGATGTTATTGCCGATGGAAAACGCATCTACTTTGACAGACCCTCACTGAAGTTCCAACATTTCCCTGGAGTCACCATCTACACCCCCACATACATTCTCAATCAATCCGAAGTTATAATGATGTTCGATAATGGGGTGGGAGTTGAAGTGTTGGATAATCAAGGCTACATGACAACCAGGGTGTTTCTGCCTTGGTCGTTTATCAACAAAACAGCAGGTCTACTCGGCAATTTCAGTTTCAATAAAGAAGATGACTTCACGTTGCCTGATGGTAACAAAGTCAGCGTCAGTAACAATGTGAATGAAATGGAAAGAGTTTATAAGGACTTCGGAATGCATTGGATGGTGGATGATGTTTTGGATAGCCAGATAGGACGGTCATTTTTCTTAAGGGAAAATGGACAAACTTCCGCAAACTTCAATAATAAGTCGTTTGTGCCGGTATTCTACATGACGCCTGAAGAAATAATCCCTGCTAATAGATCCAATCAAATTTCGAGGACATACGAAGTGTGCAGTACCAGGATGTATGAGTGTTATTATGATTATGCCATGACTTTGAACAGGGATTTGGCACATTACACCCAAAACTACAAAGCTACGATTTACGAGTACAAGGAAATTTCTAGGACGAAGGTATAAGCCGTAGGTTCTTTTGGAATTTGTTTATAATTCAAGGTTTTAAAGGTGATTTCGTGTGGCGTTTTGCCTACTCCAAGATTTGGTAGGAAGAGCACGTTCCTCTTTGTTCCCGGTACTCGAGTGACTTTTGAATGCGAGCAAGATTTTATCTTGGATGGAGACCCCAGAAGGATCTGTACACCAACTGGCCAGTGGGATATTCCAGAGTATGGATACACACAGTGCTTACGTAAGATCGAGTTTGCTTTTCTAGCGTATTTTGTGCTTCAGGGTGATCATTGGGCCCGATTGAGTATTACTATGTAAGGTTTTTTCGATGAAGTTAAATATCAAAAATTCACTCTCATTTTCCCTAATTTGGGGCTTTGCTTGTAACTACACATTTGAAAATTTTGGATATTAAGTCTTTGGACTTCGCCGAAATTGAACGCCCTTTTGCCAAAAAAACGTTGCCGCATTATCACGATAATCAAAGACTCATTATTGCTCAAATGATAATTTTTGCAATTGCTGATGATTTTCCCAAACTTCTACCCAGCGCGCCTTTGGATCCCTTAAAATCCTCAAAATACGAGAAACCTGTGGCGCATCACGTAGTTTTCAAACATAAAGACCAATTAATTCTCCTTCAATCGTGTTTTTTTTGTCGAAATTTTTTACATTACGTGAATTGAGTGCTCACTTTAACAATGACAGAAACGAAGAGCCCTTAGAGCTCTCTACTTACAAGACTCACAGGCGTATTGGAGATTTAGATTTTAAGTAAAGCTACCAGTTATTGGTCAGTTACTATAGTATATTCTATACAGTACGCTTCTATATCCAATTCTCGAGGTGCCAATGGTCACACTCGAAATTCATGTAATTACCCCTGTGCCTCACGACGTAAAAGAATTTACATAGAAAATTTTAATCCTCTAGGACAACAAGAATACTCCCAACGACAACTAGCCATGGCCTCAGGAATAGTCTTTATAGTATTCATACCATTAATAATAATAATCGTCTACTTAGCCTATAGGGTCTATTTAAAATACTTAGAGAGCCGCGAGGGTTCATGGGAGTACCAAAAACCCGCCTCTCTTCTGGGGCGCAGTTTAAGCCCCGTCGAAACAGCACTCAGTAGCCCTAACAGCGAACGCTCTAACACCGACAGCACTTTCAAAAAACGACGTAGCTATGATAAGAGCTATAGAACCCATGAACCATTGGAGGGTTTACCACATACTGAGTTTGAAAGCAAGCAAATCGATCCTAATGAGCCAGAATTCGAACCTGTAACCCCGATCAGCCCTACCCCCAGTTCGTTGGTTTATAGTCAACCCTTTCAAAGTCAACCAGATATTGTTAATGCCCAGAAAAATAATCCAGCTAGGGTGACTTACGGTTCTGATGATTATGCGGTACCTGTTAAAAATGCTGCGCAGCAAAGCAGTGTTTCTCCAACTTACAAATTCCCCCAAAGTACTAAATTGAGTTCCGCAGATAGAGCCAGAATGAGCAGCCAGAGCAGCATCGTTACTGATGTTTAAAATTAACGATCGTTAACTAGTTAACCCTAAAAATTTGTTGCCCTATTTAGGCAAATTCTCATAATATTAGTCAAAAAAGGACATTCCTAGCATGTTGAGCCTACACCTGATGGTATATTAAGTACTCCATTTTCCGATCAAACACACAAATTTCTTGTGATACACTATGACACTGTAGGAGTAAGAACCAGAACAATAGAGAATAGTACGATATTTGTTGTTTCTTGGATGTGTATGTGTAAAATTAATGATTTTTTTTTATATTTAGTTTATAATAACAATTATTGTATTCCTAAAAATAAAATACATGAAGTACAAAATTCAATTCCTGAAGGGAAATTCCACATGCTAGGAATGGCTTTTAATCTTCTTTTGCTTAAATTGGTATGAGTACTGCAAGGTATATTCCTAGTCTGCGGAATAGTACCTTAAGTAGTGTTTTATTTAAGCTCACAACCTCCCACATCTGGGTATTTATATATATATATTTAATTTTCGTGTTTCACAGGCCAACAAGAGTACTCTCAGAGACAGCTAGCAGTAGCCTCAGGCATTGTTTTTCTAGTTATTATCCCTATAATCCTGTTGTTCCTTTACTTGGCCTTCTTGTTCTTGCAAAGGAAGCAGAAAGAACAGAAGGAGAACCTAATGCTTAATAACTCTTACGAAGAGAAACAAAGGTGAGGGTGTATGTTATTTACATTTTATCGTGACTAGATAATCTGGTGGTTGCAGGAAAGCTCAAGAAGCTGCAGCTAAGAAACTAACCGACGCCAACGACTTCGATGATGATGAAGACGATGATATTACCAGTAACGTAACTAGCAATGTAACTAGCAACGTGACAACGCCAGCTTCGCCAGTCCCTCAAAACAACAACGTCGTTAACAACAACAGTGGTGCTAACGACAACAATTCTGTTAGCAACAACAATGCTGTTAACAACAATGCCACTCCTGAATCACCGACTGCTAAAGAATCCACCATATATTGATAAAAACATCATCACACATAAGGCATTCATCTTCATGTATATACAGTCTTGATATATCTCTAAAATTCAGAGCTTTAAATTTCATGGTTTCTAAAGCTACATAGAATACAGTTAATTAGAATGTAGGTTTTGTATTACTGAATCATTTCAATTTAGCTAAGATATTTATTAACGTAAGTTGCATCCTTTTAAAGGCATGACGAACAAAAAAGTATAGTACAATAAGGTAGTTAGACGTAGAGTTATTTTGTAATGAGTATAATAAAAATAAGTACAATAAATAACTAAAAATTTGAAATCACTTTTGGTTTAATTGTGGTGGACATATAACCCGGCAGTTTGATACTGTGCCTGCACCACTTCCCACAAGGTCAGTCACTGACTAAAACAATACAGGTCGATTTTTTTCGTATAAAACCCATTCAGCAAATCAAATGAGAGAAAAATAATTGCGAATATTGCCGAAATCGCTTCAAAATATTGCCGAGTTTAAAAACACGATGATACCTCTATGCATTCAAAATTTGTTTTATTATATGTAATCTGAACCTTTTTAAGATCTGTTTGTCGCCTTAACAAATGTGACTCGGTTACGCCACTGTTTTCTAAGCAATTAGGCTGAAAATTTTACGATTTATTTCCAATAATTAGGTTATTATTCATTTCGAAATTCGTTGGTGAAGAAGATCTATGTGAGCAAGCACAAATTGAAAAAAAATATAAAAAATATTAAAAAATAAAAAATAAATAAAAAATATTAAAAAATAAAAAATAAATAAAAAATATTAAAAAATAACATTTCCCTTTGTTGTAATTACTTTAAATATGCGTTTGTCGCCTTACCAAAACGGGCTTTGCTACACAACTGTTTGCTAGGCAATGAATTTAAAAATTTCAGAATTTTTTTTCAATATTTAGTCGATTTTCTTCAGAGGCTATTGGTAAAAATGCAAATTTATTTTCAAACAAATCAAAGGATAATTTCATTAAAAAAAGTTTGAAAAAACTGGAAGATTGAAACAGAAGTTACTGGAATAAACTTACTCGAAAAGACGTTGACACTAATTGAAATACTTTAGAGACCTCTCCTCAAACATCTTAAATTCAAACAATACTGCTGAAAACAATTTTGAAGTAAAAATCGGTAACAAAAAAAATTTAATGGAAGATACATTAATCTAATGTAATACGATAATGATTTATTGTGTGCTGAGTACTGTAAGTTCTGTATACAGGATGTTAATTAAGTACCTGTACTTATTTCAAGGGATGAATTTTTAACTGATTTTGTCACAAAAAGTTTCTATAAATGTAGGTCTGCACCGTCTTCGTTTAAGACTTAGAGAGTGTTAAAATTCATTTTTAATTTGTTTTTTTTTAAATATATATAAATTATTGTGATAAAAGATTTATTCTTTGAAATAAGTATAAGTTTTTAATTAACACCCTGTTTAAAAAAAAAACGTACTTCATAATTTTGAAAAATTGCTGACACCTAAAATATTCTGACGTACCAGTGACGTGCCTACTTCATATTTAGCACCGTGAAATCCACATGAATTCGCTTTGCACCGAGATCCTCTTTTTTACCCCTAGGGACGTCATTGGTTTAATAATGAACTTTAAATAGCGCTTTTATTTGGAATTTTATTGGAATGCTGATGTTATGTATTTAAAAATTAATCACATGAAATCTGTTATAGAAAAGTGTTTCGAGTGACCTTGCAGACATCTACATAATCAAATGTGTGTAGGAATTTTTAAGGAAAATTTTATCTGGCTTATTAATTCATGAATTTTGGTTAACTAAAACGATTTAAATTTCACTCAAAACACCAAATGATTTGCCTCTGGGAACAACTTTCTTTATGCAACACCTGTGCAGGACTCACCAATAGTGTCGCGTTTGTTTCCACCCTAGTTCCGGTCTTTCAACCCCTTACTTCACATTAAAAACCGTAGTTTTTGCTTTTATACACTGGATAAAATCAGACGATTTACCTGCGGTAATATTATTACTTTGAAAAATTATTCAAAGGTAAATGCTTCTAAATCTCTTCCTACGACATGCATCATCGCTGGACGATACTTTATCATTTCCTCACCTATGGGCCGATGCGTCACGTCTTGGGATAAACAAAATACCATCAAAGGTAACTGCACACCCTCGCCAACTGCCCTTGGCACACGTGTCGCCCCTCGGCACGTGGGGTCGTATCACACATGTAACGGATCCGTTATCAATTGGCCGTATCAGCCTTCAAAGGGCCCCGTCTTGACTTGAGGCCCTTTCCGCTTGAGCGTCCCCCTTTCGACAGGTGGTGCAGAATTCTTATTATTACGTCAGATGGTCAAGCCGGGTCTCGGTGGTTGATTGCCATGGTTGGAGCCATATTGCACTTCCTTCGAACAGTAGCGTAGATTTCCATGTTAATTTATGCGCAAAATTGTATGATGGAATTCCTAGAATTTTTTAAGGTGCTGTAGGGGGTTAAACTTAGTCATAGATGACGCTTAATTTTTGCAAAAAAGTTTGTAGCACCGGAACGAATCATTTTCCAAGTACGTTTAACAGGAGGATTCATAATAATTACCCAAAACTGTGAAAAATTAAAAATCTACCCATGTCGCTTTTCTTTCCAATTTTACGCCTATTTCGAGACAGCAATGTAAAATGCAGCATTGCTATGTCCTTAGTTTGAGCAACAAAATACGTACAAATTATGAGTTTTTTCTTTAAAAATGAAAATTTCTAAGTAACCAACTTTTTCGAAAACTTTTCATTTTCATCTTTCAAAAACTTATGATTTAAAAAAAACAGATATAACTGTTTTGGAATTTTGCTGTAGAAAGACGAAATTTCAAGAAATTTGCATAAATTTGAATACACTCAAACTGTAGAAGTATACAATAACCATTGTTGTTACGGGTCCTATTTTTTTAACTGAGTTATAAAATGAATCTACTTGCATTCGTTATGTAACTAGTTATGAAATGTAACTTGTTTTATCATTGATTTCCATTGCAAAAATCGTCAATTTATTTGTCAATATTAAAAAAAGTTTCTTTATTTTAAATTCATATGCTATTGGATCTTTATTTAGAGAAATTAATTTCTTATATGGTCCAAAATAAAGTGAGTTCTGAGAACGTTATTCGGTTAGCGATAGTGGATTAGAACATTAAAAATTTTTTTTTTTTTTGATTATTAATTAAATTTTATCTTTTTGATTTTATAAATGTATATTTAACACAAGCAATTTAATAGAATAAAAGATTAAGTGTCTGTGAAAAATAGTGTAAGGCTGGAATTTTTATTGTAAGTAGTAGAATTCATATGCAGCAAATAATAGGACTATAAAATTTTAATTTGCAAGCAAATTGTTTTACAGACCACTTAAGTTTTAACAGAAAAAATAAGATATAAAATTTTATATAAATAAAAATAGAAAAAGATGCAGAAATTTTTCTTTGCTTGCAAATCTGTCACTGTCTTTAGAACCTAGAAAAAATTATTATAAAAATGAAAAATAATAGAAGTAAAATGTATGGAAGATGAAGGTGTAAAATATATAAAATTTTCTTCTGTCTTGTTTAAACTCTTATTATCTATGTTGGTGGTTACCCTAACTGCTATTTGTTACTATGTAGTTTCTTTTTATGTGCTGAAGATTGACCTTTTGTTCAAATATAGGTAACCTAGTGTGATCCACCGTTATTGAACAAGAGCCCACACGTCGATTTTCATTAAGTAAAATTTGTCTATGCACTTTTCTTTATTTTACGTTTTCTTTAATAATCGTTTTTTGGCACCGTTCCATTTAATTCTGTGACCATTATTAATGGCGAGCTGGCATATATTTAATCTATTCAATTCTCTATGTTTCTCCATTATAAAATTTCTCATATTCGCGAGGGATTTTATATATGGCATTTTTTGTCGTGTTCGTGTTCGTTTTGTGGTCTGCTCTTTGTAAATTTTAAAAGTTATGTGTTTTCTGACATAACGATTACTTTTGCAGAGCTTGGAAAACCATAAAAAATGAAGTGTTTTCCTGTTGTGAGGTGTTAATCTGTCTCCTTCTACGTTGCTAAAATTAATTTTATGTTTTTTAAATGTATTATAAAGTCTCTCAGAAATGTTTATCAATCTTTTCTCTCTTTTCTCATCGTTTAATAGGCATTCAATTTTTTGCTGAAAAATAACGCAGTTCATTACCACTATAGCGTCATCTTCGCCTGCTGGAAGAATTTCCATATTATTAACTCCCCGCAAAAAATTGAACGCGTTTTTTTGTAGATATGTGGAAAATTTGTCCATAACTTCTTTTCCATTATTTCCTGCTTTTGCTCCGCAAAACTATATATAAACTTCATATACATATGTTTTACACAACTGCGCTTAACTTGCACCAAGATTGAACGGTTTCCCATTCTTTTTAAATTTAACCAACCTCGCAACTCCAGCTGTGTCGGAAATATCACTAGTTAACGCAGTTTAAAAAGTCACCCTGTATAGAGTGATTTAATTACTTTATTGACCCGAAATTAGAAAATAATCAAAAGAAAATACTGAACGAGAAATTGAGAAAACACGGACATCAAACACGACATCGACGGATGACGGATGTTTTTTGTCGACGGATGACGGATGCTTTTCGTCGACGGATGACGGATGGATCTTCGTAGTAATTTCAACTCGAATGGTTTTATCAATTAAATATTTGAACTGGAACTTATGACGACTTACCTTTAAAACGCATTTTTCTTCCTGGCCAGTTCTTCGGCATATTCTCATTGTAAAAGCTTTGATTGAGTATCGGCCTCTTTTTACTAACATTATGAATAGTTACCAAGCACGGTGGCACGAAACTATTGTCTGTGTATTACGTGGAACATAACATGCTCACACGTCGTAGAAACGCCCTTTAAGATGATGTTGATGATGCCTCCTATTACCTTCATTCTTGTCTGTGACTTGGCTACCTATGTCCCAAGATCAGAAATGTCCATCAATTTACGCACAACTTAATCGAATTTCAGGGCGTTATGATTAATTTCAGTTTCCAGTAAATTAATGGTCCTAGAGACGTGTAGTGGAGGTGTCTCTGTGTCGATTGCAATAACGTTCAATGTGTGATAGACTGCAGTTATACATATATGGTGATAACTCTTGTAGTCAGGACAAAGTGTCTATCACCATCTTGTAACATCAGGTTCACGTTGGAGTAGTCGTGTTTCGAATCGGGATCATGCACGCCTACTCGCCATGAATTTCCCGGATTGCGCATTTTCGCTTATCTTGGGCGTGGCATATTCATTCAGGAAAATCAGGTCGATTGTGGACTGGAACGTCGATCACTTTAATGGAACCAAATGGCTTATGGTTTTTGGCCACCATCACCAATTGGTGCAGCTCCTTCATTTGAAAGTCTAGTGCTTTCTTCACAGCTATAAGCCTGATGAGGAACCTATGCGAAAGTGCACGTTTTTATAGCACTGTTTTCTATTGATTGAATACTCAGTTTGAGCATTTTCACCGGCCTCATCATCTGTGGCCATGACTTGCAAGGCACTAGCTCTGAGAGTAGAGTTTTATTGGATCGATACAAGTTCCTCGTCATTAAGATTAATATACAGGGTATTTTATAACTAACCCGACAAATTTGAATCGTACAGTGTGTTCCACGCAAAGCGAGTACCATGGAGGTTATCAAAATGGAAAAGATGTAATTAAATTTTTAAAAAATAATCATTTTTGAGTTTTTTCACATTTTCTAAGATTTGAAATTAAAAACGTATACTGGAGTTGTCAAAATATGAGCAAAAAACTTAAAAACGATTTTCGAAAATTATAAATTATGTTTAATTCCAGCTAAACTTGTTGGGATATTGTTATCGGTTTGTCACGCTGCTGACATGGACGAGCTGCGTTCCCACTCGCTTCTCAGAATTGAACACACAAGCTCGAAACCTTCTGCTAAAACACTTTTGGTGAGCAACTTTTGATGGTTCTCAGTTTTCTAACGCCGAAGCTTGAGCCCTTTCGTAATTTTGATAGAATTTTGTCGAGATCTTTGACTTCCCAGCATTAAAAATTGAAGCCGCGCTTCGGAAGAATTTTGTCGCAGGACCGCACTCACAGGATTGCGGGGTGGACCCGCCCCCGGTCCTGCGTCGTCGTCGTCGTCGTCGGAGCGGCCCCGGTGCGTCGGGATCGCGCCGGCCGGCGGTGGTTCAGTGTCGCTCCGACTGCCGCCTTTGACGCTAATTCTTCGTATCTCGCGCGCGCATTTCGAGCCGCGGATTGTCGTGCCGCCTCATTTGCCGCCCCGTCGCCGCCGCCGCCCTGCCATGGGCCATCGGCCGCCCGCCGCCCTTCTCGGCTAGACCGCCCCAGCATGGCCCTGCTCACCTGGACGCTCATCGCGGTGTTCCTGCTGTGCAGCAGCCACCGGCAGCTGACCCAAGGTGAGTTTTTAACTGCAACCGACCCCCATCTTCCTGCTGCCGCCCCCGGCCGCCGATTTGCCCCAGTTCGGGATGTCTATGCGACGCACGAGGTTTTTAACCCTCGTGCTTTCATTTCCTCAAATATAGAACACTACTCCCTTAAAATAACCTGCAGATATACAACAATTTTTTTAAGGGTAGTTTCACTACCTTCAGAATTATTTATATTCTGCATCCGAATTGATTAGTGGTCATTCAGACACCGATTTCACCCATTCGTAACCCAAACGTAACTTTTAGATCAAATCAGATTGGTTCGTCTTGAAGGAAATTTTAACTTTTGGCAAAAAGGAAAAATCTGAGGGACCTATGAGTATAGAAATTTAACAGGTTTATGAATTTTACTTCAGTTTCAAAAACGATCTTGAGCCGAGTGAAACTGATCGAGGAGGGATGTTGAAAATTCCATCGCGAGGAATTTTGGGAATTCTTTCTATGCGTTTAGCAGCGGATTTCCCTGTTTGATGTTCATTCCAACAGGGTGGCAAGGTATCTCCACAGCTTATTAGGCGTACAAATCTGATTCATAAAAGATAAAAAATCACACCAATTAGGTGATATTAAAAAAAAGGTTTTTTTTTCAACATGGAAAAATTCAAAAAGTGAGGGAACTGAAAATGTCACACTTTATCGGAATTATACGTTAAAATCTCAAAATCTGGAAGAGCATACGCGGGGGCTCTTCCAGGTTCTGTAACGCCTCTCAAATGCTTCTCATCACCAGAAATTCATGCGATTTCCGCCACTTGGAATTGCCTATTTAGTCCTTTATTAGACCAGCAAAACAATACCTGGTTAGATATTTCTGATCCGAGGAATGTTGCAAACTAGTTCTGAAAATTTTGGGTTACTCGCATAGTTTGCATATTGGCAATTGGAAAAAAATTGGCGCCGTTTAAACCGAAATCGAAGTCTTCGAGAGACCAACCGTATGGTCGGTGCTATTGATCTTGTATCGATCAGCACGTGGTGCCGGTAGGTACAATGTTGTGTTGCCACATGTACCTCGACGAAGAGCGATGTTCCAAAAACTTTATTCGAGTTGAAATACGTTAATGGCTTATTAAATAGGTTCATTGTTTTATTCGAATCGTTGCACTTATTTATCGTAAAAATTAGGCCCAGTGTCATGTCAGCACATTCGATTCACAGTGTTTTTGTTACAACTATCAAGTGATGTAAGCTATGGCGGACACACCTATTACATAAAACCTTACTACATCACAAAAAATACGCATTTAACATTAATATTTCTAGTGATTCTAGTACCTCTCTAGTGATTCAATGAAAGAGAAACCTAGTGATGCACATACATATATGTTTCTGTCAAAATATAAAGAGTTTGAAATAAATTATCAAAGATCTGCAAGCGCGAGCTTTGCTACTGAACCTAAACACCTACGCCTATAAGAGACCACACATGTTTCACATGCGTCTTTGAGAATGGAACTTATTAATTTTCTCACATGGTATACGAGGGTAGAACCCTTGGTAGAATCTGTGATTTTCTTAAAGCTCTTTAAACAAAGATCTAAGATGAGTTTTGAGGCTACAAACAGAAATGACGTAAGGAGGCCAGTACCAGTAACCACCCAAAAATCCATGATATGGGGATACCAACCCATCCTTCATGTAGTAGGTCATTTTCTTTAGTTAAGTAATTACCATGAATCTTGAAGCCATTACCAAATATGCATCTGCAGGAAGGAACCATCACTGGTTCTCCATTAGAATGGAACTTATAGGAACATTAAAAATGACCGTCTGCACAGGTTGATTTAGGCTTGAAAATGCTAGCTAGGACGAACACTTCCATTTTTACTTAGAAACTAAGAGTTTTGAGAATAATTCCTTTCAATCAAATTGGCTCAAAATAACGTAATTTCAAGAAAATTACCTCCTTTCCAATATAGTGGAAATACGTGTCGCTCTTTTCATAATTGGGTGTTCATTGCAGTACTACTTCGTTGACATAAAATGGTAGTGTAACCATGAAAAAATAGTCTTACTAGCAGAAATTACTTCCTTTCAGCTGTTTTGTAAAGAGGACAGTGCTGATTTTAGATGTAATAGGAAGCTTTCATTTTTATGGAGAACGTTGTTAAATGGATATACCTTACGTTTATTCATGGTACCACCCTCACATTTGTTAAGTTGTAAAAGTCTTAGTTTTAGTCTCAATACAAAATTTAGTTTTTGAGGGGCTTGTCATTTATATGCCACGTTAACACCCTCACCATTACAAGATTTCCTCGAAAATAGTTCCAGTAACAGAAATTACTCCCTTTATTTTATTTCTAAAGACAGCATTGCTTATTTTGCCCCTAACACAAAATGTTGATTCCTTAAAAAATTCAGATGTTGCTCAAAGAACTTACTTCATTTATGTGTAAGGCACCGTCCTCACACTTACTAAATTTGCTTAAAACTGATTCTGCTAATAGAGCACACCCCTTTTTAGTCGGTTGTGAGGGTAGTAAATTTAATTTTAGTTCCCATACAATATTTTTTTTTTCAAAGGTTTATTTGTTACTGAACCAATATACCTCACTTCTGTGTAGTGGATCATCCTTACGCTTACTAGACTGAGTCGATACTGATTTTTACTAATTGAAATTTGTCACTTTTAAACAAATGTAAAGGAAATAACGCCGATTTTTATCTCAATGAGATATTTTGATTTTTGAAAACGAGTAAGTCATTGCTGCATAGACAACGTTGAGTTACGTGCTTGGTACCATCCTCACACGAACTAGAACTCGAAACTACCTCACACGAAATTGTTTCTTCTGATAGAAAATACTCCTTTTTAATCCATTGTAAAAGAAGTAAATCTGATCAGTACAATATTTAGATTTTTTCAAGAATTTGCCAAACATATCCCAGCTCTGTGCGTGGTACTACCTTCGCAATCGGTAGATCTACTCGAAATTCGATCCTAAATGCAGCAGTGTTGATTATAACTTCAATTGAAAGTGATTTTTTGAAGATTTTCGTCGTCAACTAACGTCATCTGACTTCTTCAGGGTATGTTGTTACAACTTAGCGATCTATTCTTTAAAGGAAGAGAGAAGAAGCTTTATATATATAATAAAGTAAAATAGTCGAATTTTGGCAACATGGTTCCACCATACGCAGCGTGCGTTTCGAATGTGGGCCGGACCGTCTGAAATACGTCTGCAGGAATGATTTATTCGAGTCAGGAAATTTCGTCAGCCGATCTCCTCAGGAATTCGGCTAATTTGCGGCCCGATCATCAATGAGCTGGAATTGACCTCAGGCCATTGTTGCTGAAAAATTCCGATCGTAACATCGAAAATTTCTGCGGCTTTTTAACTCCGCTGATGGTGTCTAGCTTCTTCTTCTCCGGTCAACGAATCGATTCAAATTTTACTGTTACGTGACTGGCGCATTTTTTCTATTCTAAGGCCCTCCATGAACTTCACCTGATGTTAAATTAGGGAGACACGAATGTCCTGGCTGCTTGCAATAGATCGATAGCCACCACCCTTCAAAGGGCTTCCTTTAAAGTGCACCTCAATATACGGAATGTTGTTTTCTGGTGTGAGGGGGCTGCCGCCCTTCGGCTTCACTGACCAAGAACGTAGTTGTTGTTGCCCCGGCAGTATTCTTTTTAAGGGACATCACACTCTAGAGGCGTTGCAAAAATTTTGTATGACGTTAGTTCGTATTTTGTGTAGGTTTGCTATAGAAGAAAAAACTGAGTACGCTCGCAATTTCGGTGTGAATGGCCAGCGCAATTTGGTGAACAATGCTGATCAAGGAAAACATCACGCCACGGTTAATTAACAAACATAATGCTGATGAAATAGATATTGTTTCCTCATTATATTAAATAATTAGAAGACCGAACACCTACTAGCGACACATTCATCATAAGAGCGATTCCCACTCACGTCGGTGAATTCTTCATGGCGACGATTGAAAAAAAATAAAACAATTTGAGACATATTTGGCTGTCGGCCAATGGAAACAAATCGCCGTTTATTAGATCAATTAAGACTTGAAAACCCATTATTGACTGTTCACTGTTAAGCGGTCAGTTTATTTGAGATCAATTTAACTACCTAGAAATCATATCGCCGATAGATCATGTTTATTTTTACACATCCTGTGACGAAATCACTTTTAACTATTAGTCCGATTTGAAATGTAGTTAATGCATAAGATACAGGGTGGAAAAGCGAAGACATGCTAATAGAGTACACGTAAGTGATTCACCGGAGGAAGGAAAGTGGGAAAAGTTGGCTTCAGCTGAACGGGTTGAGCGATCCTACCACGAACGAAGTCCAGGATCATGAATAGTAAACCCTAAAAATCCCTCTCTAATTAAGTGTCTTTCCTGGGAGTAACGGTTCCTCAAATAATTTCCAAGAAATTTTCCTTTCCTTCTTCCTTCTTGATACCGTAATTTTTGTTCAATCATTCCTTCAATAACAAACTGACCGGTATTTTAAAAATAATTTGTTGCTAGTTGTTTATAATTAAAGAGGACAATGAACCTTGAAACTTCACTCACACTGAGTGTCTTTGAAAAGACTGGTCTTCACATTAAAAAATTCGTACGTAAATATACGTTTATTATTTTTTTTAGTTCTCCCAATGCGTTTCATTCAATCACAATGTGAACAACAAAACCTGTTTTATGTCTATTATATGCTCAAGCTATGTTAATTTGAGAGGAAACTAAATATCAAATAGAGGCTCTGTACAGGGAAAGGCAATTTCTCAAATTAATAAGCAAAATTTCAGTTAAGTGCTTATTCGTTCTTCGTTTGCAGCACTTTTGAGTTGATCATGACCTCAATAATGAGCGTTAACCTCCACACTTTCTACGCCAATTTGCGTTAATTAGTCCCTGATATTTTAGATTTTACTTAGATTTAACATATTTTCAGCGAGTGGCAGAACATCAAGAATTTTTGCTTTTCTTATTCCCTGTACATTTTTATGATTTTCATTTATTAGTGGCTTCAATAGTGAAGAAAGAGAGCGTAATAGCGAATATTTTAAATTAATTTGTGTAAATTGTTTTTTTTTTTTCAGGATATTAGGATGTGGTGGCTTGTCAAAAATTTAAACAATTTTTCCTTTTTTTTATTCATTTTTATCATCAGGCGATCATTCAATTGTTGCTTCAAAAGGAATCATAATGGATGTTGTTTTTGCATCAATTTATATGAGTTTAAATTGTAAAAATTTGTATACAATTGCATTTTCTTAAATTTGTACTAACTTTCCTTTTATACGACCGTTTTGTCCCTAAAATTTCTGTCCTTCTCTCCACTGCTCCTTCTCTATAGAGTTACATGGCTTTCAGAAGAAAAATTCCCAGAGAACATTTAAAATTATCAATACCAGAATTTTCGGGAAATATTAATATATGGTTAAAAACTTCACTGCATACAATGTAATTTAGCAACAGTTATTCCAGAATCTAGATTAAGCCTGGAAAAGTGTTATTGAACCAAAAAAAAACTGGGAATTTGACTAGATTCTGTAAAGAAAGTTGATGGACAAAGAAATGGTCTTTCTATAGTAACGGTTTTTCAATATGCGGATTAAAATCTATTTTTTCATTTGATGTTTTAATTCCGTCCATAACTTCTTCCAGACATGCTTTGATGGAACTTTTGCCTAATCTATTTCCATTGCGGCCTGCCTCATTCTGCCTCCTTCTTCCAAAATTTTACCGCGAATAAATTCGCACCAGTGTAACTTTCCAAATTTCCATTCCAACTCCAAAGGCACGGTGTTGATTTTTAAAAATAGCCCACTCGCATTTCTAATTCCGCGCTCTGTCGCTTTAATAGTTACATAAAAAATATCAAACAGCCGTCCTCGTATACAAATGGTTGTCTAGACTTCGTCTCGATCTCAGGCGAGGACTATTTTCGGCCTCTCGGGGGTCACCAAATCAAAATATCACTCTCAACGCACTCTTTCCGATGGCCCCTTAATTGAAACTTGCGTCTCAAAAGCGATCAATTCGTCATTAGCCATTAAAACGTTTACAGTGTCGCCGTGTCATCCATACATTTTTTACATGTAGATGTGACGAGTTTCCGTTCGTCCCGAGCGTCCGTATTGGTTCCGTCACTTTTGATAACGTGGGAATCCACCCGAGCGCAGCCCCAAATACGACGATATCCAAACTCGACCGCGTTTTTCCAAATTAAACAACTTTAATAGATTTTAAAATGTTTTTCAAGAAACAAGATTTATACCTACTTAAAATCTTATTAAGGCTCAACACAACGCGAAAAAGCAAACATTGCGAATAGTGTTTATTGACTCAATCTGTTCTTGAAGTAGGACTGGGAGGTCTAGTTCATTTTCATGCTGGCTTGAACTTCAAACAGCTGCCATTTCCTGTGTCGATTGAGTTCGTACTGGAAACAATGATTTTATATTGTTTTGATAAATTAGTAGCCAGTCAATCGTGTGTGGCAGTAAATCGATGGGAAAAATCGGAGCCTTTGAGAGTGTCATAAGCCCGAGCAAATATTAATTTGCCAGGGAGACCTCGAGCCAAGTGATTTATTAGGTCTGTTCGTTTGACTTATTAAACATTCCTTTAAAATTATCGGCGGCTTCAGCCGCCATCATCTCGCTATCGCTTATTATCAGCAAGCATTGCAAGGCGAGGGAGATTGTCCTTAATTGATGGCAACCCTTCTAGATTGCACCCTCAAAAAATATTATAGCATTTAATAGCATGACACAGAAGATTTCGAGGAATAAAGATCAGCTCACATCGACATCTTAAAGACATACTTCAGCTAATTATGTCTCTCATTTCTCCTTCTCAACTAATTTCTATAAAATTCTCAAGGACTTCTTTCACATTCCAGAAGACTTTTAGGGAGAGATTTTATCGTTTAGATTTCTACATTGCGAGAAACATTGATTTATGGATTTTCCTGATATAAATGGCATTACAGAGTTCATCGCAACGAACCTCCACAAACAAATTCATTACCTGCCTAGTTTTCCGAAGTCTCGTGTCTGCTTTCCATTAGGAAGCCACGAAATGCCAAATAAACCCTCCGGGGTAAATGGTCGCCTAGGGCATTTCAAAGGTTGGAACCGGTCTGGAGCTTATATCATACTTTTAATGGTATAAACATTATAGTTCATCTCTCCTTCATCAGTCAGTACCACCTTTTCAGTCACCAAACTTTCAAGAAAGACTATTAGAGAGTACTTGGCAATGGTCATGGTTATGTTAAGACTGGTTTTAGGCGGTGAAAGTTATTCCAGAGAATTAAAATATGGTCTTTAATCGAAAGAGTTAAGCTCGGGTTAATATTGTATATTGTAACCAGATTAGGAGTTAAAGACCGAAAAAATATTAAAAGGTACCAACACCTCTTTTCAACTAAAATTTTTATGGTTCGGCTTTTCATTGAAATCGATAACTTTTGTTCTATATAACGCGGAAATCTGAACGTTATAAATCTTAAAAATGGCATCTGCAGCACTTCGAAATTTCTAAAAATGCTGAACAAAATGGCCCTGTACCCACATATCACCTCGGTCATGTAAGTTTAAAAAGTTTGTCAAGACGATTCAGTTAACGTTTTATTTGACCTCGATCGTTGTTAGAGATACATAGATATATTAGATCAAATATTGAAAAATATCGAAAAGATAGTTATTTCCTCATTTTCTCCGGAGAAGTTCGATAAATTAGAAGTTTTTCAGGAAGATTTGGATTCAGTAATGGTGCCAGACACGAGCACGAGGAAATTTGTAAATGTGATTTTCAGCTCCTTCTTCCAATATGTTTTCAAGATCTGCAAATAAATGAACAAAACTGTATCTCGGAGAATTGAGGAGAAATTAAACGTTGGTTAGAATCATGTGATATCCTTTTTATAGATTTTTTTGGCATCCAATGTCTATCTATGAAATTTATTGTTTTCTTGTTAATTCCAGTGTTTTTTTTGTTTTCTCCCTTCCACCCACAATTTTTCCACATTCGTACTTTGTTTCTTCATTTGTTTTTTTCTTGTCTTTATCGTTTGCTTCGGCTGTTCTTTTTTCCTCATCGCATATTTATATATTTAGCCGCCATTATTCATCATTTTCTGTCCTTCCATAGGTCAAGTTACTCTGTCCTTTGATTCTTCGCAAAATTCCTCTCCTCCGCTTTTCCTCCTTTTCTATTTACTGGTTTGATCCTATCTTATTTGTTGCTTTGAATCCCACGTTGTCGTGATATTCCTCATTAAAACTTTCTAATTTTCTAATCCCCAATTGATAACGTAATCCTCGCGTTAACAGATCGAAAATTTCCCCCCATCAGGGTGTCTGTTGACCCTTCGAATTCCTTAGATAATGCTAACGCTTTATGTTCCTTCTAGCAATGGAAACTTTATTTACTCCTTGCCTTCCTGCTCCCCATAAAAATCAATTCATTAAAAGCCATCATCCAGATAAGGAGGTCTGGCCATCCGAGGGCTTAGGGTCGCTTTTCCAACCCCCAGAGAGAACGTGACTAAAACTAATAGCGAGGGAGTGAAAATTGCACATTTCTGTTTGCTTAAATGTCCGAGATTAAGGATTATTTATTTATGCTTTTTAGGCTTATGCGATTGGTTAGTTTAATTTGTCAAAATCTCGATAAGGAATTCTTCAACGATCTTCTTCTGCAGTGATCACGGATGATTCAATGATTATAACTTGGTAACGTACTGCGTCTCCGATTTTACTGAAAATTTCACCACCAAAATTAATAAAACCTTCCGTTGCAGCTTTGAAACTAGGACCACTTTAATTAAATTATTCCATCCGAGATAAACTTTTGTGGAATTTCACGCTAACTTTGGAATTAATTCAGGAATGGCAATTTCTCAAGTCTCTCAGGATTTGTTCTGCTCTTAATCGCCTTTTTCAGTGAAAAGCAGCAACCCAGCGTTACAGTGTGATGTAATGGTATCGATCAGGAGGTTTGGGATCAATGCCAGAAATAGCCTTATTACCTAGAAACTTTCCCACATATTTAACCCAGTTTTACAAGTGAAATTTTAATTATTTAAAGCCATTACCGAAATGGAACTTTATAGGCCACGCAAGTCTCGTATTACTATTTGGTAACCATAATGGGTTTGATGAACTAAGCTTGTGGAGGTGGAATTCCCAAAAAAATGGTTATTTTGTTTATTTATTTTCACTGTTTTGAGTCGAACACAGTGTGACTTAATTATGCATCATGTGAAAAGCCATCATCACCTACGGGTAGCCAGGTGTGGTCCAGTAGTGTGCATCTTAAATTTGGAGGACACGGTTTCGTGGCAGCTGCGGTGCCAGACGATTTACGATTTCGGTGAGTTTACACTTCGTGTGCCAAAATATCGACGATTGAGTTCTCAAGGATATTATTATATTCGATGTTGATGATAATCCGTTTCATCTACCGAAATCAATGAAAGAAAAAGGAGATTTAAACATGTATATCTTCCCTACTTCGTAGCTATAAGCATAATCGAAGGGATTATGCATATCCTACTCTAGCAAGCATTAGTTTTCTATATAAGCATAGCAAACAGTGGCGTCGCAAGTTTCAGGCCTGCGCCCGAAGTCTTCATGTTTATTACCCTCATCGTCAGGCGACTGAAAATTTTGGAACAATCCGAGATCAGAATACATGAGAATTTTTTGATGAATTATTGTCCTAAATAACTCTACCACCTTGTGAGCGTGCGCGTTAAATTATATGATCAACAGTGAGATCAACACGAATAGATCCATAGTGCGCAGCAGTTACTGAAAAGTTCGGAATATTGAAAATCAATTGTGGCATTCCCTAATTGCTTAAGTATTTTTATACCCCTTGGCGAAACTGATCACTAGTTTAACAACCAGTGAAACAATAAACCCGGGTCCAGGGTGGCTACGCGGTACTACAGAACTATGATAATTGTAAAAAAATTACATTTTTTAGGTTCTTTGAATATTTCAGCTGTCTTCGTTAATTTTTTTCCCTGCAATTACTTTATTTTCCGTGAAATTTGCAGCTAATCAGCTTAGCAATTAGTGGCGTACCAAGAGTTTGTGTTGTACCAAGGTGTTGACTAATAGTGAAGAACTATGATAATTCGAATATCAAATTTTAAGCTTCCGGAATCATTGCGTGTTTCAATACCATTTGACGAAATTGAAGCTCTTTAGTTACCGCATTATCCGCAAAATTTACGAATCAGTACCTTAGTAAACAGTGGCGTACCGAATCCTGCCCCAGACTGTTGATCGTTTTCTGGAGGAATGCGATAGCTCAAAAATTAAATTCTAAAGGTACTAATCTTGTGAATATTTCAGTGTCCTATTTTGAATTCAAAACCCCATATTCATTTAATTATTCATAAAATTTGCAGATCAATGACTTAATAAACACCGGCGCACTAAGCAAGTATGCAAAATATTCACTTTTAATGCCCGAGCAAAGGTATAATTATATTTAAAACTTTGGAAAAATGCCTGCAAATGGTTTTGCTGAAAAACAGTTCTTGCTAGAAAACAGCATTAAAGGCCCGCATCTTAAATATGTTCAACTACAGTATGAAGATGACAAAAAATTGAAGCTTACGTCAACTTCGACGACATTTCCAAGAATGCATAATTTTCGCTTGTCTAGAGCTTCAAATTCTTTTAACACACCTCCAAGTCAAGATTGCTTGCCACTCTTTCTCGCTCTCCCTTTTCTCCGTTCAGAGAGTACCTACAAATAAAAAATTCTTGAACGTGTCCATCTTGAGATGTTAACTCATTAATATTTCTCAACCATAAACTTGACGAAGATGATGATGAATTCATTGAAATCTAGCCAGGAGCGTGCCATCAACGACAACAGAGTAGAAAAACCGAAATCCAATTAGCTGCGCTGGATATTGGGTGCAACCGGCCACGAAATGGCTTGGACACGGGCCATTTGCACTGCAGCTGTACCGAGATGTTAACGCTGTGATGTCACGCAGTTTTAACTTCGATGAAGTCGCTTTGAATTACATAAGCTGCAACAAATCTCCATGAACTTTCCGAAACAAGCAAAAATGAACAGACATGAAAAGGAGGACATCCAGGGGGCGTAAAGGCGCCGTCCTGGCTGGAAATCGGCTCCCCGACGCTCTCGTAAATTCGGAGACGCCGACGACGCCGATCGGACATTGTCACAGTTACGCGTTACGTCATCGATTCCAGGCGTCATGTCAGCTGATCCCTTGCCTAACACTGATGGCCTTAACTTGCAATTTAACATTAATCCGAATATAGTCAAAGAATTTATTGGAAAATTACATTTTAGAAAACATTTTTCAAATGGCTTGCCTGCCGGAACTGGTAAATGCTGGTCTATTATTCGACCAGAAAACTGGCGCATTAATATCCAGACGCTAGCCGTAGCATAATGCAAAAACAGCCAATTTCCATATCCATTAAAGAATGGTAGGCTATTATGGTTTTATTGAGGGTGTAGGGACTATGTAATTTGAAAGTTTTATGAAGAATGATTTATCACGAATTCCAGAAAATCCTCTAGAGTTACACAGCACCTTTAGAGATTTAATTTACAAACTTTCCTGGAAATTATAATAGGATTTCTCCAGATTTTCCCAAATGTTTTACTTCCAGTTGGCCAGCTTCATACGATCCGTCAGAATCTCCAGATTTTCTAAGAATTATAAGCTATTTTATTTATCATGTTTTTCGCATCGATTATAGGTTTCTAGAGATAACATTTACCTACTCAGTTTCAAAGCACTTGCCGACGTTACTATAGGAATATTAAGAATATAATCCAGATTTTCTGAAATTTGCAAAATTTTTTACATTTTTCCAGTTTTCGCTATTAGTTTCCAGGACCCAACAATTAATAAACTGTTTATATTTCATTATGCATCTTTATATTCATTATGTATGCTTTTATACTTTTTGATACGTCCTAAATTTCCTAGCGATATTAACGAGATTTCTTAAATTTTTCTGCAAATTCCAGTTTCTAAGCGCACATAATCTTTGAACATTACAAGATTCTGGCGGACCTCCCTGGCTGTGTTAACGAGGCTTCTGTAGATTTAATCAGAATTCAAAGAATTTCTTAAACTTTTCGAATTGTACTTTATTTAACAGTTGATGAGGGCTCAAAATCTCAGAACATTTCAAGTTTTTGAGATTTCCTAGGTTTTTTCCAGACTCGAGATATTTCCTACACTTTCTCAGATTTCTTTTTAAATTTCCCCAATTCGATAGTTGTGTTTCCGAAGATCTTATTGAGTTTTTCCAGCTTCGCTGGAAACTCCAGAAATGTTTGACATTTCTTATTAATGGCACAGAGTTTTCTACGATTTTTGACATCCTTCTGCATAATTTTCAGTTATTTTCTTCAAAACGAATTTCAAACCTCCGATATCGTCAAAATATGGATTTTCCGAAACGCCCAAATTCAGCTTTCACAAATTTGTTTGTTTTTCCTGCTTTAGGGACGATGGACTTTTGCTCTTTTCCGTGCGTTCTCTTAACTCACAATCTCCTAATTAGAAATCATGCAAAAATTACTAAACAAATAAACAATAAAACTGCGAGATTACAGCATCAATTTTCATTGCGGGAGCTCGTTAGACCTCCCTTGAGGACATTTGGCATAATATTTACATAGGAAAATTTCCCCACAACCCTCAAGGCTACGCAGACATCTTGACCAATCCAATCTCGACTTTATTGTGCATACCATCAATTTTCTTCAATTTCACTCGACGGGAAAAGAGGAAAATTGCTATGTAAAGGGGGAAAATTACCGACAACCTTGAGATGCTAATTGGGCAGCTTTGGAATTGGTTTATATGACAATCAGGGTTAATGATTTGAAAATTTTTGATTATGATGATGATGATGATGGGGACGATAATGATGATGATGGTGGTAACTCGAAGAAAATTTGCTACGAATGTGAACTTATTTGAACGTTTGTGTGTTTTACATCTCTGGAGATTAGGTGGTTAAAGTCCACGGATTAAAAGTTATAAAACTCCCTTATAATGTTATAAACATATAAATTAGAGGTATTTCGGGAAAATACGATACCATTTAGCACGTTCTTAGAAAATAAACTGTTCATCGATTTACGATATAAATAGCTTTCCGAAAGTTTAGACAGCTTGGCGGCTGGATTTCGGCATAGTTACAGAGGTTGTTCGTCATAATAATGCTCTTGTCCAGACAGTATGGGGTCACTAAATCCCCAATTTCATTGATTTATTTGTCTATTTCCTTGGAAAGTTATATTTCTCGTGTACACAAGAGTATATGCATTCTTAGAATTGTTTGACTTATTTGCTATATAACATTCCTCACCAAGTTCTCAACAGGCAGGTATCCAAATAAACCATTAAAAATATGTTTTTTGGTTACTACACCGATTAAAGTACTGTAAACATTCAATGAAATTAATTCTATGCATTATAAACAAATGTTGCCTAAAACCTAATTAATCAGGCCTGAGTTAGGTTTCTGTACGTTGCCAGATTTGTTAAAAAAATTCAAGCGAGCCGAATTTCTTCGGAAAAGGAAATTCATTCAATTGTTCAATTTTTTTGATAAAGTTTTTCGTGTAAACATGGCAACAACGGCAATTTTCCCATCAGACCATATGAAATCGTATTAATAACTTATTTTGAATGTCTCTATTTTTAAGTGAGATCTAAATTTGCCAGCCTTTATTATAAGCCTCGCTCACTATATGAAATGGTTATGTGATTTATACCTCTCATCTCTTTGATCTTCGTGTGCGAAATAAGCCAGAGGGACTTAAATTTACATTGGCCTTGATTTTAGAGATATGCAGAGCTGCAAATCTAGACACTATCAAGAGACATTCCTAGAATTTATTGCATGTCAAAGTCTTTGACCTCAGGCACTTTCTCCTCTTGTATACACAATTATTCCTGTTTCGTAACTCCTCATGACTTTTACAGCATTTCCGATGAAAGTCGTAAAGATTTCTAGGAAAACTTCACCTATAAAGAGCAAAAAAATGAGGATTGGATCGTAAAAGGAAATAATTCCATTCTTGAGCCCCGAAACAAGTAGGCCATCGAGCATAGAGATGTGAGCTTTAGAGCTTTGAGTCGATATTGATTTCGCCATCTTAAGGCGGTCGGGTCGTCATTGATTGCACCCCTTTGTGATTTTAGGCTGAATTTCATTTTCCTGGAAACAAACACGTCGGTTTGAAAATAGCTTCTTCTGCACACTGCAATAATAATGTTGCAACAATGCATTTTGGCAACATGCAATGTAGGTCAATAGCATTGCCATCTAATCAAGATAGACAAGATTGATGACCAGCCAGATACACGAACGCGACCGAATAGTAGTTGTTTCCATGTAGTGTTTAGTTTCAGTTTGGGTAACGATTTTTCCATTCCACCTGAGAGTCGGCCTGGTCGGGATATCGATCTGGCACTGGGCCAGTTCGAAACATAAACATTTCAGATTAGTTGTTAATAAACCAGTTCGCATGGAGTGCTGTCACAATCGTAATGTTCCTGCAATGTTGCCGCAAGAGCCTCTTTAAATTCACTCAGTATCAGGGTTCTGGATGAAGCAATTAAGAAATCTGGAAAGGAATTAATTTGGAACGTTTGAGCGCTCACCGTTCAAGGTACCTCCAGGGCCTCAATTCGGCTTTGGTGGGAGGCAAAAAACTGGATTCGAATACTTTCTGCGATAGAGTTGCCACGTTTAGGCTATAGAGCAAATGAGCCAAAGGCAAACTGGACATTGCTTGAATGGTCGTGGAGGCGAAAGAAGAAAATATTTTATTTTAGAGGCCGATGTTGAGCTCCAACGAGTACCAGGATTCTCTCCCCATTTCCCTGCGAATTTGGAAAATACAATAAAAGAAATTTTCAAAATGAATTTTGAAAAAATGTCCCTGGTTTAGTTTTGAATGGTTTTCTCTTCTTTTGGGTTTATTTAATTCAGTTCGCTTAAATTGTCGGGGTTTCCGAAATGCGAGCTCTCAAAAACAACTAAAAAATATGCCGTTTTGGACATTTTGTGAGCAGTTTATTTTGATACTCCTATTTACCCTGGGACGCAAATACCCTTAAGAGTTACCCATATGTTTGTGGACTTACGACTTCTTCAAAATGAAAGCACAGAACGCTTATGCGACATTAAATTTCGAGAACTTGCGGAAGGGCGAAATCCCCAGGGAAAGCGGCTAAGCTCAGAGATATCAACTGCGAAATTTAATAATAAGGGGGATGGAATCGGAATTTATTTAAGGAATAATTAATTGTGCTACTGAAATTAATTTCACGGAACTGGTTATTTTGTTTTGTTTCAGTTAACGGCCTGGAGTCAATTTCGGGGTTTCCGGGACCTCCGGGATCAGACATGGATTTGCTAGCTTCCGTAGGACTTACAAAAAACGGATCGCGGCCAGGAATTTCGTTGGTTCCTGGCTACCTCACGGGAAAACCTGCCTTCTTGTTAGAAGGTAAGACCACACAAATTGTTTGTATAAAAATGCCACACTTTTTTTATTCTCTTCAAATATAAAAGCTCTAGGCCAGACGGTCTAATTGGATGATTACAATTTCCCCGTTTAATTTTCCCTAATGGTTCGTAGAACGTGTTAAAAAGGGAACTATAAAAGTTGCCCTTTCAAAGTTCCACGTCGCTAGGGAGGGCAATGATGTTTACCTTAATTCAATATTATCCACGTCATCCACCATTAGCCTCCGAAGAATGGGATGGAAAGTTTGTTTGCTTATTAGAGAATCTTGCAACTTGGACAAACCTCTGCATAGCGCATAAATCTAATCACCGGCGGAATATTGTAAATATCTTAAGGGTAATAACAGAGACAATTGAAAACCATTTATCACCCTAGCAATTTCACGACATTGTAATGCTGCAGTTCTTATCGCCATGAATAATTTATGGCCGTGTATCCCGACTATTCCCGAAGGAATTTATGGAGCAAATTCGACCAGGGACGGAGAGTGGTTCCTTAGAGGGGTGAACAAGCGTGTGTTAAGCTCAACAACAACTCGACAGCTAATACAATCATAAAGAATTAGACCAGGTCCGGAAGCCACCATTATATCGGAGTAAAAGGTTGCTTTTCCCATAATTCTCAAGAAAAGAATGAACAGTTTGTGGTCTAGATAGGAAGTTTTCCCATTAGTTTTATTTGTTACGTTCTTGACTTTTCTCAAACTCTCAATGGTTTTCCAATTCCATTCAGGCAGCTATTCGCTTTTTCCTGGAAGGAATCCAACGAAAAAGTCATGTTTTAATCTTTCGTCTTGCCTTTTAAGGGCAGATTCCCGTGAGAATGTGAATATGAGTGGTCAATGTCCCCAAAGATTTGGAAGCTCCGGGTCTATTTTTTAAAGACAAGTTTTTTCAAGTTAACACTTGTCCAAGTTTTTCGTTTTGCGTCTGAACTGGTTCAATGACGGATTGCGGGATTGTTCCATCAGAGAACGTCATTCACGAATTTCTGCTTCGTAAACTGCCCATGGCTGCTACCTAGAGGTAATTCTTCAGGTTACTCAGTAGACTAGAATCATCGGAATTTTTTAACGTTTTTAAAGACAGATTTTGAAGCTTTTCCAGGGGAACTCTTCACTGACAATTTTTTTTCCGAAAATTTCACGTTTCTCGTATCTATCTATCCTTATTTTCAATAAGAAAAGTTCTACCATCTAAACTGCTTTTTTATCTGTAAATGGCACACTCTGGGATTGTTCCATAGGACAACCTCGTGGACAAGTTAGTTCTTTGAAAACTGCCTTCGCCAAGCATCTAGGGGTAATTCTTCAGGACGAAACTCATTCTTATCTCGAACTAGACAAGTTATTATTTTTTCATGAAAGTTCCTCGTTTCCATTATTCAGGAGTAATTCTGCAACTTGAACTTCGGCGTTACCCGAGAGTTGAAAAGTTCAGATTTCTATCCGTCAAAAAGAATTGCTTATTATCCTTCTTGTAATTACCTCCTCACTCCTGAGGTTCAAAACGAACACGGATGTTTTCGATAATTTAAAAAGAAACTATTCCCAATTTTTTATTTCTTTTGCCAGGCAGCAAGCCAGGTATTAGACAAGACCTCATGTTACCATCAGACGCTTTTCGAGAAGCTGCAGCCCTTTTGCAGCGAGGTTCCGAGTTCACAATCGGTGCCTGGTTACGACAAGAAATCGGCAACGTCGGTACCATTTTCAGCGTCGCCAAAGGGCCTGATAGATTTTTAGAGGTCAGTACAGCGATCACCATCTGAGGGATCTTCATAATGGAATTTTTGGGGCTTTAGGTGCAGTCGAGCGGTCGCAGGAACGAAATCCGGCTACACTATACATCTCTGGAGACAAAACGGCAACACATGGAACCTTTTTCTTATCGCCTGGCGGATAACACGTGGCACCACTTGGCCGTGTCCGTCAGTGGTTCTCAGGTGGAAGTTCTGGTGGACTGTCGTCCTGTGTACAAAAGGGTTCTCCGGCCTGGACAGCCCGATCGAAACGTCACTGATGATCACCAGATTTGGGTTGGTCAGAGATTGAATCATTTCTTTTTTAGGGTAAGGTACTATTTTGCATACCTACAAGTCTTATTCAGAAATTAAAACTGTCTGCGGCGGAAACTATCATGTAACAGCTCAGGCCAAAATTTCAATTTGCATGTGGTCACGAAACCCGATCTATCACGAACGTTTAAGGAATTTTGCAATTTCTTATTTAGCCGTTCATAATTGGAAAATGTATGATACGCATTTATTCCTCATTATTTTAACCTCCTTCGTCATTTCAGTAATGTTTCAAGCTGCTGTAAAATAAAGAGCAGTATTTAACAAAAGGTCACTACAGGTAATGAATATATAATTTTCATAATCTAAGGATATGAACATTCGTGACGGACATAAACAGGGTAAATATCGTGAATTTTTCATGGAGTTTCTGTGTATTTAATGATATTAGAGCCTTGAGCAATTACTAGTTCCGGTGTTTTTTTCCGAAAATAAATAATAAAATAGAGGTCTTTTACAGCACACTATAAATTTTTTATTTGTTTTTAGGGTATTTTACAAGATGTGAGATTAATAGAAGGCTCCCATGGAGTCTTGGCTGTGTGTCCACAATTGGACGTGACGTGTCCGACATGCGGACAGTTTCTCAGTTTCCAGACTACTGTACAGGATCTACAACGTAAATTGCTCGAGCTTTCGCAAAGGGTAGGTACGTTTCTTTTTTCTTTTTTATCTGATGCGAAAGTCGTTACTAATTGGTGTCAATCATGATTATTTGCCTAAGAAAATCCAGTGATCCAAAAAAGGGCACTTAATTGTGGTTAAAATTATTAACGTGAGCAATTGAAGTATTCCAGTTTTGTCTCAATATATGCCCATAAAAAATACATCACGGTAAAAGGTCACTTTGTCATTACTTTGTCCATTTTAGTTATTTTTTTCTCAACTCATTAATTAAAAGAGTTTTCAGTAGTCTTCTAGAGACAGGTTTAATGTATTATAACAAATCATAGATAACAAAAAAACTTTCTTATTCTTCTTCATCCTTTACCAGATCCTTTATTGCCCCCATTCTGGATATTTAACTTTCCAGAGTTTCTTATTTTCAACTCTTCATCATCAATAGCTACCATCAAATTTCCATACAGACATTGGCATGAAGGAAAATACCTCACAGAGAATTATTGTCGCAAAGTCGAAAGCTTTCGTGAAATTCGCAAGTCACAATGAAGTTTCTTTGTTTTCTACATTTTCTTCGAATTTTTAATATAAATTTTTGATTATCTGGATATCTCTTTTCTCTGAAGATATCTTCAATATTTCTGAGTTATTTGATATCTCTATTTCAAAGTGGTCGAATTCAACGGTAAATCATCCAGACCTGCCCTGCACGATTTTATTTTCTAGTTAGCACACGCAGAGATGAGACTAACCAGGGTTGAAGACTGCGACTGCCAAAAGTCTTGCAGATCAAACGACACAATTCATGCAGATGGATCTACATGGCAAACTGGGTGTGAGGAATGCTCCTGCAAGGTAAATTAATTGGAATCAAAAATATTGAGACATTCCTAATATTCGTCCACCTAAAACTTCTTCATTTAGGGAGGGAGCATTTCGTGCAAACCAGTACCTTGCAAGTCAACAGACTGCAAACACCCAGTGCTTCAAGAAGGGGAGTGTTGTCCCAAATGCCTAAGTAAGTACAAACAACCCTAATTTTAAAAATTCACCCCTAAGTGAAGGTTAAACATTCCCAGAACAATGCTACTTCAATGGCGTAATGTACGATCACAACGATACAGTTACGGTGGAAAAGTGCAAAGATTGCACGTGTGTGGATGGGTCCATGGACTGCAAAGTGGATGATCCGAAAGACTGTCCGAAGCTCAACTGCGCTCTAGATCAACAGATCCAGGTTTCTGGACATTGCTGTCCTGTTTGTACCGGTGAGTTTATGAGAAGATGCCATCCATTAATCAATATTATGCATAACAGGATTAATTTTTCTTTAATCATTAATCATAATACGAAGTTTGTAAAGCGGCTGTTTAGGGATAAACGCCCATTAATAATAAACCCCCACAACTTTTTTACTAACCTTTTTGCCCGTCACGTATATTCTCTCTTTTTATTAATCATTTATTTATATTAATAGAAATGTCAAGGGTTGAGTCCTATACTGGCACATACATCATCCATGGAAATTAACCTTCATGGTGCTTTACTAACTTGTTTCCATCTTTCTCTACTAACCCACTAAACAGGTGTCGACTATTGTGCCAAGGGTCATTTCTGCCATGCTAACGCAACCTGCCGCAACTTGCAAACGACATTTGCTTGTCAATGTGATCAAGGCTTTAGGGGAGATGGGAGAATGTGTGTCGGTAATAATCAAAGTTTCCTTCTTCAGATTTTAATTGCCCTTTTTTCAAACGGATTTCACAAGTTTTAGTGTCAGAATTTGCTCCAAAAATAAGAGACAGGAAAAAAATCGAGAGTTTCGTCACTCAAGCTTTTAGAGTCACATCGTATTTTAAGATCATCAACTATGCAACTTTGCTCTAGGTAATTAAACACGAATATAGGTTCTTTTTCGACCTTTCACAATACATCAAATTAATAGCCGGGTTCCTTTTAAAATTTTTAAGTTTTGGTCATTTTTTGACGTCCAGGTTGGCTCTATTTTTGTGGACACCCTATAGAAACTATTAGGCAATGCTTGGCAGCATACTAAAGTATGGACCTTCTACAGTATTGTGACAAAAAATAGTTACAAAATACCTTTCCGTTTGTTAATAACTTGCAATTCTGCAGACATCTGCATCTGCCATTTTCAACATTCAGTTGCATATATCTCGAAAACTATTAATCCTAAGAAAGCCAACACATTAATAAACTTGTATTAAAATTGAACTTAAAACCCAAAAATGCAGTAATATACAGGATGTTCCATTGCAAACAAGTAAGCAAGCATCGACTTCCCGTACAACCGGAAGTGTGATGTCATTGAAGATATTTTAAATAAGGTCGCCCCATGGCTCTTGCCAAACCACTAAACCTTCGTAACTTTACTATTCATAGTTTTCCCGAAACATCTAATAGCGGTTTCGGGTGGGATATATCCTGTATATGGAGGAAAATTACTTATTTCAGCCTGAAATTCTCCATTCAGGCCAACGAAGATTTCGAGTTACTAAAGCCGAATTATATTGAGGTGTTGAATTATAAACTTGAGAATTTTGTTGGTCAGTTTAGTTACATTTATCAATAAAATATTATACAAGCTTTAGGTTAGTGAGACATAATACGGTGATTCCGAGCATTCGAGCAATTCGAGACTCTCACTATCTAATCAATCCTAGTTCCATTTTCTCAGCCACAGTGGTACCTAATTACACACTAAGACTTGAGATCTCCTTACTAAAAAATAGAAAACTACATTAGTTGGTGCTCGCACAGATATTGACGAGTGCCAGCAAGAAGGAGGTCGTGAAGGCCATCATTGTCACTCCAACACTCGCTGCGTGAACAGCCAAGGCTCATATGACTGTGAATGTCTAGATGGTTATGTGCGCATCGATAGATTTAATTGCGCAGAACTCGACGAGTGCTCCACAGGTGCGCATAACTGCGATCTTAACGCTGATTGCGTCAACACCGAGGGAAGCTATAAGTGTCAATGCAAAGTGGGATATGAGGGAGACGGATATGAATGCACTCGTGAGTTATAAGTTTTTTAAAAGCTTTTATGGTTTTATTGAGAAACTTTTAGCTATATGCGAGCCAGGGTGCCTCAACGGAGGTGTGTGCACAAAACCTGGACAATGTAAGTGTCCAGGAGGGTACACGGGAAGTTCCTGTGAACGAGATTTGGACGAGTGCTCGACAAACGCCCATCGATGCACAAATTCTTCAATTTGCATAAATATGGTAGGATGGTACTACTGCAAATGCAAACCGGGTTATGAAGGGCCTCAAATCAACACCAATCTCGGGACTTCGTGTATAGGTAGGATCTTCCGTAATAGTCCGTTATTTGCACCTTTTCGAATGTGATTTTTTCCAGATATCAACGAATGTGAGAGAAACAACCACACCTGTCACCAAACTGCCAAATGCCGAAACATCGATGGAGGTTTCGAGTGCACTTGCCCCAGGGAATCTGTGAATTGCAAATATAGTTGCATATTCGAGAATAGGGAAATTGCTCATGGTATCACTGTGCAGTCCAAGGAGGACCCCTGCAAGAGCTGCACCTGCCAGAAGGGGGTGATCACATGCCAGGAACCGGTTTGTGACTGCCGCAACTCCAGTTCTGATCCCTGTTGCCCTCAATGCAACGATCTGTACTCTTGTACTCACCAGGAATTATCATCTGTGAGGTTTATGCATGGGGAAATGTAAGTTTGCGATGATAAGCTCATTGTGCGTGGTGATTTCCATAGAGAACTTGGATATTCAGTCTTTGTCTATAGTAATCTGCTGCCATCCACTTCTTGGTCCTTTGATAATTGATTATTATCCAGCGACTTTGATCGTAACCTCAAGTTTTCATCTTTCTCCAGTTGGTCTTACCAATGCCAAACGTGCGAGTGCCTCCATGGAGAAGTGGATTGCTTCGACCTGAAGTGTCCGCCCTTGATCTGCTCCAACCCCGTGCATTCCCCAGGAGATTGTTGTCCCCATTGCGTGGACGGATGCTCCCTAATCAGCAATCCTTCAACTGCAGGTCACAATTGCACCTTCCGCAACGTCCTGTACCCCTCCGGTACCGAATTTGTAGACCCGCACGACCCCTGCGTGACTTGCGGCTGCAAGGTAAGTCATTCCCTTTCAGGAACCTACTCCAGACTATTTGTTAGTCTAGTTACTGATAATGTGAGTGCAAAGCGACCTTAAGGTAATAGTTCGTGAAAGAGCGCTGCAAATGTTCTGTTAAAGTTACAGCTGTGTGGATAGATATTGCTTTAAGTGAACTTTAACAAAACTAACTTTTTGGCTTGGTTGCGTTTGACGGAGCCCATAGATTGCCTTGATGTTGCTCATTAACCTGATTCATAGTCGTGAAAGACCCTGTGGTGCTTCTCAATACCTAGTGATGTTGAGATAGATTATCAGGAGACGTAGGCCATAACCCCCATTATCGTCTCGAGTCGCTAGCAGCCGAGCTTGCTAACTAATCGCTAGGCTAGCAGACTAACAATTAACACTAAGTTCCCTTGCAGGTGCCGTTCTGCGCAGAACTGGTGAGCAATACCGCGTGTTGTGTGCATCGGTAATCACATCACTCTAATACACACTAAAGACATTACACACCTCTAGTAGTGCCTGATTTAATTCTCTATAAAACTCGGCCTTTGATGAGGATGAAGAAGCTCTTATACCGGTTTTTATGCTTGTCTTGTAGTCCCTATTAATCAAATCTTACACTTTCTAACATAAATACACAGTAAGCAGCTTTTCGTTCCTATACGGGGAAGTCCTATGCCTACATTAATCGAATTGTGTGAGCGCATGTTACCTTCAGTTATTTCACGCTCCTAATGTCGTTAAATTAAATTTAAATGGAAAATGTCGTTAAAATGATTGCAAATTTGATTGCATTTTTAATGCTTGCCAGTCTTGCACGTTTCCAAACTAACGTCATGAAGCGTGAAAATTCCAAGAAAATGAGTATCATTGAACTGATCGGAATTTTTAATGCTAAATATCGTTAAAATCTTTGCGAGTTTGATAGGAAGTTATCGGACAAAATCTAGCCTTGAAATATCGACATTTGGAAGAAAACTGACATTACCCATACACCTTTTTAAACTCAAATTTTCATAGAAATGCTACAAAATTGAAAACAAAATATCGGCAGTTTTGCAGATTCAAAGCGAGATATACCAAATCAATATAGCATAAAACCTTTTTAATAATTTTAATTTGGGGAGAAACTGGTGTCATAAAACTTTAAAGTTACGAGGCAACTTATCGTTGAATTATTTGCAATTTTGCGCTATTGGGAAATTCCTGCAGGTTTCATGCGAATATATCGTGTTAAACCTAGATCACTAGATATCGTGTAAAAATATTTTAAATTTGAGAAAAACTAGCCCTATAAATCTTGAGAATTTCAAAGAAAAATATCACTGAAATGTCTGTAAATTTTAAGGCAAAAAATCATTGGAATGCCAGTTTCAAGGCAAGACATGGCACCTATTTCAGTTTTGAAATTTTTTATAAAATTTTCAAAATTTGTAAATTTTCGAAAAAGTGTTCTTAAAATCTGAGCTTTGTTTCTAGAAATGACAGGCTGTTTACACCAAAACTAATCAAATAAAGCATCTGCTACTTCAAAGCCTCCGAAGCTCTTAACCAAATACACAAGACCCAATCACACTCTGAATGAAAATTATTATTGACAGCACTCCTATAGATGTGTATTGCTACTATACTCAGCATGCCCTAGCAACAGTAGAATTTGGTTGCCTTTTTGCCAATTTGTTTTTTTTTCTCGAAAGTACCTAGATGTATGATTGTGAGTTCGGTACGATCTACTATCGAGGACTGCATAAGTGAACTATGAAGCACTTAAATTGAGCACTTTTGTCAATATCTGACGGTTTTTTGATGCACTTAGAATCTTGTCACGCACAACTTACGGGCGCAGCAAAGGAATCGCTGTAACGTATTTTTTTTCTGCAGGACGGACGTTTATGCTGTAATGTTAATTACCGTTGCGACGATTTTACCCCACGGGGCTTCGATGGAGTGCCTGCCTCAGATGGGGACCTTCCTGAACCATTCGGCACTGCGATTGTACCAGCTCGTAGTTCACTCGGTTACGGCATTGGTACAAGTCGCGTGCGCAGCCCAAGGGACACTCGTAGCAATCTCATTTCTGCAACACCTCAAGTCGTACCTGCGACTGGGGTACCACCACGTCCTCTTCTTGGACATGCTATCACTAATAGTGCCGATAAGTATAGTGATTCGCGCAAGTCGGGCGGACTTCCTGGTGGGGAGAATAGTGCCGGAACTCAGAAAGCTAGTGACAAGGGGCAGCGTCAGTTCGATCAAATGCCTCCCCCAGGGGGCTGAAGTTTGTCCCAGAGTGACCAAGGGGAAAACGCTGTTGGGGGTTTTGTAGCAGGAAGTGGTACTATTGGTCAATTTCGACGGTTGTTGTTGTTAGGGAAAAAAGGCTGAAACGAGTATTATAACCTTAAGGATTTCGGTGTAAGATGTTTGAAGTCGACTCATGGGCGCTCCTTTGCATTTCAATTCTATTAAGATTTAAAGTATGTAATGTGCTTTTAGGTATACTTATAGGTTTGGAAATTTCAATTATTTATAAGCTAAGTGTCATACAACGATTTTTTACTATTGCCTACATAGTCGAAGTTAATACAGCTGAGCAAACGATTTTAGTTCCTAGACTACAACAGAATTTTCTTACTTGATACATATTATGGTTCTTTAGGTGTTTAAATCAACCCGATAATAATAATGTAGGAAATTGTATTTATCCGATAAGGCTGCGCTGTAAAAATATAATTTTTTATAAAGGATATTGTTCGGGTGTTAATCAATTTGTATAGAATTAGGCAATTATGTATTATAGAAAATGTCAATCTAGGCTTAAGGTTTTTAACGGTTTTCATGACAATAGGTCTCCGTAGTGCTTAAACTGCAAAATACGTCTAAATATTGTTATATAGTTGAATTCTAAGGCAAGGCTAGATTTGAGATATATCGAGAATTTTAGGTAAAAGAGAGGTTGAGAAATATTGTATTAGGGCATTGCATTACTGGGAATAAATATCTACGTATTGAGGCCTATTTAAACATTAATCTTCACCATCAGCGAATTTTAAGTAATTAACCAGCTTAAAATCGGAGCCTTTGTAAGAAGAATCATAACTTATGACACTGAACACATAGATTCATGACGTTATTAACTGACTAAATTGCTGTGGTTTTTAATTGCTCGGATGATGCTTAAACTCAAAATCGAAGTCTTCATTGGCATGCTAATTTTTCTAAATATTTTAAAAGATGGAAATAAATCTCCCTTAAATTTCCAATACCTTCGGAAACGCCATTTAAATTCAGTAATAAAGTTCAGTCTTCAAGATTTTTAAGTCATCAATATTTTGTAAGTGTTATCTTTTCTGAAGTTTTCCCCATCTAAATACAATGCCCTAACCCTTTCCTATCACTAAAAGAACCAATCATCGATGCTGGAAACTGATTTCAAATAATAAACCATTTACCTAATAGCCTTTTACCTGAACAAATACTAATCTTAAAAGTATACAATTACTATAAACATTAAAAGACAATAATAAAGTAATATTAAACTAATTAAATTTTGTGCAGAAATACGTGGCCTATTTGGTTCAGTTTTAGTGAACCACTCTGTATTTTAAATTTTAAACCAATAATTTAGGGCTTGATGTAAATAGATGTAACGCCTTTTAGACGGATATTATTAGCTTAGACTGTTGAAAATTATTTATGAAGTAATTGTCAGGTTTGAGTGAATGCAACTCAAAGTTGACTCTGTTCGCATTGGTAGGTGCATATTCATGTTTTTGTATAACTAATATCTAAATAAATAATGTGTTGGAGGCTGCAAGTTTGCTAAAGATATATGACAGTTTAAATGATTTCAGTCCCGCAACATCATAGTTTTATGTACTATAGCTAATTCTCATTTCCCGGTTTAATATCACACTGTAGCCTAATAAGTAGATGTTTGTAGAATTAATCAAAAAATGGCTTACTTAGGCAAAATTCTGTTAGAACCACAGCATTTCTAACTTAAAATTTCTTTAAACTCAATAATGGTTTTGGATGTTAGCTTTGCTACTGTAAACCTTTAACGAAAATCATACTTATCCTGTTTGTGAAAGCATATCTAGCCATAATCTTAAATTATTGCAATATAAAAATTGTGATACTTATCATTATAATATGAGACTAAATAAGAAATATTTATTATTATTTTTCCATTATTATATTAGTTCCTGTGCCGTGTGTGTGCAGCCTCTAATTTCTGTTTATAGGTGTATTATAACTACGCAGGGCATACAAAATGACTATTTATCAATGGAAGTTTAGCTTAAAAGCTTTCGGAGCAAATTAACATATTATACAAGGAGGAACAGAACGTGTTTTGTATGTCTGCAAACAGCGTCGTGGCTTTGACTTATCCATACTTTTAGATGCAATAAATTTGTAATTATTAACTAAATTTTAGTTATAGGAAATTTATTTTTAATAATATGTTTAGTCGGTAGTTGATTAGTTAAGCTTTATAATTGTTTTTGTTTTTAATGTAATTCCTCTAAAAATAGTTCTATTGTAATAAACAATCGTGTTAATAAAAGTAATTTATACTTGAGAGAAGTCTCTTGAAACTTTTATTGTTTTGCAGTTCTTCCAAATCCTGCTGCATTTAAATTGTCTTTTTCCTATGTTAGGGTGAGTTTTTAAAGAAAATAAAACTCAATTATCGTTTGTGCAATATTAATTTGTGAACTCTTAGTGAATTTAACGAGAAAAATGCTTTTAAAATTCTGCAAAACCATTTAAAATGCCTAAAATTAACATTGATGACCATTAGTACGAAGCGCGTTCCGGTAGATAGCGTTAGCTCTCTTATGGCCGCATCACCGTAGAGGCTCTCGTTGTTGCCCACTTCGTCTAGACCTCGACAGATGACGCTAACTGCCGAATTTACAATTTAAAATCTAATAAACTCTTATTCACCATTGTCAAGAAATTTTTATACATATAAGCGCACCTTTTTGAAGGACACTAAATTGTGTTTTAAATTAATTATTACTAGAAACTTTAAAGGGAGGTGAAATACTAAAAACATTTTAAAAAAGAGAGGGAAGTTAGAGGAAAATGCTTCAAAGATACATTTATCATTAATAAACTTAGGTCCTGCAACTAGTTACTTGATCCATTACCAATCTGAAGGTGATCACAACATGCAGATTAGTACAAGAGGTTTCCTGATATGATAACACAATTAGTTGCGCTTATTCATTCCAATTACAAATATTAGCCTGTAGATAACCAATTACAATAATGATTCTTAGAATCCTCTTTTGGGAATCGTAAATATCTCTATTATCTTCATATTTTGATCAATGTAAATGCAGGTGGTCTGCTACAAGATTTGCTTTAATCATACTATTAAGAAATTCGTTTGAATCCGTAGCAAACACACCTATTGTAAACACAAAGGCCAGATAACAAATTGTTCGATTGCGTACACAATCTTGAAGTAGTTACTAATCATTGTCAATCAATAGAAATAATCCAACATAAACTCAAAAAATTGAGTAATTAATTAGTATGTTCATTATGAGGTTCTAAGTATGAAGTTATTACTAGCCATAGCAAGCTTTTCCTGGCTTTGTAATTTAGGGCAATGCGACTCAAGATTCGCCCTGGAAAGAATCTACAAACAAGGCTTCAATTTTAATGAAGTCATTGAAAAGATTTGCACCAAGAACACCAATATAACCATTTCGAAGGAATGTTTGGACCAAATATGTTATTTATGCAAAGAACAGAAGCAGGATTTCTATAAAAGTGAGTATTGACGAAACTAAGGTTTAGATGATATGATATAACTATTATCCTAGTGATGGACTCTTGGAGCATTTTTCCTTACTCTGGAGCATTTTATTATGCTTCAAAAAGCGACTGGGGAAACTATGATGAATGTATTGAAGTCAGTGCAAGATCCAACACAGATGAGATTTACGGAAAATTTTGCGCGTGGGGATGGACTCTACCAATTTCGGAGAAAAATGATTCTGTAAGACAGTCAGTTTTTTAGGTTTACCTTGACTAATCCATTTCAATTTCAGGTCTACTTATTAGCTTATTGTGTTCCCCAAAAATGCCAAGCATCTGACCTTAATACCCTCTTACTAACTGAATTAAATATAACCGCAAAACTTTTCAATGATTTCTCTTGTTCTACCAAAAAGACTGATCGAGAGATAGATACGGGTGCAATTGTGGCCTTGTGAGTTTGATACAAGGGCAAAAAAAACACGTCTAAAGTTAAAACTATTTTAGGGTAATATTCATAAGCTTGTTTGCAGTTACTATTTTATCAACTGCTTACGATGTGTATCTCTATTACACTGAACAAAGTAAGTCAGTTTTACTATATTCAATCAATAATTTTTAACAACTTTTCCATAGAATCTCCATCACCCCTTTTTACCGCTTTTTCAATGTTCAGTAATGGAAAAAAACTGCTACAATCGTCTGATTATACGAAGGCAGGAGATCAAATCCTTTGCTTCCATGGCATGAAGTTCATCAGTATGTGGTGGATTATTTCTGGACATGGGTTTATTTCCTGGTTCTTGGCTCCTGTTATGGACACCGACTACAGGGCGAATGTATTTTTGGCCTAATTTTATTAATTATCAATACATTAGGTTGGATTTTGCAGTGGCAAACGCAACGCTATGCCCAGTACATTGCTTCTGCACACATATCTGTGGATACCTTTTTTTACATATCAGGATTTCTCATGGCGTATCTGTACTTTAAACAGGAACTCAGCAAAAAATCTGTAGTTCAGCAAGTCATAGCTGTTCCTATGATGATCGTTCATAGATATTTGAGGTGAGAAGCAGATTGTTTCTTTGCTGCTTTGTTGCAAAATTGGTCTTTTCTACAGACTTACTCCTGCAAATGCCATGTGCTTTGTTGGAGCAGTTTACCTCTTCAAGTACCTGCAAAATGGACCTTTCTTCTCCTACGGTGTACACACGGGACTCATCGATCCTTGCAAGAAATACTGGTGGACTTACTTTCTATATATCCAAAATTACTACAATTTTCATTATGACGAGTCTTTAGTAAGGAGTACAGTTAGCATTACCTTCTAGTGAACATTTTCTTCTCTAGTGTATACCCACTACATGGTATCTAAGTGCGGACATGCAGCTCTTCCTCATAACCCCCCTAATTCTTATTCCAATCTCAATCATCTACAAACGCTCATTCATGCGGACCATGTTAGTCTTATTAATGGTCAATATAGTGTCTTTAGTGATCCCAATTTGGACTAAACTAGAGTGGCGGAATTATGATCCGTAAGTTTATCTCTCATGCCCCTATTTAATATTAAACTATTTAAATTTAAAGGACCTTCAAGGAGTACGACTTTCATTCAAAACTAATTAGCTACTTCATCGGAGTTATGATGGGTATTTATATGAGACATCAGAAGAGTAAGCGTTTCATTATTCCAAATGTAAATTGATGGCCTTCTATGTGTATTTTTTTACCAGTTCTAATTTGATTCTAGATGGTCAATTTGAGCCTATGGTTCTTGGCTTTAGGTACCATGTTAGCTGTAATTTTTTATAGACAGGACGCACAGATTAAAAATGAGTACGTTGGAATTAGTTTGTGTTATAGCTTTACAAGACCCATGTGGTGCTGTGCATTAGCCTGGATCACTTTTGCTTGCGTTAAGGGCTATGGAGGTAAACAATTAGTCCCCGAATAAATCTTTGCCTAAATTTGATTTTAGGGCCAGTAAACTGGTTCCTTTCCTCTCCTTTCATGCAGGTTGGAGGAAAACTCACGTATTGCCTTTATATCGTGCATGGGATGGTGATAGCACATTTCTCTTTAGGAGTTCGAAACAGGCTCTATTTCTCTGACTGGCACTCTGTAAGTAGAATTATAGAGAGAAAAGAGAAGTGAAGGTTATAATTTGAAATTATTTCAGTTCTACCAGAATTGTGGCTATTTCATAGTTTCTATGCTAGTCGCCACGTTTTGGTCTCTATCATACGAGGCCCCCATGATTATATTAGAGAAAATTATTTTTGGCCACGGTAGCTATAGATTTTTATGGTTTTTGTCTGTTTTCTGTACTTTTTTTATTTTAGGAAAACCAAAACCCGTGAAGTCCTCCAACTCATGAACCTGGATGTAATTAATGTAAAACTTCGAGGTTTAAAATTATTCTGTATATAGTATGCATTAGTACGAAAACTCCATTCTAGTGCCAAGCAATTTGCCAATTTCGCAGAAAAAAAATAAAGGACAATGATCTTTCAAGTGTTTGACCAATACAAATCACCTCGTTAAGTGAAATGTACAAAGCAATTTCAATGGGACAGTGACACGGGCATTTAAAAATCCCCTAATTTTCAGGGAAATTTGGCTCCATTTCAAATGGATTTTTTCAAATTCACGAACTGAATTGTGACTGCCTGAATAACAACATTTCAATCACTGTGTTTAGGACTTAACATTGAGGAAGAACTGCCTGTTCGATTTCAGAGCTTCAATTGCCAAAAAATTGCCAATTTTCAATATCTCATAAACAATAATTTTCCACTAATCAAGGAGAGTGCCAGACTGTTTGCTGTTGCTGAATAATGGCTTCCTTATATTCCGTTTCATGTCTTTTTAATTACTAAAAATAACACATGAGGTTTAAATCAAAATAATTAATCAATTCGAAGTAGAAAAATCGGAAATTAGTCCAGGCATTTTGGGATTCTAACGTGAACTATCTGGTTCAGCTAAAATCCTTTTAAGAAGTCTTTTTAGGCCTTTAATAAGGGTTAATCCCAATAATCTTTAACGCCCGTGAACCAATTAACACGTTTCCAGAATAATCTTGGAATTGAACATCCGGACTAAGATAAAGATTCGTCATCGACACAGAGTGTAGGCCAGGTGCTTGGTCAGTTGCCAGAAAATGACCAGGGAATGTTTGCCAGACACTTAAATTTATGTTTTTTCCGCTGCCTTCCTTCCATTATGTTTTCAGTCGTGTGCAGAACATTGTTTACATGCAGTTCTAATTACTTGAATTAGCACGGGAGTGAGTGTTTCCGAAACTTGAGTTGTAGGAGTAGGTAAGTGTACTTGATACCATTGTGTGCATATAAACGGAATTTTCCAGTTGAGAGCTGCAGGTTACTGAACTGCCTTTAAATATGTGATTTTCGACCAATATCTTTCAGACAAATTTGCTCAAGAGTTCCATCCCCTCTAGCATGAAAATTTTCTTAATCCGTCTTCATCCGAATCTCTTTTCCCTCCTGCATCCCACTGAGCATTAACACGAATTTTTAATAAATACCAAATCATTCATTAATGACCCCTGTTAATACATTATTTTTTATTAACGCATTTAATTGTGCAAATTTGATGAATATGCTGCGCTTGTTGTTACCTTTCAACCAATAGTGACGCTCTGTGCTTGACACGTGGTCAGCATATATGACCTATGAAGGTCTCAAATTTTGATATTAGAAGACCATTTACTTCAGATTATAGAAAATCGCGTTAATTCAGAGTAGTCAAACTGCTTGTTCGATCGAAGTTTTATGAATATTTCAAGAGAATTGCATTTTTTATTATGTCAGTTCCTAGATCTTCATTTAAAAATTTGAATGAATCAATTTGCACCTCCGTTCATCTTCACGACTCAGGTTATTTATAAGTCGAGTTATTGCTAGTTAGATATCTCCAGACGACAAGTCCTCGCGGATTGAGGAAATTTATTCTCAGAAATCTGGGTGTAACCTATCCGCGGAAATAAAGAAAAATTACAGATGAATCTAGATAGGCTTTCCTGATATTTAATTCTCATTACTCCTAACCAACAACTCGCGAGGGAGACACCCGATGAGGAAAGAAGCGTCCAGGACAGAAGATGGTCGAGGAACCCCCTTTCGGCGGGGGAATTTCCAGCCAGTGTTGTGGATATGCCTGCCACAGAATCAATAGGTCTTAAATTATCGTAATTTTTATAAAAACTAAAGAAAAATATTCACTACAAGGTACCGTCTAGTGTTTTTCAGAATTTTAGTGTAAATTTTTGTTAATTTAAGGTAGTTACGTATAGGATAATTTAGAATTAAAACGTGAAATTGTCGGGCCCAGCATCCTCATGATACGCCAATGAGCGTCACTAGTTCGAGAGTTACTCCCGCCAAGCACAGGGTTTTTTTATCCAAGGATAATGGATGAGCTAAGTAGTGGAATTTCCAGCAGCTTCTCTATCGGGACTAGTCCTGTCTATCACGATTACCGAAAGATCCAAAAAAAGGCCAAATCGTACCTCCCAAGCGTTACGGTTTAACTCAGCCAGAAGTTATTGGACCAATAACTACCCCATAGTTTAAGTACGCCTATGGTCGTTCTCCGGTAGATTGAGTATTTAAGAATTTGCAACATGGGACGGCGGTCTCTTGCAATCTTGCACCCCCGCGCTTAGGACCTTGCTCTTGGTTCTCAACTACCGACTCGCGTGTCCTTTTACTCGTTAAAAGGTGCCTTCCGTAAATGAATCTGTGAAGTGGTTCCCGGAGGGCCGCGCAGAAATCCCGGAGGAAGTATCTGATTTTGACTGGTTGGTCTTACGACGGATTCTTCGGAAGTTCACAGACAATATGCCGTAAACACCGAGTTCGGGAAATGTAAGTGCTACATCCGACAGCAGAGAAGAGACACACAGGTTAGTTGGAGATTACCTAGCACAAGAACGGCATTGTACAATTAAGCTTAGGTTGTAGAGTTTCCTAGAGAGAATTTTCTTCCTTGTAATCCGGTTAATTTCCAAAGTAGCTGTAAAAGTGCCGTTAAGGGATCTTTTAGGAAAACTTAGGTGGTACCCCTTGGCAAACAAAGATTATACGCGATAATTTTTTTCTGTCATAAATAAATTCGTTATACAATAAAAGAATGGCCTACGGTAATTCAAGAAACAGCAATCAGGCTTTCTTCGATTCGTTAAGAGGCGAAGGGGATGGTTTCCCAAGTACCATTGAGGAAAGGGTAAGTGTGGCTGACAAGGCAGGAACAGGATTGGCCTGAAACGACTCCGGTGCCCCGCCCGCGACCTTCAAATAACACCAAATTCCACAATACCAGAACCTCAGAAAGGTTACCGATTTGCGCCTTAGGCACTCGAGAGAGCGAACTACGGGCGAAAAGGGGGCGAATTTTTCCGAAAAAATCGGTCTAGATCTACAGCAATAGCAGAGTAAAAAGCAATACTCCCGCTTGGCTCTGTCATCTGAGGCCAAAACCTATGGACCCAATAAAGCTAGGTCACGGAGCCCATAAGTCTTTATAAAATACAGGGTTTGTTGATGGGTAAAAGTTCCAGACAGGCTAAAGCACGGGCTCCAGTACCGTGCCTCCAGTTTTCTCTAGGTTCTTCCTTCCCCAAAAAAAAATGTAAAAAATCTCTTGGCCGAATCGTCGCATTGACCTTCACTTCGTTAATGAAGTTTCTTCATGTTGTAAATTAATTGAGATGCATTATTACTTAACAGTGAAATAAAGTACTTCGTAAGCTGTCCCCGATTTTGCTGTTCCAAGATCCATTACACCTACTTAGAATAAAGAATTTTGGAGTTTGGACGATCACTTCAGGTCTTCTTCAGGAAAATAGAGACAAAATTTGAAGATATTTTTTTCTTATGATGTTGACACATTAGATCAAGTTAGATTATCCTATGGCTAGGCTCGCCATCTTCCTCAAGACTAAGGGGAAAACAGGGGGGGAACAGGGGAAACGGGGGAAAACTTCCTTATGCTAAAAACTAACTAGATTCCTGCATTCCTCGTCCACGCACAAATTCACTTTACATGTCCAATTTCTGCGTTATAAACCGACTCTCTGCAGTCTCTGCCAAGCAATAAACCTATTTCACTGTCTAATTATAATTAGACCTCTTTCATAAATAAATTACAAACAATGCATTTCTGGCAACACGAATATAATAATATCACATAAGTGCCTAATTGCTTGGCAAATCAGTCTTCGCAAACTTTGTATACTCAAAGATTCCTAGAAATCAGAAGGTCTAAATATCTGCTTTGTGTCAGTTTAAATTTAACGTCCCACTGGGTGGTTTCAGTTCTGAATTATACGATTTTTGCCATACTGTTTGTGTCACTTCAAAGTGTTCACTTTGGGACCAACAAAGTTATCATAATGGTCCGACTTGAATCACCTCCGAGTCGTGGCGATCCCAAATCAATGGAGTATTTATAAAAGTGAGTTTTCTTTCGTTGGACAGCAGTCAATGAAAACATGCGCTTCATAAATTTTCACGCACACAGAAACTTTGACCTATTTTATATCGGTTAAATGCCCAAAAATCGGGAACAAACCTCAAAATTTATCGGTCCGAGGTACGAAATAGAAACTTTTACGAGGAAAAAAAGGCATAAAAGTTTAATTGGTGTTAGTTAAAACTTGGCTCTAATCCGATTTCTTAACTCTCAATATAGTTTAACGCAAACAACAAAATGAAAAACATCCTCAAAACATCCCCAGTTAACACCATAAATATGCATAAAATTTCTTGTTCTAGACCGTTATCGACTGGAAATCAAGACCATTGTCCCACAAAACCTACGGTTCGTCTAACCCACGTGGATTATTGATCCATCATCAATTACCATGGAAATGGAGGAAAGCTGGCCCACCGTTTGTCAGACATAACCGAAAAAGTTGCTGTCAGTGGGGCGAGAAAGTGCGCCCCTTGTAGACCACTTTCCCTGCTCATTCATCACCGCACGAGGACCTCGACGCTGCCAACATGAAGAGCTGATAGAAGAAGCAGGAAGAATGGAAGGAGTGGCGTTTAGTTTGGAAAATGAAAGTAATGGAGATACAGGTTAGTGATTTAATGTTTTTTTTTTAATTTCCTTAGTTTTTTTCAAAATTTCATTCTGGTTCGGTTCATGTGGTCCGGTTTACGTTAGTTCAGATCAAAGGTAAAGATGTAGTATAAGAGCATACAGATTGGAAGAAACTAGGTAGTTGATTATATTTTCCCAAGGTGGAAAGGCTTATAGAGAAATATTTAAATAACCGTTTTGAGATGTTATTTAGGTTGGTTTGAAGGAATAACTCAACTGCAGTCTGAACTAGTCTAGAAATCCGATCAAAGTTAATTTCCAGAAAAAAGTCTTAATGAAGATTTACCTAAATTGCTTTATCTAAATCTTCTTTTAGCATCTTTTTGTGGAACTAAATTGAAAACAGTACCGTAACAGACAGCACCTTGCTGAAGGTCAGAAATGTCTAAAAATATGTTCAAATTTCTACAAAATTTCCACATTTTGAAAATGGCAAAATGAAGAAACGGCATTTTCTCCAATGATAAATTGCGATTTTGAAGGCAAATATTTTGGCTGTAAAAATAAGGTGACTTTCGTGGTAATTATAAAAGTTTAACAATGATGTATTGATGAAGTGATTTTTGGCACATATGATGGCTACCTTGACAATAAATCAACACTTTACTAACACAATAATTACCTCTCAATGTAAGGGAAAAATCTTCTATATGCTCTTCAAAAATCGGAAAATTACCGAAAATAATCAAGTCAAGTAGGCCACAATACTGGTCACCCTATGACGTCACGATTTTTAACCAATGGCGTGTAGTTGTTTTCCAAATTCCACTATACAGGGTGATTTTGAAAGTCCTGGATATTTTTTCAAATTTTACCTAACGTTTTCTTGTATAAGATGGAGCTTAGATTTTTGGCAAACGAATCAGAGCTCTCTAACGCCGAATAAAAAAAAGTATTTTTTGCGATTTTTGCGAAAAGCCGTCGATCAATTTGTCTTTCTACTCTTGTGATAATTTTACGTCTATGCATAAATAATGATACATAAATTGCAAAGCAAAGAAGAGAAGAAAATTACATTTGGAAATGCTCCAATAGAGTGGTTGAAGGGAAGAAAAAGCACAATTATCTTGTTTGTCTTGGAAGGCAGAGAGCGTTCAGAATGGTCCAGTTGTGACGATTTTTGCCTGAATTTCTGGCAGTCTTTCAGATGTTCTCGTCATCCATGTGAGTTCGTACAGTAATCATTTTAAAATAATCCAACAATCCCAGTCAGATTGGCTTAAATAAATTTAAAAAAAGTTTTGACTCGCAACGATAAAATATGATCCCGTTTCAACTGCTTACAATATGATTTTTCCAAATACTTTTATGCCAACAAAAACCAAATATGCAAATACTAAGAAATTCAATACAAAGTCTCACTAATCATTTAGAACTGTAGAAGTTCTTCTTCAGTTGAAGGAACTGAAGACCTGAGAACTTGTGTTCTGAAATCCTCGGGATACAACGAATGTTTTTTTGTCGCCACATAGCTTTCTTCTCAGAACATACGTTAGTGCACCAGTTCACGAATTGCGCTTTGAATTGCACATGAAATTCGCAAATAGAACCTTGATGAATTACCACGAAACTCTCCATTTGAAGGTGACTGTAAAAGAGAGAGAGGCAGGAAAAATTTCTGGAAAATAATTTTTATGGTATTTGAACCAATAGAACGCAGAAATATCAAAAACCAACGGGAGTAAAACTAGCAATTTCCTCCCTTCTTGTGCAAATGCCTTTTGCGTATTTATGATTCTTAGAGAGCTGCTTTCTCCTGAGCTATAGAAGTTCTTATTATTAAATTTTGGTGTAAATTCGCACCTAGAAATTTGCAGGTAAAAAGATCTTAAATTGCTTTTTGGCAAAATTGTCAGTTTATCAAAATAAAATTGACCATTAAGTTTTCGAGGTTTTAAATTAGGAAGGCACGTTATATTAACGACCCAAATTTGCATGGTTGCCCGCAAAAACTGTCCATTAGAAATGGCTGAAAATGATGTATAATTGAAATTGAATGAATCACAAAATATATTTCATTTTAGTCGCAATAATTAATGTTTCGGAGTATCGAAATTTACGAAAACAAATTTCTTTTACTGCCAAAACCCACAAAGCTATAAATACCCATTAATTCTCAACTTATACGCAGAATTAGCGTTATTGATCTTCCAACCTCAATAAATATTCCTATTGTCAATCCACAGCACAAAGCTCCTTTGTGCCCTGGATTTTTTTCACTACAAATCCGACTTTCGATGCTACCTCGAACCATTATAACAAACACCGACTTTCTTATGATCATTAAAGTGAAAAGAAGTTATTAAACAAAGACCTATAAATACACCAGTGTTAAAAATAGGTAATAAGCATTGTTGAACGTCAGAAATGCAAGTTGAGCTATTGTAAGAAGTTTCCGCGGAATCATGCCAAGTCTACATCACCGTTAAGCGAAATTATTGCTTTAATGGAAGTCATGTTTCATAATGCATTAAAGAGCGATGAATAATGCAAATTTCCAATCGTAGAACTGGAGGTAAACGTGAGAACCCTGCAGGCATGTCTGTTCCCTCCTCAACTCACAACATCCAGCAGTTACTTTTCGAACTTCTTCGTTAAGACTTGTCAGAGCGAGGTGAACGAGGATGATGAAGAGACGAAGATCAAGATCAAAGAAACGTTTTCGCTCAAAGAAATATTCCCTGCTGCTCGAGACACTGCCTTCGTTTTTCAACCTCCCAGATGGCCCACGGAATGTCAGGTAAGCTTGAGTGACTAGTCTTTCTCTTCATGGTCAATCATTGCAACTCAGGTGTTGGAAGAAAAAATCAAACATATCAGCTACATTCCTCCTTCTCCTGAGCCATACTATTCGGTAACAGGCAGCGAAGTGCAGCCCAAACCCTCTGGGGAGGAATTTGGATTTATAGTTTATCAGTACACTCCCATAAGTGCAGTTAATTATGTAAGTGAGGATTCTAAAGAACCTGCTTAAAATACTGCAAATTTCATCAGTTCAGTAGATCTAGCGTTGGAGGAAGCAGATATCTCTTGTCTTCTAATCTATGTCCTGAGGACGATAGCCTGCAGTTTGAATCCAGATTCGAATCGGGAAACTTGGCCAGAGCTATTAAAATCAGTCCCAACTACTATGAGCTGCACCTCAGATCGGATCTCTACACCAACAGACATATGCAATGGTTTTATTTCAGAATTACCAATATGAAGAAGAACTTCTTATATAGGTTTGTTATAATTGAAGTTGAGGGCATTTGGGATAGGGTCTCTCTTGTAGGTTTTCAATAACAAATTGTTCTAAAGAGGGAAGTTTGTACAACGAAGGAATGAGGCCTCTTATGTACTCTAAAAAGGAAGCTCAAATGCATTCGATCGGTTGGAGGAGGTGCGGACAGAATATTACGTACTTTTGCAACGAAAATGTGTAAGTTGAAATGCAATTGGCAGAAAATTGGTTTTGATGTGACCTCCACGATATTAATGGGGGCGTTTATTGATTTCCGTATTATCATGTATATGCAACATTATCCAATTTTTAAATAGAACTAGTGGCTGGCAAAATTTGATAGTCACGAAGAATTCTCATAAAGCACCCCTTTGTTGCCAATTTCCATTCGATGACTTTTAATGGTTTAAAATTTTTATTTATTTTATTATTACTTATTTCCCCAAATAGTTACGAAATATTCCATTAATAACGAATTTAATAATGCATTCTGACAACTCAATTAATGCTAAACCCAGAGATTTTGTTATTCTGAAAAAGTTCCAGAAAATTCTATCAAAATGTAAATTTTCGTTTGTTATTAAATATTGTCCTAAAAAATAATTTCGAAAAATTTCATCTACATACATATAATGTTTCTGGTGTTAATTTTGGTGAAAATCCAACAGTTTTAAATCCAGAGGTCAAGAAATATGAATGTTTGAATGTCTGAATTAGTTTGAAGATTTCAATATTTAAAGGGAGAAGTATGCACTACATATCGACATAAACGCGTATTGATATTTCAAGGACAGTTGCGATTTTTTCAAAATTGTATGGTTTCTGATATAGATTCTGTTTTCAAAGATTTCTATCTTGCACGCCTCTGTTTCCTCGTGAATTAATATGCCTATTTGAAAATTGGTTTAATCTTACCAACAGCATTATCTGTCATCCACTTCCTATTTTAGAGTAGGAAAAAAAACTTTTTTCCACCCTATATTCCAATCACAAATCGATCTTTTAAATGTCTTCAATTCAGTCAAGGACTTCAGGAGAAGGAGCTCAGGGAAGGAACTTCAAGTCAAGGACTTTCGTTTACACTGAGTACGATGGTGCATCTATCCCTCTTTCACCTCTTGATTCTCGAGCCGTTTTTCGTAAAGGATGCCCCAATATTGACCTCTGTGGGGTTCTATTCAGCCAATATTCTTCTATTAGTATTATTTGACTGGATTCAGATCATTCTATCATGCATAGCAAGGAGGAATAGTTGAATATATTTTTAGGATAAAAATATCCTTGAAAGTAGACAATAAAATGTCCAAAAATAAACGAAGAAATTCCTCAAAAAGGATTAAAAATGTATGAAGTAAGAAGCAGTTTTGCATTCTTCTAACTAAAAAAAACACTTTTGATTGTCCTTTCAGGCACCTTCTGAAAACTAAAGATACTTACCACCTAATTCTAAATAAAAAGGATTGACAAAAATCTAAAACAAGCCGGATGATCCCTGTTTTGTTAAAACTAACTCACTACATTATCGCGTGACTAAAGCGATTAATTTCTTTCAAAACTTAACAATGAACAATAATTGACCGCCTTTTCGTCAATTACCTGCAAACTTTGCCAATTTGTAAAACTTCCAAGGTATAACCAGGCGTATTTATTACTCTTACTGCCATTGTTGCTGTTTTAGACTAATGATGAATCAAAGTTTTTATGATAATTAAAGAACTACGTATATATACATATTTAGCCAAGAAAACTACTTCGAACTTACAGGAAACAACAAGAATAATAATTAATAGTGCTTAGTTTTCTCTATTACCCCCAATACAGCACATTAAAGTCCTTATGACGCTCCTTAAGCTTAGATGACACGCCCTGCGAGTTTGCAAAGCCACTGAATGATTGTCCAGAAACATTTCCGACTCTGTCCCTATGCCCTTTTCCCTGTATAAATATAGCACTTTAACATCAGAGTATTTGTTGGCCACCGGGACGTTGCTATTGTCGTCAGGCTCTTCTCTGCTTATGGGAATAGAAGTGGCATAGTATCGAACCCTCTTTTCCAAGAACTCTGGAGAGGTCTTGCACTTTTCCAGACTAACTATCTGGAGCGGTTCGGTGTCCCCATTCTTCGCGTCCACGTAAATTAGATCGGAAATCGATTTGGATAGAGACATTGGAATGTTCGATAAGGTGATGATGTGACACTAAGAATTTGACAAACGACCTGTGGTGACAGATTTGATTGGATACCTGTTGGTCGCATTGTTGGCAATTGAATCGGTTTATTTTTGATCAGAGGTATTCATTATATTGTGACGCAGTTCGAATCATCAGGTGCTAGTCGATGATCCAAAGCTCTTGGAATTCCAGAACTTCAGAAGATCCGGATCAACCTCAAACGTACACATTAACCTTCACCCTAACTTTCCCTCACGAAGAGGACGAAGTCTATTTGGCCAACTGCTACCCTTACACCTACTCGGACCTTCAGGACCATTTGGCTGAAATCAGGGCTCATCCAGTGAAGCAAGCTTATAGTACTGTCCGACTTTTGTGTAGGACTATGGCTGGCAATGATGTGTATTTCGTCACAATTACTTCACCACAAGTTCCTGGCGAACACAAGGTAATAAATTTGAGTTCATTTGAACTTCGTAATTATTTCTTCTTGATTACCACAGAAGAAACGAGCGGTGGTGTTGACTGCTCGGGTTCATCCAGGAGAGACTCCCTCCAGCTGGATAATGAAGGGGATTCTGGATTTTCTCACTGGGGATTCGACTCCTGCCAAGGATTTAAGGGACAAGTTTATTTTCAAGATTGTTCCAATGCTGAATCCTGACGGTGTTATTGTGGGCAATAACAGATGCTCTTTGTCTGCGAAAGACTTGAACAGGCAGTACAGGACCGTAATGAGAGATGCTTATCCTTCAATTTGGTATACCAAACTTATGGTTAGAAGGTGGGTTATCAGGGCTTTAAAGAAGGACTCCGTAATGTATCTATTATTTGAAGGTTGTTGGAGGAATGTGGGGTGGCTTTATACTGTGATTTACATGCCCATTCAAGAAAGCATAACATTTTTATATACGGTTGTGAGAACAGGAGAGGAGGAGACAGAAGACTGCAGGAGCAAGTTTTTCCCTTGATGTTACACAAAAACACTGCCGATAAGTTTTCGTTTGAAAGTTGCAAATTCCGGATTCAAAAGGCCAAAGAAGGAACCGGTCGGGTTGTCATGTGGATGATGGGAATTGCCAATAGCTACACTCTAGAGGCTTCTTTTGCAGGCTCTATGCTGGGAGCTAGAGCTGAAACTCATTTTAGCACTCAGGACTACGAGCAGATGGGAAAGTCATTTTGCCAGACTCTACTGGATTTCTATGACGAGGACCCCAGAAAGGTATATCTGCAATCTGTTGTTTGATGGTTCTGATAACTATTGATTTGACTTCCAGGAGAAACTTCGAGTGAAAATAATCGAGCGCTTGACCAAAGAAGGGTCAAACGCGGACGAACCTACCAACATCCCCCTAAGCGATTATTCGAGGTATAGGAAAAAGTCAAAAGGCAAAAAGTCGAAACACCCACCCTCAGCACCTTAGACACACAAAACAATCCCACTCACTCGAGTAAAACAACTTTTGGGTCGCAAGAAAGATGGTAAAAGTATGTTCTTAGTTTGGGTTTTTTGGTCTTCTTTTCTCATCCACGCCCATCTCTGTGTTGTCGTCTCTTGCTAGAAGATTTTGTATTGATAAGTACTTATGAACGAGATTCTACAATTTCTCATGCATACAAGGGTCTGCAAAAATGAAGCTTCAAAAGTAGTTTTGCTTTTGTCCTGTTCGAGTGTAAAAGCACCTCACCACCACTTTATTTTGAAGGATTTAAACTTGTTTTGACGATGAAATTTTAGATCCTTCATGAGCACCCATTGCATTAAGTGTTAGCCACAATGCCGAAGCTGAACATGCAAATTTTGCACTTGCAGTATTGTACAGTGTTTGAAATTCGAGCTCAATGATCGAATTTAAAACACTAAAAAAGCTTTCTTAATGTTTATTATATAGAAAGAAGATTTTATATATAGAAAGCTTTTCTGTGTACACCCACTCTTGGCACACCCATACAATAAATCACCTCCTTCATTAATATACTAATTTTTTCGAATGATTTATTTAGTGATGACGGAGACACCTCCAGCAGTAGCGATGAAGTGGGTTTTGAAGAAAAAGACGAGGACGAAATCCTCATCCCTCAGCCGCCTCCACCATCGCCAATTTCATCCAAAAGACCAGCGGGACCATCAAAATGCTCCCCTCCACGTAAAACCAAACTGATCACCTCCAGAAGTCCTGGAGCTCCCAGAAAACCTTTACCGGTGAATAGAAAATATGACTTGGAAATTAGGGAATACACTCAGTATGAAATAGATCACCCCGAGTGTGATTCAGAACCTGTAGTAGAGCAGAGAGTAATTTGGGGCAAAGCTCATAAAGCACAGAGTGTGGTTGTATTAGATATGCCTCAGGCGTTTGACAATGTAGGACGCTCGAATAGTGAACACGGCTTGCATTGCACCACATACCGTGAGCTTTAAAATATGATTTTGAGCACTAGCACTAGAATATTTGTAGATTTATTATTTCTCACTGTTTTGTGTTCTTTTAAGATAAATTATTGACAACTTGTATGTTATGTCGCTTTATATTGACTTTTATTAAAAGACATGTAGGATCAGATTATAAATAACATTGTATTCTTCATTATTTGATTCTTATAGATTTGTTACTGGAGGGATTTTCCCGTTTAATAAATTATAAAAACCTTTGAAGGTTTAATTTTTGTAGATTTGCAAGGCGACCCTTAAACTATCCCTTTCTGATAAAGAGTATTATAACAGCAGTTCAGAAAGTGAAGAAGAAGAAAAAATTGTGAAAACCCAGATAAAAATCCTGAGGAAGAAGAAAAAGAAGAAGCGAAAATCTCGAATAAAACAAAAAGAGGTACGTAGTTTTATATTTGACTTCGTGTGGATCTAAAGCTTTTTACTTTTGAAATATTCAACTTCAGCCTCATCTCCAAGAGCACTCAGACAGCGAAATAACGTACAAAAGAACCACCATAGGTAATACAAGTTTGTCCGTGTTTGACTTGATTGCTAGCGACAAAATTCCTGCCTCCCAAACACCTGTGCGATCGAGAACACCACAATCTCGGTATTAAATATTACTAAAATATGGAAAAATTCTTAAACACATTATTCAGGGTCTTGGTGGAGAAGAAAAACGACATTACAAAACAACTTTCTGAAGTCCAAGCGAAGCTTTACGCCTTAAAACGGAAGCTTTGGTTCGGAATTGGGCAAGGAGATTCTCCGATTTCATGGGGTAGCAGCCAGGTGTTTATATCCAGTAGCAGCACTCAAAAGTATTCTATATTCTTCATTTCTATGATTCATTCTATTAATCATCTTTTAGGACAACAAAGAAAACTCATTTAAAAAGAGTTTCAAAAGCTACTGAAAAGACTGTAAAAAAGGTGTCGAAACTCAGCACTGAGAAGATAGAGGGGACCGCAAAACTTCAAAATGGGTATACAATCATAACACTAACAATACCACCCATTACATAAAGTTAGTTTTACTTTATCATCACATTTCATACATTCGCCTTTGTTAAAATCCCATAATTCTACTTAAAAACGATAAATTTTAGGATAAACCGTCAACAAGCAATATCCTGGCTATCCGTAACTGAAAGACCCTCGAAGCTTCGGAAGTCTAAAAGCCTGTCGGACACCATGAGTATGTTATGTGAGAAGGTCAAAGACATGAGAGTGAACGATTCTCGATCTATAAAGGGCGAGAAAATCAAGAAAAAAAAGAAGAAGTGCAAGTTTTCTAAAAAAGCCAAGGCTATAAGCAATGCGAAGATATTTGTATCACCCCAATGAGACTGACTATAACTTTAGTGATGGAGAGGGTGGACTGCAATTCACTTTTCTTTATTGTATTTGGGGTTTTAGATAACTTTTTAGTAGGTATTTTTGCAAATAATAAAAGAAGTTTAGGATAAATCTGTGACTGTTATTAATCATCTCCAAAATACATTTCATTATACAATGTTACGCAGTCAAGTGGGTATGGGTCCATGCTCCTGAAACACACTTAAAGAAAACCCTGTCTGCTATTTCCTCGTTATGTGCATGGTAGAAATCGAATGTCTTGGGCAAGATTTTGTATTCCACTCTAAAAAATGATTCGTCTAGCCCTACAGAAGTGAGAAGGAAATCACATAATATACAAATGTTCAGGTGGATTTGCTTCTACTTCATTCCTGGACACTTTCGCTAGAAGTGCGTCATGTCGGGCCTTCAACTCATCCCACTGCACCTCAACGCTTTGCTCGGGAATAAGGAGGGCTCTCATTTTTACATGTAACGGAAATGAATTAAAGGTTTCTTGGGTAATTTTAGTTGTGACTTTTTCAGCGGTTCCCTCTATGCGGACCTTGAAATGTATTAACAAAGCCCTTGATATAGCCAAAAAAGAAATACGCAATTGTAAATAACAGGTTAACGTCACTATATCGTACGATGGGAAAGTAAGAGTTAATTTGTAACGACCTTCCCTCGCTTCAAATCGATGAACCAAAGGTAGAGGACTACAATATATACAATAATGGCCAAATAAACACACCTACAACTATTATACATAATATATAATATTATACAGAGATTACTCAATTTCGCGTCCCTTGACCTGGTGATCAGATTAAACATGATACGTACACCTATACAGGGTGTAACATAAGTAGGGGTTTTCCTTTTAATACGACATAGACTTCAAAAAACTAAACAATATTTTAATACATTTTTTCGAAACCTTAAAAGCAACCGAAATATACACCTATGAAAGTTTTAATAAGTACCATATCTTTAGCTACTGCTCACTCCGGAACTGGCTACAAAAGGTGTTCGAAATTGTCGCCATTGGTTTCATTTGCACGAATTGTCGCTCGCCTTATCCACGACTCTGTACATGCTGTTAGAAGAGATGGTTTTCCTCCAATTATTTCTGCAGCTTTTTCTATCCGTTCACGCAACTCTTTCACTGTGTTAATTTCTCTCGTAAACAATAAGTTTTCATGTAACCTCGCAAATTAACACAATTAAAATAACACCTGGAGCTCACCTTCACGACTGATTTTTAAGCGGCATAGGTAAATTGCATAAAAACAGTAAACATTAAATGTTTTTTGCGTTTTTACAATAGCTGATAATTTTTTGTGGGACATTTCATTTCCTTTACATTGAATTTGCTATTTTAAGCAGGAATGGATTTAGATTTTGTACAAAAATTTATTAAAACTCTTCTGCGCATATTTCGTTTTTTTGAGATTTCAAAAAAATGTCATATAAAAATATTGCTTAGTTTTTTGAGGTCAATATCGTATTAAAAGGAAAACCCCTAATTATGTTACATCCTGTATATAAGCCCTCTCGTCCAGTCGTAAGTGTGTTTATTTGGCCACTATTGCATATGAGACTGGGCTACTGGCAGGTGCCTGATTGGGGGCTACGACTTGGAACTGCTGGCGATTTGTCACAACTTTTAAGTCAAAAGTCGATTGAGTCAAAATAAATGCACCGCATTGCGTGATACTAACTAAACCGGGCTAGCCGCCAAATATTAAACATAAAAGGTCATCGTTTCAAAGTTAGCATTCAACGATTTATGGAAGGTAGCTAGATGGCCTTAGTCAGTCATCTACCATGGACACTTTCCACTGTGAGGGACAAATTTTTTCTTTTTTGAATACGAAGATTTTGCGCTTATATGTTTGTGTTTAAACGACGTGAATCATGATTTTGTAACATGAACAAATGATGGGTATTGCCGAGGACCCGGATTCAGGGAAAACCTTGAAAAGGACGAGACACCTTGATTCGTGCTGACGGGAATGTTCAGCTTTCGTATAGCCAATCTCATTACCCCTGAGGTCAAGCAGTTTCGTCCCAATAGCGAGACTACTGCTGCTGAATTTCACTTCCGCGAGACATAATGGGCTCAATGCTCTGAGCTATTGACCGATACTTATGAGCAGTTTCGTAATTCCTGCCTTTTGTCGACATTATCATAATCATCCATCACAATGCAAAAATACTCAATTGATTTGCTAATAGCCTATTAAAATTTACCTGTCGTAATGTATTCCCATCTGTATACGCGAATGGGAAACAGGCAGCAACTTTAGGATTTTCTTCCTTTATGAAATTCATTGTATTAGGTACTGTCAATAATCAAGTTTTTTCTTAACTTACAATCTGTTGAACTTTAGGACTGTTACGATTTGTGTTGAACACCAACCCATCTTCAGTCAAGTTTTGAAGGGCTATAAATCTGTTTTTAACATCTCCACTGCTATAAAAATAATTAATCTGTAATATTAACAGATTTTTGATATTTTACTTCAAACAATTCAAAATATTATTATGCTATTAATTTTTCATAAGGAGTTGGAATCCTGGAAATGTAATTTATTTCTTTGCGGTCATATGTCTACACGGGCGTACCACGTTTACCAAGTAATTTTTTTATGAAACTTTCACACCCTGTATTTCCGTGACGAAGCATTTTTGGGATATAGTTTATATAGCAAAATTCCCTTTATTTTAGCGACAGAATACGCTCCCGACGTTACGTACCGTACTTAGGAAACACCCTGCATATCTCGGTTGCGTATTTTTTGCTCCTACCTTTGCTTCTTCGTTCCCGAGGCATACTCTAGTCCCAAATAGAATTCCTCGACATTTGTCCATTTGGTAGCGGTGGGTAGTTTGTTCATCATTATCATATTACTAACTCTAATACCATAATACTAAAACTTATGATCTACTAAATTCCGACATATTCATCTATATATCAGTTAACACTTTCTCTGAACGAAGATAAATTGCACTGTATTGGTTCACGAACCAATACGGTGCTTCTATCAATTGAAGTTACGAAAACCTAGTTTAAACAGAAACTCATTCGCTACGCAAAATTGTCTGAAAATCAGTGAAACAACTTGTAGGTGATTTTCTTGATGGAACATTTTCAAAATCAGGAAGACCCTCGTTCTCAGATAAAGAGGAAAGGTTTAATGGCAGACTACACATATTGTGGCACTGTGAAAATGTAAACCTTAAAGATTCTTCTGTATGTTCAAATAGAAAAATCAAGGATGGAAGACGCCAAACTAATTATTTATGCAACACTTGTAATCGAAAATCAGGACTTCATGTTGAAGACTGCTTGGAAAGATATCACTCTATTGGACGCTATGAAATCTAATTTTTATACAAAAAAATTACATTAAAATACATTATTGTGTAAACATATATCTAAAGTTCAAAAATGAATTAATAAATCTTGTTTATCCTTCGTAATCTTGCATATTCTATAGCACTGCTCATTCAACGGAAATTAATTCTAACCAGTGTTACACCCATGCCTAAATTGAATACGACCGCAAAGCATATTTTTTACATTACATTTCTTTGCAAGGCACTGTCAATATTGTGAAATAAAATATAAAAATGAGTCTAAACCTCAAGAAGTGAGCAATAAATGATAATCTCGCTTGCCTAAGCTACTAAAAGTAATTACAAACCTTTTTTTTTATTTATTTAATATGAAAAAAAGACCAAAATTGCAAATAAACATAAAACTTTCTGGACAATGTGGTGAAGGAAAGGTCTTCAACATATTGAGTTCAATTTAACTTATCGTTATTGCCATTGAAAACTTATTCAACTAAACTAACTATTGTAATTTAGCAAAGCAAAGATTGAGAAATATTTATTGCCTCAAACAAATATAGAAAATCTGCTCAAAACTAATTAAATTTTTGCAAATTAAAAAAAATAGAAACATTGGTAACATAACCTAGAAAACCCAAACTTTCTAACATTTCTAAAAAAGTTATTACTGCTGTCATAGACTATTTTATGTTTATTTTACATTGTTTATACGGTAGGGATTGAATTTATTTGGGCTAGGAACCAAAATTAGGACTTACTTTCCGACAGTAGCCAAACTAAATATTACAGGAACGGTGGTGTGTCTTCGAAAGTCATCTATCCAGTCCTTTAGGAGATCTAAAGGACGTTGGTTGGGGAGAATTTCGATTTTAGCAAGTTTAGACGACATGATTACTTTTGTTAACTTTGTTTCTTCACCACAATTATTTAATGATAAGACGATTACAATGCTGGAACATCATACTCCGTTTACTTTTTGCTGTAATTCATAGATTGAGTAATTTGGTATTCGACAGACTTGAAGATTACAGTCTGTCCTTGTCCCGCTTACACGAACTGACAAAGGGACCTGGCCCCCCTTCCTTATGAACTAATCTTCACATTGTTGCTCACAGATGGCCTCAGCAGGCAAGTTTGAAGATTTTCTGCATATTACGGCGAAGGAAATTTACCGTAGAAATGAAAATCTAATTTTCATAGATTTAATAAGAAATTTATTTATTTCCAACTACTAATCATTTCCTATTTCTATGAAAGTTTATAAGGTTATCAACCAGTCTTCATTAACCATAACAATACCGCAAAATATTGAGCTCCCGCCCCTCGTGTATAAATATATCTTTCCTATAGCAAATCTATTCAATTCAGCTAGTTTATTTAATAATCATTTAATACACCTATTTGCGCATTATAAAAAGTAATAAATAGTTCAATAAATTATAGTCTAATACTAATGAAATAAATTAATATCACCATTCACAGTATTTCTTGAGTATTATTATCCTAATTTATTATAATTTCTGATAATTTCTGACCCATATAAATTATTCGAACCCCCATTACAATCTCTCTGAAGGAAGGACATTCATTATCACTGATCGTTGAAAAATCATTAAAATGCTTTCAGCACCTCTTTTTCTAATAGCTTAAATTTAAAATATTTATCAGGATATTTAAATAAGAGCCTTTGTGGCTCAATGTGCATGGATCAGCTGCAGCTATGCCTATGGATGGAGGCAGTGTTACTGGAGGGATGCAATCCATAAATAAACGATTTCATTACATTAAATACTCCTACTGTCAGCTAGAGGAACCAGCCTCAGACACTTGCACAACTGACTGATGACTAGCAACAAGAATTTCACTACTACTTACACCATTACTCACACCACCGTTACACGTACTATTAACCTGAACTAAATCTACTTCTGTAATACTACTTGTAATAACTTCATTATCACTCTCTGCAACCAACGTTTCGTTGGCAATGCTAATGGAGGTAGCGGCAATCTCTTTATTACCATCAGAATCATTATTATTATTCAACGTCTCTGAGGCTGGATGAAGGGTTATAATGGACTGTCTACGGGTGGGGGTTGAAGGGGCTACGGGACTATGCAAAATTGCGTAGAAAGGTTCTGGAGAATCATCATTTTCTTTGGCGGGACTTACTGCTGAACTCGATTGAGCTTCTTCTTCTAACATACTGGTCTCTGCAGCTGATGGAATGGTTGTGAGGAAGCGGACCTATAAAAAAAGAAATTCATCCGTCTTGATATAATTACAAAAGAAATATTACGTACCGTTAAGCGTCCAGGAGACCCTGGAGGATCCAGATCATCATGAAAAGCATATTGCCTGGTTAATCTGGGTTTAACTCTGATGATTCTGGAAGGTTCACTGGAGCCGCTGGATCGTGACATTCTCCAAGTGCTAGTACTTGCGGTGGTGGCAGATCCAGAGGAATCATTCCTTGAACTCGACAAATTGGAATCTTGCGATGTTTTCCTTGTTACCACCCAGGATGCAGCTCGTCTTTTCGGATCCAACATTCTCAGAGGAATTCCGCAGTTATGAGGATTATTCCTCCAGGAATCAGACCTAGCCTCATTCATTTATTAAATATAATTATCAACAACCTTGAAATTCTCACCTTGAAGAACTGAAATTCTCACTGGAAGACATGGAAGAAGCTCTCTTGTGCTGCTTTTGTTGGATCTCTGCAATTTGGTAGGTGTAAGTGGTGTTGGGAGGTCGCCGGTGTCTGGGTGGTCGCCGCACGCAAAACAACCATCTTGCCTTGCTTAGCAACCATTCTCTAGAGGTAGGTTGCCTTTCTAGTCTCTGTGGAACTCGAGGTTGCCCTTTATCACCCAGGAGTTTGGTGTTGCAGGTGCATTGAGGAATCTGGTGGTGTTGATTCTCCCTTGATGATCTGAAAACGCTCTTATTGTTTGAAATAGTTGATGAAATCACATCATTTTAAAATTTTTGTTCTTTGGAATTCCGAAATATCGAAGAGTGATGTTTGAAAAGTGGCAAGTTTCCTCGTTTTGGAAAAAAATTAAAAATACAAGAACTTACAAGAGTGCGTCAGACTTCCTTAGCTTTTATGTTAATAAAGTTAACAATTTTTTCATGATTATCAAAAAATTTAGAAGCCAAAAAGGGGCAATTTTCAGGAACTCGGAAATGGCTAAGATAGGGTAATGTTAATAAAAGTTGTAGATTTGTGAATTTTAAACACGATGTCATCGAGAAAGTTGAGGTATTCCATTTGAAATAAGCAAGTTATTGAGGTTTGAAGTCATATTATTTCGGAAGCTGATTTCGCCTGTTGTGGAGGGCTTTTTTTATTAAACTACGTCAAAACATAACTTATTAGGTACTCTTTGAACCCCAGAAGACTGATTTCGAAATTCACAACGATTAGCTCACAATACCGATTTCCACGGAACCTTGCAGCTGTAAAATTTTTCCGAATAACTAACTCGGAAATGACAAAATTTAAAGGTAGGACACCTTACATAAACTGACCTTAAAATTTAACAAAAAATCCGAAAATCACAAAAAAATGACGAGTTCCATTTAAAATAATGAAGTTGTATATCGTCACACTTTTTGAGGTCACCCTATACATTAGAAAATAAGTTCTGGAAATAGGCCTTTATGTGCTGTGCAAATTTGTAGAAGAGAAAAATTGTTAACTCTGGTGGTGTAGAAGCTAAAAAAGCCTGACGTACTATTGCAGCACTGTATATTCTCTCCATTCTGGAATTTCCTGATTTTGGACCTTGGAGTAGTGCGCCGCTGTTAATTTCGAGAAAGAATTTCACGAAACAATGAGGATACTTGGGCCAGTAATATCAAAAAATTTTATTGTAATACTCTCCCCATTTTTGAGAGTTAAAATTTTTGAAAATCCAGTTTTGCATATGTAGATCAAATGTAAGGGCTTCCGGGTGCAAGTTACGATACTTACCTATCAGCTAAACTATTGGTATTAGCAGGAGTCTGTCTATTACTGAAATTGGAGCTATGCCGACATCTTCCAATCCCCCTCGTGACTCGACTCTCCTCAATGGCCTTACATATCATCACACAATCCTTCTTGAACTGCTTAGTCAAAATTGCGTACAAAAACGGGTTGCAGCACGAATTTAAAGGCAAAACGAACACTGTGAAAACTTTGGCTTGCTCTAGAGTGATAAGTTGCAGTCCGAATGCTGCGGTCAAGGAAAAAAATGCGATGGGTGACCAACACAAGAAGTCCGTAAACACTAAAAGGGCCATCCTCTTGGCTATACGGGAGTCATTCGAGTTCCAGGCTTGAGATCCTCGGATGGCACAGTACATTTTGAGATAGCAACCCATAAGGATTAAAAATGCCACCCCATTAATAAACATGAGAAACACTACGTAAGTTAAGCTCCCCACGTCCTTTATCTCGAAAGGCAAACACACCGCGAACTTTCGGTAATCTGAGATGTTAAAAAGCGGGAGAACGGCCATTACTATCGCGAAACTCCATCCACATATCATGATATAACCGGCGTGTCTTAAAGATAAACGTTTATTGAGGTGCATAGCATGAGTTATGGCATAGTTCCTTTCCAGGGTAATCACTGCCAGCGTGTAGACAGACAGCTCGGAGCTGAGAACCCCTAGAAATCCGGCTAATTGACATCCAGGAGACATTTGCCAGGGGATGGCATACATGCGGAACTCGCCTAGGGTGGAAGCGTCGACGACAGCCAGGAATCCTGGAATTAGATCCAGGGATTTAACAAATAAACTCGTATTAACTAACCCCATCAAAGATAACGATCATGTGACACAAGTTAGCTATGAAACATAATTTGATAAATGGCGAGTCTCAGACTAAGAGCCACCAGATTAAGGTCCTGGCAACTTTATCTGGAAGATAACTTCCATATGGGCCGTGGCAAATAATGGCCAAAAGGTTAATCTCCGTGGAAACGTGTTATAGCCGGTCTATCGTCATCATCATGTATAAAGAAGTGCGGCTGCAGATTGCAGTGCTTTTATCTTATAGTGGGTCTTAGGATATAAAATGTCCATGTAAACAAACCAAACATGATCGCTAATTTGGTCGTCGCTGACTGGTCCGTGAACCATCGATGTGCCACAAGGGCGGAGGCGTTTCACAGGATTGAACTTGTTCAGTTTTGCATGGAGAACGTTTATTGTACACGCATAATCGATTATAGACAAAACTTTTTAACTGTTTGTCATACAGCAAGTCATTATTTTTGAAAAACAATAGAAATGGCTAAATTCTAGTGCTCTCAGAACTTTTCTAAAAATTTGTTTTAGTGTAATAGCGGGCTGACTACGGTCCTGTTCAATGCTCTCGCCTTGAACGGGTCACGTGCATTTTTTTACATGGATATTTCATGTTCGTGAACACACTATATATATACCTACAACTCTAGTTAAAAAACGCGATTTTACCTAGGTAAATTCCCATGAAAAAATCTGCAGCTGCTAAGTTGCACACTAAAAACTTTGGAACATCCATTTTACTTCTGGAAAATATGAGAACAAACACTACAGTTCCGTTTCCGAGGAGGGAGCAAAGGAAGACTATCCAGACCCCACATCTCAAGGTCCACCAATCGAATAAATCCTGACACGGCAGGAATGGGCCTGGAAGTGGGAGGCACTGGATTTTTCCTGGAGCATCTGTTACTAGAGAGTCTCCAGGAAATCTTACTGGAACATCTTCTTCGGAGATATATTCTTCCATGTATGAAGGAAAATTTCCTGGATAAGTAAAATCAGATCTGATGTTTTCCCATATGGCCTCGAATTGTCTTCCAAAGCTTTTGGTAATGTTCTCTGGAAATATAATAGTTTTTATCTCTGGAAAAATTTGCATAGATAAATAATTCCTTACGTTGGGAAGGCCAAATATCCACGGAAGAACTATTCCAGATATTCAAATCGATATCCTCGATATCTGGAAACACAATTATGTCTTTGGCAATGGGGGGTGGGTTTGAGGGTACCAAGGGTAAAAATGCGCAGCAATGGTAAGCATATGATAAAATCAGAGTCTGGATCCTCGGAAACTCCTCTGGAGGAGGAAATTCTCTTAAATTGGGATTGTTGAATGTTTTCAAGTGCAGTAGCCTTTCTAGCCCTGCGGTGGGTAGTTGCGGGAACACGTTGTTGCCTAAATTCCTGGAAAAAATCATTTATTCCAATGACTCTACAGCAAGTTATTGAGTCTCTTTTTTGGTATTGAAGAGGCATTTGATACTCACAAATCCTCGACTTTTGATATAGCCAAAAATGCTTCAGGATGTATGAAGGATATTTGATTATGCTCCATATCCCTGAAACAAATAATACGGTCGTTTTTCATGTTAAGCATATTTTTTTACTTACAAAACTTGCAGTTTCGATAAATTATAAAAAGCATCCATAGGAATGTACTGAATCCGATTGTGGGCTAACAATAAATCGTGCATTTGGTACATTCCACGAAATGGCCTCCCTTCAATTGACCTAATTGAATTACTTGCTAAATCTCTAGAAATAATTACATTTTTAGCTAAAGTGACTCGTTAGTTTAGAGAAAGAACTCACAATACCCTTATTTCCCGACAGTTATTAAGGTCGGGAACTTCTTCCAATTTATTCGATTTAACATCCCTGCAAGAGGAAAAACAGTTACGGAGTTTTATTAGAATTAAAATCGGAAACTTACAAACTTTTCAGTTTGGGGCAAAAACTACATATGGATGAAGGAACGTGGCTCAATCCAGCCCTATCCAGCCTTAAAACTTCGAGGGAACTAGTTCCGTTTAAATTCGGGAATGTCGACAGTTCTTTGGCATCGGAGAGAATACTGAAAATTGAAATATACAGAACATTGTAGGTATCTCATAAAAATGAAGAAGAAAAGGGAAATAAAACTAAAACAAAGACAAATAAATGGAATATAATACTTGCAGCTTTCGGAGGCGAGGTAGGTGGGAAAACGCTTGGGCATCTACTGCAACCAAAGGGTTCCCTTTCAGTTCTAAAAGGGCAAGGGCTGGGGTCAGTTGCAGCACCCCTCCAGCAATGAACTTAATCCTATTTCCTGAGATGGACCTGCGAAATGCTTTCCTGATTAAAAATTATCTCGTTTTCAAAGTTTTTACTACTGAAATTTACCAGAAACAAAACATGCTAGAGAGATAATTTAGAGACTTACAGTTCCTGCAAATCCGGAAGTTTGGTAATGGCCACAGGAATCTGAGTAAGAAAGTTGTCGTCAAGTTCGCTGGAACAAACATGATTTACTGTCGCAATTCCAAAGACGCAAAGTTTGAAGTAAATTGTGTATAATTCTATTTCAGTACTCACAGAATTCTCAGTGAAGTGAGGTGGACGAATCCAAAGTCTTCAATCTGCACGATTTGGTTCCTTTTTAATAACCTGAAACCGTAACTTCTCATCACAAATTTGTTATGTTGCAACAATATCAACCCTCGAGTTGAGACCCCTTGTTGTTTTTCAGGTCAACAGAAGGAAATCCCTTAGAACGCGAATTTTAGATATATGGCTTTTCCATGTTTACCCTTATTTTTTCTTTGTTGGAACGTTAAAGGGTCTCGTGCGGACAGTTAAAGGCAAATAACATGGCTCCACAATTCACTTGTTTCGTATCCTTTTTGCACAGACAAAAAGACAAATTGGAAGGAGGAACGTTTTGAAATACTAAGTGGATTTAAATGTAAGGACTCTAGTGGAAAATATGGTGGAGTTTCTAGTAACTGTTTTGCGACAAAGCTGGACAAACTGGGGAGCGAAAATGAAAGAGCACGCCGATGGGGATTTAATAGAAGTCAGGAATATATACTCTCTATTAAAACATTGATAAATTTAATAATTAATAATTGTGCACATGAAAATGAGCACTGAGCGAATATGTGAAAGTGTGCACAATTCCAAAACAAAGACGTACCAGGCTTAATTGAACTGACAAAACTAAATTTCATCATCTTCAGATTATTCAAGATTTTCCGCGCCTCCAGGTGTACGCCAATGAACTATATTGTTAAGACACTTTACAACCCCTAAATGAATTTGAAGATGTATCAAATTTTGTACTCGGAAAAGAGGCGTATTAGTCTTAATTAAACCAACATATTTTAAAATAATAAATTCGATTTAAATATATGATTTTTGAAGAGTTTTCTCTTGCAACTCAGCAAAATCAAACGAAATCCCTATTACAACAACAAAAATTTAAATCAAACATTTGAAAAACAGGGGCGTACCCACTAGTTTTTATTAAACAATCAAATTTCAACTTAATAAACTGGAGAACTGTGAAAAACACATAATACAATCTGCTCTAGAATTTAATAATTTATCAAATTTAATGTTTGAAATTGAAACAGGCCCGTACTAGCCTTGATTAAACCATCAAATTTAAATTTACTAGACCTGCGGTAAACATGTGATTCCCTAACAATTTTTCCTTGTCCAAATCTGTAAATAAAGAGTCCATCCAACTTATACTATAATTTAAAAAGTTATTAAATTCAACAGTTGATAAGCAGAGACGTGCTAGTAAAGATTAAACCATCAAATTTAAAATCACAAATTTACTAGACTCAAGGTAAACATCTAATTTTTTAGTAATTTTTTCTGTTCAAACCTACGCCAATGAGCTATTAGAAAAAGACTCCAGGCAACCTTCACTATTATCTAAAAACTTATTAGCAGTTGAAGTTTAACATTTGATAAGCAGAGGCGTGCTAGTAACGATTAAACCTTTAAATTTAAGAGATTTTAACTGCAACTCATCAATAAATTCTCCTTGTCCAAAACTTAAGCTGTACGTCCACGAGCTGTTAGGTCGACAACACTAGAATCGAACCATTTGCTAAATTCAAGACTTAGAAATATACTCGACTTAACTAAACCGATAATTTAAATTTGAACAAACTATTGATACTCGGATTTTAACCACTTCTTGTGAGTCGAACTTTTACGATGAACGCCAATGAAATAGTCTCAAGAATATATGTTAGGGAATTGTAGACATACAAAAACTAGAATCACAGACATGGATTTTACCCGCAAAACATATTGTTAATTAAACATCAAAATGTTATCACAAAATCTATGTGTACTTTATAATTCTTTCACGTATCCAACCGTTCCTCGATTCTGATTTAAAAACTTCCCTGAAGAGTGGCTTGATTTTCAATTACAAATTTGCCAGGCTCTTGTGTATTTTGAGGGTGAACATAATAAATCAAGCTTATCAGGGGTTTAGTGTCAACTCCGAATTATTAATTTGTAATAAGTCTGTATAAGGGCGATTAAGAATGTCAAATAACCCCCTCAAAAAACATTTTGCTTAAGTTATACTTACAAGATGAGCAGGCTATTCATGGGCGGAAATGAGTCCATAGTGATACTGGATATCTGGTTGCTGGCCAAGTTCCTATAAAACACCAGTTATATTTGTATGATAATATAAGCAACTATGAAATGTCCTCTACAAAACCCAGCTAAAAAATTCTTAAGGAAGTGATGATAAATGCGAATATTAGTCTACATAAATTCTTGCAGAGGTTCTGTAGCGCTTTCTCTCTTTATCAAGCATATATCACATTTCCGCATAAAATCCTCATAGATCACGAACTTTAGTGTGATTATCGACCTTTTAGGCACTTCATATCCATTCGTATGTAAGTATATTCGAAGCGTCCTCCTTGCAGGAGGAGCGTGTCGAAAATAGATTAAAAAATTTGATTGAAATCACACAAAATTGAGGGAAAAGAAGAAAATCGGCAATTTGGAATCTGTAAACATTCATTTATCAAAGAGATGGTTACGAAGGAAGCAAAACTTTTCTGAGCGTTAAGAATTTTTCTCCTCGGGGAGTTATCCGTGGTCGTCTTGAAAGAGTTAATTTTGATAAATTTCAAGTATAAAAACATAGAAAAACTCTTCAAAAACCTCATTTATATTAAATTTTAAGGATAAAATATAGATAAATTTTCTAAAAAAGAAAAACTCATGTAAATCTTTCAAAATGGAAAGGGGGCTTTTCCGATGAGTGACATCTCCTCGGGGCTTCCTCTCGTGCATATTTTCAAGGAAACGAAGAACATTTTAGAGGAAATATTCACTCCATGTTTTTTCATTTAAAAATTTGTCAACCCAAACAAAACAAACCACTATATCACATTGACTACTATAGTTAAATCCACACCAAACTACCAAGCACAAGTTAAACCAGCTGAGTTAACGCAAATATTAATCAATCACTTATTCATCACACATTTTTCGACTTTGCTCTAAAATTCTACTGGTGTGTAATCTTCTGAGGCCAAACTACTCTAACTTTTGCAACTCTAACAATTCTACGTCTTTCTGCAAATTTCCAGGAAAAACTTGGCCCATGCGAGTTTCCTATACTCACAAAACTTCTAAACGTGGCAACATGGCCAAGGCTTGCGTTGGTACCCTGCGCAATAGGTTACTATCGATGCGCAAGCTGCGCAGATTGGGTAGCGATTCTAGGGTGTCCGGTTCCAAGTGTCCCAGCGCATTGTTGCCAACTTGTCTGGATGAAAACACTAGTATTTCAGTGGTTAGACACAACATTATGTTTAGCTACATGTGGGGTGTTAATCACATTATTCTGAGTACTACTTTCACCGACAAAAAACATCTTATTTAGTTAAAAGATAGCCCATAAAGTAATCCGGGGATGGAAGAATCATAGCAGCAATATCTCCATCTGAAGGAGGGCGGATTTATCATTCAGATTCCTTTGTTAGGAAAGATCCATGCTGAGGGTTCATCTTACTATTGCTGATTTATAGCGGGGTTGCCGGTTCAATAAAAAGTCACAACATTTCATCGTCTCTCCACGCGGAAGGAAATATGGGACGATGTAATAAAGGAGAATATTTGAAGGTTGCTCGGATCGGAAAAGAGGAGGAAGGATGTCTAAATAACCGTGACGCAGAGGTCCGAGAATGTTGTGATTTGTTATTTATTATACATTTGAATCAGATGGAGGAAAATAAAATTAATGGTTTCATTAAGACAAGAATAATCGATGAAAATATCGGGAAATTGAAGGAGAAAATGAAGGAATAAAAAGTTGAAAACTGGAAGGGTAAGAAATATAGTTAAGTCAAAGTTCAGATGAGAAGCGAAATGGGATGCAGGTAAAAAGATGATAAAAGTAATATCTCAATTCCATTTTTCTCAAGGAGTAGAGATAAAAACCGAATAGGCAGACACGAAAACCGAGACATAAAAAGAAAGTGTAACAGAGTCTACAGAGTAGGAAAACAGCGTACTGAGGAGAAAAAGAGTGTGTACCGAAAGGTAAGACAGATGCTGCAGAGAAGAAGGAATGAATCTAAAAAAAATGGGAATAAAAACAAAAGTCAAAGAGCCTAATGCCTAGAGAAAAGAAAAGCAGAGTCTACAGAAGAGACCTGAGTCTGCAGATATGAAAATTAGAAACTCTACAAAAAAAATGAAAAAAGAAACCCTACAAAAACGCGTGATAAGATTCCAAAAAAAAGCAAAGTTTATGGAGGTAAAGAAGATGATCTAAAGGAAAGATCCTGGAGAGAGAAATTAGGAAAGAAGAAGGTCTGGATTTACACATATAAAAAACAGAGTGTACAAAGAGAAAAATCAAGTTTATAAAGAAAAAAGGTAAACTCTACAGAGATGTATGAGAGAGTCTTAAAAACAGGCATTATAATAAAATACATGCAGAGGAATCTGGAGAAGAGACTTAAGTATTAGTACTTTTTATTACTTTGGACGAAAATCAATAGCAAGAAGAAAACTAATCTCAGGATAAAAAAATATATGTTAATGAAAGTCTGTGCAGCTTTTTCCGTTAGAGATTTAGAGTAGCCCAGCTTTCCAGATTATCCGGCACATCACCTTTCAGCTTCACCTTCATCAGCACTTTATATCGAAATTTTAAGAAAATATTTGTTAGATTACATACCAAATTGTTATATTGTACTTTTGAATCTATACTGCACCAATTACATACATTAATTGATCAAGAAGTAAATAGCCCAAAAATATTTACATTACTATACGAATCTTCACAACTCAGTAACTATGATCAGGTTAGATCAGTATAAAGACTGAAAACTAGTGCTACTCACAGTGTTTGAAGTTTTATCAGAGACCTCAGTGCTTCAGACGGAATATGCTTCAGACCACAGTTTTGTAAAATCCTGAAAAAAGAAATCTTTGAATTTATCGCGCTCTTAGGGCACATTGAACGTAGCTAAAGCAATGGGAAAACCTCCATTTAAAGTCCTGCAGAACCATTTGTGTATAGGCTAATATTTTATGCAATCAGTTTCCTGCTTGTTATCGCATAATCCTGTTTCAATCCTATTAGATCTACCAAGAGTTGCGGAAAACGTCAATAAACCAATAAAGTGTACATGTACCGACGACAGGTTTGAGGAATGACGAGGCATCAACATGGATCGCAGATAAGACCGAGATCCCATATTCGAGGTTTATTTATCTCTTTCCACTTTTATGGATACGTTTAGAAGAAAAATGAGACCGAGTTAATGTAAAATATTGGTCTTGCTTTGTTCACAATGGAGAGATAAAGTTTAGTTATCGTTATCGGACGACATTAGCCATTTCCTTCCTTTTAGGGACTGAATTTCTATGGAAAAGTCTGCAGATCATCATTGTAGAACTTCCTACATTTCGAGTATTTTTAGTATAAATAATCTACAAATAAATATCTGCGGATTATCTGAACCCTCAATCGAAACGTAAATGATATAAAGCGGGCTTTTATTGCCTCGTTTCCGCACCATCGGACTTCCAGTGATTCCGATGTCTGCGCTTGAAATATTGAGATACTTTGCAAAGTTAAGCAAATGATTGTGTTATTTTCAAAAATATGAAAATTATTGTTTACCGGATGTTTGGTTAGTAGCCGTAGATATTTGGACAATTGATGGCACAGGCCAATTGAAGATTTTATACGTAGAGCGAGTTTTTTTTCAATGATGAGTGAAAGGATCTCGGAAACTACAATGTCAGAGTTACGAAGTCGATTTAATGGGGAAAGAATTGCAGCTTTAAGTGACCAATTTAAAGTCACTTTTGATTTCTTCAAAAAGTTCATGGCTTACTAGAATTTCGCAAAAACAAAATTTCGTCGATTTCTTTTAATCGATCTAGCCATGAAATTATTAGCCGAGTAAATATTAGCAGTTCAAAAACTTAACTTTATATCTGACTTAAATGATGCGAATTGTCAATGTCAAACAAATAATAAGTCAATATGAACAATTTCATGGCCAACTATCTTATAATTGCAATATCGGATTTAAAAAATCTGTAAGTCCGCCATTTTGAGAAATAACTGTCTATTGACCGGTATCATTTTAAAATTTGAAAAAATACCTTCTTAAATAGGTCATAACCTACTATGCTTTTCAAAAAACTAAGTTTCTGCCATATCTCTAAAATGACAGCTGTCAAAAAAAATCTGGTTAACCTATGTTTTTTAGGACAAAATTATCTACAATATTCGTATTTACATAGTTTCTCTAGAACCAATAATTACACGGCTAAATCGATTAAAAGAAATCGACGAAATTTGTTTTTGCTAAATATCCAGCAAGCCACGGATTTTTCAAAAAACCAGAGGTGGCTTTAAATTGATTTCCTAAAGCTCTAATCCTTTCCCCATTTAACTGACTTCGTAATTTTGTTAATTCTCGAGATCTTTTCACTAATCATCGAAAAAAACTCGCGCTGTAGAATGTTGACAAACTTGGCATATACATATTTTACTTTAAAACTTGTTTTTAGGTTTCCAATATCTTTTCATGACGAATCAAGCGCTCCCATTCTTCTTTTTAATAAATCTTTAGTAGAACATAGAAAGTGACGCATTAAATACCTTAATAGAAATTCCAGTGGGGCACATCTATTGTAAGGAACAGATGGAAGTGTTCCAAATTGAGAGGGATGTTGAATGGATTAGAGATCCCCGTTGAGAAAATTTACTATGGTTTTAAATTACAGAACGAAAGATTCTATAAATAATTCAAAAAATTGCATGGAATCTCAAGACGAATCATTCCATAAATTTTTTTAGGTGGCTGGAACGTAGTTGCAAAATTTGTTTCATTGACAATATGGGAGATATGTCAATTGTTCTTGACAGCTGTATTCGAAATTTCCGCTATTACGATCACCTCCCGAAATATCTAAATTAACCTGAAACACATTTTTCTTGAAAATTTACTAAATTGGAGTTTGTAAACTCGAAAATAAATCTTGAGAGTCTACATTTGCCAGAAAATCTCAAACCTTATTAAATGAATTAACCCAAATTACCTAAGACACTGATTCAAACTTGACTCAAACTGAGACGTTCAACAGCTAAAACAAAACATCCCGGTTTCGGTCATACATCAATGTCGGACTTGACCATATCTTTAAAAAAATCTTTCTAAATATAAACCAAGCACCCTGTATATAATATAACTAGAAGCTTTCCATGAAGTACATTGCCCTTTGACTTTCCTTCGATAATATCTACTCTATATGTGCAAGTATTATCCAGTTCCAATTTTGAATTACATTTTATGTCCGTTTGTATAAGCTCTTTATAGTGGCTTATAAATGCAGGTCGTAGTGTTGTCCCATTTGGGATAGGGCGGAGGGGCGATAAGAGAAGAGTTTAATCCTTTTCTAGTATGTGCGACCGCTTGGCTTCCAGCCATTTACTTTATTTGATCCAACTAGTCGGGTTATTTATGATCTTTGGAGCAAATAAAGTGAGTAGACTTCCTCTTGACCCACTCGCTCTGATTTACCGGGAATAAGATCTTACAAAATACTGCAAATCACACGAATTTATCGGCTAAAATTCCCCCTTTTGGGCTATTATTTAAAGTGACAAATCCAATCAACCAGATCATGATGAGTGTATGTCAATGGGGAAATTCCGTTAAATTTTTTCGGGACTAATTGAGTAATTTTCATTATAGAGCAGTTTTCTACACAATTTACTTTTGCCGCTCAAGGGAATTGTTGCCATTAATATCTTCTACATTTCAGTTCGGGGAAAGGTGCAGGATAAATCATGTTTCAGCAATTTATGGTACATTAAATACGGCTGTTTTTAAATTTATGTGCCTTCAGATTTGGACAGTTATTGCTGGCTTTGATTGAACATTTTCTAATTTCAACGAAGAAAATTTTAAAATTTCTGGGGGGTTATCAACATGAAATTTTCGATTAATATGCATTTTTTAGAACCGTTTCCACCAAAGCCGTATTATCGAATAGTACCTGAAACGTTAAAAAGTGGCAAAATAACGACTGAAACAGATAGCTGGTTCATTTTGATTTATTCACTCAAATACTGTCCATTAAGGACATTCTTCTCGGTCGAAATCCACCCCAAAATTGCATACTTTTTAAAGATTTTTATTTGCTTATCCTCCATTTGAACTTAAATATCTCGAAAACTGTATCAGCATTGATTTAGAGCCTAGGGCAATAACGGAGGATATTCATACGTGGATGAAAATGTATGCATTTTCATACGTGGATGAAAATGTATGCATTTTCATCCGTGTATAAAATATGTTGATATGTTGTGCAAGATACTGTGCACAATCGCAAAATTTTGAATAAATTCTAAAATTAGTTTCTCACTGTTCATGGCAAACACAGAAAATCTCTGGAGATCTACGTTATAAAATTTGTAATAATTTCTTCTAGCAAATTTCAATTTAAAATGTAAAAACTCCTCTCCGCATCAATGACTAACCTGAACTAACCCGAATTAAACTTTCCCTATTAGATCCTTATCTTAGATACCTTAATATATTTCGTACTTACAGTCTTTTGAGTTGAGTGTTTTTGGCAAAAGTCTTGGAATGAATACTGTCTAACTTATTAGCTGACAAGATCCTGGAAATAAAGAGAAGTCCAATTAGTTTTGCTTCAAAACAAACTTTGCTAGCATTACAAAAACTATGCTTTTACAGACTTTACACAAGCTACTTTCTCTTTCTTCAATTAGCAATACTTCTGTGAATGAAGTTTCGCTGGGAAATTGGCAGCAAAGTTCAGAATACTTTGTCAGAAGTTTGGGTAATCTTTCACCGTGATAATAGCGAAATGCACTTTCCGAATATGCCTGATTGGATCGATTTCCAGAATGAACGTAATAAAGCTTGGAGGAGAAGCCAGAAAATCTCATTAAGCGTACAATATTTCTTTAGATGCGTCTATGGCTCTGAAGAGAGGCATTCACCAAGAATTTGAAAAGAAGAGGAACATATAGTACAAATTGCATGCAAAAAAGATAAAAAAAAGATAGGAGATAAGGAGAGAATTGATAATAAGGAGAACGAAACTCTAGGAGGCAAACATTCAAACGAGATTTCGGGCGATTAAAACAGATCCTTCGATAATGATTGATAGACAGTCATTGCCATAAACCAAAACCTTGGTGTGCTAACACCCTATTTGTCTTCGTTCACACCCATTTTATTCCTCCATTTTAGGTCCTCAAAATAGGAAAAAAGGACGCATATATGCATTTCTGCCAATCTGCAAAATTGCATATGAAACACAAAATAGCTGTGTTATAAATCCATTCGGATGTCCAGCAACTTTACGACGTTTCTCGCAGAATTTCCTTTTACGCGGAATTATTTGACATCAGAGAATCTCAAGCAGGATAGTAAAGTGATTGAGAAGACGCGATATGAAGTATATGGCTATCGAGAATAATGTGTCTGTCTTCGACAGTTCTTTATACACTAAGGTTAAGGTCCTTTAAGGGGGAGTTTCTTTTATGAGATATCTGACCATGCTAGGTCGAATGGAGTTATTCGAATGGGGTAATTTATTGGAGACAATCCCCCAATCTTTTTTTTCATACATAATGCACTGAAATGTCAAATTAGAACGCAATTAGCGTTGATACTTACAGTTCTTCGAGGTTCATGTAATGCCCCAGAGACGTCTCGTTTAGTTCTGTTATGTTGTTGCTGGTTAAATCCCTGCAGAAAGAAGAAGAAATTATTTCCAAATTGTTACCAAATCCATATGAAACTAAAATTTTAAAAAATGCCCGATAAATGTCTGAAGGCACAGAAATATTGTCTTGCGGGACACAATCAAAAGCCTTTATCAAATCACTGAAGCTGCATTGACACGGTGTTCGCAAATGAAAAAAGAATTATTGAACTGGAAAAGCATGAAATATGATCTCAGTTTTCCTTCCGCCATGTTTCCGTGCTTTCGGCTTTTAAGCAAATTATGCCCAGCTATAAATAAAATCGTTCTTATCTAAGCTTGAAAAGTCGTATTTATGTTTTTCTTATCACCGAAAATCGCGGGAAAACACGTCGCGGCGCCTTACATTTCTATATATTCACGCAGAAAATACCATTTTAAATCACGCGATTTGTCAAATTAACGGCTGCTTTTCTTGCACACGCCCATTCCGCCGAGAAAATCTATAAAAAGAACTGGGGTTTTAATAAAAACGCCACTATGTCTTTTTTACGAGCCTCCTGTAAAATCATGAATTCCATTTTATAGCCGCCGAAAGTTGAGAAAAAAACCTGTTCTTTAACAAGGTTATTTAACGATTTCCGGGGGAGGTGCATGTTTTCAATTGGCACAAGAATTCTAACGTGAATCTTTAGGAAATCGGGGGCAACGTGACAATGCCGCGTGACGCTCGCGTTGAAGTTAACGACAGCTTTCAAAGCAGAATTGGCAAACAAATGCCAAATGCGAGGTTGCATTTTTTCGCAGCATCTCTTCAAAATTGAACCGTCGAAGCTATAAGCACCAACGTAATTGAGACGCAAATGGTCTTCACAGTCATATCTGCGTGAGTTCGCAATTAGGCAGAAGACATAAATTCAGTTCCACCAGACGTTGTTTTACTAACAGCTTCATTAAATGGCTGTAAACGCCGATAAACGCTAGTTTAATTGCTGTGTATAATATTTCCACGTCTTAATAAAAGGAATTAGGAGAACTTACGAGATGATATCTCGGAATATTCGAGATTAAACAAGTCGTTAAGAGAAAAGCTTGCAGTTGTTCCACGTGTTTTATTGTATCTATGTTTACCTTCTGGTTTTGCAGGTAGTTAAATGGTAGTTCTGCATCTAATTCTCAGAGATTCTTTGGAAAGGATTAAACAATAAAATTCTCAAATCGCGATGAAGCGGGAAACAACAATAGAGAAAGTTCTGCCATACGAGGAACTTTATTGTCGATGTGCCGACACAGCTGAAAACTTTTTTCCATTCCCCACACGAAACTCTCTGCTGAAACTAACAATAGTAATATAGACAAAAATAGCGTGAGCCACATGTCACTTGTCATCGTCTCAATAAATTCCACTTTGTTCCTCTTTGTCTTGGAAATGAAGGGTTTCGTTTTTGATATTGAACATCTGATCGTGCCCCTATGCATCATTACTGCGCGCCTTAATTCGATTCTTGAAGAGATTTCTTATATTGATTACACTAAGGCAACTTAAATAATAAATTTGATAGAAGGAGATTCTCTATGATAACTTTCTAAGTCCGAAAAGATCATCCATTGCTGTCAACTTTCCGGAATTCCTCGGAGAGCAGATAGTTTCTTATACAAAATTAATGCTGCTTTTCTTGGCAAACTACAATAATATATCTTTTTAAATGCCAATCTTTTTCGCCTAGATTTTTAGTAGATTTGTTTTCTTTCCTCTCATCTTCCGACAGCAATTCATCGCTCTTAATCTAGCGTCGTTAACTAAGCTGCTAATTTAGGTAAATGACCTTTTTTAATGCGTACAACAGTCTTACTGTTTTACTCATACCTCCGCCCATTTGGGCAGTAAATAAAATCTTAATTGCAACTGCGCCTTGCAGTATAATAAACATATTTGCGATACGGGAGGTTTGGTAACATCATCGAAAATAGGATGAACACTGATAATTCAAGAGAATTTTTTCGTGCTGATAAAGATGAGAATGTCAAATTGTTCATTGACTTTCAATCCAAGTACTAATAACGTTTAAATGTTACATATATACCCGCTAATTATTGGCCTAAATGGAATCGAGTACTGTACTTTTCATTCATGCGAAACAGTCGATAATCTTTCATTAATTTGAAAAACTATTCACGCGTTTTTCAAAGCAGAATCTTGACGAAATGGTGACTGCAATGTTTCCAATTTTATTTTTCTAGTGGTTTCAGGTTCTTTAATTATGTTTAACAATTGAAACTTCATTAAATATTGCGTGTAGCCGGAAATTTTAAATCAATTTAGATATTATGCAGAGTTCCTCCAGGTAATTTTAGTTCTGTTTTATGGAGTTATACGTTATATGCTCTTAATGTAAGTTTATTTTCAAGCGATTATTAGTAAAAAAATCAACGATCTACTGATTTCCTTTCATTTTCAGGTTGCTGTGAACTCTCCTACTAAATGACAAAAACTGTTTGAATCACTTTTCAGCTAACTTCGAGAATAATATTGGACCCTGGCATATGTGATCATAAAGTCACATTTTTTTAAATAGCTATAACCGAAATGACAAAAATCCATCAGATAGAACACTCTCAAACTTACACTGTTTAACCTGCACAAATTTCGCAAAGGTTTGACTCTGACTTAATTTGCACGGAATCAATTTATTCAAATGACTAATTGGTAAATTAGTTCAGGTTAGTTAAAGTCAGTTCAGATTTTTCCCCCATCTTGTAACTAGTTACGGGCGCAGAATTACTTAATGCATTGTTTGGCTAATTAAAGGAACAATTAGAAAGTAAATACGGGATTTTTTTAACAAAATTTTAGTTAAAATACCATCAAGACGAAAAATAATAAATAAAATAACATCAAAGGCCTCGCCAACACCGAAGCTTTTATCCCTCAGGGATAGTTTCGAGTCGACGTTACAAAGGAATCCCGAGGTTTTTAGTGGGTTGGTGCTTCGGTGAATCCCGCATTATTCGGCCAGAACAGTAGATCGGAAGTCTTTTGAAAATTTTCATCGTAAAAAAAAATTTATTCTTTCATCACATGCAATACTTTGCGGCGGTTCCTGATAGGTGGGAAGGGAAACTCCAGGTGTTTTAGGGGGGAGAGTGTCCGGGATAAATCCCATACTGCCCAATCGCCAGACCGGGCGTCTTAGGAAGGTTTTACCTCATGAGAAAAGAAGAAAAAAAGATAATTTTTTTAACCCTATATTAGGGTAAATATGGTTATATAGATTCAAAATGACCCCATCTATCTCCCGCTAAAAACTTTCTATTGCTCTGTCAAACGCCCTGTATATTTTACAACATTTACCTCATGTTGGTCAAAATTACGAGAAGTGCCAGACAAATAGAGATTTTTACCATTAATCTTTCCTGCAGTTCTTTGTTCCAGTCTGCCTGATTTTAAGTTCATTAGCTCGGCCTTTATTAATATGATACCTTTCAACTCAGCTTGAAAGTAAAACCCGAAAATATCTACACATAAAACCTAAACTTTGTCTAGGCCATTATGTAGATTATGAAACCAGGAGCATAAAAAAGGCGGCCGTCTTCGCAAGACGATCCCAATGATTCGAAGAAAAATTGAGTTGTATTAAATTAGATCGCTCCTCCTTTTAGAGTCCTTTCGGACAAGGGCAGCTCTTAATTTTTTTTTCCGAGCGCCCCCGGCATCATTTATAATACACCGTAATTGTCGACGCACATGAGAAGTTGACATTTTCCTCAATATGCTTTTCCCGCGGAGCAAGAAAAGATGGATTTTGAGGCAATTTATCATCGGGACTCCTTGCTTGTCCCGAAAACGCTGCCTCGGTCTTTGTCCCTCCAAGGACAAGCCCGTGATCCGATCTCGCACAAAGTGTCGGGATCGGGACAACTGTGGTGTAGTTCGTTAACCCAGAAGGCGATTTTGTTGGCTTTAAAAGGCCAATCTTACCGGATAACATACTTTTGAAGGTATTCGCCCATTGTAATCAACCCTCGTTAAAGATCAAGTCGCACTTGAGGCCTATAGAAAGTTTTTCTTGATTGCCCATATTTAGCAATAAAAATGTGTTACATAAATTTTCCAGCTGTGAAGATGCGGTAGACGACATGTTTTGATTGGGACACGCGATAAAAGATCTTGTCCGATCAAACAAGTTTTTTTTTTCACAAAATTGCAGCAGTTAAGGCGAAAGGCGGTTTTTATGGTTTTTAAGAACAATCGTTGCGAGAAATAATTGCAGGTGTAAACACAGAGATGGTCGTTAGTGTCGGTAGATGTGTGCTAAAAGAGAGTTAATTTGAAGAGGCTTTCGCGAGAAATTGCCACATTTAAACCAGCCCAGCTAATTAACTCTAGTCTTAATCAGATAATTTATTAATATTAATCTACTCAATTTGAATGCCATCCAGCCAGCTTTTCAACCGTAATCGAACATTATGTATAATCCCAATTTACATGCATGACTACATGTAGTTTATTCCCAAGTTGACCGACAACAATACAATTTGGATGGAACGCAACCTGGTTATTTAATTAGGCACATGCAAATGGAGTTAATAAACGGGCGGAAATAAATTTCGCAATATCACTGACTCGTGTGTGCGCACCTATATCAACTATCTAAACTTCGGTTTATTTTTGGTAGGGAAATTTATCGCGTTGTGAAAAGTCATTTAAATATGGGTTGATGGGGCTTTGATGTTGAAAACAAATCGATGCATTATCAAAACAAGGTAGCAGCGAGTCGTCGTCAAGGCAGGGTTTGCGCATGCATGAATTAAGCTTCAAAGTGCCAGTAAACTGGCGCCAATAATTCTTACCAATAAACATGTTAACCGCTTTGAACGATTTGGCGCCAGTAATGCCACTGGAACTGGAGCCAATAACTCGTGCCTGCGTGCGTCTTTATTCCGTCTCTTAAATTCTATAATCTCATTGACATTACCATTACTCCGGAGGTTTGTTATGGGAAACCGAACTAATCCCCGTCAAATTCTTCAACCTCGTGATCCCAGATTCCTATCTGAATAATATTAATGAGTTCGTTTACGTAAACAAACCAATTATCATTATTCGAGAGCATCTCGATGTTTTTTTTTGCTTTTTTCGTTCTATAGAATTCAACTGCATAAGGGGCCAATCTCATCTCAATTGCAATCTTTATAGCCGAACTTCTCTGTGTTGTTGCTTGAAGTGTTATGGGCGACTGGAATAAAAGTTTTCATGCTTGGAAAATCGGAAAATTGTAGTCTGTAGACTCCGGAATCATCATCGTTTTCCTTTTCAGCTAAAATACACCTTTTAAAGCCTAAATACTGTCGTTCGAAAGTAACAATGTCAGTGGTATCATATTCCATTAAGTAAAGTCAATTTCATTCTGTTTGTTTAACATTAAAGGGCCTCTTTTCCTCTTTCGGGGCCGAAACGTTTCCGGGATTATGAGTATTATGTGTCGGAAACGTCGAACCTTTGTAAGTAAGAGCTCGGGTAGAATGATGTACTAAACATTGGAGAGATTTTGTAAACGTTAGTCTGCAGCTTTCCAAAAAGGGGGAAATTGGATCGTAAATTATACCTTGTAATAATGACACGTCGGCCTTTTATTAAAGGGTCGTTTAAAGGTGCTAAAAGTTAAAAGCAAAAAAGAAAAGCACGAGCTTCTACAAGAGCCAAAGTTCAAGTTTGATGGAAAATGAGCTTATGATAAGTTTAAGTTACCTAAATTGATGAACCCTTTTATATCCCGAAGCAACAAACTTTATAGACCGAATCTTTTAAGCTATGGGGATCACAGACGAATTTGAACACATTCGTAAACAAATTGCATTTTTTGTTGTAAAACGGACATGTATTTCACGTCTGGGACCTTATCTCGTCAAGAAAAAGACAAATTGTATTTTCTGCTCGAACATGCTTTGTTTTAAGTCTCTTGCCATTTTATCTAACTTAACAGACACGTTTGCCTAAACGGATTTATTTCGGCAAAATGAAATGTGACCCGGAATGACACGCAATTTTACAGTTGTCTAAAAGAGAAAATATAGTGCTTTATGTCCTTTTATCTAAAATAATTCATCAGAATGCAGACTGCATTCGATCCATTTAAAAATATTCAAACAGACTCCATATAATCACCTCTCTCTATTACTTCCACCAACTGTCCTTTTAAATGATAAATGCTCATCTATCTAGACATCTAATCTTTCCTGAGACCTTCCTCGGTAATCCAGACCCCGAAATAGTAGTAAAACGGTTCAATTTCCGAACTCAGAGACTCCTAACTGGCTTAACTAGAAAATACGGCCTTTAATTTTAATGTCGCTCCTCGTTACTCGATTCCATTACTTCAGGTTAACACTGAAGTCCCCAAGGTTAATGTCACGGACCTCAGAATCGTAGATCCTATTACCATTGTGCATAATACGCACAGATAAGCTTTAACTATCCCGAAAGCCAATATAGAGCTGAAACTTGCTGTCTCATGTGAATGGGAATTTTGGACTATGTTTAAGGAAATTATCTCATTTACTACCCGAAACGCACTTCAATCAATTTTATTGGCAATTCCCCAAAGTGGCAGTTGTGTGTATTGGTTTTGATATTTACGTGGAGCTTTATGTGAACTCTCCAATTTAACTTCCTCGATTATAGCTTGCCCTGATCGAGCTTCTGACCTTCGGGACAATTTCCTTCTTTCTCCAAATATAGTTTCATTCCTTTCTTAGACTGGCCCCATTATTACCTTTCCTGTGGTACCGCCAACAAAGTCTATATTGAACTTTAAAAGTGTCGTAAATCAAAGGCGCAGATGGTGGCATTTTAAAGCAATTATTGATCTCGTACAAACGTTCATTATTACGAATGGATGACGGCCCTAGTAACCGAGATACGCCACTGCCTTTAGACAGATCGCAGTAGCGAGTGGGACTTTAAGCCACTTAAAACGAATAAAATAAGTATACTTAAATAAGGCCACAATTATTGTTATAAATTGATGACAGCCTTGAAAGCCACGACACGTCACTGTCACCGTTTCGAATAATCATAATGCTGTTTCAGAGCCTGAAAGTTGCGATTTCAAATGATCAAAATCAGAGGCGTAGCAAGTGGGACTTTAAAGCACTTAAAATAGTGTGAGTCTCCTCGAAACGTTTCTTATAAATAATGACAACTTTAAAAACGAGGAAATACCACTGTCTTTGCCACCACTCTCAAAATGGTTCTGCATTTGTTGAAATCTGCAATTTTTAATGTTGAAAAGCAGAGGCGTAACGGGTGGGATTGCAAAGCACTGAGAATAATCACTCTCTTTAATGTCTTAATTATGCATGATGAAAGCTTTAGAAACCAAGAAATGCCATCGTCTGTGTGGCAATTTGAAATGTTCATTGCGTTTCTTCGAAAACCAAAAGCTCCCAGCCCCTTGGATTAAAACTAGATCTCTTGTCTCTGTCTCCATTAATTTTGTTCCAAATTGGTGCTCTAAGAAGTAAGATACGCCAGTGGGTTTAGCGCAATCTGCACTCTTTGTGCCTTCAAAAATTGAAATGTTAAACTTACGAACTGAAAATCGTAGGCGTAGCGAGTGGGATATTAAGCAGTTGGAATTCTTTAGATCTCCTCATGTCTCCATTATAGATTGGAGACAGCTCAAACAAACAACATGCGCCATTGCTTTTCGGAGCAATTTAGTAGATGCAAAATATTATTCGAAGCACTGAAATTTGTACTTTCGAATTTTGAAAATCAGAGGCTTATAAGGTGTAAGGATCGAAAAGCTCTTGTAATAAAACTAATGCTTGTTACAAAGAGTACCCCCGTTAAGATAGTCAAAACGCCCTTTGATCTAAATTGAAAATCTAACTGAATGGACATATAAGTACATGAGTTGCAACCCTCAAATGCCTATCAAGTATGCAGAATACCCTTACCTCCACCCCCTAGACCATAAAAACCCCTAACCACCATTTGTTAAATAATAATTTTTGCATTTTTCAATATGACGCAGCTTAAAAATGACATATTTTACTTAGATTTGCCATAAAAATGCCCATCATTAGACGAAAAAACTGGACTGCAGTCCATTCCGAAAAAAAATTATTCAATTTTGAAAATTTTAAAATGGTTTTTAGGTTAGAATTAGCAAAAAAAAATCGAAAAAATGTGGCGAATGCGCAAGAGTTTTCTATATAGGGTGATTCTTAACTTTTACGCATAAACTTGGGAAATTATAGCTGAGGACAAATAATAATTAATAGTGAAAAAAAATGTAGTAAAACATTTTTAGCCACTATTAATCATTATTTGTGTTCAGCTATAATTTCCCAAGTTTATGCGTAAAAGTTAAGAATCACCCTGTATGTGTGTGACTTTTTTCAGATTTTTCGAAAAACCAGTTTTCAAGTTAAAAATTATAATAGAAAAGATGGCGGTTTAAAGTTTTTTTTTTGGTCTAGAGGGTGGAGGTAAGGGTATTTTGCACAACTGATTGGGATGTTGAAGATTATGTACTCATATGCACATTCAGTTGGGGTTTCAATTTAGATCAAAGGGCACTTTGACTGTCTTAACGGGGGGTACTCTTTGCCGCAGTTTTAGGGACCAAGCTACGCCACTGTCTTCGAGTGCAATTTGCTATATTAAATATTGAGTTTAAGGCCAATAAAACTTCTTATTTTGCGAGAAATAATGTGAAAGTTTGAAGGGTTATGTGGTGTGTTTATAAAACTGCTGACTCAAGAGAACTGAGAACTTCTAATAAGAGCGTGGTGCAATAAAATCGAGGCGGTATTAATAATATGATGGCAGTAAAATAGCAACAAAGGAAAGTTGGTCCTTGCAAAGGAAGTATAAAACTTTGTGATCTAACAAACTTCCCATTTAGGACTGAAGTTGAGTTTATTATTCCCATTATTCCTACCACCGTAGCTGGATTTTAAGCGTTGCAAAAATAACCTCGATCTTCATCTACGTGAAATTGAAATTATAAAAATTGCAAAAAAACTGGTTCCAAGACACATTAGATAGTTCACTAACCTTCGAAAATTTAATTGGACCCCTAAAACCAAATTTATGATTCGTTAAGTCTAATTTATGTTTACAATATGGGAATGTCAACAAGGCTCGTTGCCAAAATTGTAAATGATAGCGGCGCTTAATATCGAAATTACGAGCTGTTTGTAAGAAGATCTCTGCAAAAAAATAGATTTGGCATTTGGTTAAGCCTATTTGCAGTTTCGGTATATTTAGCACATGCGACCTTTACGAGAAAAGTCTCTGTTAAGGAAGATTAACTGTGGACCACAGTGCGATGTGCAAGTAGGAGATATTTTTCAATTTTTAAAAACTACAGATTCAAAGATTGCTTTACACGCAAACACCTGCAAGCCAAATTTACCTGTTTCTGAGATCTAGAGCAATCGTCATATTAGATATGGGGTTTAGAAATGATTTCTCACAAGATATTTCAATTTATTCTTGCTTTTATTTGATCGCAGGTAGAAGGGGCGTTAACGTTATAGAGGCCTCTAACGAACTATCTGTTATTAGTAAATTTACCACCACTCTATACTTAAAGACCAACATTGCAAGCACCCTTTGATTTATCCCCTCGATGGTTTTCACACGAGGAAAAGATAAACTTTCAAATGGCCAAAAATAAAGAAAGAACGCTCTATAATAGAGGAAGAGCCATAAATTTAATAAACTTGAGTCTTCCAGACAGTAAATTAGAGGACACAAAGAGTGTTGAATTTTGGACGTGATTGGTTTTTACCAGAAATTCAACACGTAGATATAATTTTAGTCCCCGATTAATTGAGAAACGTACGTTTGTAGAAATACAATTTGAGGATATTTTTGGGGCTATCGATTATGGAGCGGACTGACAAAAACTTCAAGTCGCCATCAAACTGACCACTTCCCTCCATAACCCAAAATCGAGCTTGCAGGCAAAAACACCTCCAAATTTAACCCAGATACGAGAAAATCCATTAAAAATTCCTGCCTCAGACTCGAGAAAACACTAAATCCTATATCTGTGGAGTTTTAAATTCCTTGTGAGAGTTTGGCAGCAACCTTTTGTTCTATAAGAAGCGAATAAAGCGCGTTAGACTACCCTTCTTTCCACACGAATCATCGTATAAAACCACTTGGACTATTTTGTGCGTCTCTTTTGGACCCTTTCCTGAATATAAAAAAGCACCCTTGACAGATGCGAAATAAATTTGGAAGCTGTGCTCACCCCATAAAGTCGGGAGACCAATGGGTTTTATGGTTTTAATTTTTATATGGAAAATTTATGTTTCAGCATAAACGAATGTATCTTATGGGGATTTCCCACAAAAAAAGCCCATTTCCCGACAACGGAACACCGAAACCCCCGTGTTAAAGTCGAGAGAACTAAATTCCCAGGCAAGAAATCTTAATTTAAAAGTTTGCTCAGGTTTCTTAGGTGTCAACTTCAATTACAGGATAATCAGGTTGGAAAGCATTTTGCTCTAATTTTCGAAATCTCAAGAGGATCTACTTTAAAACCGCTGACCTCAAAAAGGGATTTACCGGAAAATGCAATTTCAAAAGTGAAGATAGACTGGTTATATGAATTGGAACTAAAGACGTTTTAAGACGGGTTTTCTTGTTTTTCCACGATTTCAGGCAATTTGTTTTAAAGATATTACAACGTCCTGATAATAAATTGAAAAGTTTATTTTAGCGTATACTTGAACGGTTGATTTTCTCTTGTCTGACTGCACATTTCTTTGTGCAAAGGAAGGACACTTCGAGTCTCCTCAATGTCCCATCCTACTGTCTATTATGTATGGCTATATTTAACTCAATGGTTCCCAAGAGCGCGGAAGAATGCCTTGCACTTCTTACCGCATCCTGCGTTTCCCCCTTCATCTTAAGGGAATACTTTTAATCGCTTTGGGAAATGTGAAAAACTCCAGCATTTCCTGGTTCTCCCAAGACAACAATCTAAACCTTTCTTGTTTAGTAACTACGTTTAATTACACACAAAAGCAACTTTTTAATTTCTTTTCCAAGCAGTAAATTGCTGTAATTTGATTATTGCGGACTGAAAAGCAATTCTATTTTAATTTTCATACGGGGATGAGAAATGGTTAAAAATTATTCATTTCGTAGGTAACATCCGGATGTGCTTCGCTGTGAATGATTTACAACTGGAATAGGCGTTCCTACAAATTTCACTAGCACCATTTCCATTAAATTAATATTAATGGTTTCACATTCTCATAGTTTGTATTAATTAAGGTTTAATAATTCTCGCAACAACAGGTCGCTTAGGACATTAAACTACACTATAAATTAATTTAGTTATTGGCTTTAAGTTGTTTACCCGTGCGGTCTTTATGTGGGAAACAATATGTGAGATAAATTTTAGTGCGGGTTAAATTAAGCAGGAAACACTCTGAACGTGGTGCCCTCAGTGGAAGATGGCAAACGGGTGGAATTTGTTAAACTCCTCAATCCCGTCTTCGCAAATTACATGGGAAGAATTTTAGGGTCTGATGAGATTTCCCTTGAGAATAGCAAAAGCCTCAACACGAAGCTCATACTATGGGGAGTGAACAAAAAGGATCCGAGGAACATGCGAGGCTCTAATTGGCCCGGAACGTCTGTCTACAGATCTTCAGAACCGGAGGAATCCTATTGGGTATGTGTGGTGGACTGTGAGGGGCGCTGGGGTGTTGATTCAAGAGATGCGAAAAATCTTGTGAGTTTCGAATAATATAAGCTTATAGGCGACCAACAAGGAAAAACTCCACCACAAGCGTCAATCTCGCCTGAACAATACCAGATCGTCTGTTGAACGATCACAAAGGAGTGTTGCCCCAGAACAATCTATTGCTCTCCGAAGAGGAAGCCTAGTTAAAAATTACAAAAATTGCTTTAACGATATAATTTATTTTTTAAAATTAAATAAAAAAAGTTGAAAGGAAAAAGGTGAAAGTTCGGTATTTTTTGCATCCGGAAAAGGAGCAGGTGGCCTGACAAGTGGTTTCCGGAAATACCTGAGGTTCCCGTAGAGGCGGCTAAAATTGTCCGTCGTAAAATATCAATTTGATTTTATTTCTATCAAATTGTTAATTTTTGTATTTACCCGAGACGCTTGCCGCATTCCAGGCATTTGTGCCGCATTCTGACAAGGAAATTCGTGTAATACAATAAAAGCCCGGAGTGTCGAATCGAATTGAGCAGCTAAAGCAGGAACACGTTTCGCTTCTTTAATTTCAAGTGTTTCGTGTGTAGAAACTGGCAGAACTACTTGCACGAACCAACATATGGAGAACTGCGGTGCCACCTGTGTTCTCTGTTGAAATTCCGATGCGTTTCATGAATCATGAATTCGTGTAATTGAAACTCGAAGTCGAAATTTTTTTTTTCGACGTGAAATATTAACCGCACGAGAAATTTCCAAGAGACAGAAAAGCTGGAGAAAGGGCTAATGTATCATCAGAAAAAAAATCAACACGATGCGGCGACCCTGTGAAAAGTTCTGGTCAGTTTTGTACGAAGACGGCTAAAAACTTACCACTTGCGAATAGATGTGAAAATAAATCCTGTAATAATAAATAAATGCACAATGGATTTCATTGAAATCCATCGAAGCATTTTCCAGATATAGGAAAAAACATGTTTTTTTTTTCAAATAATTTTTTATCCAAATCTTAACCACCACAATGACCTCGTGATACCTTTTTTGGACACGCATTTTCGAGACACCCTGTATACTTCCGTACTGGTTGGTCCTGATAATGCTGCAATTTCAGATGGCATTTTGCCGAATATATTTATACCAACAACTTGCCTCGAGCGTCGTTCTATCTTATAATTAAAAAAAGTCTCTAGTGTGATGTATCTAATGGCTATAGATTTGCGTGTTTCGTGGGCGTATTAGTGACACCTTTTATCATTAGACATATATCATTCGGAGCTTTCTTAATAAATTTGGATATTTCCTCCTTTGTGAAAGTCTGGGATTTTTTTGGTTTATGGCCAACATCCAGCTTTTTTAAGAAAATTATTACCTTCGTAAATTTAAAATAAAGTAGATATTGTGTTTATTTTAATACTTTGTAGGTATGTTGTATTACTTGCCCGTCGAGTATAGAGAAACAACGTATTAATCTCACTGTTATTTCAACCTCAACTTACTAAAACGCGCTTGTTTACGGAAAAGTACAACTTTCCGCACTGAAATGGGTTCCGAAAGTAGTTACTTTTCGCACGCTTGTAGAGAAACTGTTTTCCGCACCTCTCCTTTTTTCTTGGGTCGGTGGTTGACACCGTTGACTTGAAGTAATGAGGATTCAGCTCTAGAGGTTCCCAGCAGGGTCGTGATACGATCGGAATATGTTCGGCAAACTTCTTGGATACTTGACAAGTCGAACGTCTCGGTTTCCTTAAGGGCTAATAGCGTGATATGGATGGTAATGTGGTAAGTAGGATCGTGTGTAAAATGTCTGAGACTATTTGCTAAGATGTCTCATGCGGCTTTCATCGGAACAACTGTTTCGCTAAGTTCGACAATATCCTACTGCAATGTCTTCCCAATGGGAGTACATTTTCCACTGTGGCTTAATGCACGCAAAAGTCAAATAACCACATAATATACATATATGGTACTCTGTAGAAAAACAGAGAACTTTGACGTCTCCTGAACATAAGGAAAATAGTGTTCTGAAATTTAAAAAATATTATCTTATGCAGGCTACAATTACTCGAAAACCGATAAGAATGGCAAAAAGACGGTTCATTCACAAAATGGTCCTTGCGATTGAAGAGAAGTGGCGCTAAACAATTCGCAAAATCACATATGTTTCGCCTTAAAATTTATTCATAATTTACCTTGATTTGAGGTTAAATGAAATTTCTATGAATATCCAAAAAAGCTGGAAAAAAAAATTTAGCCAAACTTGATTATATAAACTAGGCAATGAACTTCCAGAGCAACCCTCTATACCAAACTTTTACGGATATAGAGATGATTTTAAATTCCTGGGTTATACAGTGAACTCGACCCATAGAACCGAAACCGGAAAATGTCCGTTACCTATAAAATAGAAAACAAAAAGGGACTAGAAAGGGAAGTTTAATGAAATGAAAGGAAAGTTCAATGAAATTAAGAGTTGTCCTTTTAGGGGACCGAATCCAATTAAATCTTCCTTGTTTGGAAGCGGTTTTGTGGACATTCTTTTGATTCCAGCTGGGGTTTTGCGTGTCCACATTGATATGAAGCTAAATTAAAAACTTCTCAAAATTAATGATCTAGAGATTAATGAAGCAAACAGTTCTTATCTAAAAATAAGTGTCAGTTTCAGCACGTAAGCCGTTGACCTCGCTCCCTAAATAGCATCAGATTGGTGCGGATAAAAATTCAATTTTCCCTTTGGATTAATTTAAATCAAGTCCTTGTCAAAATCCGCCAGCAATCGATAAGTCCAGGATTGGACAGACCTTTTTGGCCATCAACTCTATTTATCTCCAATTTAATGGGGTGATATAAACAGGCATCAACGCGGATTTTTCTTCTTTAAAAATGACACTAATCCCATTGAAGAACAATTTTTCAGGTTCGCTTTTTTTGTTTTCCTGTAATCCGCTTATTTTGGGATCAAAAAGCGACATTTTTATTATTTGGTATCTATCAATGCCCCTGGCACGTTCCTTATTTCGCCCGTCCTTTTCACTTTCAGGATATTAATCGACGCTTTTTTGTCCACTGGAGCTTTGTTTCCAGCTTTTGTTCCTGTCCATCAATCAAACGCGAATTAAATTTCCTTATCTAAAAGTACCATCTAACAATATTAAAACTAATATAGAAATACATGCATCAAGATGTCATGAAAACTTATATAAAACTGCTTCTTTTAAGGTTAAATGGCTAATAAAATTGATGAAGTACTTGTTTTCTCGATCGCAGATAAAGAACCAGCGGAATTCCTATCGATGCTGTCAAAGTGATGAATGGACTAGGAAATCCTATTGATATTTGACTTACATTGTTTGCCATTATGTTTTAGGTAACCCTTGTTTCGGCCTGATACATCAGAAGAGTCATTAGATCGCCTGTTGAGAATCAATTTAATCCAACTTTCAATTTAACCAAATATGTTGGAAATTGTCTAAACAACTTTATCTATTAACTCAGAACAATATGCCCGAAATTATCCGAGTTTCGATAATTTCGGAGTTCTAATGTAACAATGCCGGGTTCAAAGACTCATTCATGCCTTAATTAGCAAACCCACGTTCAAATTCTCGCAACTCCGAATAATTTACATCCCCTTAAAGTTGAGGCTTATCAGGCCCATAAATCCTTTATTCTGTTTGCTTTTGACTCCTGAGTTCGGTCCTTAAAAGTAGGGATCTGGAACTGGGGCAAAGCGCGAGAAAATTCACTTTTCTTATCACTACAATACTCGGAATTTTATTTTAAAGTTATCAAAAATGAATAAAGGTGAATGAAGAGGGATGGGATAAGGAAATTAGCTTCTTTTGATGAAGGTACGAATCCGATGTAATTTAGGGAAAAGGCTTTATTAAGAATGTGCTGTTAGCGTCAACAAAAACACAACCGGTAGCATGAAGACAGACTGAGGTAGAAATTTTGTCTTAGATTTTCAAACCTAAATATTGGAATATTGTCAAAGCTACAAGACAAATAAGTGCTATAGACTTGAGGAAATTTCCACCCTTAATTCAGAATGAGAAATACTGACGAGAAACTGTAAGTTTCCCACCGTTCAATAGAATATCAACCATCTGTTTATTAACACCTCGGAGAGACATCTTCAACCTTGAATCCCAATTATAGGAGAATTTTTAGACATTTTGACCATTCCAAACGGGCGTAATGGAAAGAAATTTAGAACTAATTAACACATAGTTTTAATGCAAATCTAAAATAAATTCAGACTTTCGATTTCTTTATTATTTATCAATGAAAAAAGCCTGTAGGACAACATTCGATTTTTTAATTTATGTAGAATGACCTTAGAGAAAAGACGCCGATTTGAAAGTGACCTTATGGGATGTATCCAGAATTTCATATGATTCTTCTTTTCCAGCAATTATCCTAGTTATATTTAAAAAATTAATTTTTTCAGTAATTATTAAGAGTGCAAAAAAGGAGGAAATAGGACAAAAATCCATAAAAGAACGTAGTAATTGCAAACATCTTTTCTGGACATACCTGGACGAGATATACACGTTAAATTTTGTTATTTTTCAGCACTAAAAAAAGCTTTTAGGGCGACATTTCATATTTTAGAGCATTTTTCTCGAATTTTAGCTGAAGAGACCTTCTTATAAACACGGATCAGAGATATAGATACGAATCTCTCAAGAGAACCCCAAGGGCTGTAATTGTAGCTTCCAGTGGTTTTCTCATCTTCGACATCGCTAATGTCTTAATGATACTAATGATAAGACAATTTATAGAGGGGGGCTGTAGAGTGGGCGGTTCACTTCAGGAGTAATTAATGTTCCAGCAAATTTGGTGGTTGACGGTGCTAATGAAATGGATTTGAGAGTGGTTTACGGTTGTTTTATGTATGATGCGATAAGTTATCTGAAGGATGAGAATATTGAAGTTTTTTTTGTACAAATATAGTTGATGATTCATAGGCGTTTTAGTAGCTTTTCAGATCATTGGTTAATTGAAATTTGCCTATATCAACCTGTTCAATAAACTCCGGTAATTTTTGTAATGTTTGAAAATCTATTTAAGTAACTTTAGAGGCCGAGATACCAGTGGTGAGCCTTGCAGCTATAAATAATAATATTTCATATCCATCAGCTTTGTTTGCTTTCAATTCCGATACTGTACGTCACGAAAAACGTTCAAAATACTGCACAATTAACACTTGTCCACCTGATAAACTTGCAACACATACTTTACTGTGCATAAAGAGTGTTATCTTCAACAATGCATAGGAATCCTCTTCACCAGAGTTTTTTTTCATGTTAAGGATGGTTGATTCCGGACTTTACTATTAGTTCAAGTCGTTGATGCAATATTTAACTGACATTTATGCATATAAGAAGCAACAATAATGGTCTCACTCAAAGGCGAAATGGTCATTTGCGTCGCTTTAAATCTCCTATTTTTTATCGGTCCAAATATCTTCGACTTTCGGTAAAAATGTAAGTTTAGACATTAGTGCTGATGGTAATGGAACTATCGCAAACGGACTATTTAATGTGACATTTGATTCTAATGCGAGCGTCATTTCACTGAACAAAGATGGCAAGGATTTGGTAGGAACGGTCACATCTAGGACGTTTTACTTCGATTAGAATACTGGAGGAGGAAAATTTCTTGCTTCAAAACTGGAAGTTCTAGCAAATACCTCTGATTTAGTTCATATAATGTACTTACAACCTGTCAATCACAAAAAATTAGAGATGAAATATCATATAGCTCTATTAAAGAATGTAAGCGGATTCGATCAATGGCTTAATGTTAGACGTAACGGGAATGAAACAGTTTCAATTTCGGAGTTTCGGATGGTTTATCGGTTAAGTAAAATTTTGTTTTCACACGTAAGTAATGTAGCGAGCAATGGGGAAACCCCCAAGAACTTACCTACCAGCCTTACTACTCAAGACACCAGATGGCAGCTACAGGTCAGACAGTAGTCTAAGTACGTTTATATGGGCTGCAGTAGGGAAACACCATGGTTTAGAATATATGGAAGTATTTATAAAGAATACAGTACCTCAAGATGTGAGTCGTAGATATCTCCAAATGAAGATGTGAAATATTTGTAAAAATTAAAAATGTATGCTGGTTTGGTACGCCTCTGGTTTCTGATCAATTAAATGTGCAATTTTTCTGAAAACGGTATAAACCGATACGTATGGTTTCGCACAAGAGTCAGTGTTGAAATACTTTCTTACTCTATTCAGTTATTTTCCGAAAACATAACTCTAAGATTATATGGTACAAAGAATTTGTTATCGATATAGGTATTATATTATCGAGCCACCCTACTACGCCTATGGTTTCTTGCCAATTTTCCTTAAAATAATATAATTCCATACTTATGGTCTTACATAATAATCATTGTCGGAGCAGAATCTTATTATGTGCGATCATCTTTGAAAAATGTAATTTTAAGATAGTTTAAAGAATTAGTGAATAACAATTTATTTATAACAAAGCAAATTGCTAAATTTCCTGAATTTGTCCGTTATCTACACCAAAGGTTTTATTAAATGACCAGTGGTGGAACAAACTATTTTAAGCGTAAAGAAATTTTCAAAATTAAGCTTTAGAAACATATTGAAAATTGTTTTGAACTACCTAATTAGTTGGTTCAAACTGGTACACCTTTGATCTGTGATTAATAAGATTCAAAATTTTTCTACTCATCATAAGAACTCTGTATAGTTAACTTAATAACTCAAAAAAACCCAAAAAAATACAATTTCCGGGAGTGTAGGGCCTTGGGTGATATCTGCAAGCCACGAATACCAAGTAGGAGGTCCTTTGAAGCAATATCTTCTCACATAACATTACTCCTTAATGTACAACTGCCTAACTAAAACCGACATTTGGACACTTTTCAATTCATAACGAAACCTGGATGGACAAAATTCTACGATCCTTTACTATCGTACCTCAGTTCTGGAACCGATGAAGAGATGCTTGAGGATATAGCGAAACAAGCCCTTTTTGAAGAGTCACAGTGGTCCTGTAGCTGGCTAGAACATGCTGACTATCCCCTGTAGAAGAGTACTGTAAAGGGTCAAGTGACTGGATAATCCAGGACTGAGGCTGCCGTATATGGTTCATTTGATCAAGCATTCGATTTGCAAACCAAAGGATACTTGTATAGTAGTAAGAATGGTGAAAATGGAAATTACATGATACGGAATATTTGGTTTGGTAATTATAGCTTGGTTGCGTGTCCTCTGATAGGGCAAGGGATTGAAAATTTGATTATTAAAAATATTACTGTAAAAGCAGGTAAGTGCATGCTAAAAACTCTAATCGAGTAGGATCAAAAACTCCCTCTAAATAGAAAATAATAATATCCTTCTTCGACATGTAATTTATTTAAATTGAGATCATCAATCATTCGAGATTTCTCAAGTAAACTTAATTTCATAGATTTCGTTCTTTAATTTGTAGTCATCAATAACCTTATCGATGTTTTGAAAATGAAATATTACTAATTGCTAATTTCTAGTCAATTTTTATTACATTAACACGACTTTAGGGGAACAAACCCTGGAACCAGTAAACCTTCCAGAACCTTCAGGAATTCTGATATCAACCGGGGAAACTAACCGCACAGCTGATAACTTCAGATACAGTAACGAGCTTCGCAATTTCTACTGACACACATTCCCTCCAGCAAATCTAACTTTCCACATTAACCAGACCAATCCTTCCAAAGACTGCTGCTACGCCCAATCCCATAATGGTACCTGGAAAATCGAGGACTAACCAGATGGGCAAAATCGGATTTTGAAAGTGGCCATTGCAGCTGCCAGTGGATCGCTGATTTATGAGATTACCAGTGCGAGACTTCAAATAACCATTAATAAAGATGTTGTTTTCGATAAGGAATATGAGAATGATGGGGCTATTTACCGAGGGGCGTTACAGAGTGGGAGGTTTTATCCAGAAATTACATTCATTCCAGCTGAAAGTGTAATAGCTGGCAGCAACATTATAGGACTTACAGTTGGGTTATGGCGGCTTTATGTATGATTCTATCAGTTATCAGTGAAATAAATAAATTGCACGGGCTTTAACATGATCATGCCCTATCGAACACATACCTGTCTCATTAGACTCCGTGTTCATTAATCGTCGCAAGTTTGTAAAGGATAATCTTTTCGCTTTAAGCTTTACGTTTCTTGTCGCATCATAATTTGTCTCTAGTAGATAAGCCTAGCCGAAGAGGAAATGTCTAGACAGGGCCTTATTAAATGAAGCAAGAGGTTTTGCAGGAAAGTGTTGCTTTTGCTGAAAACCCTTAATTCGTAGAGTAGCTACGCTTAAGAAATCTATTTGTAAATTTATTAAAAGCTGTGGTTTCTTAAATCTCATGAACGTGACATTATATCAGCGCTTTAAATCAGTTTAAATTATTGTTGATAAACGAGTTTAAAAACTACTGACGCGGTTCTGGGTCTCGCGGGGGGAGAAGCATTTCAAGTTCCACCAAGGGCCGTTACACATCTTTTCTAAGTATCTTTTGGATTAAAACATCTTCAGCAAAGTCCTCTTGTCGTTGAAATTCAACGACGATTCCTTTAAAGATGAACGATAAGTTTCTTCTGTGTCTTTAAAAGCAGCTCGCTTCAGTCGTATAAAGTCTGAACTTTCCAAATTTTCAGAGACTACCATCTAAAACAATTTGCCCATTTTGACACAGAACGTAATTTTTCTTGCAGAAAAGTTAGTGATTTGTGGTCAGTTAGCGAAACGAGAACTGTCGTTACACTCTGACCTTTCCTAAACGGGCCTGGTTTTTCATTTCAGGCAGCTGTTCCACGACCTTGTCGAGATTTGGGAAAGGGACCCCTTTCATGGAGTGACTTTATTAGGCTTTTGGACGAAAAAAATTAATAAGCAGAGACAAACAGTCATAAATTTCTCCCGCTAATACTCTGGACAACTTCCTGATGTAAGTAATGTGTGATTTACTAGAAACTTCTCTATTTTCAGCTTGCAGCTATTGAGAGTACGCAAACACACAAGTGTACATATATACTAAAATTACCCACGTTGAGGCCACAACTTAAATATACATACCTCCATGAAAGTTTACTGCATTGTCAAAGCATCTTTCAGCAAACACAATCAGAGATTTGGATGTTAACAGCTATCTTTACTGACTCTAAAATAAATGCTAAAACACATTATTAGCTGTTGTATCCAGAATTCTCCATAACTATTATCTTTTATGGATTCTAGTATTCTAATCTAATCTCCATAACATCAATTGGCTTTCTCATTGAAAGCAGGAGTCTGGGCACCATAATTTCGCTTAGAATCGTCTAGACGAGACAAATTATGATTTTTTTTACGTCCACAAGCTGTAAAGGAGCACATTTAACAGCATGAGATTACTGTAAGACCGAGGGTTATAACGAATATAGATTTTAAATATTACTTGCTGATGTGGTAAAGCACTATGGAACGACTTCGCCGAATCGTTTTCGTCGTCCTTTCTTTTGAAATTTGAGCGAATAAAAGTTTTATGTCTGGAGAAAGTTAGACATGTAATGGTCAATGTTAGATGGAGTCTAGATAGCAAATAAACTCGTAATCGGGTCCGTTACATTTGGAATATTTACGTTGGGAATTGATACGTCTTCCGTTGATTCATAAAACCGATGCAATGCCTTTTTCTGAAGGGGGAATGAGACGAATTGTTTTCGTCTGAAGGACCGTAAAACATAGGGTTCAAGAGATTTCACCAAATTACGGCGTTGAGCTCGTTGGGAGGATTCATCATAGTTTCCGAGACCAGCACAAAGCTCAATAATCCTACGGAATTTATACAAATTAAATTCGTTCGTTTTTTTTTCCGTGTAAGTTTCGTGCTGATTTGCATTTTTCTTCTGAACGCTATCGGGCAAATCGAATAGACACGTTCAAGGTCGTGTTTCCCTTATACTTTGTCCGGACCTTGGTTTGGCCAGCGTACGGCGAGGGACAAAAGTGTTGGCACGCCAGAATTCCTTATATAAAATTGCTAATTTTTGCACGTTGGAAAATAACAGAACAAATGAAAACTATATGATTTCAAACCTCGCATTTTAAAGTACTAATTACATCCTGCGTTTAATATTAAATGCTTTTCTAACAAACAATAAATTGCAAAAATGTAAAGGAACTACAGAAATCCAAGGACGAAAATATTGATTTATTATATGCACAGGGTGGTAGGGAAATAACTTTCGTAAATTTAACCAGTGATTAAGAACACCATTTTGAACAAAAAGTTCCTTACAAGAGGGATCGTAAATACAACCACTTCCATACTTACCTAAGTAGCCGCATGAAGTGGGTTGCTTTAGGGTGCTTTGGAGTGCTTTTCTACACCGTTTTTTTGGGTTTGGTAGGCACCAAACCCAAAAAAACATACATAATTAACAAATGCACTAAATTCAGGAAATTTAAAAATTATGTCTTTCTTATTTTATTATTTTGGAAAGTAATTTACCTTTAAATTATTTTTATCATCTTTAATTAGCATAACATGTTACGTTACACATTTTACACCACTCACATCGCACTCAAAAACACAAATTTATTATTGTTTTCGCTATATTAAATGTTGGAAATGTTCACCATTTGAGTCCATGCATGCTCCACTCCGGGTACTCATTGTTGAACTCTCTCGAGCAAGGTTTAAAATTTATTCTTCGGCTTCAAAACCAACTTCCCGCTGTCGACCTCATCTTCAATACGTAGAAATAACGTTAGCTGCATCCAGAAGCATTTGGGAAACTTGCACAACTGTTTGTCGAGCTGGAAGTTTTCTTTCTAGATAAGGATTACCGTAAATACGCCCAGCTTCTTCAGAATGTCGTGACGCCTCTCCATGATACCCGCGTAAAGAATACATTGTCGTGTAGGTACTGTTAATAAATCGGAATAAAATCACTTAAAGCTCGCCCAAATTAACTTTGCGGATAATCTGTTGCGTCTACTAACAGAAGATGTACTCAGCGAGAATGAAATAACGCTAAAATATTAAAGGTATGAAAGGGCATACAGTCCATGACAAAACTGAAAAATAAGGATAGTTTTATCTTGTCCCTTCTCGGTGGTCCATAGTGGACTCCACTTGGCCATGGCGCCAGGTGTCTTTGCACAGGATCATATCAGATAAGATGGGATGAAATGCAAATGGCTACAGCATAACGCAGATAGCTACATAACTCGTGTAATTATTGAGGTACTAGGTCTACCTGTTTTTTTTTTATTATATAGAGGAGGAAAAAAACCTTCAAAAGGTTACCCAGTCTGATGGTCTGGCGACCGGGTTATATGGGGGATTCGTTCTTGAAGGGGACGCCTACCCACTAAAAAAAATCGCCTCTCTCTGCCTTTAATCCACCCGGAACCATCGATCAGATATTATTTCGAGTGGAAACAAGTATTTTGTCTTTTCAAATATTTTAAATTAGTCGCTGATTTCCTCCTCCGGTTTATCCAGGTCTACCTGTTTACTGCGCACTCCTTCACCCGCAAGTGCCTTATCGCTTCACCTGCAAAGTAGGCGAGTGACGCTGATAAGGGTCATAAAAAACAATCAAAACAAAAATAAACTCCTCTTCCTCGATCATGTTCAATGCGGCGTTGCCGCTTACGTTTATTTTTACCGTTTAAGTTATTAATTAAGTTTCCAATCGCTTTTAGCAATATTATTGTTGAATAATTTTAAGTTTTTTATTACATGTCAAACAATCAACATCTGTCCAGTACGTTTTTCCACATTTTAGTCAAATTTTAAAGCTTTCCATAGCTTTCCGGTTACAAACTTTGACATTTTTTGTTGAAAAAACTATTAAGTTTTTGACCCCTGCTATAAGCAACTTTTTTGTTCAAAATAGCTTTTCGATTACCAACTTTGAGATTTTTTTTTAACTATTAAGTTTTCGACTCCCGTTGTAAGGAACTTTATTGTTCAAAATGATGTTCTTAACCTTTGGTCAAATTTACGAAAGTTATTTCCTTAACACTCTGTATATTATTTATTAACTCCGACACCCCGTCGAGCAGCACGCCCCTGACGGAATATTTTCCATTCAGCCACATCAGTCAATTAAAAGGTATAAATTCATACGAAATTTTATAATGTTATTTTGCACCGTTTTGGAAATATTTCAAAATAACCATCGTCAGAGTTACGTCTTTAAAGGCCATGGCTCGGTAAGGACCATATGTTTATATAAAATTTACGCTGTTTAAGTATGGCGCTTTAATCTCGGGACGCTCTGTATAGATGGGTATTATCACGAAAATCAGAGTTTCTAAATATATTCGTTTGTAAGTTAGATATTTTCAAATTTTCTTCAAGTTTTGAACAAACTTATGGTCTCTTGGGAAAGCCCTAAAAGACGAGCAAACTAACCTATTCTACTCATATTCTTCATGGATGTGAGACATGCACATCCACGAAGTAATCAACCTCCTAAACACCTTCCCTTGGAAGTTCAAAATTTCAAGAATCCTTCAATCAACTCAAACTCTAAGGGCTGTTCCGCAAAATTTGACAAATCGTTCGACGCAGCTAATATGACGACTCGTCTTTCGCCCATATAAAGCTCCCATTGGTAGTTAAAATATTTAGCATAATTTAATTTGAACACGAGAAGGAAGATTTACACAAAGCAGAATTCATTTATCATTACTGCAATGATAAATGACCAAGACAAGGTTTCTGCAATTAAATCTAGATCTCGTAAACGAGCCTTCGTCGTATCAAATTCACACTTACGCAATGGCGGCACGTCGTTGTTTTCTTAAGGCAGGCCAGTTATTGAACTCGGCATCGAATTAACTCGCCAACATTCTCGTTTTGAAATTAATTGGTACGTTTTTCGTACCGCTCTCCCATCTGGTTCCAAAGAAACAGCCGCAGAGCATGTTGATGGATTGCGCTACCTTCATGTGTAGGTTTTTCCATATTTATAGGAACAAGATTTAATTTATTGCCGGTAGTAGTACCTCCTCGAAAAAGTACCTTTTATAAACGTGTTTATGAATGTACGTACGATTTATCTTATAAAATGCTGTGCCGTTCCTTCTACGCCCAGGCAAGGTTAATTTGAAACTACCCCCTTCTTGAATATCCCTTTTAGCCAATACAAACGATGCTGACCCAAATTTCCATATAGTGTGAAAATCCCGTAGTTTTCACCTAAATAAAAGCTTATTCTATCCAGTCCTGCTGGCTGAACCGTTCAGTAATTTTCCCTGGAAATGATTCAAATATTTTCTCTATTCTCATCCATTTATATGCAAAGAAACAAGCGAAACTGCTTCATTCTTTCCTAGCTGAGTTTATTAAACTGAAACTCAGCTACTATCGAAATGCAGTTTTATTAGCATGGGTTATTTTTAAGTAAAGATAAACGATCCTAATGTATTTATATCTGGTTTCCGCCATCTAATCCTAAATAGCTCTTAATCATCCTCATCTCCCGAAAGGTGTGATGTATGCAGGTCAGATTTCGGAAGCCTCGTATATCCCATTAAGCCCATGCGACATTTTACTATATCAAATGGTTTAAACGCGTGCCCGTGAAAGCTGGAGATTTAGGGTAAATGATGCAGGCCTACTGAGGACTCTCCTGGGAGTATACACTCAAAATTGAGTTCTTTGATCTGCCCTAAATTAGGTACAAGCCCTATAAGGATGTCAGGGCGCAATGAACGATGAGCTCATATAAATTTTATGAATGAAGGAATGCATTACCCCACAAAAGAATAACCGCAAAACAAAACTTTTACGCTTTATCATATTCAAATTTGCCCTGATATACATACATATTAGGGACGTTTGCGAAGGCGCTTCCTTAAAACTTACTTCTAGAAAAATGTGAGCAGCTTAAGTAATTCCCTAATATAGAAGGGAATATACGAAGCAGAGAATTCCTATTTGGTTAAAACTTTGAAAGAAGACACGCTATATTTACATTTTAAATTTGGGTCTAGATTGTATTTACAGTTAAATACCCGAAAGTGGAATGTGCAATCGAAAAGCTGGATTAAAGGAGAGGACGAGGGCGCTTTTAATAGTCAAGAGCATGCGGATGATTTGCTTCGAAAATTGGGTTTGAACAAGGCGCTAATAGTCCAACATTTTTAATTAAATCTGAAAACAGTTCAAGAATTTGCAGTTGAGATGCGCACCCACTTCATACATCAATGACGATTTATCCCGAATTATTTGACGCGTTTCAACATCCTTCGGATTCTTCGAGCGGCTTCGACTCAATTTTCAATTTCAGTCCGGGCTCAATTTGATGCAAATTTGAGCTGTTCACCTGAACTCCTAAAATTTAAACATCCTCTTACTATACTCCTCCCAAATTGCATACCATTATTTAAATCAGTTTCGTTTTAAATTATTAACTCTCTTGTAAATATGTTTTGCACGTTTGAGGCGGATTGCTAATATTTGCTTTTATGCTGTTTGGGAATACAAGTAGAGGTTGGTGGAACAGTGGAACTGGCCACTACTCTCGGTTGTAAAACAAACTGAAATTAACATTCGCCCTTTGTCAAGGGGTCGGACAAAGACCCTTGTTAACGCTTCGGTGACAGATTTATAATCGTCTTCAACACCTAGAGGAACGTTCCTCGAAAAACGATAAAAAAACGTAACATAAGTTAACGGTTTGTGAATATGTAAAATATGTGAAACATTCTGGATGTTCCTAGGCTCAAATGCTGAGCAAAGACAATTTAAAAACCGAACTCTTTCGTTCAAATCCTTAGTAAAAGGTGTTTTCGGGCCCTTAGTTCGGATTTTCGTCTGAACGCTTATTTGACGAGTTTAAGGGCTATATCTAAGCTCCCAGTTTCTTTCTAATTTGAAAATCTTCTTTGAGCTCAGTTTCTCTCTCCTTGTAGTACTTCACTTGACCTCAGATTCTTCCCAACTTTAAAACATTTTCCATGACCGCAGTTCCTGCTCAATTTTCAGCTGTTTTTGACCAAAATAAGCTCAACTGCGTATAAGTTCTTCGTGGAGTTGATTAAGTTATTGGTAATTTTTGGATAACATTTTTACTATTCTTCCTTTGACATCGTTTGTAGCTGAGTTCTGCTTTGGAGCTGATATTCCCAAAGTTGTCTATCGAAACCTTCCCACAAGCGTTCAATAGGATTCAGATCGGGAGACTGTGGAGGTACGTATACCTGATGGAGAACATTATACAACAGTCATTCGCACGTCAGTTTGGAGTTATTCTGTTGTTGGAAGTAATAATGTTCGGCCAATTCAAGCTTTGAAACACTTTAAGGTAAATTTTGTGCTAATATATATGAACCTATACTCTTTCGATAAAATGCAGATTATTCACTCTATTTGCAGTAAAACAGCTCCAGACCAAGACTAAGACGTTAACACCTCCATGTGTGTCGGTTACAAATTCCGTGGATTCGTGCTTTGCCCTGATTTTCTTCTTATGAAATTTGCTTTGTCGAAGCGAAAAAGTTTAAATCGACTTTCGTCTGAAAAATTACTTTTTGCCAAAATTCTAAGGGCTTGTCTAAGTGAGATCTTGCGAAGTCCATCGTTGATTTTCGATTCTTTTACTAATCCATGGTTCCTGTGCAGATTTTCTACCATGGAAATTACTTTTTTTTTTAGGTAAACTCTAATCATTTCTGAATAAATACGTTGTCCAGTGACAGATTCCAATTCAGTAACCCACCGGAGGGGGCATTCACATGAAGATTTTTTTAAAATTTGCTTGACAGTGAAATTTTTATTTCTCTTGGCTATTATCAAAAGGCACCCTGAACATATTCGATTTTCAGTTTAGCCTGCACTTTTTATAATTTTTTTAATGTGTATGACATAGCACCCGGTCGGTTTATTAATCATTTTAACTATTTTTCTTACCGGTTTAACTTGTTGACAACAAGGCACAATAATTTTCTTCCAAGCTGAATTCTCCCCCCCCCCCCCCTCTTCCACGCTCCATGCTCAATTCTTTGCCTTTTCGACCCACTGATTAATTTTAATGCTACATTGCTCTAGAACACTTCAGTAGACTTCACTAAACTGGCACGTTTCGATATTTTATCGATACATGCATAATGCATACATGCGATTAAAAAACAGATGTTCGAAAGTGTACGAATGCTTTTTTAGTTGAAGTGTTTTGAATTATTGTTTATTTTTGATTTGAAATAAATATCGTTGACTTTTATTTTACTTTAAAAAGTTCTTTGTTAAACCTAGTTTATAACTGCCTTTTGTATATTTTCGATTTCATAAAACTATTGAAGATACATAAATAAGTACAGCAATCTAATAGGTGTATGAATATTTTTTTGGCCTACTGTATGTTTATGTATTCACAAATTGTGCAGAGTATTATAATTCATGGTAATCTAAAGCATATTAAGGGAGTTAGTCGTCACGAACTAGAAGAACTTCGAACTTTGAATATTCTTTCCAGCTCAGGTAAAATACGGAATTCCTAAAGGGGATCCAAACCGATTAAGACTCTATATATACATAGAGTTGTTATTCGATGATTGGTTCACATGCTTCATCCGAAATCAAGAATTTATTATTTCCTTTTTGCCATGGAATTAATTCCCCAACTTTTGCGATATCGCTCCCTTAATACCAAAGTTGTATCTTTTTCCGGATCACATATCCGAAAGTTTTAGACGAAAATTAGATTTACTGCTTTTGTGCTATCGTTTTTAACTCAAATTTATTGCGATTTTCTTGCTTTTGGACCAATGTTTACCACGCACGGTAATACCATTGAACTCTGTAGAATTTACCAAATGAATTAATTATTATATGTACAAGCAATTAAATTTTTTGAATAAGTAATATATGGCCACGGGAAATTTTCGTATAAGTAGTTTTCTGGTCGATAAAGCAATTTATGAGTTACGATTTGCCTAGTAAAATATAGTGAAGTTCATTGATGCCATAAACTATCCGTTAACACGAAGTCGACTACGTCAGAGGCGATAAATAACCACCTGTTGCGCAGCAAGATTTAATGAGACCCATTTGCCAAAGGGTTTATCGCAAAATGCGTTAAGTGCATGTAAAAGTTGGTTGTAACGTCAAAATCTAGGGCGTCTCTTAAGGGGTTGAAAATCAGGACAACGGAATTGACTCTTGGTTTGGGAATCAATAATTTAATAGTTTTTTAGGCTTCTAGGCATATAGGCCATGGAAGAAACATGTTTTTTCGTACGCGGAAAGATTAGGCTCATTGAGCTAATTTCTACCTGAAGGTAAACTGAGGAATGTCAGAACTTTATACTCGTTCACCATTTTGTCCGAATTTTATCGAAAATTTGCCGGACAATCGATTGTTTTTTTATCCATACATTTTAATACCCTACTGCCTCCTTCACCATTTTGTCACTATTGAAGGCTCCACATATCAATGCAAGAAATTTACCAATATTCGATTCTTCTTTACCAAATGTCAGTTTTGAAGTATTTTGACTGTTATCTGTAACCTTATTTGAAATATCGCGACCATACTGAGAACTGTTATGTAACAAAATCAATTGGCTTTAGACCTGTTTATCCAGTGGGATAATTTCGACTTGAAAGTCGTGCAGTATTGGCTCTGTATAACTGAAGTAAGTGCTCTAAAGTCTTTGACATTATGTACCTTTCCTATTTTGACCACACATGTTACCATAAACTAAAACCTATAGATGGTCCTTAAGTGGCTTCATTTTTGGGTATACAAACCTATTCGTCTCCTCTTAAGTGCCATTAAAGTGTCTTCTGGTTTCATAAAGCTCATATTGTGAAAACACATCACGATTCCGTTTGGCGGCGCCACTAATCGTCTCCATTTTGCAATAGGAATCCCCATTACTCGTACCGTTTCCATCGACACTATCCACGGTAACGTTCTCTCCTACGTAATCGAATTTAACGTTTTCTACACTCGATATCGCAGAAATCGCTTTCATAACATTGTATCACTAATACGTTCTTGTACACTCCTTGAAAAATTCAACGACCCGCCGATCATTAATTCTTTCTTCGAATTATCGGTGCCTTTTTAGGAAGAGCTCGTTACAAAAATGGAAGACAATTACATATGATTTGTGTTGCAAAGCTTTACGCTCAAGAGATACTTACTTAATGACCGCATTTAAATAAGAAATTGAGTGTTTGTTTAGGTGCCACGGAAGACTTTTATTTCGTATTACCTTACCCGAAGTATTTTATTACAGCGTAATCAGTTTGACGATAATTTCGACGGTCATTAATCGGAATATGGAACAGAATAGTCAATGAGGTGGCCGGAGAACTGGATATCTTCAAGATGGAATTACGACTACATCAATCCAAAATCTAGGAATTTCAGGCATCGCAGCCGCATGCTAAATTAATATAAACATCAAGAATCTAGGAGAAGCTGAATGAAACGATAACCAGAATGGAAGATTAATAATTCAAGAATTCCAAGACATTTTAATTAAGCTTTAGCTTTATGAGTTGCAATGCATCATTTTATCATATCAACAATATAATATGTGCTTAAAATAACTTAATCTCATCAGTATGCCAGGCAGTAGCATAAAGTGTTTTCCTTATAATGAGCACATTTGCTGGGTCTCTCAGGGATTTTAGTTTGCTACGATGGTATGCATAAATACACCTTTACGTTCCACTTTCAGGTTATGCGTGTATTCTTAATGAGACCGCATTTTTGCGCCATATCTTAATTTAGTGACATCTACCAAAGCACAACGTTTTAAAAAACTATTGATAAAGATGGAAATTTTTAAATTTCAGAAATTCTTAAAGATTTTCCTCCAACCGACCCTACAAACCTCCATTCAGTTTTGTTGGAAGTTGATGCAATAAACAGCTCTCTACTCTCGGACGTATGCAATCAGAAATACAGCTACACAAGGTTTATACAGGACGATCTTTTAAAAACTGTCTTCCCAAAAAATCTCAAAAACTATTGCAGTATAAAAAATCCCCAACGACACATAAATCTTTATTTTTCTGTGGCCACCTTTTGACCCATAAATGAATGTGTTGTTACTCACCCTCTCACTCCCACTCACCCCAACTTAAAAAAATTAAATGGGAACGCCCCTCTTGTGACGCATCAATGTATGGCTAAAATCCTCTTAAAAACAATTCCGTGTGCATTTCTGCTTTTTAAATTCGGTTATTTTTAAATCACCCTTTAAAGCTATGTTTTTCCAAATTATTTAACTTAATTTAAGTAAATGGAATTAAAAAAAATTAACGTAAGGTTTAAGCAGCGAAGTTTTATTTATTATTCGTACAAATGTTCAAATTGCTCACCGTTCTGCTCCAAATAATAACAAACAGTAAGACATTAGTAATATACAGCAATTTAAAGGGTGCTTAAAAAAACACATTCAAAAAGCAACAATGCATACAGAATTGTTTTCAGGAAGATTTTAGCTATCCATTGATGTGCCACAGGAGGGGTATTCCCAATTTTTTTTTTAAGTTGGGGTGCATGAAAGGAGAAGGTGAGTAGCAACACATTCATTTATGGGTCAAAAGATGGCCCTAAAAAATAAAAATTTAAGCGTTTTTGAAAATTTTTTGTACTTCAATAGTTTTTGAACTTTTTTGGATGGACAGTTTTTAAAAAAATCACCCTGTATATTTTAAATGCTCTGGATTCATGTTTTTTTTTTGACTACTTGGATGACTTTTCAATACTGAGCCAGATTAATATTCGGCAAATCTTGAGTAGCAAACATTCGGCATTTAGCAAATGTCACTTAATGCCGATGAATCACTCTTGCCAAATATTCGTTGTTCGTGATGGCATTCGTCATTCCCGTCTGTGGTCGGTAAAATAGGCTGAAGTGATAATAGACCATTAAGCAAAACCATTACCAAATAAGTGCATGAGCGTATTGAGAGATTGCAAATTTGGCAATCACAATACGAATGATTTCGTAAGTAGTTCGTCAAATATCGATTATTCGGAATTCGTCGAATCTCGCATTTTTTAAACCGTCTTTTGAAGGCATCAGTAAGGATTACAAAATTCAGGCATCATTTATTAGTAAGTTTCATTAGACACTCAGTACGTCCCTGGTTTGTACTTCATTGAAATACAAACTCCATAAATTAAAGACACTTAAAGATTAGCTCAAGTTAGATAGTTCGGGTTCAGATAAATCCAATAATGATCCATAAAAAAGTTATTTACGTATTTAATTGTCACCTGAGTAGCACAGCGGGGGTGGATTGATAGCAAAGGAAATAAACCTTAAAATAACAGTTTATAAATATTCATAGTATCATTTGCCGCAGATACACCACTGAATTGTTTATACAGATAAAAGCCCAAGTCATAATTTATAAGATCCGAAATTGAAATATTTGTCTATAAAATGAAAGGCGTAACGGAGTGTAATTTTCAGTAATAGAATAAAACCTTGCATACATATTGCATATTTTTTGAATAAGGTACAGAGAGGTGAGTGCGAACCGGATTTTATTAAAGTCTGATTTATACTGTTAAATATATATTTTGTTATTTATACAGGGTGTCCGGAAAGGACGTGTCATAAATTCTAGGGATTATAGAGAAGGCTAAAATAATGCTAGTATTTCACTTAAAAAGAATTCCTAGCGGCCTTTGTTACCAAGTTAGTCGCTCTTAAAGTAAGAAGTTAAAAAAAAAATTTTTGCTGTAACTTTAAAAAAATTATTATGGTAACAATGAAACTTGGGCGGTTTAAATAACTCCTAGTCGTGCTTATTTTCATATATAAACAAATGTTTCATATGTTTTCCTTGTACAGGGAAAGTCAAAATCTCTCATTTAAACACATTTATTTTCTTAATAAGTCGACGAAATCCGTATTTCCTTTTATAGCTTGATTTTTTCGTAACTTTTCTACAAAAATGGTATACATTGCTTCAATCAATGTCTTGTACCGTTTTTGAAAAAATCGCATTTTATTATCAACATGCCCCATACAAGCCAACAATTTGAAATAAAATGGAGGATCGCTAAAAAACCAGGCACCTTAATTGCGCTTCCAAACTTGTACACATCTTCGTTGATGCACAACCTAACTGATTTATTTCCACAGGGGAAACCCACAAGTAACGAACCTACATCAACGTCGTAGGATTAAAATCATTTTTGAGAAAATTTCTAACTATTAATAAGTACGTTTTTACTTTTATTGCAACAGAGGGAATGCGGTAACGCACTTACCCCGTTTACACCCTTACCCCGCTTCACCATGTTTGCATTATTGCGGCTACGCCACTGAACTTGCCCGTGCAGGTAAAGACTAGAATTGACATATTTATCTGTCAACTCAGGTGTGTAGAAAGTGATAATTTGCAGTAAAGGCGGAAAGATGACATGACGGCGTAACCGTGCATATTCGAGGATATGCAACCGGAAATGCAGCTGCTACAAGTCAACATTCAAACCACCACCTAGAGGCGTGTGCGTCTCAACGATTTTTATGTTTAATCACGTTATATTCGTAGGTGTAACGGTGTGTCGTGTATGTATTCGGTAAGTATTAAATATTCTACGAAACTTTGAAAATTTGCTTCCCGACCTCGCTCAGAGCGCCGACGCGCGCCATTATGGTATACAGGGTCCTCGGAACACAAAATCAATTTGAGCGGTGCTGGAAAACCTTCGATTATTAAATACTAATCTTCCGTTCCCTTTTGTATAATTTCGTAACATACTCACGAAGCAAAAATTAAATATCAAACTGGTCTTTGCTTATCCGTTGCGTGCATCATATGCGCTGTTCGAGATATAACGGTTCGGTGGGCGAGACAGATTAATTTGGTGGGCCATGACTTTGCCATTCCGTTCACTCTGACCCAAGGTATACATATAATAAATACGTTATAGAGACGAATCAATAGACGAATGCCTTCAATTCAAACGGCCACGCATAAAATACCCAGCGTAAAGTCGAGCACTCTCCTTCAATAAACCCCTTTTGATATGCAAACCACGATGGAGTGGATACTCCATAAAATAACATCTTTAGGCAACTACAAAGACTTAAAAGTATTGATATTGAGGAGATTGCTTAGAGGTGCGAAGTTTAGAACGTAACCTCAATATTATCCATCTTGATCACCTCCGTGAATAGAGCGTTCCTTGAACCCACCGCTTTAAATTTCAAACTTGTCCAAATCAATCACTGTCCAGCAAGAGTGTACAACATTTCAATATCCGGTAACTATACGTCTCATGGGCGTGCTCATGCTACGTCTCTCTAATAGGTCTCTGATTAAGGAACAAGATTATCCACTTGTTTACCAGTACCAAAAAGTTAAGGCCTCCACTAATATCCCCAACTAAAAGCCGCTGCTTAATGTATTGAGCTAATGGTGTGTCCTATAAATAATCGGCATAGAACACATAATACGTGTGTTTTCTGTTCAAATATTTTTTCACAACTTCAAATTGATATGTAATTTTGTCTTTGTAGTACCTATTTATATCTTCAAGTATGAATAATCTTAATGGACGGAGAACACTCGATGGATTAACACGTGACATATTTAGGACGTACAAGATTTGTATGCGTGTGAGTGAGTGTCTTGGTGTAAACGTTTGTGTGACCTCCTACATGCAAAAATTCGCCTTTGCCTGTAATTTTTCTTAATGGGATATATTATCAAAAGTTAATGTTAACAATGCATTAATGCAGCTGTGTGGGTGCATTAATATTAATCCGATAAATAGCCTATTAACAGTGAAGTAATTAAATATTATTCTCATTACACTAATGATAATTATTATTGATTATTGCTCATAAACAACAGCGATTTAATAATTGCTGGCTGGATTGTTGGTTTCTTGAGGCAATAATGCACTCGCTTATATTAATTATCTTTACTTGACACTATCTATGTAGCATTACTTGCTGTTTCGATCTTGGGTATTGATTTTTCATTATAGCTTTAGCCAGAGCATTATAATTTCAAAATGATTTAAAAGATGTAAGGATGGCGAGGTCCCAGACCACTTGCTTTTTAACATTATAAATTAATGAAAAATTAAAAATATAGGTGTATTCCCTTTTTTAAACCCACGAATTTTCCAGTTCACTGAGCACTTCTCTCATCGCGTTAAAAAGGAAAAAGAAAATTAAATTGGGGAGACTACATTTTCAGATCCTTAACCACTATTTTTTAGAACGCTTTTTGTCTGACAAAGCATACATTTTTCTATATTCCTCTACAATTTTTATCCTAATCACTGACCCTCTTTGTAATATGCAAATCTTTCGCGTACAATTTCAAAGTTAAAATTTAAATTCTAATTATGAATCAAATTGAGTTTGAGAACCCACAGCTCCAAAATCTAAGCTACCATTATTTTGAAGTATTTTTGACCTACAAGAGCACACATTTCTGTATATTTCCTATACAGGATGATTCAATAAGATGGTGCCAAAGTTAATTAGGTTATAGGGGACATTGCCGTAACGAATTTGTGCATATAAACCTCTAGTCGGAAATGAACCGTTTTGGCCTTGGAGTAATTTTTGTCCAAAAACATAATGTATCTCTTTGAGATCTACCAACTTTCTATTTAAAATTATCATAGATGATTTGTAAAAAAATTATGAAAAAAAAATTAATATAAGAGCCTAATATTTGTAGCAATAAACCACAATTTCTAGGACTTCTTTTTGTCTAACAAAGCGTACATTTCTCTAGAATTTCCATAAATTTTGTAAGTGTAATCACTACTTTTTGAAACCGACATATTTCCTAATTAAAATTACCCTAATTATTATGAATTTAGGCTGTTTTTTGTGCAACAAAGCATACATTTCCTATAAATTTTGATTCTCTAACTGCCCCGCTTTGTAATCCAAAAATTACTCACTTAAAACTGTTCTAATTGGTTATAAAAAAAAATGTCAATTATTATTTTAAAGTCTGCAACAATTTCTCATATTTAGCTATTATTTTTCCAATTATCTGATTTACATAAGGTCAGAATTTCTCAAAGAACTCAAAAACGTCATAATATACATGAGGTTCTGTAAGAAAAAAATAAAAAAATACATTTATTTACTACAAGGGTAATCCTCTGCAGATGCCTGCTACGCCAAAAAATTCACAACTAAAAACAACACTTTCCACATTTTCGTGAAAAATATTTCCTTCAATTTTTAACGAATTTATGCGAGACTTGGTCCTCTACGTATAATATAATCTCCAACATTTTCCATTTGAATATTCTCTCATTGGGGTAATAATATTTCAAAATTCATGGTTTCTACGCTATTGAATGAATGACAAATGAATATTGAAATTGAAATTCAATGAAATAAAGTAGTAATTAGAATATCATTTATCTCTGAATTAATGAAACTGAAATGATTTAGATTTCAAGGGCGCCTTGCTGCTTAAAAGGTCTCTGTTTGGCGTTTCAATTCACCAACTTTTAATATTATTTAAAATAAATTAAATATTTATTGTCTCATTACGTTCTCCTACATTGTAATATTGAATTATTTTTTAAAGGTTTTAAAAGCTAGTCGTAAAAGTTTATTACTCAAATTTTCTTTTCTCTACCTAATTAAACCTTCTAAAATTTAATAATTAAAAACCTAAAATAATTCTAATTAAAAAATCGAGGTACAATGTCAGCATCAGCAATATGGTCTAAAATATATTATACCATTGAATCATAAAAATTTAAGAATAAAATTTGCTATTGAGTAATAAACTCCTCTGTTACTTACAATTTACTGATGCTATAAGGCAGCTCAGGAACCTCGGTAAATCCGGCACCCCGGCACTGAAACTCGTGAAGATCGGGGGTGCAATAGCACCGCCCTTGTCCGAACACTGGACAGGGCGAGAAAGTCTCTTCAGTGAACCCTATTGCACCCCCACATGGTAGCAGCAGTACTGATAATAGCAGTGATAGCAGTGCAGATGATTTATCTGAAAATCAAATCATAATTTCTAAAGAGTACTACACCATTCCTGAGTTACATGATAATATAGAGAAGTAAATCAAAGTGAATTCCTGCTGGATTAAATTAAAAGATTCTTGGCAAAATTAGAGCCATGAATATGTGACATCCTGCTGTCATTGGGGCGAAAGTTATTGCGTTTTTGAGGCTCTGCTGGTCCATTAAGCTTCAGAAAAATTCCCCATATAACTCTACCCAAATTTATATCTCTAGCAGGAACAATTTTTCCTTGATATTTTATTAGATTTTTTCGCATGTAAATGAATCTCACTGAGATTGAACACAATATAGAAGCGAATCACTCACATGATTGCATTGCTCATTCCAAGGATCGGGAAATCAATTGTAAAAGTTAAATTGAAGTCGGCGCTTTTCCAGGATCAGACTTCGAGAAATAAATATGTTCATGACACCCACTCGACTTTCTATGTGCGGAAACTTGTAATGGTAAAGTTTTACTGACATATAAATTTCAACAAGTTCTTTGGAACTCGGGCACTCAAAGCGGTCAATAAAATTTTACGGTCGACTTCTTGATTACTAACACTTTTAGAGTTTTGAGATTTGAAAGCAAACAATTGCGATATTATTTTGGATCAAAATTATTGAAATTCGCTTTAAATAAATTGGTCAATAATAATTTTAGATTTTCGGTCTGGTTTTAAGTCGTTTTACAGCCAGCGGTTTGTCCAGCAGGTAAGCTAAGCCCTCTTCATCTGAAGAGCCCGAGTAGTTTAGGTGAAATTCCTGGCAGCAGTAGTAAAGCGAATGGGTCCGAGCCTTGTAATAAGGCTCTACGGGGCCCTTTCCATTCACACTTTCACCCTTTTTTACTTCGTGTGAATCCAATTTTTTGCCCCATTTACGTAAAATCGTCCATTCTTCGCACTTCTCAACTGAATGGCAAAGCGGAAGGGTTAAACATAACAATTTTTATTATTTATTACACATCGCCTTATTGCAAAGTTCCCGACCGATGATTGTAGAATCAAAATGGGATTAAAATATGTTGCAAGGAGCTGCATCGTAAGCAACACTATTTATTGAATAGAAACCCTCTGCCTTAACAAGGAATACCCCAGCTGAAGTTTATTACAAGAAGAAGCAAAATTTTGAAAATTTAAAAACTTTTGGATGTGCAGCCAAGCATATACCAAAGCAGAAAGCCTCAGTTAGGCCTGATTCAAAGAGTACAGCTTGCATTGTGATTGGTGGTCGCCATAATTGGCAGCCTTTGGATCCATTGAAGAAGAAAATCCAAGACCACAACTGCAGAACCAAATATGACTTACACTGAGTTATTGATGGATGAAAATATAAATTAAGATGAACATTACACTAAAAATAACCCCAATTCAAGGGGTAAGGAGGGTAAAAGCCAGGAAACAGCTTGAATTTCAGTGACGAAATTGGAAAATGGGGTGTCGAAGCGAATAAATAACCTACACCCACCAGAATTATGAGAGAGATGGCTCAACCAGGATATTTAAAAGACTCTGAAGAATATCATACATTTTTAAACGTTGGAACTTTCCTAGAAAAAGTCCATACGAGTTCACAAGTTACTAAAGCAATACCAGATTATGAAGTTTGGAAAGAGTTGTTGACGATGGGATTGTGGCGTTAAATAAAAATTCAACTTGGGGTTTGGTAACCAAGCTGGAGAATGCTAGTCTGACTGAAAGCAAGAAGGTGTTTTAGATTTTAAAAAAATTAGTCGAGAGTATGAGGCTAACGAATTGCCAAAGGATTTATGCAACGGGGCGGACTGGACACGAGGGGAAAAAGATCCACAACAATAAGAAGCGATAATTTGAAAATCGGCTCAGAAAGTTGATCTATAAGCTCTTTTTGAAGGCAGACTTCAGTTAGATTCTCTAAATTTATTTTCTTCAAGGCAGATCATGGGACTCCCAAGAACGCAATCTGTCTTATGTGCAGGTACCATATGTACCCTCAATGTTCCTTATATAAGTACCTAACAATTACCATAAATCTACAATTAAGTAAAGAGCATTTCCCCAGTTTTACTAACTTTTTCATCTATCTGACAGTGATTCAACCAATCGTAAGTTAATTACTGTGCTGCAAGTATGTACGCTTGCACGCGTAAAGTGGGTCGACCTTGCAATATACATAAGTGTCCAAATTATGCTATATTTGGAAGGCTATTGAGTTATATTGTATTCTGATTTGTTGCATAAAACAGTATATTCTTAGGCAGATTGACAGAGTTCTAATTAAGTTACAATAATTGTTTACCATCTGCCAATCTGTAACGGGTCCTCAGAAATTTCTGGTGCAAAGTTTATAAAATGGGTCATGATTAGATCAAAGAGTGACTTAAAAGGAAGTGATATTTCCTGTCCTAAGGTCATAAAAAACCGAATGTCTCAACCAAGGATTTTTGATTCGAACAAGTTGAAATGATTTTTTCAAACTTTTTTTTACAAAAATTTCAAATTTTCCCAAAATAACTACATACATTTTTTCCATGGTGAGGACGAAGCCATGACAAAATCACATGATAGATCCAAAATAGTCCGAATTTTCCGCGAAGCACTTTGTCCAAGCGGCTTTAGCCGCATGGTCGTCGCGGAAAACGACGTCCTAAAGGTGGTTCACGACGTGTTCTTCGGCGCTGCGACGCGCGTCTTTCGAGGTTGAGGTGCAACTGAGTGACGCGCCGCGAGTCCCTCGCCATTGCTCGCAATATGCTCGCGGACCGGTTTGCGATGCGTTGGTCCACTCACAAACCGTATGCAAAAATTCCATCTCTTCCTTCATTCTTTCGGTAATGGTCAAAGAGGATTTCGGCTCTCGGAGATAACTCGAAAAAATATATTAGAGCACGTAAATTAGGACTCAGGCTTGAATAAGTCAAATATGTTGAGAATTTGGACCATACAAACCGGCTTCGGATAATGCGTTTAAGCACTTAACTCAAAGGTTACATTTCAAAAACGCCCTGTTTGGACTCTGGACACGTCAACTTAGATGCTATCTGGGTGCCCTAATTTACTACGCAGAAAGAAAAGTATCTATGTCTGGTCTAAGCTCCATAAATCAAGTTAATCTCGAAATCATCGAGGCTCAAAATCCATGTCAACTTACTCTTTTCGGTGCAAAACCCTCGGCTTTCTTACCTTTCTCCATATAAGGATCAAGTCAAATCCTGCAGGCTTATGTTAAACGTTCTGAAGCTCAAAAACTTTTGCTATATGGTAATCTCCTGGAGACATCTAAAAAATTGCTTCTGATTTCTAACGCCTAAAGCTCAACGCTTCCAATTTAAAAGACCCTTTTTTGTTACATAAAAACAGTGACAAAATTATGTGTTTTGGGCTAGGGAGTTGTCGTCAATTCATAAAACTAATGGGGTCGGCAAAAAGTCCATTTTTATTTTAAATGCTTCCCATACATCAGTTGCGTCTCAGACTTGTAACATTTTAAGTTCAAAAATCCAAGCTTGGAAAAGTATTTTCTAGCGTATTAAACAATGACAAAAGCAGTTGCGTGTCTTGGTCCATAAAGGCTAACATCAATTTATAATAACAATTAAATCGTCAAGAAGTTTATTTTTATTTCAAGTCCTTCTCAACGACTACTTCTTTGATTTTTAACGCTTAAAGTTCAAGCCCAAAATTAAAAACTTTAAAGTCTTTTTTCTAGTGTATCAACCTATGCTAAAGATAGTGGTGTATCGTAGTCTGTGGAGCTGGTATGAATTATTAATAACTATATAAGTCTTGTCTTATATCAAATGCCTCAAAAATCATACCAGCCTCTAAGCATTTCACATTACAAATTGCAATCAATCATTTCGTCAAAAAACCTCTTCGGAATATTAAAATGTGCCCAAGACAGTGACGTACTTTGGTCTTTGGAGTTGCCATCAATTTTATCTAAAAATTATCTGGATATCAAGGCAAATATTTAATTTTATTTTAACTTCAGTTACAGAAAGAGTTTGATTTTTTACATATGATTATTAAAAATTTTATAATTATATAAATAGTAAATTGTGAAGGTAATGGTGATCTTGATCCAGAAAACGAAGTCTTGATGTGATTATCATATTACTCATTACATCAAGGTACTTTTCTTGTGTCTTTATACATACCAAGAAATGTTCTACATTTTCTTCTTTCTACTCGTTACAGAGAAACTTCTAATAAATGTAAGCTCAGTTTTAATACTTCTTAAAATTCAAAACTTTTTATTTTACTTAGAAAATTTTATTTCCTCAAAAATCCATTTTCATCTGTCTTTATCTTTAAAATTTCTTTAAGTTTCAACTCTTCCGTTAATTACTTAACGGAAAAAAGTGGGTAAATCCAGATAAAAATCCAGGGAAGATGATTTCAAGACATTCTTCAAGAAAAAGAACTTTTTTAGGAAAATTTAGAATATCCTGTTTTAGTTTCCCAAAGTTTGAAGCGCAATATTATTTGTTAAATTTCTCAAAAATCTTAGTCACTTTCGCCTCTCCCTTTGAAAATCGGATTATTGATGGTGAGTGAAGTTTAAAATCTTTAAAGTTCAGCAGCACTCTTATCCCTTTTTTGCTTACCTATTCTTCCTCTCTTAAAAAAGCTTGAAACTAGACTTTCCTTATTTCTAAAATAAATATTGAAATACTTCATAAATATATTTTTATAATGAAAATTTGATATCTTTAAAACTGATAGTTTTTTCAGAGTAAATTTCAATTTTGTTATACTAATTTTGCAATTTTGCCACCATACAACTTAAATTGTTATTTGACGTATAAAATTTATAATACTTTTTTGAAGGTAAATTGCGTAACTGAACCACTGAATTAAGAATCTTCTTGCCTTGATGGCGAATAAAAAATTTCTTAGCGCGGAAATTAGAGTTAAATTTATCTATATGACAGTTTTAACCAATATTTAAACAATTAACTCTTATTCGTTTTTAGCCATAAAATAGACTGAGGCACCATAATAAATAATGGCTAAATCATACAAAAGAAATATTGTAAAATAATTTTATAAAACTTTAATAAGAGTACAATGAAAAAATATAGAGTCCTGTAGAGAACTTTCTATGATTGTGCCAAAATGCTTGCTTCTAGATGGCGCTAGTAATATTCAATTCGGCTGCCACGGAAAACTTCAAAAATTGAAAATTGAAGTTTACAGATAATCTTTAAAACGATATTTTTTCATTCTGATAAAACTTCGCTGTCCAAATTTGACGGATGTACGATAGGATCCCTTTATTCATTATCTCGTTAATGCTTGGAAACGACGGAATGGCTACTAGATGGCGCCTGATATATTATATTTATATGCGAAAACAATGAAAAATGGAAAGTCAACAAATAGTTTAAAAAAATATTTTTAAGATGAGATTTTCTTCCTTTTTCTCTCTTCCACTTTCTTCTTTTGTTATTGGTAACGATTGTTCTGATTCGCATTAATATGGTCGTTTTTTTCGTAGAAATTTACATTTACGTATAAATTCCGCATCAAGCGCAAAAATGTAAAATTTTCTCGTAATTTACGAATTTTCGTCTGACTTGTACTCGAATTTGCTGGCTTCCACACAGGATTCCATTACTCCCCAGGTAAATAATCGCTAATTCTACACGCTGATAAGATAAATTTTATGATAAACACTTTTTCAAAGTCCTCATTATCAAAAGATAGACGACAGGTTGTTGAAAACAAAACAAAGTCTGCGTCGGCGCCCCACGCTCCTCCACAGACCAACTTCTGTTGTAAACGTAGTCGCGATTAAAGGCCCGTTAGGTGCGCAATGCCGTGTACGTACAACCACCGGGTTATCTGCGACTTTTCGTGAACTTTCAAACTTTTCAAAGTGCGAGAGTTTTCCGCAAATCTTGACCGAAACCGTTTTTCCTGTGATCGTCATGTGTTCAGCTTTGGTGTGGCTTTTGCTGTGGATTTCCGGCATTACAGGTGAGTCAACGCGATAGAACGTAAACAATGGTGAACATAACCTACCTGGGAACCCACCGAAGAACCACTTTCGATTATTATTTTGCTCGGTAGAATTAGGTTCACGCGAAATAGTTCGTTAAATATCAAAAAATATAAATGGAGTTTTACGTGTGAAAGGTGTCGACAAAAAAAAAACCGGAAAATACGATTTTTTTTGGACACTGGGTACTGGACGCATGTAGTAATGCATCCGCAAGATCGTTTTACGGCTTCAAATGCCCGGCGAATTTGGCGAATTCGCTGCGTATCCCGGGATTAATGGATCTCCGTAAATTTTTAGGGACGAACGAACGGTTTTATGGGAAATTTTTATTTTTTTCACGCTTTAAAATTGCACAATAAACCTCCCAATTAAAATGGTAGTACCAGCAATTTAGCAGGAAGTTATTACTCAGAAAATTCCTGCACGAATGGGCTCAAGAAGGAAGTACTGAAAATTATGGCAGTTTGCGGAAATGTAATTAAGAGCAAGCCAACACCAAAGAATTATTGTTATTATCAGCTAATAAAATCGTTTAGAAATGTTTTATAGGCATGAGAAGGGATCTAAATGAATGAGAAATAGCAACCACAATATTGTTGTGAAAGAGAGAACTAATGACGCCAGCTCAAAACCGAGGGGATTATCATAAAATTGGAAACCATTCGTACATACATACAATGCTAACTTTAGAGCTTATTAATGACTGGGAATTAAATCATTGTTATTGGGTATCAGTGATCAGTTACTCCCATTCCTCTAAAATTAATTATTTTCATGTTTCACACCAAAAGACATTTAGAGAAGTTGAGCCAATAGTTAATGCAAGCACATTAGTCACACTAGTTACCTCCTAAAAGTATGTTGCACCACTGAGCAGGTAAAAACGCAATCAGAGCTTATTTACTATGTTCCCTAAATTAGTTTAAAACTTTTGACATTCTAAAGTATCAGTAATTTGCGGATTCACTGCTCTTGGCAAACAACATTCTATTCCAAGACAATTTGTATGTAATGAGATCTCATTTTTCAATCTGGTCCCATCTACTAGAAACGTGTCTTGCCTCCTAGTATCTAAGCCAATCTTAGACCTTCTGTTTAGTTTTTCAGGACCATCAGAAAACGATTCCATGTAGCTTATTGGGTCTGTTCACAGAACATGAAGCTTTAAGTTTTTTCATCTACGTTTTCATTTTATTTTCTGATTCAACTATTAGGAGATTCATGGCTTCTCGAACCGTTTACATCAGTCTTCACCAAGATGTTTTGAATCGTCTAACAAACCTAGAACTTTCACGGTTCCGAGTGGGCAGTCTCGTTAACGAATCATTTATTTCGGGAAATTGCAGGTCTATTACTTGAATGTGGAATCTAACCAAAATTTTACATTTTTCGCGCATGTAAATGTAAAAAATTCCATTTTTTTCGATTAAGTGGATTCTGTATTATCCCTGGAAAATTCATATATGAAGACCAACAATCTTGGTTAAGCTGTTAACAACGTTTTCTTCAAAATACCGTTTCAAAATTGCAAAATAGATTAAATAATAGATATCCTTATATCTTGAACGCATGAATTTGATGAAACTTAACCAGGGAAGATCCCATGAAAATTCCTATGTTACCTCTTGAAAAGTAAAATTTTTGGAAGTTTGCAAAGAATTACAGAAAGGGATCTCTATAATATTTTCTTATTTGAGGAAGAAAATTGAAATCTCTCTCTTAGTTTAGCATATTTACTCGGAAGATGTAAATTTTCGAAAGGAAAACCATGGAGAATATGGAAATTACTTCACATGAAATACCGAAAATTCCCTGAACGATAATACACGTTTTCTATAATACTCCAAAATAAGCATCTTTGATATATTTGAAAGATTGATGGTTAATCAATCCTTCGCGAAAGTTTTTCTTCGTGAGGAAATTTGACGGTCAACTAAAAATAGTTGAAGAATATGCATCTAAGACTACAAATTTAGGAACTTTCTACCATGAAAATCCTGCGCGCGCTGTCACATTAGGCCTTTTGCAAATTTTCAGTTTCAATGAAAATTTCATTCACTTCCTGTTCGAAACTAAAATTCAAGTATTTAATTATTGAGTAACACTGACAAATATTTTGTCGCCATAAAATTCCTGTCGGTGTACGAGTCAAAAATTCCACAGCATTTGGTTCATGGAATTATCCTTTGAATATAATTCATGCATCGAAAATTCTAAACAATTTTGGATCAATGTGGTTTCATTAAATTTAGAAAAATCACTGTTGGACTATGCGTTCTCAAGCCTCTTTAATCAAAAGTTGCATATTGCTCTGTCTAAAATTAATCGACAATTTTCAATCCACTCGTTATATTACATTATTATTAGGATAATTGTTCTCGTTTTTCAAACTTTCCTATGTATCTCAGAAGATTTGTATGTTATTTATTCATGATTAAATTTGCTGAGGATATAAATTTATTCCCAAATTGAAACACGCTATCATTAACTATTCCTGGAGAAATCTACATTACCTCCTTCCAGGGAAAGATTTTCAAGATTTCAAAGGATAAGTGAAAGTTTCTATCAGTGCGAAATGCCCTTTTAGAAAAAAAAATCAGAATTAATTCAGGTTTGAAGAGAAAAAAATCTGGGGGGAATTTAACGAACTCCAACAGCGTATCGAGAAAATACATAATTATTTTTCTCGAGGGTAAAAAATTAGTAAAGGTTAACAATTGAGTTAATAATAGGCAAATTTCCATTTGGAAATAGATATTTTGAGAAGTTTTAAGTGCCTATAATTTCCTAAAAATATCCTAAAATTGGTTAAAAACTTGCATATGTAAATGTATCTGAGAATTTGCCGAAAAATTTGAATTAATTTTTTGAACTGCTTCTTTTCACGATAGTATTTCTTCTCATAGGAACCCTAGAAACTTCACATGAGAATTAGACACCATTAAAATTAAATTTACAACACTTCTCTCAAATGCTCATTTAAAATCATCAAGCAAATTAATAATTTGCTGGTGTATAAATCTCGGCAACATGAAGAGATATTAAAACTTCGTTAGGGGGGCTCATAATCATAAAGTTCGTCGAGACAATTCTTTGAATGGGTAAATTTTGGAGCCACATTCCTTTATGAGTTCCAGAGATTTCGAAGGTCAAATAGTGGAAAAAGTCGGCTAAACAGCTAGCTAAACTTCTGAGCTAACAATTATAATTCGATAAGTCAACACTTTAATAACGTGAAAACTAACAATAAACACATGCATAAACCAATCAATAAGAGGGTCATAAAGCGACTTATTGACAGAAATATGGCTCACTCAAGAAGAATTAAATCCCATTTAAGATGTTTAGAAAGAAGTTTTTTATGTCGCAAGAGAGCATTCTTTGAGCGAATTAAATGAAATAATAATCCATTGACATGAAAGTTATAATTTCAAACATCTGCTAAAGTTAACTGTTATCTGAGACTGCAAATTGTTTCCACGAATCTATGAAATTATCAGTCATTTGTCCAGTGACTATTCAGGACAATTTTCTTTATCCAGAACAATTGAATGGTATTTAGATTTATGTATTTTTAATTTATCCAGAAAGATGGAAGCTCGTTGAATGTGTCTCACATTCCTAAGATTATTTATAACTTAATTTCTTATGCAATCTCTTAAGTAAGCCTCAATGCATTACTAAACCAGAGTGTAGCAAAAACCCAGCTCTCTCTCTGCTCATCAAAAATACACATACAGTCTAGGCCGATATAACACGATTACATAGAAAACCGAGCATTTTAAAGGTTAATTTTCCCATGTAATTTCAGTCCCGATGTAAATTTAACTGAAACAGGTGGCACTTACATACCAGGAAATAAACTTGTAATGCAGCCGAAACGTGCCCTTTTAAAAGGCTGGGGGCACCGAAGTGTAATTGACAAGTTGCTTGAGTCATAACGTCTTGATGGTTAAAATATGAGCAAAGAGATGGGTCTTAGGTTCGTCATTACACAGTAATAAGGAAGACATATGTGGAATTAAATTTAAGAGATTTGGAGAACCTCTAAAAAATTCAGAGCTGTAAAGCAAAAACACTGTGTCAGTTAGGATTAGTTTTAACTCGCTGGGGCATGAGAAAATATGTTGATTTTCCCGAGCTTTCCAGACTTTTTTTTATGCAATTCTCAAGTGTAGAGAATTCCATTAGTCCAGAACTTAATTGCCATGAAGCACGAAGACAGTTTGCGACCCCTTCATGTTCATTAAGATGATTTAATTTCCGTTTGGAGCGTTTTGTATGCAAGGAAGTATTGCTCTGATGAGCAGAGCTGATTGACATTCAGGCTGTTGCCAGGATTCGGACTTTTTTATTGGGGAATATATAAACCGAATTAAGAACGCTCATCTTATTGGAGGGTGAAACTTTCGTAAACTGAAAAATTTCAGTTAGGTGCGGTTTATTATGGAATATGGATTTCTTGTACACTGATTGTCGGGCCCGTTTAGATCCAAGTAGTTAAATAGGAGCTTCGCTCCTCCTTTGATAAAGGTACATCTCAACTGCCTTTTTGCATTTCTCATTCAAACCCTCTGAAAAGGCGCTGTTACTTTTTTATACAGATATTTTTTAAAATAAAATCCTACACAATTTAGCATCATCTCGGATTCCGAACTCACCATTTGTTTCTAAATTCCGTTTCCTATTTTAATGAGTGAGATTACCTTGCGTGAAATCGAATAGGTACCTCTAATGGCCACAAATAGCCCAGTTATTACAGATTTCGTATTAGTCTGGCTGTAAATTGCTTCCTAATGCGCCGCTGATAATAAATTATTGCTAGATATGTGTTTGGGTTACGTTGGAAATCATTATTTTTGCACCTTTAAATTGCTTCATAAATCCATTTCTTCTTGAGAAGTTTAAGCTACTCGTATCCTGAATTTACTCTAAAGTGGCACGTGATATCCTGGAGAAATTCTTCTGAGTGTCTATAATCCTAATAACTCTTTTCTGAAAATACTTTTTGTTCTCTGCAATGCGAGATTTTTGGCTCTGGAAAACTGTACCTTCGTTTTTATTAAGACTTTTTTTACCTTTAATACCGAAGCCATAACTTTCCAGAGGCTGGAGATAAATGTAAGTATCAGTTAAATCACGCAAGGATGCTAAGTTTGATGGGAGATTTGTCTCACAAAAATAACTGGAAGTAAAATTTGGATCCAAATGTCCATTTTTTGTTAACTACTATACCATAGGATACATCTTTAATAAATTTAATTGATATGTCACATAACATTGAAAAGTTATGAATTTTTAAATACGCTAATATTTCAGGTCATTATGGAATATCTGGTTACGGCGCGCGCCACTGTTTGAAGTTTAATAATATTGGACTTTTTTTTAACTTAAGATAATACTAGGAACTGTGCTAGTAAATTTCATTGGCGTCGCATAAACTTTTCAAAAGTAATAAATTTCTAAGTGTTCCCTTGTGCAATTTGTTTTACAAAGTGTCAGTCGTAACCTGATATTTCATTGTTGTACGCCACTGTTTTATGTTTGGTACATTTTTTTTTAATAAATGCATTATTCAAACTGTGGTGAATTTCGTTGGCGTAAGACAAAGTATTTGAAAAATACATTTATCATCTCAAAGGAATTTTTATTAAAATTTCTCACACAGCTCAACAGGTAATGTCAGCTGAAAAACACCACTGGGACTACCTTCATAATTAATGACCCGTTAGGCAATATTACTACGGCTCAATTTAAAAAACAAAAAACGACAAAATACATTGCGTTGAAATCCCTATGGCGCATGCTAAAAAAACATCCCGTATATGTTTTACAATTTTATATTTATGAATAAGGGCATCCTTTAAAGTAATATCTTGTCGGATCTTTTTTGTAAAGATTTTCAAACATGAATCTTGGATTCGCCGTCGCTGCTGTCAATTTATTTTTACGGGTCTAAAACTAATGTAAAGTGAAATGAAATAAAGTATGGTTATTCAGATGGGATGTTGATGCCTGATAACTCATTTGAAGTCCTGGATCTTTGAAAATACAACATAATTCTCCTCACTTTTTTAGGTACTTCCAAATTCACGAAAACAGGTATCAGAGTGACTCGTTATCTCAAAAACTAAGAGTTAATAACGCAATTTAGGCAGACGGAATTTCCTATATGTATATTTTAATGTTTTCAAATCCAATCAAAAATAATACTTTCATACCAAATACCCACTAAAACTATTCCTGCGAGTCTCTTCTTGCATACATTTCTTTGATTGTCTATTTCATTATCTTGTCGGATAAAGTTTTTGACACCACCTTGAAAGCATTAACATTTTAAATTCAATTTGGCGCTAGGACTGTTCTGAGCTAACCCTGTTAAATTACTGGAAACAATTATTACCCGCTAACTTCTAAATCCAACAAGAACTTTCCTCAAGTCCAATTAAAGCAAACATTGTTCCCGACACGAGTTTACGTTCAAAAAGAAGAACTGTCGAAAAATTAGTCTGCAAGTTCTCACAGAAAAACCAAAAGAGGACAATCGATAAATGAAGTTTCAGAAGATCTGTAATATAAGGGATGCGGAATAAAACACCCTTAAGACACCCTGGCCTGTCTCGCTCGTATCAAGTTACGTTGATACGTATTGAAAGACAGGCTTTGTTGTTTTTTCGATCCCTTCAAGCTCAAGGGAGAAAGCTTTAATTTAGTATGTAGGGACGGTAGATTTATTCTTTCATAAACTAATATAAAATTAAATCCGGCTTTAGAGTTAAAGCATTTACTCATCAACCCTGGAAAATGTTTTTCCCATGTGGAAAGCCATAGCGGAACTCGGGAGTGTCCATTATTATGTTTTGCAACTACCAAAGTTTCCTGTTGAATCCGCATTCTGCCATAAGAGGTTAAATATTATCCATTTACCTTAAACAAGTGTTACTCCCGTTACGGAGTTTCGACCAGTCCTGAGGTTAATGTCGAGTACTATGAAAACCCTCTCAAATTTCCAAAAATAATTAAAGAGTATTAGAATTGCGAGAAACATGAAAGAGCGGATTAGGCAACTTGCAGAGAGCCATGAAAGCATTCCGACCACAATATGTGCATTATTTGTCCCATTTCAACCAACATACTTCGCTGGCAAACAGCGCAGCTGCCACTACATTTATGTGTGCTTGTTAGGAGTTCATAATAATTTTAAAACTTGTGTGTACTATAGAGCTTTGATACTGGTTCTCTTTGAAGTCTTTACCCACTTCAGGGCATATGTGCAAGTGGCAAAAATTTGAGGATAAATCGTAGAAATTAACCCAGAGAAAGAAAGTTGGTAATTCAGTCATGTCGTATTAATTCCTGTGGGTTCTTTGTACCGAAGCCCATATCACATTTCTTTAGTACCAACTTTTTTTTATTTCGAGCTCTCCTAAATTGCTTACAGCTCACAAATTCCATAAAATATAAGACGTAGGTATTGAATGTAGTTTGGGGGCATATTGAATGTACCAGTAACATGTAATACGATATCGTCGAGGAATTTTATTGTCCGGAAAACGACCAAATAAAAGTTTGGCTTCTAACCGATATTGGATCAATGTCTAGACAGTTTGAAAGCGTAGAGTTGGCACATTTGAAAATGAATGATTTGGACTAAAACAAACTTCTTTGTATTTAATTCCTCTTCGCCTTCAATAATTTACTATTTCTGTGCCTTATTCATAACTCACATCAGTTCATATCACAAATTAAGAGTCACTGTCCGCTCGACAAGAGATACAATCTATCAGCAGCTGACCGGCCCTTCCAGGTTTTAATTAAACTCCTCCATCTTGATGACTAATGCCTGGTGCATCTGTCTTGCATCCAGATTGCCGTTATGATATCCAGACTTCATCTCATCCCAGTTTACATACTAATTTGTCTACTGGAATGAGTGAGTAGTTACAGGAATAGGTGGGTCAAATTCTACTTGTGCGAGCTTGTCATAAAGAGGAAATGGGAAAATTTGTATGTTTTGAATGGGGTATGATATGGAAAAGAAATTCACTGAAGCTGCAGGATTTAGGGTTGTGTTTAAAGGGGAAAGTTGTTAGTTGAGACAAGCGACAAACAGTGGCGGCGATGTCAAGATATTAAGACTTAAAGGTAGAAGAAAGATAAGGACAAACTCAATAGTCCTTATTTTTTAAAAACGGATCACTTGGTATAGAAGTGAGTAATGCCACTGATTTGTTTAGCGATCGAGAGTCAATTCAGTCTCGTAAGTCTACATTTAAGAAATTAAAAATTCCTCTGACTTAGAAAGAACACAACTGCATAAATTCAATATCATGAGACTAATTTTGAAAAGTTGATAATTCTCTTAGAAAACAATTTACGTCTCTGATTCATTTACAGACTGAAAGTTCCAATGTCCCTTTGCGAATTCGAAAATTATGAATTTATGACATCCAGCATTAGCGCAGTAACGTATGAGACTATGAGTGCAAGAGGAAAAAACAGCATAAATTCAATTTTATAAATCTAGATTTAAAAAATTGAGAACTGTTGAAAACACACGACAACACCGAACTTTGCCAATGCAATTTACCATATACGAATTGTTCTTGAACGAACAAATTTTTACTAAAATTAAGCTGCAAACAGTGGCGTGCTTTACTAGATATTTTAAAATGTACTTGCGACATTACACCTTACTTAAAAAATTATATTCTTCGAGTAATGAACGATATGCCAATGAAATTCATTACAGATGTAGTGTGTTAGTACTAAGTTCAAAATCAATTTGCCATCGGTCTTGTTAGAAGAATGTCATAAAAATTTCATATTCTTCCTTTGTTTGAGAAGCTTTCACACTTATTTTCAACCTCTAGAAATCTGATGAAAGCTCCTGGTAGTTAAACATGAGTCAATAAAATCCTAATTAAGACAACTGAGTAGTTTTCCAGGGCAAAAATTCTCGGATTGCGAATTCCTTGAACTGAATTATCACGCGTTTTTCAAATTTAAAGGTAAGAGTTCTACAAAATGTCTCGTATTGTTCCATTATGAATTTGGAATTCTGTACTCGTAAATGAAAAAGAATTAATTAATTAAAGAACTTAGAAGTGCAGTGAAGATTTTCAATCTAAGCCACAAACATATGCACATATGTACATATATACGAGTACATATGTGATTTATGTATATGTATGTGTGAGATATATTTCGTTATACAGGGTGATCGGAAATAATATTGAGAAATTTTGAGAGATGATTCTAGAGATTAAAATAATGAAAAAGTTCTTATCAACATTCACTAAAAATTGCTTTTTGAAGGGTCTAGAACCCATTGAAGAGGAAACTTTGAAGATGGTTTTTTTCGTAACATTTTCGAAACGATTTATGCTAAAATTATGAAACTCGGTATACTGTAATAAGTTGTATTAGGATTATAATCAGTAATATATTTGAAATTTGTGCCGATGCCGACCGATAAGGTTCCACCCGTAATCTTATTTTCTTTATGAACTGCAAGTTTGGCGGTAGCCTTATATGATTGCTGGGACAGCATTATGACAATTGATACTCTGCTTATATTTCTTTTAACCCAACACCTTTGTTGTTTTTTAGTCAGTCGTAATAAAGCTTTGATCCCATAAACTTGGTTTTTGTTAAAACACTTACAACGAAATCGTACGAAGGACTTTGATTTAACAAGTTGGAATGAGAAAACTTTTTTTGTGTTAATAATTGCAGATTTTATTCAGGGGAATTACATACAAGGAGTCTCCTACATAAATGTTGCCTTCACTTTTTTGTTTGTGACATTGTTTAGTTTTTAAAATCAAGTTATGAAATCTTAAGTGTTTTTAGATAAAAATGGTCTTCTTATTTAATCTTGTTAGGACAGGCCGTTTTCCAAACAAGTTAGTTTTTAAAAACCGATGCACTATTACATGGATATCGATATGCATCTTATTAAACATAGTAGGCGTCCTTGTAATACAAATATTTTTCATTAACCAGTAATAACAAGACTAATATTATTAAGAATTTATCACTTAGTCATATCAAATGTTGAAAATGGCCTCCGTTCATCTCAATGCATCCTCTAATTTTTTGCTTCATAGATTTCGACGTCCATGTAATCGTGCATCGGTTTATAAAAACCTCATTTTTGTAGAAAACGGTATATTCTAACAAGATGAAATAAGAGGACCTTTTTTACTTAAAAATATTTGAAATTCAGTAATTTAAGTTCAAAAATTAAGAAATGTCTCAAACAAAAAAGTTGGGGCAACATTTATGTAGGACACCTCCTATGTGTGACGCCTTGGATTAAAATTTGCTATTATTAGCATAAAAAAGTTTTCTCATTTCAATTTATTACAGTATACCAAATTTCATCATTTTTAACCCAAGCTGTTTTGAAAAAATTGCGAAAAAAACATCTTCAGAGTTCCCCCTTTAAGGGGTTCTAGCCCCTTTAAGAAGCGATGTTTTGAATATATGTATAAGAACTTTTATTATTATTTTCATCTCTAGAATCAGCTCCCAAAATATTTCAACGTTACTTCCGGTTGTATATAATATACAGGGTACTCACCAGCAATGGAATAATCGAAAACTGGCGATACTACACGTCAAATGGTGACAATTGGAGAAAATATGCCTCATCCGAAAGTTGATAGTTTCGAATATACAGGGTATTGAAAGTTAAAATTTTAATTAATTTTTTTGCAATTATTCTGAAAATATCTAGGTTAGACGATTGAAAATTTCTAAAATTATGTTATTTAGGCCATACATATACTATATCTATATGTATACTTCGTATATGTGTATGTACATGTATACCCATATATCTATATCCAGGAATTATTATCAGAGGCGCATGAGGAACAGTTTACAGCTAGATTAATTTGAAATCTGTAATAACGGGCTATTTATGATCATTAGAGGCACCTATTTGATTTCATGCAGAGTAATCCTATTCGTTAATACAGTAAAGAGATTTTAGGGTCAGAAGACGAATTAGGAATATAAGGAGACTGCCTCAGTTTAAAGTTACAATTAAAATGCTAAACTTATTGCACTAAATACGCTTAAATAATAAAGCCGTCAATGCTGCTTCACTCATAGTGCCAAAACACATACAGGCTCTTTGACATAATTCAGAAGCCCTTCGTGTAATCTTTGCCTTCTTTTAAAATAATACGGAAGCAACCACTCTAGAAAGATAACAGAGACACTTATAGAGACCAGATGGCTTATGGAACCCAATCCCTTCTTTATAACGCAGCTTACGTCCTTATGAACCCAATAATAGTTTCCGTCTTCCTATAGCCCCAATTGTTTCGTAATATGTAAATAATTCCATGTGACGATGCACTGCAACATGACCAGAACTGATTATGTTGATCGTTTCTTGCGTATTAAAAACTGTTAACAGGAAGAATCTACGGTTTTTACTTAAAACAGAATCGTATTACGCTTTTAATGGATTTGAAATGTGAGAATTGTTTAACTGATTTATTGCCGAAAAATGAAATCTTTCTGTAGTAGAAAAAGAGGGAGCACTCATAAAGATAATATGTGAGAAATAATGGCAACGCCTCGCGTTTCTATTTTCACAAAATATGCGATGTAATTGGCTGATGCCGGGCGGTGACGCGAATCTGCGATTAAAACTAATGCAGTGTTGCCAATACATTATTTTGTTGTGTGGGATTTCGGTACATTATTCAAATGTATCAACCTCCGAAGCTAACAATATAATGTGGATGGCCAGCTTAGGGGTCCTCGGCCGGGAAGCTTTGCCAGGCGACATCAACGAATGACCAGAATTTCTGGAAGATAAAGTGCTTAAAATTTGTCTGGATTTGCAATGAATGTTCAATCTTTCAGGATTAGGCTTGTAATTGGTCAAAGGAACTTATCATGGTTTCGAGATTTGAGGGCAATAATTGAAACAATCTATCAGCCCTTATTTCCAGGGCAAGAATCAGGTAGGCAAAAACTAAGAATTTTTTTTTGGGAAATAATGAACGACTCGGCTATAAACCCTTAGAGATCCGAACTTTATAGCGCCTCGTAACTTTGTTCCCTGGAAACAAATTGGACAAAGTTTTAATGTAACTAAGTATCAATCACTTGGCCACCATCTTGGGGACTAAACTCTTTCCAAATGCTCTATCAAAGTTGTTAGACCTCCACTTAGAGGGTTCCTTTATTCCTAAACTGCGAAACTCGTTCGTCCATAAAACCGCTTAATTTTGTGATGGAACGATTAGATGAGATTGAGTCTCTGGTAAAGTGATGAAAAAGGTCAATAACCAATAATAAATAGTGTGAGGAAAATCTATTAAATTTTCTGCTACAGATTTTGAGAAAATCATACGAATTTTGATTCGATCTAAGCTGCCCTACGGATCCAATTCAACCTTCTTAATAAGCCCTAAGGGCAAAATCATTACTCGTCCGAATAAGCTCCGTTGGATTAATATAAGTTGAAGTTTCTGGAAAGTTTCTTTCTGCTACATTGGAAACGAATACGAATGAGAGATCCATTTTTAATTACGCAGAGTTTGCTCTTTCATTTTTCATTTCCTCAGTGGACAGATTGGATGATATCCAGACCTTCTTTTAACTGCAATAATTGTTCACATAATTACTCAAGAACATCTAATCTAAAATTGCAGTGTTAATAAAACTCAAGTTTTATTAATGACAGCGAAACGTGCTCTATATCGTCCTTTTAACATTTCTCTATTAGATTAATGAGAGCCAAATCAGAGGCGAGGAAGTTTGCCAGTTTAAACTTGTTTGAATGCCATTGAAATTTATCTCGTAAATTTTCCCCGTATTAGCATTCGATTTATTGATTCGAGAATAAAGAGCTGAGTAAATTGCTTTACGACGAAAATCTCGGATTGCAGATTTCCGAGTTAACTTGTAGCTTTTATTCCGTTTATAATGGCCAAGTTAGAGGATTTTTACTGCATTTCCGGGGAATTTAACCTGGATATGGAGAAATTGGCTATTGGAGTTAAGTACCTTTAAATCACATTTTAAAGCTAAGAGATTTCATTGCCGATTGCTCTAATGCATTTGAGATATCGATGGATTAAAATAATCGAATTTTTCTCTAACGTGGACTGTGTTTCCATATCAAATAAATTGTTCTTTCAGTGAAAAAAACTCTAAAAATTTTAAATAAAATCTTTTACGAACGTCTATGTAGTCTCTAGAGTACCATATGTAACGTAACTTTGCCGTTTTACGATTTTGTTTTATTTTTCCTTTCTATCCAGTCTAAAAACTCTGCACAGCACTCAATCACTATCTAAATGTAAACCATTTTCAAATATTCTTGGAAATAAAGATAACTTTTATATTCGTAGTTTTCTAGGTTGTTTAGCAAAATGACAGATTCTTAGAAACCCTATCTGAAAAATTTTCTCTGCCACCGTAATGCCTTAGTTTTTTTAGCTTTTGTCTGGTTTGAAAGACGTTGAAATTATAATTGTTTTTAAGGCAAATTAGTTGCGTCACGATTTCGTTTAGCAGAGTTAAAAATTCTTAGAGAAATTGTCTGAAATGGTTTTTCACCATCACATTTTCAATTCTTCCTCAGATATGAATTACGTAGAAATTATTATTAAAATGTGTTAGTAAAAATCAGTGTTCTCAGTTTGGAAACACTCTGTAACTTTTTTTAAATGTAGAAAAAACAAAAATCACCACCAAACATGTATTTATCCCCTATGATATTGCGAAAGAAGTTATTTTTCGAAATAATTCTAGAAGAAAACGGACTTTCAGAATCTTTTTTGATCATGAGGCGTTTCAGAAATGTGCTCACCCAAGAATGAAAAATTTGCCGTTTCGACTATTTTTCTGAGCTGTTTATTAAAATGAAAATGACAAAGATAATTACACCTGAATGTGCACATATCAAGATAAATAACCTTTCACTCACTGACAGCACTAAATTCCTAGTGATTCTTATGGATACGTTTTTAAATTGGTCTTTTCAAATCAAGATTTTTAGTGACAATCTTAATCGAATAATATAGTGCTTCGAAACTTATACCCAGAAAATTTTGAAACTACAGTTAGATGCTGTATAACTTTTTGAAGATCAAGCTATTCGTACAAGGCTAAAAACATCTTTGAAATTCAAAAACGTATACTGAAAGTAATTTATAAAAATCTCACCAATTCAGTCCTGCAAAGGTGTTTTTAGATCGAATGGCGTGCTGACTGTATGGTTTGTATATTTGTGAGATGATAATGTTTATATGTAATCAAAAAAATAACTTAAACACAGACAAATAATGCAGACTTCACAATACAGAATTTGTTCTTTCAAATTAACTGTTTCGAAACATTTATTAATTTTATCATAAAGAGACCGCAGCACATGAGGTTAAAATCATGTAACGAATTAACAATAACCTTAAAGGCTCGGACCGTTGAACAGTGGTTTAATAGAAAGCTGAAAAAACTAATCCAGATGTTTTTAACGCAATTTCATTTTATGTTTATTGTTAATCTAATTGAAAATTAAGAAATAAACCAAACTAAATTACGTGTTACATTGGTCCAGTCTGTTACAACTAACTCCAACTAATTCGTGTCTACTCTGGAAATGAGACTTCAATATAACTGTTCTATAATGATTTTGCTTTTAAGGATACTGCTCAGCTTTCATATTTTTCATCATATGTGGTTTCATTAAGACTTCAGCTGACGGGGAGCTCTATTGGTAAAACTTCTTTGTGTGTTTCGATTCGAAAGCATAACATTCTGAAGTTTCTTAGATTGGCTAATTGGTTTCTTAAAAGACCTATTATACATACGATCAATCCGTTTCATTTCGAATAATAGAGTGCAACTTGGTTATGGTTAATACCATTTTCAGTATAAAAACGCACAAATTCTCGATAAGAAATCTGTGGTTCATTGTCAGAAAGTAGAAATTTGGGGAGTACAAAACATGCAGGACTCCGATAGTTGTTCTGGATGTCACACATAGGAATGATTTCGAACCAACTTGTATAAGAATCCATAATTATTTACATCTTTCTCTCAAATGGTCTAGCCAAAATCATATCTGTTATTGCCCATGTAGAGAATGTCATACTCATACGGTTCTCATAGAAAGAAAATCGATCTCGTGGTAAATAATTTTTTTCTCTGTGTCTTTCTGAGAATGAACAAATTTCAGAATTTTGGACGAAGTCTCGTCTCTCAGTGTTTCACTTTTCAAAATATTATTGATAGTGTAGGTACAGTTCATCTATTGTTAGTTGTTATTCCATATTTTACTAAAATCATATAATTAATTAAGTTTATTAAGTGTTTGACGATTTTCACTAAACAATTCATAAAAATGTGGTGTAAGAGCTGGTGATGCGAAAGATTGAAATTTTAATCTTTTTGAGGTATGGAGGTCGCAAAAGAACTTACGAAGAGGTGTGTTTCATATTTAATGATAAATATCCTGACTGGCCTATTAATAGAAGTGTAGTTTGTCCGATTAACAACATATTTCTAGAAACTGGAAGTGTAAAAGCTATTCTAAAATGTTGAAGACCTCGAACAGCAACTGGTGGAGATAAGGGACTAGACATTCTTTTATTTATCGATAAAACCCCATACAATCTACTAGCGAACTTGCTGAAGAATTTGATGTATCTGCAAAATCAGTAAGCAATCTTTTAAATCGAGAAAAGTTTCATCCATACAAAATTTGCCTTACCCAAGAGTTGACGCCTGAATATTTTGATCGCAGGATGGAATTTTGTGAATTGATGCACGAAAAAGACATTCAGCATAATAGGTTCTTTTCTAGAATTTCATTTTCGGATGAAGCAACGTTTTTCTGAAATGGACCCATTCATCGACATAATGGTTCTTGCTAGTCTACAGACCATGCTTATTGAATGCAGATTCCGCATCTACAACATCCGTAAAACCTCATTGTATGAATGGGTATAATTGGCCACCAGTTCATCGATCCATTTTTCATAAAGGAGAATTTAAACAACGCATCATACTTGCACTTATTGCAAAGCGAAATAGTTTCACCAACCGCCGCAATTTTTCCCGAAACAAATGCAGAACAGGACAATATTTAATTCCAACGAAGTGGTGCGCCACCACGCTATATTATGGCTGAAAGGGAGTATTTTAATGAGATTTTTCCTAGGAGATGAATCGGTAGAAGACGCGCAATAGAATGGCCACCATAATCTCCAGATCTTACGCTCCTCGATTTTTTTTCTGTGGAGTCACTTAAAAAATTCCGTTTATAAAAATAGACCGCAAAATTTCGATGATTTACATCTTAGAATTCAAATAGAACTAAAATGAGTAACAGAAGCAACAGTGAATAATTGCATAAAAGAGTTTGAGGAACTGCTAAGTCATTGCCAAATTGTTATTGGAGCCCAATTTTAGCATTTATTATAAGAATTTTGATTTTGTTTCATGTAATAGTGAGTTACCGTATTTTGTATCTAATAATTTTATTTTTTCAGGAAACTGTAGATCCAATTTTAGTTCAGGTTAATAGTATACTGTTGCATCGCTAATTGAATTACTTTTCATTTGATATACTACAATGACTACCTTTCCATTTGAAAATAAAAAGTTAGTAGAGGTAGGTGGATAGGAGTGAAAACTTTGAACATCGAAAATAATGCATTAAATGCCTTTTTTTTTAAATAAAACTATACATGTTTCAACATTTTAAAAAAATATCAGGTTTATGAAAATTATAAACGTGTTGCGATAATTTTACAAACGTTGTATATACTTTCGGGGCACAAATAGGCTTACACTCGTACAAATAAATTTATAACAAAAACTTGAATACCTTTATGCAATAATATCTTTGTTTACTGCATAAAATATTTTGAAATGTTTATTAAATGATATGGAATGTTTTTAAAGTTCAATTTTTAAATATACGTTAATTGTTTTGACCAATGTATTTGAGAAAGGGAGAAACCAAACCGTCATAAGCAACAGTGCAGATGCACAACCAATTTATATAATGTAGATTAGCAAAATAGAGAGTGGCGAGATCGGATATTGCTTACTAATAGATCGAAATTCTGGCAATTTTGTCTGAAAGATAAGTTACTAGAAACTTAGCCCTTATCTCAACTTTTCCAAGGCTTTGGTAGTCGATAATCCTACCAGTAGTAACTTACAACCCAGCTCGATTAAATCTATTAAACCATCTGATTAAAGAAGTTACATCGGCTATTTAAATTTGAAAATGACCGAACTCGTTAACGTTCCTCCTTAGGGGTAATTAAATTGTTTTCATTACTCGCCTCAGCAATTAAACTGATCCAAAGTTAGAGGCGAGTTGGGCATCCCTCCTATTTTGATTATTCCGCGCATATAACTCAAATGACGATTTTAATTAATTCTTTGTCTAAATGTCGGTTTTAATGAATAATAAATCGTAAAACCCTTGGAATTACTAACGGCACAGCGTTCGTAAAGAGCCTTTGCGACCTCCAAACTTTTTATTTATGTCTCACAGATTACGAGTACAAACAGATGAGGTTGTAAATAGTAGGGAAACAATGAGTTTTATCACTCTGGAGAGAGTAGTTATAAAAAAATGTTTCAAAATCATTTATTCAAATAAGGGAACGTTTAGACGCAGCAGTTTTCGCCATTGGTAAACAGGGGAAGTATCTATGTTTTAGTTTAAAATTTGAACAAAATCAACTCCAGTTCAGGTTTTCGCCAATTCGACAGAATTAACTTTTCTGTACCCCACAAAACAGTATTTGTAATACACGTCAAAGGGTGAAATAATTAGAAAGCTTTGATGAGACTCATTTGAATCATTCATCATCAATATGGATTAGGTCAACAGGCCAATTCCAAATAAACGAGGAAAAGCCGTTATAATTACCGGGAGGAAGGAAACAATCAATTAGACCAATAAAATTAATTGTTTACAGTGGGTATTTTTCCCAAAACAGCTGTCAACATTTGTCCGGCTAATTTTATTCATATCGGCTTAGTTGAGTGTTGAGCCATTTACCTCTTTCGTGATAGGCCTCTCCATATTATGTTTTGTCCCATTTAATACTTCAATCTGAAACTGTTTATTATTGCGGTAAAAATAGCTCCTATAAAAATTTCAAGTGCTTGATGGATGACATCTAAACATAATAAAACCTTCTATTAGAGGCGTAATTTGAACGAAGGTCTGACAGATGCCTTCCGTGATCCACAGGCAGCTTTCGTTGCTTTGGTTTTTACACTTCAGTAATTTGGAGAGGTAATTTATATAACACACAGTTAGTGGATAAACTCAGGACGTCAGTGGAAAATCCACTGGGAAAAGTCAGAGGATCAACAGAAAGGATTAATTAGAGCTTTCAGAGTAAAATAATCAAAACTGTTGCTGATCTGCATAAGAAATTTCATGGTCTGATTTCTTGTCCAGATTTTGCTTGACCATTAGCAAAATTTATATGATTTTCAATGATGTCGAGAAGCCAACCAAAACAGTAATCTAATAAAAAAAAGGTGTATCAAAGAGCTCACAACAATTTTCCGCCGCTTTTACTGCCAATTCCGGGAAAATGTATCCAATACAGGACAGACGTTAAACAGTTTCAAAGTGGAAACAACTTTTCCATATAATTACTAACAACTTTGATTATTTATACGAGCAATTTTACACAGCTACTAAACTCTAACGTGTAATTGGCAAAATTTCAATATTTCTTAGTACTCTCAGGACTCAAGAAGACTGCCAACATGCCCTTAAAGGAAAACTACTTTGCTGCACTTTGATACTCTTAATTACATATTTCCCCTAACGAGATTTGGAAAATTATCTTTCGCCAGAATCAACTTTTGATGTACTCAAGAAGCAGCAGTTATGCTCGGAATAACTTAAACTTCTTGTTGCGGTTTAAAACGTTGGCCATGTAAGAAGGAGACCTGCCATACTTTGCTCGGCTTAACTTCAAAACAAGTTACCGAACTATCCAAAAGGAGTTCACATGTGTATCCATCGTTATGCTACTTAAACTAGGTGTTTTGTACATTAATAAAACTCATGGGCATTTCAATTTGGAATTTAAACAAACTTCCCGAACTCATTGAAATAAATCTCAATAATTTTAAGCAAAACCTCTTCCAACTTTTAGTATTAAGAAGTTTTAGGATGGTATGCAAGCAATAATCAAAATGGCAGACATTCTCTCGGAATTATAAAGTCGAGTGGCAAAATCTGTTTAATTATCTTTCAAGGCAACTAAGTTTCCTAATTTTCGGTTTTCAACAAGAGGATTTAAGCAGTGGTTGGATGTGGGCAGAAATAGGGAGTGTTTTGCGTTGAAATTTTTGCCTTCAAATTGTTTCCTTTTCGTCGAATTACAGTCCCTGTACCATCAATATTTACATTTCAATGTCATCAAAATTAAAGTCGCGTACCTCAGCGTATGAATACAAACACAAGAGAGGGTCCCTTATCCCTAGCAATTTCCCTGGAAGATCAGTTCTTATTTAAATTCAAATTCCCACTTTCTCTTCCATATGTTTCACAATTTAAAAGGAGATTCTAAGGTAATTTTAATAACAAACAGCCAACACGTGTCGAGTGTTTATGGTTTTCTTTGTTGGGGCTAAAATATGCTACTGATTGTTGGGGCGGACGACAATGGCTGTTTGAATAATTTAAAATGTCGGGGGAGGGCCAAGAGTCATTAGTTCAGAGGTGAAAACGCTGCTTAATTGTTTCTTTTAATTGTTAAAATTTTTTGGTTATAATTACCTACTGAAGGGTCCTCAATTTGCAATGTTTTTATTAATTAAACTCTAGTGTGCATACCTCAACCTTCAGTGTGCTCCAGACATTAACATATAGTCTTAATAACGAGGGTCATCTAATTTGTTTTATTAGGGTCACATGGGTAGTCTCTAAAGTGCTTTAATGTTTTACACAGAATATGAAAGTTTTCTTTGAACGCTCAGGCCATAAGTCAATTTTTGTTCCAAAAGGAAAAGAGTATAGATGCGCTATTCGAATCCTATTACTAAATATGTAGCTCTGGAAATTTTCGGCCGGAAAAGTTGAGGCGTGACTTTTGAAATACGAACGAACTTTTTAAAATTCTGTATTTACTGCTTTAATATTCAAAGCTCGAGTTGGCAAAGAATCTGTGTTTCCCTCGTAAAAAATAGGTTTAATAACACCAGCAGAGCGCATTCGACGTAATTTACTCCAAATTTTTCAATAAAATACTGAATGTAGAGCTTTAAAAGCTCATTCTGCTTTAAAACTTTAAAAATATTTCAACACAATGTCGATGCAAAATTGGGAGGATTTAAGAGTAAATATTTCACGAAAATAACCAGTAAACCGGAAAGTGGTGAGGGGGATTTTACAAATGTTACTGAGCTTAAATGAAAATCTCCGATTCAATTTCTTGAAATCTCTAATATGAAAGAAACAAGTAGCAAATCCAGGACCGAGCCTTGTGTAAACTGAATGATAATCTAAAATAAAGAAAATTCAAAATACACTGCAGAAATATTACCGCCTTCTTTAAGCTTATGAAACATTGAAATTTTACAGCACTCGTGGGAATGACTTCTTTATTTTACAGCATTTTCCAGAGAATTTCTCACTCGCAAGATTTTTTTTATTCTACAAAAATTCCTGTAGACTGATGTTGCATATTTCTAGTAATTAAGAGAGGTAGTGGACGTTTTGTTACAGTTTTACTACTATTAAGAGTTTACAGGATTTGTTGAAATAATTCTAAGCTTTCGCAGCTTGTCCAAGGAAGTTCTAGCTAACAAGAGATTTTTTAAAGAAATTTCTAATTTGTAAAAATTTTTCCTCACGGGAAAAATCCTCCTCAAAATTTGCTTCTAAGAGCTCTTAGATGTTTTTGGTAATAAAATAAACATGTTCGATATTTTTGGGACAAATATTATATTTTTGAAAATTTCGGAGAATATTTTTTTCATAAAACTATCTAACCAAACATGAACAAACCTAAACTTTGTACACCAAAAAAGTCAATGTTAACTTTCCATCAAGCCTGAAACTATTTGAATATATTTAATCAAGTCAAGGCATTGCTATTGAAAAGTTAGGTACTTCCTCTTCTTCATCGCCGTTGTAGATATTTTATCGCAATCATATGTATAGATTAACTCCAATACTCCTTATGGAACCATAAAGAAATGATTTGATTCAGCGAAAAGAATTCTGGCAATTTTCCTTGGCCATGACACCCACGCCTCTTCTTTTCAGTTCACTCCCCAGCTCTTACGTCGAAGTTCCCAAATTCAAGAAGGAATTCCATTTATTTAGTCCACCCTACATGTCGACGGTTGAATATTTTAAGGACTTTTTCGAACACGAGGTCTCTAAGACGAGTCTTGTTGGCAATTTCTTTTATGCCCTTCTTCTATATAGCATCTACATGCCCTTTAATGAAAATGCAATATTTATGCCGCAATACAGAACCTATGAATATTGCAACATACGGTTCAAGTTTGTGGTTTATTTGTTTATGAACTCGCTAGAAATTTGCGAAAATTGCTTATGGAAATTTAATCAAAAACCGGACAAAGTTGATTGATGCTTTTAAATCTGTTTAGACATGTTACACGGGCAAACAAACACAATGTTTCTGAGAGAGTGGGAAAGTGATGCTCGATCACGTTTTCGCTTTTGCAGAAATCCGTTTGTTTACAAATACTTTAGAATTTCAAACTTTAGGTTTTAGCAGGTGTTATACGTGCTTTCCGATTAGACATTCAACAATATTGGTAAGAGGATCTGTGTGTGGGGGCAAATCCGCATTTTCTCCCAATTACCGCTCGAAAATTTCCAAAAATTCTCAGCTCCAGTGTTAATGAGAAAGAAAATTAAAGCAGAACAAAATAATTTTAAGAGGAGAAAACGTGTTAATCCTCCAACAAGATTTAGATTACCTTTGGGAACGGTATCGCGTAATTTATAGCACACGGCTATGGTTTCTGGCATAACGAATATTTATTAAGGTATTTCTGGATAGCATAAGACCAAATAAGACCCGAGAGAGACGAAGATGCGGAACGGTTGTATTATACGAATAGGAGTCAACATTCTGGGGCGGCAATAATAAATGGCACAAATACAACCCCTAATATACACCGAGTCGGGACATATTTTTTACTTGGCAACTCCGGGGAGATGAATCTTCCATGCCAAAAAATAATAAATTATTCAAATTGGCATTCTTAATTTAACAGAATCAGCGGTTTTTCTTCATCATAGTTGATTTCCCTGTAATTTCTATGCACCTTAAAATAATAATATACTCTAAATGTGAAGTGTCTTGTCCTGAATAATTCAAATAGACATCTACAGGAAAATACTTTCAGCAAACATTTAAAAACTAATACCCCTTGGGTAGCAAGTTTGTGTGAGGGTTGTTGGCGTTGTGGCAAGTTATCGATCTCTTTAGCCTTGAGTTCATTGAAATGTCTGGTTTTACATAATATCACAAGTCAAGCTTATGCTGACTATTCAATATTTCGGTTATAAATAAGTCATGAATTGCCCCTTAGATAAAGTTAAATAACCTGAACATTCTTTAAACGTTTTTCAATTGGATCCCGAATATTTCGTATCAGGATTTGTTGCCGAGTTGTTTGTCAGTAGTTGATTTAAATGCAACGTATTCTTTTTCAACAGTGTTAGTTTCGGCGTCCTTTTCTTTGCTATTGTTTGGTCTTTATTTTCCGTTAGTTTACTTCCTAACATTTATCGCAATCCACTCCCCTAACTCCTTAAAACTTGTTCAGGTTGGTTCAATAAAATGTTCAGGCTTTTCACCTTGCTGCACTTTTTCTCCTCGTTGACTTTATTTGTAATCCATCTGGTTTTCGGCTATTATAGTTGAAATAAATTGTTGTTCGCCACTTTTGTATTTATTATCGCTGGCTCTTCCGGTACCGAGGCAAACTATGCTTAAAATAAATTTCCATAGATAAATATAGTTCAACCAGTTCAGAAACGGCGAAATTTCTATACCTCTAAATTTAAGCTTCTTATTGTTTTTTTTCCAAACTAATGTGTTCTTTTAAGAACCTTTCACATAGAATAAAAATTCGACTTTCTGATTTCAAACGTCATTGACTGGAAGCCTGGAGTGTTCCAGGGCTCGCAGACCGAAAAAAAACAGTTAAAGAAGATCAACAAGAGATATCCTTTTTCGAGTGGAGTGATTCCTTTTTTTACCTTTCACAAGTTGATGTTTGTTTATCAACCTTTAAACGAAATCAAACTGACTTTAATTTCGTTTAAACGGCTGAGAGGAAACGAAATTTTCCGAGCTACAGGGCAAATCCCTTGGAAATTTTAATTCGGTACGTGTAGCGTTATGTTGGGCTATCTGCTCCAAAACCCTCAATCATGAGGTATAATACAAAGCTCAAAAAAGCTTTGAAAAATAGAGCTTAGATACTAAAGCTGGGTTTATTAGCTGTGTCAGGGATTTAAGCGGTTTCAGTATATATTTTTCCGAAAACAAATAATAGAGGAAATCCGAGGAAAACATAATAATTCATCACCTCAAAATGCCCATGTATCAAAAGAGCTATTATACATCTGACAGTTCTTTTAAGCAACAAGGACTTCAAAGCCAACATTATGCATTATTCTTGTCAAGGCTCAATTTTGAGGACCTAATGGACCGTAGTGGACGAATATATCCCTTAAACATCTTATTCTTAAGAGTTCTTTAATATTTTCCAAACTGCGAGAAAGAGGAGTTTAAAAGGTGATTTTTTCAGCTAACATGTTCTGTGCAGCTCCCACTACAGGTCTTTGAGGTTTTTTTGCCGCACCGCAGTCTGGCTCGTGGTCCATTAACGTGTGCATTATGACTCAACTCGAAGAGGGAGATTTTTGACATTAATATTGAATTTATAAATGTGTTGGTGTTAAAATGAAGGGCGTGTTCGGTGAAAAGCTCTTAGGGTTTCCAAAAAATAAGTAATGTGATTTTATGTAGGAGATGCACGGGAAAATTTTCAAGAAAAATATGTCTTGTTCAAGGAAGATATTTCGACACTGTTTGTTTCAGAGGTGTAGCATCTTAAACTAACATAGAAAATGGTGGAAAAATTCTTTTATTAAGGAAATTCAAGAAATTTTCAAAAATTTTGCGTGTGGTTTCGGTTGAAAATGCTACACTTCACTACTGTTAGATACGCAAGACATTTTCTATACATAATGGAGAAAAATTGACACATTTGAAAACCAGGAGCGTAATAGATAAAAAATAACATAAAAATAGTAGAGAAACATTTTTGAATTTTAAATGCTTATTTTGTGACGCTTTTGTATTGGAAATAATTTATTAGTGTAACTTTTGGAAAATTGACATATTTTATTCTTGAAAATCAGCGATGTGGCAAATTAGAATTGACAGAAAAAAGCTATCATCACCCACCTCTACCTATTTTGTTCACAAATATCAATACAGGACATAGGAATTAAATGTTGTGAAAACTCGAAAAAATAGATCCGTTTTCGCACTTTTTCTAATTCTAAATTTGAGTCAAAACACCGAGAGTTCTATTTATAACAAGAAACAGTTTCCCTTATTTTTTGTTACTTTCAAAATTTCAATTAAAAACTACATTTTCCTAAACTCACTAAACTTCATCCCTTTTATAAACAAAATTCCTATTCAAATTGCCTTCCAAATCTGCAGCTGTCGCTTAGAAAAAATGACAAAGCAGTGTGGTGGAAATTGATTGAAAATCGCAAAGGCGGAAGCATTTGTGACCTCATACGTTGCAAATTAGTTTGAAACTCTGTTTTTAGGTAGTTCTCGCATTTGTGTTTCTCTTTGAATGTGATAATGAAATTGTAGTTTTTGTTAAAGTAGTCTTTTGTGTTAAAATAAAGATAATTGTAGTGCTTTCACCTGGTCTAGCTAATAGCACGATAACCTCGCCTCCCTCCGTGTGCTGAAGGGGATTAGTTTTCCGGGTTTTACGTTTCAATTTTGCCTCTTTTTGCAAAATTAACGGCTAAAACGGAAAAGAACTAATAAAGTCTCATTAGCAGTGACAGTTATGAGGCCGTTCCCTTTCGACGTTTTACCCCCTTGCGTACCCAAACACCTGTACCCGCTCCTGAGGGAGGAAATAACTAAATAGGTAACTTGCTCTAAGGTGCCGGAAGAGTTTGTTTTCGGGCAGTATAATGTGTGGTTTGAATTTGGGGTGCGTAATTGGACGACATTATTGTTCTTTATTAAGATTTATGGCTCTAGAGAGGGGTGAAAATTTTGCGTTAAGTGCCCTTAGCTGGGACGTTTCAGGATATATCTACTTTTTCGCTCTTAATTTTTAAAATTGCTTGCTAAAGGACTTTACGCAAAAAGGAGTTTTATGCCAATTTATAAGTTTTTTCTTGAGTTGTTTCAAAAAAATTGAATATTAATTGTTTGAATTAACTGTGCTTTTCTTCTTTCGAAACAAACCGGGAAACAGCTATATATCACAGATCAAAAATATTAATACCAATCTTCATTGAAAACCAAGGGTATAGCGCAAGAAAATATCTTACGTAATAATAGAGAAACATTTTTGAATATTAAAGCAAATGTTTTCAGAATGGTTTCGGTTTGAACTAACGTGCTTCTCTACTGTTGAACATACCAGAAAAGTTGTATAGTGTCCGTCATAATCTAAAAAAATCACACATTTGATGCGTAAAAAGCAGACACATAATAGACAAAAATATGAATGTGAATATTGTAGAAAATAGTAGAAAAATGCGTTTCTATTTTAAGAGCATATTTTGTGATATTTGTTTGTATTTTAAATAACAAACTGCGCTATTATTAAACATGTCTGAAATAATTTAATAGAATTAGCACATCTGATATTTGAAAATCAGAGGCATACCAGACTAAAATATAGAAAATGGTGAAGAAATCTTTGAATTTTAAGAGCAAATTTACAGAATTCTTGAATTTCTTGATTAAGTGTTTTAAAAATATTTTAAATTTGAAAACTTTGAAAGACGCATCGACCTATTCTACCCTCCAGGATCTCAAAAAAAATGTTTTTCAGTAAAATTCTATTCAGTACCCCATTCATATTTCCAAGCAAACTTTTATGATAGCAAAACTTGAAGAGTCACGCAAGCTGCCGCCATATTATATCCGCATTTTCCACGTTTTATCACCAACCACACATTTTTTGACGAAAAAATCTGTAAATGACAAACGTGCGTGGAATAATGGGCCGAACCTTATACGTGGGGTAATTTCGATTTTTTCTTCCATACCAGCTCCCAGGATTGGGGACGCCCTTAACGTGGCCTTTATAATGAAAGACAAAAAGTGCCTCTTTCAGTGATAGATGCAAGCTTTGTTGGCGTCAACTAAATTTCCGCTAATCCTGGATCTTCTTGGGCTTCGTAATGTTTCAGTAAACAAAGTGCTGCATCGTGCAGTCTTAGCTGCACTCTCCTGAGTTATTGCTTTCAAGTAAAAGCCCTCTAATGACACGCTTCCAGTATATATTACAATAAACTTGATGTATTTCAGTGCTGAGTAGCTCTAGAATTCCGTAGGATGTCATAAATTTAGTTGATTAATATTTCAGTATAAAAGAATGAAGTTAGAGTAAACGCAAATTTGCGTTCCTGTTATTTATTATCATCAGCCTGTTAGTTCTCTAATTATATGTGTATATCTAATATAGAACAAAATTCGAGGGTAGATTAATTAAGCTTTATAATTGTTTTGTTAAATGTAATTCGTGTAAAAATAGTTCTATTGTAATAAACAATTGTTTTAATAAAAGTAATTCATACTCGAGCATTTTGACGCAGCTTCGAAATTGCCTTTTTTCTGTGGTAAGGCGAGTCTTTAATAAATGTAACAGTAAATTGTCACTTGTGTAGCATTAACTGGTCAATTATCATGGAATTTAACCGTAAAAAGTCAGTTAAAAGTCTGCAAAACCACTAGAAAAGCTTGAACACAAATTTAGAGAACATTAGTGCCAAGCGCGTTCCGGTAGTTGGCGCCAGAGCTCTGGTATCGCATCTTCCATTGCGTATTTCATTCGAGCGTACAAAGATAGCGTCAGTTATGGACTTTTAAATTTTTTAAAAATTCATTCGCCATTGTCAAGAAAGCGTTGAATGAACTTCCTTTTTAAATATTTAAATTAATTAATGCCTGATTACTAGTGTCTATGACAGAATTTTAAATAATTATTTTGAAGGCCCTGAATGGTAGCGCATTTTCTACAACTGTCTCTAAAGCCGACGCTTTTACGCTAAAAAAATTAATAAGTATTTATTTATAATCTTTACGCAAATTTTTCCTCTTCATATTATAGAAATTCATACTGAGCAGATTATGAATATAGTTTTTACCTTATATCTAATTGCCTTTTATTACAATAAACGCTTTCAAAATCTACTTTTCTAAAACAGAAATAGAGCCATTGAGCTACATAAAAACACTGAATTGCACCAGTAGTAAATAATTTCGAATTTGCCTTTACAGCTCTGTAATTACATGCCTTTTGTTCTAATTTGTGTCCCAAAACGGTGCATAGCACTCCGATTTCACTCACAACTCGAATATCCATTTAAATCTATTTAACTTTGAGGTAGGAAGGTATCGATTGTTCCACAACAATTTATATGAACAATGTGGTTTTATGCTATAAAATTGTTGAAATCTAAACACAAAAATTTTTGTTTCGAAGATGTTTATGGTCTAATAATGTTCCCGAAACATAGTGTGGAGTTACATATCTAATACTGATCTCACTCTATGATTCTGGAATTTTAAATTTAAATTAGCTGTTTAATTTCCATTCCCCTTTAGGTTTACTTTGGCAAGGCTTTGCATGAATTTTAGCATGCATAATAATTAGAATTTTAGCAATACCAAAGCTTTCAAGGAATCTAAATTTTAGGCAACATAATGGGAGCCTTTAGAACTGCCTTGCAGTCACATTATTCCCCAAGACTTTTTACTCTTCAAAACTAAAATGTCTGCTTTGAACATAATTTGCATATTATATTAATCTCGGATTAATGAACTGAAATCCTAGAGCCTTTAAAGCACATTTTAAGGCACCTGTGTTTTAAGTCACTTTCAAAATTAATTTGATGTGGCAACTAGAGGAGCTAGAGTTACTAATTCATAACTTCAAAACTGTTCCAAGAAATAAATTTTCCCATTCACCATGACACTTGGGGAATTCCACATCTCCAATTTAAGTCTAGAAAACCGACCACAGGAACATGCATTTGTTGCGTACAGCTCTCCGGAGAGAAATTTGGAAACTGAATCGGGTAAGAAATACACTGGAAACTACCGCAATTCGAATTGTTATTTTAGGAGCGAGAAAGCCCTATAAAACAACACTGGAGACAACGTTTCTGTAATGGTCCCTTTAAGAAAGTTATGGTGACTCCCTTTTGAAGTTGTTTATAGTTCATTTGACAATCGAATTTTAGGGGAAAGTCCACCCCAAAACCTTACTGCAAAGATATTGATGATATAGGGAGTCGTTGATTTCATAATATTCAGTGTCATTTTTCATTGCAGCTGTTATCACAAACCAAGTTTGTAAAGCAAGAACAGTGCAGGTTATTAATTTTTAACATCATCATCGATGAAATACCAATGCAAATTTCATACAATAATTCGGTTATTGCATAATTTAATGTTTGTTATTACGGTCAGTGAAATCCGATTGTTCAAATCATTTACTGTTTTGTTAACAGGGAATAAACAAGCTCATATTGAATGTTTTTTTTTATTTAGTTTGTATTTATGCATATTGAAAAATCGTCTTTGGAAAAAATAGGAATGAGAATTACGAATCCCCCAGGAGATACCCTCCCTTTGGGAAATTGCCAATTTAAACAACAGCATGTAAGGAGTGCTAGAGCTATTTTCTTAGTAAAGTTTCTGAGAATTTTTTTCCATAAAAAAAATACCTTGCGAAGAGCATTAAACCCACCTTAAATGAGGAATTCTCTCTATTTTCATCTTTTATGAAATTAACGAACCCTTGAAGATGGTCAATTTTCGGACAAATAAATAGATTACATCCATCCCTTTTAATGAGGCAATTATTACCTCAAATAGCAGCTTTGCGTTTCAAGAAAATTTACTGTAGACATTTAATGACAAACGTTAATTACCTCCCAGAATGACAAGGCAAGACTGCCCTCAAAGGAATTTGGCGAGGACAGAAATAATGTTACTACAAAAAGTGGAGAAGAGAAACATTATTCAAAATAAATAGAGCCGGCTTGGAAGCCTTGTAATTCAATTTATTTCAACCCTAAAGCCCTACGTGAGTAGGAATTAAATTTTAATTAGGAAGTTTCGACGATCGTGTTCATAGGGGTCGAAAATAGCAAAATCATTAATCAATGTGTCCAATTGAGGATCCGTTGAGAAGAAAATAAATTTTGCTAAAACATATCCGGGCTAGTGACTAATGTAATTGGAATAAAATTTAATGCAATTCATTTAAGCGCGATTCTAAGTGCATGAGCACCCCAAATTTTACCCGTCGAAATGGGGCGATTTATCGCCGAAATCATTATCATCATGCCGATACAAGCCAGGTTTTGATTATGCGGAAATTGAAAAAAATGCGTAAGAAACGTGTTTTACATTATTTCCATAATCATGGAAGTGTGCACATTTTTGGAACAAGTCCTGGATTTTTTGTGATCCCATACTCACGGAGACAAAGATGGAAGCCACATCCATTAACCAGAAATTTTCGGTTTCGATTTGGATACGATGGGAGATTGAATATATCAATAGAGTCCAGTTGAAGGCTATGAAAGTTAAAGGGGGTTGGGATTCCTCTAAATTGTCTCCCTGGTTGTATGGTTAAATGGAAATCTGAATGGAGTGGATGTTCATGTTGATTTATCCATATTGTCAGTATCATCGAAAATTTGCCCTTGATTTGAGCAGCCACAACAACAATCGGTAAATGGATTTACATAGTTATTACAAATTTTTCAATCTTAAATTTCGTCCAAATTAGACGCCACAGTTACAGGTCGCAACGTAGCAGAAGAGATCTGGACGCTCCGGAATTATTCCATCGCTTTCTAGAATCTAGATCTTTTTCAAAAAAGTCAACTAAACTGAAGGCAGAAAAAGTCTGGATTTAACTCTCTCTGAAATGCCTGAATAATAATATTTTCCAGACAATCTAATCTAAATTCTAATCTCCTAAAGTTGTTTGGAGGAGTTCGGGATACTTTCCACGATGAAAGTAAACTGAATCATCCAAAAGAGAGAAAAAAAAAGAAAAAATTACAGATGCTGCTTAAATATTCTAGGGCTTTGTGGAGAAGTAAAAAAAAAACAAGTTGAAAAAAAGAGAAAAACAAATTTTTTATTGAATAATCCAGCTATGTACATATTCTTCTATATCCAGAGGTTATGATACATTTTTGATTCCTTAAGTTCATTCATAAATTTTCCAAGAAAGATACTACATCTTATCTCCATGATTAGAATGAAACTGAGGAAGAAGAAAAGATTCTGAACAAATTTCTTCAAATACTGACAAAATCTACTGTAGCAGATTTCCTTTTAGATATTTTATGTTAATGACCATAATCGTTTTCTAGATGGTGGTCTATAGTAGCCCAGTAAGACTGGTCCAGGTACTTTCTTGGAGTGATTGCAAAATTGATTTGATCAGAATTTCAAAAACAGATTGTGATGTAAATGGGTACATGTAAAATATAATCTAGATATGTACTTGACATTTTAGTGATTTTTTTGTTAAAGTGTTCAGAATTCTTTATTTTGCAGTTCAACATCTCAAAATGGCCTTTACGAGCTACGTTAATGGAGAAAATCTTGGTCTCGAAACGCATCATAATTCATTCCTCAGAAAACTGAAAGAATCTGTAAACGAGAAATGTCTGAGGATGAATATTGCATATCTATAAAATAAAGAAACTAGCGAGTTTCATGATAACGATTTTCTTCTATAGCTGTAGAAACTTGCATTTCCGATAGTAACCGCCCTTTATTTATAGTTCCTGGTCCAATCTATTAATTATACAATGCAACTCATTGCTGTGCAGTACTTACAATGTATCTCCCGCCCTAAAACACTATCCTGAATAAATCAGCTCGTTTCCCTACTACATGGAAACTTCCCGAGAGGTGTTTGTCTCAATGGAAATCCTCGCATCCAGGTGACACTTTTCATGCCGAGCATCAAGATTAATAACTATTTTTCTCCCGCTTATTCCGATTTCTAAGCCACTCCGAAGACACTCACTTCGAAATTTATGGTAGTCGAAATTCATCCTATTCGGCCTCGTGAATATTCCATATTTTATGAACGTTCTCCACTGTTACATTTTCTCTACAGCCCTTCAATGGAAAGGTTGATTAATGATTAGATCGTTTTTCTCCTCCATTTTAGATGGCGCGGTATTAAAACTTTACTTTTTGTCGGAACATAATACTAAATCATTCTGACTTCCACATATAAGGAACATTAAACGTGCGGGTTTATTTTCGTAAATAGACGTTCGATAAACACGTAAAACACCAGCATTAGGAGATATGCAAAGCGTAGATAATCCTCCCTGCTTTTCCAGCATATTTCATGCGGATATAAATTCAAACTCTCATGTATAAATAATAATTTGAGTCCTACTTTCAACAGGCGATAGATTTATTCAGATTTTCCCTTCGAATGCACTGCATATAAATCGTTGATTTGTTGTTGTATGAAAAATTTAAGGCTTCATGTGAAACATGAAAAACGTCACTCCAATAACGACTACAAATTGAACGCATAAACAGAGCATTTGATGAGTGTTTTATCATGTATCTCATCTAGGAATTTTGTTTAGTTGCATATGCAAATGTCGATTTCGCATAATGGAGCAGAATATTCGGAAATTGGTTTGTTCAAAGGCCCATTAGAGGCATTTCAGGCGAAATTATAAAATTTAACGACGCACTATCCAAATCAGAATTATTCACAATTTCAAAGAGCGTTGTTTCTACCCAAATTAAGTTCTTGGTTGCAAATATCGTATGCCATAATAGACGTTACCCCATATTTCATAACAACGTCAAGCCGGTAATATACGAAGGCACCCTATATCCAATAATGTTCATGCCACATGATTTAATTTTATAAAGCGTATTTAAATGTTAATGCCGCAGATGTGCCACATAAACACGCCTTTGGGGTGAGTAGATTTAATAAATCTTATTAGAATTCTCCCACAGGGTCTTTCATGATGTACAGTTCCATCCAGAAACACTAAACTTTCTTATGTATAAATGCCGCATAAATTACCCTCGAAAGCGAATAATCCACACCCACTAACAATTAATTTGATAGAGACTTTCAATGAGTGGTCTTTGTGCGGTTTCAATTGCGCTTATTAGACAAACAGTAATCAAGTCAGGCTTCCCCGAATCGTTCTGAGGGCAAACATACATAGGAGGGCTATTCCCTTAATGCAATCAGTTGCATTTCATCCCGGATAATCCTTTCAGAAGCCTTTCCAATGTGTTTCATTTGATGAGGGATTGTAACATTAAGATATGGAATTTCATTCTTCTGTCACTAATCTTCATTAATCAGACAGTAGCACGGTGCAGTTTGGATGCACCCACCCGCCTCGGGAAGTCCGGACAAGTGTCGCTGTTAACTGAGACACTCTCGAAGACGCACAAGACATCCCTGATTCCACAAGGTCGGTCAGAAACATGTAAACTATACGATAGTTTATTTTTTCTTCATACATGACACGATATATTTCCTCTTAAAATTTCTGGTTGATATTTCGATAATCTTCTCACCAGCGTGACAGGTTTACACCAAAAATAACGTAAAAGGAGGCTCAGCTTCGGGTTTATCCTCTTTAGGTGTCTCTGTACTAGAAGTAAATCATTCTGACCACGTATTTCCCCAAAAGCAATTTTATGCACCCCTCCCGGGGTCTTTATTCGACCTGCCGAGGCCGAAGCCTCTGGGGGGTTTCCGGACCACTCCATCAGAGTCGTGTCGTCAACCTTTATGTATCCTGATCAACACCAACATCTGGCTATTTGAAGTCTTATTTCTAAATTTAAAATAACGCCTTTCTCCTATTTTATGTTTTTTTTTGTTTTTTTTTTCAAGTTTATCCTGGTTACGCCCAGAACTTTTCTTAGTGTTCTTCTATGTTTTGATGCTTATTATACTTTGATAATGCAACCTTTCACAGTTTTTCTGAAAAATATTAAAAATTCATAGGCCCATTATTCGAAACTCACATTTTATAGTTTATAAAAGTACTTCTTTCAACTTAGAAATTAAATTTTGCTTAAATAATTTAAATTAACGTCTCGTTTGGTACCTTTCTTATCGGATTATAATGCAAATTTGGAACAAGGTTTCCAGACAATTCGAGAAACAAAATATGGAAATATCATAGGTGTAGATTATTCAAAACTTCAGTTGTAAGGTTTTTAAAAATCACTCCAGTTAACGTGTACGAATTTAAAGTTTATTTGGTAACGTTTTGAATTTATTCGGATTTAACTTCAAACTTTTATGTTCTATACGCTTGAGGCGAATTGTTCTTTTTTTCTTTTCTTTTTGGGAATAATGCGTCACATACCGGTAGAAGTTGTTGGAGCCCTGGAATTGTACACTGTTCTCACTCAAAGCTAACAGAAAACAACATGTACCCTTTACGAAGGGTTCGGTCGAACACCCTTGTTAACGTTTCAGTAACAAATCTATCTAGGCGTTCAGAACATAGGAACAATGAATAGATTTATTATTTATTTTAGTCTATTCTCGTTTTCCTAATAATTTTTCTATGTTCTGAAGTCGGTGACAGATTTTTCACTGAAACGTTATCAAGGGTTATTCTCGTTTATTTTAACTGAAAATAGTGTACAATTCCACCGCACCAACAACTGCTACTCGTGTGTTATTCCTAAAAAATAGGAAAACAAATTTCAGTGATTTCACAAACATTTCCAGTTTTTTCCCGGAAATTTCGCGTACGAAAATGTCGAGGATTCGCAAATGAATTTTTAAGTTTTTAATTATCAGTTGATCTTCACGTAGAGACAATGTTTAATTTAGTTAATTTAATGCCTTTGATGGGTACAGTTCTGAATTTATTTTAATTTAAATGCAATAAATCAGAGCTCTTTCAGATATTTTGAGTACTAAAATTTAATGAATTCAGAGGTGCAAATCATCCATAATTTCAGTTATGGGTAAAATTATTTATTAACTAAAAAATTACAGCAGTATACTGTTGTAAAGGGGCATGGGATGATAGAGAACCGTATCTATAAGAAGGTGTAAAATTATAATGGTTTTCCTGGAATTTCATGTAACAAAATTTCAAGACTTTAGAAGCGTAGATCCTTAATAACTTCGGTTAAGAAGGTCGCAAAAATAATTACTCATCTGCTCATAGAAAGTTTACTTAGTTTATTTAATTTAATGCCTCGTTTGGTAGGATCCGGTGTTTATTCAAGCTTAAGTACAAAATTTCTGTAATATTAGATAAGTTCCGAGTAATAAGAATTCACTAATTCAAAAGTGTAGATCATCAAAAATTATTGTACACATGGAAGCTTTTGCTGAATTTATGAGTAAAGCGTTCAAAATTTCAGTTAAAAAAAACTGGAAATTCAATAAATCAAGAAATTTGGTTTAGTTGATTACAAGTAAAGCTCCAATTGGTAATGGCTAGTGGAAGATTTCAGTGCGAAATTCTAGCAATTTCAAGGAAGAGTATAACAAACATCCATAGGCGTAGATTACCAACGACTTCAGTACTATGGTTCATGAAAAAGGGTGAGATTCAGGTGTAAATATTGATTAATTCAGTTAATAATTTATTGCCTCGCTTAGCACAGACGTGCATTTAATATAGTGTACATACAATTTTCCTGAAATCTTCATTAAAGTTCCTAAATTTTCTCAAAAACACGTTAAAACCATTTTGTTAAAAAGTAAAAATTTTGCTCCATCAGAAAAAAAAACTTTGCTTTGTTAACTTGAACTCTTCTTGATTCACCGCTAACCAATTTTGTTAAAAAAAAAGCCGCTACCTGAGTTAACCTAATCAAACTTGACCTTGGTTTAGACCGTCACATTACAATTTTGCACCTATCATAGAATCATCTATTCCAATAAAGCAATATCGAGCACCTCCTGAATAATTCCATGGCAAATACGGAAATAACGACGACTGCTTTTAGCATCAGATTGGCTTATCTTTCGTTCTCAATCACGGAGAATAATAGAAACGTCACGTACACGACAAATCCAATCAAAATCTTTGACACTAATAAAACTTTCCTCCCCGACAGCGACTTATAGAAATAAAGGGAGGAGAAAGGAATCATTTGGGGTCAGTGGTTGGTAATGTTATCGGAGACTCTATTTTTCACTGATAAATTAGACTTTTAGGTCTTTAATTATAGATGATTTCGTGAAGATTTGATTGACTTTCAACATTCCAAAATATCTACCAAAAAACGTATTATGGTGGTGGGATCGTAAAGATTTTCATATCGATGGGGAAGAAAATTTTAGGATTGTTAATTTTACTAAACCAATGAAACCTCCATTATTAGTGAATACTATCAAATTGCGAAATATCTGAATGCCATTATCGTTGTGGCATGAAATACCCAATGCCGTTCATTAGTATTTTCCCATAAAGGTTAACAATGAACATTGTTATAGTGATCATATTGAATACTTCAAAAATTCTTTATGCATATGTAAAGTTAATTGACCAGTGGCAGCTTCTGGAACTCACTCCGGCATAATTTTAAAGTTTATAAAGGGCACCTTCAATTACTATTCAAATGTGGTGCTTAAACTTTAAATGTAAACTTGGAATTTGCTAAGCATTAAGGAGGCATTTCCAGATTTTCTCGCTCGAATATACAAGGGTGATTCTTAACTTATACGCATAAACTTGGGAAATTACAGCTGGGAACAAATAATGATTAATAGTGAAAAAAAGTATAGTAAAACGCTTTTAGTTTCGGAGATACCAATTTATTTCAAATAAAAATCAAAGAAACTGCATTTAATTTATCATAGTAACTGTTTGAAGTAATTTCCATGGTTTTCATTACACAATTGAACTCGCCGAATCCAAGAGTTTCCACACGCACTGCCCAAACCAGGTTGTAGCTGAATTGCGAAAATAAACTCGAATAAGACCACAATTGAAAACAAAGCACCGCTAGAAATACCAAAGATATCGATCGTTTGGACTTGTTTATATCTTAGTTTTTATAAATAAAAAATTTTACCTGATAAATTTTTTGTGTCTCAACTCAATTGTGTATTGAAAACTCAATTGTGTATAGAAATAACTTCGAAGAATTACTATGATAAATTAAATGCATTTTTTTTGTTTTTCTTTGAAATAAATTGAATTCTCCGAAACTAAAAGTGTTGTACTACATTTTTTTCCACCATTAATCATTATTTGTTCTCAGCTATATGAGGGGTACAAGTAAGTTTCCGCCGTTTGATGTCAAAAATTAGGAATTTACTGCGAAAGAACGGTGCATTATGTTTTATTCAAAGTATTGTCCATCGCTAGCCAATACTTTTTCCCATCTTTCCGGCAACGTTCGAATACCACGTCGGAAGGACTCTTCATCTTTTGAGGCTATCCATGAATCGACCCAACCATTGGTATCTTCGTATGATGTAAGGCGCTGTTCAGATAGAGCATGTGCCATCAACTGGAATAAGTGATAGTCGGATGGGGCAAAGTCTGGTGAATATGGCGGGTGGGGTAGGACTTCCCAATTAAGTTGTTTCCAAATAGATTTTGACGGCACCGCAACATGCGGACGAGCATTATCATGTAGGAGAATAATTTTGTCGTGTCTGGAGTAATAATGGGTGCGTTTTTCCTTGAGCGCTCAGCTCAATCTCGTTAATTGTGTTCGGTAGAGTGTTCCAGTAATGGTTGTGTTCAGTATGAGCAACTCATAATATATGACATCAAGCTGATCCCACCAAATACACAACATGAGTTTTTTTTCCTTGAATATTTGATTTGGCTGTCGATGTTGAAGCGTGGCCAGGTGGTCCCCATGATTTTCTCTTCTTTAGATTATCGTAATGGATCCATTTTTCATCGCCAGTGACTACTCGATGCAAAAAAACCTTTTTTTATGCCTGGCAAGCGGCATTTCACTCATGCAAAATCGGCGTTCGACGTCTCTCGACTTCAATTCATACGGAACCCAATTCCCAACACTTTTAAACGATGCGAAATTGCTTGTTGAGTCACTTCTAATGTAAGTGCAAGTTCTTTTTGCGTTTGGGATGAGTCTTCCTCTAATAATACTTCCAATTCCGTATCTTCGTAGAATTTAGGTTTTCCACTGCGTTCTTTGTCTTCCACGTCAAATTCACCGTTTTTAAATTTGTGAAACCACTCGCGACAACTTCTGTCACTTAAAGCAGCCTCACCATATGCTTCTACAAGCAATTGATGCGCCTCAGTCAGCGCAGATTTCTTCAAATTAAGAAGCAAATTGAAAGTTCCCGCAAATGACGCTTATTCGTCATAAAACTTGACATTATTAAACGAAACAAATTATGTGATGCTGATAAGAAGTCACTAATATTTCAAGGTTAGTTCAGGTTGTTTAGTTACTAGATGACCAAATTTGCGATATTACGTTTTACATCTGACAATTTCAAGATAATCTTCTAGTGGGGCCATGTTTTGTCAAACGGCGGAAACTTACTTGTACACCTTATAATTTCCCAAATTTATACGTGTAAGTTAAGAATCACCCTGTACATGTACATATATACATCTCCGAGATCTTGCAGATATTTTACTAGTGAGTTCAAGAAGATTAAATTCTCTATTATGTTTCAGAAGCAAATGGTCCGAGAACATGGAGTGAAGATGTATTTTCATTACGAACCCCCCTGTATAATAGACGTCTAACCTTGTTGGGTGTCAAAATGCAAAAATGCTTTTAGTTACGGTCTATGGCCTGTAAAGTGGAGAGCCATTAGGGAGATTAAATTTGGGGTGGTATTTGGCCTAGCTTTATTGGGCCCAATTCGGATAAATTGCCATAGGGCATGAGATAAGTCGTAGGAGGATTTGCTATTCAATTAAACCCCCCTGTTGGATTAGTGTCGTAATGCCAAGCACAAAAGTGATAATAATTTGTTAAAAACTAATGCGATAATTGATTGCAAAATTAAATTTGGGAGTTTCAACGACCGAAATTCATTCGTTATAGGTTAATTAAATTATGAATGAATATAACAGTTAAATATTCATTCTTTTTGTTTGTTTTGTGAAGAGTAGAAATTTAATTGGATTAATCCCGAAATTTGCAAACATAATAACATGCAGCAAAATTTTCAATTTCAACACATACTCCGCAGTTTGCAGGAAAAATGTATTCGATAAAGAGTAACCTACTGTACTGAATTTCATTAATAAGACAGAAAACATTTATGAGGAAAATTTAATTTATCATTCCATCATCGTGTCACACTTTTATGTCCCCACTGTCAGATCTGAAACAAAATTACTCTGTTAAAGTTTGGTCCGAAAACGTCCCAGCGGGGTACGTCCAACATCATTAAAGTCACTTGTCACGAACGCGACCATCTTGATTAGTAGGGGAGTGGGGCAAATCAGAGCTTCAAAGCATGGAACTTTCCCATGGACATGGAAATCGTCATTCAATCCAGCATTTGAGCACTCAACAAACACAGAATTGCTTTTACTTGTCATTAACACAGATTGCGGCAATAAAATGGGGCATAAAATAAGTTCGGGGGGAGTAATAAAAATATGCCATTACTAAGTTTGTTAACCTCCATCCCTCATATCGGAAAGTTGGAGCTCACGTAGATGATGCTGGCACGTCGCGTCAAGCAATCAAGCAATATTGCATCCCTTATACACCAGATGCACGACGAAATTACCAATAAAAGGCGAGAGCTTGTAAGTTTTATGACAGTTTAGACCTTAATAATTGAGGATATGGCACTGCGGATATCAATAGGTTTATGTGTCGCTTTTATCTTTGGTTTGAGGAAGTAAAATAACCCTAAAGTGCCATTTTCTTTCATAAGTTGAAATAAATAGATAAAGGCGAATGTGCTTGTGCCTGAATGAGCTGTCGCATTCGGGCAAATTCGGGTGTGTTGGGATGAGTTGCTGCCAATCGCCAGGCTCGTTGGATGAACCGTATGGTGCGGAAGCTGGTCAACTCGACAAGGTGAAAAAGTTATTTTTCGCTAAAATTAAAATTCTGTTTTACGACTATTTCTTTCTATTTCGTCAAATTTCATCAGCATATCGCAGGAATTTTTTATTTACTTAATTTTTTTAAACTTTAAATTTGCTTTATAGCTGGCACACCTGAACTCACACAGAAAGAAATGTGCTTTCCACCCAACCGTATCTCTTGAACGTGAGTTTTTTCATAACTGTATTTTTTCATTTTTTTTTTGTAATCTTGGAAAGATCATCTCATTGAAATGCAGCGCAACCAAGTTTCCACAAGAAAAAAGCAATTACCACTTGACCAAATTTCATTATCGTGGTTTCTTTTATTAGAAAATTTCATGCTCTTTTCGATGGTGAAGAGATTCTTTTCCCAGGATATTTTATTTCTTCACATTTCTACACTTTTGAAATCAAGTACAGCCAAGTATCCACAAAAAGAAAGTACTTTCCACTTAAAATAATTTTGGGTAGTTACTTGGTGATTTCCACCGTACGAGGACTTGTTTTAGTGAGTAAATTCCGTACTTTCGAAAAACCTCAACCAATCCTAAGAGGTACTCTAAATTTTAACTTAATCTAAAACAAATACGGGGTTCGTAGAGAAAAATGTGGAAAGTCTGGAAATTAGTTTGAAATAAATCCTTTCGGGCTCTTTCTCCGTGTTGATACAGGGAAAACGAGAAAAATCTAATTTGCATAGTTTGGCTCTGGGGACGAGGCGAAAATACGTCTTTTATTTTACTTTTCTATTTCAATTTTGAAAGACAAACGACTGTTTATAAAGATTTAATTATTTCGTATAATGAAGTGCTCTGAAATGTTTTTATTAAAATCTACTTCCTGATGTATTCAATGGCGAGAAACCTCATGAAATTGTTCTTTAAACACACGGTAGAATGCATTTTCAATTTTCTACACCCGAATCGAATCTTGCCATTGTCGTTTTCTAACTGTAAATTGCTCAGTATTTTGCCTAAATTGCCAAGTGAAGATTCTGAGCAGGTAAGTTTCTACTTTCAAATGCAGAAGACGGAACGTGAAGGCGCTATTTGTTACTGCATTCCTTTCCAGAGGAAAAGAAGTAAGAACTTGCTTCATGCATGTATTTTCCACGCGCAAATAATCATGAATTTTCCAAGAAAAATAAACGGATTAAAAATCAGCTTGACAAACCGATTTTTCCGGGTTTATAGAGGACCACATAACAAATGGCGAGCCAATTTACGATTTGTAAGAAAAAGGGCACAATCCCATTATCTCGGCCTCGCTTCAGCTTTCAGTGTCCCCTCGCTAAATGTATTATTTGCAATTAATTGGACAGCCCCAAAATTTATTCTAATTAAGTGAAGGTTGCTCCCCTATTCCTTTAAGTTTATCTAGACGGTGCCGAAAGTGTACGTAGGGTCCTGCAATTCGATCAAATCGAATTTGGTATTGGGGAAAGTGCCATTGGAATAGAGATATTTGGGTAATGCTTTGTTTATGGAAGCTTTTCTTTCAGTTTTCTTTGTTTCGCCACTTCAAAGGGATATTTTATGATTTTATTTTCGTATACGACAAAAATATTGGAGCGATGCAGTTATTGGGATGAATTTATCTGCAGACCCCTTTTGTTGCCCAAATCCAAAGTAGACTCAACAAGTGTGTTCTGGGTCAAACCTGAAATGTGCATATGCTTTAATCGAACCATTTTGGCAACAACCCCCGGTTTAAGGCTTAATTAAAGCTGCTTTATTCGTTTTATTCGAAGCATCTCTAGCTTTTGCCATCGGAAAAGTAATTGACCATTTTTAATGGCTAAAATCTTAGCTTTGTGCATCAAACACTTTCGAGGATATTTTAAAATAAATATTTGCCTAATTAGACAAATTTATTTTACGAGATATAAGATTTAAAACATACAACGGTTTGTCTGGATAAAAGAGAATCATGGAAAATGAATGTTCATTCTCGCTTCCAAAAAGGGCTGACTAATCCCTTTTGTATTTCCTTGCGAGTTAATTAGCGAGCTAAAATTTGAGTTCACTCAGGATATGCTTGATTATTTTATTTTTGCCACAGATAAATGTACATTATTCGCACAAACTATTGCATTCAGCTTTTTGGCTCAAAGGAAGTTTTTAAAGTCTAGATGTTGAGTTTGCTCTATTTCCTTCAATACAGCACCGTATTTGGTTATGAATTTCATCAGACATACATATCTCATTGTACGAAAATTCTTAATGGAAATTTCATTACGAATCTGCAGGGAATGTCAAAAGAATTACATATGTTACATTGGAGAGGTTATTTGGAAATAAATGAGTATGGAAATTCTCTGTCAATCCAATGGTTATTGCCAATATTTGAAACTCTATTTCATCCACAAGCGAAGTCAATTTTATTTGATTTTATTGGATAATCGAATAATGTGGCCGAAACCTCGATAGCTGAGGTATTTGAAGTACATTTGGTATTTGTAATTTAAATAGAAATAAGTAAATTACTCTAGAAATACACATATTGAAGATACTTGAAAACCTTTAAAATATACATAGAACTCAATATGAGCAAATGGAAAAGCTCAATATAATATTTTTTTTTTGCATTTTAATGCATAGAAGGGCACCGAGTTTCACAATTTTCGTATTTGGCTCTTGCAATTTCACACTTAAAATTTTAGACTTAATCTACGTTTATTGTGAGTTCCAGTTGCAACTTCAATTATTAAAAATTGTGAAAATGAACAAAATAAAAGGACTTACGAGATAGATGAAATGGACGAATGAGGTCGGTCGGAAGTTGGTCTGTTTTTCTTCCTGTCTATTCGTCCATCCGTGCCTTGAGAAAGTGACAGTCCGTTTGTCTATCTGTCGACGCTTAGAGGCCAGCAATTTAAACGAAGTATTTGTCCATGTGTATTTTTATATTACATTTTTCCCTATGGCCTTACAAGCAAAGCGAAGTGGGGTAGCAAATAAGGGGGTAAATACACTCCAAAGCTCATCAAGATACAAAGTAATTTAGAAGGCAGCACCGCAAACTATTTATCCGGCCATCCGTAGGTAGGTCCGCCAGCCAATCGTTCGGTCGGTCGGTTTGCTTTTCCATCCGTCTTTCTGTCTATTCGTTCATCCGTTCGTCGGACCTTTCCAGGGACTTTGCGATGATTTGCCCCCATGTGCCACCAGCATCCATTTTCTCTGCGAAGCTATGATGAATCGAAGAAAAAATGAAATGTGAAGATTCACAAATTATATTATCGACAAATATTCGAAGTTGCTGTTCTCTGATCGACAGATCGACCGATCCGTAGGTAAGAGGTCCAGTTACGGACGCACGAACAGGCAGAATGACCGATCCATCAACAGATCTATCCGACCATCTTACTGTCGGACGGTCCTACCAACGTCGACTAGTAATAGTAATAAGAGGGCCCAAGCTCCACACTTAAGTCCTTGGTTTTCTGAATGTAATTTTTTTAGGTAATCAGATTGACTAACAGTTTGACTTTTGGAATTTCTAGATAATTCGAGCTGACTGTAATTACTAAGTAATTGGAATAGAGCGATTATAATAGTAATTATTTGGATTCCTGAGAAAATCGTATGAATTGACGAGTTTGACTATCTCAGCAGTTGAAACAATTTTAGCATATTTTTCATTTCTGAATAACTCGGGGTGACCTGCAAACTGGAGTGTTTGTCACGTTTAATTTTAGTATTTAACTATAAATATAATATTTAAATACTCCTTAATTTCATTGGTATCTCTTCTTTGTAGTCTTAATAAACGCAAAATAGGGTAATGTGGAAATAAATTATTTCGATAACTAGCAAATCAAAACAGCACAAATATTGAAATTTTTAACCTCCTGCATAATCGGAATGGTTTTAACTATTTTTCCTGGCATTTCTGGATAAGTAATATGAAGATTATTTTTATAACTTACAAAAAAAGAAATTAAGGTGAAATGAAATTTAATTATTTTGATGTTTTTCTTAGATCTGCTTAAACAGAGTGACTTCCAAGTTCAGTTCAAATATAACTGAACACCTCGAGATCGTTTTTTGATAATTTAAAATTAATCGAAACAGTGTGATCAAGATTTCGAATATTTATATTCCTGAGTTACTAATTTGATATCGTAGTTTTTAAGCTTTTGTAAGTGATTTCCAGATTCAGTTTTTTGATATTTCTGAAAAAACCAACGTTATTTTAAGATGTTTTTGAGTAATTTGTAAGTAGCCCCAACCGCGAGAAATAGGAATTTATTATATGAAAACTTGGGAAAACTGTAATTTTGCAGTGGCTGAAAATCAATATCCTGCATACTTATATCCAAGGCCTCCGGACCTGCACTCAGCCGTCCCGGGCCTAGGTAAATTCTAAATTAGTCAATTATAGCCAGAAAATAAACACAACAATATATTCCGTGCTATCCAGGTTTTTCACGTTGCTGAAGCGTGCATTTTCGCGTAAAACTCCATTGGATTATCTCCATTACTTTTACTAATATAAGCGAGAAAAAATATGTAAAAAAGTCGTGATTTTTCTGTAATAAATTTTTTAAAATTCATAATGAAGACAAAACCTTCCTGAAGAAACGAACAATTTCTGGAGGTCTTCGGAAGTAAATCGATCAAGAGTATTATTTCCAGAGAGGGTCTAATCCACTTTGCAGGATAAATATTCCTAAATCACCCCCAGCGAAGTCTCACCAGGCATCCAAAAATTTTCATCCATGTTTCAGAATGTACACCGAACCAAAGTGAGCTCTCGATGTTTACGTTGATCGTGCATATGTACGTTGAAGATCTAATAACCCTCTTACCTAAAGACACATTTTAAAACGCAAAAGCGGCAGATTTAATTAACCACATGCCTCGAAAACTAAAGAAGACATGACCTCACTTTAAAAAATCCGCATTTCCATAAACACAAGCCGGTTAAAGTTTTAAAGCAGAGGGGTTAAAAATATGCATGGAAAGCTCCTCTGCGGCTTCAAAGACTTCAATTAAAAATGACCCCATGTTTTAATTTTCCAGCAGCCAGAAATACGTTCCTAATGCGTTTAAATGCACGCCTGAGGGCAATGAAATTTAACAAAGTTATAATTTGTCGCTGCTGCTCTATATTAAGTGCGAACCGCAGGAAAAGTTCTGCAACTGCAGGTGTAAGTAATGCGCTTTATTTGAAAATTGATATTCCCTGCGTTATAAAATTTAATACAATTAAAATCGCAAAATGCTGTAGCTACCGGCATTAATATTTTTACGATTTTTTTACAGGACTTAATATAATTCTTTTTTGTCTTTATTTCAGGTATGCAACAAACGAAGAAAAGGACGGAATGGGATTATTGAAACCACAAGGGATGGGGATGCGGGATCCGGTTTTCATGTGCAGGAAGGGCGAACAATTGAAGCCAAACGAAGATGACACACCCCTGCTTCTGCGGATACGCTCTCTATGTACAAAAGAAGGCTCGAATTTCCCTATCCAACACAAGGAAGACTTTCCTATTGTCTGTAATTGTGTTGTCAAACGTGGATACAATGTTTGATGTTTAATGGGTTTATCACATGGGTTAACTCACTTTTAGCCGACGCTTTTATGGGGTTGTTTTTAGGGGCGAATAGCCTCTATATCTGGCCGAGAGTTTATCTCTTTTGGACATGAAAAGTACAAGCAAAAACCCTGAAAGCAGGGAAATTTACTGTGGGATTACTTTTAAGTACGCCAGTCTAAATCCTAGAAAGTAACAAAGCGGCTACGCCTTGGGGGAAAGAAAAACTGCAAGAATCGAATATGTATGTCGACAACACCGTTATTTATGGAGGGCATTTTCCGATTTTTCTCAAAGTTCTCGCCCTTTCAGTTGTCATCGTTGATGTATGTATTTTCGCCACCCCTTCAGCCTCAGAACCAAGTTTGATTATTTAGAATGTTTTGGCAGTTCTTCTGTTTAAATGTATTTTTAAGCCTCCGAAATGGCAACTGAATCCACAAATTAGCCGACTCTTTGCCGGAATCAATTCTCCTCCTCTATTTGGAAAAAAAGCAGTAAATTTCCTCGTTTTCCTGGAAGCTACGTAGTGCACTTCCACTCAACTATTAAATTTTCCCTTATGCGGAAACCCTATAAATTTGAGTTATATCGCGGATGCCTGGCTGGACTCTTTTGATATTGCATCCATTGTGCCGAACTGAATGGAAAATGGTTAGGAAAACACACTCGTGTCGGTCGTTTTAGTATCAGAACCTCTCGTCTGAGGTACGTGAAAAATACTATTAAAGATGGGGTTTGAAAGACTTTGATATTTTCCTCAATGAGTGATTACACCCTCGAAATAGTCTAAAAGATAATACAGCTAAAAATCTCTAATTAAAAAAAAATCCATGAAACTGGATCAGCGGAAACCGACTTTGAAAAATGGTAAAATGAAATTGGCATGTTATTTTACATATTCCTCTGAAACTTCTTTGTCTTGATATAGCAGCATTGTCGCCAGTTTTTCCCCCTAAAGGTGTAACACAAAAACGAAAAATTCCCTAGATGTTTCAATTTAAAACTGGATACTTTTTACTCGTGTCTGATGCGCTTTATTTGAATAGATTACCAATTTTCCCTGCTTTTTGTTCAAGTTTTTTTACCGTCATGACAATTTATATGTCCCGTTCATTCTGCCACCTTCCTCTAAAGTAATAAAGGTATTCAAAAATAAGTTTTAGATAAGGGAAAAGCTGATGGAAAAGTAGTGATTTTCTCTCCTCATATGTAAAAGTAGTTTGGAAGTTATTTTAAAACAAAATAGCTTATTTGAGAGGCTTTCAAAATCACGTCTAATTCAAATCGCCTGATAATTGTTTCTAATTACTAGATATTCGGCGTAATTATAAATTACTTAAAACGACGGTCAAATAACATCATGACATCCGGAAATACTGAGCTAAATTCAAAACAGAACCATAAAAATGACCCCGATTGTCCATCATCCGTCCGATCAAAATATTTAATTTGAGATAAAATGACATTCAAACTATTGCGTTGGAGGGTATTTAGAAATTAAAAAAAAATCGTATTCAAGTAATTTTAAGTTATCGAGAAATGCCCAAATTATAACTGAAAATCACCACGATTTGTCAACAATTTCTAAAATTTCCTTGATTACCGGAAATTTTCAAAATTCAAATAATTCATTATCATATTGCTTTGTTTTGGGACTATACAGAAACAAAAACAATTATCTTCAGATCAAATCCAATTATCCAGGAATGGCAACATTGACAGGTAAAACCGCTCCGATTGAACAGAAACTTAAAAACTTCAATTTTTATTTACTCTGCATCGTTAAGGAATTCAAATAATTTATTAAGAGGTAGCTGGATATCGAGATATTTCGAAATTACAAAAAATCTTAATCAAGTCAATTGAATTTATCCAGAAATAGCAAAACTATACTTCGAAGTCTTGACGATTATCCGGAAATCCCAAAACTTCGATTTTTTGTTATTCTCGGTTTCTTAGAAAACCGAATATTTAATCGGTTTTTGTATTACTTTGTTTCGAATTTCTGAAAAAGTCAGCTTCAGATCAGTTTAATGTATCAACAAATTATAAAACTATGCCTGGATCATTAAGATTATCTAGAAATCGCAAAACTTTGGTTTCTTATCATTCGGTTTTCTACAAAAATCCAAGAAATCATTTTCCATATCGTTGTTTCAAAAATTTAACTTCAGGTCAGTTTAGTTTATCCAAATATTTCAGCACTCAACTTGGAAAGGACTCAGGTTGTTCAGAAGCACGAAAATTTCAATTTCCGGTCTTTCTAACCTCCAGCTTTCTCAAATATACCGTAAAAAATAATTGATTTCCAGATCGTTCTGTCTGGATTACACTTGCGCATATCTTCTGCTCATAAACCCAACCCTCAACGTTTTCCTCTAAGGAAACATTGGAAAAACGAAAAAAATCTTTGTACAGTGTGTCTCAAATCAAGGGGCCACTATGGGTATCTCGGAAACCGTTAAAGATACGAGGACGTTTAAATTATGGCAACGACGCGTATTTTTATACTGAATAAAATGCCGTTTAAAAATCTGAAAATATCCAACTGGTTTCCAAGATATACGAAAAAACCGAAGCGCTGATATTTAAATTTTGCTTCCTTCTGACGTTATTCCCATAAATATCGGAAAGTGAATGAGAAATTATTAGGGCTTTTATTCCTGATAGAGGAGATGGTACAATCAGACATTATTTCCGACGCTTCGTTATTTGGCGACCATCAGTTTTTTGGTTTTAATATGAACCAGAATATTTTATTGCAGATTTCAAATTTATTTAAAAATAACAAAAGGTTATCACTTTTATTTACATTAAAAATAATATTAATTTATATTTTAATTGATAATAATTGAAATAATGAAAGAAAATTATAAAAGGCATTCGAATTGAAAGCTATTCGCCTCTATACATTTTGCGCTCAGTTTATGTAATCTTAATATCGTACATTGAATAAATCGATGGGGAAGCGCTGTTATTTCTCTCATTAAATTCAGTCGTAATTCATTATTATTGTTTGGAATTTCACGATATAAACGATTTTAAAGGCATCCCCACAGAAAGTAATCCAAGGGATTCAAGTCAGGACTTCTAGCAGACCACCTCATAGGTCCTTGATTTCCGTTCTATTGATTTGGAAAAATCCTATTCAAATAATTTGTTACTTCTCGTCCATTGTGTGGAGGAACACCGTCATGTTACCACCATATCTGTGGAAGAATAATCAACGGTTTGTTTTCAAATTGATACAGAATATAACGTAATATTAGTGCTAAGTATCTTTCGGATGTCAAAGTGCCATCATGTATTATAAGCTAGAATTCTCTTGCACCCCAGACCGGACCAGTCCTTAAATGACATTTGCTCTTGTGGTCTAACTTCTACATTTTGTCTCGGATTTTCAACCGACCAATGATGCTCATTATGTGTATTAAACATTCCGTTCGTAGTGAATAAACATTCATCGGTCCAAATTATATTTGACAAAAGCTGTTATATTCAGTAATTTTATATTGAAGCCAGGGACAAAAATCCAATCTTCTAATGTTATTACCCGGTCTAAGTGCATGACTTGTATGGATTTTATATGGTTTATATTTATTACAACGTAAAGTTCGCCATATTCTTATTCTAAAAATTTGCAATTCCCCTTAGAAACGCCTGAAAGACCTTTGGGGGGCATTATTCACCTTTGAAAAAAATTTCAAACGACGAATGAATATAATGTTTACTACATTGAAAATTTACCGCATTTAAAATAAGTTCTTCTTCATGTGGATCTCTTCAATGACCATAATTATTTAAGGGTTTACTAAAACTTCCGAATTTCATCAAATTTTTATCCAGTTTAGAAAACAACCTTTGATGAGGTTGCTCTCGATTGAGATACTGATTCAAATATCGTTGACTTGCAATTCTAAAATTTCTATTGCATTAGAAGAGTAAAAAATTTGTAACATATCACGCTTTTCTAAAATTGAAAATTTTGAAAATACCATTTTTCATTGGTTGCAATGAAAGTTTAAAATGAAAAAAATAGTGAAAATAGATAAATCATTCTTTCGACAAATCAGCCGTTATAATTTAGCGTGTTTGGTTGGATAGCTACCTGAGCCGTAATAATCTGTCATTATCTTTCCAATATTTATAAAATAACGTTAAAAGGAGGCAAAATCGAAATATCGAATCTTCGTTTTTTTTTTCGTATATCTTTGAAGCCAGCCGGAATTTTTCCGATTTTTAAACGGTATTGTATTCGGCATAAAAATACGCAACTTTGCCATAATTTAAACGTTCTCGTATCTCTAACGGTTTCCGAGATTCTCATAGTGGCCTCTTGATTTGAAACATTGTATAATTTAAATTCGATTTTAAATACGGATATTTAGAAGACTTTTTAGGCTCTTTATTTAAGTGCATTAATTACAAATTTTCTCTCCGTATTTCAATTTTCTGTGTATTCCAAGGGAAAAAGGTCCTCAAAAAAGTTTTTCACGTGTGTATTCTGGAGAACGTGAGATATGGAAAAAGTGCTACAATTTGATTTTTTACGAGCAACTTCTGCTAAACGAGTGGGAAAGATGGGAGACATACATTCCCAAGCTTTCCATTCTTATAGCTTCGAAATTTAAGACGCGTCACCGCATCCACAGACATGTTTTCCACGGTCTGGAAAAGGCGACGCGTCGGGACGCAAAGAGTCGCGACGCTATGGCGCCTCTTTTTCCATTAATGTCGATTGCATAAATACCGAGGCTGAATCAATTAAACCTCCACTTTAAGTTTTCCTTTAATTTTTGTTTGTTTTTGTCCTCTCTCGTGGAGAAACGTCCTCCGCAATTTTCATTCCCCGGGGAGCCCAATAAAAACTAATTAAGGTCCTGTATTTACTTCCTTGAGGTTACCGGGGAATGTAAAACGTAAATTCAAAGTGTGTTCCAGGCTCTTGGGGAAGATCCTGTTTAAGGTACAATTTCCTTAAAAGCTTTCTGGATAACGAATTGCTGGTTTCTGCACAAACTGCCCATGAAGGTTTAAAACGCTGATAAAAAGAAAGAAGTCGCTGAACATTTCTCAAGGGTCAAACACACTCGATGTTTAGTCAGATGTTTATAATTTATAAAATATGACTCGATAAATAAATAGGAGAATCGAGAGAGCCTTCGAGAGTGTAAACATTCGTCGGGTTTTTGTCGCCTTAATTAAACCTTTTAGTGAAGTCATTAAACTGTGGCATATGTAAAATTTCAGTTGGATTAAATGGGAAATTATACGATTACATCAGAGCAATTAATCCTGGATCAGTAACAAATTAGCCCCGGTTATAGGGTGGGGATTTATATAGTTTCTAAGGGTCGGAATTCACATTTGCACATGGCTTAAGTAGATTTCTCAAACAGGCACTTAATTAATATTCCTCGGAAAACTGTCTGGAATTTTCTCTCTCTTTCTCTATCTTTCTTTCGCTTTTTCTCAACTGAAAGAATAAAGGGCGATCACACGCATTAATAAAAACAGGAAAGGGCTGCCATTGTGATCAGTCATATCGCTTTATTTGAATACTCACTTATCATCAATCATATTCCCAGACATTATTCAAGAATAGGGGGAAGCTATGTGCGATATTTAGAAAACGTCATCCTCAATTTCGTCTCATCATCGCATAGTGCCAAGTCATTATTGGTATATAAGAAAGTCTCGTGGATGCGGGCAAAAGGAGGAAATTGTTGATGTTCAAGTTAGATTAATGCACGAAATATTCCAATAAAAAATATAATAACCCAAGGTTCAAAAATCAATTAAGTGTTTATAAAAATTATATGACATTTAGATATTCGCATAACTTCATTAAAAACAATTTATTGCATCGAGATTTTAACTTAATAATAAATAAGGTTCCAAAATTGATCCTCCTGAAGATCCGAACTACTCGAAAATCGATGGAAGTGTTACACCAAAATTTATTAGAAAATTGTTTCTTGTGATTCGGAGCTTCAGAGGATTCAATAATATACAAGACAGTCGCCGGCAAAAGTCCAGTTTCCGAGATTTAAAGCTAAAAAAAGCGTTGAGAACGTCCTCTCGTTAATACTTAAATCACTCGAAATCGTAAGAAGGATTAGTCTGAGGTTTCCTATACGTGAATTGACCTCAATAAGCGGCAAACTTTAAAAAGTGCATAGTAAAAGTAGAAATTTAGTGTATCAATGATGCAAATAATTTTCAAAAATTCTGAAAACACGGCTTCATGAAATCTAAAATTATTTAAAAACCAACAATGGAGTATTAAAATGTATAGAGGAATTTCTTTTTCTGATTAGTAGATTCAGAATATTCAATAAAATATAGATTATCCTGTGGAAAAAATCGAGTTATCAAGATTAAAAACAATCATGCCACAAACTCCGTCCGAAAAGCTTGACAAGGTGCTCCTGTTAATCCTCATGTAATATAGCCTTATGTTACGTCTATGTATGTATGTATATCACCATTTTTTGGTAATGTACCCGGCATGGCCAGATTTCAGTGTCCCTTATTCACAAAAAAACATGTGGCCCTGTATAATAAAACTTTCACTCTTTTTTTTGTAAGAACTGGAATTTAAGTATAACCCCGTTCCGCTAAATTGGTATAACTGCAGCGTACCAATAGAAGATCCATCTTCCATCTCGTTATTACATAAAAAGGTAGACAATAAATTAGCCTATAATTCCCTCTTAGCCGTAGTTTGCCTATGTGTGTTAGCTCTCAGTCTTGGTACTTAAGAACTTCACAATGCCTCTAAACCCTTTCTTGGTCGAATTATCGCGTCGACGTGTGTTTCGTTAACTGTTTCGCAAACTTGATTGAGGTGCATTATTTAACAGTAAAATAAGTTACCGAGTTTGTTGTGCCGAGATCCATTGCGCTCATATTACTCAAAAGAGACACAGTTATAGGAATTTCTATAGCCAAATTAACCATAACAGTAGAAGAATAAAAAAATCGCATAACACACAGGGTGTTCTATATTAAAAACTCGAGTTTTAGAGTGCAAAACATAGTGATAATAGTTTTCAAACAATCTGAAGTCAGTAGAGGAGTTACTTCATGTTAACTTTCTGTAGAAGGGAAGGTGAATCTGAAGAAGAGAAAATTACTAAATTAAAGCTAGGGACTTTTATATTCACCTATCTACCCATAAGTTCTATAGACAGCTTCTATTCCATAATAAATTTTCCTGTGCTCAAGTATTCCAGAGGTCTAAATCATCCAAGTTTTTAAAATACGAGCCTCGTAATACCATTAAAATGTCGTTTGGATTAAATAATGAAAATGCCCATGGATTTGGAATTTACTAGGCCAGCCCACTGTGGAGTATTAAGTGATTTTTAGCATTTTTAGGGGCTATTGTGACGTATTTTTAGTTATTAGGAGTTTTTCGTCTGCGGCTGAAACACACCGGTGACCACTGTTAATGAAATAAATTTCAACGAAACTTGATAGCCACTTTAACGACCCTTTTTCAGTCCAAAAATAGACCTCTATGGAGTAAGACTGGTGTCAAATTGCCAGGACAAATAGAGGGCAGAGTGAAATTCGGTGTAACTCAAATTAGGCTGTTTCGGAGGTTTCCATAGGGATTTTCGTCTCAACATATTAGGGTAGCTGCATTATAGAATTCTCTCTCTCTGTTGCAAGAAAATAATGGACTGCTCAAACTGCGAACTAAACTTATTAACCGTTTATTATGAACATCGAAATTTGAGTTAATCCCGGATAATTCAATCTGTGCAGCCAATCGATTAGGTTCAATTTTGAGTGTAATGCAACTCTGTAACTTCCATCAGTTAATCGGGCCCTCGAATTTCTCATTTGTAAATATTATGATTTACACTACTGACCACAAGTTTGGAGGCGAGTGGGTTTATTTTTATAATTCAGTTTTATAAATTTATTCATTCCCATTTATAAAATTTTTCCAATTAATGCTGATTCCTTGCGATATTTTTAATCATCTAGACAAAAAGAAAATGAAGACGCGCCGTTTCATTGCTCTGAGAATCACTGCCTTAAATAAAGTAAACAAGTGAAAAACTAATTCAACCTAATCCCGTCGCACTTTCTTCAATTTGCGCATCAAGAGCTTTTTTGCGTTCGATGCGTCAACAAACGCCCAAAGAGCTTTGTTTTCCATATAGACTTTCCGTATTTTTTTTCTTTGCTCTTAACAGGCCATTAAAACAACATCTAGGTATTTCTGTTTCTACAGACGAAAACGGAAAAAATCAACATTAAAACAACGCAATATGTATTCAGAGCGGAAAATTGCAAAAAAACTTAAAATTTGGTCAGAAAAAGGGAAACAGGATCAAATTAAGATAGAAAGAGAAAGGGGCGGCCTAAGGCCACTACTGACCGTGAAAACGCTTTCATTAGTCACATCCAAACGTGATCGACGTCTTACTGCACTTCAAATTGCTGCAGCAGTCAATGAAGAACAGGAGAGAGCACTCGCCATGTCAAAAGGCGCCTTCTTGCTGCAGATTTTCGAGTATTTGTGGCGGCTAAAAACTTAAACTCGCCATCAGACACAAGATAAATAGATTTAAATTGGTTAAGAGACACAAAGACTGGACTCGGGACCAATGGAATAAAGTTCTTCGGACGGACGAATCAAATTTTTGGGTCTAATAGGAGAGTATTCGTCCGCCGATCATCTCGCAGTGAAAGGGCATCAGAAGTGTGCACAGTGCCAACCGTCAAACATGAAAGGGACAATGGGATAGTTTACGGGGCGTTTTGGGGGAGGCCAAGCTGGGCCTCTTTACAAAATCGAAGGAATCTTAAAAAAAAAAGTATATTTAAAAATCCTTCGAGAGCAAGCGATTTGGCGATTTTTGGCTTACATTTTATAGCATCGCCGTTTGTTTTCCAGCAAAGCAACGACCCTAAATTTCCTTCAAAACTCTGTACATGTTATCTAAAAAAACTAAAAGAGTAAAAATCATCGAAATCCTGAAATGGCCATCGCAGTCTCCAGATCTGTCACCAATCGAATTGGCATGGGATGAGTTGGACGGAAGAGTTAAAAATCGTTCTCCGTCTAGTTTTAATCAGCTTTAGATCTTTCTAAAGGATGAGTGGACACGGCTAACACACAAACATTTCATAAAATTATTAAAAACATGTTGAAAATTTGCGAAGCAATAATAAAAAACAAAAGAGGTCATTTTGTTGAATTCAAGTTGTAACTTTAATTTTGTAGATTTTCCTTGTTTATTTAGAAAATTCACTTTAAAACTCCACTCAATTTCCATTAAACACTTTATTACTATTATATTAATTAGAGCCAAGAAAGAAAAATTAACTGTTATTGCATTTCTCACTTTATGTACTGATTTTCAAAGCTGAAAAAGATCATAAAAGCTTATTGTTTTATTGCCAGTTGTTACTAGAATGAATGCATTCAATTATCATTTATCATTAGGACAAAAAATTGGGAAAGTTTTTGTGCTGAATTATAGATGGTGCCGTGCTATTTTAAAGCAGGATTATTTAAATCATAATATACCGTGTGAAACCAATTTATGTTTCTATGTAACTCGCTTCGACACCTGTGGTTTGTTTCAGTTTAACAAAAACTTGTATGCAGTTTTATCATCATTTTAGGGCTCCATTGCTGCAAGAGTCAGTGGCATAGAAGGTTTATTTTAACGGCAGTAAACTATCAAAATTTGGTAGGCTATCAAAAGGTAATCATTGAGGATTATCATTCCCCACGCTTCTGCTTTATTCCAAATAGATGAGCAATTTCATAAGATTTTAAGCCTCATTTTAATATTTAATTTCCATGATAATCAGTGGCGTATTATGTTCATTTTAGGGGCAATGGATGATCAAAATTTTCTAGTCTCAATGGAATCAACTGTCGAGGATTTCAATATGTCTCTTCCCGTGTCCTGCGCCTGTGATTTCTTCTAATTTAAGAGGAAATTGTATGAGATTTTATTCATGGTTTTTAAGACTATCTTTTCTCGACAGTCAGTGACGTTATTTTAGAGGCAATAAAACGTCAAAACTAATCAGGCTTTAAATGAGAATCGTCGTGAACCACATTGTCGCCTTTGCTTTATATTAATTAAAAAAGTAATTTCAGAAAACTTTTCTAAAAATATTGAGATTCCGTTTCTCTGATAAACAGTGGTGTAACTTGGGGGTTATTGTGACAAAAAATAATTGTAATTCAATATTTTTAAATGGACATTTAACAAGGGTTTCAATGTATTAATTTCTCTCTTTTACGTCCATAATCGATTCAAATTTAACAAGAAATTTTAGATTTAAACATTATTTTATGCGTCCATTTTAAAATGAATAAATAGTTTTTTCATTCGTCAATTATGGAATATTTCCATACACATGTGTATTCCCTATATCCCATGCATCTGGTTTGTTGCCGCTTAGCAAGAAATTATATGAGATTTTAATTAAGAATTTTATACTCCTTGAAGAAGCAGTCGCGTAGATGCTTTGTTTGAATGGTAATAAACTCTCAAAACTCATTAGATTTTAAGTAAACAATCATCAGGAACTGCATTTGCTTACGCTTCTGCTTTATTCCAATTAGGCAAGCAATGTTAGGAGATTTTAATCATTATTTTATTTTAAACCTCGATTTTTTTATAGTCAGTGGCGCATATGGTTTATTTTACTGGAGCTTATTTTAGTTGACGTTGCATTCGCTTGATAATCAGTGAATCAGTGGTTTAGCTTGCTCGTTTTGATAAATAAAATAATCAAGTCATAATTATTATAATTGGAAAGAAGAATGCTTCCACTGCGTACTTGAGAAAATAGAATTTTATGGAGAGTTCCAAAACTGGATCGTAATGTGTCAATATTACGATACTACATCACGTTAACGTTGTTGTAATCCAATTTTGGGCCCCAATCTGGACGTCGAACGTAGAAGCGTTTTAATCTGGACCAACATCCACGAGGTATTTGAAAAATTGCCCTTCGAGTCAAAGAGTCGATTGTTGAAATGTATCGTCAGGATATTAATTATTATCCACTTTCTCGCCTAAAAAACTCATTTCCAACACACAAAAAAATCTTCGTAACGATTTCATTAATAACTCGCGATAAGCTTTGTCTCTGCGTTGTCTGCCGCTTTTCTTAAGCATCTCGTAACAAAGGGATGCGGGAACAATAGAAAAATAACCCTGTATTCATGTCTATGAAGAATATATTCTCAAGGAGTTGAAACCGAGAATCTTGTCTTTTTATCCCTCTACATATTTTATCGTAAAATGTCTTAGTTGACATTGAAGTTAAATGAAATATTCTTTGTGTTTTATACCTCAAAGAACCATCACTGAAATTAACCTCAAAGCGAAAAAATCCCATTAGTTGGGCTTCAACCTCGGATGCGCAACAATCGACGTTTCCAATCTCAATAAATTCGACTAAAGGGAATTTAAGGGCAAGGGAAAAAGACAATTGAAAACCGTTTTCCTAGGGCAAATTTTTATATTTATCGCAAGTTATTTATGTGATAAAGATAATTGCGTTACGCACCATAAAATCTCTAGGAAGAAGAGCGTGACTCCCCATTTTGAGACGGTCTAATGTTTTCGCAAAAGGGGACAAAAGAGACGCGTAACGGTTAAATATGTTATCTGTTGCAGATTCCGTTTTCCGAAATTTATACTGCTAATTTCAGTTTTATCACTTGTCTCCATGCGTGTATAAATCCTGCAATTTTGTCATAACAAATCATGTTTTACTGCGTATCCACTGAAGCTCCGGCAGGAGCGCCTTTACCCAAGCTGAGGACCCTTGGCACCCCCAGAGCATTTTTATTATAGAAGAATAGCTACGTGACCGAGATCAAAATCGACTCTATTGTCCATGAATGCGTTTAAGAGGTGTTTCTTTCCCGCCCAAGCGAATTAATAAACTTTGATATACGAGTATCCAATCTAGACCCAGGAAAAACTATAGTTACACGTTCGAAGCATTAAACCAACTTTACCACGTACGCTCTTAAGCCGATTAATCATGTCGCATTTTCGGCACGTCATGCATTCTCTTAAAACCAATAATGATGGAAATGATGGATTTTCCTATTTAAAGTGTCAACTTTCCTGCTGAAAACCCCCTTCACACATGTCAGTCTATTCAGGAAGTTCTGCCTGCAACTCTGAAGAATTATACGCGAGACTCGATCAAAAAAGTGTTATGTGTTGCCTTAATTCAAAGAAAATAACACCGAGGAAAACGGCACAAAAGGGTGTTATTAACTGGGGCAATAAAGGCGACTACAGTCCTGCACTTAGCCCCATTTGAGCGGTCGTGATAAGGAGGAATTACGCGATTTAAATTCATTCAGGGAGGCAGGAATAAATTGCCGGCAAAACAAAATTTTTCACCAGTTCATGGACTTTGCTTTTTGAAATCGTGCAATATTTCAAGGATTATCTCGAAGAGACTTTCCAGATAGAAAGAATTTATTTTGAAAACTTTTGCAGCCCTAAGACTTGAAACCACAATTTGATACAAACCAAATGATTTAATTTAAAATGGCAGAAGGTCAACTTCTGTTTCAGACTTGCACAGGGTGTCCCAAAGAAAATCGCCGTACGTTAACCATGAATTCTACGTGGAAAAATAACCTTAGTTTGTTATATGATCATGGTCCAAAGATGTTTCGTTACGGAAACATAGGGTGTTGAAATAAAATAAGCCTGCATCAGAAGCAATGGAAACCATTTAGAGCAATTTTTGCAGACCTGTTAGTTATATTAATTATTTAAAAATGAATGTTTATTTTAACATTGATTTTAGATTTTCTTTCCCGTAAAATAATTCCTTATAAGAATATTTTCTTGACAGTGTCTGTAATGCCGTGCATAACAACAGTATTTATTTTTTTCCTCAAACCCGGTGCGATAAAATGTCAAGGGAGCTATTTCTTTCGGAATGGAACAAATAATTAAACGAAATAATTTATTTATGGAAGAATCAGTGGCGTATTTTTTTTCTTCAAAAATACTCAGTGGCGTTACGCTACGCACGCCACTGGCAGCACTGAAAAATTATTTTGCATTACAAAATATTCGACTTGTTTTTCTATCGGCACCGCCCAAATTTTATTACAATATCTAAAACGGTTTTGAAGGTAATTGAGTTTTTGGGTTTTTAAAGTTTTATTTCAACACTGTGTATTTCTGTAACGAAACATCTTTGGACCATAGTCTATTTAACAAACTAGGGTTATTTTTCCACGTAGAATTCATAGTTAACGTATGGCGGTTTACTTTTGGGACACCCTGTATAACTGATTTTTCATTTCATTTTATTTTTGTTTTTTAATATTTATTTCAGTGATTTTTGATATTTTGATTGGTTTGGAAGATAAGTTCATGTTAGAATCAGAATTAGGTTTTGAATCAGGATCACTCAACAGACTATTGGATCGAGTGCCCTCTTCTTGGGGTGTACCAGAAAATTTTCAAAATAATTCTATTGATGGTATTCGCTCTCGCTTAGTATTTTTTAACATTTTTTTCCTTTGATTTTTAACGAAGAAATGCAAGTCGTTACAATCCGGCTCATTCTTAAAATATTCAATTCTTGCTTACTCGTACAGATTCAATTAACCGTTCTCCCGATCCGTTTTCTGTGCACGAACTCTTACATAATTACGAGAGTCTTTGCTGACTGGCACTGCCAAGTTAATACTTATTCCACTGGTGTCGACGAAACACTTGACAAGAAAGCGAATCTCAGATAAGGGAGGAATAATTCACGCACAATTTAATTCTGCCTAATCCACTTCCCAGGAATTGCGTTAAACTAGAACTCTCAGAAATTTAAGAAAACAATACAAATTATGGTAATTTATGGAGAGAAGAGTCCAAAAAAGAAAAAAATATCCAGGTAATTGAATGCTTTATGCGATTTTTCTGTCATAATGTGAAGACACAAACCTCATTTCAGATAATTCCACTGAATATTATCATATTACTTGATTACTTGTTTCAGTTGGGCAACTAAACCAGTCAGATTTACCCTAGTAATTTCACAGTACGTTAAGTTGCCTATATAGAGGGTAACTTTCCCAATTTTGATTTAACAGAATAAAGCGTACGTTGTGATAATATGCAGGGTTTCCAATGCTTTTTAAGGGATCTTTTGACGTGGTTCTCTTTCAATCGAGCTCGGAGACTCTATTTTTCTCCATAAGACACCGTATATTACTGAATACTATGAACCTATCAATCACAGGGAACAACTTTTTCCTATAGCTATCTTTTTTAAAACCATCTATCCTCCTCCTACATTTCTTCTTTAACTAAAAGATCGCATTAAAAAATGTTTAAAAAGAATACCAATTTTGAGCATTTATTGGCATTGAAATGAAAAAACCACGCCACTGATTATCAAATAAATAGAAAATGATGTTTCAGATCTTCAAAAATGTTCAGAATATTCTAAATATCAGATGCCTAAGAATATATGATCCTGGAATATAGTCCAATTAAAGATTTAGAAATTTGGATAATTAATTTCGTTAAAGTAAATAATCTACACGAATGTTTCTTTCCTTTCTTTCCACTTGCTGAATTGGAATGTACCGCAAGCACAGGAAACGGACAGAAACTCATGGAAATCTTCGATACTTTTCAATTTAAGAAGACTATTCAAATTTGATCATTTATTGCCGTTAAAACCAAATCCTTTACGCCACTGATTCTTCAGAAAATATGCCCTTAAGGTAATGTTTAAAATGTGATATAATTTCTTTTTAAATTGGAGCAAACTGCAGGCGTAAAAGAGAGAGAGAATTACATCGAAACACTCCCTAATTTATTGTTAATTTAAAAAGTCAATTCAATTTTGATAATTTATTGCCACTAAAACGAACAAGCTGCGCTACTAAATTTAAAGAATGTTGAGCTTTTAAATCACGTTTAAAATCTTCTAAAATTGCTTGAATAGTTGGAATAAAGCAGAGGTGTAGGTGAATTTAATCCACGATGGTTGTCTACTTAAAACCAAGTTGATTTTAATAGTTTACTGCTACAAAAGATCTCACAATTTCTTTTTAAATTGGAATAAATCGCAGGCACAGAAGAGGGTTTAAGCACTTGAGTCAAACGCTCGTTAATTGTCAATTTTTGTTCACTATTCAATTTTGATAAATCATTACTACCTAAATTAAACTTTTTACGTTAGTGATTCTCCAGAAAATGGACCATTAAAATAAACGTATCGAATCTCCTAAAATTTCTGGTTAATGGGGCAAACCACAGCTGCAGGAGAAAGGAAGGGCCACGTTGAAACCCTCGCTTTTCGTAAATTTTAAAAAATTATTAATTTTTGCTCATTTATTGCCATTAAAACGAAGAATTTCATAACGTATCTGAGTTAGTTTTCGGGTAGAATAAGAATTAGACGAGTTTTTAATGGTTTTTCAAGGAAGTTGTTAACATGAGCCTCTTTGCGTCGTGGAAACCCGACTTTTCTCATAACCGGTATATCATTGAATATTATGACCCTGATAGACAGGGAACTGCTGCTTAATACACTTCCCTATAGTTAACTTAGTCGGTTTCCATGTAAACTGAATCTCCATGAGGACATGAAGACTCAGTTACCAAGCATACGTAGGCCATTTTCTACATCTTTGGTTTCCTGGAACTATACTTTTCCATATAGAACATCCTCTATATGGTGCGATATTTTGAGTTTGATACGGAAATCTCGATATCCATCTTTCTTAGTGTTCGGGGAATATGAGCGTAAGGTTACCCTGAAAAAATAAATTCTGAAAACTCTACGTTTCTCCATATGTTACACACGAGGAACTTTTCCTTGATAAAATTTACACACCTATCTTTATCGGTTTCGAGGACATTAGGCCATGGCGTATATAAAAGTAAAAAAATTCAAATTGAGGTAAATTCAGCTGCTTGTTGGTTTCACTAATAACCCTCGTAAAACAGCCAACCCCGTTCTTGTCAAAACTCGAAGATCCCCATTCCTTAGGTTAATTTAAATCTGCGTTCGTTAATTCGATTCCGAAGTTTACAATCAGCTCAGCGGGGCTCTTGACGAAATGAAATATCTACGCAGTCAGGACAAATCTTAGGAATGGAGTCAACTGGCATTTATTTCGATTTAGGCCCTAAATTGTTCCTTAATTGCATACTCGAAATGATAAGGAGCTGAATTGAGTAAATCTTCGTTAGCGGGATTCAGAGGGAGGAATTAGAAGCGCAAAATCAAATTATCCCTCTACCTTTGTTTATTCCCCGACTGACAAATATGCTGCCAGAGAATTTAAATTGAGCGATTTTTTATTTTGTTTTCAGCGATAAGTGCACAATTACCATCTTTAGAAATCCAACCCAGGTCGCGACCGATAAGAAAGGAGGTAGGCGAGAACTTAGTGCTGACCTGTCGTCCGAGCGTTCCCAAACCGGACTTAATCACCAACCTGGAATGGAGAAACAAATACGATAAGAGAATAGAGAATAGTCATCGGAGTAGTCCTGTCTATATCCAGGTATAAATCCCTCACTTTCCACACTGAAATAATACAATTTGCGGCTCATATAAATGAGAGAAAGAGAGAGAGAGAGAGAGAGAGAGAGAGAGAGAGAACGTTTCAAACAGTAGCAATTCGTTAACCTGATATATGCCCGTTTACTCTTTCGAGTGTACTGAGCCATTCGAGAATTAATGACTTGACAATTTGCATAGCTTTATGCGAGTGAAGGTGCTACTAAATATCTGCATTTGCTCCAAACGAGAAACGGGTATTTGCACATATTTGGATACTTTGATTTGTTTGATAGATGTAACGATATACAGTGTGTCTATTTAAGTTTGCACCATATGGGAAACTTTTATTATTAATTTTGCGAAAAAACGTAATTCTTCATAAAAAGCTTTACATGGTCTTAAATCTAGAACGAAATAAACAGACATCACACTTTTGGAACCGTATACCAGTTTTTTCAAAAATATGAATTTTGCTTAAGAAAATTTTATCATGGTCAGTTTCAATAATGCACATTTACCTCTTGTTTATTGAAAACAAGATAACTTTTCGTCTCTTAATACGTTTTCATAACAATTGCGCAATATAAATAGGTAATTAATGCATAACAATAACTTATTTTGCTAATAGGAAAAGACAAAGAGGTAATAATTTGTGCCACTATGAAGGATTATTTACTTCAGTTTTAAGTAATTTCACTAGTACCTCCGTCTCTTTCAAAACATTTAAACCTTCATTTGCCAAATTCCATAAATATTCATCATTCATTTTCATATTTGGAGTAATTTCCTGACATACTACCGAAATAGTCCTCTCTAAATGACTCACATCTTGGAACAACCTGTACTCGTAGACTTTCCGTTTTAAGTAACTCCATAAGAAATAATCCATAGGGATTAAATCGGCAGATCTAGCAGGGTAAAAAATATTTGAACGTCGGTGAGTTACTTTTCCATTGAAAACACATATTTTGAAGACATTTTGTAACAGCTAATGTATTGCGGCATGAGGCACCGTTTTGTTCGATCAAAATTTGCTGACGTTCTTGTAGGAATTAAATATTCTAACATATATCAAATTTTATTGTCAAAGAACGATTAAATGTTTTGGTGGCTATATCGAGGAACCAGTGAAATAACTTAAAACTAAAGTAAATGATCCTACATAGTCACATAAATTATTACCTCTTCGTCTTTTCATCTTAGCACAATAAATCATTGTTATGCACCAATTACCTATTTATATTGCGCAATTATTATGAAAACATATTAAAAGACGAAAAGTTATCTTGTTTTCAATAAACAAGAGGTAAATGTGCATTATTGAAACTAACAATGATAAAATTTTCTTAAGCAAAATTCATATTTTTGAAAAAACTGGTATACGGTTCCAAAAGTGTGATGTCTGTTTATTTCGTTTTAGGTTTAAGACCATACAGAATTTTTTATAAAGAATAATTTTTTTTCGTAAAATTAATGTTAAAAAAATTTTCCATACGATTCCAACTTAAGTAGACATACTGTATATAAAGACATTTTTATAGATTTCGGGAATTACGCTAAATGTCTTTGTCAATTTCAGGATGTCCCTGGAGATGTAGGAATAATGCTGGTCTTCACAGGGCTTACAGCTCAACAGGCAGGAAATTACAGTTGCCATGCGAGCTACACCAATACTCAGTTTTTATCTGCCTCTGTCGAAGTCAGCACTTTCAGTAAGTAATAAATTATTCCAGTAAGTAATACTTTACTAAGTAATATTTTTCATAAAGTAGTAATTTGTAGTAAAAAATAGATTTTTCTCAACAACAAAAAGATCTTAAATTATCATTTTTTACTGAACAATAAGCTTTTTTGGTTGCATAGTAATAATTTTTTCAATAAGCAATAAATCAAAATAATCTCAGTTCTTACTCATTTTCTTTCTCCAGAGGATGTGCAGTTTACAGACGCTCCAGAGAGTCAGTACTCCAAGGTAGGAACCAATTTCAAGATCAAATGCATAGTGAAAGGCGACCCATATCCCATCATTGACTGGTACAAAGGGGACGAATTGATTGCTGAAAATACTGAAAAGTACATTAGAGATATTGATGGTCTCATCATAAGTAATGTAACTGAGGCTGATGATGGCGTGTACAAGTGTTCAGCTTTGGTGCCTTCTACTGGGGTGTATAAGACCAGAAACATCAAGGTAAGTTAGTATGTTTTATTATAGAGGTGAGTTTAAATAAATTTAAATTATATTTAATCATTTTAGTGTAGAGTAATAATTACATATAAATTAGTTTAAATCGCATTAGATCCCTCATTACGTTTATACAAAATCAATTACATTTTCGCTAAACCACATTAAATAACATGAGTTTTCACGTTTTGAGACTTTCAATCAGTTTAAATCACATTTTGATTTAAAATAAATTACATTATTTGTACTTTAAATTCATAGATCTAGGTTAACTATCTGAATTCGTCTTGGTTCCCATCTCTCGAGCTTCTAAATCAACTTAAGTCACATTCATTCCTAGATAACACGCATTATTATTACTTTAAATCGGTTTAAATTGTATTACAACTGTTGACATTTAAATATTGCTATTTTCAAACATAAAATTTAAATGTTTTCTTTATCATATAAAAGTTTAATGTTGTTAGTAATCATTGTACAATTTTATTCTGATTTAAAAAATTCAAAAAATTAATAAATCGAAAGAAACTTCTAGAATTAAAATAATAAAAACAAAAAAATTGAAAAAATAAACAATTAATTCTCCAATACCCCACATTGCTTATTTTACAGGTGGAGATTCAAGTACCACCAAAAATTCTCCCAATGAAGTCGATCGAAGTGGTGGAAGGGGAAACTGCTTCGGTGCAGTGCACAGCCACCGGAAAACCTCCTCCATCCTATCAATGGATAAAACTGGACCGCCGAAACGATTTATCTAAAACGGATCGATTCGACGTTAAAAAGCTAACAGGTGAATGCTTTCCCTGAATTTAAATTCTTGTTTCCAACATCTCCCCTGGTGTCTTCTCCAACGAAACTTTATGGCTGAATTATGGCGCTAGATATGCAAAACGTACGCGTATATTACTCCTCTCGCATGGAAAATTCGAATGTCTGCATTTTATAGTTCATATATTATAAATTTAGCCATATTTATCCCACAACAGTAAATGGGAAACTTCCCTAATTGTTTCAGGGGAACTAATAATGAACAGAGTCGAATTCGGCGATGACGGGAAGTACAAGTGTGTGGCCGTAAACCCCGCTGGAAATGTGGAAACAGAAGTCAGGATAAACGTTTTAGTGAAACCGCAAATATACGAATTGTTGAATGCCACAACACCTGTGGGTAGCGAAAGTCGACTCTTGTGCAAAACAAAGGGTCGACCACCACCAAAGGTCACATTCAGGAAACTTAGCAGTTCGAAACCCTTTACAGTGGAAAAGCAAATCGAGGATACAAGAATCACCCTGAAACAAGAAACTTTTAATGATGCAGGTAATAAATGCTTCGACAAGTGAGCAATATATTTTTTTATTAAGCGAAGTAATAAATTGTTAATGGGCGCATTCAGAAGCAGTTGTTTTGTTGCGAATGCGGCCAATAAGCAACAAAATTCCCTACTAATTTAAATGATTTTTTACTCATCTAATTATTATCCTCCAGGTGAAGCTTTTGGGACTCTGATAATCAATAATCTCACTAGAAGCGACGACGGTCTCTATGAATGCATAGCAGAAAATCCGACAGGAGCCGCATATAAGAACGGACACATTACCGTATGGTTTAAGCCGACATTTAATCGAACCAAAGATTTACCTCCGGTTTGGAGCTGGGATGGTAGACCAGGGAATTTATCTTGTCTACCCGAAGCCATTCCAAATGCCACGATAGTTTGGCGGTGGAATCAAATTGAAATCTCCGAGGAGAACTTCAATAATAGACGAGTTTCGCGAACGAATTTTGAAGTTATCGGAAAGAGTCCGCAATCGTTCCTCATTGTCAAGCCATACAATGAGCCGCGGTAAGTTTAAGTTGTGTTTATGCACACAATATGGGTATCGCTTAACTTCGGATGGGAATTTTGCTCTATCAATTTTCGTCAACTTTGCTGCGATAACACAGAAGAGTTCGGCGAGTCTCAAATCTAGAAAGTTTCGGAATTAAATCGAGCTAAACGAGCTGAAATTTCGTCCAAGTGGCTCGAATTTACTCTTCATTAAATCTTGAATAAATCGATCTAAATCTCTTGAATATCAATATTTTACATTAAAACTAATTGAGTCGTAAAGATATCGTCTTATTAGTACTTTAAATCAGAAATAAACCAATTTAGATCATTTTCATTCTTACTCCACCATTTAAATCGGTTCTGTCTTATTTCGAAACTTCACATTAGGTTAAATCATATATAAATTACGTTATTTGTATTTTAATTCAGTACTTATCAATTTAGAGTTATAATTTTTGTTACATCCCCTCAAATCCCATTGGTTTTTTTTCTCTTTCGCATATTTCAATCGACTTATATCACATTAAATGCTAAATAAACCACGTTATTTATACTTTCGATAACATAAAAACCGGTAAGTCTCTTTTTTAATCACCTTAAATCCATTTCAGATATTTTAAATCGGCTTAAATCGCTTTTGATCAAAAATAAATCGTATTATTAGTACTTTAAAATAGATTGAATTACCTTGAAACCAGCCTTTTCTGTCCCAGCTTCAATATATTCTTTTAATTGTCTTTTATAGAGACTCTAGTAAATCAATATAATTTACTTTAGTTATATTTTAAATCAGATATAAATCTTACTAAATCACTGCTTTGCTTGCGAAGAAACCCTAATTGCTATTGGTTCTCGTCGTTAGCGGTTTTTAGTTCAACTTAAATCCATAAATCGGATAGTAAGTGATTTCAATGGTCTTTAATGAAACCAAATCATAAATTAATCACTGCATAAGTACATCTAAATCGATAGAAAGAAATTTTAATTTATTCCTCCCTCGATGAAATTATATTGGTTTTCGATTGTTAATACTTTAACACGATTTAAATCAAATTCAATTATAAATAAATCGTGTTATTAGTATTTTAAATCTACTTAAATTAAGTTAAATTAATAGTAAATCACGTTGCTAATAGGTACTTCAAATTGGTTGCATATCAATTTAGGTAATGTCCTTCTTTGACAAACTAGCTTTAAATGTATTCATTTTCGCTTTGAAAACTTTAAATAAACTTAAGCCATATTAAATCATAGTCATAATGTTATCCCGAATATGAAAATATAAATTTGAATCACTTTCTTCATTACTAAATTTCCTTAAATGTTATTTGTTTCCTTTTTTCTAGATCTTAAATAGAATGAAAATACAGTACATTTTTCTTCTAAACCACCGTAAATCATGTCGTCACGCTAGCTTTCCTTAAGGGCTTTAAAAGGTTTGGTCTAGGACTTCTGAGGCCTTTTTCATTTAAGGCTTTAAATCAGCTTAAACCACAATCGATTTAACGACATTAAATTCTATTGATACCTTAAGATCTGGATTGATGAGAAACAGATGTGATTAGGTTTTTCCAAGACCGAAGGATTTCTACTAGATCATAGGGGATTTTTTATTTAAAGACGACATTTACTGAAATTACATTAAGTCTTAATGTAGCTATTTACGATCTTTAAATTTAAATATTGTTTGTTGCATAGATTTTGGGATGTAAAGTTTTTTATATTCAAAAGTTTCATCGCGACAGAAAGAGTCTTTATTCTAAGAAGTCTTTCTTTTTACCTCCGTCACAAGTTTCCTCCCTAATTTTCGTTATACGACCCTTTTAAATTCCAGAAAGAAATTTCCTTTTTTCACCATATAATACAACCCTACCCTAATACATCTTTGGAGAAAAGTTTTACGTTCACCCTTTTATGAGAGAAACAAATACGGGTATCCAGAGGCTTTCTCTAAATTAGCTTTAGACCAAGTTTGCGAGTGTGAATTTATAACCAAATTTTTATTGGGTAATAAAGTTAATTAACCACTTTTTTACAGTGTTTATAGTACACCTAGTGTCTTTATAATACGATTAATTTTTCTCTAGGTTAAGACATAAACTAAATTAATTCGAGGAACCCCCAGCGGAAATTATGATTTCCCTCTCTTTTTCCAGCTATTACACATTGTACGAGTGCTTGGCAAGAAACGCTCTTGGAGAGGCGTCAATTACAATCCAGTTAAAGCAAGGCTCCGTTCCTTTGGCAATCGGTCAAATAAAACCTAATACAGTCACGGCCACAACTATTAAATTTTCCATTGTGCCACCGAGTAACTACGACGGATTGCCAATTAGGTCCTATACAGTTCAATATAAGCCCGAAAGGCAGGAGCAAAGCTGGGAAAACTCTTTGATGCACACATGGAGCAATGGTAAGCTGGGAACTTGTTTATTTATCCAGGCGATCGTATAATAACTTGGACGATTTTAATTAACTTTCGAATGAACTATTGAGAAGCTAATCTGCCATCCATCCAGGTGAAGGATAATAAATGAAAAATCGCCTGAATGGCAGCTCATATCCAAAAGAGCTGAAAGCCTTTATTGAAAGCGATATTGGAAAAATTAATTTTTATTTAATGGCGCCGGAGTGAGAAAGGCACGTCGAGATTTTTGAAGATAAATCGCCGTTGAATTATTATCAGAAATGCGAGAGCGACAAAAAAAAGTGAAAAATTCATATTTTTTTGCTGTAACTTTACCATTAATTCACCGCAATCGCACAGAAAATAAATCATAAATAATTAATCAAATAACAACTTCCATACTTGCAGCGATGATGGAAGTAAGTTTTCTAATGTTTTCGGTCGAATTTTTTTAATTCAAAAATCTTTTTTGTTTTATTTTAATAATTAATTTATCCTAAACACACCGAAAATAATTCAAGAATAGTCAATAAGAAATAACAGTGAAATTTGCATTGATTAATCTGCTTCATTATGTACCACGATGTAGGACACGAGTTTTCTAATATTTGTTAAAGTCCTTGTTCACAGCATGTGAAAAAACATAATTCTCCGCACTGATTAGCCAAATAACCAATATCTGCAGCTGCTAAAAAGTTTGTCTCAAGAGAAGATAAATTCAACACCATCCTACAAGTTTTCTCGTGATTTCACTGATCTTTCAACTTGTTCTCTTCAACTTTAATACGAGAAAAAGATTAATTTGGTAAATTATAGTTACTAATCGTCCAACATCTCTCTTGTAGGTGCTCCTTACATCCTCGAAAACCTAGTCTCCGAAGCGACTTATCATTTCCGATTTGCGGCCAGAAATGACGTCGGTTTGGGACCGTGGACCAATGGTCCAGTGATTATGATGCCTCGTCGATCAGCGCCGGCTGAACCGACCATTTTAGTGCCAGGTGTCGTTAATCTGACTGAAACCAAAGAATTTTCCGCTCCTTATTCCAATCACTTCGAAATTCGGTGGAATGTGCCTGCTGATAATGGGGAGCCGATTGAGCATTACCTTATCAGGTTTTGCCAGGTAAGAATCAATTCCTCCCTTCATTCTTTACAATAGACAAGTGTAGATTTTATTTTATGTATGGCATACTTAATAGTCTTTTAAAGTGCTTAGACATGCTTTACGTAAGAAAGTAGAGCAAAAAGATTTTAAATATTCCAAAAATAAATACAGAAGACTCATTTCAATTACACTATGATTAAAAAATGGCTAAAAGTATCAAAACTCCTGAATTTCCAGCGAATCTGGTTTTTAAGATATCGGCTTAAAATTAACTTGTTTTATTAATTTTAAAAATATTTCATAGTTTAGGATAACTAGCATCATTTCTCCCTCATTAAACCAACGTTTTTCCTGATTTTTTGCCCCTTTTTCGAACCTCCCTCGTTTTAACCTTGAGTTTCACAGGTTCGGCTAACAATTTATAAAAAAAATTATAAGTTTCCATATCCCCTATGATAGACAATAGTTTTCTTCGCTTCTTACCCCTAGTTTAAACTTCCCAAAATGAGACTATACAACAGTCAACATCTGTATTTTGTTTATTTTTCTAGGCCTTCTTGGAACGCTCCAGAATTTCAAAATTTCTTCTTAAAATTCACAAATATCATAGTAAAATTTATAAAATATTAGTGTATATTAGAATGACTAAAATAGAATAATTGCAGAGTTGCTACAACCATCAAAACTCATAAAAATGTTTGATAATTTAATGACACTTTGTATATTTTTCTTTTCAATATGCAACTTAATTCCTAAATAAAAGTAAGTGTTTTTGACCTCAATAACGTATAAAAAAAAACAGAACGCTTGCCCCTTTTGCACTGACAGGAGCAACGAATTTTCTAATTTTCGAAAATCATTGTATTCTCAATCTCCTAAATTAAATATCTAGGACTCAATCAAACTGACTTTGAGCTTTAGATTTTCGTCACTGAAACCAATTCTCCTGTCCAGGCACAAAACAAAATTAAATCTGAAATCACCAGATCGAAAGGGTCAAAGCTGTAATTCAGCTCTACATTTAGAGTGATAGAGAACACGATTTTTCTAATTCTTTAGGAGAAATCGATCAATTCGGTATCTATATACGTACAGAAATGAGAGTTGCCAGTTTTCTAATTCGAAGATTTGAATTGCGTTTTCATGATGTATAGAAACGACATTATACCTAAAGAAATCAGTCTTAAGCACAGCCTCAAAGAGTGAAAATGAAGTTATTTTCCCTCACCCACATTGACGCTGCAAGTCAAAAAGATTCCACGTTTCCAGTGAAAATCTGTTGAAATATTCATAAATCCTTTTTCTAGTTATTCAGATTTTATTTTTGATGAAATGGAAATATTCACAGGAGCGGAAACTGAAAATATTGAAACGTCTGCCACAACGCACCTATTTGGCTTCAAGCCATTTAATGGCGGAAAATAAACCATTTCTCAGTATTGTTTTAATGGATTTTGATTGAGTTTTGAGATACCTTATTAAAAATTAAAAATTAATAAATTGAACTACAATATTGTTCACAGCGACAAAGGATGCAAATTTTCTGAAATTGATCAAGCAATATATTTAGGAATTTCAGTTCGAGGTAAAATTATGAATTTCAATAAATATTTTAGAAATCTTCGATACGTTTTAAAGAAAAAATTAATAAATAACAGCGCGGTACTTTTACAGTGATGTGGGGCACGAGTATTCTAGTTTTTTAACTTGAGTCATTTCTTCTAGTGTTGTGCAAATATTCCCAAATTATTTTAATAATTTTTGATTCTAGGTGCACAAAATTGATGATGCAGAACGAGACATTGAATGCAGCGAAAACATCCAGCAGTCAGTGCAATACACGAACTTTCCCCTCAACGGCCTCATGCCCGATACCTCCTATAAAGTGGAGCTGAGGGCTCTAAACGCCATGGGTTCGAGCTCCCCTGCCACCATCAGATTTAGAACTGCAAGAGGTGAGCGGCAACTCTATTATAACTACCACACAGACTTCATGAAGGGCAAAAGTTGTGTGACGTGTGCAAATTTTCGTTTGTATTTTGCTTTTGTGACTTTCTCTCTTTATTTTACAGTTTTGTTTTAGTTTTGTTTTTTCAGTATTTTTTACTTTTTTATTATTCCATTTTTTTTGGTATTTTTGCACTGTATGTCTGCTTGTGAGGATTGAGAGATGGAAGACCAATTAACTAATAAGGTTCCATTTATTTATTCTTTAGAAGGAAATCCGTGGACGAATTCATCTACGAGATCGAATTCTATATTGATCCTACAGGCTGCTTTGGTATTTGCTTTATTGCGATTTTAATGTTTGGGAGACATAGGCTTACTCAATTAGGAACGTATGAGTATCTAGGTAGATGCATTGGATATCAAATAAGTCGGCAATATCATTGTTGTTTCATTGTAATTAAAAAATTCCTTTCTTCGATCGATCTCATATCGTGGAAAATTATTATTACTCCAAATTTGATATCCTGAGCAATTGACTCTTTAAACCTTAAATGTGATGTTTAATCTGTAAGTGATATATCAATGTAAGTACAATTTGATTAAATATCAACGCTTTATTAATTTACGTGGAAGTTAAATTTACTGCAGCTTATCGAGCTTTGATTTTTAAGTTTACGAGCAAGATTCGCTTTGATATTTTCAGCAATTAATTAGTGCCTTCACATTCACTGCCCTGATAATCTTTGTACAGTTTTGAATATCCGTTTACTTCCTTAAGAGTCTTAAAGTCCAAAAGCAGTAAACATTGTTGCTTGCAATGAGCGTTAAAAAGGAACAAAATAAAATTAAAGGCGCTAATACTTCGATTAGAAAATGATCAGATTTCGAAAATTGATTTCCAGAGGCAATATATCAAGGCAAAATGTAAACTTTTTCCCAAATTATGATTGAGGCAATTTCAGTTAAGGTGAATTTAATTGAACAGCTCAATAACTTCGAACATAATTCACCCTTCGTGACAGTCTTATTTCACCCCTGTTCTTCTTAAATTAGCTCTACCCTCCTTAGACTGATATCTTATCTGTTGTTCCATAATGGAGAAACTAAGGCAGAAACAAGCTACAATTTTTGCTCCCTTTGTATTGTAGATTTTCCATTACAGATGAGAGAAACTATCTAGTCCGTTTTCCCACTTTCCAATTTCATTTTTTTTTTTTAGAAAAAGCTGTATATATTTTTCAATTACTTCATTAAGTAAAAAAAACATTTTTTCTTATTTTTTTCACTCTTAATCTCAGGTCTTCATTAAAAGTGAAGGAGGTGGAGGGAAGCTTCCATCTTCCATTTCTTCACATTCTAATATCAGTTTTTTTTACTTCAAAAAGAAGTAACGATTGGTAACATTTTCCTTCTTAGAGAAATTAATTCAGTAGCAATAACAATGCTTTACTCCTGATTTGCCTTACTTTGCATTTTCGAGTTTTCAATACTTTCCTCACTTTTTAAATAAAGGAGAGACTGTTGCGAAATGTGTCTCTTCAATTGTCTAATTTCCTAACATTCTCTTCATCTCTTCATTTGCTTATATCGATTTTTTCGTAAGGAGAAATTCTATTAATAATAATTATTTATTTCATCGTAACTCAAGTCATTCAGCAAGTAAATTCCCTCTTCGGTTAATCCTTACTTTCAAATGTTTCAGTACAAGTGGGGCTAAAATGTTCCGTTTCATATCTTTACATTTTAATCTCGATTCTTTTATACGAAAAATAGAGGTTGGAATTAACAACTTATTCTATCTTAGAAAATCTGAAGCTGAAAGGAATCAAATGATATCACCTATTTTTCTCCGTTTTGCATTCACGATATTTTGATGAACTTGTTGCCATTAATACTCCATGAGAGGAGAACCAAGATAAATATGAAAAAACTAACTTACCTCACTTTCTAATCTAAATTGTTTTGCAAATATTGATAAGTTTCAAAACGACTAAGACAGAGACGAGGTAAATTTTTTCTTTTATTTTTCTTCGCTTTCTAATAACGATGATTCAATAGAAGTGAGGCAAAATCTCTCGTTCATGTCCTTACTTGCTATCTTCAATTTTTGATTTGAAGCGAGAATTATCATTAATGACATATTCCATTTAAGTCGTACCAACGTAGAAACACAATAAATTGTAAGTGATTTTCGTTTCCTCACTTCATAATCTAGATTTTTTTATAAGGCACAAGACTATTGATAAATTTCTTTTTTATTTTTTTATTAATTTTGATTAATTAAGTTTTATAAATTCAGGCGGAAATGAAGTCAACTCTTTCTTCATTTATTCTTCACTATATCGGAGGAAGTGAGACTCTACCCACGATTTTTCCTTAAATAAAAATGTTGTCTATCCAGAGAAAATCCATTAAAGAATCACCCAATACAACCTCCTTTAACTTCTCAGTAGCTCCATTATATCCCGTTTCCAAAACGTAATTTCGTTAGAAGTTTAATTAGTAAACCAAAGCTCATTTCCGCAGTAAATTTCCATGAAAATCATTAATTATATTAGGCAAGCTTAATTAATAATGCATGTTTTATTACGAAAGAGCTCGATTACGAGGCATTAGAGCTGTGCATGACCTTGCGCGTGTTCTGCAATAAATCCGTTTTTATTAAGGGTTTTACTAGAACTAAGGTACTTTAGGTATAAAAATACCTCAAGGGACGGCGACATTACGCAAAATTCCATTTTATATAAAACATTTATGTAGGTAATAAGGTCATTATGTATATGAAACATTTGTGAGTGCGAAATGAGGCTGTTTCTTGAGGGATTTGCGTGAATGCGTGCATGAGTAGAGTTGAGTGTGCTAAACTATGAGTAACGAATTTTTTAGGGTATAAGACTGGAAATGTGTGTATAGGGTTAAAAGTATCGACAACGTTGCAAATTCGTTCCCTTTAACTCAACAAGTTGAAAACTTTCTAGATACAAATAAGCCGGAGCTTTTATTCAAAAACTCAGCAAAAGTAAATATCCTCGATGGAAATATGTCGAAACATGATTGAGCTTAGAGTTTCGAGTCGATTTTCTCAGGAAAATTCTATTGTGTTTGCAGACGTTCTTTGAACTTGTATTACCTGATGGAAATTCAAGGAAGTGCATTTTCCTTAAGTTATATTCAGAGGAATTGTATTGAGGGGTTTCTACCTTTTACAACCTTAACGTTTTTTTATTTATCTGCTTTAAAAGCAAAGGAAATGATGATAGGCATATGTAGTCGTGCCACCCCATTTGCGGATGATGTAAGTAAAAGAGTAACGTGTAACTCTTCTATGCAGCCAATTTCTGTCTTCCTTTCTGCATTCTATGATCTTTTCTACTAGAATATGTTCATCCAGATTAATTCAGCATTAGGATTGCCGTAAAAACTTCCGCAAATTGTGCTGCATCGCTGGAATGAAAAGATTCAAGTTGAAGTCGGACTGTAACTACTCCCTTTTGAAGGCTTTCTGGATAAGTCTGGATGTGTGAGGGGAACAGTATGAACCTATAAGGAAGGCTTGTACATGAAGAAAGGAAAATATTCCTTTGAAAAGCACCTGCTGGAAGAAACTATCTTTCCTGTCTGGAAGTAGAGACCCCGTTTCCCCTTATTTAATGGATACCACAAAAATCTTCTAACAAGCACCTAAACCTCCAGGCAGAACAATATCATCCTTCGCTTGGCAGCTACTCCCTTGAGTAGTTAAATCTCCTAATTTCCCAATAACTTGCTATTACAACAATATCTATGTTTATTACTTTCTTCTTATTTATTTCTCCATATTTTAATTCTGAAAGTAGCAAAGATCAAAACATAACATTTCCTTCGTAGTTGTGTTTGATTGAAGGCGAGGGCTCTCCCTTAGGGGCTTAGAAATCTCTCTTTAAGGAAATTAGTATTAATCTAGAGAAAGAAAGCTTGAAGGTTGTTCGGATTTCCTAAACTTTGACCCATTTATGTCGCTCAACGTTTCTATAAGGAGAAGCTGTAATTTTGTCTGGATTAAAGATGAGGAAGAAGGTCAAAGCTTTGTTAGGTCAACATAAACTTTTATCTGAATTATGATTGGAGAATAAGGTTAATGTCGTGTGTAGTATTTTCAATTGGAGCTCAGATATTCCTCCTTATGGAACTTAATTTTGGCCCAAAGAACGACATTTTGATACTTTAGATTTTAGAAAACTGTGACTCCTTTATCTAGCTCTACATCAATACGGCAGTATACATAATGCAGCTAAAAATGGAAGTCACAATGTGGTATTTGCCACAGGTGCTCAAATATTCCTAGTTAAGGAACTTGTTTTGACCCATAGACCGAAAACTTGGGGATTCAGGTTATTGAAAACCACGCCCCTTTTATTCAAGCTTTCCTCGCAACAACAAGGGTTTGAAATTTTTATCAAACTGGGAGTTTTGTCGTAGTTGCACAAATGATGTTTTTTGCCAAATTTGGTTTTAACGTTACAACCACAAATTTAGAGATTCAAATTGTAGAAGACTACGAAATCTCTTCATCCAGGCTCTACTTCGCTACAAGAGGAAACTGGCATGTTTTTCTGGATTGCAGCTAAAGAAACAGGTCAAAATGTGAAATTAGCCATGGGTGCCAAGATGTGCCCTATCAATTAACTTGGTTTTGATTTTTAAACCAAAAACTTGAGAATTCAGACTTTACAAAACTGTGACCTCTTTGCCCAGCTTTGCATTGCCAAAACAGGAATCCAGCCGTTTTTCTGTATTATACTTGAAGACAAGATTCAAATGTGGAGTATGCCATGATTCTAAAAATCCTCCCCATTGATCAACTTGGATTCGACCATAAATCGAACTTATCTCACTTTACATCGCTACAACAGGAAGGAACGTTTCCGTGCCCAAAAATTGCTCTCTCAGGAACTTTGCACAATAGAAATTTAGGATTTCGTAACGACTGTAGTTTTGGCCCTCGAAAGCTTCTCATCGTATTAATTCTGCCTGGTATTACCATAGAATGCAAACTTGGATGTTCCGCAATGAGAAATCTGTTATTTCTTTCCTGGATTTTGAAGATACGAAACTTGCCGGAGATTTGGTAAAAGTTCTCAAATTTTCCTTGATAAACTTTGAACAGTCGAAAATTGGATTTTTTGCCATTTAGAAATATTCTTCGTAATATTTTCCTCTTAGGACTTCATTGATATTTTACGCTCCTAGATCTCCTTTACATTCTGCCTTTCGCAAGATACATTCGTAATATTCTCTCTGGATTCAATCCTTCCAAATCAGCCCACCTCGATAGGCGATTTTTCACACCTTTCCAGAAATCACAGCTAAAGTATTGGCAACCGAAGGAGATTCTGGGCCTTCATCTCATCTTACAGATACTTAATGGTGTCAGTGTTCCCGCAAATCCTCTGATGTGTTATTGCAGTCTCTTTGGTCACTGTGAGTTAATGTAAGTCTGAATCAAGGGTTTTCTTTGAAATACTAAATTCAACTTGGAAAACTACCGAAAAAGCTGCATTCTAGTAGAACTGTTCTAGTGATATATCTGGAGTGAAAGAGAACCTTTCGTAGAAACAAGAGGACTTTACGGCCACATATTAAGAGTATTTTTACCATTCTTCTGCATCTCTCATCGTTAATTTTTTTGGCGAATCTCCTTCATAAACAACTAAGAAACTTTTAGTACTTAGGAACGTATTTTTCAATGTATTCCCTCCAAATCCAGAACGATTACACCCTTGAAGATATAAAATCGTTTGTTAACTCGAACTAAATCAAATTACTTCCGCCTCTTAATGTAACATTACAATTATTACAACCCTCTAATCCGAGCCCTAAAGGATCACATCTGCACCGGTGCCAACATGCGATCCAATTGGATTTCGACAACTCTCCTGATGTTGAACAGCATGATGCGTATACCTGCTTTACCTTGCCAATGAAGCAGGGAAATTTCACCCTAATGTGGCTAAATAGGGCTTTAGTAGTGTTTATGGCCTTTTAGTAACAACAGAATGTTAACCACTGATTTCGTTACAAGCCAAAATGACTTTGTTGCCTAGAAAGTTATGGATTTACGCTGAGTTTTGTGGACTACCTATGACGAACTTTTTAAACAACCATTTCCCTTATTATTGGCCTGTTTGAGTAGCAAATTTGGGTGTCACATCTCGCCAAAAAATCCTGTATCTTAGAAAAGAGCAGAGTTGTGTTTGTATTTTAGGACTGTTTTAACAAGATTTTCTATTATAGTTAGACAATAAATTAAATATATCTTTTACTTCTGTTAAGATTGTCAATTTTAACTGAAAATAAACTTTTGAAACGACCTGTGATTTTTGCTTCCTGCGCTTTTGTACCTTTGTGATCGCTGCAGAAATGCATTCAGACAATCTCCAAGTTTGGGAGTCGACACATGTACGTAGTTTTGTAATTTACATACACATAGAAAGGCCCTATTTCGAAGGAATTTTCAGATTTCGTCGTCTCAAAAGCAGCTTCGAAATAGGACCAATTTAGTTGTTGAAATTTTATTGTAGCTTTAGTGCTTTGCCTTTATGTTTTAACTTGCCCTAACAACACTATTTAGTACACAAACTCCTATATGTCCATTATATCATGTATTAACCTGCGCCTCAAAATTGAATTTTTTTAATTGTTTGCTACATGCTATATTGAACATTCAAATAAAAGCGGATTTATACACTCTATTTTCCCAATATTTGCATAACCACTGTATTACACCACGTTTAGTTCTAAAATTACATTTTGTAGACTTTTATGCCGCAGGGATTACAAATATTGTAAATGTTTTTAAAAAAATATTCCTGATAAAAAATGGAAACCACAACTTAATTCTGTTAGTCGTACAAAATTAATATATTGCCGTTTTGATAGAACGCGATCCGTGTAATTTCCCGACAAAAATTTTACTTTAAAATTATACAGAGTGCCCTGAAATGACCGGACAACGCTTGACCAAAAATTCCTGAAACAAAAATAACACGTTCTAGGCAAACTTACCTATATCCAATGGCGCTTTGTTTTATCGCTACAGAGCGCCAAAGTTCTCAAATATCGTTTTTTCGACATAATTCTAAACGCTTTTATCGATTTTCACTCATTTTGGAACTAAGAGTTGTATAAATTGCCATGTTTTGATGTAAGCGGGATCGTTTTTTAATGCGTGGAAATGTTAAAAGTGGCGCGTGGTTCCTAAATAAAAGTTTGTATTTTTGTGCCTTTTGTAAGAATTAATTTAATTTTTTTTCTGCAACCAGCTGACTTTATTTTAGAATATTTCTTCCCTTGTAAAATTTTCGCCGGACAGTTTCTCTACAAAGAAATGATTTACGATACCTTGCAGTTCATCACCGTTGTGAAAGAATATTAAAAAAAACTGAAACGATGTCCAAAGTGCGAATAAATTGTTGAAATGAATTTATTTAGATATTCAGGAAAACGGTCAACATTTCGAAGATTTGTTATAGCATTAAACTAAGTCGGTAGTTATTTAGGATTAAAACTTTTTCCATGTTTCCGTTCCGTCTAAACGACAATGATGGTTTGCAAGGTATATAATTTTTTTTAGATAAACTGTGTCTGGCGGAAATTTTACAAGAAACAAAAAAGTTTCAAAATAAAGTTAGCTATTAGCGAATAAAAAATTAAAGTCATTATTACAGAAGATAACAGAAATGCAAAATTTTATTTACGAAACACGCGTCATTTTTAACGCTTTCACACTTAAAAAAAAGACTCCCTTTACGTCAAAACACGCCAATTTATGTAGTAACTCTTCGTGTTACAAAATCAATGAAAATCAACAAAAACGTTTAGCAATTATTTCGAAAAATCGATATTAATTTCAGAACTTTGTCCCCTGTAGCGGTAAAACGAAGCAACATGGGATATATGTAGGTAAGTTTGCCCAGAACGCCTTATTTTTAGTTAAAGACTTTTTTGTCAAGCGTTATACAGCCATTTCGGAGACACTCTGTATATTTAGCTACGAGAATATCACTCAAACGCCTTACAGCTTTGACCGAGTGATACATTCGTTAGAATGAAGAACGTTACCTCTCAAAGTCACATAAAAACCACAATGAATTTTTCTCAAAACAAGTAAAAATTAGTAGAAAATCTCCATAATTTACTCTTGAACTCACCGAAATTTCCGGAATACCATTAGTAAATAAATGTAAAGTCTTCAAGCTAATGACCCCGATTCTCGAATCCGAAGTCAACATCATTCTCTAAAAAGACGTCAAACTAACGTCAGATCCATTAGGTGCGTTATAGAATGAAGGCTTCACTGTCTCATTGACGTAAATACAGGATTATTTTACATCGGGATATTAATATTCGAAAGTTACCTGAAACCCTGACGCCAGCCCTTTAACTTTTAAATTATGGAAAGTTGTTTTGCTAAGTCACTTTAACGTCACTCTCAGGTTATTATACGGAGTGTCCCAATAAAACGGACTCATCCCGGATATTTCTTATACTGTCGTATTTGGAGAAATTTTCCGGAACACGTCGATTGATTTTTCTTGGGGAATACGTTTTAACGTACTCTTGACGCCTGTACGAGCAACCTCCTAAGAGGAGGCTTTACAACCCCTCAAATTTGAATAGGGAAGAACGGTCGTATGACACCTAGTTTTAGAGGCCTTGAAACCTTCTTTACAACAAGTTGTGATAAAAGTAATTTTGACGAGTCGTTTTTGTAAAAATTTAAATTTAATTTATATTCGTGTTGTGTGTATGATGAATAAAATAAAGTCTTACCTGGTAGAAAATAGCAAACCCAGTAACATTTTTATCTAAATTGATAAAATCGAGAAGCAATAAGAATTTACAAACGAAATTAATTTTTTTTCTTTCAAGTGCGTTTAGCGATAACAAATAAAGTTTGAATTTTTGCGAAAACGACGCGCCAAAATTACTATTATCATAGCCTGTTGTTAAGAGGGCCAAGACCTTTAAAACTAGATGCCAGTCGACCCTCGTTCCTTATCCAAATTTGAGGGGTTGTAACGCTGCCTCTTAGGGGGTTGTTTGTTTAAGCGCCAAGTGTCTCCCAAGAAAAATCAATCCACATGTTTCGGAAAATTTCTCCAAACACGACAGTATAAAAAATATCCGGGATGGCTCCTTTGCACTGGGACATCCTGTAGATACTCCCTAGATTTGAGAATCATTTCTTGATAAATACGTCCAATTAACAAAATCTTAATAATATTATAACACACAGTGCAACAATAGCATATGCGTTTGTATCATCCCCTAGAAAGACCGGTAATACTGCAACTTCATTCTTCCATGTATTCTTTAAATTTTTTTCGTAAATTCCTGACGCAAGATGCTTTTTCACGCACATCATATATTGGACCTTTTAGTCAACTTGGATTAACTTTTGAACACCTAAGTGAAGAACAGAAAAGTGAAAATATTCAAGAAGCACAAGATGGGCCAATAGAAGTTTGGGTCATACCTAAGGAAGATAACTTGCTTCTCTTGGCCGATCAATGGTTTCATCCTTCTGGAGAGCGAAAGAAGATTAAAGGTTGAGAGTAGTGAGTCGTCAGATCATCCTTCTAATTTTCTTAATGATTGATTTCTTGGGCTTTGAGCAGGAATAGAAATTGGAGAGGATAGGAGGTCGTCTAGAGCTTACTTTTGGACTGCATAAATGTAAATAAATGAAGATGTAGAGTGAAGAAATTTGCATTTGTAACAGTAAAAAATTGTGCATTTTTGATTGAATATTTACAGGACGAAAGAATATCTAAAATCAACTTATCATGGCTTTTCAAGAAATATGAAGTGGGTTCGATGAAAAGGAAGATACAGAATGAAGAAATTGAAATTTCGTATTGTTGAAAATTGCAAATATTTAGCTGAATATTCACAGGAAAAAGAACATTTCCTACGAGAAATAGTTTAAATTTGGAATTTTCACAGCTTATGCAGAAATAACCTCAGTAAACATGAACCGACCGACTAAAACTACAAATAGAAAATTTGCAAGCAAAAACGATGCGATCGTTCTCATAATAGAGCGATAATTGAAAAAATGATCTTCTTGAAGATTTAGACAAGGCATAAATACTGCGAGGATGACAATGTAGAATTAATTAAGGGATGATTTGGATGCGTGAAGACATGGAATTTATAACAAAATCTCTCAGAGACATATGAAGAAAAAGAGGAATAATCTTGATACTCCTAGAGAACCTTCTGAAAACGTTTAACAATTCTGTGAAGGCAAACATGCAAAATGAGATGTTTTGGAAGTTTCCAGACTTGGAATCCATGTAGAACCAGAAAACTTAAATAAAAATAACCTTTTTTGGAAACGAAGATTTTGAGTCATCTTGGGGAGACGATCGGTGAAGATGAAATTATAGAATTAAAGAAGATATCTTTTGAATGTTTCTTGGTTTAGAACACGTAAAAGAATCTCATTCAAAGAGTTTCAATAAACAACCGTCGAAATTTTTGTTGCGAAGATGCAGAATTGCCCTTCTAAACACTTTTATAGAAAATGTTGAAGAAATAAGAGTTAGTGTTGTTCAGGGCGATTCTAGATTTGGAACAGAATCCCTCCAAAACACTTCCATAAACCGGCTTTTGAAGCTTCTATGAAGCCACGTATGCAGAGTTATCTTCCTGACAATTTTGCAGAAAATCGACTGAAGAGAAAGATCGAGAACGATGAGAGGAGAGTGTTGCGATATAGAAGACAGGAAACTTATAGAATATCTCTCAAGAAAAATTTTAAGGAATGATCCTAGATTTCGTGAAATAGGAGGATTTTAAAAGATGGAAAGGTCATCGAAAGACACTGATGAGTTATTGCAGAGAATCGAATCTAGGGCATCTTCCTCTTATATTTCCTGCCCTCGAAGCGGTCCGGAAGGGCTCCGGACTTACTGATTATTAATTTTTTCCATTCCATCTGTCTGAGTTTCTCTGACCTGATGGATATCCGGCAGACTAGCATAATTGGAATGTGTTGAAGACAAACACCCTTTATTTCCATACGGTTTTTCATGTCTGAAAATTTGTCCTTTTCGACATTCAGCCCGAGCCGAAGAACAATTTTTTAACCTTTTAGCCTAGTAGTTTATGCCCCATCGAGCGACCCTTTATCCACCCTTTAAACTTCGCGATAACAGCCCTTCGCTACAAATTGCTTTGCAGCTGCAACAATTTGTTCCTTCGACTGTTCAGGCGAAACCAAATTGAAAATACTTTCCAGGGGCAATGTAATGTATCTGTCCGCAGAATAACTATAATATATAAATGTTTCCTGTCAAAGCTGCCTGGCTTTCATTTATTTTACCCCGGGATATTAGTTTTGAAACGAAGAGAAATATGATTCGGTAATACCAGCCCTACTAGATATAGGTTTATTAAACTTTGCGGAATGTTCAGCTGCATCGAAGGCCCATGTCCAAAGTTAATAATCTCTGAAATATTTAGCTGGATTAATGTATGGAGAATTTTAAGTTGTGGTCTCCACTGTACCATTCTTCCATACGATCTTCTTTCAGCTAATAACATGTTTATACTAATTACACTTCCCCCACTACTTTCACATCGATATGGTACGTTGTGTGGGAGCTTACATGCAGTGGCGGCCATATAATTAAGAACGTCTACTTAGTTTACTGAAATTGGAATACGTTAAGAAATTCTGGCGACATTGTAACGATCAATGTTCTCAGAGCAGCTATGGGAATCACCAAGCTTCTACCTTAGGGGAGTTAGGGGATTCCCATGTTCTATAAAAATATTAAATTAGTCGGTGCATTTCAAGTACTGATGGAGAGCGGACGCTAGATTAAGAGCGCTGTTAATTTGTCCCTTTAGCATATACAGGGTTCAATTCAACACATGTGTCGGAAAATTAAGGGTGTGATTCTTTGGCTCATTTTAAGAAATAAAGTTCCTATTAACATGGGTCCGCACACGCACTGTTTTCGAGATACAGGGTATCAAAAAACAGTTGTTTTTTTTTCACTTTTTTGGCAATATCTCAGGAATCGTTTGAGTAATTCACTAAGACGTAGGTTGGAGGCCTGCATTACCATAAGAGGAAGCCATTTTCAATAATCGTTGTGATTCTTGTTTAATTTCTTAGTTTTGTATAAATAAATTTTCTTGATCATGTTGCTAATTTGTTACATGTTTTTCATCACAAAATGCCATTTTTCTCAACAATCATTCACATTGGAGCTTTTGACCATGAGTGCTTTTCTTGCGTAGGACACATTGGCGGTATAAAACGTGCCTCTAAAATGCTAATTTTCCCAGTGGCGTAAAAATTTCACGCAACCCTAAAAGCTCCGCCTCTGGCATGTAGGGAAAAATTTAAGTAGCGCTCAAAACATAACTAATATTAATGATAATAGGTGTACAAAATGTGACTTCTGTATCTCAAACGATTCCTGAGATTCATCAGAAAAGTGAAAAAAAAACAGTTTTTTGACACCCTGTATCTCGAAAACGGTGCGTTTGCAGACTCATGTTAATAGGAACTTTTTTTCTTAAAAGAAGCCAAAGAATCAGACCCTTCGTTTTCCGACACATATTTTAAAACACCCTGTATATTGGCGATAATTTGTGAAAGTTTTTATGAGACTTAGATTTTGCAAACTAATTAAATGTAAAAAATAATGAGAAAATAAAAAAGTTGCACATCACAACTTAGAGAATTAATAAATTATTAAGTTGAGGTCTGTTAAAATGTCATATAAAAATACTGCAACAACGTTAAAATTCTCTAAAACAATGTTTTTTCATCCGATTAAGCATTTTAAGGAATGTGGAACTACACAAAAAAAAACTCGAAAATTGGATTCGGGAACAGAGAGACAAATCGTGAAACTTTCTCGTCGAAATCACGTGATGACCGCGGTTGATATCCAGAAAGAGATTTTTCCAAAAAATTATAAAAATAGAAAATTAGAGTTATCGAACAATTAGAATCGTTGTCTGAATGAAATCAATTTACGTGGACGAGTTACGCGTAAAAAATCGATGTTTTCAAACAAAAATCGCACAGAATACAGTGTTCTAAGGACTACAAAGCATGGGCCTTGTCCCAGCGGAAACACGCTCTTTGGTCCAATGCAACAAAAATCAATCTGTTAGAATCAGATGAGAGGCAGCATGTGCCGCATCCTCCGAACCAGGAATAGCATCCTAAATACACCATAATCACATTAAAACATGGAGGTGAATCGATTCAAGTTTGGGGTTGTTTTTCCTGGTCCCGGCCAGACTATATTCATAAAATTGAAGAGATTATGAATCAGGTCTAATACAATAATATTATGGGGACTATAATGCTACCGTATGCCGAAGAGGACTTGCCTATAATTTGAAAATTTCAGCAAAACAACGACCCGAAGCATACGGCAGCTAGTGTTCATGCTTGGTTCGACCAGATTCTGTGTCTCTTCTAAAATGGCCTGCCTGTAGTCCGGATCGTAATCCCATTGAAAATTCACGGAACGGAGTAAAGAAGGCTTTGAGAAAACAAAACATCAAAAATATTTCAGATTTATTCGACGGTGTTAAACGAGGGTGGTATTCTATTCCTAACGTACATTGTTAGACACGAATTAAGGCTATTCCAAATCGTTGTTTGGAAGTTGAAAAGAATAAAGGCTACCCTACTCCTTACTAATTATTTTACATTCTATTTGTTTGTTTGTTTTTTTATTATTATTTATTTAAATACATCGTTCTTAATTATATGTCCGAGGAGTTTGTTAACTTTTTTATGAAAAAGTGTGTTTTTTTTTTAGTTTTGATTATTGCAATTTTCTTAAAATTCGCTTTATTGATTTCTCTTAAGACCTAGTAAAATCGTTGAAAATGTTATTTTTTAAAGTTTACTTCCAAAGAATTATATTTTCCATTTTTTATATGTCGCTCCTAATTCTACGGCCGCCGCTGTACATCAATATCTTTGGTACCTCATCAGCAACAAAACAATTTTTTCCTAGACGAAACTAGGTTTCTATGCCATCTCTCCTCGGCAATTAACTGAAATATTCATTAAACATGATAATTTAACTGTAATTGGTACTAATTACCGTTCCAAGCCTAGCGTAACTCCCATGCAACCAGCGAGTCAATAGGTACCTATACCATGCATAACACATTTTATTTCCCATACCTATTAATGTGCTGTTAGTTGTTTGCGGTGATATTGCCGGTATTGCTCGGTGGTTTTGATGGTTCTTCGCGGTTTTCTATGATAAATTAACGTTTAACTCGCGAGCAGGTACTCAGTGATGCCTTATTACGGTAAAATTGCCAAAATAGAACATATATTACTCATTTACATGCCTGCTGCACATATTACATGACTCACGGCATTAATTATTGATGTGTGACTGCATCAGGTTTCAAGGGCAGTACCGGCTGAAGCACCTCACTAGACCCAAACATCTTTATATAGCTGGTAGTTTTAGCATCTTCCCAACTCTTAGCAGCAACCCTTAACTCGATGGCTGCAAGCTTTACCCCTTAAACCATATCATACTCAATCGCTTAATTTTTCAGGTATCGGCCCAGTTCCCCTGAATAGTGCCAGCATGAGCAGTGGCCTCATAATCGGACTAGTGGTGGCGGGCCTTGTGGCTTTGCTGATAGTGGTGGACTTGATCTGCTTCTGCCTGTACAGGATCGGTGTGACCGCCCTGTGCTGCGACCGGGCCCGCAGGAAGAAAAAGGACGAAGAGGACCCCAAGCTTGGAAGGTACTTTTTTTTGATTTTTTTTTTTTGCTCCACACTTGAACAAACACGAAGTCACGCTTTTCACCACTTACCAGCCAACATCACTGTTGCGAATTTTAGTTTATACAGTTGGCGATTTCCCCTGCCTTATTGCAGTTACAAAGCGGCACCGGCGCACCCGAATTCGCTCAATCTGCCACAACCGATCAAATTAGCTGGGACACCACTGTAAGACCTAAATGTTATATTTTTTGAGCTTTTGTGAGCTTCCCTATTGAGCATGCATTAAGCATTCAAATTCGTTCGAGAACCATAGTTTCCGGTAGAATTGTTACTTTAATGTGCCCTAATTCTACCTATAGTTTTGCTAGAATGAGTTGAAGTCCAGTAACCGCATGAACCGATAATATTTGTCTTGTAAGTGTCCTTAAAAGCCAAAACGAATTCAGGTAGTTTCCGGGCATGGTTTAAGTGGTTTTTTGCTTAAAATTTACTTGAGAATACTTGTCAGCAAAAATAGTAAAATGGGGCTCTGCCAAGCTCTTTACCTCTAAATATTAGATATTGGATATTTGCGAGTAGAAAGAAAAGAGAAATTCCTTCTAAAAGACAAAAAAATGTACTGCATCATCAAGAAGCCCTAATTAATTCAACAGCCAATTCAAAATGAGGGGACTTTAAATCCTCACTGAATCAGCAGTCTTCCAATCACTACTAATTGCACACTTTAAATCCCTCACTGGTTCCATAGGATTTAATCAACTTTTGAATGTCTCATTTTCTCAGTCAAAATTATTAAAATTGGAATAATTTGGGTTTATGTATTGAAAGCTTTAGAGACATTTTAAATGTCTTGAAACATCACTGGAGACCTCAATTTTAAGTGGAAAACTACTGAAGACTTCAAAGTGTTCGATTTTGATTTGCAATCCAAATCTTAGGACTGTGGCTAGTAAAAGATGCCAATGCAAGTTTTAAGAAATTTTTAGAAGTGGTACGCCACTGGTAGCGCACATGGAAAAATATTAAACGTTTTGGAATTTTATTTTGCTGCATAAATCCTAGAACAGTGGCAATTTAAAAAAAGTCAAAATTAATGCAAATTAGAACAAAATTGAAACCTGTCTTAAGAGGCCACTGAAGGCTTCCACAAAAAAAAGTACTGAAAGTTTCAAAATGTTGTAAATCGGCTAACTCCTACTCAAAAAATCATCACTGGCGTAACATTTCTTAAGATTCTGCAATTTTTCTTTTTTTCCATTTAATTTGTTGGTTTGCTCTTACCCGAAGAAAATTGTAATCTGTGCGTCTCTGCAACTGCTGATTTAAAATGTACATGATTCCAGTTACAACTCTCTACAAATTACGAAATTTAAACGACAAACAACTTGTTCTTGGACATCTTCATGGATTTAAATTCCGCGTACGTACGACCCTGGTTTTTCAAATGTCTCATATTCTGTCAATATTCCCGTATAACAGTGGCGTACTTGCATGGTTTTATTAAAACGTACACAAACGCACGTTTTTCAAATTAGAGAGAACCTTAGCTATTTTATAGTGAGTGGCAATGTACGTGGGCCCTCAGGCACAACACAGAATCGTTCGGTTATCTTCGCCATGATTAAATCATCACTAATTCAACAGGATTTATGTCCAACTATAAAGAACTTTCTCCGTCCCCATTTTTTAACGTTTGACTTTAAACCCTTACTAATTTATCAAACCTTAAGCTGATTTAAGAGACGATTTAAAAGACATTAAGTAAATGAAGATTTACGTACTTAAATTTTCTTACCCGCCTGTGTTTTGTTTGCATGTCCCAAACTAAATCATTACTAATTAAATAGGCGCGAAATTGGGGATTTTTTTACTACCGATTCTTATGTTAATTACCGAAAGATTATAGATTCTTACCAAATCAACAAAGATTAAAGTAAGGCGTACCTTTATCGAGGATGCTCAGCTGAGTTTAATTGAACAAAACATTTATTTTGTAGGAGAAACAGTTTAAGTTGTAAAATTTTATCATTTACGCAACAGTAAGTACAACAAACATGAAGTAAGTAATAAAATTACCAAATGGAAATTTGCTACATTAATTGCTTCATTCTATAACTATTTATGCTCAATTTCAGTCTCTATCTATCCGTAATAATCAATTCCAATCAGCGGAATGAACGCAAAGCAGATTTCCATTTCGTATACATACAGGGTGTTTCAGATTTTAATCGAGAAAATTTAACAGACGATAGAACTCGAAAAAAAATATAAGAAAAGTTCAAATGAACTTGTACGTTTTAAAGCTTCTTTACCGAAATACGTGGTGTTAAAGTTTCAGATTAAAAAAAAAATTAATTTCACAGCTGCCTAAGTTTTTGAGATATCAATTTGAATCTTAAAAAAAAATTAAAATTAGATTATTAATTTAAAACTTTAATTTTTAACAAAGGTTTAAAACGTATTAATTCATATGAACTTTTCTCATAATTTTTCCGAGTTCTACCGTCCGTTAAATTTTCCCGATTAAAGCCTGAAACACCTTGTATATTCACGGTACCCACTTTTGCATAAACGATAAAAATTGTGAATTTGGGCTAAATTTGTTGAAAATCTTTGTCTACACAGTGACTAATTGCTGCACAGAGATAAATAAAATGAGAAACTCAAAATTTTCACAGATAGAGGTAATTAAAAATCAAAATAACTTGATCTTGAAAGAGCATTAGTGTAGATTTATACAGTGTTCCCCAGGATGGGGTTGTCAAGAGGGGAATGTTTCTTATTTTTCATTTTACGAGAAAAATGAAAAAATAAAAATTTTTGTTTATTCCAAAACGGTTTTCACCGTTTCAATTTTCCTTGTTGATACAAAAAAATATCGAAAAATAGGCCCAATTTGTTAAAGATGCTTCTAAATCCCAAAAATTAATTCTCATTTTCATGGCGATCACAATCAAGACTTTTGTTTACTAAATCTTTAATACAATAATTCAACAAAAAGAGGAAACTACAAATAAAAATTTCACACTATCCATTCACCACCTTCTTGAACGCACAGCTCAAATCTTCAAAACAATTTACTATAACTTCTTGGGATCTCTTCGAGTGGAAAAGAAGCCACAACATCTTTGATCCTCTTCTTCAAATGGTCTGCATAGTCCTTGCATATGGTAATATGTGGGATAAAAAGAAGATAACCTTAGGATAACGCAGATGCCCCGGGGACGAAACATATGGTTACATAACTCATGAAAACGAGAAAGAATTTTTGAGAATTTAGAAAAATTTTCAACTAATGGACCTATTTTTCGATATTTCCCTGTAAGGAAAAGGAAAATTAAAACGATGACAACTGATTCAACCGTTTTGTAATAAGCAAAAACTTTTATTTTTCCATTTTTCTTATAAAACGAAAAATAAGAATTTTTCTCCTTTTCGCAACCACATCCGGAGACATACTGTATATTCTACTTAGATACAAAAAGCTTATCAACCTATAATTCTAGAGATTTTGAGCTTTGGCTCAGAAAAATATGACGCAAAAAATCGAAATTTTCGTTTTCCACAGTTTTTAGCGTACATTTTCGTGTTATCCAGAAGCCACTTGAAATGTTTCTTCTACACTTTCTGAATGTCCCCAATCAAAGGTGTTTAAACTTCCACTAAAAAAACACTAAAATCTACGGTATTTTTATTTCCAGCGAAGAGAAAGAGCCCCTCAACCAACCAGCGGAAAAACCTGTGAGCGTGGAATTCGACGGACGACAAGTTTACACCAAACCTGGAGAAATTATTGGAAAACATTCGGCAGTTTAGTGCAATTTCGTTACTAATTTAAGTGCAACATTTACTATTAAGCTCCTTGTTTGCCAAATGTGTTAAAAAGACGTCGTAGAGATTAGAAGGCACTAAATTTGAATCATTCAACCTAAAAAAGCTTAACACCAAAAAATCTAGCTCTCTTTCAATTCCTCTCTTAGTTTTCAATTCTCAACTAAAAGAGACAAAGCAAAACATGAATTATCATGACGCTCCTTTGACGAGATCGAATAAACTTGTAATGGCACTCTGCCAATAGATCAAGAGATATTGTCTGAAATTGAATAGACAGGAGTGGGTTTTACTATTAAATTAATGTCTTATACAATTATTATGTGCCAAACCGCTGCCTACTATTATAGCTGCATTGATGATAGGTGCTTGCACCTCTCAATTGTGCTTGCGCTCGTAATTAATCACGTGCAGAACCCAATTATTTCGTTAATGAGAAACGAGAGCTCTATCACAAGGCAGCGATATATTATTGTTGCTTTTGCTATGAAAGTATTGCCCGAAATTGCTAGAAAATAAGTATTTATGTTGTAGGTTTAAGTAAGCGTGGTACTTAGTGGAAGAGTCTCAATTAAATTTCGGAAACTTGAATCATTCCAGACGAATTATTGTGTATTATTTCTAGTTCTGACATCACTCACAACATCTCAATACGTACGTACTTAATTCTCTAATAATGTGTAATATTACAAGCTGTACCAAAGCGTAATTCTAGAAGTTGCTTATTTTATTTAAAGCATTCATGTTTATAATATTATAGATGGATACTTGTATGTAGCTTTTGATATTATTTCAATAATAAAGTATATTTGTCCAAATAAGCGTTCTTTATCTCTGCCCAACAATTTGGATAATAATAAACTTAAAAGTTACTGAAAAGTTATATTCCATATAGAGACAATGATCGGAAAAAAAAAGGAAACATATATGTTCTCAAGGATCAGTGAATCAGGCTTGAAAAACTGGTTCTAAATTTATGTACAAAAACAGTCAATAATAGTTGCAAGAACGAGCCCTAAAGTCAATCAACATCTTCAGGCCGGACCGGTAGATCTAGGGGAATCACTGACTTCTGATTAGCATCTCGAGAAAGTGCTTTTCGCATGTCTGAAAAAAATTGTTCAATAAGGTTTTCCACCAAATGATCCACCACCTCACCATAGGCATCCTCATCAGGATCCCCAGAGTAATATTCCAATACTGTCCGGTATACAATATAACCCAAGTTAGTGTACATTTTTATGGCAACTTGATTACTGACTCTCACGAACAAATCAACGAAATAAGCCCTTTTCCTGAAAAATTGTTTTCAAGATTTTAGTAAATACTCAGAGCAATTATGGAAAATCTCTTACTTCTCAGACACATCCTCCAAATAACTCATTAACGTTGCAGCTAAACCCAATCGTCTGTAATCAGGGGAAACTGTGAGTGCTGTAACATGACCATGCCAATTTTCACCTACGCCCTCAGCTTTACCCATAACTCAAATGGAAAAACAATGCTCATAAGTATTATTTATATTCAACATTAGAACTTTAATATATACTTTTTCAACTGTGCTTCAAATATCAGCAAAACTACTTACTGTATCCCATAATTTCCCCACTAGGAGATTCAGCTACTTGAAAATATTCGGGCCAATGTGCAAGATATTGCATATAAAAGGGCAGTCCATAGGTCTCCGTTAGAGGATCCAAATTTCTAAACAAGCAAATTAATTCTTTATTGCTCATAAGATCACAACGTAACACAGTAACGTCACAAATAGAATATTACAACCTCTGTAACAACACTAATAAACTATTATGCATAATCATATGCTATTCCCAATATGCTCCAAAACTAAACTTAAAAATCTAAGCTAAGCTTAAGACTTTAAGTTCGACTTTGGCCTATGGAGGATATTGGCTTGTAGTAGCTTGAAAAGTGAATTGGAATTAATATAACATTTGTTTAAGCAGAAAAATCTTCATATATTATTTAAATATGTTATCATTTTTGACACACAAGAGATAAGCAGGTAACAAGTTAGATATATAAGATTTGGATCCCATATTTAGCTTTACAATAATGCATTTAATGACATTAAATTTAATATCACCAGTTCAGTAGATCTTCCAAACCTAAAACTAAATTGAGTATGTACTTTCATGCATCTGCTTACTTTTTAGAAAATTAATAATTCAGGCTTTCTTCAAGACCATACTGCTTGACAATGTCCTTTCTTGTAGAGAGGCACCATATTTGCCTTTTTTAGGTCTTTGGGAAAGATACCATTCTAAGAATATCAGTGGATGATATAGACAAGTAGAGAACTTATACAGGTATCACCAGTTCAAGTGGAAACATAGGGATTGTACAAGTGGGAGAAGGACTGCATAAAGTTTAATATGTCACTGACAGAGACCAACGAAATAGGTTGTGAGACTAGCAGCTCATGTGGGTGGAACCAGTTCACTGTTACCAGATCTCTCACCGTAATGTAAATAAGTACCTACTGCGATTTATTAAAATTAAGTGGAATTCCGAATATTTTGTTGTCGCCGTTTTTGCCACTGTTCATTATTTTGTTGCTGTTGTGTTTCACTGAATTCGATACTGATATTGTACAGAATACCCATTTTAACAACTAATTTGTCATTAAATTAATTATATATATTTGCGTATTAATAAAAAAATTTAGTATTATTTTTTCAAGAATTTTTATTTTTCTGAACATTTAGTTTAAGGCTCATATAATGTGTAAGATACCACAAGAAGAAAAGAGTATCTCTACCCAGATCCAATATAAATTGGTCAGGAAGATATGATGAAACTTTGTGAGGGAGACTGATGACAATATTAATTGTTTCATATTTGTCCACTGGTAAGTAACAGAAATATACTCTCAATGCCATTGAATGATATGTGGGTAATTAGCAAACTTGTGTGATTAAAAAATTGTTTGCTCAAGCTTTTGGCTATTTTCTAGGAATCATCAGTGATTTAACTTCACTTTCTAACTGAAACAATTTAAAGTATTTCTTGGCGCTAAATAATTGATGAACTCAAATGGCTATCAAGTGTAATCGTAATTAAGTGTGCCTTAATGGAAACACCATTTTGAAACCCTGTGTTTAATGTTCTGTCATGTGCAAGTTCTTGCATTTGATCAGCCATCAGACACTACATTTAAAAAATGTGAAAACATACAATTTTTGAATAGTTTTGGGGGTTAAAAATGAAACACCCTACTATCCAGGTTAAGCGTCACAATCTAACTTACAAAATTATAAAAATGATGAATAGCCCAAAGCGTGGGTACCCTGTATAATGACAAAGAAAATTATTTTACACAAAAATATATCAAATACACGGAAAAAATGTGACAAAAAATTTAGTACTTACACATTATTGAACTTGTACATGTCATCGCAAGTAAAAGGTCGAAGAGTGGTCATTGTAACTGAATAATGGTGATTTTTTTATAGATAAGGCAAAGGGAAGAACCAATAATTAAAATACAATATAAACAACTAACTTTGTATAATTAATTAATAATTAAAAGTAAAAAAGAAAGTTGTACAAAAGTCTACTGGACAAATACACAGACACACATAATGGAATAACCCCACTTTTCAAACATTCGGCATTGACATTTAGGCCCGAGATTGGCGTTTTCAAAGGTTTATCACAGTTCTGTACATTAATAACTATCTACATAGATATAGAAAAAGCGAATATTGGGATATTGAAGGAGAAAAATAACGATGAAGTCTTTATTTTCTAAACGTAAAAGCTTATTTTATATAAAACAATAAGTACCGTACTAAAATTAGCAAAATAATTTTTTTTACCAAGCTAGAACATTTCGGGATATTAAAGGGGTAATTCAAGTACAAATGTGCTGCCCTCTAACGATGGCCACCATTGATTTTTGACTGCCCCGAAATCGCCATTTTCTTTTCCATGCGAGTCTGCTTGTAAAGACAGGTTAGCGATATTTTCCTCAAATTTTTGCTTATATTAGGAAAAATTAAAGGTAATCTTAAATTTACAATTTAAGCGCTCCATTCCCAGCTCGTTTCGCACACATATCACATAAAGCACTCTTTATAATTAGAGAAATATGCCAGTATTTGTTAGTTGAAACCAGCATGCCATGCAACATGGTCTTCTAGTTTGAACTAAGTTGTGAAACAATTTTTAAACATTCCCTCTTATTATTTTCAGAAAAATGCCCTCCGTAACGCTGAAAGACGTTGACCAGCACAAATTCGTCAAAGCTTTCTCCCAATTCTTAAAAAAGTAAGCACCCCTAACCTCCATACATAAACATCCACATTTTGCTAACTCTGTAACTCAACAATACCAAGTTTCCTTCCAGAACTGGCAAACTAAGGGTACCAGAATGGATTGACCTAGTTAAAACATCCAGGGCAAAAGAATTGGCCCCATATGACCCTGATTGGTTTTATGTTAGATGTGCTGCTGTCATCAGACACATCTACATCAGGAACCCCATCGGAGTGGGTTCTATAACAAAGATCTTTGGTAGTCGAAAACGCAACGGAACTAAACCTTCTCATTTCTGCAGGTCTGCTGGCAGCATTGCTCGCAAATCTTTGCAAAGTCTTGAAGGTAATTCCCTCATAATTCTGTTTGTATTTTTTACAATATTTGGGTTTAATAGGACTTAAGTTGATTGAAAAGTCTGCTGATGGTGGAAGGAAGCTTACGCAACAAGGAAGAAGGGACGTTGATCGTATTGCAGCACAGGTGAAAGCAAAGGAGAAAAGGGCTCTTAAAGCCAGTGCCGTTTTGACATTGTAATAAGTGTTAATATAAAGTAAATTGAGGTTGTTGGGATTTTTTTGATCAACATTCCTTGGATAAGTTTTAAAATAGTGACAATAAAACAAAAAGAAGTGCTTCTTAAAGTATTATAATCACAGAACAAACAGATTGAGATCCTGTGCACAATAAACAGCATAAAATGGTCATCTTGAAGCTATAATCAGATGTGCATAAACAAACACAATATATTGTACAATGGAAATCACAGTTAAAAATACTTGACAAATGAAAAAAGACATGTAAAACAAAAATGATAAAAAGACCAAAAATCAAAACTTCCAACAGAAGCGTCTAAACATTAATACAACAGACATTGATAGTCTATTCTAAATTTCAGTCTGGAAGATAGCTTTTGCAGCTCATAGTTGCTCTTAAGTAATAGCTTCAGAGTTTAGATTTAAACATTAATTATAATATTCACTGTTGGCACAATATGTCTTTGTATATAATTTACAGTGGTGTGCCCATAAAATGGCCATAACTATCTATTAGAAAACAGTCTCTTTTGAGAATATTATTAAATTAACATTAAGTTCATTTTAAAGTGCCTCAATAAAATTCTGAAATACTGTAATTAGAAGAGTATAATATTATCTTGGTGCAATCATTTTCCATGCTCTAGGATAAAATACAAATTTAGTTCATTAAACATTGCAACAAAATAGCTCATACAAGATGACTTTAGGGAGCGAAACCTAGCAGTTTCTCGTGGAGTATGGTCTGTTTTACTGTTTCCTTTCACCCCAAAACACCAATCTTTTGCGATAAATTCACCCTGCATGAAAGACCCATTTAGTAATATACCTAAGTATATGAAAAGATTTTTAATAGAAATTAGAGATTCTATCTATCACAATACGTACTCAGTCGGGGAATTAACCTAAATATCTAGATGGAGAGAGAATTAACGTCTTGTAACATTTAAAGGGCACTACAGGAATAATATACGTTAATACGAACATTAAGTAGTGAGGGGTTATTCTCTACAAATACTGAGATGAAAGTTCGAAATCGAGAAACACTCTTAGTGCTTAAGTAAACACCTCCTAAGTCGTTAATTCATTAAATACTCCTTAATTGTAACATTTGAAGTTGAACGAAGATAAAATTTCAACCTTAAAGCCTTAAGGCAACAATAAATTAATTAACGGGCTCTTAAAGGTTGGTTTGTGTGGGGTTAGCCTCGGTGCAGGCTTCGTTGCCATTTTGCCTGAGCCAGTGCCTCAAATTTCGGGTCCTTTCAATTAGGGTTGTTGTGGCACCCTAAAAAATTAAGCAAAATTGCAGACTAAATGTGATGATGTCATTTGAACGTTAGTTGAAAATTCAAAAGTTCTGGTGAAGTAAATAGAAAAATTGTCACTTAGCAATATGTAATTTTGTCGTGTTTTGGATGCAAATTCCATTATTTAATTAATCTGAAAATCGGAAAGGCGGTAATAAGTTAAAGAAAGGTAAGCCAGAACATGTGTTTTAAAATTGACTTCCATGAGAATTACTTATAGAAACATAGTAAGGATTTAACAAGAAAGGAGGGCCCAAAGGACCAGCTAAGGCTGAAATAGTCATTTGGAATGAACAATTCAAAGGGAGAAGGATTTTCATTTTTTTACTTTACCTGCGAGGCATGAGTAACGACTGTACTTTGAGCATTTGCCAAAGCAACATGTTGTCTGTAATTATGCAATCTGTCCGCTAAAGTGGGAATAGAAGGAGGAGCTGGTACACTTGCAGATCCCGCTAAAACTGGCCAACCAAGATCTGGATACACTAGCGGAGGAATCACTAAAGAAATAAATGTAATGAAATAAAAACAACCAAAATTCTTTACGTACCTTGAGCAATACTTGTCTGCTGCTGTTGCGTTCTCAAAACGTCCCAAATTTCCCTGATCTCTGAATTCAAATTCTCCAAGCTCTGGATAATCTCTGAAGGCTCCTGGAACTCCGACCTGCAAATCACCTTAGGATGATGGTTATTAATGGCAATCTCTGCTGCAAGAAATTCAGTAGAACTGATGCCCGAGCTGGCACTATGGGATGAAATATCGCTCAAAGTTGCATCATCCAATTTGCTTTGGTCGTTTTGAACGTTGGCTCTATGCAGGGACTGTTCCAAATGGCGCAGCCTAATCACCTTTTCACCAAGAAGACTTCGAGTGCGGTGAAGATTAACTTCCATATCTGTCAGCTCTTTTTCTTCCTGACAAAGCTGCTGCAAAGTGTGTCTAGCCATTGATCCGTGTTTTAGCTTCAACTCCTTTTGGCGCTGCTGAAAAAGCGCTTTCTGGCTCCTCAAGCTCTCTTTTGCTCGCTTAATTGAGTCGCGCTCCAAATGGATTCTGTGGCGGAAGAACTCCAACTCTGAGCTACCCTCGAATTTTTGACCATCAGAAAACGGGTATCTGCAAGAAACTTGTTAGCAACCTACGTTGCTAACACTCTGGACAAATACCTCAAATGATAGGTGTCACTTTGAGAATTCTGCGGAAATTGATCTTCCAAATCTTCAAGCTTCTGCAACTGCTTCCTCAAGTTCTCGACAGGGGAACAAGATCTTTGATGATTCCTCCTGGATTTAGAGCTCAAGTTGTTGGTTTTCACTGTAGAGGAGCTCTTAAGCCTACCCTCAAATATATCAGTATTTGATAATATAAATCTTAAACTGCAAAATCCCACCTGGAAAACAACTTCTTTTTTCCTTTTGCAGGATTAGTGCTATCAGACGAGTCATTTTGATTGGCTTTCTCATCGCTCTGATAGCAGTTGTCGCTGACTGATGTATCCAACTCCTGTACTTTAATCACTTTGGCATCAGTTTTGATGTTGTTTGACGGTGTCGGTGGTTTATCGAGCAAAATTTTCCTTGAAGGTGAGTTTAAAGGTGTCCTGAGGGGGTAGAAATGTTGTAAGTGAGTTTCATAGAAGATTTTAAGGAGGCACCTGTCTTTGTTGTTTGAGTGGCTCTGCTCAGTTTCAGAGCCTGTAGTGTTTGTAGCAGTGTTGTTGGTGCTGTTTTGCTCCTTACGACGGTTTCGCTTTTCGAGCGATAGTTTCACTTCGGTTTTCAATCTGTAAGAATTGTTGTAAGAGGTTTGAAAACAGGAAATCAAATTGCTAACAATGCCGTGATTTCAAAAATTCCTGTTCCAGTATATCCTTTTAAAATCATACTATTGTAATATCATCCAGTATATCATTTTAAATGCATACTATAACCAACATTTAAAAAAAGACCCACCTTAAGTACTTCTCCTTCAAACAACGATATTTATCCTCCAAAAGCCGCTTTTCGCACCGAATTTTCTCAAACTGTCTGTCATCTGTGGAATTCTTGCTTTTTAAAGATTCTGTTTCCCTCAGGAACAAATTCTTTATTTCCATCATTTCAGCGTGGTGGTCTTGCTTTAGCATCTGCTCCTATGTAAATCGCTATTACGTTATTTTTCCTTCTCTAGAAAATGTCCTAACCTCAACTAAAAATTCCCGTTTTAGTTCTTCAATTAAAATCGAATGATTCTGACGTAGCTGCTCTATCTCAGCGTTATGATTTAAAATAAAATCGTCTTTTTGCTTTTCCACACGTTCAGCCAACTCCCTCTCAATTTCCACCAGTTTGTCTTCGTAATACTTCTCCAACTCTTCCTTCTTAAACTGCAAAACTTCTATTAAATGCAACTCATTATTATACATAAAAGTACCTCATAATGTTGCTTAATCGTCTCTTGTTCCTCTTTCAGTTTCCCACCCATTTCTTCAGTTAATTCCTTAATTTTCCTATCAAAATTCAGTCTTTCTTCTTTGGTCCTGGCATCCAACTGGCTTTTAAGACTATCTACTTCAGTCTTTAGAGTTTCTTCATGCTTTAGTTTCTCTTCCTGCAAAAACAAATCATTTACTGTAATCAAATGCAGGGAGCAAAAAAATCATTTTAACCTCCAAAATCGTGTCTAACTCATGTTTATGAGACTCCTCTAACTTCAGCTTAAAATTAACCAACTCCTCATTTCTCTCCTCCCACAGTTTCTGTTTAAATTGAGCCACTTTCTTATCAGCTCTGGCCTCAAAATTAGATTTCACTTTTTCGTCGGGACTAGAATCACTATCACTATGAAACATATCTCCCACCTTCTTAAGTTCTAGTTTTTCCAGGCTTTTTGTATCCTCATCCGAATCAGAACCTAATTATTTAATTATAAACAAGCTTCTATACAAAAACAACGAAATCACCTGGATAGTTGATTGTTAACTTGGGTGTAACAAAGTCAGGAGGCACTTTTATCAGTCTCAAAGTACCTCCCGACTTCTCTGGAACTGGAGACACAGAAAAGCGGGTTTTTAACATTCCAACCACCTCGTCTTTGGGTTGCTTGTCGCTATTATTAATCTCCTCCTCGCTGGAACTCTTATCAGAAAAAGTAATACCAACATCAGTCATGTTTTCCAAATTAAAACGTACACTTTTTTTGTCATCATCATCCTTATCGGACCGATCAGCTAAAGATACCTTTAAAAAAGATCATCAGACTTACTCAAATATCTTAAACAGATACCTAAATACCTTGTCAAAATCCATGCTCTTTGAGTGTTCAATAGCCCTCAAGATACTCTTAGGCGCATCCAGTCCTTCACTTCTTTGAGCAGGACTAGGAATAGCTTCCCCTTTCTTGGTATTTGATTTCAGAAACATGGAACCTCCCCCTGTTACTTTGAGCTCCATTCTCTCCAACACCCTTGGATGTTTGTCAAACATTCCCATCTCCTTGTTCTCCTCATCAAAACTACTGAATTTGTGCAGAAATTTGTTGCTACCAACTAAAATATCTTCTGAGCGTTGTTTGAGTAGTTTCGATTCATGTCGAGGGCTGTGGGCAGGACTCAGTTTTAAAGGCGATAGACGTATGTCTCGTTTTCGCGAAGCTAAAAATCGCTTTTTAATTAATCCCTGATTATACCAATATAGAGGTTACCTAAAGAAAGAGGTTGTAATTTCTGAACATCAGCCAGAGACTCCTCAAAACTCTTAAGTTCATCTTCTTTGGCGTAAGTAGCATCTTCGGTGGGTTCATTTAACGACAAAGACTGACTTTCAGCTCGAGCTTTTTTAACTAAAGAGCGATATACGTCGTCCAGAGGGTGCTCCCATTGAGTTTTCTTGGTTGTTAAATTGTAGTAGTAATAGGATTTAGATTTCTCGTCGTAGCTAAAATGAAGCGGCGATTATTAAAATAAGAAATATTCCATAATTGATTGTCATTCAAGGATAAAAAGGAGTTTTTGAAGGAATAATAGAAATAAAGATCTCACTTACAAGGTAGATAATATTCTTTTTAGGGTATTGTGAGTTAAACTTAAAAAAAAAATTCAAAAGTGTTTAATATCTAGTTACGCGCTTCTCCAGTATAAGCAAAAAAATAGCCGATTGTTGCATTTATCTCTGTTCACCTATGCACGTCACAATGCATCAGAGAAAAACAGACAGCTACATGCGGCCATTTTTAATCCTAACTGAAAGAGCCCTTCAAAATATTTACAATCATTGTATAAACTCTAGAATCAATAGATCTTACGGCTCTCGTATATTTTTTCAAATCCCATAAATTTCTGGATGTTTGTTGATTGATGTTATTTAAGACCGCGGGTGTATTTCGGTTCACCCGATGAAATTGGACACTGTCTCCTTCTTGTTTGTTTTTCTTATTTTTTTTCTCTCCTTAGGCTCGACCCAAGTTACATTCACTCCATCTTAACGAGGTGTCCGAGTCAGGGCCTTATTACTAAGCAATTATTATATATCTTTTCATTAAAAACTTTAAAATCATTCCTGCCAGTGTTTTCTTATAAAGGGAAAACTCGCGCGCACAATCATCAATACCGCTTTTCTCAAATTTTGTGAAAATCCTAACTCTAAAACAATTGTTATTTCAGTTTTCAACCATTCGTAATAACTAATAATGATCAGTAATTAATTCAATTAAATCAATGCATATACAAAAACTTTTCCTGAGCCAACGGAACTACTCCACCATTCTCCCTACGACTATGTATGTACAACAAGGATAGAACAAAATTCATGCCACCATTTGACATTTCTCAACAAATCAATAGGAATTTTTAACCTCACTTTCCGCAACACGTTAACAAAATAAATAATCACAGAACCAATTTCGCATTTTCTAACATTTCTCTTAAATTTCCATTGAAAAACACATATTTTAAATAATTTTACACTCACAGAACGTCAAACCACAAGTCCAGTTGGAACCAGCTTGAAAATATAAGGTAAAGGCATTCTTTAAATGCAAAACTAATGAGGTTTCTTGGGCACAATCTGATAAAACAACATACCCCATTACCACCCTGTAGAATTTTCCTAAAAAGTATATTTTCCAACTCAGAAGATAAAATGAGTAATATTCCAATGAACAGAAAACCTAGATACAATGGAAAATCAAAGAAACGCCAATGGGAAGATAGGAGGACAGACAAAGGGGCTGGTCTGAGCCCAAAAATTCCTAAAATTGAGGAAAACAACACAATAGATACAAATAAAACTGAAGACAGAACAGAGAAAATCAAAAGACGTAAATTTGCAGTGCTCCTGGGATATTCAGGTGTGGGCTATTGGGGAATGCAAAGAAACCGTGGTACTAAAACCATAGAAGAAGACCTAATTAAAGCTTTATTTGACGCGAAATTCATTAATAAAGAGTGTTATGATGTGGTGCAGAACATGCAATTTCAAAGGGCTGCCCGTACTGACAAAGGAGTAAGTGCAGCACGGCAAGTAGTTTCCATGAAGCTTGGAGAAAATTTTGAAATTAGTAAAGTGAATGAAAAACTCCCTGAGAAAATCAGGCTCTTTGCCGCGAAAAGAGTCACCAAAGGCTTTAATTCTAAAGGCCAGTGTGATTTTCGAACATACATATATGTTCTGCCTACTATTGCTTTTGTAGACACAGAAAAATCACAAAAAGCCTTTAGGATAAAGGAGGAAACTTTAAAACAAATCAATGAGATATTGCAGTTATATGTTGGAACTAAAAATTTTCACAATTTCACTGTAAAAAAGAAACCATGTGATCCAAGTGCAAAAAGATTCATCAAATCTTTTGAATGTGAACCTCCATTTGTGAAAGATAATGTGGAATTTTGTGCGTTAAAAGTGTATGGGCAAAGCTTCATGATGCATCAAATCAGGAAAATGGTAGGATTGGTTTTGGCCGTTGTCAGAGGTATGACTACACAAAATACAGTAATTAAGGCATTTACTAATGAAATTGTCAATGTGCCCCGGGCTCCAGGTAATTTTTATTGACTCAATAAGTACAAAACTAAAAATTTTTCTTCAGGTTTGGGATTATTTTTGGATTATGTACATTATGAAAGGTACAACTATCGTTATGGTGAAGATGGAATGCATGAAAAGCTCACATGGGAAGAGGTCGAAAATGATGTGAAGGAATTTAAGGAAAAGCATATTTTACCTACAATTTTGAATACAGAAATAAATGAAGGGGCCATGGTACGAGTTTCATAATATAAGTTTATCAAATTACTGATATTATATTTAAAGATATGGTGGATTCAAAATAAACTTGCCAGGCATTCTTATGATGAAACAGGCGAAAAAGATGAAAGTGATGATGAGGCAGTTGGGGATGATGAAGAAGAGGAACAAAATAATTCTCACAATGAGCCTGCACAGGTTGCACCAGATACAAATGAGCACATTGAGAATAAATTGTAATTGTATTTTATTTAATAAACATTTAGAAATATTTTTTTGTTCTAAATGTTTTATAAGGTAAATCCTTTGTGCTATCTGAGAAAAATTTCTTGAACCAATTGTAACATTAAACTTTTGGATTATTATGAGTTAAATAGGTCATGTTTCATAGTAAAATTTTTCTCCCATTTCCAAAATGACTTAAAATATGAATTAGGTACCTACCATGGTTTCCACCCAGGAGGCAAAGCTTTCATCAGTCCTTCAGTAGCTAGTGGAAGAAGTTGGGGTTCAGAATCTGGATCAATCCCGATCTTGACTGCATAGTCCTTAATTTCTATAAAATTATAAGCTAATATGTATTAAAAAAAGAGTAAATAATAGTATTTTAAAGAAAGGGGTTAACAGAGCTCAAAGAGTCTTTAATTTTCAAAGTCTTTAGTTGAGCTAACTTTATTCACTCTGATCATTTAAGAAACTAATCTTTCAAAAATAAACACCCTTTTATGGATATCAAAAGACCAAGTAACCACAACTCAAACTTCTCTAATCCCCCGAAAAACTCCAAATTGCAATGATATTGGGGCTACAAAGGTAATGTAAACAAACTGTTCCCTACCTTGTACTGAAGGGTGGCTGGTTTCATCAAACACTTCTTCGCACACTGTAGACATGATTGTCTTGGTGTATTGCCTCTATTTATTCAGAAACAGTTTTTTAATCATTTTACTGGGTTTTTCTCGTTTAAACCTCTTTAAAAAAGCCGAAAAATCCATCCTTTTGAATTTAAAATTAGAGAATATTTAAGCATCGATCGAAAATCATTGGCTGTTGACACTGACAATTGACAAATGATATGAATTTAGAGTATATGTTGACGCCCTCTATGCATAATAGCCAAATTACAAATAACGATATACTGATGCATTTTTTCAAGTCTAATGCGTTCGAAAGCGTAAAAGGCCAAAAACAAATTTCATAAATTTATTTTTTTAATTATTGTTATTTTATCTTTAAAATTATAAATTCACTTTACAATTATGGGATCGACCTACTATAAATTCAATCTAAAACTGTAGTTTAATTCTAGAATTGCAAATTGTAGACGGATTCCCTTGACAGTTTTCTCATTTGCTTTTGGAAACAATCCATTTAAATAAATTATCGGTCTACCGTACTCGAATGCGACCTGGACGTAATAAAACCCATATTTTATGGATTCATTTCCATCGGTTGGATAGACATCAATTCATCACATCGATCATTCAAATAGATCATCAATTCCGGCTGTCTACTTAAGAAAAAAAGCAGTATTGGAGCATAAGAAGGCGTGGCAAAAACGCTGTTTGTTACATTTCAAAAAGAAAAAAAGTTTCGCAAATTTTTGGGTAGTTTTTTTCTTTAGATTGTCCTTATTTTTATTTCGGTTTATGCTCTATTATTTACTTTTCAGTTTGTTTTCTCGTTCATTTTTTTACATTTTTTCTCTTTTTGATATTAAAATTTCTAAATGTAACTTGATTTTTTCAAAAAAAAACTATCATCATAGTAAAATACGCAAAAAAGATCTTAATATAAATAATTATTTCTTCTTTTTTCCCCCGGACTGAAGTCGATGGAAAGTATACTGGGACTCATGAAAATTAAGATCAATGAAAAAGCGCTTCATATCAAAATTCAACTTTAGCAGCCGTTTTAGAATCATGGAAAGTAGTAACTGAAAATTATGCATCCAATTTATTGTCGGGTTTTCTTGATTCACTTCAGAGGTCTTTGAGGATAAATGGTGAGTTAACAAATAAAATACGTTTATGAACTTTTATGTATAATTAAATTTTGTTAAAATGAAGGTATTTTCTTTTTATCGCACCTTTTTTTAATCAAAATACTTTCTAGACGTATTATTCAAGGAGTATTAGTTCAAACGTACAATTGTAGATTTAAACTACAATTTTAGATATTAAATTATATCAATCAAAAATGAAAATCGCAAATTTTGTTGTTGCCCGTATATCCGTCATAAATGTATGTTTACATACATTTGATGATGAATAGTAAATTGTTTGATTAACGTGCTACATTTACGGTTTATCACCTATTCTGAGTACTTTTTTAATGATTATTAGTCATTTATTATATATTAGCGCTCCTAAAAATGAATATTATTAGGTTATTATCAGTTACTGGTAATACTGGCGTCATTTAATTTTGATTGGAAAATTATTGCTTTTTTCACCCATTTCTCTTAGAAAATGAAAAAACATGTGCTCTGAAGTAAATTTCTTATTTCAAATTGCAATATCAGATCTGAAAACTAAACTTCTACCTCTGAGGTATATACTACAACTCTCACGCTGACTAATTTCTAAATTGACATTCCGATTTTAGTGATTTTTTTAATTGACTTGTAGGTTAATTATTTAGAAATTATTTCTAATCCTCAAACTTATAGAGGAAATTCGTTATCTTTACATACAGGATGAACTAAACATACTGCATTTTTTCCTGAATTTTTTATTTCACAAAACATCACTAAAATCGTAAAATAGGTATCGAAGTTATTTAACATTAAACTTGTGGAATATTTTTAATGGTGCGTTAATTCTATCCAAGAGTTTAATACAAACGAAATTGTTTATAAAAAAAAACAGGATTCTAATTATTTAATGTACCTATGTCTGAGAAAACTTCTTTACTACTGGTTATACACTGTAAATCTCTAAATAAACCTGAATTATCTATTATTTTTATTATTTAGTACCTACTAAATATAGGTACCTATATCATTATAAATTTTAAAATCATCTTAATAATATACAAACTATAAGGCACATCCTTAAAAAGACTAAAAATGTATAAATAGTCAATAAACGCTATAAAAAATGTCTAGTTAAAGTAATAAACGGTACACAACTGGAAAATGAACAGTTTATAATAAAATCTTAGGACTACCATAGCGTGAACCCGTTCCTTAGGACCCAGCACTATGAAAGTTGATTAACTTTGGTCTAGCTAAACCAAAATTAGTACTTGAACTCCCATAAGCATCGCTGTCATTAAATGTCAAAACTTAAATAAATTTGACAGCAATATTCTTATGGAATGGTTTAAGTATCAGGTGTCATTCAGCTGAACTAACTTTCATACAACGGGGCCTAAGTGGCAAAAAAATGGCCACTTCATATATTTTTTTTCTATATGGCATAAAACATTAATGTGTCCAACAGAGATAATTATGTAGGCGGCCATTTTTAGCCTGTCTAACTCAACAATTATGATAAACTAACTTTTTCCCATACAAGTCTCAAAATTCTTGAGATTTCTTAACTTTTTGGCAATGAAATGGCCCAATTCCTGAGAAGCATTCTTTTCTGGAGACATAATCAGTCTTTTTCTCAGTCTTGGATGAATATCCGGTTTTCGTTGAGTGGTTGGTTCAGGAGTTTTCTCTTTTGGAGGTCTCAAAAGTCTAATTCTGCAAATAAATTTTGTTTTACAAGATGTGTTCTTTGGTCTATGATAATAAAGGACTTCTCCATTACTTTTTTCAATAAAACAAAATACCTATTTACATGTTTTTTTATTTATTTACACATAATATAATACAAATAGATTCACAGAATCTATAAAAAATGGCGTCAAATGCAGTTTATAATTAAATACGTATAAAACTTGAGGCTTTTTCAGAAAGTTACAGATTAACTTGACAAAAAGTGAACTATTGGATGTTCATTAACTTAAGATTTAAAATATATAGAGTAAAGAAATTGAGATTGCCAACAATTACTCAGGTATGGTTTGGTATTTATAAAGTTCACATTGAAGCAGTACAATGAATTTAAAGTAATACAATTACAAAATGGAAATTAGCACTCAAATTTGCTTTGTGACTATTCCCCATTGGTTTCATTTGATAATAACATATAGAAAGAGAAAGAAATTGAGGACAAATAGTCATAAAATAAATCAGACAACTGAAGTAGTTAAGCAATGTAATTTCTCATTACTTCATATCCATTGCACCTATTCTGCAAAAACTTAAAAATTCGAAACTGAAATTATTTTTCGTTGAAAATAAATTTTGCATTCAAGTGAAAAACATAATGTTGTACATATATCAAATTTGTAAACTTCCTACTATAAAATCATCAGTCTCTAATCTTAAATCATCAGTCCAATAGATTTTAAAGCCAAAGTGGCAGCAGTGGCTTTGGCCTCCTTCTTATTAGCACTTGCAACATTTGGTTTGTACTCTACCCCATCAAGAATCACTTTAAACAGGAAGTTTTTCTTATGATCGGGACCACATTCAAAATCCAAAAGGTACTGAGGAGCCCCCAATTTCCGCTTGGAAGCATATTCTCCAAGCAATGAAACTGGATGTTTTCCTTGCAAAGTCTTAACTGTCTGTACACCTTTAACTTTCTTCTTGGATTTTTGTTGCTCTTCATTAGCCACCAGTCCTTTTTTATCCAACTTCACTTCAAGTAGTAGAGGTTCAAGAGCACCAGTCTTTTCCTTGCCTAGACCTTCTCCAGGTCTCCAGCCCATTTTTTGTAATAAGTGCATTCCCATTCCTCCTGTGACTGGGGCTGCTGTTTGAAGTTGGTCCTTCTTAGCCCATGCTTGATAGCCTGAAGACAGTTCTTGTTGAGATAGTACTTGGGCTCCTGTAGAACCAGTGAAGGTACCAAACTGTTGTTTGCTCTTTGCCCAGCTTTCCATTTCTTTATTAGATTTATACATTTCTCCTAAAGCTTGCACATCATTGGGGTTTTCCTGCAGTTTTCTCATAGCTGTTAATCTCTGAGTCACTATTAAACTGATATCTGCATTGAGTGGTGTTTCCAGTTGTTTGGGGAACATTTGGGGACCTGGAGGGGCATTGGGAGGAGCAGGTACTAATTTGGGACTAGGTTCTGTAGGGGGGGGAGGTGCTTCAATAGGCAAAGGAGCAGTGTTACTAGAGACAATCGCAGCTTTTGTTTTAGGTATTTCAGCTCTGCTTGAAGAGGGTGAAACAGGTACCCATCCCTCATTGACGCGGTGCAGCTGACCACTGCTAACAGGGAATTGCTGCCTTAATTCTGTGGTTCTCTCTTGAGCACTTTTGGTAGGTAAAGGAACTGAGTTTGTAATATTCATTGTTATTGTAGTGGGCCTGTCTTTGAGTTTGAAAGGGTGATGAAAAGCATCTTGATCACCTTCACTCTCTTCATGCTCTGATAAACTGGACAACTCACCAAGCTCTTCTTTCTTTGAAAGAGATTTGCAAAAATCAGTAAGCTCTTCTATACTCTTGCCTCCTGATTTAATGGCAGATATCATCTTTTCTTGGGCTTTTGAGCTTAGACTTAAAGCACCTGGCAAACTCCCAGATTTCATCATTTGAATTGCATTTCTCCTTGCAATTTCTAGGAGCTTCTTTTTATCAATTCTTGATGATGGTTCTGTTTTATTTTTGTCATATTTTCTTTCGATTGATTTGTGATCTTGGTGATAACGCTCACGTGATCTGGATCTAGACCTGCCTCTAGATCTATAAAACCCGTCATCTCTAAATGATGTTCTCTCTCTACTTTTATCCCTATCTTTTCTGTATTCTTGGTGCTTGCATTTTTCTCTATGTTTCTCATAGAAACGGTCTCTTGAAATAGATCTTTTCCTATGTTTTCTTTCAGTTCTAGAAAATTCACTCTCATGACTCTCACGTTTTCTTCGTTCAGGACTTAGTCTCTCCTTTATTTTATGTCTTAGATCTTCATATTTTGACAATTTTCCTCGGCTTCTGCTTCCATCTCTGGAGTGTTTCCTTTTTGAACTTTTATTTTTATGTCTATGTTTCTTAGATTTCTTACTGTCTTCATCAGAATCTGAGATTTCCCCTTCTTCAGTCTTTATTCTTTCTGTTTTTATTGAAGAAAACTGAATATCTTTAATATGAATTTTCTGTTTGGTGTCAATGCTCCCTTCTTGAGAGTGTTTTTCCAATTTATTTTTCTGTTCCTCCTTGTTTATTTCCAGTTTGATGTCCAGTGATAGAGAAGTTCCCTCAATTTTAATTTTTTCATCACCTTTATCTTTCTCCTGTTTAATAAGCAGTTGCGCTAAATCTACCTCACTTTCTCCATCTGTAGAGCTAGAAGAAGAACTTGAAATATGTTTCTTTTTCTTACTTTTCTTTTTATGCTTCTTCTCCTTGTGTTTGTGCTTTTTTTTGCTTTTCTTAGTTTTCTTTGCCTCAGTATCTTTCTCCTTTTTCTCCTTTTTGATTATTAGAGGAGGTTCTGCATCAAAGGTGCTGAAAAGTTCGGATAATATTTGACTGGAGGTTTTGTTGGTGTCTGTTAGTTGTGGTATTTCCCCAAAATCCGAAACCACTTCTTGCTTTGCGGACCCCATTGGGACATGATACTTAAAGGCTGGGATACGTCGTACTATATAAACGATTCAGAAGGGCTTATTATTTGATATTTTTAATTTTATTGTTAAAAACTGTCTCACTAAACTCTACATTCCAGAAAAAATCGAAGGCGAACGGAACTAACCTCAAATTTAAAGACAAGTGACAAATTGGAAAAACAAAATATTGTGTAAGTTGAAGAGAGTGCGTATATTTTACTTTTCATATGTTTCCATTCGGTTTTGAAACAAGTAGAAAAGAGATAGATTGCTGATTAGAGGACTTGAGACGTCCAACGTAACAAAGCAGAACATTGCTGTCCATAGTTGCCAGATGATAAAATATGTTCCACAATGACTTTCCTTTCAGAAATTAGAAAATATAAAAAATAGAAATGGTTAAAAAAAATTTTAACTACAGGAACGTTCAAATCTATCTTATATCCATATTTTTTATTAGCAATAAAACCCCGGAAAACTGTGGAAAAAATATATAGATATAACAAGACAACTCAACCATCTATTACTTGGTAATAATCTAAGGTAAATCGTGCAACGTTGTTTCGAAAATAGTTCTTTAAAGTTTAAAGGTCCAATAGAAGGGAGATGGAATATACACCTACGCTTTAATAAGAAAAGGATAGTTGCTGTTGTTATTTTTACTATTAATAATAATGCATTGCGACATATTTGCAACAAGTTGCAATAAGATCAATGAATTCCTACAACTATAAACAATTTGACAACAGAATTACCTGTCGTACTCAACAGGTGACCAGGTAATTGGTTTCCTTCTAGGTCCTCTTTGAATAATCAGCAATTCCTCAATATTCACATTTTTATTTGGGGTACTAGGCTCGGATTCTGCTTCATTTAACTCACTTAACGCCAGCCTCAGAGATCTACGGGGCAGATTTTGTTCCTCCTCCATATCCTCTTCCATGGCCACTCCTTGTCCAACGACGGTTAATTCGGGAAAACCGTTACAACCCCTTACTAAGCAGGTGAACCGCTTGATTTACCCGCCGAATTTATTGCGTTTTTTCACTGAAAGTCACTGTTATAGGGATAAAAAATGAATATTAACACATACAGTCATGTTTCAGTAGTGTACTAAAATGAAAACAACAGTTTTCCCGCTAATTGAGGACTGAAATTAGAGGGAAAATTGGGGATTGCGACAACTGACACAAATTCAGGTTCCCCTACTCTCAAATGGAAAGTTTACAAAATACCAGCTGTGTTATGTTATTTCTTTCAATTCTCTGGAGTTTGTCTTTCTCTCTCATATATGAACGAGTGTGCATGAAAGAAAGAGATAAGACAATGGGAAAACAGAAAATAGTGCTCATTAGCTGGAGTATATACCTCAGCGTTGCCAAATGTATTATTAAGTCTCCAAATAAGTAATCCAAAAAAGAATGCAAATCACATTTTTTATTATTACACATTAATGAACTAAACAATCATCTCCAACTCCTTAGCATACTCAATTGCCTGCTCTGCGAGCTCAACAGACGGAATAGGCTCATGGGTTTTTTTCACCTCAGGGGTAAAATGGAAGAAATTATCCTTTCCCAACTTCCACTTCCTCTGCAAATACCTCAAATCTCATAAAATCACTGGCTGAAATTAGACAACTATAAATACCTTAGCAGCAAGAGCTCTTAAGGGTTCCTTGCTCTGTAAATAAAGCATTCGTGCAGCATCTTTGGCAGAAATCTTCTCAAATGCACTTTCCAAGCAAGTAGCAATTTCACCTCTAATTGTATCAAGTAATATATCCATGAAGAAATTGTAGCTTTTAGCTGGCACGTTACCTTTTGCCAAGAATATCTTAAAACAATGATTTACATCTCCAGTGAAAAATCTTTTTGTAGCCTTATACCTTATTGTAACTGCCCTCCATTAAATACTGCTCAATGCTTAATGGGTGTCTGATATAAACATCATTTTGTATATGCTCAGAGGGGAGTAATTCAAGTTCAGTATGAAACTCCGCAACTCTATTTTGTGATAATAAAAATAGCAGATTGAGACCAAGCAATTGATACTTATAAGCAGACTCTTCCAAGAAGGATTGGTAATCAAAGTAGTAGCATTTCAACTGGGCCATATACCTATTCAAGCATTCTAAGAAAATTAAATATATTTTTACAGAAAATAAAGCACAAACCTTTCAAATGCTGGTATATTGTTGGCCTCAATAGCCCACTGTACCCCAATTTCCAAAACATCCCTGGCAAGCAGTAATTCTTGCTTCGAGGCAGATACATTGGAGGTAGGGAGGAAGCTAAGGCTCGTAAGCTCTAGCTACAATATTTAAAAGGAGATGATTGGTATGGACCTTTATTATTTGGGGACGAAGCCTTTACCTTTAGATCTGAAAGAAGATTTTCACATTTGCTTAAATTCTTATGAGAGGAGGTCCACTCTGACTTCAGCTGCTTGTAAAGAGTTGTAATTTCATTTACTTTAGACATTTTCTGATATTTATTTATAATATTTTTATATTTAAAAAGCGATTTTTCTAACAATTAAAATTACTATATCATTTAATATTAAGGATGAGTTGTTGATTTAATATTTTGATAGAACTGTCAATGTCAAAATGATTCTCAATTGTCTATTTTGACTTCAATCTCCATTTGTGAGATGAAATACACCTTATGTCAGAAGGTATGCCTAAAGCTGAGGCGTCATCAAGCATGCGGTTAGCTAAATGGAATTTTTTACGCTATTAACATAGCACATGAATAGTGTGTAGTGATAGTCGACCTTCCCCTTATAATGACGTGATAGCTGGTGACGTGTAGTGTACTGGTTATTATCTGAGTGTTGTGGGGAAATCCGATCATTACGAAAAGGCAGTACTAAGCTCTCCGTTTCTGAACTTTGGATCTATTCGTACTTTAAGTGCTTTCCGAATCTTGATGGTGATTTGAAATGGTTGCTCCGCTAGCAGTGAACCAGCATAAATTGACAATAAAACAACTTGGAGATTATAATACTTAAATTCAAAACATTGCGATTCATACATTTAATATTCCATTTCAAAGCTTTGGAAATTTTTATAAAAATTGAAAGATTGTTGAAGTGCTATTTATCATTTTGATTCTAGATAGGTCTATTGAGGACCTGGAGCTTTAAAGGTGCTATTTAAAAAACCTCCTTTTCGTGGCATTTTCAAAATTGTTAAAGTCGGCAGTACAGTTAGTTATCTTATATCTAGGGAACTAAAAGAGATAGAACAACGTACTTACCGCGGGTTTATAGAGTTGATCGAGGCGATTACTTTGAATTCATTTTTAATACAATTATTCGTTAGGTATCTGAGGTATCAGTGCTTAAAGTTTGAAAATTAGATGTCATCCAAATTCGAAAAAAGGTCAAAATCATAAGAAAATTAATAACTTGGGAATTATTATCATTTCCATTCTAAGGACCAGAAATGTATGATTTAGTGATGATCTAAGGATAACTAATGAAATTTGTCCAGAAAACTGGTACCTAAAATGATTAAATGTTTGAGTTAATTTTCCGGCCTGTTTGCCAGTTATAAGCCTTTTCATTTTATGAGGAAAGAATCATGTGGAACCGCCTAGGAGCTTTTAAATAAAGAAAGAAATGACTCATCCTTCGATATCAAACTCAGACGCATATGGGGCACCTGTACTTACATCTAACAAAGGAATGACTAGTGGATGGAATGAAAGAAAACAAGAAAAACCTACTAAATCTCTTTCAAACCAAGAAGAGTTGGGAGACTTGTTCAGTTTAAGTATTAAAAGATAAGTGAAGCAGGCGAAGATTATCGTTATCTTAAAGTTAAAGACAGATGATTTTCAAAGGAAGTCCTGGTTGCAGGAAGAAAGAAAATAGATTTGTTGAAAAAGGATCAGCGAAGAAAAGGCAAAAAAATTAGGGATGAAAAGTTGGGCAGAAGTTTTCATTTTAGTTATGATTATTCTCTGGAATTCTCTAACAGTGAAATTGATGCTAAATATAAAAGCATTCGAGTTTTTGACATAATTCCCCTGCATTACTTCAGTAGTTGTAGATGCGTGGGAAATTTAGGAGAAATCACAAAAAACGCTTAGAGAAATTTCCTGCAGTCTGCAGTAATAAATTAGGAGTCCCTATCATCGTCATTATTACAAATTCGTACTTTATTATTTGTTATCAAACAATAACGGGCTCATACGAACAATGATCTTTGAGTGTTTCTATTGCGGTATAGTAGGCCGTGAACCCGTAAAGCTTTCGGTACACATGCACCAAACGGACTAATACGACGTTGCCACATTGGAATTGAGATTTCCCCAGAAGTTTGCGAATATCAGCTGATTCTCTGAATTCCTATCCCACCCCCCCTTTCTGAAGATTAAATCCGTTACTTTTTAAGCTGGAGTTTTAGCCATTACTTTCTATTTAAGACAACACTGAGGAAGAGAACGATAATTACGAAAATAATAAGAAAATGAATTTTTCCACGTTAAATTAAATATACGTTTTTTTCCTTAAAATTGATGCCTTAAATTGTGATTTCTGCCGAAATTTGATTTAAGATAAGATCTCGTTAAGAAATTTGTCAATTTTTCCGGATTTTTGAAAGACATTTTTCAAATGCAGAATTGAGACATTACTTGGCAACCCGGCGCCCACTCGCGCAATCCCCTCGTCCATCCGCAAGTCGTATACCTTTGCCTAGTTTGACGTAGAAAGACCGAGCTTGAAATCCGAAATTGCCGTCTAAAAGCAGCATTTTCCTCCGCAGGAAACAGACAAATCGTAGCAGGACAGTTCGTTTCTGTAACTATACTCGGTTCCCATTTTTAGCAGTGTACGGTAGTACTTTACGAGCGAAACTGGCCCATTTGCTCCGGTTTTTAAGGACAATCTTCCTTTACAGGACGTCAGTAGGTAAGGTAATTTTTTAAAATTGATTTCCTGCGGTTGTCATTTAGTTTTTTGGATTAGAGACCATGGATGCGGTTGTCACTTTTGCCCCCTCTAACAAATTGATTTTTATTTGGGTCACTGGTGATTGTAGCGCTAGGGGCAACGCTGTTGTTATCCTACAACAATAAACAGCGGACTTGGTGTGCAATTAAAATTTTTAGTGATGTCAGACACATTTTTACACTCCCTCATTACACGCAAATGCACAATTTGTGAGGAGAAAACTATCGTTGCATTCGACTATGATCAGCCACCAGCCGAAACCAAATCTGTTTTACCTAACTGGTAGCTCTTTGTTGTTGAGTATTGACTTTCACGATTATTCTGCAAAAATTCCAGTGGAAGGTATACGCATGCAACAGTAATAGAAGCTCATAATGATGGATGTAATTTCCTGCAATCTGAGGAAAAATACTGTGTTGTCATTAAACAGCGATTTCGTAGTTGTTTTTAAGAATGTTTGCAACATTTTTGAACACGTTGTTTCTTGCTAAAAGGACCTCCGAAAATCGCTTATGCGAACTAGTCACACTGCAAATTCAAATTACAGCACCGTTTTCCCAAGACCCATTCAAAATCGTCAAATATACAGGGTGTTTTAGAGTAAGTCTGCCAACTGCTTACTATAGATCCTTGTGTCCGAAATGAGAAAAAAGTACATATGAATACGGGTCTGTTTTAGCGCCCTATCTGAAATACCGGGTGATAAAAAATAATTATTAAAAAAAAATTTTTGTAAATATTTTTATGAAAATTAGGGAGCGTAAAATAGGTGTAGATGCACATCTTTTAAGGGGAAAACGATGTTTTTAATTTCACCAGTAGCATCCCCATTGATGCGATCTTGAACATTTTAAACGAAAAATATGATACGCCACTGGTTCAAAAAAATAGAGATCATTTTCTGAATGCTTCATATTTCTGTGAAAAAAGGTCTCTCAAATATTTTTCATAACGTTAACCGTTTTCTCGGAAAAAACATTATTTGCGAACTAATATTAAAACTAGAAAATTAAATTAGACGTGTTATATGTAGATTGTGTGGTACATTACATTATATGTTACACATAAAAGAACAATTAAAAAAGGTGTTAAGAATGCCTTCCACCTGCAAGAATGCATGCCTCGGCTTTTTTCGCATACTATCGCGCACTAGTTGAAAAATTCCTAGTGTATTTTTCATTGTGTTTCACGAATGAATTATGCGATTTTTCAGTTGCAGTTTGTTGCGTTTTATTTTTTCCATAAAAACGGTTAATGTTATGAAAAATATCAAGAGACCTTTTTTTCACAGATATGCGAAGCATGCAAAAAATTACTTATACTTTTTTTAAAACCAGTGACGTATCATATTTTTCGTTTAAAACATTCAACGTCACATCAATAGGGACGCCACTGGTTAAACTAAAAATATTTTTTATCTTTAAGCGGCGCGTCTCTACGCCTATTTTATGCTCTCCAATTTTTATTAAAATATTTAATGCCGGAACAGACTTATTAGGAAAACACTAAAAAAATTATAATTTTTGATCACCCTGTATTTCAGACGCGAGACATGTCCGTATCAACTTTATACCTTATTTTGGTTACAGGAAAATACAGTAAGCAGTTGGCAGATTTATTCTGAAACATCCTGTATAAACAATATGCCCCAGTACCTACTATAGTACACTTAAGGCGCTATCACAACATCGTTTCAGTAGTCTGGTAAAGTTCATCAATAGGAATAATTTTATATATTTTTAAACCAGATTTCTCCTCAAGTTGCGTAGATATTTCAGAGCGAACACTAGAGAAAATCAAAACGTATACCTTCTTTTCTGTAAATTTTTGGAAATAATTCAGACTTTTTTGAGGTGTTATTTTTCCCTGTAATTCTTAGGGTCTGTGCAGATAAGTACATGAAATCTAAGTCCATGTGGCTCTTCTATTGATCCTGGATATCTCAGTTGAGATCCTGGAGTGCGAAAAGCATTTTTAGGGGCCTTTATTTCACAACAACCTGAAAATTGCAAAAAATAAGTATACATATAACTCTGTATCTCAGAAACTAAAAGAGATTCTGTAAAAATTATGTAAGGTTACAAAATGCATCGAGGTGATTAGTTCGAGTTATTTTTTGATTCAGTTGTTCCACATGTTCCCGAGATATCGGCATTTAAAGTTTTAAAACTGACAAAAAGTAGGGACCTGCCCGTCTCCGGAAATTGAGAACATTTTGGGAATTTTTTATGTGACTCTGCCGCTATCATAGAGCGTTTTGTATATTCATATTTAAGTTTGAGAAAAGACACTCTTAGGGCACTTAGCTCGAATTACTAGACTCGAAAGTTACTCTTTGATCGCTTTGTCTCATTATTTATGTGAATTACTCGTTTCTCGTAAATGTCTTTTACCATGTATGTATATTATTGTTCGATATCAATAAACATTTGCCATACCTGGAAAGGTTGTTAGCTTATTTGTTTATATGAAGCAGTGACTGAGACCGCAAATTCAAGGTGGTTCGGACATGAGTACCAAGCCCACGGTTACTTTAGCGGGGTATTTTGTAAATACCGAATCCCGATAAACATCCTCGGAAAAATCAGTTATCTAGGTACTGATATGAAGTGTAACAGCCCTAAAAACCTTATATGCTGAGTATCAATTACATGGTTGTTTTTCAAGTTGCGGCACGAATAAGGCCGCAAACTCTTCCGCTAGCAAAAAATTCCAAAACTGCTTTATTATCTTTCTATATTTCACATGTTTTGATAGCTAAATTTATTATAAATAGCAAATATTGATTTTGCAGCCATAAAAACTTCAGCGACGAAAGTGATTTCGACGATGAGCTAGTAGGAAAGAAATAAATGAATGTGGTAAAAAGTGAGGACATAACAAAGAAGGGAAGTAGAATCTAAAGACACGACGCAAATAAGAATTGTAGACATATATATTACAAAAACACAACTCTAAATAATAATAATATGCTTTTGATGTCTATGGTATCTGGAATGAGGTGACCCCCCCCCCCCCCCCCTCTGCCTACGGGAGAGTAAAAAGACATTTTTTGACAATAACAATAATAATATTAATATTAATGATAATAAATGAACTTGGCTTTGTCCCGTCTACTAGAGAGAAGTTACCAGAACACCAAGCTGCGATTTACCTGCGCTACCCTGGGTTAAAAATAATAACACAGGTGGCCGGGAGGTTTTGTCTAGCGGCTGTGGGGTGTTACGTCCCCAACGAACCGAGTTAGCTAAGCTGCCCGGGGGTAAATGATGAGGTAAGCCAAGCTATAGGCTGTGGGAATTTGAGTTATTGATGAACTTGGCCTTTGGCGTTGAACTTTTGACGGTCCGTTGATGATAGTCATCATCGCCAACATCAAACTGCGAAATCTTTTCAACTTTTCGATGTACACATTCCAAAGGTGAGATCAAAATTTATTAAATCTGAGTAAAATTCTGTTAACGGCAAATAAAATTTGTGTTCCGATCTAGGGCGGAACAACTATTTATTCACTAAAAAAAAACTTCAAATGACGGATTTAAGTAAATAGGTTTGCGTATTCTTCGAACACCACCCAAACGTAGTGAATAAATTTTTCAAATAAAAATATTTCGTTGAAAATGGATATTCTTATTACGCACGTATAAGAGTATTTATTTTCAACAAGATACACTGATTGATAATATTTGGGAACGCATATTTCTATCAACAACTGAATAGAATATTGCTATATTGCGTGACAATTCATGTGATTTCGCTTATTTATCAATGTTTAATGCTAGATAAATTTTAACAAAATCCAGATTTGAGAAAGAGAATAAGAATACTTTGGTAGGTCCAGGTAAAAGTCATGAGTTTTATATGATATCCTATTCAATTTTGATATATTAGGAGTTCATTGTGCAACGCGTTGGAGCGCTCTAAGCAACGCTTAGTTCATTAGTGTTAAAAAAATCAATTCACTGACACTATGTAGGAAAGCTCATTATGTTTTCCAGAATCAAGTGTTACGGAAATTTAATTATTATTTTCCATAATAATATGTTCAAAGTTAAATAAAATTTTCCGCAGCCGGAAAAAGCAATGAAGCAGGGTAATTTTCTCTTTGGGAGAATTGTTATCGGACGGTCACACAACTAAATCGAAAAATGAGGTAAAATACTTGGGAGTAAAAATAGACGAAAAACTGAAATTCGCTAACACGTTCGAAACATAAAAATAAAAATTACCAAACAGACAAAGCATTTTCGGTCGCTGAGGTACGAAGATAAAGGGATGGGTACCTAAACCGTAACGAAAATATTCATAATCCATCTGCAGATCATTGTTAGGCTACGGATATAGACTGAGAGCAAATGCAATGGAAAAACGACAGAATACATACGAACAACAGAACAGACTGCACTAAGATTGATTACAAAGATATGGCACCCCGACAACCCCGGTACACAATCCACCTAACCGATTAATATACGAATGCACACACATAACAAGAATAACTAAAAAACTGCTACAAATTTAAGCAAGATGGGAAGACATTCGTCACAACTGGACCATTCTGAACTCTCTTCTCACTTTTCGGAACCGCGAGAGATAGAACGCTAAGATTAAATGAGGAAAAAGTAGGGTGTTTTACATATTAAAATAGCGCTCTTTTGAAATTTGGACATTTCCAGCATCGAAATCATCGTGACTCTGGAAACCTTAAATAAGGAGTAGCGACCCCGGACGTTTCGTTTAGGACGCTTTTGGCGAAAGCCGTTTGAAAATCTCCAAATAAATTTGTAGTGTTGTTAGGCCTTTATCTCAAAAACTTGGGGAGATATTGCAACTTCCTTTAAGTATATTTTTTGAGTAAATAGTGAAGAGACCAATCTAAGTCAAGAAGAAAAAAGAGATTTTATGTGGGAAAGAGATTTGGATGGATTTTGGATCAACATTTTCAAATTGATTCAACATTGAATTCAAAATTGATTTGGATCAAAATATTGACGACATCACTATTCTCACGAATGATGCGTTTTTGTTTTACGTCAAAGTGTCAAAATTGAAAAACACTCGCATCGTTGCCATTTATAGCGGCAATTGATTGTGCTTATCTTTTTTAAAACAATTTGACACATTCGACGTCGCAATTCCTGTCAATCTCAGCTGTGATTTACGTCAAGGCGTAAGTAAACAATCAACGAAGGTATTGCTGCCATTTACAGCGGTGGTTCATCACGTTTACTTTCATGTTTGGTGAGAAGTTGTACGAAAACCCTCACTAGTATGCAGTAAATATTTCATCGAATTGAGTTCAAGTTCAAAAGACGACCGTTGACATGATAGATTTAAAAATTTACCTAAATGTTCCTTACAAGTATCAATTAGTTGAATTGGTTTAAATTGTCTTAATCGTTGATGAACTAGGGGACATGCCTATTTCGTACAGCGATCCGCCAATTTCCCATCATTATGGCAATCTACAATAATTTAAAAATTAACCGGGTATCAATGACATCAATTATTATGAGTAGATATATTTAAAAAAACGCGGGTGAGAATCACATAATGGGGATGAACGCTTTATAGAAAGGTAATTTGGCCGGAAGGATCATATTGGGTAATCGTAATTTGTTCACTACTCACATAAGCAACATTAGTGTGTTTAATGTTTCCTAACACGCGCTTTGACTATAAACACATAAATAAATAAAACCGAATGTAATAATAATCCCGAAATGTTATTTATCATTTTCGATGGCAATAATTAGCAAACTATTGAAAAGTTTTTAAGTATTATTTACAACCCAAATGTGGCATTAAACGCGGTCTTTCACACGAAGGAGTTGTTTATTTCAGTGTCAGTGCACTCCTTTTTGACGAAATTGAAGAAAAACCCTTAAATGCGTAATGACTCAAAAATCAAACACTGTCTTTAAATCGTAATTAAAGTATTAACCATAGTGAAGGTTTTACTTTTGGCTGTATGCCATGGCAGCTCGATGCATTCAAACGAAAGATCAAAGAAAGAAAAAAGTAAATCCAAAGTTTTTTATTATGATATTTAGATTGATGCATTGTTTTGGCTTTAGAAAATTATGCACTTGAAGGTTAAAAATCAACATAAAAATTCGTGCTTATGGAGTAGTTAGTAGACATGAGAAAATTGCTTTCAATTATCACGTTCTTATCTCACTATTGCTATATTAGTCAAACAAATAGACATGACTACACGTGAGAAACTTACCGCACATTCATACACACAGTAATAATAATAAAAATAATAATAATAATAATAAATAGAACTTAATTTAGCAGTTTATTATCGGTTTCATGTGGGTTCTAACGGGGACATGAATGGTTCAATGGGCGCGTTAACAGAATTTTTATTACTTTTGCGAGGTAGGTAATTGCTACCATAGGCGCACGCCCATTGTTACGCCTATGTTTTTGTCATTGACGTCACGAGTCATCTCCCAATCAAGGCGTAATGGTTTTTTTAAATCAGTCGAAGATATTAATTACCAGTAATGTATTTGCATAAAATATTTGTTGCAATGTTTTATGCTGGTTTATTCCACATTTTTAATGTACTTTTGCCAAAATTCCAATTTTATTCGACCATTTATATAAGGTGTCTTAATTAGTTACATGGTTTGACTATTTTGAGAAATTGCTTATTCATTAGAATATTTATGGGAATTAATATAATTATCTTGGGAGTTTTGTGATTTCATGACTTCAATTGGTATTAATTGTCTTAATTCAGTTGCTCGAGAAGTTAATGTAAAAATAATTTCGGCTAGTAGTTCAAAAGATTTTGATGGTTTAATTAAACATACATAAAGTGTATGATCTTAAGCAATGTAGCGACTTTTATGTGCCAACTACAGTGTGTATAACCTTTAATCGCCATTATTTCCTTACTACTTAAAAACAATAAAATTCGCTCTGCACTAACAAAAAAAAGTGATTTAATTAAATTTCCAAGGACACATGTGTTTCATGTTTAAAGTATACCTTTAGCAGCCTTTAATTGGAATTTTTATTGTTTTTAACACATAAATTACTTTTAGTTTATATATCGGTACAAGTAACAATGGGAATTTAATAGTTAAGTATAAAAAAATTTAATTTACTTAAGTATAAAAGTTAATGTTTTTTTAACGTTTTTACTGTATGTTATTAATAGATATCTGGATTTCTAACTGACTAGCTACAGCAATGTTCAATTGAATTTGTGCATAGTTGAGTCATTTTGTTTAGGCCTATGAGGCTAAAGGTTATCTTTGGAGAGCTAATCAAGTGTATAAAGTAGCTAATATTCGTAATTTTCTTATTTAGCAATTTTCATGTAATGGGGTCAATTCAGATTTATTCCCTGGACCTCGAACTCGTTTAAATTTTAAAATAAGAACATAAATTGAAGCCTCTTTGTTTAACGTTATTGTCTTCAAACGTTTAGTCTCAAAATAAATTATTTTCGTTATGTATCTTATCTGATCGCAGGCCTAGAATTGCAAAGTTTTCACAGGTAGCTTATTTATTTCCAAAACTACTGTTTAATATTTAACTGTACTGAGTGTCCCTTTAACTAAAGTTTATGAGTTATATTTTAGAAACTATCAATGTTAAATACAATTTTTGAATAAAACAAAATTTTCCATTTGCCGTTTTTCGGCCCAATGGAGAAATATGGACTCTGGATACCTTCGTTAAGGTCTCGGAACCTTGGAAAAGCATTTTTCGCAACCTTCATTTTCGGCACCAAAAAATAAGTACCAAAGTTACCCTGCATCTTAAAAACTAAGATTTCACCAAACGAACCTTATTAAACCGAATTACCAATAAAAATAGTTTCTCAGATGAATCCCATCAAATGACTGTGTTAATTGAACCCTAGATCAAAATGGCTCCCCTTTATTTCTAGGCATCTTCTGTAATTTCGTTTTAACTTCCTATAAAGAAATATTTAATATCAAACTTTAACCATTCTGAGAGGGAAATATATTGGTGCTAAAATACCAATACATTTAATCATAATTTTAACGGTCGATGGATCGGCGGGTCTGGTCCGGTGAATTAGCCTGTTAGATCTCCAGATCTTACTCCACCGGATTTTTTTTGTGGGGATATCGCAAAGATCAGGTTTATAAAGAAATATCGACGACACATGAGGACATGATTCTACGAATTACAAATGCTTGTGCTAATATTTCAGAAGACACATTTCGTAAATGTGAAGAGTCCTTTAAAACACGAACAATAAATGCATTGAAGTTCGTGGACACCATTTTTGAACGTCTACTTTAAATATACAAAAAGACATAATACTATACAAAATATACAAAAATTCACGTCTTCACTAATTCTAAAGCAGATATCATCAAACCTTTCGGCATAAGTGAAAGAGAAATTGAATTTTGTTAATTACAATGTTTTCTAGCATGAATCGAAAAAAAATATTTGAGACAGATTTCTCTTATTTTTAACCATATTATTCGAATGTGTAAAAAAATTAAGGTTGCCGTTTGAAATTGCAAAGTTAGCGTCCACCCCGCCCAAATGGAGAGTGGAAGGGAATTAACTTTAGCATTAATACATATTCCTCTCAAAGTTATTAAAATTTGATAATAAACATTTTTTTACATGATGTCCAGTATTCGAGGTACTTCAATATTCCAGGTTAAATGTTACACCCTGTATACTTATTTACGAGTAACTGACGTGGTGGACATGCACAATACTTGTAGTCATAATTAATCAGAAAGGGCAAAACTGATTTGAAATCCAAAACCGAAATTTAATGTCGAAGGGGATCCATTGATGATATCAGCCGCAAACATACGCAATATTAGAAAATCCGTTGTTTATTTCAATAATGGATAATTGTTGATAATTTAAATTTGAGCTTAATTCCTTATATAGTACAGCATCTGGTTCCACAAACTATGAGCCTTCGCGCATGGTACTTATCAAATTTTCAAATTAAAAATCGAAACGGAAATATTCCAGTAAAAATTTAATCGTACAGGAAAAATAAAGACACGCACTTTGACATGGAGTTCGATTTCGCAGGTTATGAGCCTCCTGCACGTAGTACTTTTCAAGAAGTTTCAAATAATAAATCAGAACTGATAAGGTTCTATCGAAAAAATAAAGAACAGGCACACACAATAGCAGTTGTTTCCACAAACTGTGAGTGTCCCGCCCGTGATACCGCGTTAAAACATTTTCCCTTTGTTGAAAAAGACATTTTTTGTCTGTTCTATAAAGACCCTGGTTATGAAATTTATACTCGTAATAAAATTATAATTTGTCCGAGCATTTATGCGTGAATTGCTTGAGAAGTCAACACTTGGGCATTTAATGTCTTTTTAAAAGGTGTTAAATGTGGAATCAAGTATCTTTCACTCTTGCATATTAATGCTCATAATGTTCTTTTCTCATCTCCTCGGATACTAAATAATTCTTCTCATAATTGGTAACTGTTGGTAAAATGAACCATGCAGGGTGTGAGTGACCAGAATGATATACGTTGATAGTATATAAACTATTAGTATATTATACAAGAAATAAAGTGCTTGGTTGAGGTGATTCCGTAACCTCTTACAGACGACGACTAACTATGTCATATTCAAAGAAGTAAAGGGTACATAGAACCCAAAAATAAAAACACAACGTAGCCAGAAAAGAATCAGACATAAACATAAACAATCTCCCTAGACGAAAGGTAATCAATATCAAGTATTTATTACCGAAAATGGGAGACTGTTCCCATAAACCATCTTTAATATTGTGATTTCTAACAGTAACTTCCAAAGGGACCTCCTCAACATAACCCATTCTGAGACAACTCACCTTCAAGTCAAGTAGATGCTTTATCAAATTTCTCCTCAAATTCTAGGCGTTCGGCACATTCCTCCTGGTCAAATGATTCATTCATTCATTTTGTTAAGACATTAACAGCGCCTAACTCTAACGACGCACCATATCAAGTATGACCGTTTCTGCGTTAGCATATAAAAATAATATAGTACTGCTTTGGTATCAATATATTATTGGAAGTGTGTGATGTTAAACCTATACTAGATAGTGTTTTTCCAACATCTTATATTATTGGCTTTCCTGTAAAGAAACTGAAAATGTCTTCCGCTCCAAAACCTCTTCAGATTTCAGGAATTGCTAATATTGTAGTTACGCCATGTCTCATGGAACGGTCCACATATCCATTTTCTTTATTCTCAGCTCTCACAAAAGGTATATTACAAGTATATACACTTCACATATCAACACAACTTCTAAGTAATTTGGTAAACCATATGTTTTACTCTACCGCCGATGTTCACATATTGATTGAAGTTGATTTATACGTATTACTCCCTGCTATTCTCTGGAATCTTTACACTTCGAATAAGTCTTCCTGCTTCGATCAACACTTATTTGGGTTGGATTATTGCTAAAGTTATTCCTCAGTATTGCTATTAAGTGCCAATTTTTCAGACACTTTTTGTCAGTGAATAATACCTCTCAAAATTCCCTGTGATGATCTAATCAAAAACTTGAAAAATTTTGTGCAAGATTTTGGAAAGTACTAATAGATCAGACATTTATTTTTGGACTGTAAGCTAGCTCGTTGAAGATATTTTTTTTTGCTAAAACAATCACAGTTTTGCATAATGGAAGGCTTTTCTTTAGCTCTTGAGAAGAACCTCCAAAACTAGTAGATGCGTTTGCAACTGCTAAGCGACGTTTCTTATCTTTTAAAATAAAAATTTCATAAAAATAAAATTTTGCGTGAGTAATATAAAAACTTTTTGAAGAACAAAGCAATCTCAATCACTGCAGTGATTCTTTATCTCTATTAAATGAGGATGATAAATTTATATATTTTTTACTTGATCATGCAGTTATAAGAAACGATTACAATAAAAATCATGTCTAGTTATTAGGTTGTTTCACAGGAAATGTCCGATTTTAAGTCTTAACTTTTCTTCCGCCTTTTTTTGCATCAAGACTTTTTTCTAGTTATGCTCCAAATATATCGTTTCAAATCTGAGAGTGTGCTGTTTCTTATCTGATATTTTTTGTGGGATTGTGTACAGTTCTGACACATTTTTGGACCGATCATTCTACCGACCGATCAGTCTAACATGTATCCAAGAGATTTTCACGTCTTGTATGAGTGAAAAAGTGGACATAACGCCGTAGAAGCTGCCCGAAATATTAACTATGCGTTTGGGGAGGGTTCTGCAAATGAACGCACCATTCGTCGCTGGTATGCCAAATTCGAATCTGGAGACGAGAGCCTGGAAATTGAAGACCGTGGTAAACCAAAGAGTGCCCTGAATGATGAAGTTTCGCAGGTGCTGGTTGAGGCAAATCCCCGCCAAACAGTCCGAGAACTTTCAGAAGAGCTAAACGTTAGCATCGCGACAATTTCTCGGCACCTAAAGCTGATTGGGAAAGTAAAGAAGATGGATAAGTGGGTCCTGCACGAGCTTAATGAACGGCAGAAAATTTGAAATTCTCTGCTGATCCGAAACGACAGAGACCCGTTTTTGGATCGCATTGAAACGTGCGACGAAAAATGGATGCTGTATGACAACAGACGACGCTCTGCACAATGGTTAGATGCCGATGAGAATCCAAAACACATGCCTAAACCGAGTTTGCACCCAAAAAAGACGATGGTTACTGTATGGTGGTCAATGGGGGGCGTAATCCATTACAACTTCTTAAAACCGTGTGAAACCATTACTGCAGAGAAATACTGTGCCGAACTTACCGAAATGCATCGAAAGTTGTCTGTTAAGCAACCGTCATTAGTCAATAGAAAGGGGCCAATCCTTCTTCATGACAACGCGCGACCACATGTTTCGCAAAGAACCGTGAAAAAGCTCAGAGAAATGGAGTACGAAACACTACCACACCACCATATTCGCCGGACTTGTCACCGACGGATTATCACTTTTTTAAACACCTAGACAACTTCCTCGCCGGAAAACGGCACCTTGATCAAGCCACTATAGAAAGTGCCTTTAAGGAGTTTATTCAAAGTAGAAGCAATGATTTTTATGAAAATGGAATTGTCGCTAAATGGCAAAAATGTGCAGATTGTAATGGTGCATATTTCGATGAAATATAATAATTTTTGAAAAAGTTATAGTCTCTTAAAAGTCACGAGTAAAATCGGACATTTCATGTGAAACAACCTAATATTTATGCCTCATATAAAGTCCAATCAGGTATATCATTGCATGATAAAACTCAAAGGTTATTAATTGATATTCTTTGTCGCATCCGATTTTTTAACCGTGTCATCACATGATATTAAAAACATGTAGCGACAAATTAGATTCGATTCTAATCATTATTTTCTCCGAAATATTCTTTGGAGAGATACTCTAGAGGAATTCTGTCGTTACGTTGAACTCAGCATGATTGCTTATGGGACTAATTGTGCCCTATTTTTAGCTACGAAGGTTAGTAAAGAGATTCGGTTACAAAATTCCTTTGAATTTTCCCTTGCAATATGTGGATAACACTCTGAGTTAACCTGACACTTATGGAGAACTTCAATATTTATACAATTATCTTAATATTAATAACCTTTTGAATGGGCATAACGTTCGATTGCATAAATAGGTATCCCGTGTTCAATTGGATTTATGTACAGAAATTAATGAACCTCACAATGAGTCTGACATGAAAGTCGATGTTTCAAATAGAGTGCTAAGTTTAAAATGAAATTTTAACGATGACAACTTTCTATTTCTATTCCTGATAATATTTTTCAAAGTATTACTACAAAACGGAAAATAGCTCCGCGAACAACACAATGTTTTAATTCTTTGGGATTTTTCTTCATACTCGCTCTTTCATACTTGTTTCTGGTGAGTTGCTTAAGCAACAGCTTTGAGTATCTAATATTTACTGGAACACCCATCACCTACTGGCTAATCTAAATTTTAAAATCCTCATGTATCTTTTTCGTAATAAACATATTTTAGTATCGATTTACATGGATTTGCAGATGCCGGTGTAAAAGTATATACAGTGTGCCACACTTAACTTGGAATATCGAAATATTGCGATTACTAGGCATCCTATAAAGAAATATTTAATATCAAACTTTAATCATTCTGAGAGGGAAATGTATTGGTGCTAAAGGACCAATACATTTAATCGTAACTTTAACGGTCAATGGATCGGCAGGTCTGGTCCGATGAATTAGCCTGCTAGATCTCCAGAGCTTACTTCACTGGATTTTTTTTTTGTGGAGATTTATCAAAAATCAGGTTTATAAAGAAATACCAACCTCACATAACGACATGATTCTACGAATTACAAATGCTTGTGCCAATATTTCAGAATATGGCGAATATGTAGATGCGAAGTCGTTTAAAACACGGATAAATAAGTGCATTGAAGTTCGGAGACATCATTTTGAACATTTACTTTAAATAAAAGCTATGTAAAAATTCACGTTTTCATTAATTCTAAAACAGATATTATCAAACCTTTCAGTAAATCATAACCGAAAAAGAAATTGAATTTCGTGAATTACAATGTTTTCTAGCATGAATAGCAAAAAATGTTTTGGAAAAATGTTTCTTATTTTTAACCGCATTGTCCAAATTCCAAAAAAAAATTGAGGTTATCATTTGAAATTTCAAAGTTAACGTTCACCTTTCCCACATGGGGAATGGAGGGGAATTAACTTTAGGACTGTTACATTTCCCTCTCAGAGTTATTAACGCTTATACTAACCATTTCTTTATAGGACGCCTAGTAGTCCAGATATTTCGATATTTTAGGTGAAATGTTGCGCACTGTATATTGTGGGTATGCTTGAAATTTCTACAAAAGGACGGTACGACTTTTAATTTTTTTAAAATTAGTTTCTTAAAGGTAGAAGGTGGCTCCCTTAAAAGTGATCACTTTTCCTCGATTTGAATTGCGTGCTATATGTTTAATATATATGTATATTGTATCAAATCTCCGCATGAATAGATAATGATTATGATTGTATGATCATAATGAAAATCAATACCAAGTCCAAGAGGAACTTTGACTAAATTAAATAGACGTTTCGAAAGTAAATAATTAATTTACATCATAACTATAGGCGGACGTTCGATAGATTTGAGTTAATCTGTTCGAAATTACATTTCTGTACTGCATTTCGTACAAAAATTAAAGATACGAAAAATCAAAATTTTAAAATTTATTAGTGGGGAGTTTCGCGAAATCGGGTCTGATTGGTCCTGCTCGATTTATATTTGGATCGTTCTTTTTTCACATATTTATACATTTGCCAGTTTTTACATTCAAAACTTTTGCTTCCATCGAATTTTATGGAGTTTTTATTTTTCAACGAATTGCCATTTTTGATGTAAAATTTGAATACATATGTGATAATTTTTGGCAAATATCCAAAAATACCTTGGAATTTGTACTTCGAATTCCTCAACACATTGATTACGTACTTGGTTGTCAAGGATTCTTACTACAAATTTGCACTTTAAATTGCAGTTTATCGAAACATCCACGAGGCAATAATTCTGAAAACCTGCCAATAGTTTTACGTCTGTATATAATTCCCTTTTCATTGATTACTTTAACAACCTCCTTACTAGTTTGACCGCATATCTTTAATTTCAACTGGTTTCATAATGACGTATAACCGAGTTTAAGTGTGTTTCACCGCACATGTGTCTGAGTTTTCATTGTCACCTCTAATCTTTAAAGTTAATTAAATTTAAAAAATAAAGCATGCACATAAAAATCTCGAGTGGTGACAAGTATTCAGTAACTCTGAGACATTTAACTGATTAATCGATTTCAGAGTATCTATTAGTCTGGTCTGGATGCCTTTTTTCATGACACGATGGCTGGAGATCATCAAGTTAACATCACGCTGCCCACTGTAGAGTCTGAAGACCGGGAATGTGTAGTCTACAATGCCAGAACTGGGGCTGTCTATTCGCCTCCTGGACCTAAAGAACTTGAATCTCTTAACAATGCTTCTGTTTCTAGGTAAGATTACTTATTTTGTATTAAATATTATCAGATCTGACCAATTTCTGATAATGAAAGGACGTGTATTGGAGGATTTTTTTTAAGTTAAATATTAGGTTTACGTCGATTATAATTTAGAGTTGCAAAAGCCGGATACAAATGTTATCGTGGACTTCGACCCATTTCTTAGTATAATTACGCTTAAAAAGAGTAATTGTCATGATATAACCGCTTTTTAATCGCACATTTTATGTGCAACAAAACACATGTATTACTACATAGGCATCCTTTTGTTCTGCGCGAAATTTACATTTCAATCATTATGTAATCCAATGTTGTTTTTTGTTCTTTTTAAGTTCACATGTACTCACACAATGAATAATTGCTAATAATGATTCAAAGGGTAAAGTTCGAGATTAAAAACGTTAGTGCATGTGTCCTCACCTATCTCGTATTTGCACCGGTGTTTCATAACATGTTAAGAGTAAATTTAATGAACATCAATTGTTGTTTCTTGTAGTGGCTCTCAATCAAATCTCTGCAACGGTTCCTCAATAAAAACAAACACCCTTCGCAAAGTACCAAACGGCAGCTCATCAAAGAAACCGAATATCACCCTTAATCATCTCTCCAAACGACCCCCTGTCGACATTCAATTTATAGGTAAGTAGGTCGGATGCCAATTAGACACTTTTCATTAAGTTTTTTCTCCCTTAGATCTGAAATATTCGGTGTCGGAAGGATGTAGGAGGGGATACAAGACGATCCTGAAGGGTGTCAATGGCAAATTTAAATCGGGCGAGCTGACTGGGATCATGGGGCCTTCGGGGGCTGGCAAAAGCACCTTGATGAATATCCTGGCTGGATACAAGTAAGTTCAGTTTTGTCGTAAAAATCGTTATCGATTTTTATAGGAAAGAACGATTGTTTCTCAAATAGTGCTCGACAATATCTGGGGCTCGTGGAAAATTATTATTGAGTGACCTTATTTCTAAATGGTAATGAATGCTTTTCCTATCAGACAAGAGTGCTAGTACTAGCTACCTGTCTGAATAAGCTTTCCTTGGAATTACTGTACATCTAAATTTGTTTGACGGTTCTTTTACTATTTTCCAAACTAACCCTTTAAAAATTTCCTTCTAAGGAGTTGTAAATATAAATTTCTTCACTCATTTTTGCCTTAGAAATTCCTACTTCACTGTTTTTTTTTACTTTTTTCAGGATATCAAATTTAGAAGGCTCAATTCTAATAAATGGCAAAGAAAGAAACCAGAGACGGTTTAGGAAAATGTCCTGCTACATAATGCAGGACGACTGCCTCTCGCCTCATTTAACGGTTTTGGAAGCCATGACGGTTTCTGCAAATCTGAAAATAGGAAAAATGGTGCCCAATTCCGAAAAGAAAGCCATCATTAACGAAGTGATGGAGATTTTAGGTATGTTTGTTTAGCAATGTTCAGATTGTGAATCTCTGGGTTACATATCGCTTAAAAATTTAAATTATCGTGATCAATAATGTGTTCAAGGATATTTTCCCTATACAGAAATAAATGATTTCCGGTTGTAGTCTAACTGGGTTATTGAAAAGAACAATGTACACAAGTTAACAATTAAACCTTGGTGTTATATTTGGACAACAATAAAGAAAGAAATACTTTGTTCTGTTTGGATAAAATAACCTTTCTATGATTAAAATTCATCTACCAGCAATTTGCATTGTTTTTCTTGCTTCATCAGGTCTTCAGGACTGTTTAAATACCGCATCGGTGTGCCTATCAGGGGGCCAAAGAAAAAGACTGTCAATAGCTCTAGAGCTCGTCAATAACCCCCCCGTAATGTTTTTTGACGAGCCGACAAGTGGATTAGACAGTTCTTCATGTTTTCAAGTAAAATTGCAAAAATAACTTAACAAAGAAAATAATTACAACGTTTTTCTACAGTGTCTTTGTCTGCTGAAAACCCTCGCCAGAGGCGGCAGAACGATTATCTGCACGATCCATCAGCCTTCAGCAAGATTATTCGAAATGTTCGATAATCTGTATATGTTGGCCGAAGGACAGTGCATATATAAGGGTCCTGTGACGAATTTGGTGCCCTTCTTGTCCAGCATGGGCTTGAATTGTCCGAGTTATCACAATCCGGCCGATTATGGTAAGTAAATACCGTACAAAAACCAAAATCTTGGTGGTTGGTGGAGGTACCTCTTTGTACTTAAGCGATTTTGTAACAGGATCGACTTACCTTTGCTGGTTATACAAATATACAAAATAAGCTTATAGCTAAAAGCGTCCTTTGGTTTTTAATTCGCTGGATGTCGTCACGCAAGCACGCCATGTACATTAATATTATGGGTTTGCCCATTGGGAAACAGATTTTACTGGAACAGGGGAAAAATTTAACATGTAAAAACACGTTTCTGGTTTTTACTAAATTGAGTTCAATATGTCACTGTTTTTAAGTGATTTTTGAGCTTTATAATAATAATAAATCAGTTTAACAATCAACGAAACCACATTTCAATAGTCTATTCTAGATCCTATTATATTATCCCTATACATTAAAGCATATTTTCTGTCCTTCCCCAAAGAGCAGTATCTATATTGATTAAAGCTTCATTAATAATTATGTACCACAACTATTAATTAACATATTTTCTTCGAGCAACACGTTTCCATTGAAGAATCGTAGGTGTAACCCTCCTACTTGTCTCTGAATCTGCATTTAGCTCTCTCCTGAGGTTCTCTTGTAACTCTTCATCCTCAGCGAACTGCAATAGGGCAAAAGTCAATGTCTCTGTGTCTCTATGTAAAAGGGATGTCTCAAATCCTGCTGCAAGGAAAACGAAATATTGTGCGATAGGTCGTTTCCCGAGAGCTGTAATTCAATTTTGTTGTATGAGAGCTCAATCTTTTGAATGAAGTCTTGGCCCAATTTGTATTTTTCTTCTCTGGTTTCTATAGTTTTCCTAAAAATTCTCTAAAAAGTGCCTAACTCCAATAGCATACTTTCTGACACTTAAATTGGCAAGAGGGTCTTTGGTACTACTAGAGGCAACCAAAATCTGGTAATAGAAGCTATAAATATTGTTTGTTCACAGTTTCTGAAATCCGTATCAGATAAGGAAATTACGCTCCATCCGAAAAGTACAGCTCCCAATAACATCAGTAGTAAATTTTTCCGGGATGTCTGATTTTACATGGCCTTTTTTGAGTCTTCAGTTTTTTCCAGGATAGTCTAAAATATAATTTTAATCTTTCCAGTCATAAATTTCGGGATTAAACTTGCCTGGTTTTCCTCCGCAACTTCCCTTCGATATTGATCAAATTCATCGAAGTTACTACTTTGGACTGATGAAATACATCTCAATTCATGATCGTGAAATCTTTGATTAGCATTGCTTTGATCAGTTGAGTATCCAGAGGTACGTAGACTGACTTTCAAATAAAATGCAGACCTCCATGAAGATTACTGATTTTTATGTTTTTTGTAGTGTTTTAAAGTTTATTCTCGTGGAGAGATTTTATGAGTGAAACCATTTTTGAAACAACCGAAGAAGGATTCATCGTTTAAATTTGGCATATTTGGAAGGTACTAATGACAACTATAAGAAAAAAGATCAACCACATTTTGATGAGAAATTATTTAGTATAGATTTTTTTTAATCATTCTATACCAAATGAGTTGGGCTCATAAACGAAGTAATGCAAAACAACGTAATTAAATCAAGTTCGTTAAAGTTGATGGTTAAATAATATATTATAGATTTAACCTTTGAATGTTTGTTTTGTACATATAATGTTACACAATATTTGTCTATTTAAAGCAAACGGTGTAAATAAATTAATGTCAATAAAAAGAAGACATCTTTAAGGTAGTAAAATATAGAAAATGTTTCTTTCGTCCTATCCTACAATGAGAATTGTAAAGTACCCAAATTTAAAACCCAAACCCAATTTAACATGTTTTTTTACATACTCTTTTCTTTCTTTTTAGTAATGGAGGTTGCCTGTGGAGAACACGGAGACTACGTGCAAAAACTGGTGGTTGCAGTAAATGCTGGACGATGTAACACTGTCTTGTCTAAAGCTCTGGAAGCCACTGGACAAAAAATAATTTCCAATGACATTGCGAAGGAAACTACGCAGTTAAAACCAAATGGGGAATGTTTGGCATTGCACCCCAGTGGGCCTCCACCCAATAATGGTGCCCTTGCCCCACCCACTTGCACAACCTCCTTATTGGGTACGTTAAGAAAAAAAATTAAAATTAAAATAATGAGTTTGTGACTTTTTGTGCGTTGGCAATTTGTCTGAACAATTATGTGTAACGTGATAATATCACTCTTCACATAAGTAATAATATTTGTGGGAACCATGTGATGTTACTCTCTCCCCCTTTGTTCCACTCTAAAGCCATTGGGCGTGGAGTAACAAGTGGATTATTGACAGCAGACATATCTCTTGGCTGTGAATGCTGAACACTTAGTTAGCGATAGCATCTGCATTTCTTTTTATTGAATTCCAAAGCTCCAATTGATTCATGTATTAATTCAATATCTCTAACCCTCTTATGATGTTCAGGATTTGTAACTAAATTTTCATTTTCTTCAAAAGCTGTAAAATTTTCAAAAATTATACCCTTCTTCAAAAAACTTAAAGAAATTTCTTTAAAATTTAATTTAGATACTGTTATTAACTTATCTGTGTCTCTCCCTTTTCTTGATTATATTCTATTTCCAAACTAATAAATTATGTTAAATGTCCTTTGTCTTTGTAGCAGTTAAGTTAATACCGCACGGGCCTTATAAATGATGATGTCAGTCTTATTGTGTTGAGAACAGTTCTCTAAATACAATATGCGCTGTTTTAACGGAACGAAGCGTTGAAGGAAGGAGACCCGTGAGGGCGTTTAAGGAATTAACACCAGTCGAATGCGGTAGTGCTTGAAGCTTAACTTCACTGACTGCTTTTTTCTGATAATTTCTTTGATTTTGTGAAAATTTAAGATTTATATACTACCTTTCCAGCGCAATACCTTTTAATGCGTTAAGTCAGCGTTACATCGATAATGCAATAAAGCGCTCTAGCGCTACTGTTTCCTGAATGCACCTAATCTTATCATTCTAAGAAAATGTTTAAAATTTTGAAGGAATATTTTACTTCTTTCCAGACTCGTCAGAAAACTTAACTCAAGACAAGGGTGGTTTTCCTACGTCCGGATTCCATCAGTTTCTAGTACTCTTTATGCGTAGCGTTTGTATCATATTTAGGTAAGTGCCAGCATTACTTTTCTTCTAGAATGTGGCTCACCAAAACTTCCATTTTCAGGGATAGGACACTCACTAGACTTAGATTAGTAGCACATTTTATAATTGGTATATTGATAGGGGCGATTTTCTATGGAATTGGTAACGATGCGGCCAAAGTGATGAGTAACGCGGGCTGCTTATTTTTCACTGTTATGTTCATGATGTTCACCGCTATGATGCCCACTATTTTGACATGTAAGTTATTTGTTGAAAGGGTGACATCTGTATACATTTAAGTTCATTTGTAGTTCCTCTGGAAATGTCCGTTTTCGTGCGGGAACATTTGAATTATTGGTACTCTCTAAAGGCGTATTATTTTGCGAAAACCCTGGCAGATGTTCCGTTCCAGGTAAAACTAGCTAGGGAAAGAACTCTTTGAGACACCTCATTGTTTGTTTTCCAGATAATTCTTACCACCTGTTATATAGTAGGCGTGTACTTCATCACACACCAACCCTTAGAACCTACGAGATTTTTCATGTTTCTGCTAATTTCAGTACTCACAGCTCTAGTATCGCAAAGTTTCGGATTGCTGGTGGGTGCAGGATTTAATATTGAGGTAAATGCGTGTTCTTTTTTGGTATATGGATTCTCAACATTCTTTATCATCTTCATCATGGTTTTGTTTTACAGAGTGGGGTGTTTCTCGGCCCGATCTCAACAATACCCATGGTGCTATTTTCGGGATTTTTCGCCAAACTTGAAGACATCCCCTTCTATTTCCAATGGCTGCCCTATATTAGCTACGTCAAGTATAGTTTTGAAGGTACCATGGTGGCCATCTACGGCCTGAACCGACCCAAATTGGAGTGCAAGCAGAACTATTGCCATTTCAAGTACCCCACAACGTTTCTAAACGAAATGTCTTTTAAAGGGGACATGCTCACATACTTTATTGACATTGCTGTTTTGTCCGGTTTATTCGTTTTTTTGAGAGTAGTGGCCTATTTCGTGCTGCGAATCAAATTGATGCAGAATCGCTAGAATACATGGCTGATTTCTGTTGGTAGGGATTAAGGAGGATTTAAAGATTTTTGAAATCATAATTTCTTACTTATTTTAGTTTCAAACTAGAAAGTCACAAATCTATCTGTTATAATTAAACACGCCAAATCCTCTTCAATCCAATTTCCTCCCCGCTTTTCCTTAGTTTCAGCAGTAAATTAGTCGGCAACAAAAACGCGACGTACGAAATGTGATTGAAGGTTTAAGGTGGTACCTACTCAGCTACACCTTAAACCATGCTATTTGTTTGCTTGTGATAAGTTAACAACATTTTATTTAGAAAAACACTTTTTGTGAATTATTTTGGTGTCTTTTTCTATTGTATTGTTTTCTTTATATAACCAATAGTTAATCACTTCATTGCGGAAATTTCGATAAGTCCAAAGAAACTTTTACGCGAATGTAAAAGTTAGTTAATGCTTGTGATTCAAATATCGTGTATTTTTCAACAACTAATAATCCTCAATATGTGATCCTAGTCAGGTTGAAATGTCCAGAAATATCAGAAGTATTACGAAGTCGTCAACTAGTAGTCTAACAAAGAAGACTGGCAATACTGCTTTCTGCGTAAGCGCGTGCTCATACGAATGCTATATATGCAACCGAAAACACATTCCCTATGGATTACGTAGGCAACATTGCCGTTGTTATAGTAAATAAAAATAATATAGTCAAATTATTGCATTCAAGTTTTCCTCAGTCTTAAAATCAGGATACAACTTAAAATACCTATTTAGCCAAATTTTATCAAATTTTCAACCTGTAAACTGATCTTTAAAATCTAAAATTTCCTCGGAAGAAACTTGCGTAATTTGTATAATTTTTTTAACTTTTTTAAAAACGCCTCTGGTTTTAATAGTGCAGTAAAGTTGCTTACGATATTTTGAAATAATTAAATTGTTTATGATATTTTAAAGAAGTTGAAACATTTTTAGCTGAAATTCCACCTTACCAGGGGTGCACCATAAGTTTTTTTAGCTTAAAATGTGTAAACAACTTGAAATACCTAACTGCTTGTATTTTGTAAAATTTTTGAGCCATTTAAAGAAGGCCCTGGATTTTGATCTTAAAGTGAAAGTTTATGATATTTTGAAATATTGGAACGTTTTTAGTATAAATTCGAGGATATCAGTGGCGTACCAGATTTTTTTGAAACCCAAATACCAGTAAATTGTGTTCATTATACATTTTTTATTATTTTCAAGTATTTATCAATTTTTAACTTATTGAAGCCTGCAATAGCACATATTGCCCGGCATTTGCCGGGAAAGTGTTTTAATAAATGCTTTAATTTATCACTCAATTTTGCGACGGCCTTGAATTTGGAGGGAGCATCGGCTTAAATTTGAGTTCTCCAGGGACTTACCAGATTTAATTACTTTATACTCTAATTTTTCAACAGTTTGCAGTTTTTTTCAATTATAAAGTTTTTCTAATTCATCGACTCATCAGTTTCGCCGTCACAATACTTAAGTTAAAACAAAATTTATCAAAAATTTAGTGGCAGATTCAATTTATGACTTCGTCGTTATTGGAGAAATACGCTTGATACACCACCATAGTTTTCCATGGCGAAATCACTAAGATTTCTTTCTGCCTGAAGAACTTATAACCTTTGAAAACTAGTCAGGGGCGATCCAAATCCACCACCATGATACGCACCTTACAAAACCATAGTAAAAAACGCTTAATTAAACAACGGTTAAAGTTATTATAGGAAGTAAAACGATATGAAACACCATTGTAGTCTGACGAGGTGAGAGTTATAAATATTCACCTTTAATCGAGTATTTTTGAAAGTACTTTAAAGACGTGCCAAGTCTGCCTCAATGCATTTATTCAATTTGTCTCCTCGATCTACGAATAACCCTATAAGGAAGTTTCTGGATTGCAACTAACCTGAACTAACCCAAATCACGTGATCTGCTCAGTTTTATTAAGTTTTTTGGGGTGCAAATGAACCCCAAAAATTGAGTTCTGTTTGGTTTGCCTTGAATCACTTGCATTTACTATTTTTTTAGGATTTTAGATTTATTTCAAATTAAACCCCATCTTGTCATATGTGTGAATTTAGTAAATTATGTTATGTGATATACACGTACCAGAAATAAAATATCCGTGAGTAAAGTAACGAAATCTTCTCGTCAGTGACGATTTTGCTTCGAGCAGTGAATATTTTCACAAAGTATGCCTAAAAGAATGAAATTAATATGGAATGTTAGCGGATAATTTGTATGTGGCAATTACGTATGAATGATATCGAGTATTAAAGCGTAATCGGGATTAAAAAAGCAACTCATGGAGATTTGTTCGAGCTTTAAAGTTAGGAAGTATCTTGTTAGACACTTTATTTTTGTACCGTAGTAGGTTTACGTGAGTTATAATATTGATATTAAAAATATACCATTTTCACTCAACTCTTGTACCTATACCAATGTATTGATGTAGCTTTAGGTAGCCAATATTTACGAATAATAAAATTTTTTATATCTGTCCACGCAGTCTTTTCATTTGGTCTTATATTTGTTCAGTTTTGTTTAGTGTATTTTCAATAACGTCTGATACAAAAATAGTTATACTTATACATAGCGTTTTTTGGCAAATTTTACAATCGACAAACTTCAATAAGCTATTTCTTCAGGAGCTGAGGACTGTGCTGAAAGAATCGTTTTCGAATTAGGTATACTGCAAGGAAAACCACCCCTAAGAAAGCCAAACCACCGATAATTCCTGCAAAATAAACAAATAAATGATAGTATAAATTAAAAATGGCAAGAATTAGGTACCTGTGGAGACAGCTCTAATGCTTTTAAACCCTGGATACAGCACCCTGACTTTGTCGCTTACAGCCTGTTGATGGTCAATAGAAAGCGCCAGGACTTGAACATCGTATTCACTCCCTTCTGACAAATTTCTAACTGCAAGAAACAATGAAATCGAAGTGGTCAAGGGACAGAATAGCAATACTTGCTCAAGTAGGTGGTTTCAGGCGTTTCTGCAGATCCAAATATATATTCGTCATTCGCAGGGTTCCACCTGGAACAACACCTTTGAATTTAGAAAACTAGGACTTTAGGGAAATTTACCTGACAACGTAAGTTTTGAAAAATTCCATTCCAAATTCGGGTGGGTCCCAGGTTACTTTCAAACCATCGTCTGTAGGTTTCACTTCGACATTTCGAGGGTACCCAATTGGTACTGGGCCTAAAGATTTTTTGAAAGATCAAGATCGGGGATTCTAGTCTAAATCTGATCGAATTTCAAAAGTTATTTAAGATACTAATTAAGTATATAATAACGGTATAATGCAAGAAAATATGTTGAAAATCTATGAAAAATATTCCCATTTTTGAATGTTTAAAATAGTGCAAAAATTAGCTCAGTTTCACAGGTATCTCGAAATTTTGAAAATTATTGAAGAGTTTTTGAGCAAAATTTTTCTTTTATTAATGTTTTCCAATACGACCCTAAGTCCTGGAAAACAACCCTGATAAAATCAGTCGCGTAGAAACTTCAAGAAACTGATTCGTGGATTGCAGTACGCTCCTAATGTTTCAGATTTTGTTTAAGAATTATCCGATCAGCAAATATTAATAAAATCAATGGGGTAGCGGTTTTCAAGAGTTGTCACATCAAGGCTCGTACATGGGGAGTAGCAACTTCCGAAATCTCAGAAGTGCCAAAATTTTGAGATGATAACATTTTTATTTTATTTTTCTCAATACGCCTCTGATTTTTGAGCAACTGATTTCAAAATATCAAAGTTATGCGTTGGGTACGTCTTTTTTCTACTTTTTTCTTAATTTTAGTCCTAGTTAATGGACCCTGGATCCAAAGAAATGAAATTCAAATTTGAGGGAGCCTGGTTAGGTCTTTAAATCTCTCTAACTCAATGGCGTATCATGTTCATCGCAGCGTTAAGTGAAGATTTCAAAAATTACTTTAAACAGTGTTTTCTTGTTCATTTTCTTTTAATTTGAGATTCTATATAAATCAGATTTTTACGGAAAATTCAATTTTTTTGAAAATACTTTTATGATATTCCCAAATCAGAAGCGAAATTTGTTCACCATAACAATACTTTAACCAGTGATAAATTTTCTCTTCCCAGATTTCGATCCACCCCCCCCCCCCCTCCCCCTCTATAACTCTGCTTTCTATAAAAAGACAAAGAAATAAACGTTTCCCCTACCAGTATATAAATTGGTCTCATGAGGATCTTCGGATTTAGTCCAGATCCGTATCGATTTGCTAAAGGGCCCATCCCCATTATCATCTTTACACAGCACCATAAATTCGTACTCAGTCCCTGTATCCAAATTTGTTATGGTAGCTTCTAAGCTTCTGGATGTGGGTACTTTGTAAGTCTTCCATTCAGTACTCTCAATTTTTTTGTACCACACGCTATATTCCACATTGATTTGCCTTCTGGATAACCAAGTCAAATGTACAGAGTTAGCGGATGATACTGCAGTAAGATTGTATGGAGCTCCAGAAGGAATATTCTCTGGATTAAAGCTTTTAGAATGGGTAGTTTATACAGTGAGAAAAGTTTACCAACTAAAAGTTCAGTTTCTGCAGTCACAGTTGCGGCTTTGTTGGTAGCGGAGCACTGGAAAATGCCCCTGTCTTCTGCTTCTATATCGGTGATAGTCAAATTTCCTTCGTTGATAACGTAGCGTCCCAGTGGCAAAGAAGATCCTTTCTGAGAAGAAGTTTAAATTAAATTCACTTTAAAAGAAATACTCACTTTCGTCCAAACTATCATGGGCCTGTGCCCGTTGTCCCCATCAAGGGCATCGCAAGGCATATCAATGCTTTCACCCAATTTTCTCAGATACAAATTGTTTGGAGTTACGGTGAAAACTGGGGCTTTTTGAACTATAACGTGCATGCCTGAAGAGGCACCTTGGGTCCCTAAGAGAAACATGATATTAGAAGAAAGCCTTCTTACTTTCATGAAATTACCTAAATCATTATATGGAGTGCAAGCGTAAGTTCCAGCATGAGTATCATCCACTTTGCTGAAATACAGACTCCCATTCCTGCGATAGAAAACACCCTGCACGTTGTATGGGTCAAATAAGAACCCATCCTTTTCCCATCTCAAATTCGTCAATGGGGGATTTGCCCGATAGTGACAATCCAGCATCGCAGGCCTGCCATGGGGGAAATGCAGCTCTGGAGGGGCATAAATCACCTTTGCCTTATCTGCGTAACGTTTAAATAGATGGTTTAAGGAATGTGGGAAAGTGAATACCCACATTGAACATTTAAGAATGCTTTGGCTCGTTGGATATCTCCAGCTCTATTACTGGCCTCACATTCGTATTGTCCATAGTCGCCCATGTCTGTATTGGCTATCACCAGAGTACCGTCTTTTTCTACCTAGAAAATAGGGTTTTTTGGAAAATTGCAGAAAGGGAGGGAAAGAGAATGAGACTTACGGAACATCTTTGAGACAGGTCTTTATAAGCACTTAAAGGTATTCCATCCTTCAGCCACCTCAGTCTAATCAAGGTGGGGTCTTTGACTACACATACAAACCTAATTTCTTCCCCTTCTTGGATCGTTTGGTTTATGGGTGGTATGGCAAGAAGGTTTCCACCTGAAGAACATGATAGTCTTTACGTTTTCGTGTTTTTAATATTTGAGCTTTTCTGACCGCTCACTGTTAGATGAAACCACGTCCCATTGTTCCTATAGGCAGGTGTTCTAGTAGGAAACATGACCCTGCACTCATACCATCCAGCATCCGATTCTCTGATCGATGTTAAGTTAATGGATGCCCGCCCATAGTGCTGGAAAGGCCTTTCCATGGGCGGATGGTAAAGAAAATTCGAGTTGTTTTTATCGATTAAATGGATTCTGCCTACATATTCTTCCGCCTCGTTCGTCTGCCCATCATACCATGAGTAGGCCACTTTGTCCTGTTTCAATGGAGATAACTAATTGAACATTTAATTAAGAATACCTTTGTTTATTGTTAGGAAAAGTTCATTAATATTGATTGAAATGCCAACTAATTTTTTGCTATGTATGTTGTCTTGCCACTAACTAACGATTCCATTATTCCAAATTAATGAACCTTTAAATCGGAATTAATATGGGTTTATTGTGATGAAAAATACCTGGTTTCCTTGGGTGTGTGTATTTAATGTTGTAACAGGATCTTCTTAAACCATTTATATAACTCGAATATTGAGGTACCCACATTAGTGCTCTCAGAAATGTCTAATTATAAGGTGAAATGTG